>NC_057861.1:114649168-115956043 GCF_019393635.1 Dromiciops gliroides | reverse complement strand
GGGCAAGTCAGGGTCTTCAGCATTGATCTCTGTCCACCTGGTTTTCCTCATCTGTAAAATGGGGATTATAATAGGACCTATTTTCTAAGGTTGTTATGAGATCAAAATGAGATAAGATTTGTGGAAAGTTTTATAAACTTCCAAGTTTAATGTTATCTTATAAATGTGATTCTTTCTTCCACTGATGTAAATCATAGCCTTTGTGATTCCTAGAAGTTCCTTTGTGATTCTTAGAAGGTTGTCCCAAGGCAAGAGTATACTAGAATCAGTGCAGGCTCCCTAGAGCCCTAGAAACATTGTTAAATGTCAATGCATTTATACCTAGGAAATCTGGCAAATGCTATGCATTAGGGCTTGATTTATTGTTATGTTGATTGATTTGTTGAATTAAGAATATGGTAGGAAAACTGTAGTACAGATTCAACTTAAAATTGTGTTATGCATGCATTCTTCTTCTTCCCTCAAGCTGGTTGTTAAACATTTACCAGCACACCACTGCCCTCAGGTCTTTTTTTACATTTCCTGGGTACCAGTGCACCATTTTGGCTTCTCATCAATTATCCCTCACTTTTGCAATTGGATTGACTCATCTCCTTTCCTGATAATAAATTTATTTTAAATATATGTTTTATTGAATCTTTTTGTCTTTATACCACAGTAATTTCCCATCCTGTTCCAGACTGAAATATCCCTTGTGAAAGAAAAAAACTAATAATCCTAAACATCGAATACAGAAAATGATCCTGACAACTTATATAATATTATGTCCTAGTAGTCACCTGTCTTTCTTCATTGAGGGAGGAGATATGTTTAATTATCTCTTCTTCAGGACCTTTACTGTTTTTTTTAAATTTTACTCAGAGTTGCATGGTGTTTTGGGTATTTTTTTTTTGCTTTGTTGTAGACATCAAGAATATTGTTCTTACTTCGGTTGATTTCATTTAATTCATACAGATTTTCCTGCATCCGAGTTCCCTATAGCTGTCATTCCTAAAAGCAAAATAATATTCTATATTCCGATACCATTCATATACTGTAGTTTTTTTTAAAATTATTTCCTAATTGATGGCCATATAAAAACTAAGGATGAAAAAAAAAAAACAACCCAAGATGACAGATAATGAGAGTTGGAGGGGACCTTAATAGCCATTTAGACAAGAGCACTCCTACACAAGAGGAATCACTATTATAACAAGGGGTGACCCAATCTGTGTTTGAAGATCTCCAAGGTGAAATCTACCACTTCTCAGAGTAACCTATTCCACTTTGTATAGATTAAATTATTAGAAAGTTCCCCCCCCTTAAATTGGCCTCTTTCTAATTTCCACCCACTTGATTTTGCCCTCTGGAACCAAACAAAACTGGTCTAATTCTTCTTCCTCAAAATAGCCCTTTGATTAGTTGAAGACAGCTATTAAGCCCTCCTTTCTCCCAGCAGTCTTCTCTTATCCAGGCTATATGCCTAGTTCTTTCACTCAAATATGCTTCATCATGCTTCCTCTTTCTTGCTCTTGTGGTAGTAAGTCTGTCTAAATCCAGGAACTGGAAGGGGTAGGTGTGATTGGAGAAGGTTTGGATAAAGGTTAACAGAGGGAGAAACAGATGTAAGTTTTATCAATAGACAATTGAACTGATAATCTATGCAATTATGAAATGGGGGCAGGTGTGCCCAGTTCTTTGGGCACTGTCTGGAAAAGACCATGGTGACAGCAGGATACATTAATTAGGCACAGAAGGATTACCAAGACAAGTTCAAAATGGGTATTGAGGAAGACAGTGTGTGGATAAGCAGATGGGATGGTCAAAGGAGACAGGTGGGGCAACTAGGTAGCACAGTGGATAAAACACTGGCCCTGGATTCAGGAGGACCCGAGTTCAAAATCTGGCCTCAGACACTTGACCCATAATAGCTGTGTGACCCTGGGCAAGTCACTTAACCCTCATTGCCCTGCAAACAAACAAACAAAAACAAAAAAAGAAAAGAAAAGGAGGCAGGTAGCATGAGGGAGATGAGAAAGGGGAGAGCCACAATCACTCACCTAACCATGGATTAGATTTGGGAGCACTAGTGAATTTGTTTGTAACCCTGGGCACAAATTGGGCATTTATATAAGATACTCATCAATGGTGTAACGAGTGAATACTTGAAGCTCTGTGCCTACATGAAGAAAGGAACTGGAGAGATCTTAGGAGAGAAGAGTTCCTTAGCTAAGGCACCTAGTGGCAAACTGGATAGAGTGCTGGACCTGGAGTTGGGAAGATAGATTTGAGTTCAAATCTGACTTCAGACAAATACCAGCTATATGATCCCGGGCAACTTACTTAACTGTTGTTTGCCTCAGTTTCCTCAACTGTAAAATGGGGCTAATAATACTGCCTACCTACCTCCCAGGCTTGTGAAAGTCAAATGAAATAGTATTTCTAAAAGGGCTTTGCCTTGAATGTAGTAGGCACTTTAAAAAAATGAGTACTCCCTCCCTTTCCTCTTCCTTTCTGGCTCCTAGCTTTGAGAGAATACACAGAGAATTTCAGTTTCTCATCATTAAGAGGTCCATAGAAGGGAAGAGAAGGATTCTGAGAAGAAACACACATATAGTGGAGTTGGTGCCTTAAATATATCCCTATTTCCAGCTTGCTTCTATAGAGATTTTGGGGGAATTCCCCTTGGGTGATATTAGAACCTTCTCTGCTCTGTTTCTGTCTCTGTCTCTGTCTCTCCCTCTCTCTCACACACACACAGAGTAGATATCTCACTTCAAGTGGGAGTATTTATTCACTCTGTGTATTGCCTATATAACTTCTTTGATTTCCATTTGCTATTGGCTTGGATAAAAGGATTCATTTCCTATTCACTATATATTATGGGCTTTATATAACTGGTATTTGGTGGGAAGGGAATTAGTTGAGTCTGCAGGAAGCAAACTTTCACTTGAAGATGGGTGGGAGAACTATCTATTCACACCTCTCTGCCATTTGGACAAACTCATGGGAATCTACATAACCTTCATATGAAATACATTCACACCTCACAGGTGTAAATAATAATAGCTAACATTTATATAAGACTTACTATGTGCCAGGCACTGTGCTAAGTGCTTTATAATTGTTTCATTTGACCCTCACAATGACCCTGGAAGGATGATGCCATTATTATCCACATTTTACACATGAGGAGACTGAGGCAAACAGAGGTTAAGTGACTTGCCCAGGGTAACATAGCTAGTCCGAGTATGATGGTGGATTTTCATTCAGGTATGTTCTTATTCCAGGCCCAGCATTCCATAAATTGCACCACTTAACTACCTCAATGTATAAAGTACTTTTCAAGTCTAAAAAGTGAAAGTCATATATAAATGTGACTAGGGCTCTGAGAGTTTGTGCCAATAATTATCTTTATAAATAATACAGAATATAATAAAATCTTAAGAGTAGAACAGAAGAGGTCTTATGGCATCTCGATGGAGTGAATAGAGTGCTGGACTTAAAATCAGGAAGACCTGAGTTCAAATACTGTCTCAGACATCAGTTGTATAATGCTGGGTTAGTCACTTAATCTCCTTCAGCCTCAGTTACTTCGTTTGTAAAAGAGGGATAGTAATAGTACTTACCTCACAGGGTTGTTGTGAGACAACCTATGTTAGGAACCACACAAACTTTAAAGAGCTATATAAATGTTGGATGTTAGAAGGAGGGATCACTTCTACTTATAGGGGTCAAAGAAGGTCAAAGAAGTGACTGGGTCTAATGTGGGTGCTGTAGAATAGATATACTTTTTTTTAAATGGTGATAGAAGTAGAGAATAAGGTGATCATTTCAGCCACGGAATACAGGGTGTCTAAGGTAGAAGGGGAGGAATTGTATTCATTTATGGGTAATGCAAACTCAAAAATAAGATAACATTGATAGCTAGGAGGAAGGTTAGAGATCAACTAGGAGCACTCTTTCATTGCAAAGTAAACTAAGAATCATAAAGGTATAAGTGACCTGAACAAGACTGCTCAGATCTTCTAACTGCAAATCCAATGATCTTTTTGCTATGCCAGGACCCTTGTATTCAAGCTCTAGTCCTAAAGCTGACTAGCAAGGTAATGTTGCATAGGTCATTCTCCCCTCACCCCAACCTATCACCATCATTATGAGAACCACTTTGCATGAATGTTCATATTCATAGAATTTGGAACTTAAAAGCAATAAAAGTTGCTTCATTATGCTTTATCAGCAACATTTTCTCCCAAATGGTCAATAATGCACACTTATTAACTTCTCTCTTAATGTTCATAATAGATAATACATGTATTATTTACTATAATAGTTTACATATATTATAAATTTCATATGCAAAGAAAGCAATTTCCCAATCCTGTATTTCTTTGTTATACCTAATTAAGCTAAATATCTATTGGTTAGTCATGTGCATTTGATAATTTATTCCTTTGTGTTCAGATGTAACATATATTAAAATTTCACATATATCAATACATAATACCAAGTACATCAGAATGATCAAATGCACATATTGACTACTTGGGAGATACTTACCTTTATTATAAATTATATATGCAATTATATTAACATTTGATATTGATATACTATTAATATATGTTATATATCAATATATTCTATTAAGGTGATATATGTATTAGCATACATACTGATATATGTTGTATGTATACATAATATATATATATATTACTGCATATATCAGATTAATAGAACATATATTAATATATCACTATATATTAGTACGTTGTACAACAATAATATATCACATATGTGCATATCTAAATCTATATTTATGAACTTTACTTCAGGGAGATGAAGAGGGCAGACCTATTAAAATCATCCCGATATAATAACGAATGATAATTTATCTGAATCCTGAGGATTTTCCATACTAGTTTCGAAGAGGAAGTTGGGGTATATTGTCATGAGAGGTCAGAAGACCCTTGTATACCTGAGAAATCTTGGTTAATAGCCCTCACCTAAAGCCTAGTGTGGACTCATCGGTAAGGCAACTGAGAATAAGTTCTGAAGAAACTGCTTTTCTTAGAGGGAAGAAATATTTACTTACAGTAGAAGGACTCCTCAAAGCCATATCTAATTCCTAAGATTTAAAAATTCATCTCAGGACAGTAGAAACTTCAAAAGAATCACTGTTCTGGTCAAAACAAAAACAAACTTCCTAAATTTAAACCTTCAAGTTAACCTCTACTCTAAATTGATTTGAATTATACAACTGTTTATTGTGCAAACTTCATCAGTCTCCTGCAGGCATCATGAGAAATAGCTTCTGCTCAGCCATCTTGCTAACAGACCAAACTAAAAGTGTCCTGAAAAAGAAATTATTCTTCCCACTTGGTGTCACAAGGTCATCTGAAATAGACTTCCACTCTCTTTTAATCTGTTCTACTTCACTAGTCCCTCTTTGTGTTCTGGAAGGTACTATCTTATTTACTTTGATGGTTTCTCTACTAATTGAACCCAGCAGTGAATTGATTCTTCCTTGATTATTTTTGGATGGTTCGAAAGTTCTTACCCCTAGGGGCAGAAACCCCTTTAGACAATTTAGAGTAGACTCTTACTTATTGGACCTCCTTTGAGGTTATTGCTATTTATGGGGCCATGTAAAAGTTTGTAAATTCGAGTAAAAATATACAGGGTAGACTAATACTCATTTTAGGTATAGCATTGTAATATCTACTGTCAATGGACTGAGAGAATTTCAGGGGCGAAATGTGTAAGACCATAAGTAATTTCCTTACTCTCTGTATTTTTCCCCTCTCTTCACTACTGGAATGAGTACCCACACTGATGAGATTATTAATCTATTGAATTATTACATTTTAACTGGACTTGTGGTCAGCTATGAAGATCTACAGTAAAGTCCCTCTTGAATAGTTCATTATGCTGAAGACCATGGGATTCTAAATAAAAAGACCAAATGAATAAAGGCTGAAGTACTTTTTTTTCAAGGGTCTATCATATCTTTGCTGTTGGGACTCCCTTTCTGTATCCTTCTCTAAAAATTATGCAGGGGTCTGAGAAGTTGAGTGAGCAATGTGGCCGCTAATGATATAGCTAGTCTTGGAGGCTTGAACCCACAGTTACAATGCTTCTTTGTAGAAGCCCTTAACTCTCCTGTCTGGACTTGTGGTTGTCTATGCAGGGAACTCTTGGAGTGAAAATTTCCTTACATGATACATATCCCAAACTTGTTTTCTTAGTAATTTGGAGGTACTGAAAGGGGCACTACTAGGGGTAAAGAGATTATTTCAATGAAGAAAATTAATCCCTACAGTTTCCCTGTGGCTATATGTTTCTCCTATGTCTTGTGTGCGTCATGCTAGAAAAGGGAGCTTTCCAAATATAGCATCTGCAGGTCTATGACCATTCTTTGTGATGTCTTAACATCATCCTCCTGATGTCATTGGTCCTCTTTGAGAAAAAAGGATTAACAACAATAAACTGTTCTTTGTGGAAAATTCTGTCAAAGCACTTTTTAAAAAGGGTAATATTAATTTCAAAACTTCTGATTATTTAACATAATAATTCACATTTGAGCAGTATTTAAGATAGAAAAGTAGCCTATTATAGCCAATAGAGAGCTAGACTGAGCCAGGAAGACCACAGTCAAGTCCCACCTTTGACACATACTGGCTTTGTGACCTCAGACAAGTCATAGTCTCTCGGGACTTCAGGCAAATCTAAAAATATCAGTCCCAGAGAATGTGAAAACCTGCATTGGTAAGAAGGAATTTCTTCACCTGGGACTTTTCCATCCTAATGAAGTCACATTTCCATTTCCTATTCACTCATCCCAAGATTTACAATGTTTTCCTCCCAATAGTTGTGTGAAGTACAGAGCTGCAAGGATTTATTCCAATTCACATAGAAGAAACTGGAGTTCTGAGAAGTTAAGGTCTTGCCCAGGGTCACAAAACAAATAACTATCTGAGTCAGGATTTGAACCAGGTCTTCTTACTACAAGTTAATACTCTATATACTATGACGCACAGGAAACTTTTTTCCACTAGGCCCCCTAACTTCATATCCCCACCCCCCTCAATATATTAGCTTTGTCTTCTATCATTTCATTTGGGGATTTTCCAGGTTTCTATATTAAGAATGTGTGTGTGAATGTGTGTATGTGTATGTCTGTAATGAATCATAGTGTCCACCTGTAAATGTCACAAACAGATGATATAAATACCTCTGCGCAATGTGACTCAAAAACAGCATTTCTGCTGTACAGTTTTAGCTTGAGTTCAAACAATATTTCTGATTCCAAGAACCTTGTGGCTTTCAGCTTCTGGGTCAGTGGGTGGGGAATACTGGAAAACCTTCATTTCATGCTTACTGCCAGCTTGGGCTATGTGGCTGCTCAGGGTGAGAGGAAACTGTCTTTGCATTTGCTTTGGAAGCCACTACTTAGCTTTATTATAATTAGGCATAAGAAACTTATCCTAGGTTCCTAAACTCAACCATTGTTGCTTCTCCCCCAATCAGGGGCCCATTTTGTGCTTTCAGAGAAATTTTGTTTTGTCCATGCTTTTAGCTACTCCTCATAATTGCCAATAAAATAATTCAGGGGCAGGCTGTGACTTTTAATTTGCTGTTCTGTGTATGAGGTATGTGAGATATGATAAATATTATGAAATATAAACAATGGTGAATGTAACAGCAAATATCAAATGAGAAAAATGTACTCAATATAGTATTGCACATCAAATATAGTATTATATAATGTTAAACATTGTCATTAAATGATATTAAATGACTACTTATATTACTATTAAACATTACATAATACTTGTGTGCAATCAAGACACTTGGTAAAGAAAAAAATAGTTCAATTCCCCCTGTTCCCTGCTATAATGTTCTATATTCTAAATTTTTCCTGATCCTTATAGTTGGATTCAGATATTTAGGCTTCTCCTCCTTTGTTGATCATGTTTACATTTTGCAAAACGTAAAGGGGGGGGGGGACTGCTCTTTGTTTTGTGTCACTAACCAGTACTGCATTGCCTGGATAATAATAGTTTATTATGTTTGTTGGATTGGATTACATTGGATTAAATTGGAAGTGGCCTTTTTGACCACTGGTCTCATGGGTAAACCTTTGTTGAATGTGTAGCAGTGATTACTTTGACCTGAAGGCTGCCACTTAGAAGGGCAGGTCTGTTACTTTTCACCCCTCTCCCAGAGTTTTCTGCTACATTAAGGGGTGTTGGGGAGGGGTCTCTCATCTCTGCCATTGGTTTAAGCTGTGGGGTGCAAGTACCCAGTTCCATTTAACCACTTGCATTATCACTTTTAAAAAATAATATTTGGGGGCGGCTAGGTGGCGCAGTGGATAAAGCACCAGCCCTGGATTCAGGAGTACCTGAGTTCAAATCCGGCCTCAGACACTTGACACTTACTAGCTGTGTGACCCTGGGCAAGTCACTTAACCCCCATTGCCCCTCAAAAAAAAAAGAAAAAAAAATAATATTTACTTCAAAGGCATAGCAAGAACAAATATACAAACATCACCCCACCCCCTACCTTACCTTCAACACCTCAGGGACATAATTTCCCAAGGTGTCTTATCTCTGAGGAGGGAAAGAGAATTAGACTTAATCTTAATTAACTGGTTTAGCTCAGTTTCTAAATAGCATCACTTCCACCAATTTCTAAGTCTAAATTCCTCCTGGGCTAGAATTCAGGGACCCTGACTTTTAAAGGCTTCCTCCTAGGTTTGTAGCAACAGATTTCTTGGGATCCTGGGTCCCAAAATCCCCATGACTCAAGGTCCCAGATATGGTACTCTACTCTCTGCACCTAGATATGAAAAAGAATAATGAAATAAGACCAACCCCCATCCAAACCCATTTCTCAAGGCCCCAGGGTCCAAGTGGAATTGGAAGGTAGCACATCTCTTCTGACCAACTTAGCACACGATATCCACACTGTGGACCCTTGACACCACTAGAGAGAGAAACTGTGGCTGTCAGGTAGATTTAAAGATGAAACCAGTTCTGGTTAAGCAGTGTGATGAGTAAAATCTAATGTGTAGTCACCTTATTCCTGTCCCAAGTGTAGGGAAAACTAGCTAGGGTTTACTTATAAATTAGAAACTTTAGCACCAAGTTTGGCATTAAGCATTTACTAGTGAATAAAACCAATCAACCAACCAAAAAAAAGAAAAACACCTGAGTCAGAAAGCCAGGAAAAGACCTATCTAATCTAGTGAACTCAACTTCACCCATGAACAGCTGGTTCGCACACGGAACTGTATGTGTCCAAGACCCTTCCTGTGTCCCTCAAAGAGGCAGTCCTTACACACTGCTTAAAGCTAAATGGCTAGCATCACCCAAATCCATTGGTTCACTGGACTTGAGGGGACCTGAGAACAATACTGTCTTCAGAGTCAGGCAGGTGTGGCTTCAATTGAATTAACTTTAAGTGGGTTAATCAGTGAAGTTAATCACTCTCAGACAATCTAATCAGTCCAAATCAATCTGGGGCTTTTGGGCATTGGCAAAAAGCCCATTATTTTTACAGCAGTTAATGAAAAGAGGCTGCTCCTAAAAAAAGAAGATGCACCTATCTTCAAGGGGTTTGTATTCTAATAGTGGAAAACAAGACATATAGACAATAATAGCCTGGGAATGGGTTTTAGGTTTGGGGCATAAGTCTAACAAAACTATTTTTTTTTTTGTGTTGAAGAAAATATAAAGATTTTGCATTTCTGTCAATTTATTGGAAAAGCTTTACTTTAATACAACCATATTGAAGTAAGTAAGCAAGCATCTCTACATCTCTAATTTGCTCCATTTTTATAGGTATGCTCACTATAGAATGGGATATCACCATAGTTATAACTATTCCTTTACACTTGCCTCTCAAGTCATGATTGATAATGTAAACTCTAAGGATATTTTTTTTTACTTTAAGGGAAGTACAAGAAAAGAACTGAGCCAGCAGGTAATTTGAGGTGGATATGGAGTGTTAGTACAGGTTCTGATAGCATGGCAATTGGGAAGGCTCCATCAGCATTTCCATTATAAGACACCATTAAAATGTGCTGAAAGCAGGAAGCTTCTCCATCTTGGAATAATCCTTAAAATTGTACTTAATTAATTGTCACTTCAAAGAAAAATGGAGCTAGTCTTTTTAAAAATAATGACTATATTGAATACACATATACAAATATATGAAGTTTATTATTGTTAGTTTATCCTATTCAACATTTTTTTTAATTAGTTCACTCAGCTATAGGATTCAAACTAGATCTTTTAAGATGAAAAAGCAAAAATTCATTTATGTCTATTCTTCAAGGATCCAGGGAACACTGAGATAGAGATTGTGTTCTCCTCATACCTAAATGGAGTTTATGTCCCTGCAAAAATTCATTACTTGGTATCTACTCTGATACTTCTGAGCCAATTGAAACTTAGCTAGGTTGGTTTTCAGATAGCAGACACACAGAACGTCCTAGGCCTATATTCAAAGCCTTTCCATCTTTGGTGAAAGCTAGCAGTTCTTGGATGACCTAGTTGTCAATAACCTAAGGTTGCCTCCTGTTTATTGTCTAAGCAAGGAAGACACATTGTCTTCCATGTTCTGATAAGAGTAATTCCTGCTTAAATTCTTTGCTGGCAAGCAGCATTCATTTCCTGTCTATTAACCATAATGTGATAACATAAGGAGTGAAGTCTTTGTACATTTCAAGGGACAATAAGTAGTGGTGGGAAGCTGTTTAAATGCTGAGAATCAGCCATTGTTTGTCCTTTTAACACAATGGGTTATAGATGGAAGGTAGTGATTGCAAGTACATAGCAGGACAGCAGTAAAGATGGACTTTCATCTAATCCCTCGGAAAGACATTTGAAAAACAGTGGCCAGCTGCCATAGACTGCCAACTGCCAAAGGTAATTGCAAAGTAGGAAGAGGTATCAAGCAGGAATTTTTCTAACAGTAGGAAATAGAACAAACTCTTTGGAGGACCAACTAGAGAGTGCAATTGGAGAGACTGTGATACTAGCCACTGTAGGGGAAGTCACTTTGTAAGTAGGAAGCAAAGAAGGTTAATAGTATAGTAGTTCTCCCAAGGGTATGCTGTTAAATATTTAACAACCAGCTTGGAATTGAGGAGGGAATGTAGTAGAAATAGGACACACTTTTAAATTTAATCAGCATCATTAACATTTTTTTCTTCACTTGATTAAGTCCCGACCTACCTCAAAGCAATCAATCAAGCATTGAATTGTAGCACTCATGTCCAAGGTGTACATGCTCACAGTGAAAATTTCATAATTGGCTCACTCATATTAACTGACTCCAGCACCACTACACCTGATCAACCATCTGGTAGCCTCCTATTTTAACTAACTGTTCATGTTGATTGGGTTCTAAGTTCTTATTGCCATGTTGCTGAAGAACAGCAAGTGAATGCTGCAAGCTCCCTCAACATTTAGCACTGGGTGGCAAAGCTCTAGTAGCCTCACCCTAGCGACAGCTCTGGTGAACATGGACAATTTAGTGCTTTTTTTCCCCCTATACTTCATCTCAGATACTGCCTGAGAGTCATTTGTGTTTGTGCTTTCAGCTCATCCTCTTAATTTGTAGTAAAAAAGACTTCTGGGGAAGGCTGTGGCTTTTCATTTTTAGATTGATTTGAGCACATTTAACATGTGTTAAAGGGCATTACGGAATTTCAAGCTTCACAAATAGGTCCTTTCATCCATCACTAACCTATAGGCCCTGTGGAAGTGAAATATTGCTGCAATTACATCAAAGTTAGTAAGACTGTGGAGTGGTTTATGGGCAGGAAATGAATGGCTTTCTACAAAAAGGGAAAAAAGAGGGGTGCTTAGACTGAAATTACTCCTGTTGGAATATGTACAGGCCAAAGATAATATTCTGAACCTACAGAAACTGAAAGGCAAAGCATCTCTTTGGCTTAAATAGCAGGCTTCACGTCAAAATCTTGATGTCAGGTTGGTAGCTAACTCTGAAGCTGAGTCCCTGATGGAGTCAGCCCTTGGCAGAGCTATGATTCATTAGGCAAAATTGTGTTTGGCCAACCTCCCTTCCTTTTGAACTAGCCTTCAAAGCATGCTATACACGCAGCTGCTTACTTTTCTGCTCACAAAGGTAGTTGGCTTCTCCACCCCCAACAGATGCTATCTATCCTAAGAACAGTCACAATGATTGTCTTTTTTAAGTAACAGGTTGCAAAGATACCAGTGAGAGGTTGCAAGTGACGTGTTATCACTTTAAGAAAATCTTCTGGAAATTTTCCTCTTTTAATTATAATTAAATAGGAATTGGTATTCATTGTCATAGAAAAATCCTGGGTGAAGAAATGCCTTTCTGATGATGTAGGTCATCACCTTCTCTGCAATTTGTAGTCTTAGAGATTTTCCAAAATAGTGAAAATTTTAAGTGACTTATCCAGAGTCACATAGATGGTATATGTCAGAAGTGGGACTTGAACCCAGGTCTTCTGGTTTTGAGACCATCTCTTTACTACATCAAGCCATCTCACCATTAATAACAGATTTACATGATACGTTCATGTTATCTAATCTGATCCTCATAACAACTCTGTGATTTAGATAGTATCATTATTCCATTTTACAGATGAAGAAACTGAGATTAAGTGACTTGTCTACAGATAGTAAGTATCCAGGGGTAGCTGGGTGGATAGAGTATCAGGCCTGGGGTCAGGAAGACTCATCTTCCTGAGTTCAAATCTGACTTCAAACATTTGCTAGCTCTGTGACCCTGGGCAAGTCACTTAATTTTGTTTGCCTCAGTTTCCTTTTCTGTAAAATAAACTGGAGAAGGCAATGTCAGACCACTTTAGTATCTTTACAAAAAAAAAATTCAAATGCAGTCAGGAAGAGTTGGACACAGCTGAAAAATAACTAAACAACAACAGTAAGTGTCTGAGGGTCACACAATCATTCAGAGTCTGAGGTATAACTTGAATGCAGTTCTTCCTGATTCCAAATGCAGTGCTCTCTATTCTGTTCAATTTAAACTTCCTGCAGCACCTCAAGTACTACCCACCCCCAATCAATCAATAAGTGAGCATTAGTAAGTGCTTACTATAGCTGGAACTGTGCTAAGCACTATGTTGTTTCTGAACTCAAGGAGCTTCCATTTCATCAAGAGATACATTATCTAGATATGCAGGTGTATACATATCACAGGCAAAGGAAGAGCAAGGTAACCTTGGATGGGAAGACAGGAGCAACTAGGAGGGACTAGGAATGATGTCCTGCAGAAAATGGTGTTTGAGCTGAACCTTGAAGGAAACCAAGGAATTGAAGGTGGTGATAGGGAGAGCATGGAGCAGTAGAGGGGATTGGGGGTGGGGGGCGGGGAGGTGTGTGCAGTTGTACAGAGGCACAGAAATGGGAGATGAGGCCTCTTGTGTGAGGAATAGTAAGCAGTCCAGTTGAGCTGAATTGTAAATTATATGGGAAGGAATAAAGTGAGAAAAACTGGAGAGCTAAGAAGAGGCCAGGTTGTGGAAAGCTTTGAATGTCTCCTCAGGCTTCTTTTAGAAGCCTCCTTAGAACACGTCATCAATATGTACTGTTATATTGCTGTTGTCTACACATCGTTTACAACTATAAAATCATCAAACTTTAGAAATGGGAGCAACATCAAAGATCATTCTGTTAAAGCCCCTATTCAAAGCAAAGCCCTTAGGAATGATTATTCATTCTTTGCTTTAAAATCTCATATGCTAGGGAATTAATTTCCTTCTAAGGTCACCCTATGTCATTTTGAGAAACTATAATTATTATGAAGGAACCCCTCTCAAGGAGAATAAATCTAATGTCTCCTTCACACAATTATTGTTTTTGTTTTTTGTTTTTGTTTTTGGTGGGGAAATGTTGGTGTCTGGGGTCAGATTCGAACTCAGGTCCTCCTGAATCCAGGGCAGATGCTTTATTCACTGAGCCACCTAACTGCTCCCCAGTTGCTGTTGTTCAGTTGTTTCTAACTCTTCATGACTCCATTTGGGGTTTTCTTGGCAAAGATTTTAGAGTGGCTTGCTATTTCCTTCTCCATTTGATTTTACAAATGAGGAAACTGAGGCAAACAGGATTAAGTGACTTGTCCAGTGTTACACAGCTAGCAAGTGTCTGAGGCTGGATTTGAATTCAGGTCCTATTGACTCCAGGGCCAGCACTATTCACTGTACAACATACCTTCCACAGAATAGGTCTATAAATACTTGAAGACAGCTATCAAAACCCTCCTGTATCTTCCCTTCTCAGTTTCTTCAACTAATCCTTCCATGACACCATTTTCTTTTCCTTTCTCATCTTGGTCATTCCTTTGGGTATATTAAAGCTTGTCATGTCTCTTTTAATAGGTGGCGATCAAGATTCTAAATGGATGTGTTCCTGATTTGACATACAGTGAAGTACAATGCAACTATATCTCTGTCCCTATGGACAATAGGGGAGTCTAAAATTGCAATAATTGTTTCTAGAAACCACATCACACTTCATGAAAAGTCCTAGGTCTTTTTCCAGATAAATTGTTTTCTGCTCACACCCACACTCACCATAATCCTTCTGCTATGCTATGCTTGTGCAGATTATATTTCTTTATTTCTTTTCCTCCCTTTCTTCCTCCTTCCCTTCCTCCCTTCTTTTTCTTTCCTCCTTTCCTCCCTCACACCTTTCCTTCCTTTTCTTCCTTGTTTTCTTCCTTCCTTCTTTCCTTGCTTCCTTTCTTCCATTCTCCCATTCTCCCTTCCTCCTTCCCTCTCTTTCTTCCTGTCTTCTTCTCTTCTCTTTCTTTCTTTTTCTCTTTCCTTCTTAGCAGCATGACACAGTAAAAAGTGAACTGGATTTGTAACTAATGAGTCTGAGTTTAAATCCTTGATATCACTTACTATTTCTGTGACCTTGGGCAAATCAGTTCATCTTTTTAGAATTTAACTTTTGCATCTGTAAAATGAGAAGGTTGAACTAGATGATACCAAGAACAGGACTTCATGTTTTTCCACACTAAATTTCAAACTGCTGGCTTCAGCCTAGCCTTTCATAACATTAACATATTCATTATCATAGCTGAATCAAATACCACTTTTAAGATTTATGAAACAATGCTTATACATTATCTATTACATTCACATAGATATTTACAGATACTTAGCCTTATACCTAATTTGCATGGCAAGTACAGCAGATATTATTATCCTCATTTTACAAATGAAGAAACTGAGCTTCAGAAAGGTTAAGAGAGCCAGAATCATATTGTGTTTTTGTTTTTTGGTTGTTTTTATTATCTATCTATCTATCTTATCTATTTATTTATTGGTGAGGCAATGAGGGTTAAGTGACTTGCCCAGGGTCACACAGCTGGTAAGTGTCAAGTGCCTGAGGTCGGATTTGAACTTAGGTCTTCCTGAATCCAGGGCTGGTGCTTTATCCACTGCACCACCTAGCTGCCCCCACCAGAATGATATTGTGAACAGAATATTAAATTTGAATCTGAAAGACTTTGATTCAAATACTGAGAGCAATTATTATTGTTGTTTTGTAACTATGGGGAATTGGTTTACCTTTCTAATCCTCAGTTTTCTCATCTATAAAATGCAAATAGTTTCTGTAGTGCCTACCTTATGAAGTTATTAAGAGGAGACAATGAGGCAACGTCCATAAAAATATATGAAAATGTTAAAGCACTATGTAAATGTCAGTTATTGTTTTAAAGTGATTTTCTAGTTATAATATATGATGGGATTCAAAGCCAAGTAATCTACTATATTAACTATCCTCAGTTTCACATCATACATAAATGTGATAGGCATGGAGTCTATTTGGTTAAAGATACTGGTAAAAATGTGATTGGTACAAATCACTTAAATTCTTAAGTCTTCCATTTCCTCACCTACACAAAAAGAACTAGTTGGATAAATGACCTCTGAATTCCCTTCAAGGTCAAAATGTCCAATCTATGTTAAGTAGGACTGTGAGACTGTGAAAAGGTCTTTAAAACCCTCTTTATGGGTTTTATGGGGCAGCTAAGTAGAACAGTGGATTCAGGAGAACCTGAGTTCAAACCTGGCCTCAGACACTTGATACTTACTAGCTATGTGACCCTGGGCAAGTCACTTAACCCTCCTTGCCCTGCAAACAAAAACAAACAAACAAAAACCTCTTTTTGAATAAATCTTTGATTGTTTGAATATATTGCATGTTAAAAAAAATTATGTGATAACAATCATCACTTAAGTCTCAAGGACAGAGTTGGAGAATCAGAGAAATATGGAGTGTGGTGGGACCTCAATAACTATCTCAATCTTTCTACTCCTTAATGTGTAACCCTCTCACAATCACAATAATAGTCAATCATGGATTTGCTCTGATTATCATAGCTAAAGGAAAAATTCTACTGTTGGTAAGTTATTGGTAAAATCCACAGTGACACATGCTCTTTCACTCTCTAAAAGGCACCTCTTTACTTGTAGTGCCTTCTGGCTAGGAACAAGTTGTTGCTATCACTTTCAACCTGCTGGAATTATATGTCTCTTGATGTTTTTGATCTTGACTTTTCAAAGTTTCAGTGAGAGGAACTGATACTAAAGAGTCTGTCAATTCCAATTCTTTGAGTAGAAAATCTGAAATTGTCCAGCCTTCAGCCTTCGGCTTTTGAACTGACACAGAGCACCTTTCCAGGACTAGTTATGACGACTATTCTTACATAACATGTCGGGCTAAAAACCCTCTGGGAATAAAAAAAAGGAGTCAAAGATAAATGCCATTATTTTATGCCACTGACCTGTATGCTGTGGGCACATAGGAGATGCCTTATGTGGTTGATTCCCTTGTGCCACCCACCTCTATGGTGGGTGGGCCACAACCTTCTTACCTGAAGTAATACCTTGGGCTCTTTGTTGTTCTATGAAACACCAAGCTATAGAGGGTCACTAGCTTCCCAAAACATTACAGAGTGTGGACACTGGGTACCAAGTGACTAACCTCATGACTGTACCACATCACAGTGTGGGATAGAAGAAATCCCTCTTGGGAACCTCAGATCCCCAGGACAGGAGACTACATTCACCCAGGCTCATGTGTTATTCCTTAACACTTACTGAGCACAGACATGCATTGGGCATTATTCAGGCACAGGGAGATACAAATGGGATCCCCCCTTTTTGTTTTCCTACTGATACTTAGCAGTTCCTTAAGATCTGAGAAATCCTTTGGGGAGAATGGAAATGCCAGTGAGGGGATGGTGCCAATTCTATTTATACCTGTAATCACTTCCATATTATGATAATGTTTCATGATATATTTAAGGAGCTCAGAGTGTCTTATAGATGTGAAAAATAATAATGATGATGAAATTGATAGTAGTAATAATAAATAGCATTCAGTAGTGACTAAAAGTTTATAAAGCACTTTACAAATATTATCTTTTTTTTTTTGGTGGGGCAATGAGGGTTAAGGGACTTTCCCAGGGTCACACAGCTAGTAAATGTCAAGTGTCTGAGGTCAAATTTGAACTCAGGTCCTCCTGAATCCAGGACCAGTGCTTTATCCACAGCGCCACCTAGCTGCCCCCCAATATTATCTTTTAATATGTAAATCAACAAGCATTAATGAAGTACCTACTACTGAGTTAAGTAGCCTTAGAGATATTATTTCATTTGCTCTTCACAACAACCCTGTGAGATTATTACCTCTACTTTATAGATGAAGAAACTCAGGGAAGATAGGTTATATGGCTTGCCCAGGATCATACAGCTACTAAACATCTGAGTCTAGATATGAACTCAGGTCTTTTTAATGTTAGGCACAATACTCTATCCATGCTACCACTCAGCTGTTCCCATAAAGATATAAAGAATGAATATGAAATAAGTACAGGGTAGTTAAGGAGGAATAACAGTAGCATTTGGAGGGATTAGGAAAGACTTTGGCTAAAATGATTCTTAAACTGAGTCTTGAAGGAAGAAGAAAATAAACTATTCAAGATTCATTTAAAAATTTTTAGTATAGAGGCAGCTAGGTGGTGCAGTAGTAAAACACTGGCCCTAGATTCAGGAGGACCAGAGTTCAAATCTGGCCTCAGACACTTGACACTTACTAGTTGTGTGACCCTGGGGAAGTCACTTAACCCTCATTTCCCCAGCCCTCCCCAAAAAAATTAGTATAGAGACTTGAGAAACAGAAATCAGAAAATCCCTGAAGAAGGAAAGTGTGGAAAATGCCTGGGTTGTCTAAATGTCCACAAGAAGTACAAAATAATGAAGATGTAAATTGGATAAAAGGGAGAACAGAAAGGTTGGGCTCTGCTAATAATGTAACAAACAACACAACAGTTAAAGGAGGTGACTAAACCTCTAGGATCTCAAACTGGAGAGCAGCAGGACTGAATAAGATCAATAATTATTTACTTCAAAGTGGTTTGTGAAATGCTAACAAAGTACTTGATTAGCTTCCTCTTAGACATAAGACTGACCCTGCCTCTCTTAAAAGAAGGCATCACGTATCTTTAACGAAAAGATGGGAACACCAGTGACCCCTCCAGCTATAGCCCAGTTTCATGTCTATATACTTTATATAAAATATCCCTAATTTGTATCACTATTAAAAAGATAAATAAACACACAAAAGAAAATAATTTATCAACTGAGGAACAAAAAATATGTGCTAAAATCTCCCTGTATATTATCATATTACCAATTTGGAAGTTATTGAGAAAGCCTTTAAGAAAGAATGATAACATTTATACTGCCATTATTGATCATCATAAAGCCTTTTACTCAGTTCTGAACTCATGACTTATTCATTTACTTAAAATATATAAAATAGAGCCCAAGAGTGAGAACACACTTCATTTCCAGAGGAAAATGTGTTCTGTAAACCATGCTACCAAAACAATTTAATCAAGAATAACTGATGCTTGACCCTCTATCATATATATATATATATATATATATATATATATATGTGTGTGTGTGTGTGTGTGTGTGTGTGTGTATAAACATATGTGTGTACATACATACATACACACACACACACATATATATATATATATATATATACTCATCAGCTCCCCTGAGTTTAATGATGGTATTTATGCAGTTGACTCCTAGATCCAGCTTTGGTTTCTCTTTTGGACCACATCACTATTTCTTGAATAGGTTAGATTGGATGTCCCAGACATATATTAAAGGTCACATGCTCAAAACAGAGCTTTTCTACCTTTCCTATCATACTTACCTCTCTTCAAAACTACTACTTTCTAGGGTACAACCATCCTTCTACTCATATAAGCTCACATCTGGATGCGTATCCTTGATTCCTGTCTCATTCACCCCACATATCTAGTCACCATGCTTTATGTGGAATGCTTTAAAGAACAATTGCCCACATAAAATTCTATAACGTTCTCACTACAATTGATTCTTTTATATATTTGCAATACAGGGATTAGTTGCCAAACTCCTTGTTTCTATTTCCACAACATCTCTCAAATACACTTCCATTCTCCACTCATTCATCTATCAGCCTAGCTCAGACCTTCATTATCTCTCTCCTGATATTTGCCAGATTCTTTTTTGTCAGCACAACTTCAGGCTTCTCTCCATTCTAAACTTTGCTCCACACAGCTGCCAAAATTATTTTCCTAACATACAGATCTGATCATGACACTCTCCTACTCAACAAACTCCAGTTTGTTCCATTAAGGATCAAATACACTTTTGTTGTTTTTAAAGTTCATTAACAACCCGATCCCTTACAACCTTTCATTCTTCTGACACTTTACTCCCATCCTCACACTGGTTTCTAATCACACTGGCCTACTCAATATTTGGCATTTATAATGAATGCTCCCATCTATGTGTCTGGAATTCTCTCCCTCCTTACAGCAGCCCATTATTATCCTTGTATTCCTTCAAGACTCAGCTCCATCACTACCTTTCTATGAAGCCTTTCTTTATCTCCATAAATGTATTGTGTGTATGTATATACTAATGTGTATCTGTATAGTATATGTGTATGTATATATGTATATGTATGTACATGTGTACATGTATATGCATATGCATACCTATATGTGTTTTTTTTTCTTATGGGTTCAGTCCTAGAAATGTGGCCTATAATGACAGGGTGGGGTGGGGCTGGGCACCTGTTCTCATATTCATCATTTCACTAAACCTCTCTATCCAGTGGCCAAGGGACAAACTGTTTAAAACTCAGATTATGATTGAGTTCAAGAGTTTCCATAAAAGTGAGGGGAAGAATGAATCAGGCATGGAACAGGTATTTTTTTCTACACACAAAAGAAATGTTCAATACAGAAACCTTAAACAACGGATGGAACATTTTTGCTAGTAAAAAGGCAAACTTATGCAAATCCTATTGTCAGTGGCAATCCTCCCAAATAGTTCTAGAACGTTCAGGTACTTCTTTCTTGTCACCATTCAGCTCTGACCTGTTGGGACCCAGTACTTATAGAATTCATAAGGTATCATCCAAACCAAGATATTGCTATCTTGGGAGAAATATTCATTTCCCTGTTGTTAGAAAGGAACAAACATAAGGGGGGCAGCCTAATACCACTCACACATGGCTAGGCAGGAAATGTATGTTGAGTGCCATGTAATGACAGTTTTATCGAGGCCTGGATGAAGTTATGACAAGCTACCTCATAGCCCTTCATGAAGCATCTCAAAATAGTACAGGCATAATTCATAATGAGAAAGAGCTGGTCTGAGGGAGAGGTTGCTACCTTTTAAATATCCATGAAGTCACCAGCTCTTGATCTGTTCAGTCAATAAGGGCACTTTGCATCATCCCCAAGTACAAATCATGACCAAAAGCAGACCCCAGAACTCCTAAGTGGTTGACCTGATCCAGGAATGGCAATTCTGACCATGTTCCATGAGATGGCCCATATTGGGCAATTCAACATCACTATGTTATTAAAAAAAAAAAACAACCCTTGGGAGAGAACTCTTTATGAGACCTTCTCTGGAATTTTATTATCTGTTTTACTCTGTAGTCATGTTTCCCAAACATGGCATAAAAGACAATTTCTAAGGAAACCTTTGAGAGGCATAAACATTTCCAGAGAAACCCACAAGTGAGTTTCTTTTTCTAAACACCAGGGGGAAGGAAAATGGTTCAAAAAACTTTTAGTCAAGTATTTTCGACTTTGAACAGCTACTCCTAAAAATCATCTTCTTACCCCTCTTGCAATTACTTTTATAAAATTGCATGTCTTTTTGTGCCTCAGTTTCTTTTCGGGCAAAGATTATTCTTCATAAACTCTACAATCTTTGTAATTGTGACTTTTTGGAATTGTTGCCCTCTCTTTTTAGAAAAATAAATGACAAAGATAAGGAATTAGAACTCTGGACAAAGAAATCATGGTTCATGAAGTGATAAAAACAGAAGGATTTCTTATTGGGAGTAATCAATTACCACCTCCCCCATTAGTGAGCTTTCTCATCCTATTTCAGTGTATTCTTCCTATAAAAATCTTCAGAAACTATTTTATGGGTTATTTTAATAAACAAACCATGGGAAAATTATGATATAGATGTATTTACTATTAGAAATCATAAAATAATTATTTGTGGAGGTTTTCATCCAAAATTCCTTAAAATTTGACTACTATGATTTTGAGCAGAATATATGAACTCTTATATTTGTACTTACTTGATTATAATAATTTGTGAAAAGAGGGTGGAACTGAAAGAAATATGAAGCTGGGATAGTTTGGTAAAATTGTGCTTCAGGCAATGATAGCATTTTAATGTAGTTTCACTAAAATCATCAGATCTAAATGGAGTATATTATATTTATCTGTATACATGAGGATGTTAATTTCTAGTGACCAAACTTGGATGTGTGTCATACAAATTCGCGGAAAAGACTGGTATTGTGGCAGATTATCTCTCAGCGACCTTTGATGTTTGGGAGAAAATTTCCCTGGAATATAATTATTTTCCTTCTTAGCTCATCTTTCTGGATTGTATGTGAAGACCGCCACAAAGTTCAGACAGAAGGAAGGATTAAATCTTCCATTTAGATTCTCAATTCTCATTCAACCATTTGCATTTTCCAAAAATGAGTTGACAATTACATGTTTCTTCTCCTTCCAACTATACTTGTATTGCAAGAATAATAAGAGAGAAAACAAGGAGAGGTTATGTTAATAGTTCCCTGGTGACTGTCAAGGATGTGTGGTTCTGTCTTTGAAGTGGATTTTGATGGACTTCCTTGTAAAAGAAAGCAAAGAAAGTATCTCCATTGACAAAATCACAAGATAACCATGTTGGATGTGCTGATTTGTTTCCTTATTTTAAGTAAATTTGTTTTCAAGGTTTCCTTTTAATTAAACTGAATAACCACTGATCTGATGTGCCAAGTGACATTGAATCTTCGGTCTGGAGGGGCCCATAAGAGAGCCCCATCCCTCTGCTGTCAAGAAGGAGCAAATTTTAATCTATTCAATTTTTAAAGAGTTCTAGAGAATAAAATTACAAAAACCCTTTCACCAAATCATTGCAGTGTATATATATATATATATATATATATATATATATATATATATATATATATATATATATATATATATATATGCCATGTACATATTATTAACTACCTGGGGCCTAATCTGTGGACTTTTGGCTGGCTATCTGACTGCTTTTAAATTAGTATGGACTGTTTAAAAGTTCCCATACTGCATCTCCCAAATTGATAAGCAAACAGCCTCTTTCCATTTAACAGCAAAGGATTTATTTAGGTGAATAAACTTAGGGATAAAGGCAACAAAAGAAGTAGGGTAACAAAATTAAAATATGACCTGTCAGCTTTTAAAACTTTCTCTCCTGCCATTGCCGTTTTTGCTTATTACCCCTGAGCCGCATCTCTTGCCTGTGGGTCTGCTGGTCGCTGCCACTATGGCCTGCAGCGATGTCTCACTCAGACTGGTTCGCCTTTAGTCCTCTCCAACTTTCTCAATCCTCTCCCTTTCACTCTTTAACTTCTCTCTCACTAAGTCTTCTAACCATAAGCCCCCTTGTTCTAGCATCCTCATCCTCTACCTGCAAGCCCCCTTCTTTTTTTGCATTGTTTCTCTGGCATCATTTCGATAGTACTCCTAGCATCTCTGTACCGACCGACCTTCTTCTAGTGTCCCCCTTCACTGAAAAGCCCCCATCTCATCTCCCTGAGTCTCTTTTTATTAACCTCCTCTCTCCCATGAAACTCGGGCTGCCCCTCCAGGCTGTGCCCCTGTGCTGTGCATGCTAGGAGTTGGGGCTCGGCGAAGCAAGCTCCAGTGACCCTCCGTTTTTGGGGGGTGTAACTCAGCTGTGCGCACTGGCAGCGCCATGCAGGGCAGCTCTGCTTGGGGAGCCTGAGGCTAATTTTAACACCTACACAGATCATTTTTGTTAATCCATTTATCAGTTAATTAGGTATAGATACAACCTTATAACTGAGAATGGACACACATATTAACACTGGTGTATTAATATGGAAAGGTGATTACTCTGCTATGCCTCAACTTAGTCATACATTCCTCTAAGTTATATATAGACTTGGGCCATCAATTAGTTTGTCAACAAGCTTTTATTAAGAGATTACTGGGGTGGGGGAGGGGAGGGGATTCAGCTAGGTGGCGCAGTGGATAAAGCACAGGCCCTGGATTCAGGAAAACCTGAGTTCAAATGCAGCCTCAGACACCTGACACTTCCTAGATGTGTGACCCTGGGTAAGTAACTTAACCCCTGTTTCCCTGCAAAAAAAGAATAAAGAGAGAGATTACTGGGGGGTAGGTAGGTGGTGCAGTGGATAAAGCACTGACCCTGGATTCAGGAGGACCTGAGTTCAAATTCTGCCTCAGATACTTGACACTTACAAGCTGTATGACCCTGGGCAAGTCACTTAACCCTCATTGCACTCTATGTGTGTGTGTGTGTGTGTGTGTGTGTGTGAGAGAGAGAGAGAGAGAGAGAGAGAGAGAGAGAGAGAGAGAGAGAGAGAGAGAGGAAGGGGTGGGGAGGGAGAGAGAGATTATTGTATCCCTGGAACTGTTCTAAATGCTGAAAGAAAGACAAAAACACAGTCTCTACCCACAAGGATTTCAAGTTCTTATAGAATAGGCCACATGCAGATAACTGTACATATAAGATATATACTGTATAAATGGCAAATAATCCCAGAGAGGAGGCCTAGAAGGTGTTGAAACCACAGAAGATCTCTATAGGGTCTCATCACCTGCAGATTAGAAAACATAAAGGAAAACCCTCTAAACATGTACCCTTATTCCAAGGAGATCCTATAGTTGCCCACACTCCTGAATAGGCAGTTCTTATGCCCTCTCTGTCTTCCTTGTAAAACTTTCCAATGCAGAAAGTGGAAGGATGGAGGAGGCATTAACTATATGAGTAATAAGGCTAATGAGTGACTAATCAATGGTGCAAAAATTTGGCTCCAACTCTCTATTAACCATGTGTAATATTCAACAACAATTAGACTAAAATTAATTAATCATGTCCTCTGCACCAAGCATTATGTCAGGTGTTAGGCATGCAAAGATAAGAAGCAGAAGGAAATAAACATTTATACAGTGTCTACTACGTATCTAACACTGTGTTAAGAACTTTCTATAAATATCTCATTTGATCTTCACAACAACCCCGGAAGGTAGTTTACATTTACATTTTACTGTTTATGAAAATGGGGTATATAGAGATTAAGTGACTTGCTCAAGGTCACAGAGACAGTGTCTGAGACTGGATTTGAACTCAGTTCTTCCTGACTCCCTGTCAAGTACTCTATCCATGGTACCACCAGTTGCCTCTAAGAAACAGTACCAGTCGTCAAGAAATGTTCATCCCCCTGGAGGCATGCACCATGCACAGAGCTATGTAATAACAAAGTAACATAAAATAATTACTTTGGCAATAAAGAATAGAAGGGAAGTAAGAAAAATTTCACGTACCAGGTGCCAACTGAATTGTGCTTTAAAGAGCTAGGGATTCTGAAAGATGGAGATTAAGAGTGTACCCTCCAGATACGGAGGACTAATCAAATAAAAAGAGGCAAAAAGGATATGGAATGTCTTACATGGTAGAATACCTAGATGTTCAATTTTACTGAATCTAATAAGATAGTAACCAGAATTAGCAATTGGGAGAAATGATCATAAACACAGATAGCATGTGCTTTTTTTACCTCTTGCATTATCTTTTTCCTATTATATAGAGTGTGTGTGACTATGGGGGCAATTCCTCTGCCAGTATCTTCTCTATTACAGAGATGTTAGAACTAATCTCATTTCTGGAAGTGAGTTTCAGAATCTGATCTCTCTAGCTCCCTCTGAATTAATCTGGACTCATGGTAAAATTCAAAGAAGTAATGAAAGAATGACAGAATTCCCTCTGGGATGTTACTGTAGTTTTTCAAGTATTATGTGGTTATATGTATATTTTTTATATATATACATATACATATACACATACAAACATATACATATATGTATATAAACACGCACACATGTATACATATATATATACATAGACACAGACCCAATACATGTACACATAGACACATGCATATCTATGCACCTATGTATATACACATGTCTTTTTATTGTTTAGTTGTTTTAGTTGTGTCCAACTCTTCATCACCCCATTCGGAGTTTTCTTGGCAGAGATTCTGGAGTGGTTTGCCATTTCCTTCTCTAGCTCATTTTACAGATGAAGAAACTGAGGCAAACAGGATTAAGCAATTTGTCTAGGGTCAGCCAGCTAGTAAGTATCTGAGGCCAGATTTGAACTCAAGAAGATGGGTCTTTCTGACCTCAATTCTGGTACTTTATCCACTGAGCCACATATCTGGCTCATACATACACATACACATATCCATCTATATATACATATTTTAAAATACACATGCAGATATATCTACATATCAACACATCTTCACATATATGTGTGTGCCTACATGTGTGTTAATACATGTATCTACATGAATATTCCAGGAAAAGTATTATCCTCTTAAACTATAAGCCCAAATGCATTATCTTCTGTACTATTGTATTCCAAGTACTCCACTTCATTAAAGTGGCTTTGAAGACACCAGAGGTGGCTGCTAAATCATGTGTGATCTTGATTGTGGCTACTCAGTACCTAAATTCTTTCTTTCTCGCTATATGCTATATTTTAAAATTTTTCTTACATTATTCCTGGGAATTTTCACTTAGGAATTTCTTTCAGGAGATAACTGGTGAATTCTTCTTATTTCTACTTTCTTCTCTACTTCTAAGAGATCTGGACAGGTTTCTTGAAACAGGATGAAAATGGAGTTCATCTAGTTCAGTGATTCTTAAATGTTTTCCTCTTCAGTCAGTTTTCTAGGTTAGTTGCTTTTACTATAAAATACAATACCTTCTTTCAATTTTTTGATCTTTTGATTTTGTTTTAAGATTTCTTGTTGCAAGATGGAGTCATTGATTTATTTTCAATCCATTCACATCTTCAGTGAATTTGTTGCTTGGAAAATATTTTTGTCTCTTATGCCAAACTTTTAATTTTCTAATTATTTCTCACATAGCTTTCATTTCTTTTCCAATTTCCCCCCTGAGGTCCTCTCATTTAATTTATGAAAATATATATAATTTTTGTTTAGCTCTTGCTCCATCTCTTTTTTTTTTCTTTTTGGTGAGGCAATTGGGGTTAAGTGACTTGCCCAACATCACACCACTAGTAAGTGTCAAGTATCTGAGGCCAGATTTGAACTCAGGTGGTAAAACAATGAAATTTGACAGACTGATTGGAATGGGTCACACCTGTCCTGTCCTGAGTGATGTATGCTATTGATGTCAGCAGGAGAAACCACTCTCCAATCCAGCTGGAAGGACCTCCCCTTTTGGGGGGAGGGAAAGTAAATGCTTGCTGAGGCGAGCTCAGTCTCTTTTCTGGTCAGTGAGCTGTGGGAGTGGGGTGAGAAAGTTTCTTTCCTGGCAGTTTGTCCTGTGGGCCCTGGCTGCATAAAAGAGCTCAGCTCTTTGAATTAGCTGAGCTGGAAGTGAGTTTGGGGATTTTATAGGCTTTGTTAGAGTTAGGGGGGTTATCCATTTTTCTTTTTCCCTATTCCCTTGTCTTTGATTTTTATTAATTTCACCTTTGCTGTGTATTTTATTCCCATTAATAAAACCTGATTCATTTGTGGAAAAGAGGCTGTTAGGCTCCTTTCTTATTGGCCTGGTAGAAATATCTAAAAAGGCAGTTCATAGGGGAGGAAGTATTGGACCTAGAGGTCCCTCATTATTTTCTGAACCCCAACATTATGGTGAGCCACCCAATTAACTCTCTACATATTAAATTTGTCCCCCACACTCAGGTCCTCCTGAATCCAGGGCTGGTGCTCTATCCACTGTGCCACCTGGCTGCCCCACATGCTTCATCTCTTCCAGAAATTCTAATGAACTTTATGCCTAATCTGTGTTTTTTTCTGAGGCTTTGCTTGTAAATGTTTTGGAGTCATTCCGTTTTTCTGGGTCTGTGTTTTGAGCTTCCATGTCACCATAATAACTCTTTATGGTGGGATTGTTTTGTTTGTTTGCTCATTTTTCAGCCTACTTCCTGATTTCAGGCTTGATGTTAGGGTTGGCTTTGCATGTGCTTTTAAGGGAATGTCTGGCATCGTCCTGCTGCTGTTTTCTTGGGTTATTGAGTACTGTTTTATTCCAGGATCTCAGGGACAGAGTGGATACCTGTAAGCTTTCAGTTCTCTTAAAGTTGTCTGATTGAGGATCTTTTTCTCTCCTGGTCTAACCACCGCAGACTGACTTGGGTTTGGATATGAACAACAATAGACTGCCACTGGACCTGGTCACTTATCAGCTAGCTGGAAAGTTTGCTGGTTCAGAATGATAAAATGTAGGCTCCCCTTTGGTCTGAGATTCCTGCTGTGGTTATTTCTCTGCAGGCTCCACTAGATGCTGGAACTGCAATTCTGCTCTGCTCCTGGGGTCTGAGACACACCACCACTGCTTCTGCATGCTTTGGACCTTCCTCCTCTCTCAGTACAGCACACAAGACCTCTCTTCCTGGGAATACCACCTCTGTGTACAGATCCTCTAATCAGTCTTCTCTGAATCTATGACCCAGAAGTGGATAGTAGGCAACACATTTGCTAGTTCACCCTTATCCCCATTCTGGTACCTTAGTATGAGTCTGGTAGTGTTCTAGTACAGGCCTGGGACCTCCTCTTGCCTGGGTGAACAACCTCTCCCTGGGCCCTGGAGTGCTCTTGACCCTACCCAGTGCCCACAGACCTTTCTACCAAGGAAAACTGAAAGAACTCATGACTTTTTCTGGATTTCCTCATCAGGTTTCAATCTGGTGAATTTTCTAGATCTCTTTGGAAGAATTTTATGGAAAGGAGCTTGGATATCCTGTTTCCTACCACTCTGCCATTTTGATTTCATGTCACAAACCCTTGCCTCTTGCTGTTGACTTGTGATATTGCCTAGGATGGATGAACAGGCAAGCTCCTACAGCATTTTTGTCAAAGAATGCAGCAAAGGGGCAGCTAGGTGGTGCAGTGGATAAAGCACTGGCCCTGGATTCAGGAGGAACTGAGTTCAAATACAGCTTCAGACACTTGACACTTCCTAGCTATGTGACCCTGGGCAAGTCACTTAGCCCTCATTTCCCTGAAAAAATAAAAAAGAATGCAGCAAGATTAGATGTCATTTACCTTATGTACCATAGAACCAAACTAGGTTATCTTCGTTTATTTTAATCAGTGTTTGGATTACATTCATTGTATTGATACTGTTAATCAATTATATTTTACTGGAATAGGAATTTACTCTAGAAAATATTCTGTAAGATTACTTACAAATTTTGTTTTTTATGACTCTATATTTCTGCTTTTTATCTTTAGTTGTTTTAGAAAATTTTCAAAACCAAGAATCAAAAAGAAACAATGATATTATCTAGGACATCTTACCTGAAACATGATTCCCATCGACATCAACCCAGATAAATGGGCATGTGGATCTGCTTAAAGAGTTCCAGTGATAAAAAGCATTAGATAGTTGGCGGCAGTGGGATACAGAAGAAAGAGGACTAGTTATTCAGTCAGAGAACCTGGTGGCAATCCCACCTCTGATTAGCACTACCCGTATGACCATGGACAATTCAACTTCTCTGAGCTTCAGTTTCCACATATGTAAGATGAGTTGCTTAGCCTAAATAGTCTCTAAGATCCCTTCCAGCTCAAGAGCTGTGATTGTATGGCTGAAATCCTGTACTTGCTATCAGTGTGCAATCGGGTAACTCTCTGATTTCAGTTTCCATATCTCCAAAATGAGAAGTTGACTATATGGCCTTTTTAAGGCACCTTCTAGCTCTAAGTTCTATAATCTAGAGGGAGGTCACCACCTCTGACCCAGCCTTTTTCCATTTTCATCTCTAGTTGTTAGGAAGTACTTTTATTCCTAAATCTGAACTCTTATAACACCATTTGATCAGAAATTTCCTCTCTGGTGCTAGACAGTGAATATTTCTAATTTTTCTTCTGTATAACAGTCTTTCCAATATTTGCTCCCCTCAAGTTTTCTCTTCTCCAGTCCAATATCCCCAACTTCTTTAGCTACTGCTCATAAACTAGAAACACCACCATATATCCTCTTTAGCAAGGGGCATGGGAGGAGAACAGGTTATGAACTCTGTGCATTCACCTTTAGGTAAAGCAGAAAGGCCCTTTCTACTGACTTTTGTAAATTACATGATATATCAAAAAAGTGGGGGAAGCATAACTAGAACCTTTAAAAAAATTTCAAGGCCGATGCTTCTGTTACCAAAAGATTATATTTTCAGAAAGGAAAAAAAAAACACTCAAAGTTCTGGACCTTTGAAACCTTCTACAACAACAACAACAACAACACACAACAAATATTTTGACAGTTTATTAGATGATTGTAGTGAAACAATTGGAGGAAAAAACAATTAGATTCGAATCTTGATTTTGACAGGAGTGAGCTATATGGTCTTGCTAATAATTACATAAAGATAGCTTTGGGGAAAAGGACTTTTGTGTCATGTTTACCTTCAATAACCCCTTTTCTCTAAGGGTTCAGATTTTTTTTTTTACTTTCTTTATTACCCCAGGGCTCAGCATATAACAGGCCCTTGATAAATGCTTGTGGATTGACTGAGGCATTGCTACTGAACTTTTGTTGTTGTTGTTCAGACATGGAGTACTTTGCCATTTCCTTCTCCAGCTCATTTTATAGATGAAGAAACTGAGGCAAACAGAGTGAAGTGACTTGTCCAGAGTCACACAACTAAGTGTCTGAGACCAGATTTGAATTAACAAAGATGAGTCTTCTACTCCAGGCCTGACACTCTATTGTGCCACCTAGCTGACCCAGACACAGTAATAGGCATCCTTATTTGTAACCAGACAGTGACTTTGGAGAGATCTTTTAGAAAACATTCTTTTCCATTACTCTAATCTTTAAATGAGGGCAATTAGGTGGCACAGTGGATAGAGTACTGGGTCTGGCATTAGGAAGACTCATTTTCCTGAGTTCAAATCTGCCCTCAGACACATTTTCTAGGCAAGTCAGTTAACTCTGTTTGCCTCAGTTTCCTCATCTGTAAAATGAGTCAGAGAAGGAAATGGAAAACTACTCCAGTACCTTTACCAAGAAAATCCCAAATGGGGTCTTGAAGAGTTGGACACAACTGAAAAGACTGAACAACAACAGCAAAAGTCTTTAAATCTCTCGCCTCAACCTTTGACCAATGATCAAATGAGAAATGATGTTCTTGGGAGTATAAAAGGGAGGAATGAAATGGAACAGTCTCAATTATTGCGCTCTCTCTCTCTCTCTCTCTCTCTCTCTCTCTCTCTCTCTCTCTCTCTCTCTCTCTCTCTCTCTCTCTCTCTCAGCAAAAGGCTTCCAGTGTTCAGAGTTCAGAGAATCTCTTTGGAAAGACAAAGACACTTGCCTAAATGGTGGCTGCTCCACGTGCAGAGTGAAGATAAACTCTTATCGCCTATAATTTAAAGGGAAAGATTTATTAAACTAGATAGGGATCGAGAAGTTATGATTGAATTCCGTCTCTCTTTCTTATCAGAATACATTTATATTTTTAATAATTTGTGCCTCCAAAGTTGCAAGGTCCATGAATATATCTTTCATTACTCTCTTACTCTTTCCTTTTAGAGGAGAAATAAAAAGTAAGAGCCAGAGAGGATTCTCAGACACCCACAAGCAATGTCAGGAAGTTAGAGAATGCTCCTCAAAATTGAAGGTGAGTCAAATAGGAAAAGGGTTCTGGTTTCCCATGGCAACCAGACAGCATCTATGCAACTTCTCCACATCAAAGGCCTTGTATCCAAGGTACCAAAACCACCAAAGGCATGTGTGGCTGTAAAATGTTGCCAAAAACACACAAGGAAAGAAATCTGTCTAAGTAATTTGACTGCCATGTTGCCAAAGCCTGTGCCTGTCTATAAAGCAATCTTCTATATAGCTATAGAATCACAGAAAATCAGAGCTGAAAGGTACCTAGTGCCCTCTGCTCTCATTTTACAGGTGAGGAAACTGAGGCCCAGAGAGGGTTAAGCAATTTGCCTGACATCACATGGATAGTGGCAGGGCTAAGCCTTAAGTCCAACAATCCTGACCCCAGCTCACTGCTGTTTCCACTGTTTAATATACTGACTTTTGTTTGGGGCTGGATTTACCAACTCTGCTCCTTTCCAGAAATAGGAGGAAAAATCTTCATCTACTAGTGCTTGAGTTTAAAGTAAAGAATCACCATTGTGATGACTGGAAAGCTCAATTTGAATAATGAACTTGTTCCTCCTTAGAAACTGATCTTATTATGAATGCTAAGTTACTGATTTTATTCACAAAGCATCTGCAGAGAATTATGAAATCTTTTCCATTCTCATACTTATGCATGTTGAGCAGTTGAGTGGAGAGGTAGACTGAGCAGAAGCCTACACTTAGGAAGACTCATCCTCATGAGTTCAAAACCAGCCTCAGATAATAGCTGTGTGACCCTGGCTAAGTTATTTAACCCCTCTTGCCTCGGTTTCTTTATCTGTAAAATGAGCTGGAGAAAGAAATGGGAAACCACTCTAGAACCTTTGCCAAGACAACACCAATGGGGTCATGAAGAGTTGTATACAACTGAAAAATTCCGGAACAACAACTTATGCATGTATTAGTTATATATGTATATGTGCATATACATACATATGGTATTCCACAACTCTCTATGGCTAGAGAGAAAATACATGGAAATGTGTACATAGACATGTGTGTGCATATGCATGTGTACATGCACATATATGAATCGATTTAAAATTCTAAGTGCAATCCCTAAAGTTGGGACTGAGGACCATTGTGTGAAAAATTATTCTATGCACAATGATGGTTTGGTAAACTTTCCTTCCCATTGCACTTTCCATTAGGATTGCAAACTTCTTTCTAAAAGTGCCTGGGAAGTTGGGAAAGACAGACAGACAGAATGACAGAGACAGAGAGAGACAGAGACAGAGAAAGAGAAAGAGAAAGAGAAAGAGAAAGAGAAAGAGAGGATCTCCCTTTCCATATCCCTTTTTTTGCTGAATTAACACAAACCATCTTATTCTCCCCCAGCACAACAACTGTTCTCATCCCCACTTTAAGTTTATGTAAATCCTCAGGGCTTCTCAGGGAATGGAAGTAGTTGACAACATAGCATCAAGAAACCTATTATGCAACAGGGCCATGATAACCGGATTCAGACTCTGTGGCAAACTCCATAATCATTCTAGGGGTCAACAAGATATGAGTGTTCTGTGAGACCTATGGTCTGTGTCTTCCACACAGAAAGATTTTTTAAAAAATTTCTCATTTTGACAACTAACCCATACACGTCAGCCATGTCTCTACACTTGAAGTGAATAGACTGCGGTGGAGCCCAAGAATTCACTTTAGCTGTCTTACCATCTCACAGATGAAAAAGAGTAGATAGTATTGATTATGAAGATATCTGAACTATATGATAGGATTAGGCATTGTACACTCCAATTTGGTGGTCACAAATATACCCAGCATTACTCCCCCGTCTCCATTTCCGAATTTTAATAAGAAATCCAAATGCCCATCATTTTTTTTTTACTTCTGTGAGAAAACTGATACTTAAGAGGGGCCAATTTTTATCATTTTTTCCATATATTTTGCATAATTCAATTTCTATTTATAGTGACATTTTAAAAAATTACCATGGGAGCCATTCATTAAAATTTGGAGCCTGCACATAGATAACAGATGTGATATTTTCTGCCTTGAAAATTCAGATTTTTAAAATTTTCTCATTTGATGAATTCTAACCCATAGCTCTCTGTTTACATGTTTGCTATTTTGGGTTTGTGTAACTCTAGAAATAACTAGTTTCAGACAGCTATGGTTTAGTGAACACAGGGAATTGCTTTAGCTAAAATTATTGTCACTTGTTTCTAAAAATCCTACTGAATAAATCTATGGTCCTTAGAAAAGCAGAAGTTATTTCCTATGACACATACTATTTGCTGAAAATTTACGGTAGATTGACTCATGTAACTTTGCATTGTACTTAGTTTAAAATACTATAGCTTTGCCCAGAGACAGAGCTGGTGTCCGTGGTCTCACTATGGCTTAGGTGTTTGTTTTGATAGGGTAGAGAAAGTATACCTAATTATAGGCAGCTGCATTATTGGTTCTGAAGAAGGAAAAAAAAAAAAGCCATCTCGACATTGATTTCTTCTGGAAATGAATCATTCCGTTGAATAACTCGTAGCAGCCTTGTCTGTCTATATCTGTGATGTTCTTCTCTCAGTGAGCATGAAGTTTGTCATTTTAAATAATGTCTGATGTCTAGGCCTGGGTCTATTTGTGGATTTAGCCTGTCTAAACTGCCAGCTGCTCAGTGTGGGTCACTCATCTATGTTTGGAATCCTCATTGTTGTCACTTTGTCATAGAAACCTGTCCTTTTTTTCCATTATGGGTGCCAACATGTAGATTTTAACAGAGCATCCCATGATTAATGGTGGATATCATCACTGCATAGTTGTACAGTAAATTGGAATTGGGGACATCTGGATTGATCACTTGGATGAATTCTGGATTTTATGTTTTAGCCACCTCCACTGCTCAATGTATATTCATACTATTTGATTGTCTGATCACACTGTCCCCAGTCTGGCGCTGTAGTCAAGAAGAGAGAGTGCTTAACCCAGAGTCAGGAAGCACTGGGTTTATATCCCACCTCAAACACTTTCTAGCTTTCTGACACTGGAAATCTATTTAACCTTTCTCAGCCTTGGTTTCCCCATCTGTGAAATGGGGTTAACGAAAGCATCAACCTCCCAGAGTTGTTGTAAGGATCAAATGAGACAGCATGTGCAAAATGCTTTGTAAACCTTAAAGTACAATATAAATTATTGTTGTTGCTGCTGCTGTTGTTATTCAATGCTACCTTGATATATATATACATATATATATATATATATATATATGTATGTATGTATGTATGAAGTTTGGACACTTTGCAGCCCTAATTCAAGTTCGAAATTGTGGATAGACATTTTCTCAACCCTCAAAAGACAAAAAGTATCACTGGTTTCCACAGAAATGTAATTTAGGCCTTTTGTTTGCATGTTAACCACTCCCCTATTTAATTTGACTATTATTCTCTTAACGTTACCCTCTCCCATTACTGATTTCCCCTGTTTTGTCACTTTCTACTACAAAAATTGTCTTTCAGCTAAATTTGCTCCTTAGCTCTCAGGTTGTCCTCATGGCTGCTCAAAGACTCATATTCTGCCACTGATAATTCCATAGGATGTATAAGAAAATGTGTTCACTCACCTACTGACCCAGTATAAAATAAAGCTCTTTTCATGACATCAAGGAATCAGTTCTATGTATGTTGTGAGTTCAGAAACATCCTCAGAAAAGCCTTCAGGTAATGATTCAGTTTTCTGGAAATAATCAGCCTTTACAAGGGCTGTAGCCCCAAATTTCTGTCTGTTTGTTATGTTCATGGGCAATGTTAAGTGCTGGGTCAAGAGGGTTAGAAAACTATCAATGTAAAGGGACCAACAGGTCTGGGGACAAGAGTTGGTGTTAGCATTTGTTCTCCAGAATGTACAATATTCTGTGTGCCTTGTTGAAACTGGATTATCAACCTTTAAGATTTGCAAAGCACTCTATAGACTTTATCTCATTTGAGTCTCACAGCAACCTGGTGAGGTAACTATTACAAGTAAAACCACATTTTACATATGGAAGAAACTGAGGTTCACTGAGTTTAAATACCTTGCCTATAGCCACAAATTTATCATCAGTGGTACAATCCTGCTCAGGTCTTCCTTGCTCCAAATCCATTACGAGGCAGAGATGGAATGTTTTCCAAAATGCAATTGCCTCCTAGGATATGACAAGTGTGAGTCATTTTGTATTTAGAATACCAGCTATCAGAGATCAGAACACAAGGAATCCAAAAAAAATAACAAAGCCTTTCATTTTCTAACTCATAAACTCCCACCCCTTTCCCACCTCCCTCAAAGAACTAGCTTAAAGATATAACATAGAATCTATTCTCTTAATTCAGTGTAGTGGAAAGAGCATTCAGAGCTAGAAATCATGGGTTGAAGTTTTTTATTAGGCCACTGTCTAGCTGTATGATTTTAAATAAGCTTTTTCAGCTCCAGAAGCCTTATTTTTTTTTAGCTGAAAGATAGAAACTATCATTTTTATAACCCTTAGTGCCTCCCAAACATGAAGAAATGCATGATGGGAAATGGAGTTCTGTTGGCAGAGTGAAAACATTTGGATTGCTAGGATGACCACTGGGATACCAATATGGGAAAAGTCTCAGGCAGAGAGGTTGGACAGACTTCCTTTCCATCAGGAATCTGAATGAGAGATGAAGAGTCTTATAGTGGTTGAGTCTGAACTGAGAGCTAAATGAACTGAATTCTGATCACACTAGCAGTATTTTCATTTTTACAATTTCTTATGGATGGGAAAGAGAGTCAAGAGAGGCTATGAGTGAAAGGGAAGGGATGTTAAGAAGGCTGAATAAAGGGGTCTAATGGATGACTGGGTGACCATTTTGAGGAGACGCTTTTGTTGCTTTCAATCTACAGAGATCTTGAGGAATAGTACGAGTCAAATGAGCTTAGGTTTAGAAAAATTCCCTACAGGGCCTATGAGAAAGATGCCAAAGTGCCTTAATTATCTTGTCCTTTTTCCCTTTGACTGAGGAAGTAGAGATTTACTCCCAGTTTTTTTGTTCTTTATGTTTGTTTATAATTACTTATTTAATTAGTATTTTAAAGCTGACTTACTATAGATATAAAATTATGATTTTTATATCTCCTTTGGAAGTATGTTTCCTTATTAATAAGTAGATGATTGTAAAAGAGGGAAACTAACTGGATTTTGCATACTTGGCTAAAGTAGATTGGGAGTAATTTTGCATACTGAATGGGGACTTGGTAATGATATGAAAAAAATATTTTGATTTATCAATTCTTATAATGTCCCAAAGCAGGTTTATAAAAAAGCTTGATCCAGGGCTTTTGCCATAGGCCAAGTGAATCAATCACCATTTCTATCTTGTAGGAGGTTGGGCTTGGAGAGAATATGGAGGAAAAACACTTTCTTTTCTATTACTCCTACTCCTATGCACAGAGAAATCTTTCTGTGGGGTCTAGAGTTGGGCATGGTTAACTAGAGAGTAGGAATTCCCTTGTGGGAAGAAAGAAGGAATGTTTGGACCTTGCTGACAATGCCTACATTCTAAGGGTAGACGTCATAAGAGGAAGTGAGGTATCTCTTGCTTTAATTTTCATCTTCACATTTAAGACCCAACCTCTACAAAACCTACACCTGTATAACTTTATAGGATCATTGTGAAAATCAAATTATATAGTTATATATGTATATGTGTGTACATGCATATGTATAAATATATGTAATACTTGGGGCAGCTTTGTGGTGCAGTGAATAGAGTTCTGAACTCTTCCTGAGTTCAAATCTGGCCACAGACTCTTACTAGCTGTGTGACTTTGGGCAAGTCACCTAACCCTGTTTGCCTCAGTTTCCTCATCCATAAAACGAGCTAGAGAAGGACATAGCAAACCACTCCAGTATCTTTGAAAAGAAAACCCTAAATGGTGTCTGTCAGATATGACTGAACAACCATAATATTCTATATTAATCCAATTCAACACCTTCTTTGTGAAAGACACTGTGATTAGCACTAGAGGCACAAAGACAAATATAAAACAGTTCCTGCCCTTGAGGAGTTTACATTCTGTTTGAGCTATACAACAAGTGCACTTTTAAGCATAATGCATGAATGTGAATACTTACTGTCATTAAATTGAATAACATCTCTCTTTTGATAGTTCATGGTGTAGTCGGTTGGGGGCTAGCCTTAGAGTAGGGTTTGTTAACCTTATTTTGTATCCCAGACCCCTTTGACATTGTCAGAATAATGCTTTTAAATATACAAAAAATAGGCTTACAAAGAAAATAAGTTAGATTGAAATACAGTTATCAGAATATTAAAAAACAAAAAAAAATCACATAAAGGCTAAGAATCCCTGGCTTCAAATCAGGGAGGCCAACTCTACTAGCTTGGTGACCATAGGCAAGTCACTTACCTTCAGTTCTCCTAATCAATTCTCTAAGACTTTAAGATACATATGAGTTGCAGATTGGTATGAATACAGGGAGTTTCCATATTATGAATTCCTCCATACCAATTAAAACACAGACCTGGTTCAATATATGTTACTCATTTCTAGGCACACAGATTGGTGCAGAGGAGTAGCTTAACTTTAATGAACTGGATTGAGGTCAGGCACCTCCCCCACCACTTTAGGAGTTTTTTCTAGCTTAAAACTTAAGGATATTGGGCTAGTATGATTCCTGTGATGGATATTGACTTCTGAATTCATTTTTTTCCTCTTGGAGTGACTGAACATTAATCTATCTTTTCCTCTGAGCCCATAAAGATGACTAAGAAAGTTCCTTCCTTTTCTTCTTTCACTTAAAGAATACATTCTCCTTTATCAAGATTCCTGTACAGAAGAGCTCAATCCTTCACTGACTAGGAGTTTTAGGTTTTAGAAGGAAAATCTGTAAAGAATGGTATTATGATAGGGGTCCTTATGATCCCAAGTGTGATGTTTCTAGGGTAATTTGTGTGAAATTAGAATGTGAGATTGAGTCCCAAACTATAATACTTCTGAAGGATTACATAATGCCCAAAGTATTCTATAAAAATAGTTTAAAAATCAAGTCATGCACTCTACAAGTGACAGTAGATTATAGTTGGAAGTTTGCAGAATATAAACATCCAGTGAGAAAAGGAACATCTCATTTAGGGAAGACATGCTTCCCAGAAATAATAACATAAATATTTATCTCTATAATGCAGGAAATATTTTCCCAGGATTGAACCATATTCATTGTTACATTAGGTTAGTAAAAGCTAGAGAGTTGTGGCTTTTTAAAAATTCTTTCACTATTTTCCTTAGACTCGTCTCCCTTCAAAATTCATTTCAAGTACTACCTCTGCCAAGAGGTCTTTCCTGATGTCTGCAGGGACTCGTTTCCCTTCCCAAAATGATGTTATTTATTTATTAATATTTACCTGTGTTCATGTTCAATTCCCTGTGCCTCTTCTAGAATGTAAGCTCCTTGAGGGCAGGAACTGTTTTTGTTTTTGTCTTGAATCTCTGTGGTAAAAAGTTTTAACAGTTGGTTAGATAATGGAGAGATGCCCTCCATAAGCTTTGGCCTTAAAAGCATACTGATTATAAGATTGATATGTGGAGCAGCCCGAACAGATTCAAGATGCTGTATTAGTCACACCTGGTGCTATCCAGGTTCTCTTAATAGAGTCTACAATGCCTTGTGTACCAAAATGGCCTTTTCTGTGAACAGAGAGGCATACCTGGTGGTAGAATTTCCGGGGAAGAAGTGGCTTACCTTCCGGAGACACCCAGATGCCATTGATCTGTTTCACCTTAAATTTCTTTTTCCACTTTTCTACTTCAGAATCGTCATAGGTTAGGTTGGAAGGAATATCCTCAGAAGGTGAAAGATTAAATACATGTTCAGGAGCTTCTAATGCAGCAAGCTTGGCTGCAGAATCGGCTCGTGCATTTCCCTTTGAAACAGGATCACTATTCCCTGTGTGGGCAGGGCAATGTACAACGGCTAGGGAAGAAGGCAGTTTCAGGGCATCTAAGAGGTCCTTGATAAGGTCCCCATTGGCAATATCCTTGCCCGAGGATGTTAGGAAGCCTCATTGATGCCAAATCATACCAATAAAGTGGCATATGCCAAAGCCATATTTCGAGTCAGTAAAAATAGTGGCACTCTTACCTTTGGCTATATTACAGGCCTGTGTAAGAGCCACAAGTTCAGCAGCCTGTGCACTAAAATGGGAAGGCAGAGAAGCTGCCCAGAGGGTATCATAATCAGAAACTACAGCAGCTCCAGTAAAACGGGTTCCCTCTCTCATAAATGAGGAACCATCTGTATAGAGGACAAGATCAGGATTTTCTAAAGGTGTATCAGAAAGATCATCACCGGGTTTTTCAGCCATATCAACTAAAGAAGCACAGTCATGCAATGGTTCCCCCAAGAATGGTAAGTTAGGGAGTAGTGTTGCTGGATTGAGAACTGTGCAGCGTTTTAAGGTGATATTCTCATTACCTAACAGGGTTATTTCATACTTAGCCAGCCTTTGATCTGAAAAGGCTTGTGTCCTGTGACGTAGTAAGAGAGCCCCTACTTCCTGAGGACATTGCACCATTAGAGGGTTACCTAGGACCAAATCAGAGGCTTTTTCTACCAAAAGGGCTGTGGCTGCCACTGCCCTAAGGCAAGGTGGCGCTCCAGCCGCTACAGGGTCCAGCTGAGTTGAATAGTAGGCTATAGGGCGTTGGTTAGGCCCCAGTGACTGAGTCAGGACTCCAGAAGTCACCCCCCTTTGTTCATGCACAAAGAGAGTGAAAGGCTTACTATAATCTGGTAGTCCTAGGGCAGGTGCTGATAACAAGGCCCGTTTTAATTCTTTTATGGCTGAGAGATGCTGGGGATCCAACTGTAAAATGTCTGGAACAGAACTTTTTGTAAGAGCTATGAGAGGTTTAGTAATTTCACCAAAAGAGGGTATCCATTGTCTACAGTACCCAGCTGCTCCCAGAATGGCTCTCAACTGCCTCTTAGTAGTGGGGGCAGAGAGTTGTTGAATGGCCTGGACTCGCTTAGAAGAGACAGAGCGAGTTCCAGCAGCCAAAATAAATCCTAAATATTCTACCTGGGGCAAACACCATTGTACCTTTGACTTGGAAACCTTGTGTCCTCTCTTGTGCAGCTCCAACAGTAAGTGACGGCTATCTTCCTGACAAATTTCAGCATTAGGAGAGGCCAAAAGTAAGTCATCAACATATTGTACTAGTGTGGAGCCTTTAAAGGTAATGGAGGCCAGATCCTGCTGTAAAATTTGGGAAAATAATGTGGGACTGTCTACAAATCCCTGTGGGAGTCTAGTCCAGGTCCACTGTCTATTTTTCCAGGTAAAAGCAAATAAATATTGGAAGTCCTCATGTACTGGTATGGAGAAAAAGGCAGAGCAAAGGTCTACCACTGTGAAACATGTACATTCATAGGGAATGGATGAAATTATTGTAGCTGGGTTTGGAACTATAGCATGTCTAGGAATAACATAATTATTGATCGCTCTAAGATCTTGCACAAAACGATAAACAGGTTTACCATCTGGCCCAGGCTTGGGTTTTTTAACTGGCAAAATGGGAGTATTGCATGGAGAGTGATGACATGGAATAATAATACCCTGGCTTTTCAAAGCCTCAATTATAGGGGTGATCCCTTCTATTGCTTCCCTAGACAATGGATACTGTGGAATGGAGGGGGGTGGTCCCCCCTTAACTTTAAAGGTAACAGGCATGGCAGACTTAAGGAGCCCCACCTCATTAGGGGATGAGGCCCATAAAGACTCAGGAATGTCAGAGGGAATTTTGGATACTTCCCCTACTGTTCCTTGAGTTCTGTAAGTAAAATTGGTAATAAATGAACAGTATCCTCTGGCAATTGTAGGGAGACAGCCCCATCTGGAGCACAAGATATGGTTGCTCTAAGCTTGCAAAGGAGATCACGACCTAATAAATTTACAGGGGCATCAGGCATGAGTAAAAATGAATGTTCTACTGTTAAGGGCCCCATAGATACCATGCGAGGATTCAATTTTGCCACTCTCTGGCTCTTTCCTGAGACTCCCACTACATTCAAAAATCCTACAGGTCTACACCCAGCATCTGGATTGCTTACTAATACTGATATAGAGGCTCCTGTGTCTAGCAGACAATCGTAATAAGTCTCCCCCACTTTTAGGGTGACATGTGGTTCATTACTCTGGGGAAGTGAATGGACTGGCACAAGTATATTCAAAAAATCCGGATCTGGGAATATATGGCTTTCATTATCTATGTTCCATTCTTCCCCAAGACCCCGTCATTCCTGTGCTCTCCTCTGAGGGGGACCTTGGTTACCATTATTCTGGTACTGCCTTTCTGTATTCCTCCAAAAAGATCTATTTCTATTTTGATTTCGCCTGTAATTAGAATTAGAATTTCTTCTCCAAGTCCTACATTCTCTCAATTCATGCCCCTCCTTACGACAGTAACAACATACCTTAGTGTCCTTGTTCTGGTGTTCACATGGCTGACTAGGAATCGCCGGTGCCAGAATGCTCTGTTTAGGGTGATCTGGACCTTCCTCAAGTGAGTCAAAGACATAATTTGCAAGTTCTTTAATCCTATCTACTGTGAGATTTCTCCAGTCTGGACATTGTTTCAGAAAGTATCTGCGTATTTCTGGCAGTGAATTATAAACAAATGTGTTAAGGACGATATAGGAATCTCTTAAATCTACTGGATCCAATCTGGTGTACTGTCTAGCATCCTCACAAAGTCTATCATAAAATCTGTTTGGTCTTTCATTAGCCTCCTGAGGTAGGCTTAAAAATTTCTGCCAGTTTTCCAGTTTTCTAAAGCAAGATTCCATTCCCTTCAGAAGTGTTTCTCTAGCATCTTTTAATCTTTGGAAATTCCTATCATTATTATAATTCCACTCTGGATCCTTTAGAGGCCATTTCACATCGGCCTTACCCTTCGCAACAAAGGCATTTCCTGCTGAGATAATATCTGTAATCTCAGTTGGGGACAGTAAAGTTTCCATAAGGCAAGTAACATCAGCCCAAGTGGGTTGATATATATTAAATATAGTCCTTAACTGTGAAATTACAGTGTTTGGATTTTTCTCAAAACTAGGGATGATTGATTTCCATGTGCTCAAGTCACTTGGTTTAAAGGGGCTATATTTTCTGTCTTGAATTGGTGCTCCTTTTTTGGTATGTTCTATAGTTTCCTGCAGGGGGAGCAGTTTCTGCTGATCTGATTCTAAACTTGGATCATCTCTAGTAGAAAGAGCCATCTTGACGGCTCTCTCCATATGTGACAATTTCCCCCATATTATAACAATGATAATAGCAAAAATAAAATCCTTAGTCGTATGAACTATGGATGTGGTATTAAAAGGTATTTCAATTGCAGGCATAAAATTTCTACTTATATTAAACGTCTTTTCCCAAAGATTCATACTTAGACTATTATACAAAAAACTTTTTGCTGCCTGAATGAGGAAAACAAACAATAATGTTATGAAGGACCATTGAGTAAACTATTCCTCTAAGTCGGACGTTATGCTGTCCCAATACATTCCGATGAGAAAAATCAAAGGGATAGTAGAATATTCGAGCATCTTGCCCTTTAAATTGGGCTGGCTTTTCTGTTTAAAGCAAGGCTTTTAGAGGCTTAAAGCAAGGGAGATTAGGCAAATGAGGCAAAGTCAGTGGGGGTATTTAAGAGAAAGTCCACTAAATTAGGTGGCTCATGGCCAAACTAGGGAGGGTGGAAGGGTCCTTAAGATCCCTTCAGGGGTCGCCAAACTGTGAGATTAAAATTGGATATTAGATCATAAATCTCCCCTACTTAACCTTTCCCTTAATTTATCTCCCAGACTAGTAAATGGAAGAAGCTTCTGGTTTTCTAGTTAGAGCTTTTATTGTATGGTAGTCACAAGGTGATGTTGATTAGAAAGATAGGAAAGTAGAAACACAATGCAAATCGTCTTAAGTCTAGGCTTAGTCTATGTTCCGTATAAAACTCACCAAAAGCTGAAGGCCACCTTTGAGGAGAGAGACCGAGTCAAACTCCAGTAAGCGTCTGTCTGTGCAGCGCAGCCAGGAGACCAGCAGAGCAGGAAAAAAGGCCCACTTCCATTCTCTTTCTTCGTGGTCAGCCATTTGTTAAGGGCTAAAATTCTAGCTAAAATGTCTAAAATATCTAACGGCTGGTTGCCAATAAATTATAAGCTTTAGCAAGAGTTAGACTTTTAAGCATTTATTAAGGAGAATAAGAATTTGGTAAAGAGAGAAGAAAGGCCTAGATTCCTCTATCTATTAAAGGGAGAGCGCATTTCTAGCTGCCTTCTCCAGCATCCCCAGGAAAAAAAAAAAGAGCAAGACTGAGCGCCAGTCTCTTCCTTCTTCCTCCCACAAGCCAACGTCACTTCCTGATGCCCAAGAAAAGACTCCTGGTCTTGCCCTCAAAGACCTTCGCTTCATGGGCAGAACTCTTCTACAGTAAATCTCCAACAGGTGGCGTCATTCCAATCATTATAGCACCTATCATAGTGCTTGGCACATATTTTAAAATGCTTGATTGATTCCTTGATTGCCTGTCTTCTGTTAGTCAAGAGAAAGCAGAAATAGACTATATAATCCACCATGAGTTATGAAGCATCAAGTCTACTTATATAAGCTTGAAAGATGTGGAAAAACCAGATGGTGGGAGTCAGCAGCCTTCAGTGTCTTGCCAACTATGTCAGTTACTCAAAACTGGTGTAAATGACATCATTGAGTGTATATATATATATATATATAAAACTAGATCAGATAGTGAATCAGCCATGTCATCAAGTAGAGAGTGATAGATAGTATAGTCCAAGAGGTGCACTGAAATACAAAGAATATTAAAAGTGCCAGAAGACCTCCAGGGCTGCGGATACATCTTTTGTGAAGAATTTATGGAAGTGCCTTGACAGTAATCACCCAGGATGAGAAGACACGCATGAATTCAAAGATCTACTTTGGCAGAATATTAAATGTAAGCTCCTTGAGGACAAGGCCTATTTCATTTTGCTCTTTATATCCCTAGCCCTTAAGGTAGTATCTGCATATTGATTGATTGGTTGGTTGGTTTACAGCAGGCATACCTAGACTAATGAGATCATGGTTCCATTAAAGTATTGAAATATGACTAAAAGCAGAGACACCATAGCTGGGGTATTGTGCCCAGCCCTAAGGACTATGTTATAAGGAACACTTTGATAAATATTTCAATAAAACAGGTCTGAGGATAGCAACTAGGCTGGTATATTATTCCATAAAAGGTTTAGTTGAAGGAAGTGGGCATGTTTAGCCTGGAGAAGAAAAGGCATATGTAGTATCATAATTCTTCAAATATTTAAAACTGTTATTGTTTCCTGTGTAAGACTTTTCTGCTCCAGGCAAAACATTTAGTTCCTTTAAGACAACCTTTTTATGGCATAGACTGAAAGTGGATACCAGTTTTTCAGGATAGACATTCAGGTTTGGGAAGTTGCAAGCAGATCACTAAACAGTGTCTAGGAAGTATTAGGGATTTGACTGTTTTTTTCTGATTCGAAGAGTTTCTAAAGTTCTGGCCTTCTATGGAAATGCACAGTTTCCCTGGATATGCCCTGTGAGAGTCAGGCATTCATCATAGGTTTTCTGGGTCCAACATGATCTTTCCTAGTTCAGCCCTATCAGTGTGGCTTAGAAACTATGACAGACCTCATGACTCTAGCTTGGTGAGATTGCTCTAGTGGAAGGAAATATCTACCAGTTTCCAGTGGCCCTGTCCTGTGTAGTGGCTTCCATGTTTTCTCTTTTTTTTCATTAAGTCATGTATTAGCCTTAAAGAGATGGAAAAATCCTATGAAATCAGTTCAACAAACATTTATTAAGCATCTGCTCTACCCCAAACACTGTACTAGGCACTGGAGAAACAGAGACAAAAATTAAACAGTTTTCCTTCAAAGAGCTTACAATCTGTTGAGTAATTAATGACCTGTGCTTCAGTAAACAAATACAAAGTGTTGTTGCCAATCCATTTTTTAGTCATGTCAGACACTTCATGACCCCATTTGGAGTTTTCTTGGAAAAGAGACTGGAGTTATTTGCCATTTCTTTCTCCAGTTCATTTTACAGATGAGAAAACTGAGGCCAGCCATGTTTTCCCTTTGAGCCCCTACATCTTCAAGTCCATAGAATATAGATGGTTTCTGAGGCATTGGAAATTGAGAACAGCATGAACAATAAAACCATCCAACAATTATCAGTGATGGGAAAGATTGGGAGGGTGTAGTTGAGAGCTGAACAAGCTTGCAATGAGAAAGGCTAGTGGAATATTTTAGAGGGAAAGTCCTTGTGGATATTATGTGGTGGTGTCTTCTAATGGCAAGGGATCCCAGGGTTATGCTGACTGTTGAAAAAAGAAGGAAAGAAACAAACATTTTAAGTGCCTGCTATGTGGCAAATAGTTATTCTACATTCTTTACAAATATAAACTCATTTTAGCCTCACATCAACCCTGGAAGGTGGGTGCTATTATTATCCCCATTTTACAGTTGAGGAAACTGAGGTAGACAGAAGTGAAGTGACTTGGTCAGGGTCACACAGCTAGTAACAGTCTGAAGCTGAATTTGAACTTAGATCTTCCTGACTTTCTGCCCAGTGCTGTATCCAATGAACCCCCTAACAATCTCTAGGTGTTAAGTCCCCTCTTCACATTCCTGTTTACCAAATCAGTCTGACATTCAAATCCCTGAGGTAGTCTTTGCCTATAGGAACTGCCATGTCCAGGGTAAATTCATTAGATAAACCATCATTTCCTGTTTTAGTAGGTTTGGAAACATGGGATTTATGAAATCTAGAAAGACTGTGTGGGTATTACACAAAGCCCAATATCCATAAAATCCATCCTGATTTTAACCAACTGTTAGGCTCCCTTCCAAATGCTAATCTTCCTTATGCAATCAAAAAGAGAAGTGAAAGAAAGGAAATACACAGTTAGATACTGCTTCCTATATGCCAGACTCTGCACTAGGAACAGATCCCTTTTTAGGGTTTTCATGGCAGAGATTCTAGAGTGGATTGCCATTCCCTCCTCCAGATGAGGAAACTGAGATGAATAGGTTAAGTGACTTTCCCAGGGTCACACAACTAATAAGTGTGTTGTATTTGAATTCAGTTCCTCCTGACTACAGGACCAGCACTGTGCCACCTAGCTACATGGTGCATAGTTGCTACTATATATTGTTATCTATTATAGGGCACCCTTGTTGGAAGGAGATTCTGGTAGATGTTCTCTGCTCTTTACCCTCCAATAAAAGGGAAGGAGGGGCAACAAGGGTAGAGTATATTGATGTAAGGTTAGTTCCAGGGTTGATTTGATTTTTTAGGATGAAGATGGAGGTATAGAGAGGAATGTCCATGCCACAGGTCATGATGGAGAAGTTTAGAGGAGTGAAACCAAGCAGAAAATATCTTCTTAAAGTGTCATGCCCAGTACTAAGGACAATACTTCAAATGAGATCTCATAAAGATGAAGAATAGAGAGACTATCACCTCCTTATTCATTACCTTTCAATGCAGCCCAAGATCATATTGGTTTTGATGTTTTTGTTTTTGCTTTTGTTCACATCACATTACTATCTCATTTTGAAACCAGGTTGTAAGCCTCCCACGGAAACCCTCTAGATGAAGATCACCAAGCACTGGGGCTGTCATGTACTCCATTGGGCTTTATATCAAGAATATTAAATAATAGACCTTGATAATAACAGCATTCAGGAGTCTATCATTATGAGACTCATAACTCCCCACTTTAATTTTTCAATTTATAGCATCTGGGTTCCAGAGGCATATAATGTTAAAACACAGAATATACCAGCAGATATATGGGCATCACTGACCAATAATTTCTCAATCTTGCTAAGAGGAAATCTAGATGAAACACTTTTGGGGGTTCTTTTCTAAGAATTCCTACAAGGTTACACAGGTCTAAGATCTGACCAACAAGTATCTTTGACCAACTACATCTGGAACTATTAGAACTAGACTACAAAATCAAAAGACTTTTGGAGGACCGATTTTTTTTGCTTTTACCCTAAATACATACAGATTATATTGACATTAGTGAGAAAACTCTGACTTAGGGACTGTTGTTCTGCATCCGGATTTCCCATAAACTTTTCCCATAAATTTCCCCATAAATATAATGAGTCTAATAGTACTGGGAACAGATGGTAACCTTTCTTAAATCCCACTCAATGGCTGACAAAGGTATTGTAAGTTAATTGGTTCTCAGAAATTTTAGGAAGACGATAGTGATTAATGTTTGGCTGAATACTTCATGAATGTTCCTTTGTTGGATCCACAAAGGTCCTCATGGATCTCCACTTGTTCATATGAAGGGGGGAAATTCATCAGTATTTTGACTACCCCTGGAATAGCACATAATTTCTAGGGCATTTATTCTTTCTGGGCCAGAAAATACCCAAATTTCACACAAGCACCAAGTTACCCATATTTGGAACGCACAATACCAGGGTGCTTGACCATTTGATTTTAAGGACCAGATATAGATTGACTACAAGGTAAGAAGTAGTAGGGGAACTAACATATATCTTTGGTTAGGATTTAAAAGGGCCAATTTTGTGTAATCTTCCACAAGTAACACTCAAGACTACAATGACTTTATATGTAAAATGAGTTGATTGACTAAGTCATCTCTAAGGTCTTTCTCATTTATAACATTCTATTTGGTGAAGCTAAGTGACACAGTAGATAGAGTGCCAGGCCTGGGATAAAGAAGACCTAAGTTCAAACCCAACTTCAGATAATTGCTAGTTGTGTGACCCTGGACATGTCGCAAACCTCTGTTTGCCTCAGTTTCCTCACATGGAAAATGAGGATAATAATCATACCTACCCCCTATGGTTGTTGTGAGGATCAAATGAGATATTTGTAAAATGCTTAATAGTACCTGGCACATAGTAGGCACAATATAAATGTTAGCTACCATTATTATCATTATTTCTTAACACATAGTGTATACCAGTGTATAGTGCATATACACCAGTCTGTTCAAGTCTGGTCAGGCCAAATTCACTTGCAAAATCATGCTGCAATTATGATGGGGAAAAAGGGCAGATTTGAATTAGATAACAGTATTAGGTGGAATTAGAGCTTGTTTAAGGACAAACCCAAAGATTACTCATTAATGACTCCACTTCAGCTCCACAGGCAGTCCCCAGCAAAGAGGCTCAGTGTGCTCAGCCTTGTGTTATTTAACATTATTTTACCAATGACTCAGATAATAGTAGCAAGGTGGTATAGTGGACAGAATAACGGGCCCTGGAGTCCAGAATATTGATCCTCCTGAGTTTAATCTGGCCTTAGACACTTAATAACTGTGTGATCCTATTTGCCTCAGTTTCCTCATCTGTAAAATGAGCTAGAGAAGGACATGAAAAACCACTGCAGTATCTCTGCCAAGAAAACCCCAAAGAGGGGTCATGAAAAGTCGGATTGACTAAAAACGACTCAACAACAACAACAACAAAAATAACAGCAGATAAGGGCAAGGACAGCACGCTTGTCAAATTTTCAGACATCCCAACATGGGCAAGGAGAGCTCTCAACCTCAAAATGACAATTATGGTCTAAAACAAGTATTAAACATGTGAGCTGCATTGCAGCCCATAACACCCATACCAGATTAAAATATACCTGGGAAATATTTAACAAAATAAAAAATACAATAGAAAATATATAACATGAATAGATGGTTTTCTAGATCAGTATCTGTCTGGTAGAGATCCTTATGTATAGTTTAAAGGCCCTCTCTTCCCCTTCCCATCCCCCACCCCACCTTACCCCCATTTATATTTGAGTTTGACACTATCGGCAGTCTTGACAGATTAGAACATTGGACTAAACTAAATAAGATGAAATTAAATAGGGACGAGTGTTTAATTTTACACTTAAGTTTAATAAACCAACTTCACAAGTACAAAACTGGAGAAAAATAGATAGCAGTTCTTCTGAAAAACTTCTAGGGGGTTTTGGTGACCAGTAAGCCAAATATGAATCAAGTATAATGAAGATGCTGAGAAAGCAATGGAATTGTTTGACAAATTCAGTGAGAAATAATTTCAAGGAATAAGATCATGATAGTGCTACCGTGCACTTTTTGTGGCTAGACCACATCTACAGCTACAGTGCTGTATTCAGTTCTGTGTGCCACATTTTTTAGGAAGGACATTGATAAGTGGAAATCCCAAGAGGAAGGAAATCAGTATAGGGAAGGGCCGTGAGTTTATTCTATAGGAGTATTGGCTACAGGCACAGGGGAATTTTAGCCTGGAAAAGAGATTAAATTAGAAAGGACATGATGTCTATCTTCAAGTATTTGGAGGGCCAGGCCTGGTGGTACATGCTTGTGACCCCAGCTACCCAAGAGGCTGAGCCTGGAGGATTTCTTAAGCTCAAGAATTCTGAGCAATAGTGGACTTTGCAGATCAGGTGTCGAGACTAATCCCATGCTAATCAGTGGTGGGACTACACTCATAAGTAATAGCCCCTGCACTTCCAGCCTGGACAATTTGGGGGTTTAAAAATTTTAATCTTTAAAAAAATCTTTCAAAAACCAAAAAATCAGCCCAGTATTTGGAGGTGTGTCATATGAAAGAAGCATTAGATTTGCTCTGCTTGTTCTGAGAGTATAGAACTGGGAACAGTTGGGGTGTGTGGTAAAATATGAAAGTTTTTAACAGTCGGTTAGGATAACTGAAAGACGCCAGTTTTTCAAGGACCACCCTTTTGGGGAGGAGATGAACAGTCCGCCTGCTGCGCATGTCAGACTGCCTGCCGGGTTTTTTGACTTCTGGGGGGGAGAGTAGCCTTTTTGCCTGCTTGGCGGGACTCCTGGCGGCGCAGCACAGACGGTCTCCTGCACTCCAAAGGTGGCTTTTTTCGGTTTGGTGAGTTTTTATAAGGAATATAGACTAAGCCTAGATTTAAGACGATTTGTACTGTATTTCTATTTTCCTATCCTTCTAATCAACAACACCTTATATACAATAAAGGCTCTATCTAGAAAACCAGAAGCTTCTTCCATTTACTAGTCTGGGAGATAAATTAAGGGAAAAGTTAAGTAGGGGAGATTTATGATCTAATATCCAATTTTAAATCTCACAGTTTGGCGACCCCGAAGGGACCTTAAGGACCCTCCCACCCTCCCTAGTTTGGCCATAAGCCGGCTAATTCGGTGGATTTTCCAAATACCGCCCCCCCCCCACAGACTTTCCCTTTGTCTAATCTCCCTTAAAGACTTTAAGCCTCTAAAAGTCTTGCTTTAAACAGAAAAGCCAGCCCAGTTTAAAGGGCAAGATGCTCAAATATTCTACTATCCCTTTGATTTTTCTCATCGGAATGTATTGGGACAGCATAACATCCCGACTTAGAGGAATAGTTTACTCAATGGTCCTTCATAACATTATTGGTTTTTTCCTCATTCAGGCAGCAAAAAGTTTTTTGTATAATAGTATAAGTGAGAATCTTTGGGAAAATACGTTTAATATAAGTAGAAATTTTATGCCTGCAATTGAAATACCTTTTAATACCACATCCATAGTTCATACGACTAAGGATTTTATTTTTTTTGTTTTTTTTTTTGTTTTTGTTATTATCATTGTTATGATATGGGGGAAACTCTCACATATAGAGAGAGACCTCAAAATGGCTGTTTCTACTAGAGATGATCCAAGTTTAGAATCAGGTCAGAAACTACTCCCTCTGCAGGAAGCTATAGAACATAGTAAAAAGGGAGTGCCAATTCAAGTCAGAAAATATAGCCCCTTTAGACCAAGTGACTTGAGCGCATGGAAATCAATCATCCCTAGTTTTGAGAAAAATCCAAACACTGTAATTTCACAGTTAAGGACTATATTTAATGCATATCAACCCAGTTGGGCTGATGTTACTTGCCTTTTGGAAACTTTACTGTCCCCAACTGAGATTACAGATATTATCTCAGCAGGAAATGCCCTTGTTGCGAAAGGTAAGGCCGATGTGGAATGGCCTCTAAAGGATCCAGAGTGGAATTATAATGATGATAGGGATTTCCAAAGATTAAAAGATGCTAGAGAAACACTTCTGAAGGGAATGGAATCTTGCTCTAGAAAACCGGAAAACTGGCAGAAATTTTTAAGCCTACCTCAGGAGGCTAATGAAAGACCAAACAGATTTTATGATAGACTTTGTGAGGCCGCTAGACAGTACACCAGATTGGATCCAGTAGATTTAAGAGATTCCTGTATCGTTCTCAACACATTTGTTTATAATTCACTGCCAGAAATACGCAGATACTTTCTGAAACAATGTCCAGACTGGAGAAATCTCTCAGTAGATAGAATTAAGGAACTTGCAAATTATGTCTTTGACTCACGTGAGGAAGATCCAGATCACCCTAAACAGAGCATTCTGGCACCAGCGATTCCTAGTCAGCCATGTGGACACCGGAGCAAGGACACTAAGGTGTGTTGTTACTGTCGTAAGGAGGGGCATGAATTGAGAGAATGTAGGACTTGGAGAAGAAATTCTAATTCTAATTACAGGCGAAATCAAAATAGAAATAGATCTTTTTGGAGGAATACAGAAAGGCAGTACCAGAATAATGGTAACCAAGACCCCCCTCAGAAGAGGACACAGGAATGATGGTGTCTTGGGGAGGAATGGAACATAGATAATGAAAGCCATATATACCCAGATCCGGATTTTTTGAATGCACTTGTGCCAGTCCATTCACTTCCCCAGAGTAATGAACCACATGTCACCTTAAAAGTGGGGGAGACTTATTATGATTGTCTGCTAGACACAGGAGCCTCTAAATCAGTATTAGTAAGCAAACCAGATGCTGGGTGTAGACCTGTAGGATTTTTGAATGTAGTGGGAGTCTCAGGAAAGAGCCAGAGAGTGGCAAAATTGAATCCTCGCATGGTATCTATGGGGCCCTTAACAGTAGAACATTCATTTTTACTCATGCCTGATGCCCCTGTAAATTTATTAGGTCGTGATCTCCTTTGCAAGCTTAGAGCAACCATATCTTGTGCTCCAGATGGGGCTGTCTCCTTACAATTGCCAGAGGATACTGTTCATTTATTACCAATTTTACTTACAGAAGCTCAAGGAACAGCAGGGGAGGTATCCAAAATCCCCTCTGACATTCCTGAGTCTTTATGGGCCTCATCCCCTAATGAGGTGGGGCTCCTTAAGTCTGCCATGCCTGTTACCTTTAAAGTTAAGGGGGGGACCACCCCCCTCCATTCCACAGTATCCATTGTCTAGGGAAGCAATAGAAGGGATCACCCCTATAATTGAGGCTTTGAAAAGCCAGGGTATTATTATTCCATGTCATCACTCTCCATGCAATACTCCCATTTTGCCAGTTAAAAAACCCAAGCCTGGGCCAGATGGTAAACCTGTTTATCGTTTTGTGCAAGATCTTAGAGCGATCAATAATTATGTTATTCCTAGACATTCCATAGTTCCAAACCCGGCTACGATAATTTCATCGATTCCCTATGAATCTACATGTTTCACAGTGGTAGACCTTTGCTCTGCCTTTTTCTCCATACCAGTACATGAGGACTTCCAATATTTATTTGCTTTTACCTGGAAAAATAGACAGTGGACCTGGACTAGACTCCCACAGGGATTTGTAGACAGTCCCACATTATTTTCCCAAATTTTACAGCAGGATCTGGCCTCTATTACCTTTAAGGGCTCCATACTAGTACAATATGTTGATGACTTACTTTTGGCCTCTCCTAATGCTGAAATTTGTCAGGAAGATAGCCGTCACTTACTGCTGGAGCTGCACAAGAGAGGACACAAGGTTTCCAAGACAAAGGTACAATGGTGTTTGCCCCAGGTAGAATATTTAGGATTTATTTTGGCTGCTGGAACTCGCTCTGTCTCTTCTAAGTGAGTCCAGGCCATTCAACAACTCTCTGCCCCCACTACTAAGAGGCAGTTGAGAGCCATTCTGGGAGCAGCTGGGTACTGTAGACAATGGATACCCTCTTTTGGTGAAATTACTAAACCCCTCATAGCTCTTACAAAAAGTTCTGTTCCAGACATTTTACAGTTGGATCCCCAGCATCTCTCAGCCATAAAAGAATTAAAACGGGCCTTGTTATCAGCACCTGCCCTAGGACTGCCAGATTATAGTAAGCCTTTCACTCTCTTTGTGCATGAACAAAGGGGGGTGGCTTCTGGAGTCCTGACTCAGTCACTGGGGCCTAACCAACGTCCTATAGCCTACTATTCAATTCAGCTGGACCCTGTAGCGGCTGGAGCGCCACCTTGCCTTAGAGCAGTGGCGGCCACAGCGCTTTTGGTAGAAAAAGCCTCTGATTTGGTCCTAGGTAACCCTCTAACTGTGCAATGCCCTCACGAAGTGGAGGCTCTCTTACTACGTCACAGGACACAAGCCTTTTCAGATCAAAGGCTGGCTAAGTATGAAATAACCCTGTTAGGTAATGAGAATATCACTTTAAAACGCTGCACAGTTCTTAATCCAGCAACACTACTCCCTAACTTACCATTCTCGGGGAAACCGTTGCATGACTGTGCTTCTTTAGTTGATATGGCTGAAAAACCCCGTGACGATCTTTTTGATACACCTTTAGAAAATCCTGATCTTGTCCTCTATACAGATGGTTCCTCATTTATGAGAGAGGGAACCCGTTTTACTGGAGCTGCTGTAGTTTCTGATTATGACACCCTCTGGGCAGCTTCTCTGCCTTCCCATTTTAGTGCACAGGCTGCTGAACTTGTGGCTCTTACACAGGCCTGTAATATAGCTAAAGATAAGAGTGCCACTATTTTTACTGACTCGAAATATGGCTTTGGCATATGCCACTTTATTGGTATGATTTGGCGTCAACGAGGCTTTCTAACATCCTCGGGCAAGGCTATTGCCAATGGGGACCTTATCAAGGACCTCTTAGATGCCCTAAAACTGCCTTCTTCCCTAGCCGTTGTACATTGCCCTGCCCACACAGGGAATAGTGATCCTGTTTCAAAGGGAAATGCACGAGCCGATTCTGCAGCCAAGCTTGCTGCATTAGAAGCTCCTGAACATGTATTTAACCTTTCACCTTCTTAGGATATTCCTTCCAACCTAACCTATGACGATTCTGAAGTAGAAAAGTGGAAAAAGAAATTTAAGGCGGAACAGATCAATGGCATCTGGGTGTCTCCGGAAGGTAAGCCATTTCTTCCCCGGAAATTCTACCACCAGGTATGCCTCTCTGTTCACAGAAAAGGCCATTTTGGTACACAAGGCATTGTAGACTCTATTAAGAGAACCTGGATAGCACCAGGTGTGACTAATACAGCATCTCGAATCTGCTCGGGCTGTTCCACATGTCAGTCTTATAATCAGTATGCTTTTAAGGCCAAAGCTTATGGAGGGCGTCCTCTAGCATATACACCTTTTGAGCACTTACAAATTGATTATATTACTATGCCAAAAGCAGGACATTATAAATTTTGCCTTGTTATAGTTGATCAGCTCACTCGGTGGGTGGAGGCCTTTCCCAGCCCCCGAGCCACAGCTGCCTTTGTTGCCAAAATTCTTCTTAAAGAGATAGTACCTCGTTTTGGCCCACCAGCCCGCATCGATTCTGACAAAGGCACACATTTCACTGATTCGATTTTATCCCAAATCTACTCTTTCTTGGGAGTGACTCCAAAATTCCACACGCCCTACCATCCACAAAGTTCAGGCCAAGTCGAACGTATGAATAAAGAGCTTAAGAGTATGATTGGCAAATTATGTACTGAAACCCATTTGAAATGGCCTGATGTTCTACCATTGGCATTATTCTATCTACGAAGTAGACCAAGAGGAGAACTTCATATATCTCCTTATGAAATGCTTTTTGGTCACCCTCCTATCCAAGCTAAAACTTTTTCCCCAGTTTATACATCACTGGTGGGAGGTGATACTTCTGTTGCTTCCTATATACAGGAATTACAGACCAGGCTACGTGAACTCCATGAGGCAGGAGCTGTGGTCCAGGCAGGACCATTAGACTTTTCATTGCATAACTTCAACCCAGGAGATAAAATATATGTAAAGAATTTTCAGAGAACCAGTGGAACTCAACCTGCCTGGGAAGGACCTTTTCAGGTATTATTGACAACTCCTACTGCCATTAAAATTGGTGAAAAAGACTCATGGATTCATTGCTCTCATATAAAGCCTGCACCATTCATAGGTGAAGACATTTCAGATAGACCTGAGGTAGACGCTAAAGAGGTAAAAACCCTAACGATAGCAACTGTTAAAGAGCAAAGAAAGTTCAGAGGAAACAGGCAGTTCCCATTTAATAATCCCACTGATCAGTTAAATGCTTTGGGACTCAGTCTTCGTAAAGTATCAGGAGACGGAAATTGCCTTTTTAGGGCTTTAGCAGACCAGCTAGAAGGTCACTGTAGAAATCATCTCAGACACAGACAAGAAGCTGCTTCTTATATGATTAACCATAGACAAGAGTTTGAGTCTTTTATAGTAAATGACTCCCCTTTTGAAGAATATGTTGATGAATTAAAGAAATTTGGAAAGTGGGGAGGAAATGATACAATTGTAGCATTTGCTAAGCAGCATCAGCTGAATGTTGTGGTTCATCAATTAAATCAGCCTTTATTGAAAATCAGTGGCACAGACAAAACTGATGCTAGAGAACTCCACATTTTCTACCATAAAGAACATTATGACAGCATTAGAAAGATCAATGACAATTCAGAAACCCCTGCCACTTTGGCATGCAGAGAATTGGGGAACCAGTTAAAACAATGTGGCATACCCCAAACTCTAGCAGCTTAAATACCTTAAAATTTAACAAGCATTTCCTTCCACAGGCAAAAGCACTGAAGCACATGGCCTAGTTTTCTGGCCCACCTCAATTTCTCCCACCCTTTTCCCTACCCTATACCTATTTTTTTTTTAATCCTTTTTGCTTTTTGTTTTGTTTTGACTTTTGAAAGGCACTGAAAAGACCTGGAATTCACCACACCTTTAAGTTCTTTAAGAGCACAAAAGGGTGCTTAGCGAATCTTTTGCCTTTTATTTTTGGTTTTTGGTTTTGCTTTGTTTTTTTTTTTACTTTTGTTTCTTTTGCTTTTCTTTAAAAACCCGATTTTGTAAACTAAGTGACTTTTCAAAGGCATTTTAAGTATATGCTATTGAATATTGAATCTTGCTAATTGAAGTCTTATTTCTTTTTGATGAATTAATCACCACTTTAAGTATCTGCTACTGTTATACTAGAGAATTCATGTATAAGATGATGTGGTCTACTGTCTAAAAGAAGATTATGTAACAATGTCTAATATAATCAGCTATTTACATTCGTTTATTATTTATATGTCATTATACTCTGGGTATGGTTTGGAATTATTGTATATATCACTAATATATTCTCAGTTATGCAGCATAGCACACATTTTTACCATCATATTGTCTTTGGTGAAATTAATGAGATTTCAGAAATATGGAAACTTATCATTTCAGAGACTAACTTGCTGTGAACTCTGATGCAGGCCCTGGAGAGAATATATGTGCAACAAAAGGAGAGACAGGTATACTTAAGTCCATGGTTTGCTTATGATGGTGACTATGTAGAGCACAATTACTAGGCACAGTCCAGTATTCATCCTCTCTCCCTCCTAATTTAACCTAATTTAACTGAACTTACTTATCTTTTTATCTCACTCAGTTGAATTCACCTGTGGCCTAGCACAATCACTGGCTGTCTCGGAACCATGAGATATGGTATGATAACCTTTCCATAACATTTTCAGGTGTCATGAACACATACTAAATTTGCTTTGATCCAGACACATGGTGGTAAAAAGTGTTACTGATTGCAAAATGCTATGCTAAGGTTTAGTAAAAAAAAAAAAATACAGCAATTCAAACAGTTAAAGAAGAAATCCAGCTTTCCAGTCCAGAGTCCAGAATCCAGACCAGAGTCCAGAATCCAGTTTTCCAGACCAGAATCCAGTTTCCTCCTGATGACATCTTACCACTTCAAGAAGACAAGAGAACTCAGAGACTTTATATGAACTGTTTTGCTTTATTAGCTTTTACTATCTCCTTTCTGTTATATACTATCTGTAACATGTACTCTCTGCAGAGGCTCTCCCTTTGCAAGACAAATGTCAAAGCGTCGGTTCATGAGGAAAGAAAAAAAATCGCCCCTCTGGACAAAACTTTCCTCTCTTCCTTTTCTGTATTGTTGTTCGCATATTATTAGTCAGCAAAAGTTATTATATTCTTTTTACTGTTCCATCAAGGAAACATTCCATTTCTTGAGGAAGCAAAGGGGGGAAATGTGGTAAAATATGAAAGTTTTTAACAGTCGGTTAGGATAACTGAAAGACGCCAGTTTTTCAAGGACCACCCTTTTGGGGAGGAGATGAACAGTCCGCCTGCTGCGCATGTCAGACTGCCTGCCGGGTTTTTTGACTTCTGGGGGGGAGAGAAGGGGAGTAGCCTTTTTGCCTGCTTGGCGGGACTCCTGGCGGCGCAGCACAGACGGTCTCCTGCACTCCAAAGGTGGCTTTTTTCGGTTTGGTGAGTTTTTATAAGGAATATAGACTAAGCCTAGATTTAAGACGATTTGTACTGTATTTCTATTTTCCTATCCTTCTAATCAACAACACCTTATATACAATAAAGGCTCTATCTAGAAAACCAGAAGCTTCTTCCATTTACTAGTCTGGGAGATAAATTAAGGGAAAAGTTAAGTAGGGGAGATTTATGATCTAATATCCAATTTTAAATCTCACAGGTGAAATTGCAAGAAAACAGATTGAACTCAATATAAGTAAGCACTTTCTCACATTGTTGTTGTTGCTCATTCTAGAAGAAGACCATGACATTGGGGTGATGCCATGACTTGCAGTGAACTGGTTTAAATGAGGGAGGACTGTGCAAGCTCACCAACCTCACTCTCTCCTCCTGAGTCATCTGGGTCCAGTGGCAAGATATACATCAGGACTACTGGAGATGGCCTCAGATGTGTAAGGCAATTGGGTTTAAGTGACTTGCCCAGGGTCACACAGCTATTAAGTGTCTGAAGTGAAATTTGAACTCAGGTCCTCCCAACTGCAGGACCAGTGCTCTATTCACTGCGCCACCTAGTGGCCCCACATCAGAGCTGTCCAAATGTAGAATGCCTTCTGTGGGGGTGGGCTCCCTCTGGCTGCATATCTTCAAGCACAGGATGGATGATCCTTACCAAATATGTTGTAGTGAGGCTTCTTTTCCAGGTATGTGTTGGATTCAGTGGCCTCTGAGGACCTTTCAAACTCAGATATTCTGTGATTTTTTTAATATTACCATTAGCAGTCCTAAATTAGCCAGTTTAGAAATTAGATGACACAGTGGCTAATGTTCAATATAGATCAAAATGTTAAGAAACACCCAGGTTGTTATATGTGTATGACACTGGGTGAGTCACTTCACTCTTTTTGCCTCAGTTACCTTATCTGCAAAATGAGCTGGAGAAGAAAATGGCAAACCACTTCAATAACTTTGCAAAGAAAACCCCAGATGGGGTCATGAAGAGGTGGACATGACCAAAATGACTCAACAACAATAAATGTTAAATTGTCAATACTGAAGCGGGCGTGTGTATATGCATATATATCAAATTTCTTATATTGCTCATTATTTAATATCACTGATAAAATACAAAAATCTATGTAACATCTTGAAAAATTAGTACCTCAGTAGAAAAATATATATATATTTCTGATAATTTTTGTTATTCTTGGGGTAGGCATAATTGTATTTGATTTTTTGTTTTTATTTTTTTTCATGGCAATGGGGGTTAAATGACTTGCCCAGGGTCACAGAGCTAGTAAGTGTCAAGTGTCTGAGGCCAGATTTGAACTCAGGTCTTCCTAAATCCAGGGCCAGTGCTTTATCGACTGTGACATCTAGCTGCCCTTGTAGGCATAATTGTAGACCATTCCCCACTCAATATTCCTTTCCTCCCTCTGCATTCTTACTCATAAGAATCAAAGTTATCATGTTGACATATTTTATTTGCTTGTTCAAAAGTACTCTATATAGTTAGTTTTTTTTTTCTTTTTAACTTTCCTGGCATTCTGTTAAGACACTTCTGCTGAAGTATATATATTATGTCTAGTAGTAGGAAAGTTTGGATTGTATTTTGCCTCAGGATATCACTTGGAGGCCAGTTTTATGATAATTAAAATGCAGAAGAGCAGATGTTATAAAGTTGCTATCATTTCCCCCATTAATTGTATATAAAAATGGGGGAAAGAATAATAAAATAAACATGGGGAGGGTAGGGGAAGGGGTGGAAGTATCTCATCTTTAATCATTTAGTTGACTTTTTGTTTTGTACAAGCATAACAACAAACCAATAATTTTTGTGCATTGAGAAATGAGAGCTGGTTCTACTCAAGAAAATGTGGAATACAATAGACAAGCTTCCTTGATCTCCTCATTGATTTGCCTCAAGTCCATGGTTTCAGCAGCTTTTTAGAAGGATATTATTATGTCAACCTGTCAAGTAATTAGATTTCCTATTTCAAGAGCTACTGGCCACCACCTACCGATTTAGTCATCTGTGAATTTAATTAAATCAATTTCTTTTTTAGAATTACTAAAAATTTAACAAGCTACAATAATATTTCAAAGATTTGGGTAATTTCATTATCTGTTACCAAAGGTTCATCCCTGAAATACTAGCTTCTCTTTGTTCAACCTTAGTTTTTAACAAAAATATTTCTAAAATGTATTATGTTTGTCTGCTGGGTGAAGAAAATGTGTTGAATATAGTAGCATAGATCCATGTGTAAAAGATGTTTGAATTGTTTTTGAGTGTCCCTTAAATAATGATGTTGACGATCATGATAATATAAGAATAACAACAGCAACCACCAACACTTTGATAGCATTTTAATGTTTACAAAGTGATTTATATACATTTTATTTTTCATTTAAGGCTCATGACCACCTTGTAAAGTAACTATAACTTTTATTGTCCCCATTTTACAGATGAGAAAAGTGAGACTCTGAGAAGTCATTTGTCTATGGTGAGAGGTAGGATTTGAACTCAGGTCTTCCTGACTCTATGTTGTACATGCTAACTACTTTAAACAATTCTAAAGTCTCCTAATTCTGTAATGGTGTTAAGATATTCTAGGTGTAGATAGTGTTTAAGATTGGCTCAATCTCTACTAAACCCACAGTATACCATGTAACTTTTTTTCCCCTTTTAATAAGTCCTTGCTTATGACAAAGTAAAATTTAGACTCCCTGTTTCCAGAGCTAAGGCCCAGCAAGTAAACTGCACCCTGAGCTTTGCAGGACAACAATCCTTTGTGATCACCCTCTGGATGATCTCATCCTCTGGTCTAATCACATATTTCAACAGGTATTCTCTGGTCAAAGACAAACACTGGACAAAGTCAGAATATCCTGCAGTGAATCAAACTTGCTTGCTGCTCCCTCCTTGTTTGTTTGTTTGTTTTTGGTGAGGCAATTGGGGTTAAGTGACTTGCCCAGGGTCACACAGCCAGTAAGTGTTAAGTGTCTGAGGCTGGATTTGAACTCAGGTCCTCCTGAATCCAGGGCCGGTGCTCTATGCACTGCACCACCTAGCTGCCCCTGCTTCCTCGTTGTTAGGGCTACAATTCACTGAGTAGTCAGTCACTAGTATAAGTATTGAGATCTCCTCAAACTTGGGTACTTCCCCCCCATAGGGGTGGGGCCCCAGCACATGTTTCTATAGCTCCACCTTGCTTGCAAGCCTTTTTCTTCACTTTGAAAATAAACTCTTTCTCTAATTCCTGACACCTGTCTCTGGCCCATTTTGTGCCGGCCATACATGGGGTAGGGACTGGTTCTGGAAAAAGTCCAATTGATAGTTATATTAAATTGCTTCCTTATCATTTGTTACTTTTCCATGAAAATAGAGCATAGAGTACAAGCCTATGTAAAAAAATAGCTACCTAGATCAATTCATTTGTCCTGAGAAGACACTGTTATGAATAGCAGTCTTCCATGGGGCAATTTTACCAAAGGAATAATGTTAATAGGTGATAGGTCAAATGATGATAATAATGATAATGATAATGATAGTTAGCGTTTACATAAGACTTTAAGGTTCACAAAATGCTTTACAGATATCTCATTTTATCCTCACAACCTGAGAAGTAGGTGGTATTATCATCCCCATTCTATAGTTGAAGAATCTGAGGCAGATAGATGTTAAATGACTTTCCTAAGGTCACACATATAGTAAGTGTCTAAGACAGGATTTAAACGAGGATTTTGTAATTCTAGGTACAGTCTTCTTTCCACTGAGCCACTTAATGTTTCTAAAATATTCACTAGAGTTTGTCTAAAATATGACATCAAGTTAACAATATCTTTATAAAGTAATATTGGTTTGATCAATGTCATGGTGGGGGGAGGAGATGTGGGATAAGACCTTTAATTAATTATTGAACTCAGGTTAACTCAGTCTCCACCTAATTGATTTTAAAACTCTAATTTCAAAATATCTGTGATTGCATGAGAGTGGGTACTTCTACCATTGACACAGTATTGCCATACCTCCATATCTTTGTAGGTCCTTTTATAAGCTGCTATTGCCAAAATTACAGACAGATGGACAGACAAGCAAACAGACAGATAAGTAGATAGATAGGTAAATAGGTAGGTAGGTAGGTAGATGAATAAAGATCACACAATGTTCAACTATTGCATTTATAATTGTTGCTATTGTTTTGGACTGGACTTTTATTAATTAGCATAGAGAAATTCTTGCATAAAATCTCTGCTAAAATAGATCAGCAAATGCTTTGTAAATTCTATCCTTAAAGGATTTCTAGGGGACCTGAGAGGTTAAATGATATACTCCAATTATGTAGCATGTGTCAAAGGGAAGATTTTTGACTGTTCATAGCAACCGAGTCTTCTTGAATCAAAGGCATTACTCAGTATAATTAGCCATTTCAAAGAATAATATGGAAAACTTGATTGATTGAATAGTCAATTCTTAGATGATAGAGTGCTAGACAAAGTCAGGAAGATCTTGGTTCAATTCCTGCCTTAGACCCTTAACACTCAATAGTAGTGTGACCATGGACAAATTACTTAACCTCTCTGAGACTATTTCCTCAGTATAATAATACCAGTAATGCTGACCTTCCAAAGTTGTCATAGGGCTTAGCTTATAGGAGGTAACATCTGTAAAGCACCTTCCAAAGTTTAAAACACTAGATCATTGTCAATTTTTTACAATATTTTTGTCAGTTTCTTGCAGGGATATACCATTTTACAGCTCCTAATTTCCTCAGAGTGACTTTATTTACCACAGTTTTTATCTTTATCAGAAAACATCACCATCTTGTGGACTTTTAGGATATGGTCAGTAAAATGTATTAAAATCAACCTGTTTTTTTCACAACCACAGGCAAATATGGGATTTAATTACTTAGGATTTGATATTGTCAGTTCTTTAAGGTGTCATCATTGATTTCTGAGTTTGAATTGGATTCTGGGCAGTTTTAGTGTGTTAAGTATTGACCCCCAAAGTAACTGCTCTGTGTGTGTATGTATGTGTATATATGCATACCCACGTACATATATACATATATTATATTTGGGTAGGAAACTTATTATGAATGGGTAAAGTGGAAAAGATCAATGTAAATCATGTGAATTTAGCTTTAGTCCCAAGAAATTAGGCCATATATCTAAGAAGTTTCAGATGGGTAAGGATTAAGTTTGGTGTTTTTGTATGTTTATTTGTTGTTTGTTTGTTTTGGGTGGGGGGTAATTAAATAAATAAATACTATCCCAATGGCAAAACTTACTTTTTCAAAATATTGGTATGTTTTGGCACAATATTGGTCACTTTCTTCCCACTGAGTAGAATACACCACAAAAACACACACACACACATACACACACACACACACACACACATACACACACACACACACACACCTGCCAGGAAATGTTTCTGTTGTAGGCAATGCTTTGGATTTCCTCCATGCCCTAACTCTTCATTCTGAACACTCATTCTAGGCCTGGAATGCACACATTGGAAGTGACACCTCTGCCTCTCTGGCATTTCCTTTTGATTGGATGGCTCCTCTCAAAACTTCCATTTAAGGAGGGTATCCAGGCCAGTCATGTAACATTCTTCAACTCTTCCATATACTTGATACCTTTCTATCTCCATCCCACCCCCAAACCTTGTCAGTTTCCATTTATATGTTGTATTTTCCCATTAGAATGTAAGCTTCTTTAGTGAAAGGGCTTTCTTTCTATTTGTATTTGGCTATATGTGAGTACTGTGCTTAATAAATGCTTATTGACTGGCTATTTGACACTTGTATAGTCATGATTCTCCAATCCTATAGAGTTGATTTTTTGAACCCAAGTCTAAGACTTTACATTTATCCCTACCGAATTTCATCTTATAAGCTTTGGCCCATTAGTCCTCATCATTGAGATTTTTTTGAATATGGTCTCTATCTAGTATATTAACTATCTCTTCCAGCTTTTTGCCATTGAAAATTTGACAAGCATGTTATTAAGATATTAATCTTTATAGGCATCAGAAGAGGGAGCACCCTACTTCCTGCTCCCCTTCAAAAGCCATAGATCCTTGAAGTACTGAAATGTCACCATTATTCTTATGATTAAAAGAGCCTGGCACTGTATATGACCTTTTTCATTTTTATTTTTCCTTCTGTTTGCCTGTAGCTTTTATTTAGTAATCAATAAAAACATAGTATGAGTGTTTCATGGCTACTTTCTGAGGCAAAAGCCCATATCTTCAAAACTAATACTTTCCTACTAATGCTATATGACTAGAAATCATCAAACACTGATCTCAATAGACTCAAAATTGCCCACAACTCAGAGGGCAGCAAAAAAATGGATGAGGAATATTAGTGAGTTGCCTCAGATTAACAATGATGTTTACATATGAGAAGTGGCATAAGATATCATGGAGAGGGGGGCGGCTAGGTGGCACAGTGGATAAAGCACCGGCCCTGGATTCAGGAGTACCTGAGTTCAAATCCGGCCTCAGACACTTGACACTTACCAGCTGTGTGACCCTGGGCAAGTCACTTAACCCCCATTGCCCTGCAAAAAAAAACCAACAACAACAACAACAACAACAACACAAACAAGATATGGAGGTAGGACGATGTGATAGGAAGAACACTGGGTTTTAATAAGACCTGGCCAACACTGCCATTTTCTAGCTCTCTGACCTTGGGCAAATCATTTCAACTAGTCAGTCAATAAGCACTTATTAAGCACTTACTATATACCATGCACTGTGCTAAGCTCTGGGAATAAAAATACAAGTAGAAAGACAGAAACCCTTTCCCTTCCCCATCTTACATTCTAACGGAAGAACACAATACATACAAGTAAGTTGAAATAATGGGGAAGTACCCTGCAGAGGCAGGGTAGAAGTTACTGTGTAGCCTGGAGAGGAATGGCTGACCTTGTTGCCCTCCTTAAATGGAGGGTCTGAGAAGAAGGAAGGAAACAAGCATTTATAAAGTACCTACTAAGTGCCAGGCACTATGCTAAGTGCTTTATAAATATTTTTCATATTTAATATTTATAAGAACCCTAGAAGATAGATGCTATTATCATCTTCACTTACAGTTGTGGAAACTGAGACAGACAGTGGTTAGGTTAGGTGAGTTGCCCAAGGCACATAGCTGTAAGAGTCAAAGACCAACTTTGAACTCAGACAAAAGCACCAAAAACTTTTTTTGAGTATTCTTCAAGACACATGATGACCCTTATTTAGGTGTTGACCTTAGACTGATAACCAATGCCTGACAGAAACATAATACCTTTTCCCCATATGTTTTTTCCCCTCAAAAGTTTGTTGCTGCTGTTGTTGTTGTTTGATCTTCTAAACATGAATCATTGCTTGAGGACAGAGACTAGGAAAGGGTAGGTCTCATATTTCTTCCAGAAGATAGCTATTGTTATTGTTTGTCTTTCAATCTTGAAGAGGACCGTGACATCAGGAGGTGATGTCATGACTTGCATTGAATTGTATTTAAGTGAGGGAGGGTTGTGTGAAAAGTCACCACCTCACTCTCCCATCCAGAGCCATTTGAGTCCTGTGGCAAGATATACATCAGGATGACTGGAAATGGCCCTGGGTGTTTTGAGGTCACTGGGGTTAAGTGACTTGCCCAGGGTCACACAGCTAGTGTCACATGTGAGAGGCCAGATTTAAACTTAGGGCCCTCTGACTCCAGGGCCAATGCTCTATCCACTGTGCTACCTAGCTGCCACAGGACATAGCATATCATTCTGTACAGAGTAGCTACCTGCCACATCTTTGTCATTTTGATCCAGCCCAACTCTTTCGATAGTTTAGACCTAGAGGGGTTAAATCAGAAGCAGACTGAGCTACATCCAGCCCACACTCCCAAGTTCAGGAGGAACAAGATTAAAATGTAATTATGAAATATTTAACAATAAATAAAAATACAATAAAACAGGTAATATAATTTAAAACTAAGCCAATATGCAGTTTGTGGGGATCCTTATGTAAGGATTAGTGACCCTTGTTTCCATTGGAGTTGAACACCACTGAGGTAAATGATTATAGTTGCCAAAAGTCACAAAGCTACTTGATGGAAAACCTGGTACAAGAACCCAGATCTTTTGACCAGAGGCATAACACACAATTTTTGTAACTCTGACAGGAAGGAAACAGCAAGGGGACCAGAGACAGGTGTCATAAAATATGCTCTCAGCAGATTTTTTTGGAGGGGAGGATAGAGTGTAAGAATAGTTCAAGTTGACAAATGGGGAAAACAGTCGGTGGGGAGAAAAATGAAGGCTAGGGTACGAAGACCTGAAGAGGAGTTAACCCCAGGTGTAGCTGTCAGTAGGGAGAAAGTCAGTAGCTGTCTTTTTTAATTAATTAGTATTATTAAGTAAACGAGAAGATCAGTTATGTCTGTGCTAGTAGATAATAAACGCTATCAGCATGCTCTATATTTTGGCACCTTGGAACAAACCCCAAGTTGGCCTGCCCTAGTCATGGCTCTGGTCCTCAGGCCACTCATCTCTTCCAATACACTGTTACCTACAACTGATGCATCAATGGATCAGCCATTCTCACGCTAGGAAAACATGGATGGCCATATTAGATAGGGCTTGTTAAAATTGCTGAAATGATTAGATCAGCCATATTGTAAGCTACATCTTCATTCTCTCTGGCATGGGTGGTAGAATTACTCTTATCTTTGGTACTAATTGTACATTGATGCAGTGACCATGAATCTCTTTCCTCCTGACCTTAATTAATAGGGTGGGTCTCCTGATAAAAGTCTGAAGCAAACATATCATCAAATAGAAAAGATATGAAGGGGACAGCTAGGTGGTGCAGTGGATAGAACACTGGCCCTGGATTCAGGAGGAGCTGAGTTCAAATCCGGCCTCAGATACTTGACACTTAGTAGCTGTGTGACCCTGGGCAAGTCACAACCCCAAATGCCTCACCAATAAACAAAAACAAACAAACAAAAAAGAAAAGATATAAAGGAAGAATGATAAAGCTTCTGGTGATTGTAACCATGGTTGTGCCTTAAGGATCCCTCTGACTAAACCTAGCCTTTATACGTCCAGTCCTGGGACTATCCATCAAGTTCCTTGAGAAAGGCATGGTCATAAAGCCATCTCATCTTCTTACTTATTTTAGAGAAGCTTTGAGTGGCCTGGGACTTCACCAAATAAGCTCTTTTAGTATTCTGGGACTGGATGCAATTAGCACAATGCCATCTACAAAAAGGTTGAAAGCTAAACTTCCTTAGTATGGACAAAGATCACAAGTAGGACTTCTCCATTTATAAGGACCTCCATTTGGACTCAGCACAAAACATCAGCCATGTGAGTGGCAAGTGGAAAGATCAATGAATTTGGAATCCGAGGGCCTGGGTTCAACTTTCAGGTCTGCCATTTACTCTCTGTGTGACCTTGGGCAAGTCTTTCAATTCCCTGCGACTCAGTTTCCTCATCCATAAAATGAGAGGGTAGGTCTAGATGGTATTTAAGTTTGCTTCTGTCTGGGATTTTTGCCCAGAGTCTTCATTTTTAGATGCCCAAGGTCACACAGCTGGTGAGGCACAAAGCTGAGACTAGAACCCAGGCTTTCAACCTCCCAGCCCAGTGCCAAGATGCCACACAGAATTAAATTAACAACAAGCAATAACAACATCAGCAGGCAAAGCCATCATGACTGGTGGTTAAAGAAAGCAAAATTATGTGTTCTCTCATGAAGAGTCTCTTAGCAATGACACATCTACAAACTATTTTAAAGGACACAAGTTCATTTGCTTAAACATAAACAAGATACATATAATTGCTGGAACAACCCCTTACACTCAGATGTCAGCATCTGAGATCTCAGGACCTAACGGACAGAAAAACCAGGGCCTATATTCCCTGAAACATTTCTTCCGACCAGGGCCATTATCTTCTAGTTTTGAGATAGGTTACAATAAACAGTTGTCACTTTAAAACAAACAGTCTGGACAATGTACTCTCTCTGCAGAAAACTGAGAAAGTAAACAATCCAGGGTATCCCAGTTTCTTGTTTCTTGGAGTCCCTTGGGAATACAAGCTCCAAATACTTCATTTTCTTCCCGAAAGCAGAAGGTTTTATTTTTAAAATCAAGCTGTTTGTTTGGAACATTTGAACGCAGCTTCTTGAGGGACCACAGAGATGAATGGCTTGGGAGCCCGACTGGGAAGACATACACTCACCCTCCTCCTGCTGTTTCTTTTCCAAATTCAGATCCTCTGTCTCAACGTTGACAGCCGTCCTCCTCCTGACGTCTGCTCCACACACACGGTTTTACCGGGACCAAAAGGTGAGGAGAGCAAAAGAAAAAAGAAAAAAAAAAGATCAGTAAATCCAGAAAGATACCTGAGGTCACCTTCTCTTTGCCCTAAGCCCATTTATTGCCTTCTTTTCTTCTCCTCCCTCAAACCCCTACTTCCCTTCTGCTTTGGAAAAATCAGAGTTGCCGTTGCTGTCTTTACTTGAGGTCATTCGGTACTGGGTAGGCCATATACCTCCTCCAAGTCTGTACCTCAGTAGAAGCTAAGGGAGGAAGAAAATTGAACTTCCTTAGGAAAGTCAAAGATGCCATTTTCCTTCTGATTTCCCCTATCCCATATCCACTACCATCTCCCCTTTCTGTGAGGCTTGGGAACACTTTTGGAGAGCAAAGGATTCAAGATGGGTCTTCTCCTCTCCAGGGGCTTACTCCCCTCTCACCCCCTCATCTAATGCTAAACAAAGGGATTATGTAAAAGCCTATTAAACTGGAAATTAAATCTTTCAGATGTTCCACAGGTCATTGCATTAGGGCACAAGAGCTTCTGGGCACTAATTAATTTGTGGATTGGATGGGTGTTTGCTGTTGTACAATTGTTATTTGTTGTTTATTTTTGTTTCTTGGCTGGAAGGTTAGACAGGAACGAGTATATGTAATTCCCTCTTTTGAAGACTATTTAGAGGACTAAGTTCCTAAAAGCAAAGACAGAGCAGACTCCCCCACCCCCGGCCCAGTTTCCAATAGAAACAAGGTACAGCTGTGCCTTAAGCAACCAGTTGACAGGCGGGTGTTTTCCCAGTGCAGACTCTCATTCTTTTGTTCTAGAAGTGGACACTGCAGTGCAGAGCCCAGCTCCCTACTTAAGAATTCATGCTGTTTCCCTTGGCTCTATAGGGTGGAAGAAATTGCAGCTGTTTTAAATTTTAAATGGGGAAAAGAGGATTTTTTTTATCAGAAATACATCTCCTCATGCTTGTCAGATATTTAAATGTGTGTTGCTTAAACTGCAGCTTTTTTTTTTAATCAGTGAATTAATTTCCTCCTCAGATTGCAATCCAAGTTTTAACCTTTGATACCATAGAATAAATGCATGGAGACACAATGAGACCTCGGGGCTGCTGAGGAGTTTGTTTGGTGAATAAATGAATAATAGGAGTCTAAATGTTCACAAAAGAAAGTTTGGACCAGAAATGAAAGATTCATTTGAAACTCTTGCTGGGCTGTCTGTAGGAGCTACTAAACTATAATATATATGGAGGCTCAGAGGGTATTTTCCCCAGGTCTCCATGTGAGTCTGAATCAGCTTAGAAACAACATTGGCAAACGGAATCTCTTTGCACAGAAAAATGATGGTAGTATAGGACTTTGAAAGGGGAAGAAGAGGACAAAATAAAGGACTTTAGTCTGACTGAAAGTTCTTTTGTTTTAGTTTGTTTTTAACTTTTGTTGGGGGGGGGCCGGGAAGAATAAGGAGGCAGACAGACTTGTGATTTCTTTCAAGCATATAGGGAATGCCATCAATGACTTATTCCTTTTTAGGATAAAGAGATTAAGTGGCTGGATAAAGCGACTAAGTGACTTTAACCATAGTAACATAGTCCCTATTTGTTAGTTGTGGGATTTGAACCCAGGTTTTTCTGTTTCTAAGACTAGTCTTCAACTCCCTTGACTTACTGCCTAGCAAAATAACAATATCTTGTAAGTAACATCTTGCTTTTTGCCCCTTGGCACATTCATACACAAGATAAGTAGGAAACATGTACTCATATTCTGATGGACGAACTGAGGCTTAGGTAGTTTAAATGTTTGCCCGACGTGAGTAGTTTTTTATTGATTATCTCCTCAACCCACTCTTGCCCCCCCCCACCCCATTACATATGAACTTCTTGAAGATAGGGACTGTTTTTTATCTTTGTTTGTCCAGAGATTAGCACAAAGTCTGGACCACAGAAAGTAATTGATAAATTCTTGGCCTATGATTGGCTAAATCACTGGCAGACCAGTAAACAAAACTCAGATCTCTCCATGCCTAGCCTTGTCTGCTTTTCCTGTCAGGACACATAATTTTTTTTTTATTTTTATTATTTTTTTTTTAGTGAGGCAATTGGGGTTAAGTGACTTGCCCAGGGTCACACAGCTAGTAAGTGTTAAGTGTCTGAGGCCGGATTTGAACTTAGGGATTCCTGATTCCAGGGCCGGTGCTCTATCCACTGCGCCACCTAGGTGCCCCTATTTTTATTTTTTTTACCAAAACAAAAATGGCTTTAAGAGAAACTGCCTTGAAATTACTTCAGCAGGTAGTTAACTTATCTTTGCAATAAGTTCATCCTTGACATCAATTTCTGCTCCTGTCATAATGCAGTCATGGGCTAGAGTGTGTTGATACATGTTTATCAACCAGCTCTCCAAAAAGACAAACATTTTTGTTATGTGTATGTAAAATACATTTACTTACTTTGCAACATTTAACTTGCTTTGTAGGGTTTCTAATTCATACTCTAATAATTACTAAATATTTTTGTAATCCTTTCCTACTTCTAATTTTCAATATTGCAATCTACAGTTTGATAAGTAAACTAAATGCCTTTTACATATATAAATATTACTTCATTTAATGTGTTACTTTTGACATACTTTTAAGTTTAATCTGAATTATTTAACTTTTTCTCCAGCACTTTCTTAGATCTAGACAATCAACAAAACAATAAACCCATCCCGTCTGAGGTGGAAATGCTCATCCTGAAAAATTGAGCAATGGGCTTTCAGAAGCCTGTATGAGGTGACTATAACATACCCCTGGCTTGGCCTGTTAAACTTCACTTCTCAGGCTAAATAAGGAATTGGTTGTGCTCTCTATAGTCGGTCTGCTTTTTCAAAAGAGAAACAAGTTGATGAAAGAGAGAACTGAGGAGAGAAGAGGAGAGAGAACATTTCATCACTGTTTTATTCTATCCACTTCCCCTATTAGCTTGTGGTCCCATCATAACCCTACCCTTAACTGCAAAGGAAGAAGGGGAAGCACTGGGAATTATGGATACTGGGAACTCACAGTTGTAGGAACAGCTCTTTTCATTGAGACTGGGCATCTCTACAGGGAAATGAACAAAGTGCAAAGTTTAGGAAGCAGATCTCTCTATGAAGATTTAGTGACTTGATTTTAGTTCTTATATTTTCTACCCTGTGTTGGAGGCAGTCAATGATTCTTACTTTACCAGGGAATAGAAGTTCTATTTTCAGTCCCTGAGCTAATTAGAAATAAGGTATATGTGACTTTAGAAAGAACTCTCCAGTAAATATTGGCATCTGAAAATATAGTCCATGGGTTTGGAAGCACATGGAGAATATATGCTGCTGTTTACAAGTCTTTTGTGTGATCACAGTGAAGGTGTAGATGACCCAACTTCCAATCCCATCTTGGTTACTTACTACCTTGCATGAGTCACTTATTTTTTCTGGGACTTCACCTATAAAAATGGGGTGTTGGTGGAGAGTGCTGGACTGTATGGCTTTCAGAGTCTCTTCTAGCTCTAAAGCTATGATTCTTTGGCATAGAATAGTGGCTGACACATAGGATGGCACTTAAATATTTATCAATTCATGAGCTAATGTTATATGTGCCAGAATCGGACCCTGAAACTCTTTCCTCCTACTCTAATCTACCTCTCCAAACAATAGTATAGAAGTAATTTTATTTTTTAAAAGGAAAAAGAGGGGGCAGCTAGGTGTCACAGTGGATAAAGCACCGGCCCTGGATTCAGGAGGAACTGAGTTCAAATCCGGCCTCAGACACTTGACACTTACTAGCTGTTTGACCCTGGGCAAGTCACATAACCCCCATTGCCCTGCAAAAAAAAAAAAGGAAAAAGAAATGTTAGCAATTATATTTTAACTTAATGTTGAAGATTACAATCAATTCTAAAATTCAAAAGCCATAGATATTGTACTCTGGGCTTTGGGGAGGCAATTTATTTGAAGGAAATAGCTGTTCCTCAGAAGCCCACATCAGCATCCTTGTACTCTCTCCTACCCACAACCAGAGAACTGCTTAGGCCAGGCCATGAACCTCAGGGAACATGGCAAGGGCCAATGACAGTGATTTTTGCCACAGTGAGCTTTCATTCTGTGCCCTGGCTCTAATGATGCCTCTGGCCAGAGGAAAGTACTTTATTAAAGGATGGACTTGTGAGCATGTCTGTACATAGTGGGGATTATTAACATCCAGTAGCACAGAGCATTGGAAAGAAGGGAACAGGCAGGCATGGTAGCATATGTCTATAACTCCCTTTTACCAAGGAGGCTGAGAATGATGAGTTATGAGATACAGTGGGCTAAACCAATAGGATGTCTGCATTGTAGGGCATCAATATGGTAACTACCTGGGAGAGTCACTGGGCTGTCTAAGAAGAGTAGAACAAGCTCATGTTGGAAATAGCCTAGCTCAAAAGTTCCATAATAATCAGTAATGGGATCAGGGCTGGAATTAGGCCTGGGAGAAATAGGGACATCCAGTTAAACGAAGGGGGAGGAGGAGGATGAGAGGGAGAAATAAGAAAAGGAAAAGGAGGAGTCAGAGAAAGATGACAATGACGACGACGACGATGATGATGATGATGGAGAACAAGAACAAGAACAAAAAGAACATGAACAAGAAGAGAAACAACATTGAGAGTCCAAAGGATTGGGTTCTTGTCTTGGCTCTGCTGCTAATTAGGTGTCTGAATTGAACAAATCACTTCATTTCTCTGGCCCTCATTTTTTCATCTATAAATTGAAAAGATTGGAAAATATAATTTACAAGATTGCATTCAGTTTTCAAATCTTACTATTCACAGAATCACAAAACTTGAGAACCAGAAGGAACCTTAGTAGCCATTTAGTACAACTCATACATGAAAGGAATCCCCACTGTAGCATACCAAAGGGGCGTTGTTCAGGGTCTACTTGAAGTCCTCCAAAAAGTCAGAATTCACCAACTTGGCCAGACAATCCAAGATTCTAATGGAAGTGTTCATTTTACTATTTCCCAATTTTGAGCTTAGTTTTTTATTGTAAATTCTCAGGAATGGGTTATTTCTTTGCCTGTGCAAACAGCAACATTTAATTTGTTTTGGGGGGCTTTTAATCCATATTCTAACCAAATGACTAAATATTTTTGTGTTATTTTCTAAACACCAGTAATGATATCCTCTTTACTATTTCCTACCTCTAATTTTCAATATTACAATTCTATAGCTTTTTGATAAGCAAACTAAATATCTTTTAGCTTCAAGCAACTGCTTAATACAGTTTTTCCTGAGATTAAAAATAACTCCCTCTTACTATATTGCTAATTGTCTCATTGCCACATTTATCAGTAGCTTTCAATATTGGTTTTTACCACACACTATGAAACCTTAAGTAAGTTATTTAACTGAGAAAATAACATTAGGATCATAGATTTAAGATCTAAAAGGGACCTTTATAATCACTTAGTCCAAGACTCATTTTACAAATGGAAGAATTGAGGCTTAGAGAGGTTACATGATTTGCCAAAGATCAGCCAGGTGATAAATACCAGAACTATGCATTTGAATATAAGTCCTCTAAATTCAGATTCAGCACTCTTTGCCTGGGCCTCAGTTTCCCCATCTTTAAAATTGTGATTAAAAATACTTGTACCCCCTACTTCACAGGGCTGTTGTAAGGAAAAGGCATTGTAAGTCAATAGAGCTCATTATTGTGTCCCTTAGAGCCATTTTGAGAAACACTCAGATAAATAGAATTTTACCAAATTGATTTTTTTCTTCCTCTGGTATTGTAGCGTGGGAAGAAGACAAAGGCATTTAGGGCCATTTTTTATGGGATTTGCAAGACCTCTCATAAAATCATGGCATTGGGGCAGCTAGACAGCATAGTGGATGAAGTGGATTCAGGAGGACCTGAGTTCAAATCCGGCCTCAGACACTTGACACTTAGTAGCAGTGTGACCCTGGGCAAGTCACTTAACCCTCATTACCCTGCCAAAACCAAATAAATAAAATAAAGTAAAATCATGGGATGATAAGGTTAGAGATAGAAGGAACCTAAGAGGTCATGTAGTTCAAACCCTCATTATAAAGATGAGGAAACACCAAGAGATGAAATCACTTGCTCCTTGGGCAAGTAGCAGAGATGGAATTTGAACCTAGGTCTTCTGATTCCAATTCCAATCTTCATCCCATTGCACTAACTCTATTATTTATTTATTTATTTAGTGAGGCAATTGGGGTTAAGTGACTTGCCCAGGGTCACACAGCTAGTAAGTGTTAAGTGTCTGAGGCCGCATTTGAACTCAGGTCCTCCTGACTCCAGGGCCAGTGCTCTATCCACTGCGCCACCTAGCTGCCCCTAACTCTATTATTTATAACAGAGAAAACATCCTTACCTTCTATTATCTAAGTCCCTCAAAGAGTACACTCAAGAAAATCTTTAGTCAGCGCCATTAGGATTTTCATATTTGAATTCTCTATAGCTTTATTTTTGTCTCATTGTATAAGCCAAACCCTGAAGCTACTTACTCCCTGCTTAGAGGGAGAAATGAAGCCTGCTTTAGCCCTGGTGTTTATGTTAACAATTGATGTGTTAGTGTGACCTCTAGTGGTCATAGCTGAAACCACACAGCTGCTGCAAAACAAAACAAAACAAAACAACAGAGGTAACATGTATGGCTAGCTGGTTCAAATGAGGTTTCAGACTCAAAATCGTGTCCAATGTTCTCCTTTTGTTAGTAGGTATAGCATGAAGCTGCTCTTGAGTAACACAAATATATGATCTAGAACCTTCACTCTATGTCCCTGATTCCCATCTCTATGTCTGCCTTTCTCTATCTCTGTGTCTGTGTCTATTTATGTTAATATGTCTATCTGTCTGTCTATGTCTCTCCTTCTTTTTAAGGTCTAACTTGGGTTCCTTTTCCATGAAACTTTCCCAAAAGTCCTTCCCTTCCAAATCTTATCATTCTTGGACCTGGTCAGAGAATATGTAGATAATTGCTTTTGGTTCTGGATACTTCATTTTAGGAAGCCCATATGCATATTGGAGTGTGTCCAGAGAGGGGAAAATGGTAAAATGACTCAATACTCATTTCATATGAGTGCTAAGTAGAAGAACTGGATAAATTGGGGACGATTTTTTTTGTTTTGTTTTTATTGGGGAGATGGATTGATTTGTAGAAACACAAATGAAGAACAGGCAGGGACTCTTGGAAACTATTCTATCATTTAACTCCCTCATTTTACAGATAAGGAAACTAAGTCCTAGTGACCTGCCCAAAGTCACACAGATAATCAATATCTGATGGAGAATGTGAACCCAAGTTATATGACTCCAAATCTTTCACTCCCTCTTCCACGTTATTATTTATATGTTATGTTAAGGATTGCATGTGGAAAAGGGATCAAATTTGTACTTAGAGATTGCAACTAGTAGCAATATATAACAATTTCAGAGATGCAGCCCTTTGTTTAATTTAAGGTTAGCCCTTGTTCTGGGGAAGCTAGGTGGTACAGTGGGTAGCATCCTGGGCCTGAAGTGAGAATAAATCTGGCCTTGGACACTTTACTAGCTATGTGACCCTTGGCAAGTCACTTAACCCTGTTTGCCTTAGTTTCTTCATCTGTAAATGAGCTGGAAAAGGAAATGGCAAACCACTATGGTATCTTTGCCAAGAAAACCCCAAATGGGGTAATGAAGAATCAGACATGAAGGAAACAACTGAACAATAACAATCCCTACTGTTAGAGTCTCCCACCTGACATGGAGGACCTGAGTAAACTTTCAAAACCTTGATTATCTATAGCTCATTGACTCTACCCTAGTAGAAGCTGAGAAATTCAATGCTCAACATCTCCCTAAGGGTAATCGTTAGTTCACCTCATAAGCACTAGGACCCATAAGGCTCCAAATAAAAAATAGTTTAATTTTTCCATAAAAGGAAATAGGAGAGACTCATATCTCAAGTCTCAGTGAGTAAAGAGACACTATTAAGCCATATGGAGTCATGCCTAGGAACCTTCACTATCTCAATGATATGCAGTACTGCCCTAAGTGGAATCTTGGCAAAGGAGAGACTGGAGTTTGGCCTATCTTGGCATTGAAGTTCTTGATGACTGAGGTTATTTGGATCAAGTTGGTATTTCAATCAGATTTCTCCTTCACCCCTGGCCCCTCCGAGGTCTATTGTGAAGCTCTAATGAGATAATGGGCACTTTGTAAATATTATAGTGCTATGTAAATGACAGTTCTTTTTCTGCCTCTGCCTCTGCCTCTTCCTCCTCCTCATCCTTCTGCTCCTCCTCCTTCTCCTCCTCTTCCTGCTCTTCCTTCTCCCCCTTTTCCTCTTCCTTTGCCTAGTATTGCCAGGTCTCCAGTCTGGTAAGAACTCATTTTCCCAGCCTTCTACTACACTCCTGCTAGGTCTAAACAATGTTTATAGAACAATACAAGGGGAGGGCTAGTAAACAGACTATTGGGAGGAAATGTCTGTACACACTTTTAAGCCTAACCTACAATATTAGCACTTTTTTACATCTAGCCAATAAACAAAATAATAAACCAAGACCTATTTATAGCAATAGCTTAATTTCTGATGGGTAAATTATAATTTTCAAACCTAAGTCCTCTGACACTAAATTCAAGGCTCCAAACACTGTAGCTCACTGCTTCTTTCTTAACATATCTAGTCCTATAACTTTGTGTGTCAAGATTTAAACTTTGGTAGAGCTCATGATTCATATTGCTCTTGACAGTTAATACAGGTAAATATAATATAGCCCTGTCACCACTTTTATGAAAATGCTAGATCTCTGTTTCTTTTTCTACATGTACTTCTTTACTTAGGAATTTTCATCAGCAACATTCAGCTCAACAGACATTTATTATGTGCTTACAATATCCAAGTTACTGTGCTGGGTGGGATGAATGAAGGAATGAATGAGCATGAATTAAATACTCAATGTGTGCTAAACACTGTACTAAGCAGATTTAGCTATTAGCACTCTGATTCACCAGCAAATAATCAACTTATGTTACATTAACTAAATGAAAACAATTTCACTAATGACTAAAGCAGAAAGTGTGAATAGAAGTAATATAAAAAGATTGAAAAGGTAGGTGAGAGCCATATTGTAGAGGGCTTTGAATGATCTGGGAATTTTGTATATCAACTTGGGGGGTGGGTCAGGGGAGGGAAGGGAATAATCTTTCTTTTAGCACCTACTATTTACCAGGCATTGTTCTAAATACTTTACAAATATTATCATACTTGATCTTTCCAACAACCCTTTGAGGTAGGTACTTTTACTATCCCCAATTTACAGTTGGGAAAACTGGGGCAAATAGAGGTTAGGTGATTTGCCTGGGGTCATACAGCTAGTAAGTATCTGAGGGGAGTTTGAACTTAGATCTCACTTATTCCAGGCCCAGCTCTCTATTGACTGTGCTGCCTAGCTGCCTCTATCCTAGAGGGAGTTACCATTGATTTTTGAGCAGGGAAGTGATATATTCAGATCTCGTATTTTGGGAACATCAATTTGGTAGCTCTTTTGAAGATGGATCCAGGAGAAAAGTAAGTAGATATAGTAGACCAATGATAAGGCTACTGCAATGATGAGGCAAGAGGTGATAATGGAAGAAATTCACAAGTGATTGGAGAAAAGGAAATAAATAGAGGAGATGTATAGAATCAATCCCTGACTATTGGATGGTGGGATGGGAAGTAGTAAAGAAGGAAGAAGGATGACTTTGAGGTTGCAAACTGTATGGGCCAAATTCAGTATGGGGAGAGTTAATTGGGTGGCTTGCTGTAATATTGAGGTTCAGAAAATAATGGGAGACCTCTAGGTCCAGAGTTTCCTGTCTTCCAAACTGCCTTTTCTTTAGTTAATTCTCTCAAACTGATAAGAAAGGAGATTAACAGCCTCTTTCCCACAAACAAATCAGGTTTTATTAATGGGAACAATATTTACAACACAAGTGTAGTTAATGGAGCCTGGGACAACAAGAAAGGGGATAGAGGAAGGGGAAAATATGACCCATTTCCCAGATTGTTAGAATCTAAATCTCTAAGGTAAAAAGGCCCCCAGGTACCTCGAATAAGCTCTGCTTCCTCAGCTACTCAGAACAGCTTGGCTGGAACTAAAACTGACTCAAACCCTAAACTTGTTTCCAGCTCAGCTGGCCTAATGAGCCAGCCTCCTTGATTCAACAACACAAACTAACCACCACCTGGAATCTGCAGTTCTAAGGAGAATCAGCTGTGTAGTGTCTCCTGGTTTGGTCCAAAGGTCAACTACCACCACCAGCTCCTCCCCCTCTCCCCCTCTCCCCCTCTCCCCCTCTCCCCCTCTCCCCCTCTCTCCCTCTCTCCCTCTCTCCCTCTCTCCCTCTCTCCCTCTCTCCCTCCCTCCCTTCCTCCCTCCCTCCCTCCCTTCCTTCCTTCCTTCCTTCCTTCCTTCCTTCCTTCCTTCCTTCCTTCCTTCCTTCCTTCCTTCCTTCCTTCCTTCCTTCCTTCCTTCCTTCCTTCCTTCCTATCCCTCTCAGAGTTCTCTCTTCCCCTTCCTTCCTATCCCACAGGAAGGGAGGTTCTTCACCCTGTTGAGTCTCCAACTGGTTCAACATACCACCTGGGTTGTCCCCATTATAATTTGGTCATGCCCATGTGAGTGTGGGGGAACTCCTAGATGGGGCTTAGGTACTTTATTGGATACTTTGACTCAATAAATGTTATTTGTGTTGTTCAGTCCCACCTAATATACATGGCAAATCTAATCAGAGTTACTTTTGTTTGTTCTATTATCTCTCTAAGTACACACCCATCTTTTCTTAGGCTTTTCAAGATTACACTTTTGGGGCGGCTAGGTAGTGCAGTGGATAAAGCACTGGCCTTGGATTCAGGAGGACCTGAGTTAAAATCCAGCCTCAGACACTTGACACTTACTAGCTGTGTGACCTTGGGCAAGTCACTTAACCCTCATTGCCCTACAAAACAAACAAACAAACAAACAAACAAAAAAAAGATTACACTTTTTCAGTCTGACCATAATGAAGCAAAGATGGGGTCATGGAAACCCCAAATCACAATTAATTCCTTACGAAAACTGGATGACTTGAAGTTTGGTGGTACCTTCAACAGAATTACTCAAGGTTGCAGAAAGGATGCAATGAAGGATAAGATAGTAAAATGTGACATGTTACGTTTTGGATATGTTGAGCTTGAGGTACCTCCATGACATACAAGTAGAGACATCTAACAGGCTGTTGGGTACATCAGCTGATTTTTCATAGATAGAAAAATGCAGGTCTCTTTAGAGCACTTTCTGCACAACTTCACTGAGATAAACATCAATATAATTTTAATGTGTTTAATAAAGGAATTCCTACTTAATGCTACTACATTTAAATACCTTAAAGTATTTGCAAAATGAAAAGAAAGTTCCTAACAATTGCCTCTTACAATAAGGTTTTCTTCCAAGTCACAAAACAGCAATTACCATGTAATGATAAAACAAATTTAGCTTGTCTTTTAAAAATTCAATTTCCCATATGCAATGAAATGAAAAAGGAATACAGGCAGTTCCCAATTTAAAAATAGATTGTCTTCCAAGGGGTCATAGTAAGTCGGTCGTCTTGAACTCTCAATGCATTTTCCCACAGAAATAATCACCAGCATTTGAGATGAACAAAATGAGAATAAAAACAAAAGATTCTTCTGCTTCAGCCCCCTACCCCCAACACACACACACACACACACACACACACACACACACACACACACGCACACACACGCACACACACGCGCACACACACACGCGCACACACACACGCACACACACACACACACACACACGGGCGTGCAATTCCACAGAAAGATTTCCAATTGAGGGATGCCCCCAGGGAAATACTTCTTAGTTCTAAACCTTGCCACTTTTAGCCTAGCTATATTTAGGACCACAGAAAGTTCATTTGGAAAAACAGCTTGAGTTATTTCCCTCCTCCTCCTCCTTAGTTCCCTGGGTATGTGGTACTGCAGAGGGAGGAAAAAAACAAAACATCTCCAAAGAAGTCCTTTCCAAGTCAGACCCACTGATACCACTCCTACAGTATAGAATGGTAAAAGATTTAAAATGGGTAAATAGGCATAAAGTAGGACAGGTTTATATAATACAAATGACCACCACTATACAGAGCCATAAGGAGGAGTTCTGACACCTAGAAAGTGGATGTACAGAGGAGAATCCATTCTTGTCAAGGATATGTGGGTATGTAGTAGAGGTTCTACCAAGAGGAAATGATCATAGTTTGAGAACTAGAAGGGACTTCAAAGGCCTTTGAGGACAATCTCTCATTTTATAGATGAAGAAGTTAAAACCTGGAGTTGTTAAATGCCCCCAAATTGTACAGATGGTAGGTCTTAGTGTGAGGGGTTGAATTCAGGTTCTTTGACTCCAAAACCAGAGCTCTTCCCACTGTACAATATCATCTCCTAGGGAAAGGCAGAATAGTATACTAGATGGTACACTCGACTTGGTGTTAAGAAGACTTGTTTTCAGATCTGGTCTCAGATACTTAACTAGCAATATGACTTGGGCCAAATCACTTTGCTCAGTTGCTTCATGCATATAATGACAAGGTTGAACTCGATGGCCTCCAAGATTCCTTTCAGCTCTAAATCTAAGACCCAGTGAGCAAAATCCTATTGGACTCACGTATATATAGCTCTGCCATCATCTTATTTTAAAACAACAAGTAAAACATTTCTCAGTCATTTTTTTATTAAAATTGAATTTCAAAAAAGAGGGGAAAGTGAAAAAAGGGGAAAGGACTATTTTTCTTCAGCTTGATTATTTTTCTGGAGAGGTTTTCTTCCATTGCTATAACTTGGGTTGCTGGTTCAATTAACACTGTCTTCTCTGACTTGTTCTGGAACCCTCCCCTTAGAGAGAAGCATGATTTGCTATCCATCTTGCAGTCTTAATAATCATGTTTACAAAATTCTGGTTCTGGAAAATCTCTGTCTCTGTGAGTATAGAACCCCAACCTGATGGCTCTCTGGCACATTCTGCCAACAACATGACACTACTTCCCACATCTCACAGGATGTTCCAACCTATAAGCACTCTCTCTGTTCTATGTACCACAAGCTTGGTCTGCTATGTTCTACCATTGTGTAAAGTTCTAGAAAATTTCTTTTTATATTGATTTTTTTTACTTCATAAAGATGAGAGAATACTAGATGCATGCAAAAAATATTTTTCTAACATTCATATTCTTGAGTAAAATGATACCTGGATGATTTCATTGATGTTGCCTTTAAAAAAAATGATACCTAAAATCTTACATTAGAAGAAATATAAAAACCCAATAGAAGAAAAAAACAAGATTCTAGTTCCTTGCTATGGTTCAAAGATAACTTTACCTATAAAAAATATTATTGCACTTAAGGGTTTGGTCAGACAGGCTACTTGTCTACTCTGGCATGACTATCATCTCTAGAACATAGCTGTAGGCAATCAAATGTGCCCATTAGCATCCAGAAGTTTATTCTTCTTATGCTTTGATAAGGTCAAGTATGTTGTTTCTTATACTCTAGGAATGTCTGAGTGCTGCTAATTGCATTTTTAAAGACAAATAGGAATTGTGCAAGAGATTATGATACTTTGGGTTATTCAACAGTGTCAAGGAAAAGCTTTTTAGTACTGTCTCAGGGCAAATCCATGCAAATTAAGAGATTTTCTAGGGTGCTAGAGAGTTGAAAATTATAACTAAGCTTTGCTTTTTTGGTATCATTTGGACTGCCAAGGGGCAAAGTAATAGCAACCTAATTGATGAGGCCAACATGATGGTCATAAGATTATAGAGATAAAAATGGTAGGTTATTTTAATTAATGTTGATTTGTTTTCATTTACTTCATTCATTCATTTTGCAGGGCAGTGAGGGTTAAGTGACTTGCCCAGGTTCACACAGCTTGTAAGTGTCAAGTGTCTGAGGCCAGATTTGAACTCAGGTCCTCCTGAATTCATGGTCCGTGTTTTATCTACTGTGCCACCTAGCTGTCCCCAATGGTAGGTTATTTTAAGGACAATTGGTCCAACCCCTCATTTCATAGATGATAAAACTGAGGTTCAGAGAAATTATGTGACTTGCCTATGGTAACATAGCTAGTTAATGTCAGAATTGGGATGCAAACATAGGTCTTCCTGAATCCAGGTCCAAGACTCTATTCATAATGTCACATTGCCCCTAGTAGTGAGTTAGACCTTAGCACAGAAGCATGGCACCAGTATGTCCTTTAATATCAAACCAAAATAAGAGGTCAACATTGAGTGGAAGTGTTTAAACTTTTAAATGGCTAGACATATCAATAGGTTTCTTGAGCAGCTTCATCAGTTTCAGACCAATATTGAATAGCATTCTCAACATGGGGTTGAATCCTAGCTATAACACATACCAGCCAGGTGATTATGGACAAACCCATTCATCTCTTACTTCCTCAGTTTCTTTATCTGTAACATTTTGAAAATAGAGGGGGACAGCTAGGTGGCACAGTGGATAAAGCACTGGCCCTGGGTTCAGGAGTACCTGAGTTCAAATCCAGCCTCAGACACTTGACACTTACTAGCTGTGTGACCCTGGACAGGTCATTTAACCTTCATTGACCTGCAAAAAAAAAAAAAAGAGGGAGGGGAAGGAAAGAAAAGAAAAAGGGAAAAAAGAAAGTTACATGATAATTTTATTATATATTTAAAAGGAATAGCAAGTTGTACATAATAGATTTGAAGTTTCATGTATAATCATGTTGGGTTTTTTTCATTCTACTGTTATGGAAATATTTGTTTTATTTCTTAAGTTCAGAATAAAATAAATTTAATTAAAGAAAGAAAATGGTACTTGCAGATTACTTAATAGGATGACTATGAGAAGCATGCTATGAAAAGATATTTATGCTATATAAATCTGAACTAATATTATTGTTTAATATTTGTTTTTTGGGGAGGGGGGTTTTCAGGGCAATGAGGGTTAAGGGACCTGCCCAGGGTCACACAGCTAGTAAGTGTCAAGTGTCTGAAGCTGGATTTTAACTCAGGTCCTCCTAAATCCAGGGCCACTGCTAGATAAGGCCTACAAAAATGTTAAGGTATCAGATCTTCTGTAGGAATCATTACCTGACTCATTTCAAAGTCAAATATTCTACAGGAGGCTTTTTCTTCCTCCTCCCCCAGCTGCTTTCCACTCTAAGAGTACCTTCCATCTACTCTGTATTTATATCATAAGTTCTTAGTTATATATAGGTTGTCTCCTCCATTAGAATGAATGTAAGCTTTTTGAGGGCAGCTACTGTCTTTGCTTTTTCTTTGTAACCTCAGTGCTTAGCATATGCCAAGTTCTTAATAAATGTTTATTGTTTGATTAATATAAATTCTATGTGACTTCAAGTCAGCAATTATAACAATGGCTAATATTTAGATAGAGTTTTCAGGTCTGCAAAGCCTTTTACAAATATTATATCATTTAATCACTTAACATCTCTGGACCTCAATTTTCTTTAAAATGTAGAGATTATATTGTGATGATCTCTCAGGTACCTCTTTGCACTAAAAATTCTATGAGTCATTAATTGTATGGACAACTTTCTAAGACTATAAGTTCTAAAGCAAATGCAAATCTGTGTAAGTAAAAGTGCATTCCTTTCTTCAAGTTCCCTATATCAATGACATTTTAAGAACAGTCTAAAAAGGAAAAAAAAAGAAAGAAAGACAGATAGACAGGGAGAGACATACAGTGAGAGAACCAGCGAGTCAGAGACAGAGCCATACAGAGATTGATAGAGACAAAGACACAGACAAAGAGATAGAGAGACAGAAACAGGTAGACAAAGAGAAAGAGACAGAGAAATACACAGAAAAAGGAGATTCTTCATTAACATGTGGACTATTGGGAGAGTTGCACTGTACCAGTTCTAGGATGTGCATATGTGACTTTGAAACATCTGCTCCTCTCAGTCTCCTCTATAATTTAGTCAATGTGAGGAACTTTGGGTGTGCTAACTCCCTCTTCTCATGCAGATTATAACACCTACCTAGGACTTATATAAATCTTAAGAGCTTATTTGGGAAATAGGCATGTTAAATGACTTGCTCCTCTTGGTCTTGCTAACTCTGCACCCAGTAATCTGTCCTCTAAACTGGGCTACCTCTTCCTCCATTTAAAGCAATAATAATGCATGACATTCCTATCTTGCAGAGTCATTGTAAGGATCCATGAGAATACATTTGAGTTTCCACTAAGAATAATGTTATAGGAAAGTCATGTTTCTTAGCATTTTAATGAATATTTTTTCTACTTCATGAGCTACATATCTGGATACAGAGAGGAAACTTCAAGGCAGGCATATAGTCAGCTACAGGAAGCAAAATAAACATAGGCAATCCCTTACCTTAAAAATGGGTTATATTCCAAAAGGTCACTGTAAGTCATTTGTTTGGAAATTGAAACAAAATTCCCCACAAAAATACAATGTTGTATATGGTGGTTAGACCCTATGACAATCTATAAAAACTCAACATAGATGTAGCGGTGCTATTGTATTAAAAGTAACATAGAACCTGCCTACTGTATACAGCAATGCTCCTATAGGAAAAAAAAATGTCACCAGTTTTTGATGGGAAGACTAAAGTATGGTGTAATGAAAAGTGCTCTGGAGTTAGAACCAAAGGACCTAGGTTCAAATCCCACCATTACCACCTATTGTGTGATCTTTTGTAGGAAGTCACAACTTCTCTGTGCCTTGGTTTCTTCATCTGTCAAATGGGAGGCTTGGCTACAGTGGCTTCTAAGGTCTTTTCAAGCTCTAAACCTATGATCCTGTGAGCTTGTCTTTCTAGAGTCCTGGCAAGAAGAGCAGTGAGTTCTCTCTTCATCTCCATTTTAAATCTGAGTAGTGGAAGTAAGGACTCCAAAATTCCAAGCTACTGATGACCATTTATGTGGCTGTGTCCTTGGACTTTAGAAGTAGACAGAAAAGGAAGCACCAGTACGTGTAAGGGCCAAATTTAGTATGGGGAGAGTTAATTTGGCGGCTTGCTGTAATATTGGGTTCAGAAAATAATGGGGGACCTAATTGTCATGAGAGGTAATGGAAAGGCATCCAGTGGCTGATGTCAGCGTCCTAGGGGGAGAGAATAGAGTATTGTGAAAGTATTTTTGGTGACTAGCCTAATTTTGGGGGACTGATGCTATGGAGGACTAAACTGGGGACCTTTGACTATTTGGCTGACTTCGTTAAATTTAATATGGGCCGTTTAAAAAGTTCCACCACACTGCTCCCAAACTGATAGACTAAAGATTAAGAAGCCTCTTAACCAAATAATCAAAGCAGAGTTTATTTATGAGATACTATTTAAAATTAGGAATACAGGGAAAAAAGTAGTACAACCTGACTGCTTTCCTGCGATCTCTTTCCACTGTGTCTTTTTCCCACCTGCTGCGCTTGAACTTCTTGAATACAATAAGGGCCTTAGCCGCCTCCAGCCTCAGGGCACGTTACACTTTCCCTGGTTTGTATTAAGGCCTATAACCTTGTCGGCCTGGTGTCTCCTTTTCCGAACCGATCTCTCCTCCATCCTTGTCCACACTCCCCTCTAGTCAGCCCCTCCTAATCTTGTCTATCTAGTCCATCTGTCCGTCCTCCTCTAATCAGCCCCTCTCCTTAATCTTGTCTCTCTATCTAGTCCGTCATCGCTCCTTTTTTTTCCTGTCTAACTCCCAGGTCTATATATACCTTTTCTTCTCTCCACTCAAATCTCAGGGCTTCCTTCGCCCCCACAGACCAAGCTAATCCACCCGCCAGAGCTGCAGCTGGTGGGGGGGGGGGGGCGGGGCTTTCGAGCCTCATGCCTCAGCACAGGCCATCTGGGATCCTTCGCTCAGGGCTCAGGTCGGAGGGAGCTGGGGGCTTTTATCCCCCCAGCTGTCTGACCTGGTGTCTTGTATAGCCCGAGGGGCTTTTTCACTCAGCTGAAGCTGAGGAGGAGGGGGAGAGTCCCTGAGGGCCTAAGGCTTTCTAATCTCAGCCTAAAGGTAGGGTTCCCCAAATCAAAATAAATTTCCACAGTATATATTTCAGGTTTCAATGCACATGGAGAATTGAGCTGAGCCACAAAGTATTTAAGTTGAACCTATGAAACATGTCACCATTGCTCAGATTGTCTCATTTAAGATCCAGGACTAACTAAAAACTTCTTCTCTCACATGAAGACTTCCTATGGAACAGAGACATAGCATATGGACTACTGACTGCTTCTCAAGAGGAATGAGAGCCAGGCACACCCATTATAAACACAGAAGAAAATACAAAGGAGTGCATAACCACCATAGGCAAAAGGTCCCTAGAGCTTTACCCAAACATTCACTTCATATTCTCCCATTCACAACATAACGAACATCACCCAAGATTGACTGACTGGTTTGACATCCACACATCAACTTTAGCTGCAGCATAGGTTTTACCTAAGATGCTTTATTCTCTCTAATGTTGATGTAAGAGAGACTATGATGTTATCTTCGGTGATAGCACCATTCTCCTGAAGACAAATTCACTTCTGAATACAAGAACAAGGATTGTAATGACCAAGGGGATGAGTATGAAGGTTCTGTTTGGAATCATAACTAGCAAAGGTGAAGTGATAAATGAAGGGAGAGGTGGATCCCAATGACATCAGTAATGGGGGATGAAGAAAAGGACAATAGTGGATCCTAGACAATTGTTTTCTTTTTTAAAATTTTTTGTGGGGCAATGAGGGTTAAGTGACTTGCCCAGGGTCACACACTAAGTGTCAAGTGTCTGAGGCCAGATTTGAACTCAGGTCCTCCTGAATCCAGGGCTGGTGCTTTATCCACTGTGCCACCTAGCTGCCCCAACAATTGTTTTCTAATGGTCCTGAGTTTCATTTTTCATTCTTTCCACATTTTTCCAGAGAAAAAGCATTAATTAAACACTTAATAGGTACAAAGCATTGTGCAAGGCAAGGAGGGAGTTGAAAAACTTCAGTATAGAGCTTAATTTGTAGTAGAGGGATAAACTACAAACACAGATAGCTGTACTATATATTATAGATTGTATATTATTATATAATGAATTCATTGCAGGTTTGTTAAATAATTATCTAAATTAAGTATGGGAGGGGAGAGGACATTGTTAGCCTAGCAGTGATGTTGATAAATATTGGGTGGTACCAGTATTTCCAAAGTGGATCCCATAGCAGTAAACTAAGTAGAGCCATTGGCAGAACCCAAGTAGTCATATATGGCAAGACTTGGGTGGTTTCAGGAGAGCATTATGGTTGACTTAAATGTAAGCTCCTGTTGATATTAGCAGTTTTTACTGATGGATAAAGGAGGGGATGTCAATGCAATGCTGAGAGGTCTCCAGAAATTGTATGGGGGGAGGGATGAGGAGATCCTGTAGTCATACCATTGTAATGATTGGAATGACGCCACCTGCTGGAGAGCTACTGTAGGAAAGCTCTGCCATGAGGAGAAGGCACCTGAGGGCAAGGCATGTGGCTTTTCTTTGGCATCAGGAAGTGAAGTTTGCTTGTGAGAGGAAGAAGGAACAAGGCTGGCTCTCTAGCTCTTTTTCATGAGCACTCTGGTGGAGAGTGGAGCTAAAAATGTGCTCTCCCTTTGATAGATAAATAAATCTAGGCCTTTTTCTCTCTCTTCACCAAATTCTTATTCTCCTTAATAAATGCTTAAAAGTCTAAACTTTTGCTAAAGCTTATAATTTATTGGCAACCACTCATTAGATATTTTAGACAGACTAGCTACAATTTTAGCCCTTACACCATGAAAGGATACTGAGACCTGGAGCTGAAAGAGACCTTAGAAGGCACGTAATTAACCACCTTAATTTTACAGAGAAAGAAAGAGAGGTCCATGTAGTAAGTAGCATAGCTATAGAAAATACTTGCTATTTTTATTTTCTTTGATTCAGAACTCAGAGCACCTTCCACTATCTGTCATGTTGCAGATCAGTCCTTAGTAAGGCAGTCTGTAAAGTCTGTAAAGAAGATGCCCTTAAATCTTGTGTTTATAAGTTATTTTAAAACATTTTGAGGACATAATAATTTTATGGATATAAACATACTTTCCAAATAGTTTTCCTTGAAAGTGTCTAGGGAGTAGAGAAAGAGCAATGAGGTTTAACAAGAGTAAACTATTTTTAAGATCACTAATTTGCTGACAACTACAGTCTCTTGTGTTTATATCTTTGCTTTGCAGACTTTCATAACCGCTAGAGTAGTGTCAAGCATCTAGTAGGTGCTTAATATGCTTCATGAAACATTTTATAGAATTCTTGAGTTGGGCCTCAGAAGTCAGGAATCCCCTGTAAAATATTACAGACAAGTGATCATTCACTTACAACTTGAAGATCTGGAGTGGTAGCAAATGTGCAATCAACCTAGGAAGCCTTATTCAACAACTAAAATCTTTAGAAAATTTCATCTTACACCAAAGAACTGGAAATTGAGGGAATGCCCATCAAATGGGGAATGATTGAACAAGTTGTTGTATATGAATGTAATGGAATACTATTGTGCTTTAAGAAACAATGATCAAGCAGATGTCAGAAAAACCTAGAAAGATTTAAGTGAACTGATACTGACTGAAGTGAGCAGAACCAGGAGAACATTATACACAGTAACAGCAACATTGTGTGATGATCAACTGTGATAAACTTAATTCTTCTCAGTAATACAATGATCCAAGACAATTCCAAAGGACTTAAAATGGAAAATACTCTCCACACACAGAAAAAAGAACTGTGGAATCTGGATGCAGATTGAAACATATTGTTTCTACTTTTTGTTTTGTTTTGTTTTTTGAGGTTTTTCCCTTTTGTTCTAATTGTACCTTCAGCTCTTGGCATAGTGTTTACACATAGCAAATGCTTTAGAAATGCCTTTTTCATTCATTCATGCACTCATATATGGATACATGCATTCAAGAATGCATGCATCCACTCTTTCATTTATTTATACATGAATACATTGCATGTAATCATAAAACGGTAAAAAGATTTCATGATCAGGCCTGGAGATGCCCCATGCTTCTTTTACATAAGAACAAGTTTGGCTATATTTGAAGATGCTCATGACCTGCTGGACCACAAGGTGAAACCTTTTGCCCATAGAAACTCTCCAAAGGTCAGTTACAAACTTGGAGAGGGGTTATTCCTGCATCGCTGTAGGCAGTTCCCATATCAACAGAAGCAGGGGTCCCAAAATATTGAGAAAGTTCATATTAATTTTGGTGGCAATATCACACTCTTGGCTCATGTGGAGTTTTCAGCTCCTTAAAACATGCATGTAGGGGGCAGCTAGGTGGCACAGTGGATAAAGCACTGGCCTTCGATTCTGGAGGACCTGAGTTCAAATCTGGCCTCAGATACTTGACACTTACTAGCTGTGTGACCCTTGGGAAGTCCTTAACCCTCATTGCCCTGCAAAAACAAACAAAATAAAACAGCCACCCCACCCCCACCCCTATCTTGTATTTGTAGCATCAATCTTTTGAACTTGGATTTGTGTGATAGGCTTTTTGGACAAACCAAATACTTGAAGTTGATTGATTTTTATGTGTTTGCTCAAAAATAAGATCATAGATTTAGAACTGGAAAGAAGCTAATCAATCAATTTAAAAAAAAAATTATTAAGCACTTACTATATAGCAGGCCCAGATCTAAACTCTAAGGAAACAAGGAAAGGCTTTAAAATACTCTCTCTTGCCCTCTAGAATATTAGAGACCATCTGATCCACTTTCTCTCCACTCCTATTTTATAAATTAGGAAACAAGAGGCCTAGACAGTAGTGTGTTGGAGCTGACTCAAACTGGCTCTCAAGGGTTGCGTTAAATTTTCACTGTGAACATTCAGATTTTGGAAATTGACAAAAGCTACAAATTGGGGCTTGATTTATTATTTTGGTGATTGTCTAGACTGAAGAAAATGATGAAGAAAATGCTAATAATGCAGATTGAATTTCAAAGTGTGTTGCTTATACCTTTTTCCCCCCTGGAAAGCCAGATGTTGAGCATTTACCAGCATATCTCTGGACCCAGGAAGAGGAAGTGTCACACAAGTGATAGAGCTACAACTCTTCTTGTGACAATTCCAATGCATTATGATGCTTTATGATGCTTCTATTGCATCATGCTGCTCCCTATATGATATGAATTAGCACTGGACAGCTCCTTTTCTCAAGGAGCTCAATGAAAACAAAAAGCCCAATCAGGTGAAATAAAATTAACTCCCATAGCTAAGACATGAGGAAAGATACCCCACTTCCTTTTTAATATTCACCTATGTCTCTCCTAAGAAGACTACAGTAACCACAGCTGTTAAATTTGTAGCATTTGGGGAAAACAGAAGCATCCCTTGTAGTCCCAGAATTATTGCATTGCTTCTTATATGTTTCTAGCAGCTTGGCTGATGATGCACTTGAATAATGAATGAGACCTGAAGGGGAAAGAAAAGCAACTAATTCTGTATTTTTCCTTAACACAATATTAGCTTTTCTCTTCAGACATGGCCTGACTACAAAGGACATGTGGGCTCTGAGAAATAATTCTTGCTCAGCTGAATGAGCCTTGAAACTACAAAAGTAGTTACACAGCTGATCACATAGAAAAGAGTGTAGAATTGTTAACAATATTTACCTTTGTTGATCAGGCTGTATACCCCAACTGTGAGATGCATAGCCCAGCTACTGAGCCCAGAATGTCATCAATATAGTTTAAGGTTTTTGGACTGGACTGGTGATTTTTTTTTTTGGAAAGGGTAATTTCCATTGAGAAAAGCCCCTCTACTAATGTTCATTGGTGACTTGCCCAAGGCCACGCAGCCAGTATTATCACTGGGGGACCCTGATCCCTGACTTTGAGGATAGTCCTCATCCAATATGTTATGCTTTCTCTCAGGTAGCTTATAAATCATTAAAATATAGAGTAAAAAGCCTGATGGAGGGATCAATTCAAAATATAATATTAAGGGGAGAAAGGAAGAGAATAAGCATTTAAATAACACCTTTATATATAATTCAGTGTGCTTTTTACAGATATTTTACAGATATTTTCTCAAATGATTCTCACATCAACCCTGGGAAATTTTATCATCCCTATATGATTTAAATAGAAATGTGTATATGTGTATATATATATACATACACACATACATATATATATATATACACACCTATACATATATAAACATATGTGGATATATTCCTATATAATAAATATATATTTACTAAAAATATTTGTGAGCATATATAATTTTATATTACTATATAAATATATAATTGATAGATAATACATAGTGGTGCGTACATATGTCATGTATTTATCATAAAATGGAACTATTGTTATCCCCATTTTACAGTTGAGGAAAATGAGGCAAACAGAATTTTAGTAACTTGCCCAAGGTAAACAGCTAGGAAGTGTCTGAGGCTAGATTTGAATTCAAGTTTGTTGACTCCAAGCCCAGTGATCTGTCCACTCTACCAGCAACTGTCTTAATCATGATGATGATGATGATACATTGCATCTGTTGAGCTCATTATGGTTGATAAAGATTTTTTTTTTATTTGCTAGCTTTCCCATTTTCAAAACAACACTATGATATGGGCAGAATCTGTTTCCCTGTCTTTTGCAGATGAGGAAACTGAGTCTGAGGCATGATGGGTGATCTGCCCAGCATCAAGGGCTAGCAAGGAACTGAGCATACAAGTGCAAGCACTCCTTCTCAAGAATATTACAATTGAGTTGAAAAGACAAGATGTAAGTATGGGAGAGATTAAATAATAATACAAATTTTAAATTATAGCTGAAGGCGGTTGAAAAGAAAGATGTTAGAAGGCAGTACATGATTTATAGCCAAGTTAATGATACAGGCAGTAAATACTGTAGGAGTTCAGAAGAACCCACTACCTCCCATGGCAGTTCATTCGACTCTTAGATCACTCTAATTCCTAGGAATTTTTTACCTTAAATTGAGCTGAATTCCGTCTCTCTGCAACTTTTCCCCACTGCTTATAGTTCTACTTTCTTGGGCCAAGTAGAACAGATCTACACTCTCTTTCACAGGACATCATGCCAAAACCTTGAAAACAGCTGTGATACTCTCCTCTAAGTCTTTTCTTTTCATGTTAAACATTTTCAGTTTTTTCCAACAAATTCTTTTGCCCCAATAAAATGCAAGTGCCGTAAGGTCAGGGACTGTTCCATTTTTGTCTTTGCATCATTAGCACAGTGTCAGGCAGATAGTAAACACTTAAAGAATGCCTGTTAGTTGATTAGTTGATTGATTGCTTATCTTGAGGCCTTTTGCTGTCTTGTATGTTCTAGATATGCACAAGCTTGTCAATGGCCCTGTTAAAATGTCCTCACCACAATTGAACATGATTCTACAGATGCAGTATTTTTTTTTTTTTTGCTGCAGGGCAATGGGAGTTAAGTGACTTGCCCAGAGTCACACAACTCGTAAGTGTCAAGTATCTGAGGCTGGATTTGAACTCAGATCTTTCTGAATCCAGGGCCAGTGCTTTATCCACTGTGCCACCTAGCTGCCCCTACATATGCAGTATTAATAGAGAAGATTGCAAGGGAAATATCATCTCTCTCCTTCCAGATACATTGCCTCTATGAATTCAGACTCCAGGTGGTGGAGCACTGAAATGAAGGCCTCCCTTTAAGCTGACATTGATCAATTACTACTCTTTGGATCCAGTTACTTCCATGGCTTCAATAATTACCACTATACATCACTCTTAAAACTATTCCCTAGCATTGACTTCTCTCCCTGGCTCCAGTCCCATATTTCCATCTATTTACCAAACATTTTTACTTGGATGGTTCCCTTTCACCTCAAACATGTCAAAAACTGTACTATTCATCTTCTTAAATTGGCTCACTCTCTTAGTTCTTCTGTTTCTATTAGGGATACTGCCATTCTCCCATCTCTTAGTCTTGAAATTTGAGTCATTCTTTACTCTCTTCTCTTCCTTCCTCAACTTCAATATCTAATCTAACAGCAAAGACTCCTGATTCTACCTTAGAACGATGCTTCATACCAGTAACCACCTTCCTTTCCATTGCTCTTGGAATTACATGTCCAAGTAGTTCCATTGCTACTTCTCTATTTCAGTCCTTTAGCTTTCTGAAAGCTCTCTAAACACACAAACACACACACACACAAACACATGTTTATCTTCTTGAACCACTGCTTTGATCATTCCATATCTCTACTATTCAAAGGTTTTCAGTAATTGTTCACTAGAGCAGCTAAGGGGTGCAATGGGTAGAGTACCAGACCTAGAGTCAGGACAGCTCATCTTCCTGAGTTGAAATCTGCCCTCAGATACTTACTAGCTGTGTGACCCTGGGAAGGTCACTTAAGCTTATTGGCCTCAGTTTCCCCATCTGTAAAATGAGCTGGAGAAGGAAATGGCAAACTACTCTAGTATCTTTGTCAAGAAAACCCCAAATTGGGGGGAAGGGGTCATGAAGAGTAGGATATGACTGAAAAACAAAATCTTCATTACCTGTAGAATCATACCCAATCTCCTTAACCTAAAATTTAAGACTCTTCACAAATTGGACTCAGTATATATTATGGATGAAAAAAAGACCAGATTTGGAGCCTGTAGACCTGAATTCAAATCTAGGTTTGTTATTTATGATAGGTATGAAAATAAATTGATTAGATCATCTCTAAGGTCTGGGCAGCATATCTTGGTAAGTATTTTGATTTTTTTTTAAAAAGGGGGAGTCTAGGGGCAGCTAGGTGGCACAGTGGATAAAGTACCAGTCCTGGATTCAAGAGTACCTGAGTTCGGGGCAGCTAGGTGGCGCAGTGGATAGAGCACCGGCCCTGGAGTCAGGAGTACCTGAGTTCAAATCCGGCCTCAGACACTTAACACTTACTAGCTGTGTGACCCTGGGCAAGTCACTTAACCCCAATTGCCTCACTTAAAAAAAAAAAAAAAGAGTACCTGAGTTCAAATCTGGCCTCAGACACTTGACACTTACTAGCTGTGTGATCCTGGGCAAGTCACTTAATCCCAATTGCCTTACTAAAAAAAGTAAATAAATAAAAATAAAAATAAAAGGGGGAGTCTAGAGGAAGGCAACAAATATGGGGGGGGGAGAAATTATTGTATGAAAAGATTTGTTAAAGAACTGGAAATGTTTGCCCTAGAGCAGAGGTATCAAATACAGACCATGGGCCTATGCAATGGGAGTGCTTCAACCAGATTAAAATGTAATTGAAAAATATTTAACAAAACAAATAAAAACACAATAGAACATATATAATGATAATATGTTGTTTTCTAAGTCAATGTGCAGCCTTCAAGGTTCTTTATGTATGTTTTAGTGACCCTGTTTCTATTTGAATTTAATGCTACTGCCCAAAAGAAGATTTCAGGGGGATGTGAGGAAAATTTTCTAGTATTTGAAGGGATGTTATACTCAAGAGAGACTAGAATTTCTGTTATTCTTGGTCCCAGAAGGAATGTAGAGCAATGGGTAGAAGTTACAATGGGAAAAAGTTAGACTTCATGTAAGGAAAAACTTTCTGATAAAACCACTCCGTGGAGGAACAGGTTGCCTTGGGAGGAGATGGGTCTTCCTCTGGAAGTTATAGAGGTTATAGAGGGAACTTTTAATCAGTTAGGGTTACTCTAAGGTTTTATGATTCTATGATGACATCTCCAAAGAAGAATATATATATCACCTTTTGCCATTTAAGTGAGTGAAATATTTTACAGTTATTTTTATTGTAGATATGTGCCTGTGTGTGTGTGTGTGTGTGTGTGTGTGTGTGTGTGTATCATACCTCCTCATGCTAGGGTGTAAATTACAAGGTCTAATACATCTCTTTATCCCGTTCAGCTTCTAATATAAATAACTGCTGAATATGTATAAGGAGAACAGACATCTAGGGCTGAATCCTGGCCAACACTCACATAATTGAAAAAAAGAAACTAGTGAAATAAGACACTTAAATCTGGATCAGATCGTTAGAGAACTATGACAGCAGTTTGACAGATGACAACAATAGGAGAAAATTTAAAGAATGACAACGAGGCTTTCACAGTTAATGCTTCAGAGAAATAATAGATAATGTGAACTGAACAAAGGTTTGAGTGATTAGTAGATCCATGATAACCCCAGAAAGTGAAGTTCAGAGGAGAGAGAGACAGAGACAGAGACAGAGACAGACAGATCTAGAGAGAGCCAGAGCCAGACCAGAGATAAATAGCATGAAGGTGAGACTAGGGCAGGAGACCCCAAGGGTTGAAGAATCTAACATGACTGAAATGACTGAACAAAAAAGTACAGTGGGTGGCAAAGATTTTGAATTATATTATGCAAAATGTTGGTGTTTCAATTGTCTAGAACTGGCATCTGCAGAGTTACCATTCTGATTTGGGGGTCCTGATAAAAGTGGGCATGAAGGGCTCACCAGCAAACTCTCTGACATTTTTGATAAGAAACCCTAACTTACTTTCTTCAAACTTCAGTGTTTCAGTACTTCTCCAGGCCTTCAGACCATCTGCCATCTGAGTTAAAATACTTCTGCTGTGAGTGGTACAAGCTGAGTTGAGTCCATGTCCCTTCATCTTAATGATCATTACAGCTAACCCTCAGCAAAAATTGCAAGTAGTCAGATTTTATTTTGACTCACCCTACCACCTTCTGCGCATGCTTGTCCATATTTCCAATCTTAACTCTCCTATTTATGCCTGGGACTTTATTTCTACATTTATAAAATTATAGACTTGGACTAAAAATAGATTTAGGACTGGAAGGGGCAGAGAGACGTTCAAGTCCAGAACCTCAAAACTGAGGCCCAGGGAGGTTGAGATTTGACCAAAGTCACACAGGTACTCATTTAGATGACCTCAAAGTTCCATTCTAGCTTTAACATTGTGATCCGACTTCTATGATGCATCATCAACTTAAACATGGAATTCAAAGAGAATTATTTACATTTCAGGGACAACTTTAGACCAGCAATATTTGTTCTAAGCTTCTCAGAATCTTCTTCCTTTTCTTAGGTTATATATTCTTTCCTTCCCAGAGGTATTTGCATTTTAATTTATTCAGCCACATGGTCATATTTTAAATCTGTGAACTGCCATAATAACTTTGAGCATTCAGTTTAAAGCCTACAAGATCCAAATGAATGAATCTCTAATGGAGAAATTTCAAGAACCATGCCACTGTCATGAATCTTGAATGGCCCCTCAGATCCTATCACAGCCTTTCACCTAGGTTCCTCAATGACCACAGGGATGTTTTCAGTTCCTTTTTGCAAACAGATCCTATCTAAGTGTTAAGAAGAAAAAGACAACGAACAATCTTTTTCAATAGTTTTTCAGAAAGAGACAATGTATGGGAGTGGACAGCACTGGATGTGGAATCAGGATGACCTGGATTCAAATCCTACATAAGACACTAGCTATGTGAGCCTGGACACATCACTTAAATACTCTGAACTCTAGATTCCTCTTCTGAAAAATGGGGATGGCAATAACACCTCTCTCACAGGGTTATGGGAGGATCAACTGAAATTATGTATGTACCTTGCTTTGCAGACCCGATAAAGCTTTTGACATGTGAGCTGATATTAAGGTAAAGCCCTAATTTATGATGAAGTAAAATAGATCTAAATCCTGACTCAAAATGATATAATGAGAACCCATGTCAGTACCTCATGTGCAAAGTGAATTTAATAAATAGTTTTGCGGGGCAGCTAGATGGCGCAGTGGTAAAGCACCGGCCCTGAATTCAGGAGTACCTGAGTTCAAATCCGGCCTCAGACACTTGACACTTACTAGCTGTGTGACCCTGGGCAAGTCACTTAACCCCCATTGCCCAGCAAAAAAACCCACCAAAAAACAAAAAACAAAAAGTTTTGCATTTGGAGAAAATTATCCAAAAGGGAAAGATAAGTTAGCCATGCTCTTTGCTTGAATTCGTAGAGATTGATCCTTACAGCAAGTTCTTAGCCTGAGGGAAGGGGGGAGATGTGTATGTGTGTGTGTGTGTGTGTGTGTGTGTGTGTGTGTGTATGTGTGTTAAAATGAATTCATCCTGTTTTACAGTTTTTCATTTAATTTTTTGACTCAAATGCTATTTTTAAAAGAGGAAAAGGAAACCTCAATGGCACGAGTAATGCAATGAGACATTACCCATAGGATAAAAGTGGACCACTGTGGACCATACAGCTGTGCTTTTTCCAAGCATATTTTTATAGTTTCTTTCTATTTTCAAATGTTCAGGCCAAAATGATCCAGGATTAAGAGTAAAGACAAGGCTCAGTTGGCCCCGGGTTGTGGTCCACTTACTGACATAGGATTAAGGGCCAAGCTGGAACATCCTGGTTTGTTTTTCTTTTAACTTTGTCACCACAATAAGCTGGCACTGTTACATTAGGTGGATGAATTTCAATAATAAACCACTAGGGTGGAGCCTTATCCCTAGGTATCTCACCTGACTGCACATAACCACACCTGCTGTGGCACATGGTTTAGAAAGGGAAAAGGCAAAGAATTCCTATGAATTATGGGGAGAAAGGAGTTGTTGTATCAAAGCCATTCTCAACCACCTTTTTGCTATGTAAAAGATAAGCAAGAGGGGCAGCTAAGTGGTGCAGTGGATAGAGCACCGGCCCTGGAGTCAGGAGTACCTGAGTTCAAATCTGGCCTCAGACACTTAACACTTACTAGCTGTGTGACCCTGGGCAAGTCACTTAACCCCAATTGCCTCACTAAAAAAAAAAAAAAAAAGATAAGCAAGAACCAATCTGGTTGCCACCCCCAACACAATGATTTTTTTCTAAGCAATAGCTAGGTGGAACAGTGGAGAGTGTGCTGGGCCTGGAGTCAAGAAGAATCCTCTTCCTAAGTCCAAACCTGGACTCAAACATTTCCTAACTGTGTGACCCTGAGCAAGTCACTGAACCCTGTTAGCCTCAGTTTCCCACCTGTAAAATGATCTGAAGAAGGAAATGCCAAGGAAACCCCAAATGGGATCATGACAAGTTAGATACAACTGAAAAAACAAAGTAGTCAGAAAATCTTAACCCTAGATGGATTTTGAGACACCATTTAATTTGTGACCACTATTTCAGACATAACCACACATATCCTTCCTAATCAATGAGAATCTATCCATCTTTGAAATCAGAGAATAATAATATCTAACATGTATTTCATACTTTAAGTTTTATAAGGCATTTTACATATTTTGTCTCGTTTGAAACTTCTAACAACCTTGTGTGGTCGGCATTGCAGGCATTAGTATCCCCATTTCACAGAAGATAAAACTGAGGCACAGTGAGATTATGTCCACGTTCTTAAAGCTAGGGAGGGTTGAAGGTGGCAGTTAAATGTGCACCTGATTTGTTAAAATGCTGACTTTCAGGGAGGGAATGAGTCCAGGTTCAACACACCAGGGTTCTTCCTGCAATGTGGTTTAGCAGTTTGTGTGTGTTTACACCATTAGCTTTTCCTGAGCCATGTTGGGGGTAGAAAGGGGGTGTCATAGCTGAAGAAAAAAGGTGCTTCCTGTTTCCTTCCTCTCAGTGCCTCTTAGACATGAATGTGTGTGTGTATGTGTGTGTGCACGCACACACATGTTTCATTGATGCTGAATGCCTTCCAAGAGTGAATAATATTTCATCCTGAGACACGATTGATTGTGTTGCTATTTGAACTGCTTCTCCATATCTTATTTTCTGTTTCCAAAGGGGATGATGGTGAGAAAGGAGAAAAGGGAGAAGAGGGAAAACATGGAAAAGTGGGCCCCATGGGACCAAAAGGTAGGTAAGAAGCTTGTTGATATTTACATTGTACCTTCCTGAGTGCTGTTCTCTTTCCCTGCTGGGCATGTCAAACAGCCTGTCCTTTGTATGGGAAATTAGTTGCTTTCATAAAGCACTTTACCACAGAGATGCATAAAATGTGTTACTAACATGAATTAACTCACCATCCAGTATCCCTAGGAGAGTTGTTATCAACAGGGCTCCAATCCATTCCTCCACCTGTATCCTTGGTGATGGCATGAGTGAAACTCCCCCTAGGCCTCTCTGCAGGGCACGGTGATCCTAGAATCCCTAAGGACCCATGTGGGCTTTGGAAGCACATCTCTGCCTCAAGTGGCTCTTCTCTGAGACCCCAGGAGAAGGGTGGGGGCTAGTTCTTCTTGCCTACCCAGCCCATGAGGTTAGAAATGAAGGGCACTTTCCATATTTCTTTGTCTATAATCAAAACAGCCAGCTTTTCTCTGCTCCCCTTGCTGTACAGATCATTAGCAGAATGCGGAACATCCGCCTTCCTCTGGATTGTTTCTGTACATGGTAGCACAACTTTTACAGGGGTTACAGGGATCCCCAGGGGGTAAGCTTCTTTAAGTATCTGAACCCCAAAATTATATGTGTGTGTGTGTATATACATGTATATATATATATATACACATCCATAGATACGGAATATAAACATATACATGCATATGTATGGATATATGATAAACATACTAAATATACAACTTTATATGAGACAGAGAAAGAGAAAGAGGGAGACAGGGAGGAAGGGGAGTGAAAAGGGGGAAGAGAGAGAATTAGGGGCATGAAAGATAGTAGGAGAGAGAGGAGAATAAAGGAGAGGGAGAAAAGGCAAGGGGAAGAGAAGAAAGAGAGGAGGGAAGACAGGGGAGGGAGATGGGAAGATATAGGGGAAGGAGAAAGGGAAGGAGAGGGAGAGAAGAAGAGACAGAACAGTGATGGAGAGAGAGAAGGGTAAGGGGGGTTAGAAAGAGAGAGAGAGAGAAGGAAAGGTTTGGAGTTAAAGACTGTGAGTGGCATAGAGGTCTATGTTCCAAGAACCACTCTTCAGACCCAAAGTTTTACACAAACTGAACCCAGTTCTCAACAGCATGGATTTGTTTCTTGCTGCTAAACTTAGATGCCAATGGAGAAGGAGTAGTCCTATGACACATCACCCAAACTATAAAAATGGACAACTAAGGATCAAAGAGTTGTGCTTTTTAAAAGCTCCCCTTGGGGCAGTTAGGTGGTGGAGCGATTAAAGCACCAGCCCTGGATTCAGGAGGACCTGAGTTCAAATTTGACCTCAGACACTTAACACTTACTAGTGGTGTGACCCTGAGCAAGTCACTTAACCCCAATTACCTCACCCACCCCCCAAAAAAAGCTCCCCTCCCCCTCCTTTGAAAGCTTCTTTCTGTTTTCATAGGTACAGGTGAAAAAGATCCAAGATAAAAAACAAGGACAAAAGCTTTGGCGGCTTTGGGCCCAGGCCGGCTTATTGATACAGGCAAAGGTGTTCAACTGGAACATCCATGCTCTTTAGTTAACAGTTTGTCACCATAATAAGCTGGTACTGTCACCCCATGCTGATGAATTCCAATCATAAACCACCAGGCTGCAGGCTCGTCCCCAGGTGGCTCACTTGGCTGCATATAACTTCACTCCTGCTGTGGCATGAATGTGTGGAGAAAGCAGGAAGAGTCAGAGTTCTTATGAATTGAAGCAAGGAGGTGTATTAACATCTTTCTCAGTCATCTTAGATAAGTTCAGAACCATTCTGGTTCCTCCCAGTCCTCACACACACACATACACACACACACACACACACACACACGCACATATCTGTGTGTGTATACATATTTATATATGTGTGTGTATGCATGCATCTTTCTAACCAGTTGACCCTCACATCAAAGCCTAGTATGGAGGTATTTCAACACTGAGGACCTTTCTAATATGCTGCATTTTTTCTTACAGTTTAGAATGGGGGAAGGTGAAGAAAGGCTTTCATTTGCTGCCCTTTCTTTGGTACACTGGGATTATACAACTGTGGTTGGGGGGTGGGGAGTGGGCTGTCCTATGATTTCCTTCCTTCTGCAAATGATTTTATATAGGCAAGAAATTCCTTGTTACTGATGTCTTTCTCAATGTGTCTTTTTCTCTCGACGATAGGACTGAGTACTGTGTAGACTCATAAAAGTTGGAAGGAATGTTAGAGATTTTTCATCTAACTGTCCTGTTTTACAAATGAGAAAACTTGGACCTAGAGATGGGAAGTGAACTGACCAGTGTCACAAAAATTGGAACCCAATTGATGGGCAAGCCTTTGATTTCTAATTCTTAGCCACCACAAAAAAAAAGAGCTGTTATAATTATTTTCATACAAATATGTCCTTTTTACTTTTTTATGTCTTTGGGCTATAGACCTAGCAGAAATATTGTTGGATCAAAGGTTATGCACAGTTTTATAGACCTTTGGGCATAGTTTCAAATTGTCTTCCAGAATGGTTGGATCAGCTCACAGCTCCAACAATAGTGCACTATTGTCCCAGTTTTTCCACATCCCCTTCAACATCCATTACTTTCCTTTTTTGTCATATGAGCCAATCTGAGAGGTGTGAGGCCCAGTACTTATCTCATAAAGTGCTTATGTGATCAAATGACCTAATGTATGCATAGAATTTTGCAAGTACTCAGAGCATTAAATAAACAGCAGCTGTTTCTTAAGATTTGATTTTTTTAAAAAAGAATTTGAACCCAAGCCCTATGACTCTAAGTCCAAAGCTCTGTAAGGGTGGGTGATTGGATATTGGTAGAGGGTGCTCCATTCCTAGTAACAGTAATATTCAGTTAGGAGACTGGGGAAGTAGGAGATAAGGGCAATGTCTTCATGCCTGGTGCTTTATTAGTTTTAGAAATGAGATAGTTGTTGTTGAGGCTATCCTCATAAACAGCAAGAAGGCATTACAACCCTTCAAAGGAGCACTGGAATAGTGCTTTCTCCCTCATTATATCCAGTTCTGATGTCAGCCCTGGCCTGTGTCCACTGGGACACCAGTCAGGCTATCTCTTTTTCGAGAGACCAGTGCTCTTTGAAACATTCTCTTGGCTAATCTTTAAGGGATTATCACCAACCCTCTCCCAGAAGGCTAAGTCTTTCTGAGAAGGTACAACCTTCCTGAAAAACATCTAATCCCAATAAATACCTTGGAATGAATTATCTGTGTGACTCCAGGCAAGGCAGTTAACCTCTGTGGGCCTCAGTTTTCTCATCTATAAAAAATAGGCATTAGGGGGCAGCTAGATGGCGAAGTGGATAGAGCACCGGCTCTGGAGTCAGGAGTACCTGAGTTCAAATCCGACCTCAGACACTTAACACTTACTAGCTGTGTGACCCTAGGCAAGTCACTTAACCCCAATTGCCTCACTAAAAAAAAAAAAAAAATAGGCATTAGAAAAATTGACTTCTAAGGTCTAACTCTGATTCTACTCCTATAACCCTCTAATATGGTAGTTGTAAATGTTAATTCACATTTATAATATATAGGTTACAATATTGTATTGTATATAATAGCTAGTTATTATTGTAAATATTTTCAGAATTCATTTTAAGTGTAAGAAGCAGCAAAATCACAAGAAGTGAAGCTGACTCATTGTCTAGACTTCAAACAAATTCCAGAATCATAATAGAGCATTCAGGTTCTGAGGCCCAGCACCTTATTTTAATAATCAGCTTAAAATTAATCTTGGATGATGCTTTCATTTTGTAATAAAAGTTAGTTTTTGTTATAAGTATCTATTTAGTTCACATATAAAGCAAGCTTTTAAAATTATTATGTCACTATCTTCTGTTTACATTTAGCCATGAAACATAAATATATGTAAATTAATGTTGCATGACACTTCAGATTATACAGCATATATAGAAAATAAATTGCTATTTTCCTCAAGTGTTTTTATTTATTCCCCATATCTTAGAGAAATATAATATATTCCACAAGTTTTTTTTTCTAAAATGACAAATATACCGTGGTTTGATTTCAGGGATGAAAGGAGAACTGGGTGAGGCAGGAGACCAAGGCGTCCTTGGAAAAATTGGACCAATTGGTGGAAAGGGTGAGTTATAGTGGCTTATTTCCTATTGCCATTTCAAAGCAAATTAAACATGAAAATGTAGTTATTTGCATGAGGATTTTTGCTTGCTTATTTTTATGACTGTAAATCATTAAAATCACATATATTTTAAAACATAAATATTTTTTAAATTATTTACTGTTTGTATCTTAGTTTCTTCCCCATATATGAAGTGTTTTCCATGGTTTCTAAAAATTCAGGATTTTTCCTGATCAAGAGTGGAGGAACAATGACCCAAGAATATTTATGTCAAAGGAATCGCATGCTATCATCCCAACTAGAAATAACTGCATTCTTGATAATCTCTCATCTTTCGTCAATTTTTAACATGAATTATAATTGATTGTTGAATTATAATATGAATACATGAATTATAATATACACATAGGATTGATTATAAGATATAAAACTGGAAGTAACTTTAGAGATTATTTAATTCAACCCTTTCGTTTTATAGTTAAGGAAATTGAAGTCTAGAGAAAAAATGAAATCTGGCCAAGGGGATATAGCAGTTTAGTGGCAAGGTTGGGACTAAAACCAGAGATTTCAAACACCAAATCTGATGTTCTTTCTCTACACCATGCTCTTCTCTTCATATCCTCACATTCAGTGATAAACTCTTCATCAATAGGAAATTGTTCATATTTATATTCTCATTGACTCACTATACTACTCACCACAGCTCTACCTTCTCATCCTTCCTCAAGCCTCCTGCTATAGTTCTTCCTCCACCTCTCATCCTCTCAACTGAAAAACTTTTTTTCACATTCATTGAAAAGGATGTGGCTATGCTTTGTGAGCTCCTTCTTTCTTTCTTATTGCACATCACCCAGATGCCTTCTACCAGTGTCTCCTCCTTCACTTATATTTTACATGAAAAAGTGGTCCTTCTTGACAAGGGGGAGGGGAGAAACATCTATATGTACAGGCGATCCCATTTCAACCGATCTTTTCCTGCAGATTTACCCCTCTACCATTCTCCCTCACTTGTCTTCAATCTCTCCCCATCTATTGGCTTCTTCCCTACTACCTACAACCATGCCTTTATCTTCTTCATCTTTAAAAAGCTCCCACTTGTCTTTCGCCCAGGACCTTGTTCTGAGTGGAGCTGATATGCTGGCTTCCTGAGATAGATAGATGAAGGAATCTTGGCCTCTTTCTCTCTCCTCACCAAATTATTATGCTCCTTAATAAATACTTAGACTTCTGGGGCAGAGCCTAGATGGTGGAGGAAAGGCAGTGAGCTCCCAAACTCATGACATGATTGCTCCAAAAAAACATCCAAATAACGCCATAGGAAAATGCCCGGAGCAGCAAAATTCACAGAAGAATGTGCTGAAATCATCTTCTAACCAAGAACGGCTTGGAAGGTCAGAAGGAGGGAGCTGCTGTGCTGATACAGGAGTCGGGCCCAACCCCACAGTCACCCTGACACAGATCCAGTCTCAGGAAGTCCTCACCAGAGAAGGAGATGCCCAGAGCCTGTGAATCAGCTGAAGCACCAGTGTCGTCTGGAACTAAGCTCACAATCTGGTGAGTGGGCTGAGCCCTGGGCAGGGGAGAGACTACAGGGGTCTATGCTAGTGCTAAGGCAGAACTTGGGTTTTATACCCCTACTGAGAACCAGGAGATAGGCTCGAGTAGAAGTGGCCCAGGTGGGGGAGGGGCACAGGCTCCTCTGAGCTAACAACCACAACACACAAAGCTGGTTGATTAGCAAATTATTCTGGGGTCATCTAGGTCCAGGAAACAGGCCGGGCAAGGGAAGAACCTGATTCTCCTTAAATCATACCACCTGGGACTTCTTAAGCTTGGGATACTGCAGCCTGGATACAGTGCCCCACTTTAAGGAGCTAAAAGTCTAGTAAAAGAAAGGCAAGATGAGCAGACAGAGAAAGGTGAGGACCATAGAAAGTTTCTTCAGTGACAAGGAAGACCAAGGGGCACCCTCAGAGAAAGATGTCAACATCAGGACCCCTATATCTAAAGCTTCCAAGAAAAATACGAATTGGTCTCAGGCCATAGAAGTGCTCAAAAAGGACTTTGAAGATAAAATTAGAGAGGTAGAGGAAAAAATGGAAAGAGAAATGAGGGTGATGCATGAGAAAAAAGTCAACAGCTTGAAAAGTCAAATGGAAAAGGAGGTACAAAAGCTCTCTGATGAAAATAATTGCCTAAGAATTAGGATTGAACAAATGGAAGCCAGTGACTTTATGAGAAACCAAGACACAATAAAGCAAATCCAAATGAATAAAAAAAATAGAGGGCAATGTGAAATATCTTCTGGAAAAAACTGCCGACATGGAAAATAGGTCCAGGAAAGATAATTTGAAAATTATTGGTCTACCTGAAAACCATGATCAAGGAAGGCTTAGACACCATCTTCCAAGATATTCTCAGGGAAAATTGCCCTGAAATTCTAGAAGCAGAAGCTAAAATAGAAATTGAAAGAATCCACCCATCACCTCCAGAAAGAGATCCCCAAAAGAAAATTCCTAGGAATATTATAGCCAAATTCCAGAGCTCTCAGGTCCAGGAGAAAATATTGCCAGCTGCCAAAAAGAAAGAATTCAAGTACTGTGGAGCCCCAGTCAGGATAGCACAAGATCTAGCAGCTTCTACATTAAAGGACCTGAAGGCATGGAATATGATATTCCAAAGGGCAAAGGAAATGGGATTACAACCAAGAATCACCTACCCAGCAAAAGTCAGCATTATCTTTCAGTGGAAAAAAATGGGACTTTAATGAAAAAGAAGACTTTCAGATATTTGTGATGAAAAGACCTGAACTGAATGGCAAATTTGACTTTCAAATACAAGACCCTAGAGAACCATAAAAAAATTGGAGCTGGGGCACATACCTGGGCTCATACAGTGGACGACTCTCTTGTGTCTGAGGCTGAGTTTTGGCAGGGATCCCCCTGGGTCCAGGGGTGATGATTTGTCCATTGTGTCACTTAGCTAGATGATAACATCTTTAGGGTTAAATTGAGGGGTGAAGGGAATTCACTGGGGGAGGGGGAAGGGCAGAAGTGAAATCCTACATCAAAGTAACAGGAAAAGGCTTATGGAGTGGGGGAAGAGATGGGAGAGGAGCAGTGCAGTAAATGAATTTTACACTCATCAGAAAAGGCTCAAAAATCTTAAACTCCACAGAGCTGCCTCAAATAGGGACTAACTGACACACCCAACTGGGTGGAGTAATCTATTTAATCTGGGCAGTAAATGAGCCTAACACTCATCAAAATTGGCTCAAAGACCTCAATCTCTCATTAGAATTGGTTCAAGGAGGGAATAACGTATACACACAATTGGGTGGAGTAATCTCTCTAACCTGGCAGGAAAATAGGAGGGGGAGGGGATAAAGAGAGAGGGCCAAAAGAAGGAAGGGCAGAGTGGGGGAGGGGGCAGACAGAAGCAAATCGCTTTTGAAGAGTGATGGGATGAAAGAAGATGGATAATAGAATAAATATCATGGGGAAGGGAATAGGATGGAAGGGAAACAGTTAACAATAGTAATCATGAAAAGGGGGGAAATTGTACAAAAAATATTTATAGCAACTCTTGGTGGAGGCTAAGAATTGAGAATCAAGGGAATGTCCATCAATTGAGGAATGATGAAAAAAAGCTGGGTTATATGATTGTAGTGGAATGGACTTGTGCTGCAGGAAATGACAAACAGGATGATCCCCGAAAAACCTTGAAAGACTAATGAACATCGATGTATAGTGAAGTGAGCATAGCTGAGAGGACATTGTGCATAGTGACAGCTGTATTGTTCAATGAGCAATTGAGAATGACTTAACTACTCTCAGCAGTGCAATGATCCAAGACAATCCCAAGGAACTAATGAGGAAGCTTACTATGCACCCCTATAGAAAGAACTGATAAAAAGAACACTTATGGATTGTACATATATAACCTGATTGCAATCTTGTGGAGGGGGGAGGAAAGGGAGGGAGGGAGGGAGGGAGAAAAATTTGGAACTCTAAATCTTATGAAAATGAATGTTGAAAACTACCCTTACATGTAAATGGGAAATAAAATAAATGTTTGTTGCAAGGAAAAAAAATACTTGTCTAAAAAAAAAAGCTCCCACTTGATCCATCCATCCTCACTAGCTTTTGTCCCATACCTTTCCTCTCTTTTATGACTTGGGAAAACCATTTATAATCATTGCCTCCACTTCACTTTCTTTCACTCTCTCCTTAACTCTCTACAGACTGGCTTCAGGCTTCATTATTCAATGGAATAACTTTTCTCCAAAGTTACTAATGATCTCTTTTTTTTTTCTCTTAATTTTTGCAGGGCAATGAGGGTTAAGGGACTTGCCCAGGGTCACACAGCTAGTAAGTGTCAAGTGTCTGAGATCAGATTTGAATTCAGGTCCTCCTGAATCCAGGGCCAGAGATTTAACCACTGTGCCACCTAGCTGCCCCAACTAATGATCTCTTAATTGCCAAATTTTCTCATTCCTCATTCCTCTTGAAATCTCTGTAGCCTTTGACTCTGTCAGTGAATCTTTTCTTTTTGATATTCTCTTCTCAAAGGTTTCCATGACAATTCTTTAGCCTGGTTCTCATACCTGTTTGACTACTCCTTAATCAGTCTACTTTGCTGGATCTTCATCCCAGTCATACTTGTTAGTGGTGAATGTTCCCCCCAGGGCTCTGTCCTTGGTCCTCTTCTCCATATATACTATTTCACTTGATGATCTCACCAGTTTACATGGATTAAATTATCATCTCTATGTTGATAATGATTTCTAGATCTACTTATTGAACCATAACTTCTCTCCTAAACTCCAGAATCACATATCTATCTATCTTATGAACATCTCAAACTGGATATTTCATAAACATCTTAAGCTCAGCAATGCCAGAATTGAACTCATCCTTCCCAACTCTTATCCTTTCTGAACTTCTCTATTGCTGAAAAAGGCACCATCATGCTTCCAGTCACTCCAGGTTCACAATCTAGGTGTTTCTCTGTAATGTCCTCCTGCTAAAAGGGGAGTGCCCCCTTTTAGCCTTTGTTAATGCGTTTCTCAATTTCTTTTCTCTCTTTTCATTCTCTTTACTTTGTTAGTCATAAGTACCTATAATATTATTGCTTCATTAAGGAAACAATTGTTTCTTAATGAAGGACAGGGGGAAATGTGATAAAATAATGGGATTTGGCAGACACCCAGGGGTCCCACCTGAAGATTGATTTGGAATTGATTGAATTGGGCAAGACTGAGAAACTGACTGAGAACCTACTTAAGATTGATAAAATCGAGACCATGCCTGGCCAGCCTTGAGTGGGGTGTTGTTCTCAGAGGCTATGGAATAAGACGTCAACACAGACCACCCTCAACCAATCAGCTTCAAGGACAGCCCCTTCCTGGGGAGGAAGACGGGAATTAGGAAGGGAGGTTGGCTCACTAGCGCTGGCCTCTTTTTCATCAGGGACTTCGGTTTGGTGGAGACAGAAAAAGAGAAAGAAAAGTAGATAGACTTTTCTGGCATCACAGGACCCCATGTGCTATCTTTACTCTTTAATAAATACTTAAAAGCCTAGACTCTTGCTGAATTTATTAGTAAATCTTAGCTAGTTTCCCTGAAAAACTGGGTGGGGGGAGCAGGTAAGGACATACATTAGATTTTATACTTCACAGTTTGACTCCTCATTCTACCTCACTCCTCCATCCAATATATTGCCAAGTTCTCTTGATGTTACCTTCATAACATCTCTTGGATATGACCTCTTCTCTCCTCTGACACTACCATTACCCTGGTGTGGTCCTATATTACTACCTTACACCGATACTATTGCAGGAGCATTTTGACAAGTCCTCCTGCCTCAAGTGTCTTTCCAGTCCAGACCATCCTCCACTCAGCTACCAAATTAATCTTTCTAAAGACAGATAGGATCATATAATACCCCCTCCCCACCCCAACCAATCAACTCTAGTGGCTCTATATCACCTTCTGTTGTAAAGGATCAAATATAAAGTGCTTTGTTTGGTATTTAGAATTAACGGCTCCTTTTGTGTCTAGATGGCCACTGGTCAGGCATGTAATAATGGAGATTTCTTTCCAGGTGCACATTGCACTTTGTGGCTACTGAGGTCCATCTCGGCTCTCAAAATCTGTGGTTCTGCACTGTTTTCTCTTCATTCTGCCGAAACAAAACACAACCCAGGAATCCCTTATCTTCCCCTGCAAGCAGCCAATAAACTTCTCCTTTGGGGTTTATACTCCTCTGCTCTCTGTATTCCTTATTATTATTGTCTCACATAGGCTTTTCAAAGGTCTATGGTCCTTTCCTCTGTGCAACCCCACCAGGCATCAGTTTTCATCAATGGGCAATAGGACTCATTCCTTTAAAACATGCCACTGAAATTTATGAATATGTGCTGGAATGCAAAAGGATGAGGAACACTATTCTAACCCTCCCTATACTAACTTCATTTTTAATCTGTTCTTTGAAATTTATTACCATCATTTTCTCTATGGCCCTCCTAAATTTTTCATTAACTCAAATTAATCTCACCTTTCAGGGCTGACCTTAATATTGCCACTTCCCATGGCAAGGTAGCTTTCTGGACATTAATATTTCATTTTCAGAATAGGTGGGGGATGTGATTTACTACAAATAGGCACAATAGGATGGTAAAATAAATGTTATGATTTAGTGTAAATAATGCTTTCCTTACTAACTATGCTGACACTCTCTTTCTCTCTCTGTCTCTGCCTCTCTGTCTCTGTCTGTCTCTGTCTGTCTCTGTCTCTGTCTCTGTCTCTTTCTCTTTCTCTCATATAGGTCTGGGAGACCCAGTCTGGTATAAGAATGCTAGATTTGGAGAGAATTGTATGACCTATATAAGTCAAGAGGGGAAAGGAGGTGGAAAGTGAAGGGAATAAGCATTTTATATACCCTCTACTATGTCCCAGGCACTATGCCAAGTGCTTCTTACAAATATTTCCTCATTTGATTTTCACAACTCTGTGAGGTAGGTGCCATTATTACCCCATTTTTATTTGAGGAAAATGAGGCAAATAATATCTAAGTGACTTGTCCATGGTCATACAACTAATAAGTATCTGAGACTAGATTTGAACTCAGAGCTTTCTGACTCTAACCACAGCACCACCAACTTCCTCTAAAAGTCAAGAATTCCTAGGTTCAGTTCCTACCTCTGAAACTACTAGCTGTGTGAAGATGGGCAAATCATTTATCCTCTTTGAATTAATATCAGTTTTCTCATCTATAAAATGGGGAGAATAATACATATAGCAAACAAGTAATTATGAAATCCACATGAGATAATGTCTTTTCTAAACTCTAAAGTGCAATATAAATATAAATACCACCTGTTATTGTAGGTGTCCTGAATGTCACATAATCTCTCTCATCCTAGTTTTTTTTTCCAGTAAATTGGGGATAATACTGTTATTTTTCAGGGAATGTGTGAGAAAAGTGAGGGTCATAAAACCTAAGCTTGGGTTTCTGAAGATAGAGAATTGATACTGAGTTCATTATCAATCTCAGTGGGTGACTTCACAGGTTACTCTTAATCTCAGCTCTGCTTTAATTTGTCTACCAATCAAGTCAGGAAAACGTAAGAAAAATTCATTAGGGATGTCATGACTATAATCAAAACACTTATAAGGACTCAGAAAAAAGTCCCATTTGAGTTTAAGGTGCTACTTTCCAAACCCAGGTCCATTTCCTCTTCACTCATGAACTATTTGTTCACTTTCCCTCCTCTCCACTCCTATTACACTTATTATATATCCAACTCATTTTGTCATGTGATTCATCTTGTCTTCCAGGTATATTTGTCTTGTCTCCCAAATGAGTGTGTGAAAGCCTTAAAGTCAAAGGCCTCATTTATTTCTTTTGCATCCTCTGTGGCACCTAGTACAGTGCTAGACAGGCAATCCATAAATATTTTATTACATAAGTAATAAGTGAAATTTTACATAAAGAAGAGAGTATTTGAGCAAAATTAAAAGGTTATGTTTACTTAAACCCTGACCTTTGACATGGAACTCCAAAGTCCATGTCATCTTTAGTAGTATTGAAGTTAATGATAATACCTTCCTATCTTCATTGCAGAGATTAGGGGCTATAGATGTAGAATACTGTATATACTGTCAGATATAGTTAATGTGTGGTTGATATTGTTGTACTGCTTTAAAAAGATGATTTCTTAGTCTTTTTATAAGAAGAGTCACTGAGTGGGAATATTTTCAGGAAATGAATGTGATTTAAAAACAAAAGGTAAAATTTAAAATCAATAGTGTTTATGTTGACAAAGAAGTGGAAATTGAGGGGATGCCCATCAACTGAGGAATGGATGAATAAGTTGTGGCATACAAGAAATGAAAAAAGGGGGATAGTTTCAAAAGAACCTGAGAAGACCTATGTGAACTGGCACAGAATGAAATGAGCAGAACCAATAGATCATTATACACAGTAACAACATTGTAATGATTTCAACTGTGAAAAACTTAGCTACTCTGATCAATACAATAATCCAGGACCATTTCAAAGGACTCATGATGAAAAATCCCATCTAACTTCAGAGGGAGAACTGATAAACTCTAAGTGCAAATTGAAGTGTATTTTTTTCATTTTTTTTTTGCTTTTTGTGATATGACTAATATGGAAATATGTTTTGCATAATTTCACATGTATAATTGATATCATATTGTTTGCCTACTCAATGGGCAGGGTTGGGGCTGGAGGGATAAAGAGAATTTAGAACTCAAATTTTTTTAAATAAATAAATTAGAAAAAAGAAACAGTTGTGTTGAGCCCTTCGACTGTATGTTCAATATTTTTGTCTTTCATTCATTAATGACAGCTTGAATTTAACACTTACGTCTGCACAGCTCTTTATTGTTACTAAGCTTTTTTAGACATTTCAATCCATATTGAGATCAAGACTGTACTTGTGATTTCACTGATCCCAAGAATTCTCAGATGAAAACATTTCCCTCTACCAGTGCAGTCTGGTGTTTTCCCTCTAACTTAGAGTCTTAGAGAGAAAACTGGAGGTTCAGTGACTTGTTTAGAGGCACAGTGAGAATATTTCACATATGGGACTTGGACCCATAATTCCTAGTTCTAAGACCCACTCTCTATCCATTGCACTGGGGCTGTCTCTCACTCATACTAGCTCCTGAACAATCCTTTCCCAATTTACAGAGAGTAGAAATAAAGGAAAATCTAAAGATCTAAGGATATTCCTTTTCGTCAGACTGATTGCACTGGATTGGGTTCTGACATAAAATCCCAGGATGAATTTTTGTAGATCACAAAGTTAAGTCCACATCCAGCTAAACCCCAAATCTAATGAATGCACTGGTGTCATAGGGCAGGTAGAATTCTGAACTGCAAACATTCATTTGCTAACTGATCCTGGATGAAAAAGTGTTGGTCCCTTTTTAAAATCTTAACAGACCCTATAGAGTTCACACTGCCCTGAGTATTGGTATCTGATGAAATGTAAGCAGCAGAGCTACAAAGTGTCCACCAGTTCCTTCCTCATACTCTTTACACTCTATGTGTAAAACAAATAACCAAATGATTAACTGATCACATCAGGACACACCATAGTCCAGGACTGATACAAGAATACACAGCCAAGAAATTAGCTGGCTTCTTAAATATTGTCCTTTCCTTTTCTCTATTGGCTGTCTTGTGGTAATTAGGGACTACCTTGTTCACTCCATTTTGGATTTGATTTCATTTTCATGCAGGTGACAAAGGGCAGAAAGGCTTTCCTGGTACCTCAGGAGGAAAGGGCAGAGCAGGTATGTTATATTTCTCTCTCTCTCTCTTCATTGTCACCATCTTTCCGGATCCCCTCAGGTTGATACCAATAATTCATTAACAAATATGATTTTTTAAAAAGAAAAAAATCTTCATTCCCCTAAAAGTAACACTTTCCTCAGGCTGGGTCACCAAATTTTAATAAGTCAGTGTGAGAAATGAAAACTTTCCTCTTGGATCATTAGGTGATTCTCCAGGCACTGGGGAAATAGGGCAGTGCGATCTGCACCTGTCAAGTAAACTGTGAGAGAAGCTATCCCAGACACAACAGGGAAGCAGATTTGGTTATTTGGATAAAGATATCGGGGAGAAGGTGCCAAAGTATTCCAGCAGTGCTTTGCTGAATATGCCTTATATTCTCAAGGACTTTCATCCAAAGTCCTGACAGAATTTTAGGGAAGAGAGATCAGACCTGTGATTTCACTGGAATAGAGACCTTCCATTTGAAGAAATGGCTTTTTACCATTGCAGGTCAGCTTGCTCAGGTCACATACCCTGTATTTGATGGAAGTGGGATTTGAATCCAGGTCTTCCTGGCTTTCAGCCCTTCCAGCTCTTTTGCAAGCATGAATTAAAACCGGCCTAAATCCTCTTAAATAAAGCCTTTGCTTATCTTACCATTCAGAACTTTCCCACTCTTTTCCCTATTTTATTATCAATATTTTTAAGGAAAGGTATTTGTATTGCTTCATTGTAACTTCATCTTTTTTCTTCTCATGGGAGAATAATGAAAAGTTTTGCCTAAACTAAAGACAACATTTAATTATCTAGGTTACCTGGGGGCAATAATAAATGAAACTGGCAGATCATTTTAGCCAATTATTTTTGCCTCTACTTCATTAGCCCCTCTTCTCCCACCCCAAATACATTTTGTAAAAAAATCATCTAATTGAAAATCCTTCGGATAGCCAAATGTACTCATTGAAATCCCCTCAAGTTTTAGATGGTTAATGTAAAGAACATTACATTGGGAATCAGGGACTTCCACTATGAACCACCACTAGTCCAGCTGTACCAGTAACCCAGCCTGTGACCTTAAAGAAGTTATTTCACAAACACCCATTATTTACTAGCCCCTGTTATCTAAGAGAGAGCCGGGTTGTGAGGGAACAGGACAGTAGATGGGTATGTTTTGATGGGACAGATAGATGTAGAAAACAAGGTGGGGTGTGGAAGAGTGTCAAGGTCATTGAGCTAACTCAATTAGGATCACTGGTCTCCTGGAAGACAAAATAAGGGAATTTTTTCTTTTAATGAGGTGAATGGAAAAATCACAGGATCATGGAATAGAAGCAAAAAGGACCTCAGAGGACAAGTTGAACTCTGAGATCCTTCACAGCTCTAATTTTATTTTTTTATTCTACCAAGATTTCTTTCCCCTGCCTATTCCTTCTTTTTGAAGAAGTTCAACCGCTCTAATTTGACCCCATTAGCTTTACCTGAGTTATTGCTATATGGGTAGAAATTGGCCTTTTTTGGCTCTGAAAGTTTTAATATAAGTATTTATCACTTTCTCAAGTTTTAGCTTTAGCTACCTCCTTCATCTGCCTCTCCCAGCCAGATAGCACTAAGGGTGAAATACCTCAATGTAACATCACTCTCTTTCCTTTGCATTTTCAATTGCATTTTCCTAACTGCATTCTTAATGAAAACACCCAGACTAGCATATACCTATGGTGAACACTGTTGATAAAGACAAAGTAAATATTTTAAAAGCAAGATAAACAGACTTTCCCCTGTGCCTAGGAGCAAAGGTTTCAGGCTCCTGTGAGACAGAAAGGAGACACAAAAAACAAATAGCAAAGACAGATCACAGTCTGAATATTTCCCCTGACTCCACCTAAAGAGTTACACATTCTCAAGAAGAAACAGCTAACACATTGGAAGACAGAGTCAGAATCAAAAAAAAAAAAAAAAATTCTTAAGAAGTTTGAACACGGGACAGCTAGATGGCGCAGTGGATAGAGCACCAGCCCTGGAGTCAGGAGTACCTGAGTTCAAATCTGGCCTCAGACACTTAACACTTACTAGTTGTGTGACCCTGGGCAAGTCACTTAACCCCAATTGCCCCACTTAAAAAAAAAAAAAGAAGTTTGAACATTCTTATGAATTATTGGACTGAATCTTTTAAGATTACATTTCGAGGGGCAGCTGGATGGCGCAGTGGATAGAGCACCGGCCCTGGATTCAGGAGTGCCTGGGTTCAAATCCGACCTCGGACACTTGACACTTACTAGCTGTGTGACCCTGGGCAAGTCACTTAACCCCAATTGCCTTACTAAAAAAAAAAAAAAAAAGATTACATTTCGGCAAGATAAACATAATGGCCTATGCTTATGTTGAAAAAAATAAATAAATAAACCACACAAGTATAGGAAGCATAGCTAGGGAACTGAGCTAAAATAGGGAGTTCTAGTAGCTACACAAACTCAATACAAGTCATCCATGTGACATGACAGCTAAAAAAGCTGCTGTAATTGTCTGTACCTTGATAGAAACATAATGTCCAGAATGGGAAGAGTAATCCTCCATGTCCTCTCTGCTGTAGTTACACCACAAACTTAACCAAATCCAGTGGACAACAAATTTAGATGGTGAGAGGATTCATATACAAAAACTATTTTGGAAAAAAATAACAATTGGGGATACTTATATCCAAGAAGAGACGACTAAGATGGGACATGTCTTTCTTCAACTATTTGGAAGACTGACAAATGGGGGAAGGGTTTAGATTTGTTCTTTTTGGCCACACAGGATTTAAGTAAAAGTAGGGAAGAGGATTTACATTCCACATGCTGAAATATTCCTAAAAATTAGAGTTGACCAAAAATAAAATAGGCTGCCTCCAGAGGTAATGGAAGTCAGAACAGATTAAGAGAGGTAACAGTGGAAAGAATTTTGAAAGTGGAATCACCTGTTAACTACATAACAAGTAGCAAGTCATTTAACCTGAACCTCAGGTTTCTCAGCTGTAAAAGTAAATAATAATTCCTGTGGAACCTAGTTATCAGGGTTGTTGTGAAGCTTAAATAAGATAACGTTCATATGAAGCAGTTCTGCCTGAATATGTACTTTTTTCTCCTCCCAGTTTATTCACCATTCCCTGTAAATTACTCAGGTACTGTCTGTGATTGTGGAAGATATCGTAAAGTTGTTGGACAGCTGGATATTAGCGTTGCACGACTCAAGACATCCATGAAGTTTGTCAAAAATGGTGAGTGTTTTATGCACTTCTGAATGCATTTAAACTGCACCATACTTTTATTGCCTGTTTGCTATACAGGCCATAAAAATTGGAAGTAGCTTGAATACATTCAACTCAATGACTTAGTAATTAAGGAAATGTTTAGGTATCCATACTGAGGTCTTCAAAATTCTCCAGTGTCATGGTTTTGCTTTTATATCAGCAGTAGAAGTTTAAATTTTGCATGCCTCAGCAGTTTTTTTTTTGCAAAGTTGTCTCCTTCCAAAGAAATGCCCCCCAAATGAACTCTCTTTCTGTGGGTCCCAACTAAGGCTGGTTGGGTAGGAGTTCTAACAACCATTATCACTGAAATATTAGGACTCATTTCACATTTTCAGAAGATCCATTATTATACCAGTGATGTGGGGATTCCCTCCTTCAATGTACACAATGACCCTTTCATTGGTAGTTGGTTCTCGAACTGTTTTGTCCAAAATAATTTCATCAATTGATGACAAGTCCTTTGGTTCTCAATCTCAACATCACTAGGTTATTTCCTGGATGACATTCCCTTTCTCGTTCCAGACTCAAACCCTTTCCAATTTTGCTAAAAACCCGCCAGAGCTTTGGTCCACAGGAATGACATTATAAAATCCAGTGTTCTCTCCATAACATTACAAAGTATCAAAATTGTCTATTGTATGGAACTTGCAGAAAAGATATATTCAGACTTGATACTAGGAAAAAATTCCTAACAATTAGACCTATCCAAAAGTAAAATGGATTGGTAGAAAGCCTCGATGACTTCCCCTTCATACATCACCTTTTCTTTTCCCCCATCCCTTTCCACTTTCCTTTTGTGTGTTGTCTTCCAAAATGAGATTATAAGCTTCTGGAGGGCAGGGTCTGTCTTTCTTTTGTCCTGTTTGTATCCCCACTGCTTGGCACAGTTCCTGGCATATAGTAGGTGCTTAATACATGCTTATTGAATTGAAACTTAAATTTATTGACCATTTGTTGTCCAAGAATCAGTATTGGAAAGTTTGGGGAAGCTTATCACTAGAAATTTTGCCACCAGGTCATAAAATGTCTTAGTCACAGAAAAATACCAAAGTGAAAAGGGAGTCACAATCTATAACAATGATGGGACTATTCTATGTATGAACAAATGGATCCTTGGACTACTGAATTCACTTCAACAAGCATTTACTAAAATAGCTACTATGTGGAAGACACAAAAAACAGATGAAAAACTACTGACTCTCAAGGGGCTTAAGGAATTTTATCTACTGGTTGATATAACAGGTATGCAAATAAATAAATACAAAATAATTTAGAGACCACTAATAATTGGGTGATCAGAGAAAGCTTCCTGTAGGAGGTTGTCCCTTAGCTGAGCCTTGAAAGAATGAAGGATTCTAAGAGACAAAGGAAGGGAATTAATAATGTGATATAATAATGATGAAATTTCTCAGAAGTGTTAAAGTAGTGTTAATGATTGAGTAATAATGAATACTGGGGGCAGCTAGGTGGCACAGTGGAAAAAGCACCAGCCCTGGATTCAGGAGGACCTGAGTTCAAATCCGGCCTCAGACACTTAACATTTAGTAGCTGTGTGACCCTGGGCAAGTCACTTAACCCCAATTGCCTCACCAAAAAAAAAAAAAAAAGAAGAAGAAGAATGAATGAATATTGGAGTAATGAGGTTAGGGCTGGAAGCTCTGGGAAACAAAATGAAATGCTTGTCTTTACTTTTTGTCATGCTCTTTGCCTGGGTCAGACTAAATCAGATGTCATATATTTTCATCTTTGGCCTCTTTTTGGCACAGCCCCCAATTCAAGCTGGAAATATAACACAATGCTGCAAGGTAAAGACATGGTTTTAATTTGGCTCAGATATGATTCAAATAGGATGGAAGTGCATTCAGAAATAATATTCTCTAGGAAACTTAAAGTCATTAGTAATTCCACAAAAGCACTTGAGGACTATTTTCACTTGTGAAATACCCCCAATAAAACCTGATTAAAAAATCACAGTTCTCCAGAAAGGTCTGAAGAAACCTTCTGATATGTATGTACAGAGAGCTGGAGATCCAGAAATTAAGAAATTTGGGCCTGGTGCTCAACTCTAGCTGTCTGGCCTTTGGCAAGTCTCTTAAATATTTTATACCTTATTATGCCCTCCTATAAAATGGGGATAATTATTGCCTCCTTCCCTCTTCCCCCTCACCCATAGCTCCAGCTTCCAAGGTTCTTTATTAAAAGACATAACAATGGCTTCTGTTGTTCTTCAGAGTACAGTACCTCCTGACATCAAGTAAGGTGCTAACAGAGGAACTGTTAAATCTACAACCTAGTAATTGTTCCCTAGTGGACTAGAAGAATTAACGAGCTTCCTTTACATGCCTAACTTTTAAAAGAGCAAGAATTTATGAATGGAAGATAATTCAGTTCACAATGTAGTAGAATCATATTATAACAATGGTGGGCAACACCAAAACCAAAAACCCAGGATCACAACTTTGTTATAAGCTTCCAATTTGGGGGGGGGGGAAAGCTAGGTGGCACAGTAGATAAAGCACCAGGCCTGCATTCAGGAGGACCTGAGTTCAAATCCGGCCTCAGACACTTAACCCTTACTAGCTGTGTGACCCTGAGCAAGTCACTTAACCCTCATTGCCCTAAAATAAATAAATAAATAAAAATAACACTGCATAAGCTTCCAATTTTATACTAATGTTGTTGAGTAGTTTCAGTCATGTCTGACCCTTCATGCACCCATTTGGTAGTTTTCTTGGCAAGGATATTGGAGTGGTTTGCCATTTCCTTCTCCATCTTAAGTTACAGATGAGAAAACTGAGGCTAACAGGATTAAGTGACTTGCCCAGGGTCACACAGCTAGTAAGGGTCTGAGGTCAGATTTGAATTCATGAAGATGAGTCTTTCTGATTCCAAGCAAACTGCTCTATCCACTGAACCACCTAGCTGTTATAATAATAGATTGTGATAATAAGAATATCTGACACTTATATAGCACTTTAATATTTGTAATTTATACATATTACCTTATTTGATATAAAAAAGGTCATTCGAGTTCTGAATCCTATGATCCTATTATTTTGTACAATGGGGTATGACTTGGCCCATGGTGTTAATTCAATTTGTGATATAAATAGGAATTTGCCCAAGAAGTTTCCTGGTAGCCCTCTTCTTAGAATAAACTTAGAATAAAGTGATGAGAAAGGGGAAGTTGAGAGCATTTAGTTCACAGAAGAGTTGATATTATTTTTGCTTATTTGTTGCATTTTCACTTCAGATATGGATTGGCTCTGTTAAGTTGCTCTCTTCAGGAAGAACATGACCTGTTCTTCACAGACATGCTTTTATGCTTGTACTTAACTTGTGTCTTCAGGTCTTGTTGGGGGGTATAGTAGCAGCAGCAACAGCATTAGCACAAGCAGGTCAGAAAATGGCTGGGTTGAAAGAGAATAATTCTCTCTAAGTGTATGATCATGGCTTGCCTAAATCCAGATATATTCTTGTGTCTGGGTAGAAGTGGTCACCCCGTGCAATCAGTTCTGTGCCTCATTGCATTCTGTTATTTCATTCATTTGGTTTAGTCGAGCTCACTGCTCTAATGGTGGGTGGGAGGGCTCATGGCTGGAATATGGGTGAGAGGCCTCATAGCTAAAAGGCTGGATGGAAGTATTCTCAGCTAGAATGCTCAGTAGGAGAGTTAGAGGACAAGAGACCATAAAAGCGGAAGCAAAGAAGGGTTGTCTTTATTTTTTTTAATCCAATTAGAAAAGTCTGAGCTGAGCAAAATTTCCACTATAAATATTTTATTATTGTCATTAATATTGTTTGTTGTTGTTCCTTGTCAATATGAGTAATCCTGCTTGTGTTTTCTTCTCTCCAAAGTCATAGCTGGGATTAAGGAAACAGATGAAAAATTCTATTACATTGTACAAGAGGAGAAGAGCTACAGAGACTCCCTGACCCACTGCCGAATCCGTGGAGGGATGCTAGCCATGCCCAAGGATGAGAGGGCCAATCAAGTGATTGCTAAATATGTCTCAGACAGCGGCTTCTTCCGGGTGTTCATCGGGGTGAACGACCTAGAGCGGGAAGGGCAGTACGTGTTCACGGACAACACTCCACTGCAGAACTATAGCAACTGGAAGGAGGGTGAGCCCAGTGACCCCTATGGCCATGAAGACTGCGTGGAGATGCTGAGCTCTGGCCACTGGAATGACACAGAGTGCCACCTCAGCATGTACTTTGTCTGTGAATTTGTGAAAAAGAAGTGATCTTCTGATGTAACTTCCCCATGGTTGTGTTTATGACCAAACTTTTTAATAACCTTTTCCCTCAATACATTTTGATCCCCCAATTTGTAAGCAATCTCAGGTTGAAGCTTGGGATGTTCATAACCGTTCTCCTCTTTAGCACTTAAAAAAAATTATTCTTATTGAATAAAACCCTCACCAGATAGCATGGGTATCTAGGGAGGGTTTAGGCTCTTGCGTGTATACAATTTTAGGTTAGAATTTCTTTTTGAAATTTCTCTACTTTGTTCCATGCCCTAATAGGGGTCTTGGAGGAGTCCCATGGGAAATTGAGCAAATGATCAGTGAACTTCCTAGTAATGACTCACTCACACTGACTCTATTATAGTTCAGACTCTCATCACCTCTCACCCAGAATGTGGCAATAATTCCTAATTGGTCTCCCTGCTCTCACTCTTCCCTCTTCAATCCATTCTCCACACAGCTGCCAAAATGATATTCCTCCAACACAGATATAACCATATTGCTACTTTACTTTGAAGTCCCTATTATCTCTAGGATAAAGTACAAAGGTTTCAGTCCACCATTATAAGCCCCCCTACAAATTGGCTCTCACCTACCTTTCCATTCTTTTTTCTTATTATTTCCCTTCACCCACTCTTCATTGCAGATTTCATAATAACTAGTTTGACACCACATTCCATTTCCTATCTCAGTGGTTTTGCACATTCTGTCTCCTGGGTCTAGAATGAATCCTGTCTTCACCTCTATCTTAACAATCATAGTTTCCTTCAAAGCTAAATTCAGTTGCTAGGTTGGGGAAGGGGGTGGTGATAAGGAAGACAACAGATAAACAACTATGTACAAACAAGATAAATATGTGATAAATTTGAAGTAATCAATAAAATGAAGGCACTAGAATTAAGGGTGATCAGAAAAGGCTTCTGATAGGAGGTAGGATTATATTTGGCACTTGAAGGAAACCAGGAAAAGGTAAGAGTCAGAGATAAGGAGGAAGAGAATTCCTTGCATGGGTGATACCCAGTGAAAATTCCCATAGTCAAGAGATGTCATCTTCAGATCACAGAGTACTTGGGAGATTGAAGACTAGAAAGTTGGGGAGAGGGGATAGGTTATGAAGGGATTTGAAATCCTCCAAAAAGAGGATTTTATATTTGATCCTGAAGGTGATAGGGAGCCACTGCAGTTTATTGAGTAGGGGTAGGGATGACATGGTTGGACCCATACTTTTGGAAAATCACTTTGTCCCTCCTGAAATTCATGTGGCCCTTGATCCAGAGCTGGAAAGAATCATCAAAGTCATTGAGTCAATCCCTTCACTTTTCTGATGAGGAAAATTGATTTGTATTTCTTCATAAAGGGAGAATTAAGAGGCAAGCTATTCCCTCAATGGCTTTATATTCTAGTAGGAAAAATAAGAAATGCCAAAATTGAGATTTAAAGAATAGCAAACATTGGCCAAGTCCCTTCTTTTATTCCCTTAATCTAATCCCCATTGACAACAAATAAGATTTCTTGGTTTTAAACTTATGTCTATAGAGTAATGCTTATCTTCTGATACACCGCCCAGCAAATTAGAACTGCATCACAAAGATGTGTCTAGAGAGTTTGAATGTGAATTTATTGAATCTTGGGAATTATGCTTTGAACTACAAAGCAAATAAGTAAAAAGTTTTCATGTGGAATATAGACATAGAAAGTACAATAAAACTATGCCTAAATCCTTGTATTCTGCCATGTAAGCCAAGGTCTATGACATTTATACAGGCAGAATAAATGCTGGGGCAAATGGAGATACCCTATATTAAGCTTAAACCACTTAGCTGTAATTGAGAATATGACAATTGGTTATAAGATATGATTGGATAAGTGAGCTGATAAAATGGATTGCTTCCGATGTAGTGAATTTTACTTTAATGGAGGACTTAAAGCAAAATTTGGTTGACCACTTGGAATTTTTGTGTGTGGGGGGGGGTGGGGATAGGCATGGGTTTGTCTAAATGCCCTCTGAGTTCCCTTCCAAGTGTAAGAATCTATGATTCAATTTGTTTTTCTTCAGTATGATATCATCAGTGTGGACACTCTCTCAGAGTAGATCATGAATAATCCCGATGCTCCTCATGCTGTGGCAGATAACATTAACCAGGAGGAAAACTGCTGATTCTTTGATAAGCTGGTCTTCAGACAACCTAACCACAGCCTATCACTGGGCCCATCCTTGTAACTTATCCATTTAGTAGCGCCTAAACAATGTGTGAGACAAGTCTTCCAATGCCCTGGGATACTTCCCTGCTTTAATAAGATATCAGAATAGGACTACATATAAGAAAAATGCAAACATCTCTGCATCACTTTCTCTCAAGCGCCCTGGTCTCTAGGAAAGGTGGCAGCTAGACTTCAAGGCGCACATAGAGAAGTGTTATTTCTGTTCAGGGCCAGTGTACACAGGGCACGACATGATGTTTGTCTGCAACGACTATAAAATTTTCAGATTTTGCAAATCTAAATGCCACAAAAACCTGAAAAAGAAGCACAATTCTCATAAGATCAGATGGACTAAAGCCTTCCAAAAGGCAGCTAGCAAAGAATTTACAGTGGATAATTCATTTGAATTTGAAAAACGTAAAAAATGAACCTGTCAAAGAAAGATGCAAATATTATCAAGTCTTGTTGCTCCTCTATGCCAGTTTCACCAAAATGTTCTACCCCGGTGGGGAAGAAAAAAACAGAAATAAGGAGAGTTTGTAATGATTTGTTTGTAGTTACCCTCTGTTGGCTCTGAGACTCACTGCTTCCCTAAAAACTTAGAAACCATCTAGTTAATCCATTTGAATATAACTGGGGGGGGTGTTTTTTTAAATCATCATGACCATTTATTTTTCTTTTTTTTTTTTTGCGGGGCAATGGGGGTTAAGTGACTTGCCCAGGGTCACACAGCCAGTAAGTATCACCTAGCCGCCCCCCATTTATTTTTCCACAGGCTCATGTTCTTATTTCACTTTCCTGAGATTTTCCTTATAGTTATATGACAAACTTGCATGTTGTTCTTTTTTATGTTTTCCTTCCAGCTTTTGTACATTCCATTTTAATATCTAAACTCATAGGAGAGCTCCCTATGTAGATAATGTTTTTCTTTAAATACCCATACTTTTTTCTTCATCACTGTCTTTGGATGTAATTCATTTGAGTTATTTTCTAAATTCTTTAGTTAACTACACATGTGGTTTGCTTAAAATAACCTGATATGTGAAAACACAGTGAGGTAATGTGGTATAGTGGAAAGGACCCTAGCCTTTTAGTCAGAAGATATGAGCCCAATTCCCTACCCTTCCATTAACTAGGTCATGTGATATAGGCAAATCATCTAACATCTAAATCTCAAGTTTCCTCATTTGTAAACTGAGGGGGATAGATTAGATGATCCTTAGCTGTCCTACATTCTCTAAAAGTCTAGTTTTTTTTTTACAGAATCAACATTTTTAATATCCACATTTTTCTTTATGAAAATATTCAAATATGATAGAGGAATTTCCCTTACCTGAGAAACACCTATAAAAATAAAATGATAGCTCTAGTCCCTATCCCTAAGTGATATCAAGAGCTATTCCCCAATAGATAAGTGGTCAAAGACTAAGAAGAGTTCTTAAAGTAGAATAGTAAACTATTAACAGTCCTATAAATATTATTTTGAATATTAATAAGATGGGAAAATTCAGATAAAAACAAATCTGAGGTTTCATCTCACACTTAGCAAATTTGAAAAGATTACCCAAGAATGACCAGTCAATGGTAAAAAGGCTATGAGGACAATGAATGAATATAAATAAAATTATTAAGTGCCTACTATGTTCCAACAACCCCTCTGCTATGTATTGGGGATACAAATATAAGCAATAAGAATAGTGCTTGCCCTCAAGGACCTTACATTTTGATAGAGGAAGAAAACATACATAGGGAAGTCAGATAGAAGGCTGATTGGAGTCATTGGACAAATGATTGAACACTGACATGTCCTTTTTAGAAATGATGGTATTGGTTTCATTACTGTTCTCACAGCTGGAAGGGGATATATGTGGTGGCTTAGCATGGAAATACATAAACTAATACATGGGTTGTGGTGACTGTGAATCAGTCCCACCATTCTGGACAATAATCTATAATGCAAAAAGAAAATGATTAAAATGTCAAAACCCTTTAACACATATGCACTGCTTTTAGACATAAACACCCAGGAAGTCAAGGTCAAAAAGAAAGATGCCATATGGACGAAAATATTCACAGCAGCACTTTGAAGGTATGAATCTTTTAGGAGATGGCTAAACAAATTATAGGATATGAATGTAATAGAATATTGCTGCCACTACATGAAATAACAAATATGATGAATTTGAAGAAATACAGGACCTGGTGCAGAGTAAAATATGTAGAACCAAGAAAACAATTCACACAACAACCTCAACTATTTAAAAAGAAATAGAAAGTGAAATGAGTGTTATAGAACAATAATACATAATCCTGATCCTAGAGGAAAAAGATGAGGAAAAAACATATCTCCTCTATTCAATGAAAGTCTGGGGGTACACAAGGTTTAGAATGCTAAGTATGTTATAAGATGTGATTTTCATGACAGTTTATTTTGCTTAAAATTTTTTTTTCTTTTTTACAGGGAACAGACACTAGGGATACTGGGGGGTATATTCATGGGTGATTATGATATCAAAACAAGGCATCAATAATAACAAATAAAATATATGTAGGAGGAAAATAGAAGAATCACATACATACTAGTATTTAGTCAAAAATTCTATTTCATAACAAATAGGAGCATAATGAGGAATTTCAACAAAATAAAAAGTGGTAGACAATCCTATCTGGAGACCTCGGTTCAAGCCCAAGTTTTATTATTGATTAGCCATGTGACCTTGAAAAACATCAAATACTGTGTGCCTCAGTCTTCCTATCTACAGAACAGGAATTTTTGACTTGATTTCTTTTCATATCCCTTCTAGTTCAGATCTTCTATGATTCTAGAAAGAGGAATATACTCCTTGGTACCTGGAAGATACCCCTTGTTCAGACAGATTTATGGTGAACACTGATTAAATTTGGGACAGCTCATCCAGACAAACTATCCAAATCAATTCATGTTGTGCTTTTGCTGGGTGTCATCATGCTTTGTTGTACTGGCATAGTCAATAGTCAATAAACATTTATTAAGCACCTAATATGCACAGGAGGATAAAAATTTTTTAAAAAGAGTGCTTGCCCTCAAGGAGTTTATAATCTAATGGGGTAATACAAAACATTAAAAAAAGCTGTAATTAGGGGAGGGGGGACAGAATATACCCAATGGTGGAGAAATAAATCAAAGAAATCTCAAGGTATTTTAAACAGAGTAGAAATGAGTAGATTTCTGAACTGATAGACATCTCTCTTTAAATGAAGGTTTACAAGATGATGAGGTTATCCTAATAATAAGCTGCCTGGGGCATAGTGGAGTCAGAAAAATATCAGTACAGCCAGGTGAGAAATGAAGAGACATGAGCCTCATGGACAGTATAGTTAACTAAATAGCAAAAATCCCTGGCACAAGCTAAACTCATGCTTTGGTCAAGAGTTCATTTTGCCAGAGTCATCAAGTTGAGGAAATGATGGCAGAACTCTATAAAGTGTGACCCAGGATTTGAAAAATGCTCAAAGGAGGAATAAGGAATTTTCAGGCCATTAAGCAAAATCAGGATAATCCATCAGAATGGCATGTCTGATCATGTTAGCCTAGGGCTGGCTGGCAAAAAGAACAGAAGTTTTTTTAAAAAGGAAAGAAGAATCAATGATCACAATGAATTGAAGACTATAGAGAAGGGGATAGGGAAATGACTACCTCCCTTTTTTGTATCACCTGCAAGCTCAGAATAGTTTTGGTTATTTTTTTGTTTTATTTGTTTGTTTTTTGCATTTTAAAATAAATCTTTATTTTAATATATAAAACTATTCTTAGCTCACGGGCTATATAAAAAGATTCAGTGGGACAGATTTGCCTCATAAGCTGTACTTTTCTGATTCCTGCTTTAGAACATAGAGACAGCATTTTATTATAAAGGAATTTATTTCCTGGGACATAGAATATGTACACAGATGGTTACTTCTGATTATTATCCATGCATTGAAAAATGAGTAATCAGAGATTTACAGCTTGAAAGAACCAAGGAGGGGGCAGCTAGATGGTGCAGTGGATAGAACACCGGCCCTGGATTCAGGAGGACCTGAGTTCAAATCTGGCCTCAGATACTTGACACTTACTACCTGTGTGACCCTGGGCACGTCACTTAACCCCAAATGTCTCACACAAAAAAAAGAAAGAAAGAAAGAAAGAACCAAGGAGGCCATTTCTACCCTAACCTCATTACTGATAGGGAAACTGAGGTTCAGAAGGGTTACATAATTTTCCCAAGATCAGTTGATTGTGTAATCAATCAACAATCATTTATTCACTGTTTATTATGTCCCAGACACTGTGATGAGTGCTGAGGGGAAAAAAGAAAATGTGAAATTGGTCCCCACCCTCTTGGCAATCTCTCCCATGGTAATCTTTCAATTATCATTGCTATGCAAGTGATTGCCAGATCTGCATGTGCAGCTTGAGTTTCTTTCCTGAGCTTCAGTTTATGTAAAAGCATTTATGTTCTACTAAGAGAGATAGCATATACACATATGACTATATCCAAGACAAAGCAGGTAAAAGGTAAACCTCAGAGAAGCAGAGAGAAGCAGCTGACCTACAGAAGACTTCCTGGAAAAGATGGAATTTGAGCTGAAAGAAGTCAGGGATTCTAGAAGCAAGAGGTAAGGATGATGAGTGTTGCAGAAATGTGCAGCCATTGCAAAGGCACAGAGATGAGGAATGGAGTTTCTCTTCTGAGAAACAACAATAAGTCATTTTGTCTGGATCATAGAGTTTGATCAGGGGAGTAAACTAAGTAGAAGGAAACTGGATTGGTAAGAATAGGGCAGATTTTTAAATGCCAAAGAGAAGACTTTACATTGAATTCTAAAGGTAAACAGAGCCACTGAAGATTATCATGTGCAGGTAGGGGAAATTACATGGCCAGATGAACTTAAGTAAAAATTGCTTTGGCTGCAGAAGGTAGATGGATAAGAGAGGGGAATACCTTGAGGTTGTTGCAATAGTTCATAGGAGAGTGATGAGGGTCTGAACCAAGGAGGTGGCTCAAGAGAGGAAAGAAACTGACATAGAAGAGAAGTTGTGGAGATGACAAAAACAAGATTTCTAAATGGATCAATTATGTGGGTTGAGGGACAGTATGAAGTCCATGAGGTTTTCTTGGCAAACATACTGGTATGGTTTGCTATTTCCTCCTCCAGTGTGTTCTCATGAGAAACTGAGAAAAATAGAGGTTAAATGATTTGCCTGAGATCACATAGTTGGATTTGAACTCAGATCTTCTGGCTACAGGCTCTGTGCTCTATCCACTGAACCATCTGGCTGCTACCTTGATACTCATAGGGAAGTTCAGATGAGAAATTAGTTGAGAAGCAAAGATAAAATGCTTTATTTTGTTCTGGTTGAATTTCAGTTAGGGGTGATGTACTGAATTGGATTGTAGTATGGCTCCTACAGAGCCATCTGGTTCCAGTTTCAAGATACACATCAGGACAACTGGAGATGGCCCCAGATGTTTAAGGCAATTGGGGTTATTGACTTGTCCAGGGTCATATAACTAGTAAGTGTCTGAGGTGAGATTTGAACTCAGGTACTCCTGACTTCAGGGCCAGTGCTCTATCCACTGTTCTATCCAACTGCCCTATTTACAGGATGTCCAATTTGAAATGTCTAATAGGCAGTTGAAAATGTGCAACTGAGCTCAGAAAAGTGACTCAGGCAGAATATATAGATCTGGGAATCATATGGAGATGATAATTGAATCCATTGAAAAGATCACCAAAGTGATAGGATGTAGGGAGAAAGGAGAAGAGGGACCAGGATAGAACCTTGGTGGACACTGACAATCAGTGCATGTAACAAGGATGAAGATCCAGAAAAGACACTGGAAAGAATACCATTGCTAGTTTTATATCCCAAAGACATGTTCAAAAAGAGAAAAAGACCAATTTGTACAAAAATATTTATAACAGTGCTTTTGTGGTGGCTAAAAAGTAGAAATCAAAGGAATGCCCATCAATTAGGGAATGACTAAATAAACTGTGGTATATGATGGTGATGGAATATTATTGTGTTATAAGAAATGACAAGCAGGATGATTTCAGAAAGGCCTGGAAAGACTTATATGAACTGATGTATAGTGAAGTGAGCAGAATTAAACGAATGTTGTGCACAGAGACAGCAGTATTGTTTGAAGAACCATGAATGACTTAACTTTTCTCAACAATACAATGATCTAAGACAATCCCAAAAGGACTATTGATGAAACATGCTATCCACCTCCAAAGAAAGAATTGCTTTTGATGGAACACAGCCTGAAGTATACTATTTTTCGCTTTCTTTCATTTTTTCCCTTTTATTCAAGTTTTCTTGTACAAAATGAGTAATATGGTAATGTTTTACATAATTGTATGTGCATTATCTATATCTGATTGCTTACTGTCTCCAGGAGGGGGAAAGGGAAAGAGGGATAAAAATTTGAACCCAAAACTATAAATAAAAATATTTATTACTTTGAAAAATATCACAATAGGTAAGATTAAGTGATGGTGTTAGAAGAATGAGAATAAAAGAGGAGCTTCGTAAAAGCCACCATAGTGAGTAGGCTATCAATTAGGGAGGAATAAAAAGATTGTCTTGCTGCAGTGAGTACACAGTTAAGATTAGATAACATAAACTTGAAGTGGACCCAATTAACCCAGTTTGGTGACGTCCTTCAGCTATTAAGCAGTTGGTGGGAGTATTATAGGGATTGACCTTAGAAAGTTATATAAGTAGCAATAGGAAAGAGGGCAAGGAACTGGAGAATAGAAGACAATTTGCAATGAAACTGGTCTCATGAATGATAAATGATGGGCACAGACTTTAAATCTAGCTCCTCTGTCTCCAGAGTTAGTGTCTTTTTTTTACTACTTCATATCATTTCTGGGATAAGACATTGTTCCTCAAAAAGTCTGGAATATACTGGAATAATTACTTAATTGAAATCCACGCCACTCTAGTTCAAGCCTTTGTTATTTCTTCCTTGAACTATTGCAACAACTTCTTCGTTGAACTCCACCCAATCTTTCCCTTTTCTAACTCATTCTCCATACAGAAGTCAAAATCACCAGCTGAAATCAGTTTCCCATGACATAACACCCTTGTTCAAATGCCTTTAGTGACTCCTGTTTTTTGTCTGATAAAATATAAATCCAGCTTAGCATTCAAAGTTCATCATAATCTGGCTCTAGTCTACCTTTCTAGGCTTTAAAATTGTGTTTTCATAAATATATATGTTGTGCATATATGAGTTATTTGGATCTTATTTATATAGTAATTATATTTAAATAAATTTGTCATATATATTATTTACACAAATTGATATGTATATGTTATTTAGAAGACAGTTATTTACCAGTATATAAAAAAGAAAACTGCCTGTTTATAAAACAAAAGGAAGAGGAAGGATTTAAAATATTGTTATATGTACTAGAATATATCTAGGTATATCTAAATGCAATAACATAGAAAATATATATTACATATGTCATATATGCTTATCTATGATATATGAATAAAATTTAATTATATATCACAAAAAATTTTAAAAATAAAATTGTGTTTTGCTTTGTTTTAGAATTTACAGAGGTATATATGCTGAGAAGATAAGGCAAGAACAGAAGTTACAGAACATTTCTCCCCAGGGACATATTCTGCCTCTACCCACTCAGTCCTTGCAGAAAGTGGAATCAACTGAAAATATACAAAGAAAATACTCCACCAAATTCTATCCAAATGATAGATAGGCTTGCTCCTTGTTTGTGAAACGCAAAAATCTCAGTGTTGATCTATTACTGTTCTGAGTAAAATAGACATCTCAGAGCCATAGGCACACCTTGGCCTAAGCTTCCAGCAAACACTGGTTTGAACTTCAGTTCCTAAACTTCTTGGAGCTCACTTTTCCAACCTAAAAAGCTGACAAGGTCACAGTCACCTCCAATACTCCTTCAGCTCAAAGCAGAAAAGAAGAAACACAACAGAGATAGGAAAACAGCCCCGACATATAGTTGTGGGCTAATGTTTGTCATGGGTGGATTGATTGGGCCAAAGGCCCCTCCTCCACCAGAAGGCTTATAATAGTCCTTTCTTCTATCACCACCAAGAAATAAAAATGGTCAATACTTTTTTACACATTACTTTTCTTTATTCATCTTGTGTTCCATCCAAATTAGCATGTTATTTTTCCAACTTAATGCTTTATATCTAACCTGTGTGGTTTGTAATGACTGCCCACCTTAGCTTAGAATTATTCTTTTCATCTCTACCTCTTAGAATTCCTATCTCCCCTCAAGAATCATAAAATTATTTGCTAGTTCCCACAGGATACCTTTCTTATACCACTCCACCTCTCCTTGTTCTCTCCCTCTTCTAAGACACATGCTCATATTTACCTGTTTCCATGTTGTAAAATATAAGATCCTTGAGGGCAGGGGATGTTTTTCATTTTATTTCTGTGTCCTTGGCACCTAGCATAAGCTCCTTCTACAAAGCAGGTGCTTTAAAAATGCTTATTGAATTGAAATAAATATTTTTTTGGATGACATGCAGAAAATAGTGACTTGAGAGACCTTGATAATATGACATTAAATAAGATATTTTCCAAGCTGCCTTTGTTTGGGGGTGTCACTCTGTAGGTGCTCTCATTTCAAAGCTTCTCAAAGACAATGACAGGTGGCAAATGCCTAACTGAAATAATAGAAATAGAGAACCCAAATATCTTTTTTTTGGCAAAGCAATAAGGGTTAAGTGACTTGCCCAGGGTCACACAGCTAGTAAGTTTCAAGTGTCCGAGATCGGATTCAAACTCAGGTCCTCCTGAATACAAAGCTGGTGCTTTATCCACTGTGCCACCTAGCTGCACCCCCCCCCAAGTATATTTTGTTACAGAGCATATACTGTAATTGGCAGTTCTTTTGAATGGACTCATTTGTGGCCCTGGAAATAATATTGCCACAGTGCTATTACCCTCCTTCAGACACAAGGCCATGTCTAAGAGTACTTGAACCTTTCAGCTACAAAGTCTGACCCTCCATCTCCTTCCTGATTGGTGAGTGCCTCATGTGGTCCACTCCAGCTAGGTGGCCCCAGTCATACTTCACTTTAAGCTCCAGCCATCATCTTGCCATGTGCCCTGCAAATAGATGCCTCTCCCACCAACACTTTCCAGTTCTAGAACCAAAATCGAATCGATACTGTAATCCCCATGACAGAGGGCATGCTGGCTACTCTTCTACTCCATTCACTATCCTTTTATATTCCCAATACAAACTCTCCCTCACTGGCCAACAGTTTCCTAGATGTGTTTGTTAAAATTAAAGTGTATTAAAATATAAGTTCCTCAAGGCTGGGAGTTGTCTTTGCCTTCCTATTTGTATACCTAGCAAATAGCACAGTGCTTGGTGCATTTTGTCGTTGTTCATTCATTTCAGTTGTGTCTGACTCTTTGTGGTCCCCATTTGGGATTTTCTTGGCAAAGATACTGGAATGGTTTGCCATTTTCATCTCCAGCTTATTTTACAGATGAGGAAACTGAGTGACTTGCCTAGGGTCACACAACCAGTAAGTGTCTGAGGCTGGATTTGAAGTCAGATCTTTCTGACCCCAAGCCTAACACTCTATCTACTCTGATTAGTGCATGGTAACTGCTTAATAAATGTTTTTTTCTTTGTTTCATTCATTAATTCATTAATTTGGAGGAGAAAATTCTGTATGGAAAGCAGTTTTACACAGCCTTTTATCCTTCACCAATGTATCCTTAGTCCAGTAAATGTCTCCATATTAATTGTTATAGACCAAAAACACTGGAAATATCAAGGTCTAAAACAATGATTTTAATGCTGGAATACCTCAGAAAGGGAAGCTAAGTGGTGCAGTGGATAGGCTTGAAATCAGGATGATACATCTTCCAGAATTCCAGTCCAGAATCAGACACTTATGTGACCCTGGACAATTCACCTAACCCTGTTTGCCTCAGTTTCCTCATCTTTAAAATGAGTTGGAGAAGTATCTTTGCCTAGCAAACCTCAGATGGGGTCATGAAGAGTTGGACATGACTGAAATGACTGAACAACATGGCTCATGGAATCTTTGTATTTCCATATGCCTGATTTGAGTAATTCCTCTCACACTGAAAGCTATAAAATAATACTTTAGACAAGTTTTGGTTTTAATTCACCCCATCCATGATAGCTATGACTTCAGGATTCCAAAGTGGGTCTCAAGACCAGTGGCACAAACATTGTAGACAGGGTTCATGGTCTCCTTCATAAAGCTTGGGACATATCCCTGGCCTGGTGCATTTAAGCTTGACCATTGATGGTGAGAGATCTCAGTGGAAGACAAGGGTGATCTTCTGGGTCAACAGTAAGAAGAAACTCAAGTTTCACTGTGCCTTTGCTTCCATTTTGCTGTCGCCTCATTTAATCATTTAATTTCTCTGGATGCTCATAAATCATTTAATTTCTCTGGATGCTTATAAAGCCAATATCCATAAATACAACCATGTAGGAAAGAAGAGGGGGAAAATGAGACTACCTAAATCATAGTGCCATAAAGCATTTCCAGGGATGCTGGATAGCCTTAAAACCTGAGAGCATTTCACACATTCCTCAAAAGGGGCACAGCCATTCTGACATTTAAGAAATGGAGATCACTGCTGCATTTTGTCTTCCTGAGAAGACAAGGAAAATGAAGTCTAAGACTGAGAAATAATCCTAATACTGATAAAAGAGCTTTACAGGGAAACTGGTGGAAGACCAAGCACTGCGCACAGTTTAGGGACAGTCACTGGGAAGCCTGGGGAGCTGCCTGACAAGAAATAATTGTTCCCTGATGTAAAGAGGACAGATTATGCAATTTGGACTCTTGGCTCCCAGCTTTTATGATTTAGGGAGCACAGTGTGAAGGGAAAATAAAAAGTATAATCTCCTTTCTAAGGGCACCTTTTGTAGTCTCAGGGAAAAATACAAATGAGTGAATTACCAAAACGGAGGGAGGCCTGCTTTTCTGCTTGGGATTCTGAATGCATTCAGCTCCCTCTGCTGTGGAAATACTAGACTGAACAAAACAAAACCCTATCAGATTGTTGCTAGACAGTTTTAACTGACTGACACAGCTTTCTCAAAGGCAGAATAGGGTGATGGATAGAGACTTAGCCTTACCTCAGGGAAACTTTGGTTCAAGTTCTGACTCTGAAACATATTAACCTGCTATTGGGGGGTGCCATTTAATTCCTCAGTGACCCCCTATAACTCTGTGAAACTGCAGATGAATTGGAAATGGAAAACCCTACAAAAGAGGGAGTTCCCATACCAGGGGTCCACTATACTAATCAAATCACAGATCTGTACCAAAAATCTAAGAAATAAACAAACAAAACAGTTCAAGGGGGGAAATAGCTTTAGAATTTTTCTTTGATTATGATCAAAGACAGGTATCAAATACTTCTTAGTAATGCTTTTAGGACATTTTCAGTCTTTGTAGCAGCATTTCTTTTTTTTGGTGAGGCAGTTGGGGTTAAGTGACTTGCCTAGGGTTACACAGCTAGTAAGTGTTAAGTGTCTGAGGCCAGATTTGAACTCAGGTTCTCCTGACTCCAGGGCCGGTGCTCTATCCACTGTGCCACCTAGCTGCCCCCATTTTCAGTCTTTAGTCCCTTTTTTCAGGGTAAACTAAATTAAATCATCCTTAATTTGAATGCCTTATTTCTATTGATTATCTCTAACTTATCCGATTAATAGAAAACCCAACATTGGTCCTGCTTTTGAAGTAATTAAATAACATAATTCAATCATTTTAGACATCGTAGTGTAGACAGTGTTGTATGTGTCAATTTCAATACTTCAAGTATCTGTAATTCCATCTATGTGGGTACTCCTTTGACTGATGCTGATTGTAACTCCTCAGTAACTTTGGGAATTTCCATAGCCAAAAATAAAATAAAGCATACAAGATAGTACCCTGCAATCAACCTGGGGATGAGACTCTCCTAATTTAGTGAGAACAGTTCTCTAACAAAAGACATATTGTTTGTCCATGGGCATGGGCTCAAAGTCTTTCCAGCCTGGTAAAGCCTGGCAGAGCCATGCTTCCCTGCCACAGATTCTGAGAGCCCAGGGTCACTTTCCTTCCATGTTATGCATGGCATGTCTTCCTTCTTCTACCTCTTAGAATGCCTAGTTCATTTTGAAGCTCACTGAAAATGCCTTCTCCTACATGAATCTTCTGATCTCAGCTACAAGTGCTTCCCTGCACAAATTACCTTGTATTTATTTTGTATATATTTATATGTACAAATTTTATGTATATTTATATATTATCATACATTATGTATTGTGCTATTATATGTTGTTTATATTTACAAATTTGCATATATATGTGCAAATTTTATTCATATATATTATAGATTATATACATATATGTATATGTATATGTATATGTATGTATGTGTGTATATTGCTGTTGTTGTTGTTCGTCCTTCATTCTCTAAGAGGACCATGGCATCAGGGTGATGTTATGACTTTCAGTAAACTGGATTTAAGTGAGGGAGGGCTGTGCAAGGTCACTAGCTTCACTCTCTCCTCCAGAGCCATCTGGGTCCAGTGTCAAGATATACATCAGGATGACTGGAGATGGCCCTGGATGTTATATATACATAGACATAGACACAGACACATACATAAGTATCACATATTTATATTGTGTTCCTGTTGTTTCCCCAATAGAGGTAAGTGACTTGAGGGGCAGGGATTACACTTTTGTCTTGGTATCCCTAGCATCTATGTGCCTAACACATAGTTAATATTTAATAAATAGTTGCTTGTTTGGTTGAGTCATTGATTATTCATGTCCTTGATGATGTCCAACGAAGAAAAAAATAATACTAGTATAGATGGTACCTATAACTCTTGTAGTGTGCCCTCAGGGCTTCTCTCCTAAAATTATACTGGAATCAGCAAATTGGGTCCTGTAATGACTGGAATGACGCCACCTGCTGGAGACTTACTGTAGGAAAGCTCTGCCATGAGGAGAAGGCATCTGAGGGCGAGCCATGCGGCTTTTCTTTGGGGTCAGGAAGTGATGTGTGCTTGTTGGAGGAAGAGGGGGCAAGGCTGGCTCTCTCACTCTCTTTTGCCAGGACTCTCGTGAAGAGCAGAGCAGGAGAACTATAGTTCCCCGAGATAGCTGAATTTAGGCCTCTTTCTCTCTCTCCACCAAATTCTTATTCTCCTTAATAAATGCTTAAAAGTCTAACTCTTGCTAAATCTTATAATTTATTGGAGACTACTCATTAGATATTTTAGACAGTCCCCAGATAACAACTGCTACTTTGGATTTGAGGGGTAACCCTGAGGGGTTATACTCTGTATATGCTATAACTTACATGTCCTAACAAGTGTGTTTACCATTAACAATCAGCCAGGAGACTTATTAGCTCTTTGCAAAGGTAGTTAGTTATGCAAATTACTTAGCAAGCAGAGTAGTTATAAAACACTTCTCCCTACCCACCCCCTTAAACCGTGAGCCATACCTTTCCACAAAATAAACTAAGAATCTGTGGATGGAGGAGAAGGGGAAGGGAACATGCATTTATTAAGCACCTATTCTGTGTCAAGCACCATGCTAAGTGTTTTACAAATATGATTTCATTTGATCCTCACAACACTTCAAGGTAAGTGCTATTAATATCCCCATTTTATAATAGATGAAACTAAAGCAAATAGAAGTTGTGACTTGTCTAGGGTCACTCGGCTAGTAAATAACCAAGGCCATATCTAAATTCAGTTTTTCTGGCTCCAGGCCTAAGGTGCTATCTATTGCACTACCTAGTTGCAAATTTAAAGAACAATGGTTAGTAAAGCATACCTTTAAGGGGCACATGTGGATATGACAAAACACAAATCTGGAACTGCAAGGCCTCAATGTCTTTTTCTGCCTTAGAGTCCTCATGAAGTTCACTACAGCATTCATTGATGACAGATGGGGAAATTCACCACAATGTTGGGGTGGACAGCCTGCTTGGCTATTGGGGAGCATGGTATCTTCACTGGATGAACTGATATGCTAGACTCTCTGAGTAGTCTCTTTTTGGGGCACCGGCAGCCTCCACCACCTCCAGTCTTGGACTATTTTTTAAGCTGGGGTGCTGCTGTGGAGTTTTTTTAGAAATTCCAGAGCCCCTTAGCCTAAAACTGAAAGAAGCTGCTCTAGATATTCTTCATCAAGACCTTATCTCTAAGATTTATCACTTCCTAGGCAGGAAGTAGGAGAGGTGTGGTTTTATTTTTGGTTTTGGTTTTTGGGTTTTTTTACTACTCTTCTTGATTAAGAATGAGGTTCCCTCAGCTAGGAACCTCATACTAACTTATGGTGATCATGTAATATATTTCCCAAATCTTTCTGATATGCAAATGATTGCTGGAGTAAAGGTACTACAAAACTCTATACCCAGGGGGAATTTTAATGTCTCCATTGGGCTTTGTTACTCTTTTTATTCTGTTGTGCACATAAAAGAGTTGTTTAATATATATTTTCAATTTTTGTAAACATGTCATGCAACTCTAAGTAATATGAATTTTTCTTTTCTTTTGGGGGGGGGTGCAATGATGGTTAAATGACTTGCCCAGAGTCACACAGCTAGTAAGTGTCAAGTGTTTGAGGCTGGATTTGAACTCAGATCCTTCTGAATCCAGGGCCAGTGTTTTATCCACTGTGCCACCAGCTGCCCTAGTAATATGAATTAAAAAAATTATTCAGTAATCTTCAGAGATCTGTCATATCTAACTTTTCTAAAATTCTATTCTGGGTCTTAACTTATTTTTTGTTTGTCTTTTCTTTATATTTGTCTAGGTCTGAAAAGAAACATTTGGCTTTGAACTAAAATAGTTTACTATTTCTCCCTATGGTTGTTAGCTTTTCCTTCCCATTTAATTGTGTGCAAATATCTAAAGTATTAGTAGCATCCCATTGACGTTCATGCTTTCGTAGTTGCCTAGTTTGTCTCTTTGACCTAATTTTATGGTTACATTGTCCAAAACAACACCATAACACCTTAATTCTGTGTAAACCTTTATGTTTCAAATGTTTCTTGAAAACAGTATTTTCCCACTGTTTGTATTATGTTTCCCTTGTCATATTCTAAGCTATATATTTCATTTTTTTCTCAATAGTCCTAATTTCATTTTTCAATTTCTTGTTTCATTTCACTTAGCCACATTTGGAGTTCTTATGGTCAAGCCATTTTTTTTTTTCCGCTCACACTTAATTTGTACTTGTGGAAATTTCTCTCTTTTCCTATTACTTCTTGGGCTTCATTTAACCCATAGGACTTCTTCATTGTATTTAGAGTCTTCTTCTGTTTATTCACATCTCTAGCTCTCAGTCCCTGGATTGAGACTTTGGGCCAGAGCGAGGTACCACCCTCTCGCACACCATTGATGAGAGTAGACAGGCCTTCTTTGGTCTTTTTCATCTATAATTTGAATATCATTTCTACTGTAGTTCTCTCTATGGTAGCCACGTCAAGGGCCTCCTCTCTGCCATAATCCTAGTCTTCCATCTCTTGCTGTCCCTACATGTGTGCTGGGCTTGACCCTGTCTCTGCCTCCTCCTTACACATAGGGGGATTGGCCCTGTTGTGGCCCTGATATGTCTTAACCATATGTTTCTTATTTTCCTGGTTTTAAGCCTCTTGGACAGTTCCCTTACACAGTGCAGGTGGCTTGAGTGTTGTACTGGTCCTGTCTCCTATTTTGGGCTCCTTACAGGAGTTTCAGGAAACTTGGAAAGTTTCATTACATTACATTTCATATTCAATGATTACATATTTTTCCCAGCCCTGTCTCCTTGCTCAGTAACCTATGGGGATTAGCTCTGCCCTTTATTACTATTCCAGGAGACCAAAGCCAAGATTCCACTGGTGTCAAGCTTCATTTAGCAGAGCTCAGACTGCTTTTCCCCTACCTTGGTATATACTTCCTCCAAGTGCTCAGAGACTTCTATTTGTTTTCTTGTATAGTTCTAAACTGAGTATGTGAACCAACTGGTGGTTCTCCTTGATCTTCTTTATAATTGTTCCATTTGCTGCCCTTTTGAACAGTTGCTGAGGTGTTTGTCAGTAGAGTTGGGCTCCGCTATGACTTTTCATGTCAATATCCTAACCAGAACTGGCCGATCATTATAATTTCATTGTTTTCAGCCCCAATACGTCATTGTTATTTACATTGAGATCTATGTAACTGTCACATATATTGTTTGCTTCATTCTGCTTATTTTATTTTGTATCACTTGATATTCTTCATATCAATCCTTTCCTAGAGCATAGAAATATCCCATCACATTAATGTATCACAATTTGTTCCCATCCTGCAATAAATAGGTATATTCTGTGTTTTCAAGTATTTGCTACTATAAAAGGCCCATGACATCTTTATATCTTTGACTTATTTGGGGTAAATGCCTAAAACTTGGATGTGTGGTACAACAGATAGGGACATTTTTGTTGTTGTTGTTGTTGGAGAGGATATGGGAAGATTGGGACACTAATGCACTGTTGGTACATACCATTTGATCCAGTAATACAACTACTAGGGAGCAGATAGTTGGTATAGTAGTTAGAGCACCAGGCCTGGATTCAGGAGGACCTGAGTTCAAATCTGGCCTCAGATACTTGACACTTACTAGTTGTGTGACCCTGGGCAAGTCACTTAACCCTCATTGCCCTACAAAAAAAAGTTACAACTACTAGGTCTGAATATCAAAGAAATCATTAAAAAGGTAAAAAAAAACCTATACGTATAAAAATATTTATAGCAGTTCTTTTTGTAGTGGCAAAGAATTGGACACTAATGTGGTGTCCATCAATTGGGCAATGGCTGAACAAGCAGGGGTATCTGAATATAATAGAATGCTTGTGCTATAAGAAATGATAAGAAGAAGGATTTCAGAAAATGTGGAAAGGCTTACATAAACTGATGCAAAGTGAAATGAGCAGTGCTTGCAGAACATTGTACATAGTAATAGCAATGTTGTGTGATGATCTACTATGAATAACAGCTCTTCTCAGCAATACAATGATCCAAGACAATTCCAAAACACTCATGATGGAAAATTATATCCATATCCAGAGAAAGAACTGATTGAGTCTGAATGCAGATTGAAGCATACTATTTTCTATCTTTTTCATGTTTTACCCCTTTGGTCTGTTTCTTTTTTTTTTTTTCATAACATGACTAATAGGGAAATATGTTTTACATTACTGCGCATATATAACCTATTTAAAATTCTTACCTTTTTAGGAAGTGGGAGGGAGAAAATTTGGAACTCAAATATTTTAAATGAATTTTTAAAATTGTCTTTACATGTAATTGGAAAAAATAAAATAGTATTAAAAACATATGGACATTTTAGTTTCTTTCTTAGCACATTTCCAATTTGCTTTCCAGAATTGCTACTAACAGTATAGTTTGAATTCCATTTAAAAGTTTAGCCTATGAAATGAATTTTGTATACTAATCATTGCCAAGTGAGAGTGGGATGGCAGGAATATTTGAGGGCAAAAAGTTATGATCCCTTTAGAAATATTTGACTTGTCTCAGAGACTATCAGAGTATGGTTTTGTTACCTCCCGATAATAATTTTTTGAATTCATTCCACTGTAAGTTCTTTGACCAATGCTCTCTCAAGAGGCTATTTTATAATACATGTTGAGTGGGTTGCTGTGATAGGTGGCATATAAATATTATTGAATATGTCCCCCAACAGTGTAAATGACACTTAAATACATACGAGTTTTCCCTACAGGTACAGAATCTGCCAGACCCTTTAGATTCATGGATCACAAAAAGAGTTCTCTAAATTTTTGGCTATGCAAAAAAGAGAGGTTGTACAAAAATATTCATTTCTTCTAGAATGGCAATCTGTGATGTTTTTCTCTGCATTTGTAATTTAAATTTCAGAAATGAGCCAAATGACTCAGCTCACTAAATTACAGAGAATTTTTTAGAAAACAAGTTCTTGACAAAGAATATATTCTGAAAATGCATACTATAGAAGGTCATGATAGATTTCTTTTTTTTTTCAAAATGAATAAAGAAATCTGCATTATAGTTAACCCACCAAAAGGAGGTATTTAGACATGTTGTTGTTCAGTTGTTTTCAATCATGTCTGACCCTTTGAAACCCCTTTTGGGGTGTTCTTGACAAAGATACTGGAGTGGTTTGCCATTTCCTTCTAAAGCTGATTTTACAAATAAGGAATTGAGGCAAACAGTGTTAAGTGAAGTCACCTGAGCAAGTGCTCAGGGTCAATAAGCTAGGAATTGTCTGAGGCCAGATTTAAACCCATGAAAATCAGAGTTCCTGACTTCAGACCTGGAACTCTATTCACTGTGCCATCTACCTGCCCTATACATTTGTCCTGATATTTCTGAATGTAGTCCTTATTTTTCTTTTGTGCATTTGGGGATAGAGGCAGCTGGTGGCTTAAGAGATAGAACACTGGGCCTAGAGTCAGGAAAACCTGAGTTCAAATCTGGCCTTAGAGACCTCTTAGTCGAGTGACACTGGGCAAGTCACTTAACCTTTGACTGTCTGACAAAATGGAATTACTGAATCTACTGGAGAAGAAAACAGCAAACCCCTCCAGTATCTTTGCTAAGATAACATCAAATGGGGTCATGAAGGGTAGGACACAACTGAAATGACTGAAGAACAACAAAATTTGGGAATAAGAAAGGGGAATACGTGCGTAAATACAAGTCTTCCAAAAATTTTCGTATAGCTTCAAGCTATTAAAGCTTTAATATGTATAAATTTGTTTATGTATGGGTAACCAAGAGAAAATCTTAGAAGTCGCTGAGTCTAATTCCCTTTGTGTTCCATAGGTGGTTTAGACTTCAGTAACATTTCTTAGTAAATTACAGGTCCATTGAGTATAAGTCTTGATTAGGTTATATATGAGTATATAGAATAATTTTTGGAATAGAAAGAATAGAATAAAATGCTTAACAGGAAGTTAGAACCACAGAGAGCACTAGCTAGTCTTCATGAATACAAGTAACTAGAGCTGAACAAAATGTATCATAGGTTTCTAAAAGACCTGGCAGATATGACTACTGAGTAACTTGATGGTTGTTGGTTGTGATGTTTCAAAGCTCTTGGAAAGTGGAAAAGGTGCTATAGTAAGGGAGAGGGACAAATAACCCAATTTTCAAGGAGAAGAAAAGAGTGGACTCTACAGGCCATGTACCAGTGAACTGGACAAAATTCTAGAACACCCAGTTGAAGGGATCCTTTGTGAAAGACAGTGGGTGATTAATAGAAATCAGCATGGCCTTACCTGAAAATGTATCATTCCTGGATTTTGGCAAAATATTTAACAAGGTTTTTCATGCTTTGTTTATGGATGGAGAAATATGGCTAGATAATTGAATAGTGCCAAATCTAGTCTAGAATTCAGGTGGATTTGTAACTGATTGAATAATCAGACTCAAAGAGAAGCCAATAGTGGGTTATCTTCAAATTAGAGGGAAATTTCTAATATAGTGTCCTTTAATTGCATGCTACTTAACATTTTAATCAATGACATGGATAAAAAATTAAATAACAACAACTAGCATTTATAGAGTGCTTTGAGGCTTGCAAATTGCTTTCCATATGTCATCCCATTTGATCTTGATAACAATGCTGTGAGGCAGGTGCTTTTATTATCTCCATTTTACAAATGAGGAAACAGGTGAAAAGAGGTTAAGTGACTTGCCCAGAGTCACATAGTAAGTCTCTGAGGCAGGATTTGAATCCAAGTATTCCTGATTCTGCATGAGTTTAACCAGTGTAGCACATATTTTCCAGTGGCATGGCACTTGGAGGGAAAGCTTACATTTCATATATCAGAGTCAGTATCCAAAAAGAACAACTGAATAAGATAGATTCTTATATGGACCAACACAGGCTCCACACAGGGGATCCAAAAATTAGTTTCCCAAATGCATAGTGTTGTTGGCATTGCTAGACAAGAGTTCCTGGGCGGCGGGGGGGGGGGGGGGGCTGGAAAGGACTGGACCTCAAGGTCAATATGGGTAAGCAGTGAAGCAGTGAGATATCACCCTCCTCCTGCCAAAATTCACTAGTAAGACACATCCAGAATTAGGGAAACACTAGTTTTATTCTTGTCTGCCATGGCCAGGCCACATCTGTGTTTCATTCTTGGCACAACATTTTATGAATCCCATAGACAAGCCGGAGCACCAAAATGGTGGGGACAGTTGAGTCACTGCTATATGATGATGACTTGAGAGAACCAAGGATGTTTAGGCTGTAGAAGGAGAGTAGTCAGGAGGAGTATGACTTGTTTTCAAACGCCTGAAGGGTTGTCTTGTGGAAGAAGGATTAGACTTTAAAATGCAGTAGCCTCAGAGAGTAAAAGTAAAAACAATGGATAGAAATAGATTAGAAAGAGGAGAATTTCAACTCAAAGGAAAGAACTATTTGCTAGCAATTTGAATTATGGAAGTCGTTAAATGACCATTCATTAAGGTTATCATAGAGGGGATTTTTTTCTTAGGTATGGATTGGACTAAGATGCTTTTTGGGGCCCCCTTTGAACTCTGATATTCTGTGATTCTGCAAATAATAGGTACTTGGTAGATGCATGCTGAAATGTGATTGGCTACTCATATAGGATTACCCAAAACTCTGCCCAATTTGCTTTTAGAAGTGCCAGACCTGTCTATTTACCATTCAGTGGTCTGAGACCATGGCAACTGACATGAGCTGCTCATTACCCTTTATTTCAACCTGAGAATTCCTATGTAAATGTACTGTAAGGGCAAAATTTAGTGTGGGGAGAGTTAATCGGGCAGTGCGCCATAATATTGGGGTAAGAAAGGAGATTAACAGCCTCTTTCAAAAAACAAAACAGGGTTTCTTAAAGGGAACAAATTTAAAAGACAAGTAAGGTTAATAGAACTAGGGACCAAGAAAAGGGGAATAGGGGAAGGAAAAAAATACGACCCTCAAACTCACCACCACCTGGAATCAGCAGTTCCAAAGAGAACCAGCTGTGCAGCGTCCCTTTCTCCCTCTCCCTCTCCCTCATGCACCAGAGAGAGCTGTCTCCTCCCTGGCTTTCTCCCAAAAACCCCCTCTCCCACAGGCAGCAGGGCCATACACACGCACACAGCCCTAAGCTAATTGCCTGGCAGCCCTGATTGACAGAACTAACATGTGGTTCTACAAATGCTAGCTGCCTAGCTTCTGGACACCAAAGACCCACTTACTTGTCCTCACTAGGCTTCTTGTCATGGCAGGACTTCCCTAAATCCAGCATCTCTCCAGCAGGGGTGGTATTCCAACTCTCACAGTACCCAAAGACAGGACACATTCCACATGTCTTACTGCTGTTAGTGTTTTTCTTTTGTAATGGTGGTTTGGGAAAGAAGCTTCAGAGATGTCCAACTAACCAATGGGTCCATAAAAAGTTGTTTCCAAGATGTATTTCAAAGTATTACGAGGCCTCTCTTACTAGGTGTCACAGTGGGTAAAGTACTGGGTCTGGAGTCAAGAAAACTCCATTCTCAGACAGTAATTAGCTATGTGACCCTGGCTGAGTCCTTTAACCTGTCTGTTTCAGTTTCCTTAACTATATAATGAGAATAATAATAGCACCTGTCTCTCCAGACTGTTATAAGGATTAAATGAGATCAATAAAGCTCTTAATACAATGCCTTGCACAAAGCAGGCATCTAATAAATGCTTAGTTCCTTCTTCCTTTCCTTTTCTTGCCAAACTAATACTCCAATGGTATGAAATTGCTTACATTTAAAAGAAATCTTGTTTATTATTCCTGGGACAGGGACCGTACTTGTGATTTCACTGGTGGAGTGAAATCTCTGTTGAGGAAACTGTCTCTACCAATGCAGGGCAGCACCTTCTTTTCAGCTTAGAGTCTTGGAGAGTTAGCTGAGGTACTAAGTGATAAAGTGACTTGGATAGGGGTCACACAACCAATATGTTTCAGCAATGGGACTTGAATACACATTGTTCTGGTTCTAAGGCTGGCTCCCTATCTGCTATGCCATTCTGCCTGGCATTATTTGTAGGTCATAATAATAATTATAGCTGATATTCATTACACTTGCTTTATGACGAAACACAGTGTCTTGTCATGCAGTAGAAAGACCCCAAGACTAGGAGACAGTACGCTGGAATTCATATCTGAGTATTGACATTGACTAAATCATTTAATTTCACCTGACCTCAATTTTTCATCTGTAAATTGGTAATAATATGCTATAATATGCTATCTAATAATATGCCATCTCTCTGATGGGGATGTCACAATGAACAAATGAAATAAGGAGGACAATGACGATGATGACAATAACACCACCTAGCATTTCTATGGTGCTTTGAATTTTGCAAAGTGATTTGCAAATTTTTCTCCTTCTATCTTCACAACAAAGCTGGGAAGAAGGTATTGTTATTATTAGCCCCATTTTACAGATAAGGAAATTGACTTAGAAAAAGGTTAAATTACTTCCCCAAGGTCATGCAGCTGCCAAGTATCTGCATTAGGATCTAAACTCATGCCTTTCTCAGTCCAGGTCCAGCCTTCTCTGTTAGTGTTGCTGTTGTTGTTCAGTCATTTCTGACTCTTTATAACCCCTTTTGAATTTTCTTTGGCAAAGATACTGGAGTAGTTTGCCATTTCCTTTTCCAGCTCATTTCATGGATGAGGAAAGTGGGGCAATTAAGGTTAAGTGGCTTGCCCGGAGTCACACAACTAGTGTCTATTGTCAGATTTGAACTCAGATCTTCCTAACTACAGACCTGGCACTCTGCCCCTGCACCACCTTGCTGCCCAGAATTTTATCTACTGCTTTGTAAGACATTAAATGCTCAATAAATGTAGGATTACCATTTTTACTATCAAATGATATAATGAATGAAAAGCACTCTGTGATTTTAAAGTGATACATAAATGTGAATTATTATTCTATGATAGCTGACTTTGCACATTTAAAAGGCTAAAGCTATTCAACTGAGGGCATAAAGATATATATTTGTACATTTACTTAAAATGGGTTATTATTAAAGACTATAGTCCAAAAACCAGAATTAAACAAATTTCAGCAATGGCAATTGAGATTTGTTGAACACTTTCAATTAAAACAGAAATACTAAAAGAAACTATTCCAAAATTTATTTTATCATAGTAGTCACAGAATTTACTCATCAATGTTGCTATACTCTAATCCTTTATACTCCCAAGGTCTTTAAAGACAATGCTGTGAATCTACCAAACCAAAATATATCCCCTTATTAATTATGAGATAGATGTCAAGCGTGACTGTGGCCAAACATTTTAACACCTTGCAGGCAACCTGGTGATGAGGAGTTATGATTTCATTTAGTCTGCTTCTTGGAGTACAAACATAGTTTGTCCCCAGGATCATAATTAAATTGACTATAAAACTTTTCAGGAGACGATTTGTTTTGTTTTGTTTTGTTTTAGTGAGGCAATTGGGGTTAAGTGACTTGCCCAGGGTCACACAGCTAGTAAGTGTTAAGTGTCTGAGGCCGGATTTGAACTCAGGTACTCCTGACTCCAGGACTGGTGCTCTATCCACTGCGCCACCTAGCTGCCCCGACGATTTGTTTTTAAAAGTGAAGATAGTGGGGGAGGGGGGAATCTCATTGACAATACAATATATACATACATATATATGCATATACATATATATCTTCCACTACCTGCATAGTATCTTTCATTTTCCTATATTGAATAAAATGTTTATGATTACATATTAGGGTTCCATTATAAACTCCCTTTCAGTCATTATTAATAATGATGGTTACATATATATATATATATATATATATATATACATATATATATATATATATAGAGAGAGAGAGAGAGAGAGAGAGAGAACACTTTAAGCTTTTCAAAGTGTTCTACAAGTATTATCTCATTTTATGTTAACAACAACCCTGCTGGTAGAAGCTATTACTAGCCCCATTTTACAGATAAGGAAACTGAGGTAGATAGGGGTTAGGTGACTTGCCTAGGGTCAAACAACCAGTAATTATCTAAGGCTGAATGTAAACTCTTATTGCCTGATTCTAATTCCCATGTTCTATCCACTGGGCTACCTAGTTGTGATGTATGCTCAAAAGATTTTCAGATATGAAGTAAATAACAAGTACTATTCCCTTTAGAGTCTAAATAATTTCCTTCTCCCTCCATATATGAATATAAGAATTGTTACAAATGTAAATATAATTTTAATATAGATCATTATACACAAAGAGGAAAGTCAATAAGTAGGAGGGGAGGGGATAAGAAAAGTGGGGGGAGTTGATAGAAAGATGTTCTAGTTAAAAGCAAAACACTTTTGAGGATGGACAGGGTGAAAAAAAAGAAAGCCAATAGGATAATTAGGGGAAGAAATGGGATGGAGTGAAATACATAGAAATTATAACCATAAAAAATTTTATTAAGTTTCTCTGATAAAGGCCTTATCTCTCAAATATATAGAGAACTGATTCAAATTTAAAAGAATGCAAGTCATTCTGTAATTGACAAATGGTCAAAGGATATTTTTCAGATGAAGTAATCAAAGCTCTCTATAGTCATATGAAAAATGCTCTAAATCAGTAATGATTTATTATTTTTATTTTTACATGTACTAATGATTAAGTGAAAATTAAAAGAGCCTATCAGATTGGCTCATATGACAGAAGAGAAAAATGACAAATGTTGGAGGGCATTTGGGAAAAGTGAAACTAATGCACTGTTGTTAGAGTTGTAAATTGAAAACCATTCTGGAGAGCAGTTTGGAACTATACCAAAGGGTAATAAAATTATGCATAAACTTTGGCCCAGCAACACCTCTACTACATCTATATTGCAAAAAGATAAAAGAAAAGGGAAAAGAACTTATTTGTACAAACATTTTTATCAGATCATTTTGTGATGGCAAAGAATTGGAAATTGAGGGGATCCCCATGGATTGGGGAATAACTAAACAAGTTGTGGTATATGATTATGATTGAATCCTATTGTGCTATAAAAAAAAAAAAGATGGACAGAATGCTCTCAGAAAAACTTGGAAAGACTTACATGAACTGATTCAAAATGAAATAAGCAGAACTGAGAGAACATTGAACACAGTAACAGTCACATTGTATGATCAGTTGTGAGTGATTTAGCTATTCCCAGCAATACAATGACCTAAGACAATTCCAAAGGACTAATGATGAAAAAATCCTATCCACCTCCAGAGAAAGAATTGATGGAATTTGAATTTGAATGCAAATGAAAGCATATTTTTTTAAACTTTCCTTATTTTTTCTTGTTTGGTTGGTTTTGGGTTCATGTTTTCTTTTACAACATGACTAGTAAGGAAATATGTTTTTCATAATTGCACATTTTTAACCTATATCAGTTTGTTTTATCCACGTTATACTTGATCACCATGGGCCTCTCCCATACCTATGTATCTGTCATGAGCCCTCCTTTTTTCAATTGGTGTGAACAATATGAAGATGAATTGTACCAGGGCCTTTCTCTCAAGGAACTTATGATCTTGAGAGAAATTATTAATAGCTAACAATTTAGAAAGATTCAGATTTCTCCCTTTGATCCTGATTTCTAGACCTCAGTCTTTGAAAATTGAGCTAACCTTCATCTCTATCCAAACCTCAACCAGTTGGGGAAGTCATTGTGCCCTACTCAGGTTTGGGTGGGGATAAAATTCTTTGAATAGGGGCGGCTAGGTGGCGCAGTGATAGAGCACCGGCCCTGGAGTCAGGAGTACCTGAGTTCAAATCCGGCCTCAGACACTTAACACTTACTAGCTGTGTGACCCTGGGCAAGTCACTTCACCCCAATTGCCTCACTAAAAAAAAAAAAAAATTCTTTGAATAGATTGCCCAATGCTAGGAGTAACTTAAGAAGTAAATGACATAATCAAAGTTCAGGTCCAGCCCCTCATGGTAATATTCATTTTCTCATTAATTGTTACTCAATCAGAATTGACTGCCACCTTCTGGAACATCTCTCTTCCAAATAATCAAATGACCATCCTTTTATTAAAATGCTGGTGGTATTAGTAAAATGATTAAATTACTCAGAAATTATGTCTCTCAAACCTTTTTATTTTTTTGTTTTTGGCTTCACAATGAGGGTTAAGTGACTTGCCCAGCGTCACACAGCTAGTAAGGGTCAAGTGTCTCAGGCCAGATTTGAACTCAAGTCCTCCTGAATCCAAGGCCAGTGCTTTATCCATTATGCCACCTATCTGCCCCCTCAAACCTTTTTAAATGCAAAAATCTAATAGAGGAGATGAAAACATATATACAAACCTCTATAATTCAAAATAGAATGTAATAGCTAAAAGAAACACCTACCATGTTGGGTAGTAAAGTCAGGGTCCAAAATGATCTTGTAGGGGCCAAATTTAATGTGGAGAGTTAATTGGGTGGCTCACCGTAATATTGGGGTTCAAAAAATAATGAGGGACCTCTGAGGACACTCCTTCTTAGGGTTGGCCAAGTTTAAACTAGGTGGCTAAACATCTAATCATCTTAAATGGGTACTTAGTAGTTTCTCATTCACACCCAATTCAAACACTACTAAATCAATCAGGTTGGACACCTGGGTGTCTGCCAAATTCCATTATTTTACATGGAGTGTTTCCTTGATGAAATAATATTTATAGATTAGAATCCTTGGTCACACTTAATAAGGTGAAATAAAATAGAGATAAAAGTAAAGTATTTCATTTCATTTTGATCAATTTCACAAATGCAGCATGGGGTAGAATAGGTAGATAATAATTTGCTGAAAAGGAACTGGGTTGGGGGGAGGTTAGTGGCTTACAAGTTCAATCTGAATCAACTATGCAACCAAAAAAATGAATACACTTCTATTTTTCATTAAGAAAGACATGGAGTTCAAAATGAGGGAGGTTATCAAGTGATACATTGTATTTTGAGTCCTACATTTCTTTCTTTTTTGTAGCAGCCACTTTAATTTTTTAATTAGTAATATTTTTTCAAATCACAGGTTAACATAGTTTTCAACATTCACTTTTATAAGATTTTGAGCTGCCAATTTTTCTCCTTCCTGCCCTCCCCTTTCCCCTTACTAAGACAGCAAGCATTTTGATATGGGTTATATGTGTACAATCACGTTAAACATATTTCCACATTAATCATGTTGTGAAAGATGAATCAGAATAAAAGGGGAAAACTAAGGAAAGAAAAAACAACAAAAAAATTGAAAATAGTATGTTTCAATCTGCATTCAGACTCCATAGTTCTTTCTCTGGATGTGGAGAGCATTTTCCATGAGTCTTTTGGAATTGTCTTTGATCATTGTATTGCTGAGAAGAGCTAAATCTATCTTAATTGTACAGGATACAATGTTGCTGTTATTCCAAACAATGTTCTGCTGGTTCTACTCACTTCACTCACTATCAGTTAATATAAGTCTTTCCAGGTTTTTCTTAAATTTGCCTGCCTATCATTTCTTAAAGCACAATAATATTCCATTACAAACATATACCACAACTTGTCCCAATTGATGGGCATCCCCTCAATTTCCAATTCTTTGCCACCACAAAAAGAGAAGCTATAAATAGTTTTGTACAGGTGAGTATTTTTCCCTTTTTCATGATGTCTTTGTGGTACATATCTAATAGTGTTATTGCTAGATAAAAGGGTATGCAGTTTTATAGCCCTTTGGTCATAGTTCCAAATTGCTCTCCACAGTTCTTGGATTATCAGTTCACAACTGAGTACTACATTTCAAGAGGGAAATTGGTAAATTGGAGAGCAAGCAAGGGAGGACAACCAAGATAGTTAAGGTCATTGAGATCATGCCACATGTGAATTGGCTGAAGAAACTATTAATATTTAGCCTGGAAAAGAGATTTAATTAGCAAAATCATAACTATCTTCAAAAACTTGAAAGACTTTTTAGAGGAAAGGGAATTAGATCTTTTCAGAGATGGCAGAATGAATCATCGTATTGCTGAATTCAAATCCAGCCTCAAAAACTTCCTAGATGTGTGAGCCAGAAAATCACTTAACCTCTTACCCTCTCAATTTCATCATCTGTAAAATGGGGATAATAAAGAGTGGCAAACATAACAAAAAAATTTAAAATATTGGATATTAGAGGAGATGTGGGAAAACTGGGACACTAATCCACTGTTAGTGGAGTTGTGAACAGATCTAACCATTCTGGAGAATAATTTGGAATTATGCCCAAAATGCTATAAAACTGTGCATACACATCCAGCAATACCACTGCTAGGTTTATATACCAAAGACATCCCCAAAAAGAGAAAAAGACCTATTTGTATGAAAATATCTATAGCTGCTCTTTTTGGGGTAGCTAAGATTTGGGAATCAGAGGGATGCTCATCAATTGGGGAATGGCTAAAGAAGCTGTGGAATATGATTGTAATGGAATATTATCATGCTATAAGAAATGACAAGTAGGATGATTTCAGAAAGGTCTGGAAAGACTTATATGAATGGATGTATAGAGAAGCAAGCAGGACCAAGAGAACGTTGTGCATGGTGACAGCAAAATTGTTTAATGAAGAACTGTGAATGACAACTATTCTCAGCAATACAATTATCCAAGACAATCCCAAAGGACTAATGACGAAGCATACTATCCACCTCCAAAAAAAGAACTGATATTGATTGACCACAGACTAGTGCATGCTGTTTAACTTTCTTTTATTTGTATTCTTTTGTTCATTTTCTTATGCAAAATTAATAATATGGAACTGTTTTACATAATTGCACATGTACAACTTATATCTGATTGCTTACCTCCTGGGGGAGTCGGGAGGGGAGGGAGGAAAGGAGGGAAAGAATTTGGGACTCAAAACCTCAAATAAAATATTTATTACTGTTTAAAAAAATAAAATCTTCCACAATATGAAAAAAGAGGATAATGATAGGATTGTTGCGAGGGGAAGAATGACATTTCTCAATCACTTTGCAAACCTTAAAACACTATATTAATGTTAGCTGTTATTATTATTCTTGGATTGTAGTGTAGAGAAGCACATTTAAGTTCTATAGAAGGGGAAAAAATCTAATAATTCAAAAGTGGAAAGGGTTACTTGAAGAGACACTGTTTTCCTGACTACTAGATGTCTTTAGGAATGCCTGAATAACCATTTTCTGGAATTCTCTAAGAGACCTTCTTATTCAGAAATAGGTTATATTGGTGCACCTAGGTGGTACAGTGAATAGGGCACATGCCTTGGAGTCAAGAGGACCTGAGTTCAAATCTCACTCAGATACTTAATAGATGTGTGGCCCTGGGTAAGTCACTTAACCCCACTTGCCTTAAACATCCAGGGCCATCTTACCACTGCACCCAGATAGCTCTAGAGAAGTGAGGTTGGTGACCTTGCACAGCCCTCCTTCAACTAAATCCTGCTCAGTGGGAATCACAACATCACCCTGATATCATGATCCTCTTCAAGAATGAAGGACAAATGGGAGCAGCTAGGGGCCACAGTGGATAAAGTACTGGCTTTGGATTCAGGAGAACCAGAGTTCAAATCCAGCCTCAGACACTTATTAGCTGTGTGAACCTGGGCAAGTCACTTAACCCTCATTACCTTGCAAAAACAAAACAAACAAACAAAAAACAAAACAAAACAAAAAGAATGAAGGACAAACAAAAACAACAATAAGTTGTACTAGATGGACTTCCTCCTAATTCTTCGATTCCTTTGGGAAAGAGGATTTAGTAGGACTGGTGAAAATGAATAAGTTCACAAGCTTAGCTCCAGCTGATGATCTGTTGCCAATGTCATATCAATTTAAACACATATCTTTTTGACTCAGCCAAAACAAGATGAAGTCCATAGGGTTGGATTCAGAACAACCTGGCACTTAGATCAATATGGGTTGATTATCTTCCTACCTGTCTATATCATCTTCACACGAACAAAAAACAAAACAAAACAAAACAAAACAGTGACATGTTAAATACTTAAGAGAAGTAATTCTGTTTGCTATTAAGGGAAAATCTCTTCTTTATGATTAATTTCTATTTAAATGGAAGAGAACCCTAGACATGATCATCCCACAGCTTGAGACAAATTTTCCAAGCTGGGAGTATTCTTACAAGTCTCTTTGTCAACAAGATTGTTTCTATCCTTTTTCTAGAAATAGAAGCTTTTAATGTCTCCATCACAATTCTCTAAGATAAAGTGTTTTCTGGGAAAAGTAGAAGTAGAAATTATAAGATTGAGGGAAAATATTTAAAGAGGACAAATGGTTTAAAATTATTGCCTCCATCACCCCTCAAACTCTGATAGAGATGGCCTAGGACTTGAAACTCAAGAGCCTTGGTAATAGCAGTTCTTCTATCTTTGTGTCCTCAACCATCCATCATCCTGAGATAAAATCCTTATGGACATGCAGCCTGGCAACTGCTCCTCCAACTACTGTAGCCACAACTAGTGAAGACCCCAATAGACTGAAAAGCAAAAGTTCTTGCCACCAAAGTCGTAGGCCCTGTCACATGATTTAAAGTAAAAAACAGATCATTTATTGGTGGAAATGACATTAGAGAAGTGACATCAACATGTTCTTTGCCATTACATTCTAAGGATCATGGGAACTTCCATCTGATTTGCAGATAAAACCTCTCAAGATAAAACCCCCATTAACATGGGATCTCCTTCAGAGTAAGTACTGTCTTGTTTTCTCATTATTTTAAAATTTCCTTTCCTTTATTCTGAATTTAAAAAATAAAACAAGCATTTCCATAACATGGCAGAATAGACAAGAGGTGACTGCACATGAAAATGCAATTCTATTATTGTACAATTTGTTATTCCTTACAAGAAAGTCATCATGTAAATGTCTTTTTTTCCCTTTTTCTCTTCCCTGCCTTCACTATACCCTAAAGATGGCTACTATAAAATACAAATATGTATACACACACACACACACACACACATACACACCCCCCAATCTATCCCTTCTACATCATGATTTTCCCCATCATACTTTTGATATATCACAGATTGACAATGGAAATTGGGCGGGGGGGGGAGTTCTATGGAAGCCAAAGACAAAGGCCAGCAGATGATAAAGAAAAGTTTAGAAACTCAGAAATGCATAAAAAATATGTATTTTATTTTATAATATCAACTTACTTTATTTATTAATATTATTACCATTTATATTTCTCTGGTACAAAGGGAAGGTCAACAATTTTTATTCAGATTTTCCAGATCATGGGAGGAGGAGGAGACTGTGCCTGTAATGTAGAAGGAATAATTATGTGTATGTGTATGTGTATGTGTATATACATTTACATGTACATGTGTAAAATCATTCTATACATACTACTTTTTATCAGCCTTCCCTGGATGCAGATACTGTCTTTCTTCATAGATCCTTTGTAGTTAATTTGAGCAATTATAACAATCAATATATTGTGGTAAATATTATTTGTGGTAAAGATTAATTTCAAAAGTTTTAGTTGAATCATTTGGGAGGGGCCACACCTGGCCCACCCTGAGATTACATATGCTACTGAGAAGGACCTCCCCTTTTCCGGGAGGAAAAACTTAACACTACCAGAAGGGAGGCAAGTTCCAGGAAGCAGGGCATGTTCAGAAGTTCTTACTCTTTCGGCCTGGTGGATCTTTCTGGAGGTGTCCTGGACCTGGCAGAAACACATGTTTTGCTCTGTTTTGGGCAACTGCATTTCTAATGAGTAACTGTAGACTGACCGGGGTTGATGAGTTTAACCCTAAATTCCTTTGAACTAGCTTAATTGGGAACACTCTGGGTTTGCATAAGCTAAGCTTAGAGTTAAGACTATCTATCTGTATTTCTACTTCCTTATTTCCTTAATTGGTTTCACCTTTGTGGTTTAATTAATTCCCAAGTAATAAAACCTGATCCTTTATGAACTAAAATTCAGAGGCTCCTTTTATTATTGGCCTGGGAGGAATATATAAAGAGGAAAGTTCAAAGGGAAGTTTAAACCTAAAAGAGTCCCTCATATTTCCAGGACCCCAATATTAAGGCAAGTCACCCAAATAACGCTCCGTATATGAAATTTTGGCCCTCACAATATCACAGTTGCTCAAAGTTGTTCTTAAAACAATGTTGCTATTATTATATGCAATTTTCTCTTGGTTCTTCTTATTTTACTCATTATTTCATGCAAGTCTATCCATGTTTTTCTAAGATCATTTAGCTCATCATTTCTTATATCACAGTAGTATTCTATGATGATCACAATTTGTTTAGCCATTCCCTGATTGTCAAGCATCCTCACAATTTCCAGCTCTTTCCCACTACAAAGTGAGCCGCTATCAATATTTTAGAAAATATAGGCTCTGTTTCTTATTCCCTAATCATCTTGGGAAACAGACCTAATAGTGGTATTGCTGGGTTAAAGGCTATAGAGAATTTAGTAACTCATTGGGTACTGCCCAAATTGCTCTCTCAAATGGTTGGATCTCCTCCGACATTTGTTGCTTTCCCCTTCAATCATTTTAGATAGTCTGATAGATATAAAATGATAACTTAAGGTTGTATTAATTTGCATTTCTTTAATCAATAATGATTTAGAGCATTTCATATGATTATAAATTTTTATTTCTTCATTAAAAACTGTCTGTTCATATCCTTTGACCATTTACCAATTGGGAAATGATTTGTGTTCTTAAAGATTTGAGAAATCTTTATATATTTTTGAGTTATGGAGACTTTTATCTGAGAAATTTTTAAAAATTTCCCCCAATTTTCCCCCTTCCCTTTTGATCTCGGCAACATTTATTTGTACAAATCAAAATGTATGTCTATTCTTTTCCACTAATCTACCTTTCTATTTCTTAGATGATACCAGATAGTTTTGATAATTACTTAATTATAATATAGTTTAAGATTTGCTACTGCTAAACCTCCATCCTTTACAATTTTTTTCTTCCAAATTAATTTTAAAAAATTTTTTAACTCAGTAAATTTTTTTTTGGTAATTGGGATGGCATTGAATACAATTTTTCATTAGTTCCTTTGAGATTTTGAACTGTTTTTCTTCCAAATTAATTTTTGAATTTTTTAACTCTACAAAATATTCTTTGGTAATTGGAATGGCATTGGATATATAAATTTTTTTAGGCAAAATTGTCATTGTTATTATATTGGCCCTGCCTACTATGAAAAAATAATATTTCTCCAATTATTTAAATCTGATTTTCTTTGTATAAAAAGTTTTTTAAAAAAATAATTTTGTTCATATAGTTCCTGGGTTTGTTTTGGCAGGTATATTCCCAGGTATTTAATACTGTCTAGAGCAGCTTTAAATGGAGTATCATTTATTATCTCTTCTTTCAGGGTTTTGTTAGTGATATGTAAAAATACTTTCTAACCTGCTACTATGCTAAAATGATTGTTTCAACTAACATTTTATTTGAGTCTTTCAAATTTTCCAAGTATATCATCACATGTATTTTTCTGTTTGTATCCTTAGTGCTTAATAGAGTGTTTTGCAAATGGCACAACTGCTTAATAGCTTCATTGTGCATTCATTAATGCTGTCTGCATAAGATTTTCTTTAATGTTGATTTAACCAAAGTGTAGATTGACAATGTTTGTATGACACTACTTTGTATGATACCTTTAAAATAATTTTGTGTTGTGTATGAATAAAATTTCCATATACAAAGAGGAAAATAACAGATTACATATGAAACCACAAATCTCCTTAATGTACCGCTTGTTTTTAACTATATTATAAATTTGATAGTTTCAAAGCTGTCCTGTTTGTTTGTGTCTCTGTCTGAACTTCCTTCTGTTTTCTTCCATGTTTATGATTCCTTTAAAAGAAAGGATCGTCTCTCCATTGCATTCAGAATAATTTCTCTCCCCTTTCTTTGTTCTCTTTGGCATTACGTCTCTCTAGTTTCTAATTACAACAGCTGTTTTTAGTGCAGATTGGCTGAAAGGGTCCAGTGTTGGGAGACCGCAGGAATCAGAGCCTGCTTTACCAGCTTACTCTCTTCCATTTGGAACAGAGCATTCTAAAAGAGTGAGTACTGAAGTACTGAAGGCTTGAGGGGAGCAAAACAAATGATGAATGTGCTCCATGTGGTTATGTAACAGCCTGTTCAAAATGTCTGAACTAGATTCTTTTAAGATCCCATTACTGGTTCCTATTGAAAGTTTCCTAATGGCCTTAAGAGGATTTTTGTTACCAACATGATTCTTCACTCCAGTTACTATGTTGCACATGTTCCTTATTACTATGCCATTATTCGTCATTATTAAAACCATGAAAAGAATTAGATATATAAAGAAGAGATGAAAACTGGATTCCCTCAGCTGACCATATAGATTGACTTCCTGACTGCACAAGCAGGAGAGGTAATATGGTGACATTGCTTTATTTTTATATTTATATGTACAGAAATTTGTCAAGTCAAATTATTTATCAAAAGTATCCTAGTATGAAAAATGACATTAATGAAATCCTTTTACTGCTACCTAAGAATTAGAAATCACTTAGTTATTTTTAGAATAATATCAAAGCACTCTACATCTAAACATTTAGTGTACTTGGACAGTAGAGAATTACCTAAAATTTGTTTAGCATCTTTAAATAGTAAATAATAGGGGGCAGCTAGGTGGTACAGTTGGATAAAGCACCAGCCCTGGATTCAGGAGGACCTGAGTTCAAATCCAGCCTCCAACTCTTGACACTTACTAGCTGTGTGACCCTGGGCAAGTCACTTAACCCTCATTGCCCCACCAAAAAAAAAAAAGAAAGAATTACACCCTCAAACATCCAAACAAACAAAAATAGTTAATAGTATAACTTCCTAAACTCTAACTTTTCTTTGTGTTATGGGGAAAATGGGGTGGGGGTTTGGGACAGGGGTTGGGGTTTGGGGTCCTTAGGAATTCCTCTTTAAGAATTACACCCTCCTGCACACAAATACAATAGAATAAGATAATAGTTTATTTAGGGGCTGGGGAAGGGAAACCAAGAGAGAAATCCTTGGACTTCTTCTCATAGGGTGAAGGCATGGCATGGAACATGGTTCTGAGATATCAGTCTTCTCAAACGGGAGACAAGCAGATACTTTTATAGAGGACTGATGGGGGTGATCATCTGAGTGTGGAAAGTTACCTTCTTGGGGGAGGACCACCCCCCACTGGTGGTGGCTGGGGGAATTGGGTGAGGGGTGGCTGCAGATCTCTCAAGCCATCTCTCTCCTCCTCCAGCCACAAAGGCAGCTGCCACACCTAATCTTATCTCCCCAGGAGTGGGGGAGACTGGAATGAAGGGTGGTGGTCCAGGAGCTAGCTCAGTCCAGATCTGGTTCCACTTATTTCTTTAGGTGTGTCTGTCCTTTGGTTTAGTTTCTCAAGGAGAAGGTTCTTTGAGGTACCTCAGAAAACTTCTGGGGTGGCCTGGGACCATAACATTTGTATATGTATTCGGATAAAGATATTAAATGATTCCACCTCTTTTTTCTTCTTTTTTCTCTCCCAAGCAAAATAAGACAGGAATTAAAAGAATAAAATGACTAGGTAGTACAAATCAATAGTCAAAATCAATGGGATACAACCAGATTTCACATCATAAAGACATATGAAGTGATTATCACTTGAAAATAAGTTGATGTGTCTGAGTCTGACTTTTATGTACTCATTAAAAAACAGTAACAGCAACATAGCAGCCACCAAGACATTTATCAATGTGGTAGTCTGAAGGATTCACTCTCAAACTGGATAACACACCTTATGAAAATCATCCATAGAATTATTAAATGGTAAATAGTCTTGGTTATTTCTTCTATTTCAGAAACTATCTGAGAGTTAAATGTCATTTAGTTTGCTTAAATAATCAAAATGATCAAGTTTCAGTAGGGGGAGATGGTTCTTATACATATGTGAATATAATTCATAGAATAGCTGAGTGAGGTGTTTAAATGATACTGAAGTTTTGTCTTTGGTACAATGAACTTTCAAAGCGCCAACAATCTGGCAATACAGAGAGACAATCTGAGTGTATCTTAAAGAAACAATATAAGAAATAATAATTGAAGCATAATATGTTATTGCCACATATATTGTTAGTTCCTGTGGTCATCCACCAGATGTGCCCTTGGGGGAAAAACAGCAAAAAAAAAAATAGAAAAAAAGAAAAAGAAAAAAGTGAAAAGAAAAAAGTCAGCAAAGAAAATCAAAGCATACTTGTAAACATTTAATAACTTTTGCTTGTGTAATCATCTGTGCTACATAAATCTGGAACTTCCATATTACATAAAGTTGGAGGTCTTAAGAGCTTTAAAAAAAAAAACTGGTACCAGATGCATTTAAAGGCTGGCTTTTAGTTCAGATGCAGCTTTCCTTTTACCAAGAGCACTTATTTCGTCGTCTAAAGTTCTTCTCTTTTCTTCAAGTTTCAGTCTTTCTTCTTGATGAATTCTTTTAAGATGTTCAAATTTTGCCTGGAGCTCTCTCTCAGCTTCTTTCAAAATGGCTTCTTTCTCTTTCACTCGCTTCACAAACAATTTTTTCATCTCCTCTTCTTTCCTTTGAAGTTCGCCAAAAGATTCATACCTTTTGAATTCATAAGCCTCCTGAACACTCACAGGTTTTTTCTCTAGGTTTGCATCTTTAAAACCAGTTTCCTCCAGTTTGCAACGCCTATAATTTTCATAGTGTCGAATATGGGTTTGTTCTCTCAAGTCTTCCATATTTGTGCAAATAAGCATTTCCCGGAGTTTTACAAAGTCACAGTGATTTTCATTTTCCACTTGCACAATGCCCCAAGGGTACTGACGAGCTTTCACCATCTTATTTCCCAGCCTGACCTCCTCTGTGCTACCCACAACAGCAAATGGTAAATGTCCGTTCATTGAAGCATTAAGCTGAGCAACAGTTTCATCATCTGTTGGAAAAAGGTATATTTGGATTCCATTGGTGACCAATTCATTCATGAGTCTAAGCTTAAACTTCTGCAATTCAGCTTTAGTAATTGTATCTGCTTTGGCAATCACAGGGATTATATTTACCCTACTATCAAGTTTCTTCATGGTTAATAAGTCAAGGGTCTTAAGGGAATGACCTGTAGGTGAAATAAAGTAAAGGCAGACATGGATTCGAGAATCTCGGTAGTTAAAGAGCGATCGTTTAATCTTCATTTCTTCTTGGAGATAGGCCTCAAATTGAGCATCTATGTAATCGACTATTGGTCGATAGCTATCTTCTTTATTTATCTGGTCTCCAAATCCCACTGTATTTACGATGGTCAGTTTCAAACGGACATTGCTTTCCTGGAGTTCATATGTCTGGGCTTTAAGTCTTACGTTTGGGTGAAAGTGTGAGCATACGGAGCTATCAAAATTAGTGTTAAACAACGTGTCTATCAGGGTTGACTTTCCGATTCCAGTTTCCCCAACACAGAGAATGTTGAAACAGAACCCTTGCTGAATGGACCTGTTGACTAACTGATCAGGCAAACTTTCAAAACCCACATGGCCAGCTATAGTTAAACAACGAGGGTTTTCATCTGATATCTTTTCTTCTTTGCAAGGTTGGGAGGTGACACAAGTTGCTTTGATTCCCACAAGAGACTGATAGACCATATGCCGTGCCACATCGGAGGAAGCCATGGTCCCCAGGTATGTAGTGAGAAGCGGGCTGGGCGGGATACAGGAAAAGCCGAAGCCACAGTTTCCCTGCCCTCTAGCCTCCAAAGGTGGGGGGAAAGCCTAGGAGGGAGAAAGTAAGTCGCCACAGCTACCGCTTCGGGCTCCCCACGGTTGGAATTTAACCGGCGGCAGGAGACCGTCTCGAGCACGCGGGGTCGGGTGGACTAAGGTAAGAAATCCCGAACCCAGAGGCTGGAGAGGGGGGAGCCAGGGCCCGGCTAAAAGGATTACATCTTGAAAGAAATGCAGGTTTATCCTAGCTTAGAACCTCTTAAAAGGAGAAGCCTGGGGCTTCTCTGTACTTTAGCCTCACCATAATTCAGCGAAGGATGATTCCACTTTCTTGTCAGAAGACAGGTTCAGAAAGAGAAGACGACTTGCCTCAAAGCCAAATCAGCCTCTGCCTAAGCAAGTACAAATGTGATGAGACAATGTTGCTCCTTTAATTTAAAAAATCTTCAGTGGCTCCCTAGGGACTCTAGGAAGAAAATAAATAAAAATCCTGTTGGGCATTTAACACAACTCCCTACCATCTTTACAATTGTAGCTGCCGCTTTTTAAGTAGGAAACTGGTAAGATAAGACCTATGTTTTGTGTCATTTATTTTGTGAAACTAGATGGAAAATGAATTGGAGAGTGGAGAGACTGGAGGCAGAGAACTAATGCATTTTTAAAAGTACCATTTTAAGACTTCTTTTGTGTGTATATACACATATATGTGTGTATGTATACATATGCAAACATTTCCATATCTTTCTCTCTACATGTATGTTTGTGTGTGCAAAAAAGCATCATTGAGGATGTATGTCATATCAAAAAAATCAACTTAAATTTTTGATACTTTTTCTGTATAATGTATATGTACATCTAAACAGAGATATAGATAAATAACACTATCTACCATCATCTACCCACTGCTCCCCTCCAAATAACAGCTTTTACTTAAAATAAATACATATAGTCAAGCAAAACAAACCAACTCATTTTCCATGTCTAGGAATGTATGTCTCATTTTGCACCTCTACAATCCCTCTGTCAAGAGTGGGGAGAAATATTGAATAAAATCAAAAGAAGTACAGCAGGGAACATAAATACACACATATGTGTGAATATCTATGCATATATATATTTATATATATGTACATACTCATATTTGTATATAATAGAGACTTCACCTGTGATTTTCTTATGAGGAATTTCTTTTACCAAAGCAAATTTCCACCTTGACTGCAACTTGCCATATGGAGAATGCCTGTGATCACTGAAAGGTTAAGTGACTGGCCTAAGGTCACACACTCATTATGTGTCAATAGTAGGACTTGATCCCATGTATTCCTGACTCTAAGGCTTACTACCTATCCATCAGATTTAGAATTATATCCCAAACATCACTAATCTGTGACTTTTGGACCAAGGAATACTACTACTAGATCTATAATTTTAAAAGATCAAAGAAAGAGGAAAAGAACCTATATGTCCAAAAATGTTTATAGCAGCTTTTTTGTTAGTAGCCACAAACTGAAAATTAAAGGGGTGCCCACCTATTAGAAATGACTAAATAAGTTATATGAATACTGGGGCAGCTAGGTGGCACAGTGGATAAAGCACCAGCCCTGGATTCAGGAGGACCTGAGTTCAAATCCAGCCTCAGACACTTGACACCTACTAGCTGTGTGACCCTGGGCAAGTCGCTTAACCCTCATTGCCTGGAAAAAAAAAGCAAAAAACAATATATTAATACCATGAAATATTATTGTGCCACAAGAAGTGATGAAAAGAACAGTTTCAGAAGAAAGTGAGAAGACGTCAATGAACTGATTCAGAGTGAAGTAAGCAAAAGAAAAACAGTTTTATAATGATCACAACATTATAAAGAAAAACAACTTGGAAAAACTTTCTATGTGATGACAAAGCATGATTGCCAGAGGATTGATACCACCTTTCAGAGAGATGATGCCTTTTTTAAAACTAGCATTGATTTAGTACTTTAAGCTCTGCAAAGCCTGATACATATATAATTTTATTTGATGAGGCAGATGCTATTTATGAACCCCATTTTATGGTTGAGGAAATTGAGGTAAAGGTCAAGTGGCTTGCTCAGTGTCACATGGCTAGTGAATATCTGAGACAATATTTAAACTCAGGTTTCTACCTGATTCTATGTCCAGTGCTCTAGCCACCGAACCACCTGGTTTCCTTTCAAATGACTTAAAATGAAGAATGATATAAATTTTTGGATATGGTCAATATGGAAATTTATGGTCTTGGACTATATTTGCTATGAGGGTTTATTTATTGCTCAGTGGGGAGTTGCAGTGGGAAAGATAATAAATGCATGTAGTTTTTTTTTTTAAAAAAGGCTTAACAGGGGAGCTGATATTTTACTTTAGTGACAGTAGGAAGACATTGGAGTTAATAGGTCATATATTACTGAATTACCTTGCATCACATTTTGTATTATAATAATAATACCTCTATCAATTGAAAGAATAGGTTGCAAAAAAAACACTTCGTGAGAAACTTCTTTAGCAAAGATGAAAATAGTAGTCTTGAGATGTACCCCATGCTCTGTATTGGATTCCCTTCATACCTTGGTAGGCACTTCTTTCCTCTCTCCTTCTCTAGGGAGGCAACAAGCTTTTATTAAAACCTTAATATGCCAGACACTTTGTCAAGTGCTGGGGATAAAAATACAAACAAAAAGATTATCTTTGCCATCAAGGCATTCCCATTGTAATGGTGAAAGACAACACACATTAGGAAGAGGATAGACTGGGAGTGGGAAAGAAAACTCAGAGTACTCACATGGAGACATGACATTGAGGTCTAAAAAGCCAAAGCACAGCTGGGAGGGGAACAAAGGTGGCAGGCCTGGGACTTCCCCTGAAATGGAGCCCTGGAGATGAGCGCAGCAATGAGAGAAGGGGACCAGAATGAGAGAGGTATGTTCTAGGGTGAGAAGGCCATAGGAACAGATATATCTTTTAGAGTGGGAGGGCCCAGGTGCTGAGGGAATTGAGGGAAGATTCAGGGTGTGACTGCAATTGAGGCAAGGTGTTGAAGTCCAGAAAGTCAGAAGCATAGCCAGCAAGGGAGGGAAGGGGAATCTCCCCAGCTTACTTTGTCCTTCATCTTGGGATGGTCTGAAGCTTTTTGACAAAGAAGCAAAAGAGACTAGGCAACACTATCTCTACTCCCTTCTTAGCTACCCTGTGGCTTTAACCTGACTCATTACTTGGGCCTCCTCTTAACTCCTCAGCTACATGGGCCATTACCTAGCACAACCTCTCTATTCCCTAGGTTAACTTTGTTTAAAAGAGTTTTATTCTCACGTGATTTGTTAATACAAGTATTCATCACTCCATAGCACATACACACAAAACACACACACACACACACAAACACACACATATATATATGCGTGTTTGTGTAAACATACAAATATGTGTATTTGTGTGTAGACACATACATATATACATGCATGCAGCCGTACATACATATATATCCAACAGAAATCAGTTGACAACTGAAAGTCAAATAATGGAAAAAAATTAACTTATCTTTAATCTGTTGATTATAGATTATATTCTGACAATCAGGGAATGATTATTTAATTAATACAGCCAAGATAAATAATGCACTTATCTTGCTTTTTATTATTCCCTGATCTTCTGTCTTTAGGGGGAGAAAAGCACACCAAAATGCCAGCAGGCCCAATATAAATGATTGATAATATTGCATAGAGAAAGATGGAAGAGACCTCAGAGGCTATCTATGGGAGGGAAGGGGAAAGGAACAAAAAAATTAAACATTAAATGGGTATATACTAAACACCAGGCTCTGTCCATTTCTATGGAGAACAATAAGAAGTTAAAGACATTATTTCTGTTCTCACTGAACTTTCATTTTAATTAGAGAGGACAAGACTTATGCACAGGAGACAAATTAAGAAACAATCCAGACAGTATCAAATAATCACATACAGTAAGTGCTTTCATACAGAGTTCACATCTTCCAGAAGTATTTCACCCATGCCTGTTTTTTTCCTCCACAATAATTTAAGCTCCCTTCATGTCACCAGAACCTCTCTTGTAAAGAAGGAAAGCAAGTAAAAGAGACCCACAAAGCACCTATATCTGACAGTATATGAAGAATTCAAAACCTGTACTCTCCCATCTTTCTATCCAAATCAAGAAAGTATGTGTTTCATCGTTAGCTTTGGGGACCAATATTTTTCATCACAAATAATGACAATCCTAGGTGCCTTTATATGTTGTTATTGGGTTTGGGATATTTTGTTGTTATCATCCTTATCATCATTGTTGTTTAGTTTAGCCGTCACTGTATATATTGTTCTACTGGTTCACTCAGTAAGCCTTTATTAAGTATCCACTAAATGCCTGTGACTGTGCTAGGCAACATTTCTTCATTGGCATCCTTTCTGGAGCCTCCATATACAGTGCCGTCAATAAATGGACAAATGCTTAAAGATAACAGGGAGCTAGCCACTCAGTCACTATTCTAGAGTTAATCACTTGATTACTAATAAAATGATGAAAAGAAATGAGAGAAGACTATCACAAGTCAGGAAATACAAAGTCATGAGCAATAAACATCTTTGTCTGCAAAGAGAAACAAAGGAATCTGGTATGATTGGGGAGAGAATGAAGCTGAATGGGAAGCATGTAGCAGACATCATTTGTTTTGATTTTCAGCTTATAAAACCTTCAGCCAGATTCTCCTGTGATAAATCTCAGTGTTTTGTATGGGCAGATGGCAACAACAGTCATGAAATGCCATTTTTAAAAAAAGTATCCAGATTAATTGGGAAGAGGAGAAAAATTATGCTAAGAGATTGAAATTAGAAATACAGATCTACCCAACAAAGCGAAATATCTTGTTATATCTATGTTCAAAGATATGGAATAATTTGGGGGTGAGAAAAGGATGTCATTATGAATTGTCAGCAAAGTGAAGATAACACAAAGCTAGAAGGGACAGCTACCAGAATGGACAAGACAATTGGGATCCAAAATATTTTGACAGGCTATAAAACCAAAATAAAATGTAATAGAGAAAAATGCTAAGTCGTACACTCGGGTTCAAAAAAATCAACTTTTTAGTATGAGATGTGAGGGGAGGTAGAATTAGAAGGAATTTGTGTGCAAAAGGATGTAGGAATTTTAATGAATTCTAACCTCAATATGAGTCACCAGTAAATTATGGCATCTCCAAAGACTGATTTTCTCTTGGCAAATGACTCAACATCTCTCAATCTTAGTTTACTCAACTATAAAATGGACATAATAGTAATATCTACCGCCCAGGTTTGTTATGAAGGTCAAAGGAGATTGTATGTGTGCACACTTGTGCACATGTGTGTGTTTGTACGTGAGTGTGTGTGTGTGTGTGTGTTGCTTTGAAATTTTTAAAGCATTACACTTGTTGTTGCTATTCAGTTGTTTTCAGTCATGGCCAACTTGTCATGATCCCATTTGGGATTTTCATGGCAATGATATTGAAGTGGCTGGCTATTTCCTTCTCCGGATCATTTTACAGATGAGAAAACTGAGGCAATTGGGGCTAATTGACTTATCCAGGGTCACACAGATAGTAGTGTCTAAGGTTTAGATTTGAACTCAGGAAGATGAGTCTTCCTGACCTCAGACCCAGCACTCTATCCACTGTGCCACCTCGCTGCCCTAAGCATTACATAAGTGTCAGCTGTTATTATTGTTACTGTTATTATCATCATCTAGGGATGATTTAAGAGAATTCCTAAGAATAAGGAAATGATAATTCTCTTGTATTTTGTCCTGGCCAACCCACATTTGTTGTTTAGTTCTGGCTGCCACATTTTAGGAAGAACATCAGTAAACTGGACAGTGGCCAGAGAAGCAAACCAAAACCTTTTTTCCATGTCATAGGAGGATTAGTTGAAGGAGATGGGAATGTTTCGCATGGAGAAGAGAGTGGGGGTGGGAGAGAAGACGAGCTGTCTTCAGGAATTGGAAACCATCCATATAAGAGAGATTAAACATGTTGTTTGGCCTCAAAAGGCCAAACCAGGAGTGATGGGTGGTATTTCCAAAGAAACAAATTCAGTCCTAAAGCAGGAAAGACAACTTCTTAAAAATGAGCTATCTTTAAATAGAAATCACTGTTTGGGAACAAGTTCCTCTTCAATGGATATCTTCAAGTAGAGGTTAAATGATAATGGTTTGTATATATTGAGAAGTGATTTCATTTTGAGTATGAGTTGGACTGGATGGTCACTGGGGTCACTTCCAACTCTAAAATTCTGTGATTCTATAGTGTATAAGGCCCCAGATATTAGTTCAAGTCCCAGATCTGTCCCTTACTTTAATATCTGTGTTTATCATAGGCATATCACTTAGCCTCCCAGAGTGTCAGTTTCTTCATCTTTAAAATGATTATAATAATGCTTGTGCCATCTAAGTCCCAGGACTGTTGTAAAGATCAAGTGGGATAACGAACCTAGATACTTAGTAAATGTATGTTGTTATAGAAATGTCAGAAATTATTGTCAGTTTTATAATTTGACATGAAAATATAATTAATGTTAGATGTTTAACAGTAGGTAATAGAAAGTTATTTATCTTGTTTTACATGATTGCACAAACATAACCTTTTTAAAAATTCTATTTTCAATTCATAAAACAAAACAAGCATTTCCTTAATGCAGTACAATTAAAGGTGATTGTATATGAATATTCAGATCCACCATGTACAACTTGCTATTCCCTACCAATATACAACAAAGTTATCATGTATATTTCTTTTTTTTTCCTTTTTTTATTTCCCTTCTCCCCACCTAGATATGGCTACCATTAGACACAAATAGGTATGTGTGTGTGTATACACCTATATAATATCTTTCTCTCCCCACTTCCTTACTTCCTGAGATGATAAGCAATCTGATATAGGTTGTATATGTGCATCCAGAGAAAGAACTGATAAAGAAATATGTATAGAGTAATGGATATGTATATATGTATGTATGCATATGTGATATACACATGTACATGCAATGTATATGTATATATGTATACATATACACATATATACATATCCATTACTCTATACATATTTCTTTATCAGTTCTTTCTCTGGATGCACATATACAACTTATATCAGATTGCTTATCAACTCAGGAAGTAGGGAAGTGGGGAGGAAAAGATATAATTTGGAACTCAAAATCATTTAAAAAAAACAATGAATGTTTAAATGTTAGTTTTTATATGTAATGAGGGGAAATAAAATATTATCAAAATAATACAATATAATAATAGAAATAGTAATATGGTAATATAAAAGTATTTTGTTCATACCTAGAACATTATTTTAAAAGAAAACTTATCATAAAGAAGATGTAATTGAAATGAAGGAGCAGGAAAATCAAATGTATCTGATTAGATAACTAGAAAAAAAAGATTTACTTGAGTATCTACTTTTTTTTTCACTAGGAAGTTTTCCAGTTAACTAAATTGAGTGCCAATTTTTAAAAACAACAAACTTTTCTAAAATATGTTGTTTTATATTTCAATTATCTTAAATACAGCATACTAACACAATTCAATGGGTTTTTAATCTATCATTCAAATGCAGCTGGGATCTCATGTATAAGGGTCTTTCCTCCAAAAATACAGATCTCAATCTTTGCCTACCCATCCTGTGTGAATCTTGTCCTAGTCCTAAATATTCAGGACAAGTTGTCCACTCATGTGCTAGGATCCTTCCTCTGGTTCTGCTGATGTTGTAAGTGTATCAGACCATTTCTAATTCCTTGTTTTCATCCCATGACCAGTTCAGCTACTTTATACAAATATTCATTTTTGATGGCATGCTGCCCACTTCTCCTTTCTAATCCCCTGTTTGTAATATGTTATACTCTCAACTTGGCACCACCTTGGACCATTCAGCCTCCTCTTCATTCTGCTATTTTCTGCCTTGCTTCCTACTGCTGATCTATATTCTAAGCCAGGGTTTCTTAACCTGGGGTCCATAAACAAACCCACTTCCTATCACTAAACTTGGGATGGGGAAAAAAGCAATTATATCTTTATTTTTCTATACTGAACCTCCAGAAACCATTCTTGGGAACCACTGAGCTAACCCACTCAGTTTGCCATGGTCTCTGGGACTATGCAGCCTCCAATTCACCAGGTCATTTTTCCACTCAGCCCCCATTATCCTCATTATCCTGCTTTCCTCCTTTTACTTTGTAACCTGTAAACAAATCACCACTCTATTACTTCTGAAAAGAACGTGTCCATTGTCCTATAAGTGCCCATCACTCTATTCATCTTTTCTATGGCTTCACAAAACAGGAAGCTGTTCCATTGCCACTACTCTCTAAACATTGTCATGTTTTCTTCACTAGAAAGTAAACTTTTTAAGAGCAGAGATTATCTTGATTTAGTATTTGTATCCTCAGTTCTTAATCATTGAGCTTGGCACATAGTAAGCCTCAAATGCCATTGATTCATTCACCCTTTTTTATGTGTCTCTCTAGTGTCCTTGGAATGATCATCAATTTTGTGTCTATAGTAGGGGTAAGGCAAGATAGGTTACTCCATGGATAGAGTGCCCTACTGGAGTCAGGGAGACTCATTTTCCTGATCTCAAATCTGACCTCAGACACTAGCTGTGTGACCCTAAGAAAGTCCTTTAACCCTGTTTGCCTCAGTTTTCTTATCTGTAAATTAAGCTGGAGAAAGCAATGCCAACAACTCCAGTATCTCTGCCAAGAAAACCTCAAATGTGGTCATGAAGAATCATTTAGGACTAACTAAACAATAGTAACAAGTAGTTATAGGCATAAGCATCAGTACTAGACCTGTGATTTTATTGGGAGGAAACTGGATGAAGAAACTCCCTCTACCACTGCAAGTAAGCACTGTCTCTTTATCATATGGCTTTAGATAGTTGCCTAGAGCAGGACTTATTATTTTTTTCCATTTGCAACCCCTTTTCACCTGAGACATTTTTATATGACCCTGGGTATATGTGTATATGAAATAGGTATGGATAACAGGTTACTGTTGCCAAATTTTTCTTATCCCATATTCAGTTTTACAAACCCATGTGGGTTACTGATCCACAGTTTAAGAAGCTTTGGACTAAAGGACTAAGAGATTAAGTGGCCTGCACATGGTTGTACAACCAGTATATATGTCTGAGGTAGGATTTGAACTTGGTTTATAGGGCAACACTCTAGTCACACCTCCCTTCCAAAGCAATTAGTATCAACATAGATTGTTATAAGGCACTATAATACAGTGGTGCTTCTAGGGAGCAGGGAGGTATTTTGAGCTATCCAATCTTCTCCAACACTAAATAATCCCAGATAATCATGCCTTTATAGTATTTGAGTTTTACAATTTTCTTCACTTTCCTCTCTTCCAATTTGTCTCTTCTCACCATCAATGAAGCTATATCTAGCAGCATATATACTCTATCCCAGTTTTGCTATTTTTAATCTTCTTTGGTCAGGGAAGCCTCATGTCTAAATTTATTAGAATTGTGAATCAAATAGGTATCAGTGTGGTCTGAGTGAGGGAACGAGGACCCTTTCTCATTGATAGTATATGGATTTGAAGTATACAGGTTTCATGACAGCTGTTTTCATTACTTAAAGAACTTTTTCCCCTTTCTTCTGGGTTATCTACTGTTCTTGAATAGTGGAATTTTCTGAAGTCTAACCTCTGGATAAGTGATATAAAGAAATATAGAAGCATTTCAAAATAATATTTTATTTTTTCTCCAATTTATGTTAAAACAATTTTAATATGTTTTTAAAGTTTTGAGTTCCAATTTTATCCTTCCCTCTCTTTCTTCGTACTCCCCTCCATGAGATGATAAGTAATCTGATATAGGTTATACATGTGCAATCATGTAAAACATTTCTGTTAGTCATTTTGTACAAGAAGACTAGAATAACGACAAAAAAGGAAAGTGAAAGATAGTATGCTCCAGTCTATATTCAGACAACACCAGTTCTTTCTCTGAAGGCAGATAGTATGTTTCATCATGAGTTCTTTGGGATCATCTTGGATTATTGTATTGCTAAGAATAACTAAGTCATTCACAATTCTTCATTAAACATCATTGCTCTTACAGTATACACATTTTCACTTCTTATAGAACATTAATATTCCATTACATTTTTAAAAATTTTTGTGGGGCAATGAGGGTTAAGTGACTTGCCCAATGTCACACAGCTAGTAAGTGTCAAGTGTCTGAGGTTGGATTTGAACTCAAGTACTCCTGAATCCAAGGCCCGTGCTTTATCCACTGCACCACAGCTTGGTCAACCGTTCCCCAACTGATGTACATCCCCTTGATTTCCACCTCTTAGCCACCACAAAAAGAACTGCTACAAATGTTTTTTTATACAAATAGGTCCTTTTTTAAAAAAATCTCTTTAGGATACAGACCTAGAAGTGGTATTGGTGGATAAAAAGGTATGCACAGTTTTTTAGGCCTTTGCTCATAGTTTCAAATTACTCTCCAGAATAATTACATCAATTCACAACTCTACCAAAAGTGCATTAGTGTCCCAGTTTTCCCATATCCCCTTCAATATTTATTATTTCAATTTTTGTCATATTAGCTGATCTGATAAGCTGTGAAGTACTACCTCAGAGCTGTTTTAATTTGCATTTCTTTAATCAATGGTGATTTAGAACATTTTTTCATGTGACTACAAATAAGAAGCATTTTAAAGGAATATTTCAAATGTGAAAATATAGTCTCCGTTATTTATTTTAATAAATGTAATCCAAAGAAAGAAAGAAATGATTATTTGTAATTTTAACCTTTCCCCCCCTTATATTCCCTTGTTGCTCAAGGTGACACTTTCCCCTTTAAAGATGAATTTACCCCCCCCAGATGCACTTCAAAATTGACTCATTCTCCTGAATATGAATTTCCTATTAATTCCTTACCAAGTGTCTTTGCTTTGACCTGATTGAGGAGAAACATTCTCCCCTAAATGGAGAAGTATCAGATTACAGGTGAGAGTCGAGGCCTCTGCTTTTGGACCAAGCCAATGTGTTAAATTGTTTTGCTTAACTGCTTTTTATTTGTTTGTTTGTTTAGAATTTTAACAAATTTTAACATCAATTTTTAAAACTTTGTGTTCCAAATTCTCTTCCTCCCTCCCTCCCCACCTCCCCTTAAGAACTCAAACAATTTAATATAAGTTATACATGTGTAGACATGCAAAACACTTCCACATTAGTCAGGTGGTGAAAGAAAACAGATAAAATACTTTAGAAAAAGGATTTAACAAAAAAAATTATGCTTCAGTCTGTATTCAGATACCATCAGTTCTTTCTCTGTAGATGGATTGCATTTTTCATAAGTCCTTCAGTGTTGTCTTGAATCATTGTATTGCTGAAAATAACTAAGTAATTCATAGCAGATCATCTTATAATATTGCTGTTAATTTGTATACAGTACATTTTACTTTGCATCAGCTCATGTAAGTCTTTCCAGGTTTTTCTGATAGTATCTTGCTCGTCATTTTTTTAAATAGTAAACTACATTTATATAGTACTGTAAAGAAAGATTCCCTTACAATAAACTCATGATGTTGATTATTACAGCAATAATAGATAACATTTATATAGTACCTTATACCTGCCAAAGAATTTTCTTCACAATAGCCAAGCAAATTAAGAACCATATGTTTTATCGTCATCGTCATCATCATCATCATTTTACATTGCTCTTACCTCTGTTTTAATTTTTTTCACAGTTGCTATTGCTGTTTCCCTCCATCCTATTCTCTCCCCATGATATTTACTCTCTTTTTAATCTTCTTTCACCCTATCCCTCCTCAAAAGAGATTTGCTTCTGACTGTCCCCTCCCCCAACCTACCCTAAATTCTTTCAACCCCCCATGTCCTTCCCCTTCCCCTACCACTTCCCTGCAGGGTAAGATAGATTACTATACCCAATTGAATGTGTGTATTATACCCTCTTTGAGCCAATGCTGATGAGAGTAACACTTGCTCACTCTCCTGTACCTCCCCCATCTTCCCCTAAACTCCATAAGCTTTTTCTTTCTTCTTTTACCCCATTCCAACTCTCCCTTTCCATTTCTCTGAGTGCATTCCTCTCACACCTTAATTGTATTTTTTAAAAGATAGCATCTTTTCATATTCAACTCACACCTGTGCCCTCTGTCTAAATATACTCCATTCAGCTGCCCTAATAATGAGAAAGTTCTTGTGAGTTACAAGTATCATCTTCTCATGTAGGAGTGTAAACAGTTTAAACTTTTAATATCCCTTATGCTTTCTTTTCCCTGTTTACCTTTTTATGTTTAGCTAAGGTCTTGTATTTGAAAGTCAAGTTTTCTATTCAGCTCAGGTCTTTTAATCACAAATGCCTGAAAGTCCTCTCTCTCAGTGAATTCTCATTTTTTTCCCCTGAAACATTAAACTCAGATTTGCTGGGTAGGTGATTTGTGGTTGTAATCCCAACTCATTTGACCTCTGGGATATCATATTCCAAGCCCTCCAATCCTTTAACATTAAAGCTGCTAGATCTTGGGTTATCCTGACTGTGGCTCCACCATACCTGAATTGTTTCTTTCTGGCTGCTTGCAATATTTTATCCTTGATCTGGGAGCTCTAGAACTTGGCTATAAATATTCCTGGATGTTTTCCTTTTCTATCTTACATTCTGTTTCTAAAAAATCAGGGCAATTTTCCCTGACAATTTCTTAGAAGATGATGGCTGTCTAAGCTCTTTTTTTGATCATGGCTTTCAGGTAGCCTAATAATTTGCAAATTATCTCTCCTAGATCTATTTTCCAGGCCAGCTGTTTTTCCAAAGAGATAGTTCACATTGCCCTCTATTTTTTCATTCTTTTGGTTTTGCTTTATTGTGTCTTGATTTCTCATAAAGGCATTAGCTTCCATTTGCTCAATCCTAATTTTTTCTATTTTTTAGTGAGGCAATTAGGGTTAAGTGACTTGCCCAGAGTCACACAGCTAGTAAGTATTAAATGTCTGAGGCCAGATACAGTACTCAGGTATTCCTGAATGCAGGGCCAGTGCTCTATCCACTGCACCACCTAGCTGCCCCGTCAGTTCTAATTTTTAAGCAATTATTTTCTTCAGAGAGCTTTTATATCTCCTTTTCCATTTAGCTTTTCAAGCTGTTGACATTTTTCATGGTTTTCCTGCATCACTCTCATTTCTCTTTCCATTATTTCCTCTACTTCTCTTACTTATTTTCAAAGGCCTTTTTGAGTGCTTCCATGGCCTGAGACCAATTCATATTTTTCCTGGAAACTTTAGATGTAGGAGCTTTGACTTTGCTTTCTCCCTCTGAGGGTGTATTTTGATCTTCTTTGTCACCAAAGAAACTTTCTAGGGTCAGAATCTTTTTTCTCTCTATTTATCCTGCCAGCCTGTTTCTTGACTTTTAACTCCTTCTTAAAGTGGGGCACTGCTCCCAGGGCACAATCACAAGCTTCAGGGGGTCACAGATGGTACAATTTAAGAAGAGGCACATTCCCCACTCCCCTGGCTTGTGCTCTGGTCTGCAAGCAACCACAGACCTGTTTGACCTCTGGCCCATAAAAGAATCCTGTTCTACTGTGTTTGCAAACTCTGGCATGCCTAAGCTCCTCTCCCGCCTGGACCATCACTCAAGACTTAGACCTGCATCCTAACTTGGGCAAAACAACAGAGTTCCATGTCAGCACCAGCAGAGACCCCTGTAATCTCCCCCTAGCCAACTGCTTGACACTCTCACCATCTGTGGGCTGGTTTCAGAAGCAGCCACAGCCACAACTGAGAGGCTCCTCTGGAGTAGCCTGGCTGGGGCTGGATCTGCACAGTGCAGCTGCAGAGTTGTGCTCCACTCTCATCCCATCACAACAGATCTTTCCCACCAACCTTCTAAGCCATCTTTTGCTAGAAAATTATCTCACTCCATCCTTTTGTGGGATCTGCTGCTCCTGGAATTGTCTTATGACATTATTTAAAGGAATTTGGAGGGGTTTGGGGGAAGAGCTCTGGGAAGTCACTGCCTTTCCTCCACCATCTTGGCTCTGCACCCAGAAGTAGGAATAAGCCTGTGCTTTTTAAAATAGCAAGTTAGTTTGTGGGAGCCATGTTAAGGTTGTATAGGAAGATTACCAAAATATAAAAGAAAAAGAATCATAGATTAACATCTGAAAGAGATTTCAAACGTCATCTTGTCCAACCTCTCCACCCCCATTTTACAGATAAGGAAACTGTGGTCCAAAGATACATCATTTCCCTAAACTCACAGAGGTGTAGCACTGTAAATGTTGGAACTGGGTCAAGTCTAGTATTATTTACATTTTATAAGAATATTTTTAAAATATTTGAACACTAAAACTTTGATATTGAGACACCCAGTTATAAAAGTATTTCTATAAAAATACTTGAAATGTTTAAATTATTATTTTATTCAATTATCTACTGTGTACCCATTATTGTGCTAATGTTGTGGAGTTCTTGTTGTGGAGATAATGTTATAGAGATCAATAGAAATGTTACGGATTTTATATCAAACAATCCTTGTGCTTGTGGAAGTTAAAATCCACTGGGAGTTCAGACACCAACTTCAATGAGGATGATGAGACCTCCTTAAATCTCATCTGATTGGAATGAACTGACTGAGGCAGTATGGAAAGAGAGCTGGATTTGGAGTCAGAGAACCTGGTTTGAATCCTGGTTCCAACACGTTCTACCTGTGTGACTTTAGACAAATCACTAAACATCTCTGGGCCTTTGTTTGCTCATTTATAAAATGAAGAGGTTGGCCTGGATGGTGGCTGAGATTCCTTCCAGCTCTAAATTTATGATCCCAAACCTATGTTCCCTTCTGAAACCAAGTCTATAATAGACAATATTGAGCTGCATTGTATAGTCACAAAACAAAGTCCTATATGAGGATGGAGAAAATGTCTGTTATCAGACAAAGGGATCATTCAAAAGGTTAGAAAGTTATAATTAATATCCATTTCTGTCTCCTCTGTTCTGCACCCAAATAGTTGAATATCTGCAGAATCTAAGATATACATGATGATAGACTAATTTAACTGGTTGTTTAGAATAGTCTGATCAATATCCCTTTCCCATAAACTCTGTTTTTGTGGTGTGGAAGGCCTGATCAATCTCTTTTCTCTTCCTTGTTTCCTTGTGCAGGAGTTGTCAAACCCCAGCTCTGGATTACTCCCACTATTCACTTCCTTCCCTCCTACTCACACTCTACTGAGTACAACTAGGAGAAATTACCATGCATTGCCAACTGGGTCTGCTATACATTTATACTAGATATCACAACTGGGCCTTCACTAAAGCAAGGTGATCCTACTGTTTCTGCCTAATTGTTGTTTTTGGTTTTTTCCCCCACTCACTGCAGCATCTATTCTGGACCTTTTCTTTTCTCTTCCAGCCATTCATGCTACTGTCTCAGTTGTGGACTTCCCTCTAACAACTCACCTAGATGTCTTTGCCACCATTCCCCACTATAGTCTCCCTTCGCTCCAGTGGCTGATAATGAAGTCACCCTTTTCTGTGAATGATCAAATTCTTTGTAGATATCCTAACTTCTCCAGCAAACTGATCCCACCAAACTTCATGTCATCCTCAACCCCTCTCTCTCACCTTCCTCATATATACATTTGCCAGATCATGTAATTTCTCAATGGAATTGCATCGACTATTGCAATAGTTTTCAATTTGGTCTCCATGCCTCACGTTTCTTCCCACTTCAATCTATCCTCCACAAATGCCTGTGATTTTTTTTAAAGTGTAGGTTTAACCAAGTCACCTTCTACCCCAACTAAATAAATTTTAGTGGCTTTCTTTTATCTCCAGAATCAAAGCCTTTTGTTTATTATTTAAATCAATTCAAAACTTGACCCTTTCCTACCGTTCCATTCTTTTTCTATTCTACTCCGCTTCACAGTCTCTGTGACCTAGTCATACTGGACTACTTGTCATTTCTATAACAAAATGCTCCATTTTTTATCTCCATGTCTTTGCATGTGCTATTCCCCATTCCTTAGATGCTCTTGCTGCAAGTTTCTGACTCTTAGCATCTCTGGCTTCCTTTAAGACTGAAATTAAGCACCACCTCCTTCTGGAGTATATTCCTCATCGCTCCAATTGCTAATAGCATCCCCCTCTAAAGTTAGCTTCCATCTAATCTATGTTTATCTCGTATGACCTGGTTTTCATGAAACCTAGGTTTCTAGCCAAAGCTGAGACATTTTGCATGAGACTCCCCTAACTGGTGAGAAAAAATGCTAAGAACAGCTTGAATTAGTTCAAGATCATAGGAGAGAAGAAATATTCTTTCTTCAAGGAGATTTCCATGGTACTAGATTCTTTGGGGAATCTAATCTAGACACATGGAGAATTTTCTATAAAAGGCTGACACTAAGGCAACTGAGTGATATTGAAAAGTATAAAATTCTCCTAATATTAGTAGACACAGACCATGAGAATGAGATTCCAAGACTACTGAGCCCCAAAATGAAAGGCTTGAGAGAACTCAGAATTTTTCCAGTCCAATCTGAGAATTTTGACTACATAGAAATGCTTGAAGAATTGTCAGGGAGAAGTTATTTGGAGGAATTTCATACTAGTCCACTCCCTGAAAAGAATTCCTTTTTTTTTTTCAGGGCAATGAGGGTTAAGTGACTTGCCCAGAGTCACACAGCTAGTGTCAAGTGTCTGAGACTGGATTTTAACCCAGGTTTTCCTGAATCCAGGGCCAGTGCTTTATCTACTGTACCACCTAGCTGCCCCCAAGAATTCCTTAAAGAGCTAAGAATGCTTAAAATTCCACCAATTGGGGGAGTCTAATGCAGAATGTTCCAGGCCTTACTAGAAACTCACACTACATATACATATATTTATAAATGTGTATATGTATCTGTGTGTATGTTGTCTCTTCCTTAGAATGTAAGCTTCTTGAAGGCAGGGAATATTTTTGTTTTTTCTTTGTATCTCTAGCACTTAACATTGTGCTTACCACATAGGAAATCCTTAATAAATGACTGTTGATTGATTGATTGATTGATTGCTATGGATCCCACCATTTCACAAGCTAGGTTATACTTTGTGACTCAATGTATCCATATGACTTTCTAATCACCATCATCAATACTTGTGAATATATGTGAATGTACTAGGTTCCATAATACCTGTAGAATGTTTGGAAGTTAGAGCTATGCATCTAGAAACTTCACAAATATATAAAGGAAAAAAATCTTCTATAACTGAAATTTTATAGCTCTGAACCAAAGGGTTCTACTAGAAGACAGATGGTATTGTCTATGGGGAAAATGGCAATTTTAATTACTTCTTTTTTTGAGATTCTATCCTAAGTATATTAATTAAATATTGATTTTTGACCAGAGCTTTATTGTTCATTTTGAATTCATTGGTTAGAAATGTTCACATAGAATAAAGGATGGTATAAAATTCATCAAAGATTGTTGGTGCACAGAAAACCTCCATAGGGTAAAGCTAAGTCTAGGCCAATCAGAATCAATTATGCCATAGAGAAATTGAGACTGGGCCTCTGATGTCATTGATATAAGGAGCTATTGAAGAAGGAACTTCCAGCTATGATTGCAGGTTGCCATACTCTCTGCAGTTTATATTCTTAAAGAATTGTCTAGAGTACTGAAAAGTTAAGTGATTTGCCCACCACCACACAGCCAGCATGTGTTAGAAGCAAGACATGTGTTGGATTTGTGATATGGAAATGATGTGATATGGCTATCATTCCCCTTCCAGATGTGATATTTACTCTCTGGATCTTGCCAGCATGACTCAACTGCCTTCTCCCCATGGACCTTCACTCTCCCATGCCAGCCCCCTTCTCCTCTTGGTGAATCCCCTCTGGGATCTCCATTATGGGACAAGTCCCAGACCATTCATGGTCCATTCCCTTCCCAGCTGTGATTCTGACTCACAAAACTTTGTGAACAGTCTAAAGAAAGTAACAGAAATGAATGGGAAACATGGTGACCTCTTAGATTAAAAAACATGGATAGAAGACAAGAGAAATGGCAGGTAATAAAAGACATACACCAGAATAGTAGTATTCAGTAATAATGGTGGCAGAATCAAAGAAGCTGAGGCTTGTGGTGAACGAAAAGTACAACAAAACGTTGGTTTGTTTGTTTGTTTTTAACTGTGTTGGAAACAAGGAGCTTCTGCTTGGTGTGGATGGCATGACAATAATCAATAATGGAGAAAAAGTCAAAGTACTCAGTTATTATTTTATTTCTGCCTTTATGCAAAGGAGGAAGTTGTGGGGATTTAACTTTGACTTTAAAAAAAAAAAAAAGCAAAATTTGATGACAGAGCTTTTTCAAAGTAAAGTGGGCTGCCTTAGAAGATATGAAAGTATTCAAAGGCAGGCTGGATGACCTCTTTTTAGGAAAATTAGAAAGGGAATTATTGTTCAGATTCAGCATCAACAAGATAATCATTGAGGTCCCAGCTAACTCAGACATTCCATGATTCTTTCTCTGAGGACCTGCCTTTAATTGGGGTTCCCATTTGTGTATAACAGGCCATGTCTTGACCTACTATTTGTTTCTTGTTTGTAAAGCAAACTGCTTCAAATTTATAATTAAAATAAATGGAATCTATTGAATTTGAGTCATTCTCCAATAAATAAATGGTGAAAGCATATAAATAGGCAGTTTTCAAAGGAAGGAAATCAAGTCATTAAGAATCATATAAAAATGTCTAAATCACTATTAATTTTTAAAATGTAAATTAAAACAACTTAGAGATTCTACCTCATATCTACCAGATTAGCAAAAATGAGAAAAGAGGAAAATGATGACTATTGGAGGAGCTGGGAAAACAGGGATCCCAATGGACTGTGAGTAAAGCTGTGAATTGGTGAAGGCATTCTGGAAAGCAATTTGGAACAATCTCTGGAAATTTTTAAAAACTATGTATACCTTTTGATCCAAATATACCATTACTAGGTTTATATCCCAAAGAAATTAAGGGAAAAGAAAAAGGATCCATATGGTCAAAAATACTTATAGCAACTCTTTTCATGATAGCCCCAAATTAGAAACTCTAGGAGTGTCATACAACTGGGTAATGGCTAAACAGATTGTGTTATATGAATATGATGGAATATTACCACATGATAAGAAAGTATTAAACAAAATTTTTGGAGGAAACTTGGAAGACCTCTATGAAATGATAGAGGACAAAGTGGGCAAAACTAGGTGATCAATTTATACCATGATAGAGGAAAAACAATTTTGAAAGACTTAGAACCCTGATCAATGTAATGAAGACCCATGAGTCCCAAAGAATAAAAATTAAACATGTCACCCCTCTCCTCCTGGAGAGCCAACGAATTTAAAATGCTAAAAGAGACATATATTTTCATACATAAGATGTGGGAACTTGTTATTTCTGAATATGCAGCTATGAATTGGAGGGTTTTCTTTTTCTTCTTATTTAAAAGAAGGGCAAATGGTGTAGAGGAGTAAATTTACAGAAAAAAACAGCAAAGGATGTGTATACTATGATACGCTACATTTATTTCAACATAATTTATTGCTATACAGTTCGGTTGCTCCCAATTAAAAATCAGTCATTAAGCCACATCTGTACCACCAAAGAGAAATGGTAAAATATACTACAACATTTTGCTACAAGAAGGAGGAGGAGGAGGAGCAGGAGGAGGAGGAGGAAGAGGAGGAGGAGGAGAAAGAAGAAGAAGAATTAGAAGAAAAGAAAAAAAAAGAAAGAGAGAGAGAAAGAAAGGAAGAAAGAAATGCCCTGCCTTGATAAGATAGGACAGCTATTGACATTGCCTGGTAATATTAATATCAGTTATTTTTTTTATTATGAATAGGGAATATTTATTGAAAAAAATGTGTTGTGTGAAGAATTTAAAACGGACACTGTATTTTTAAATGATTAATTATATTGCTGAGATACATATTGTTTAATAAAGTTAACATAAAAGAATTTAATGTCTCAAAATAACCTAGAAAATACTTTTAACATAAAAGTCTTGTTTTGATAATGAATGATAAGAACCTTTAGGGAAGGTACCTGTCTTATACTGTTGTACCTCATCAGTTTATAGCCATGTACACAACAATGGACACTCAATAATTGTGGCAGTGGCAGTTGATTTATGAGTGTCTGCAAAGGAAGTAGCAATTGCTAAAATCTAAAAGCTACCTTTCCTCTTATGCATTCCCTGACTCCCAAATTTACTTGGAAACTTAAGAAAAGTTGGAAAATTAGAAATATTTCATCAAAAGATAACAATTTTGTCTTTGAAAAAAGGGTATACAAGAGAAATTTATATTCAAACTTGAATTTAAATTTGAATGAAATGACACAAAATGTTACACTACCTGGAAACCAGGAGTCTGACAATAAAACTACTTCCTCAACTATATAAAAAAATTAATCTGAGATATGTCACTATAACATAGCCAACATTTAAATCCTCTTTCCCTCCCAACTTTTGCTAATATATGTACACACATATATACACATACATACACATGTATGTGTATATAAACATATGTGTATGTTTATATGTGTGCATATACATATAGACACACAGACGCACACATACACATAGACTCATATATATATATATAGAGAGAGAGAGAGACATAGACATAGACGCACACATATCTATATCTATCTATCTATCTATCTATCTATCTATCTATCTATCTATCTATCTATCCCCAATATGGGGAGAATGGGGTGACAATTTTTTTAATTGAAATGATGTGTCACAAATATTTTAAATAGCAAACAGAAAAAACAAATCAGATTTGTTTTCTATTCCTTTCAAGGAAAAAAAAAAAGAAAAAATATATATCCAAGACTAGTTGGACCACATTCTTGGTAACATATTACCTATTTCCTCAGATCAGGAAGTAAAAGTGCATACTTTATATAAAGAACTGTGGGTTATAACCATGCTATTTATAGCGTGTTGTCATTGAGAACGAAAAATCAGGAAAAAAATAATCTTCTCCAACATACATGATGTTATCCAAGTGGCATACACTGAAGAAGCACAATTTCCTACAAAAGTTACTTAGGTAAAAACTCAGGTCCAATATTATTCTCAAAGGAACAGTGTTGGAGTATTGTGAGACTGTTTTAGACTATTTCATAAGAGAATTGGGTATGGAATGTGACAAGAAGGGAGGAGGTGGTTTTGGTGTACAATGAAGTTTCTGTTGTTAGAGTTTGTTTTGAATTAATAGAGGGAATGGTGAAATTATGTTTAGGAATGAATGAGTGAATATGAGTGAATGACTGAATGAAAAAGTTTTTATTATACACTATATGCAAAGCATTGTGCTAAGTTTTGGAGATATATAAAGAAAAAACAAGACAGTTCTGTCTCTCAAGCAACTTATTTTTTTATTTTTTTTTTTTTAGTGAGGCAATTGGGGTTAAGTGACTTGCCCAGGGTCACACAGCTAGTAAGTGTGTGTTAAGTGTCTGAGGCCGGATTTGAACTCAGGTCCTCCTGACTCCAGGGCCGGTGCTCCATCCACTGCGCCACCTAGCTGCCCCAACTTATATTCTTTTAAAAGGGGAGACAAGGCAGATGGAAAGAATCACTGGTAGCTAGACATCAATGGTAAGAGAGATGGTAATGCATCTTCTGTAGTGTAATTTCCATTGATAAAACCATATCCATATCTGATGTTGAGTCATTTAATATTATCAAGGACTCTGGTAGTAAGAACTTTCTTTTCTGGTTCTTCAGTAGATGGGTCAGGTGAAGTGGGATGATAAGGACAGTTGGTATTTAAAAAGATCCCCCCAAAGCCTGGGGGGATACACTTTCTTTTTAAAATAATAATAAACATTTTTATTTATAGTTTTGAGTTCCAATTTCTATGCCTTCTTCCCTTCCTTCCTTCCTCCCTCTCTGAGGTAGTAAGCAATCAGATATGGGTTATACATGTAGAATTATATAAAACATTACCATATTAGTCATTTTCTACAAGAAAACTTGAATAAATGGGGGAAATTAAAGAAAGTGAAAAATATCATACTTCGATCTGTATTCAATTAATATCAGTTCTTTCTGTGCAGGTGAACAGTATATTTCATCATTAGTCCTTTGTGATTGTCTTGTATCATTGTATAGTTAAGAATAGTTAAATCATTCACAGTTTTTCATCAAACAATATTGCTGTCTCTGTGCACAGTGTTCTCTTGGTTCTTCTCACTTCACTATACATCAGTTCATACAAGACTTTCCAGGCCTTTCTGAAATAATCCTGCTTGTCTTTTCTTACAGCACAATAATATCCCCTCACCATCATATACCACAGCTTGTTTAGCCATCCCCCAATTGGTGGGCATTCCTTTGATTTCCAATTCTTAGCTACCACAAAAAAAGCTGCTATAAATATTTTTGTACAAATAAGCCTTTTTCTCTTTTGGGAGATATTATTGGGATATAAACCCAGCAGTGGTATTGCTGGACCAAAGGGTATGCACAGTTCTATAGCCCTTTGCGTATAGTTCCAAATGGGCATACACTTTCAAGGAAGGAGTATGAGCTAAAATCTCCAGTATAATGGTGGTAAGATAATACCTATAGTGAAAAACTCGTAACTTTTTGCAACTGAAAGTCCTTTTTTGAGTTCATAGCTAGCTTTCTTCTCTAGTACAAGTGCTATTTAAAGCTGCTTCTTTCCTCAAACAGCCACCTTTCTATATTTCTCTTTGTACATGTTTATATTCAGTATGTATCTCTCTGCTCTTGACTGTAGTGCTAGAAGTATTGTCCAATCTCTCCAACACGATCAATGGAAGTAGAAAGAGTGAGCCCCACCCCCTCCAAAAGCATTGCGTGATCCTCTCTTAGGAATTTCTCTAACTGCTTTACCATTTTTCTGGACAATTACTGGAATTTCTTTTACTAGAGCAAGGATAGCTTCTTTGGTTAACCAATAATGCTCCCCCCTTACTGATCCAATTTGAGAGGAGTTCATTGTTGTTGTTATTGTTTGTCCTTCATTCTTGAAGAGGACATTGGGGTGATGTCATGACTTGTAGTGAATTGGATTTAAGTGAGGGAGGGCTGTGCAAAGTTATCAACCTCAGTCTCTCCTCCAGAGAGAGAGCTATCTGGGTCCAGCAAGGTATAGATCAGAATAACTGGAGATGGCCCTAGATGGTTAAGTGACTTGCCCAGAGTCACAGAGCTGGTAAGTGTCTGAGGTAAGATTTGAACTCCTGTCTTCCCAAATGTGATAAAATAACAGGATTTGGCAGATGCGCAGAGGCCACACCTGAAAATTGATTTAGAATTGATTGAATTGGGTGAGACTGAGAAATTGAGCACCTACTTAAGGTTGATTAAATCAAGACCCCGGAGTGGGGTGTAACCCTCAAAGAGACTCTGTCTCTAAACAAACCTCAGTTTCATCATTTATAATAGAAGGGGTTAAATAGTCTTTTAAGTTGTCTTCCTACTCAGAAATTGTTCCCCACCCCACAAAAAAAAAAAAGCAACAAGAAAATTCGACTGCCTTATAAGCAGCATGATACAGTAGAAAGAACTTGGACTTAGATTCTAGGGACCAGGGTTTAAATCCAGGCTCTCCAGTTTATTTGATAACTAAATGAGGCAAAGCACCCAAGCTGTCTGAGCATCAGTTACCCAATCCTTAAAAATGGGGAAAGAATGCTTTCATTGGGGCCACCATGAGAAGCAAATGGAGGACTATATGAGCAAATTTTTATAAACTCTAAAGTGCTATATAAACACCAGCTGTAATTGCTAGATATAAGTTGAAGTGTTGATTTGAAAATTCAATAGATCTATGATAGCATCAATATGGATACTCCCTCCAATGATGTAGCTCTTTCATTCCTTCTCATCCTCTGAGACTTATAATTATACCCTCTAGTAAATCCTCCAAAGTTGGTCCACCTGTATTATGTTCTGGTGAGAAGAGGAGTGTTCTGCTAGTTGTCTAGACTTTGCATGGATACTAATTCAATTTGGAGCTGGTACTGTAGCTGATTCAGAGGTGTTGGGGTAAATTCCTCCGGTGCAGTTGTGCCTGGGGTCTCTGTTGGCACGATCGCGGGGTTGGACTTTACTCATAGTCCAGCACAGCCCCCTGTAAACTATCTATAGCTGGAAAATAATCCCAGCCCACATTTTTGTGTTTTTTTCTGCTCCAGGGGTTCTTTTATTGCTGTTTGTGGGGTAATTGTATCAGGAGCTCTGTGCATTTAATGTCTTTCCTCCTCTATATTGGCTCTGCCCCCTCCCAAAATCAATGTCAGTTTTTATACTGTAGAAAGTATCTAGAAACATAAGGTAAAGACAACATCCATTTTACATCTTAATTTAAGAAAATTATTTGTAGGGGGCAGCGAGGTGGCGCAGTAGATAAAGCACCGGCCCTGGATTCAGACGGACCTGAGTTGAAATCCGACCTCAGGTACTTGACACTTACTAGCTGTATCACCCTGGGCAAGTCACTTAACCCTCATTGCCACACCAAAAACAAAACAAAACAAAACAAACAAAACAAACAACAAAAAACAAAAACCCAATAAATTATTTGTAACCTGAAATAAACAATTTTGCTAATGAAAGAATAGTTCATTTTTCTGTTTTATTGTTGTCTTACCTTGTTGACTGAACAAATGAGGTCTTCATTTCAATTTGACTGCTCAACATTCCCATCCATGGTCTATCTTTTGTTCATGATAGCTACCAAAAGAAATAGCTGATTTTAGCAAAATCTTACAAAAGGGCATCAAGGTAAACAGAGAGTTCCACTGATGGTTCCGTGTGCCATCTTGAAATAAGATAACAGCTAATCAAAGTTTTCAAATTGTCACAACTGTACATTTCTAACAGATTCCAATGAAATATATTCCATAAGAGAGATGTGATCTCTCTGAGGAAGGTTTCCAGTTTGAATACCCACTAGTCCAAATGCTCCCTGGTAAAAATAAGAAAAACCAGAAAGAAAAACATTAATAATAATGTCATTTCAATAAAGAAAAATGAAATGAGGAAGGGGAATAAGAAAGAAAAGTTAAAACTGAACCCAAGGTTATTATAGACAGATGGGAGAGGAAGAGAGAGAGAGGGAGAAAGAGAGAGAGACAGAAACAAGAGACAGAGAGACAGAGAGAGGGATGATAGATAGATAGATAGATAGATAGATAGATAGATAGATAGATAGATAGATAGATGAATGGATGATAGAGCACTTATTAAGCATTATAAACACCATCTACCAAGCAGATAATAAGTGTGTTAAGCACTGGTATACAAATACAAATAAACAACATAGTTCTTATTGTCAAGGAGCTTAGATTGATTCTTATGGAAAGGACATAAAAGGGGAATAGAAGAGGTAAGGAGGTCACAAGGCAGCTGGCAAGGAAGTAGGGAAATTTGGAGAGTGAATGCTTCACCATGGTAGTTAGAGTCAATGAATGCTTATTAAACACCTACTGTGTGCCAGACATTGTGCTAAGAACAGGGGATATAAGGAAAGGCATGAAATAGTTCCTATCCTCAAGGAGCTCATAATATAATGAGGGAAGAGAACTCATAAAAAGAAGCTGAAAGATAAGTAAGAATATCTGGTACAAGGTCATGATAAAGTCCTGCAGCCAGGGTGGGAAATGATCAGAAGAGAGATGAATTACAGGGTTGATTTCTTCATGCAGAATGCAGGAGAGCAGTCAGGTGGGAAATGTTAAACTCTTCCCTTTTCTTTTGCTTTCTTCCTGGATAATCAGGGTATATCCTCTTTTTAAAGAGGGTATATATTCTTGGACACAATGGAACAAAAAGTAATAAGCTTAATAGCAACAACAACTATGTAGCATTTGGTAGTAGATAAAACATCCTTACTATGGAGAAAATTGATAAATACTCTGGTAATCTGAATTTAAATTTTCACCCATCATGCGGAACATTTAGGGAATGATTTAACCTCTCCACCACTCCCTTTTCTTCCAGTATAATTCCTAAATCCATCAGCAAGCATGGAATGAACTAAATGCTGAAGCAATGCCTTGTCATGTTTTGTTTGGAAACAGCCCATGAGGAAGAACTATCAACAAAATAGGGTTGGGGACAGCTAGGTGATACAGTGGATAAAGCACTGGCCCTGGATTCGGGAGGACCTGAGTTCAAATCCAGCCTCAGACACTTGACACTTACTAGCTGTGTGACCCTGAGCAAGTCACTTAGCCATCATTGCCCAGTAAAAAACAAAACAAAACAGAATAGGGTAACTGGAACTTTGCTTTAGGGAATTAAAATTAAGGGCATATTTTAAAAGGTAATCATTAAGGGGGCAGCTAGGTGGCACAATAAATAAAGCAGTGGCCCTTGATTCAGGAGGACCTGAGTTCAAATTTGGCCTCAGACAATTGACACTTACTAGCTGTGTGAAGCTGGCCAAGTCAATTAACCCTCATTGCCCCACCAAAAAAAAAAAAGTAATCATTAACCATGTTGTAAATAATAAATAATATTAATGACTTAGGTAAGTCTATGCACATTTGGAACATACTTTCAGTCTTCTGGCAGTGTAAACATTAGTTAGCAAAGATAATTAGTTAAATTAAGTTTCCAGATAGCATGCTTCCTGCCTCCCACATGGTGGCTGCACATCAAGGGAGCCCCTCCCTAGTATCATATCATCTTAGTCTTCCCTCTGTGAAAGCTTTCCCAGCATCAGCTTTGAATGAATTAATGAATTAATTAGTTAATTAGTTAACAAACTAATGAAAAGACATTTCATGGACATCATGGGTGCACACAGAATGTCCAGCTATCATTGTTCACTCCTTGCAACCTGGCTTCCAACCTTTTCTCTCAAATAAAACTTATCTTTCTAAAGTTGACAGTGATCAAGAAGATTAATTGTAACCTCAACATTATTTTGGACTTTTCACTTTCCCTTACCTCACTTGCCCAATGTTTTCAAATACCATTATTACTATCTCTAAGGCATTTCTTATATTTAAATGTTCCTTCTCTCTACTCACAGTCCCACTACTTAGATTCAATCCTTAATTACCTCTCACCTGGAAAACAGCAAACACTTCCAAATTGTTCTCCTGCATCATGTGTCCCTGCTCTCCAATCAGCCCACCACATAGCTGATAGAGTGAAATTCTCAAAGGGCATGCCCGACCATATTACTTAACTACTCAATAAGTTCTAATGGCTACTTATTGCCCCAAAGATCTAATATAAACTCCTCCATTTCCTTTTGAAATGAGACTTTCATTTGAAAGTCCTTCACTATCTAGCCCCAATTTAAATGACAATATTTACAATAATTACCTTCCCCTTACTTCAAGATGGCCTTGCTGCTCCTGACACCTTTCACTCCATCCCCTATGGCAAAGGCCTTTTTGATTTTCACAATGCTTCTATTGTACTTCTTCCTCATCTCCCCTTTTATAATCTTCTGTTTCCTTCCAGACTCTGCTCAAGTGGTACCTCCTACGAGCAGCCATTCTCCATCCTCCCCCAGCTACTACTGACTTCTTCCCACCCACCCACCCCAAAATGACCTGTATTTATCTTGTCTATATTTTGCACATAACTGTAAATATTCATGTTGTCTCACTAATAGAGGAGGATAGTAATCCTTCACACCAGGGATTGTTTCACTTTTGCCTTCATACCTAGTAAAGTATCTCTGGTGAAGTGCCTAACACAGAGTAGATACTCAATAAATGATTGATGGAGTGATTGATTTGTCCAAGGTCACAGAGCTACTGAAATATGTAGGACCAATTATAACTGACATTTTTATATTTATATACACATACACACACACACATCGACCTTTCTGTGGTGTCATGCGTGGCTTTTTTTCCATTAATTTTTCTGCATCCTGGGTATTAAAAACAGATTGCACATGGAGCTGAGTAACACCTGGAGAGATTACAGTGAAGGGCAGTCGTCAGATGTTGTGTTGCTGGCCACCTTGTAGAGGTATTTTAAAAAGGGTAGATGCAATTCTTTATTGAATTAACTCTTTTCAACTGACTTGGACTTATGGGATATACTTGTGACACTAAGGAGTTTCCTGTCTCCTCAAGTAGGTGGAATAGAGAAGAATTTCCCTGAAGCCAGACCAATGGAAAGACTAAACAGCTGACTAGCTTGCCAGCTTATGGCTGAGCCTCTGACACATCAAAAGGAGACATGGCAAGGAGACAACTATTTATATAGCACTTTAAGGTTTTCAAAGCAATTTACAAATATTATATCATGCTGTCTAAACAACCCTGTGAGATAGGTGCTACTATTAACCCTGTTTTACAGTTAAGGAAACTAAGGCAGTCAGATGAAATGCTTTACTCAGGGTCATACAACCAGTAAGGGTGGGATTTAAATTCAGGTGTTCCTGAATCCATCCCTTGCACAAGAGAAAAATGTTCCTAGGCCAACAGCTATAGTATTTATTAGATGACAGGTTTCACCTGGCAATTGGCTGACAGGTGAAAATGATGACCATTTCCACCAAGCAAAGAGGTAGGGTACACTTCAGTATTGTAAGGGGATAAAATTCTAGCTAGTCTGTCTAAAATATCTAATGAGTGGTGGCCAATAAATTATAAGCTTTAGCAAGAGTTTAGACTTGTAAGCATTTATTAAGGAGAATAAGAATTTGGTGAAGAGAGAAAGGCCTAGATTCATCTATCTATTAAAGGGGGAGAGCATTCCTAGCTCCACTCTCAACCAGAGTCCTGACGAAAGAGAGCGAGAGCGCCAGCCTTGCCCCCTCTTCCTCCCACAAGCCAACGTCACTTCCTGACACCAAAGAGCTGCACGTCTTGCCCTCAGACGCCTTCTCCTCATGGCAAAGCTTTGCTACAGTAAGTCTCCAGCAGGTGGCATCATTCCAATCATTACAATATGATGAGGTAGCTTCCCTTTCTTCTTGTGACTTGGAGTTTCAAAATGCTTGATAGAACTCCTTTATTCCTTTACATGTGCTCATTAATAAGTGGGAAGTCCCTGCTATGAGGCTGATCCTGAAACTGGTTAATTTAAATCCAATCCCAAATCAAATGTATAGGTGTTAACAGATTCTCAGGTGAGAGTCTTTCTACAGGCAACCTGCTAATTATCAGGTAATTACTACATCATATTACAGATCACCAATTCATTTTGTATTTCTAAGTCTGATAGATTCAAATAAGATAAAAACTTCAATCCACCCAAGAAATGCAGTATTCTGGTCATCCAAAACATCAGGTAGAATGGGCTACTCCAGGTTACTTGTACCCTTTATAACGGAGAGCTCCCTTCAAGGCTTATCTCAAGTACTGCATCCTGCATGAATCCAAGAGAGAGAGAGACAGAGACAGAGACATGGACAGAGACACAGACACAGACACAGACACGGACAGAGACACGGACAGAGACACAGACAGACAGAGGCAGAGACAGACAGAGAGACAGAGAGAGACAGGGAGATACAGAGAAAGAGACAGAGACAGACATACAGATGGCTTATTTATCTGAACATACATTGTTATATAGCAGTTGATAGATAGGGTGTCTATCCTAGAGTGCCAGGTCTAGAGTCAGGAAGACCTGAGTTCATATCTGACCTCACACTTACTAGCTATGTGACCCTTGAAAAGTCAATTAACCCTGTTCACCTCAGTTTCCTCACCTGTAAAATGAGCTGCAGAAGGAAATGGCAAACCATTCCATTATCTTTGCCAAGAAAACCCCAAACAGGGTCATGAAGTGTCAGACACAACTAAAACCAACTAAACAACAATGAATTGTTGCCCACTAATAGAATGTAATTGTTTTTAAGACAGGGACAGTGCTATATTTTGTCTTTGTACTCCCTAAGTCTAGCATACTGCACTTCATACAGGAAATATTAAATGTCTGTGAAATTGAATTGACAGTGGCTGATCTTATTGCTTTGATCTTCAATGACAAAAGTCCTTCAGAATTTAGTTTCCATTTCTTGGTTAGACATAGCTTAGGTAAATCTGCTCAAGTGAAATCTGTGAAAATGTGGAATTCTCTTTTAATAAGCCTAGGGAAAAAAATTTTAAAAAGAAAAATGGGGCAGCTAGGTGGCGCAGTGGATAGAGCACCGGCCCTGGATTCAGGAGGACCTGAGTTCAAATCCGACCTCAGACACTTAACACTTACTGGCTGTGTGACCCTGGGCAAGTCACTTAACCTCAATTGCCCCAACAAAAAAAAAAAAAAAAGAAAAAAAGAAAAAGAAAATAATCCTAGGGAAAAAATCAACTCATGTCTGAAATCTCTTGGTTTGAGTGTAATATAAGGGGAATAGGAGGAAAAAGGTTAAAATTGGTTGACTTAGAAAAGACTGAAACTAAATAGTTAATATTTAAAAAAAAGTTAACCAACTCCATCTTCTGTACTTTCTTCCCTTTTTGAATGACTGCCATTGTCATTTAGACACAACCTCATTTTCCCTTGTGCTTTTCTTTGCACATGCAGAAGAATATTTCATTTGTTTCTGCCAAATGTGAATGCTTCATCTCTTTGATTTTCCTTCCTAAATTCATAAATCATTTAAAATTGAGTAATCTCGTTACATTTTATAATTATCCTCAGTCTTTGATGGACTTTTAGCTAGAGATTTGCTCAATAAAGCAAACACACTGCCATAAAAAATAATGACTTCATATTAACACAGACAACTCCAAAGTACACAGAATGTGTTGGTGTAGCTGTAACTTCTTAAGACTTGAAATAAAATCCCCAAATAATTAAAATCTGATTTTTATAGCCAACAAAAAATTCACCAAGAGTTCTATTTAATTTTAATGTATATTATATCTGGATGTAAGAAAGTGGGAGAAGGGTTCTCATACCAAATTCTATCTGCGTATGAAGCTCCCAGTGTGCAATTTCCCTCTATTTGATGCCCATTGCCTATGACCTGTTATCTCAGAGAGTTTCTTGGGATTCTTAGAGTTTAAGTGGCTTCCCATTTTTATACAGTTAATATGTGTCTGAGACAGGGATTGAATTCAAGGTTTCCTTACTTAAATTCCAGTAGTTTCTCCTGTTGCTATTGTGCTAAAATGTATCCAGGGATGCAAGTGTGAAATATGCATGTATACATATATAGTATATAATGTGTGTATGTATATGTATATGTGTATGTGTTACGTGTATATGTGTATGTGTGTATGTGTTGTGTGTATATGTGTATGTGTGTATGTGTATATGTATGTGTATAGGCATAGGTATAGGTATGGGTATAGGTATAGGTATAGGTATAGGTATAGGTATAGGTATAGGTATAGGTATAGGTATAGGTATAGGTATAGGTATAGGTATAGGTATAGGTATAGGTATAGGTATATATCCTCGAATTATTCTTACTCAGATAAACACAGAATCTAATTTAGAAGAAGGGAACTATTAATTTAGCAGAGAGAAGATCAAATCCAGAATAAATGTAGGTGTCAAGTAACCAAGTTATACTTCAAATGTTTTGGTTTTGGGGGGAGGTGTTGCTTTTTAATTCTTGAACTTTTAAGTTCAGTTCTGGGCAATATGATGTCATGTTTAAAAAAAAAACAGGAAACAGCTATATGAGAAATTCATTGCTATCATGAACATTTCTGTTCTAAAGGCAATCGAGTCAACCATTCTGGAGAGCAATTTGGAATTATGGCCAAAGGGCTATAAAGCTGTGCATACCCTTTGACCCAGCAATACCACTTTTGGGTCTTTTTCCCAAAGAGATCATAAAAAAGGGAAAAGGACCCACATGTAAAAATGTATTTATAGCTGCTCTCTTTGTGGTGACAAGGAATTGGAAATTGAAGGGCTGCTCATCAATTGGGGAATGGCTGAACAAGTTGTGGTATATGAATGTAATGGAATTCTATTGTGCTGTAAGAAACTATGATCAGGAGGAGTTCAGAGAAACCTGGAAGGACTTGCATGAACTGATGATGAGTGAGATGAGCAGAACCAGAAGAACTTTGTACACAGTATCATCAACATTATGTGTTGATCAACTGTGATAGACTAGATTCTTCTCACCAATACAATGGTGCAAGAAAGTTCCAAAGGACTCATGATGGAAAAGGATCTGCAAATCCAGAAAAAAAAAATAAAAGAACTGTGGAGTGTGGATTCTGATTGAACCATACTATTTCTTTTGTTTTTGGTGCTATTGTTTTTCTTTTTTGAGGTTTTTCCTTTTTGCTATGATTCTTCTCTTGTAACATGACTAATTCAGAAGTATGTTTGATGTTATATATATATATATATATATATATATATATATATATATATATATATATATATATATATATATATATAACCTATATCAGATTACCTGCTGTCTAGAGGAGGGGGGAGGGAGGGGTTGGAGGAAGAAAAATTTGAAATTGGAAATCTTATAAAAACAAATGTTGAAAACTATCTCTACATGTAACTGGAAAATAATAGAACACTTTTATTTTTAAAAAAGGCAATCAAGTATTTGCTTTATTATAGTAACTACATACTATGTGGAGGTATCCAGGGGACAGCAATCAAAATGGTGAAGGGACCATGCCATAAAATAACCTCTTTAAGGAGTTGCAGATGTTTAGTCTGGAGAAGAGGCAGGACTTAGGGAGGCAGCATGTAGTGGAAAGAGTGTTCAATTTGGAATCAAAGTACCAGGTTTCAGTTTCTATTTCTGCTGCATACTCCCTACGTAACCTTGGACAAATCACTTAACCTTTCTGAAATAAAGTTTTTTATCTTTGATCAATGAGATAATCATTTGATCAAATGAGTTGAAATGAGATATTTGTACAGCATTTAGCTTAGCCTGATGCAGTGGGCACTTAATAAAATTAGCTTCCTTCCCTATCTATAAAATGAGGGGACTGAACTAAATGGCTCTAATATCCCATCTAGCTCTAAATCTATGATCTTATGTATCTTCAGGCATTTTTTAAAAACTGTCATGTGGAAAAAAGGATTGGATTTGGTCTTTTTGACCCCAAAAGGAAGAATTAGGTGCAGTCAGTAGAAGTTACAGAATAGTAGATTTCAATTCAATACAAAGAAAATTTGCCTAATGATTCTTTTATTCATTTGTTTCAGTCATGTCTGACTCTTCATGATACAATCTGAGGTTTTCTAGGCAAAGATAATGAAGTGGTTTGCCATTTCCTTCTCCAACTCATTTTACAGATGAGGAAACTGAGGCAAACAGGGTTAAGTGAATTTCCCAGTATCACACAGCTAGTGTCTGAAGCTGGATTTTAATTCACAAAGATGAGACTTCCTGACTCCAGAACCAATATTGGCTCTATCCACTGTGCCTCCTAGCTGCTCCTACCTAATGATTACTAATGTCCAAAAGTGGAATGTTTGGTGTCAGTGTGTAATTTAAATTTCTAAATGTGGGTTCTAATCTGTCCCCCACCCAGTTTTGGGGGGAAACTGACTAAAATCACTGATAAATGAGTTTAGGTTTTTTAAGGGTTTATTGAAAGATAGTAAAAGAAAGAGAAAGATTGAGAACAGATTTGTTATAGCCTGAAATCCTTGCCTTCCTAAACGCCCCTGTGAAGTTCCCTGCCACCACATCGATGTCTTGCAGCCAAAAACAGCAAACAGCCTGGCCAGTGTCTCCTTCCTGCTTCATGTTCCCTTCCCAGAAATGGGAAGTTCTTCAAGCTGATTGGCTAGTGTCATTCAAATTCAAAGTTCAAAGTTTTTTCAGCTTCTGAGAACCACACTTTCTTAAGTACCCTTAAGTACCAGCCAGATGTGCTTAACTAGAAGTCAGCCTGTAATCCATTCAGCAGTCAGTTGCCTTATACAATCCAATCAGTTTAAATTAATCTCCAGGTGGGCCCCGGAGTATCTGCTAAATCTCATCTATCACATTCCATTATCTTTACACATCAGGAAATAGTGGAGTCCTCTTCATGAGTTGTCTTCAAGTGGAGTGTGGGTGAAAAGACAATCCCTATACATTGTGACATTTAAAATATTGGGGGGGGGATGCTGTTTCTGTCTAAATTACTGGGGAACTAGGCTGGGATTTCTAAGATACTGCTACTTATAAATTAATGGCTATTAACACCCATTCAGGTAGCAAACCTTTATTAAATCATATTAAATGTTAGGAGAGCATTGACTGAATTTAACACAAGCCAATCCTCCTCCCCCCACCCCACCCCCAGCACCATGTTGTCTCTAAGAGAGAGCACATGACTCCAAGCAGAGTTCAAAAGTCCTACATTACCTAAAGAGCTCAGCTACCAGACAGTCTTCCTCACCTAGCACGTGACCCAGGAAGGTATTCATCTCTGATCTCAGTCTCTTTTCCTCTTCGGATAGAGGTGGCTCTCATACACTGATCAAAGTTAATTGGCTAGCATCATACCTGAGGGTGGTCCATATTAAAATGAGTTTTACCTATGACCTAATGACTTAATGGGGGAATATGCAAAAAGACCATCTCTGAAGGGTAAGGCAGATGAAGTCTAGGTGTGGCTAGTCTCTTCTCCATTTCTACTGATCCACCCATGGGCTCCTAGGCTGGTCCTAAAAGAGATTAGCTAAAGTTTCTAAGAACTACACTTTCTAGTCCCTGGGTCCCCCCCTCCCCCCCAAAAAAAAATCCATTATTAATCATTATTTTCTCACAACTTGAGGGATAAGGTGGCCTCTGGTGTTCCATCTAAGTGCAATACTATAATTGTGTAAAAAGTGCTAGTACCTGCTAACACATCAGTGATGCTATGACCCCAATATTTAAATATTAAAAATGTAAGCCTACATTGTATCTTTTAATTCTAATTCCAAGAATTAAAAAATATATATATTAGCATTGTCAATAATTGAGAAATGTTTAAAAATAATAAAATAAATAAGGTAAACAGCATAGATCATTGATTCCCAGAATTTTAGAGTTGGAAGGGAGCTCAGCCATCATCGAGGACATAGGTGACCAAAAATTACTCCTCCAACACATCTAATGTTCTCAACCAGCCTTTGCCTTGGGAGCTCAAATGAGAGTATTCCTACTATCCTCTGCATGGCCGCCTCTATATATCTATTCCTAACTGTTAGAAAGACTTTCTTTACATCAAGTCCAAATTTATACTTTCCACCAACTGTTCCTATACCTGCCCTTTTGATATAGGTGATGAGTTTAATTGATCAGACTGATCATGAGGTATCCCAAAAAATTACAAGACTCAGTGACTCAGTTTCCCAAATTTTATTGCAACACTGTGAGTGACCACAGGGAAAGCACCCAAAGGGGGAAGGTGTATCAAATAGAAAAGGAAAGATGGTTCTATTTATAATCAGAAAATAATTGATCATCTCCTCATTATCCTAATCTCCACCCTAGGGAGGTACAGGAGAGGGCCTATGCTAATTTGGACTTCCTGGGGGCTTAAGCCAACCCCTGAGGTAGTACATTTTTCCTTGGAGGAGTGTTTTTGGGGTTTAAAGTCATAAGGTGAACCTAAGGACACATTTGGTCTTTTCTGCACATGCTCCTGAAGACATGCTTAAACTTGTCAGACCCAGAGGGTCTATGTGTGTATAATATCTCTTTACTTAAGATCTGGTTTCTAGGTGTTCTGTCATCTAGGAATATTAATGGCCATTAGTCCCTGGTTACTATCTGTTGATGGTGAGGGTTGATAGGGACAAATGCTCTTGGTTACTGTAAGAACATAAATATAAGTTTCTCTGTTAACCCTTTTAGGTACTATTGATAAGAACCCAAGCCTCAGTTTATCTGTTAACCCCTTTTTGCCTCCTCCATCACTTTGATCGAAACAGAACAAATCCAATCCTTCTAAATCACAACCTTTTTCCTACTTGAAGACAACCATGTTCTCCCTACACTTACTTCTACCTGTGTGGTTTTAAAAGCATTATATGGCATGGACTCAAGGTCCCTCACCATTCTGCCTGCCCTTTTCAGGGCATTCTCTCATTTACCAACATCCTTCTTAAATGGTGGGGCCTAGAACTGAGCATGAAACTCTAGATTTGGTCTAACCAAAGCAGAAGAGAAAAGGACTAATACCAGCTTATTCTGTGGAGCTATGAAGCTCAAAGCAGACCAAGATCACTTTAGTTTCTTAGATGACATTTCTATCCTGTTGATTCATAATGGAATTGATGTATGCTAAAAAAAACAAAAAACAAAAAACAAAAAATCGAGACAGAGTGCTGACTGTTCTCTGCATCTTATATTTGTCAAATCAATTTGAAGTCAATAAAGGGTAAGAATTTGTATTTATCCATATTCAGTTTCATCCTATTAGAATCTGTTCAGTTTCCTAACCTGCCAAGGGCTTTTTGAATCTTTGCTTGTATCTAGTATATTAGTTATCCTTCCTGGATGTGTATCACCTGTAAATTTGATAAGGATGCCATATCTGTCTTTTTCCAAGTCAGTGATAAAAATGCTGAAGAGCACAGAGCCAAGCACAGAGCCCTGGGCCACTCACCAATCACCAAGCATATATTAACCACCTACTATGTATCAGAGTGTGCTAGAGAATACAAAGACAAAATAAAATGATTCTGGCCTTCAAGGATTTTACATGCTAGCTGGGGAAACAACATTTATTCATGTAAATAGACACAAAATAATCACAAAGTAACCAGAAGATTAAATATATAGTAATTTTAGGATGGAGGAAGGCCCTGGCACACCGGGGAGACTTTCTTTCAAATTTACATCAAATTATTAACAATGATTTTTCCATTCCAGTCATTCATTCGGTTCCAAACCATTAATTGTGCTATTGCCTCACTCATGTTTCCATCTTTTCACAAGAATAGCATGAGAGACTTTATCAAAATATTTGTTAGTGTCTTGTTAAACTATTTCTATGGAATTTTCCTAGCATATTAGTTTCATAATCCAGAAAAAAAATGAAGTCTGTCTGACATGACCTGTTCTTTTAAAAAAAAAAAATAGACCTTATTAGGGAGCAACTGGTGGTGCAGTGGATAAAGCACTGGCCCTGGATTCAGGAAGACCTGAGTTCAAATCTAGCCTCAGAATCTTGACCCTCTGTGACCCTGGACAAGTCACTTAACCCTCATTGCTGAGCAAAAAAAAAAAAAAATAGACCTCATTAATATATTTAGATTTTAAATTGCCTAGCTTCTCCCATCCCCATCTCTTCCCTCCTTCTCCCAGAGAACCATCCTTTAAAATGAAGATTTCTGAAAACAAATGAAAAAAATGGGGGCAGCTAGGTGGTGCAGTGAATAGAGCTTTGGAGGCCTCAGACACTTTACACTTACTAACTGTGTGGCCCTGGGCAAAACACTTAACCCTCATTGCCGGGAAGGCAGGAAGGCAGGAAATGTTGTAGGTAAAAGAGGTGAAAAAATACTGGTCCTTGGATTTCCTCTATTAAAAAAACTAAAACTCACGTATGTCCTCATTAAACAAAAATGCTAGGGTTTTATTTGGCACAAGGGGATTTGGCCAGGAGGAAAGTCTAGAACTTAAACCTCCCCCAACCAGAAGAAGGACAATGCTTTTATAGAGGGTAGATGGGGTGACCACCTGAAAATGGAAAGTTCTTTTTGGGATGGGGTGGGGAAAGCCTGGATGCTTGTCATATTCCTGAGAGTTGAGGGGGATTTTTTTGAAATGATGGTCCTGACCTTTGGGATTACCTGTCTTCTAGCTCCAACCAGGTTTGTAGACACACCCAACCAACATTCCTGCTATAAACCTTCATCTCCCCTTACTTCCTTTACATGTCTCTCCTGCTATCTAGTCATCTCTCAGGAGAAGCCCCCTCTAATTGATTCCAAGCCCTATGTCAAAAGGAAGGAAGGAAGGAAATGAAAAATGAAAAAATAAGTAAAAATCAATCAATACACTGGAGAAAAGCCCAATGTTATATCTAATATTTCTCATCTGTGAAACCACTTGAAGCTGGCAAAGCCCTTTACATATATCATCTCATTTGCTCCTCAAAACAATCCTGTGAAATGGATGCTACCAGTATTTCCATTGTTAAGGACTAAAATTCTAGCTAGTCTGTCTAAAATATCTAATGAGTGGTCGCCAATAAATTATAAGCTTTAGCAAGAGAGACTTTTAAGCATTTATTAAGGAGAATAAGAATTTGATAAAGAGAGAAAGGCCTAGATTTCTATCTATTAAAGGGAGAGCACATTTCTAGCTCCCTTCTCTACCGGAGTCCAGAGGAAAAGAGCCCCAGAGTCAGCGCCAGTCTCTTCCTTCCTCCTCCCACTAGTCCGCGTCACTTCCTCCCGCCAAAGAAAAGACTCCTGGTCTTGCCCTCAAAGACCTTCGCTTCATGGGCAGAACTCTTCTACAGTAAGTATCCAGCAGGTGGCATCATTCCAATCGTTACAGCATTTAAATTGAAGCTGACCAGTGAGTGACTTGCCTGTAGATACCCATTCATTTGAAATTGTGTTGTTGTTGTTCAGTCATGTTTGACTTTTCATGAGCCCATTTAGGGTTTTCTGGGCAAAGATGCTAGAGTAGTTTTCCATTTCCTTCTTTAGCTCATGAGGAAACCAAGATAAACATGGTAAACATGAGGCCCAAGGCCTCACAACTAGTAGGTGTCTGAGGCTAGATTTGAACTCAGGAGGAAACATCTTTCTGACTTCAGGCTCAGCAAACACCGTGCCACATAGTTGCCTTAAATAATTTGAACTTGGGCCTTTCTGATTCTAAATCTAGCAGTCTGCTTACTTCACCTTTAGGCGTCTGTATTCAACTATTGTTTAAATGTTACAAGATATTCTTTTATCGTATTTCCTTGTCTAACCACAGTGTTGGTGTACTGTTACTATCAGGTTAATCTTTAATTTGCAGCCTATACAGAAGATAAGAATTATATGGTCTAGCTGTCTTTCTTTTTGAGTTTCTAACCAGTTCTTGTGTAATTTAATTTCAACAGAAAATGTATAGGTTTGTGCTGTATAGTGTTAAAGGAAAGCACTATAAGTGGAAAAGGTAATCTTGTTGTTATTGTTGTTGTTGTTGTTGTTTTTTGCAGGTCAATGGGGGTTAATTGACTTGCCCAGGGTCACACAGCTAGTAAGTGTCAAGTGTCTGAGGCCGGATTTGAACTCAGGTCCTCCTGAATCCAGGGCCGGTGCTCTATCCACTGCACCACCTAGCTGCCCCCCTTGTGGAAAAGGTAATCTTAATGTTAAAATGGCATTCTGAGCGTTCATTTTAAGTATTCTTGGTTATTCAGTGCATGTTTTTGCTCTCTCCACCTACATAAACAGTCCAAATAGCCCAATGGTCTGTGATTGGAAATTCTTCTGAAGAAGACTCTCCACAAACCCAAAGAGAATTATATTAGAAAGCACATCACATCAGGGAAAGTTCTAGTACTGAGGAATGAATCTTAACAAAGATGTAGATTTGGACATTTTGACAGACTCAGAAGGCTCATTAAGTATAGCACTGAGTGTTTTGTTTTGCAATATAACAAAGTAGTTTTTTAAAGTATTTTGGCAAAACATTTGGTCTGTATCAAAAATATAAAGGTAGGAGATTTTGATCTGAGTACAACAATGTCCTGAAACACAGGTGAAGGATGAGGGCTTGGCAGGGGGAGGAGTAGTTTCTATCAAAGGGTCATTGATTATCAGAGTTGGAAGGGACAGAAGTATGAATCCCTTTAATGATGTCCTAGAAAAATAGTCATCCAGCTTTTACTTTTAGCCCACTATTCCCAAGGCAAATCATCCCTGAATAGCTCTAATTTTTAGAGAATATTCCCTTAAATGGATGGCAAATATGTTATTCTATGGTTTTGACCCATTGTCCTTGGTTCTGTTCTTTTTGGCCAAGTAAAAGAAGTCTAATCCTTCATTAACATGACAGCCCTTCAAACAACTGAAACCAGCTATCATGTCCCATCAACCACCCCAAATCTTTTCTTCTCCAGGCTAAATATATGTACAGTAAATTCAACCAATCTGTGTATGGTATAATCTCAAAGCTCTTTAACATCTAGATGCCCTCCTATAGATACTCTCCAGCTTGACTGTCTATGTGTTCCTAAAATGTGGCTCCCATGAGAGCAAAGCTCAATGGAAATGTTGTTGTTCAAACATTTCAGTCATGCCTGACTTTTTGTGAACCCATTTGGGGTTTTCTTGGCAAAGATACTTGAGTGGTTTGCCATTACTTTCTCCAGCTCATTTTACATGTTAGGAAACTGAGGCAAACATACAAGGTAAACATGGTTAAGAGACTTGCTCAAGGCCTCACAGCTAGTAGGTATCTGAGGCCAGATTTGAAATCAGGAAGAAGAGTCTCCCTGACTTCATGTCTGGTACTATATCTCCTGAGCTATTTAGCTGTCTCTGGCTCCTTATTTCTGGAAATAATTATCTTTAAAAAGTTCAAAATTGGATTAGTTTTGGGGGCTGCCATATTATACATTTTGAGCTTATTGTTCACTATGCCCATAAGACCTTTTACTAACAAATTGCTGTCTACATGGTGTCCTCAAAATCATGGATCTTTGAAGAATTTGGATATGATCTTAATGGAAATGATTTATGTGAATGTGTATGTCATAATATCTTCATTCACTAAGTATTACTCTTTGAAGTAGTTAATTAGAAACAATATACTTATATCGGCAATGCTCCTATAGGTCACAACACTTTGGGAATGGTTTCTTTGAATTACCTTCAGAACCAGTTTGTCAGCCATACAAGAAACTGTCTCAGTACTTTCTAGCCCCCTGACAGAGTCGTTCCTTAGTGCTTTACTGTGATGTGATAACTTTGCATTCTATAGGGTGGGGTCTGATGTTTTAATAACTTTTTGAAAACTATGTTTTATTTTTTGCCATTTGTGAGATTTGATTTTTCACTCATAATATAAATTCATTTCATATGTATATAGAGAGAGGTGTGTATACATATATATATATATATAATATGTGTGTGCTGTACATGATGCTATGATATTATAAATTAAAAACATCAACAAAAAGGAGTTATTAAATATTCATGACTTTTGGCTCACCTTGTATAAGCCTATGCTGGGAAAGTGAAAGATTTGGCTTCTCCTTCCAATCTTGGAAACATCTGAGCATTGGCCTGACAGGAGCCTCTTTTAGGATCAGCCTCAAAAAATACAGAGAAACTCATTATCAACGTCTTGGAAACCAGGTGATGAATTTTTCAGCCATAGGGACTCAGGAAACCACCCATTAAACTGTAAGAAAATTTTGAGTTGTCTCAATAGAGACCCATTGAAATCACAAATTCTTGAAGTACTGAACTAAATATATTCCAGTTAAATTTCAGCTTGAACAGCATTACTCATCTTGGTTTTATTCAACAAATTTGAATTGTTATCTCCAAATGATATATCATGTGTAAAGAGTTTTGTAAACCTAAAAATTCTTTATAGATGCTGCTGCTACTCCCACCACCACCACTAACTTCATTTTACAGATGAGGACACTGAGGCTGAGAGATTCTACAAAAACAAATATTAAGAGGCAGACTGTACTACATTTAAAACCTTTTCCCCTAAGGCTATGAGTTTTGAAGTGACTGTTTCTTTTGACTATATTAGGGTATCAGAAGGATTTGTCCTCTTGCTATGCTAGTAAAAATCAATGTGATTAAAGGGGGAGAAGGGAGGAAATGAAATTATAATTTCCCTGGAGGTGTACGAGATTGCTTTCATTTGTGTATGGGTGTTCTTGCTACTAATTCCCTTCCTTTTTTATGTATGTGATGTTTTATCTTAATTAAGTGCTTTTGCTACTGGATATATATCTCTCTTATCTATTCCATCAATGGGCAAAGGTATCTATGAGGGCTTGGGCTGTGAGTTGCATAGTTTATTACCCAAAACTAACTTCTCTGAACTTGGAGGATGAATTCGTCCTTGAATTTGTTTTCAGTAAAAACTTGATCTCCCCAAAGTTGTATACATTCCCTCAGAACAATGAAAATTATATATCATGTAATAAGTCATCTCCTTTTTTCTTTAGCTGACAAGAAATTCAGAGCTAAAGTAAATATTCAATGGCAGAAATGAATGGATCCCCTGTGCAGGGAAATATCCCTCTCTCCACCCTCTGAGTTCTCTGCATAGGCTAACATGGGTCATAAAACATTTAGCATCTGTGTTTTTAATGGTTAAGTTTCATTTTCTGCCTGCTTTCTGCACCACTCCCACACATTGATTCTCTATGATTAAATTTCCCATGTGTTTCAGGTTTGAGAGTGTTTGCAGAAGGAAACAAAGAATAATAACTATTCCTCAGCCCCACCCATAGCCCCACCCTCTTTTGGCTCCACTCCCTAAATAAAATTTCTAATCAATCCTTTCCTTCCTTCCTTCCTCCTTCTTTCTTTCTTTCTTTTTCTTCCTTCCTTCCTTTCATTCATTCACTCTTTCTTTTCCCACCTTCATTTGCTTTCTTTCTTTTTAGTCCTTCCTTCCTTCCTTCCTTCTTTCCTTCCTTCCTTCCTCCCTCTTTCTCTCTCTTTCTCTCTCTCTCCCTTCCTTTCTTTTTTCTGTATCCCAAAGATTTGGGATGAATCCCAGTAATAGCTGCAGATTCTCTTTAGCCCCGCAACATCACATACTTAGTGAATATGTATCTTTTCCTGCAGCTGTGATTCATCTATTCCAACACTTGAAATGTTTCCAGTGATAAAGATGAAAAGTCTCCAGCTAGCATTTTTATGATATTCTATATCTCCGTCTTAGATCAAAACTAAAAATCTATGACTTAGTTGTGAAGCCTGCTCCGTGTAATCAAATGTTTCAGTTTTCTATGGCCTTTCCCACCTTAGTTGGGTTGGCTGGTCCTGCCCTAAAATCAGTTCTTTTGTTCTAGTAGTTTAACAGGTCATTCCTGATTTAAACAAGTTTAGATGTCAACTCTTCAAAAGTTTGCAGTGTGAAACATACTCTAGTTGTGTAAATAGAGGAATATGCAAATAATCTCTATGTGAAGCACACATCTCTGGTGTCCAATTAAGTCACTGAAGTTTGAGCTGAGCCAATTATCAAGCTTTCAGATAATGCAGTTCAAAGTGTATCCACCAAATCTTTTGCAGGATTAACGCCTGAGTTAGCAAAATGATGGAAAATTCAAGGAAATCATCTAGGAAATAATTCTAAGTAACAGATGAATTATTTAAAACAAACAGACAGAATAGTTCCTATTCACCTAATTTTTCTATTGCTGTCATTGAAAAGGAACTTCATAGAGAAGCCTGTTCAGATTCCAAACACTCCAAAACCATTTTTGTTTACTCCTGGGCTTTTGTTCCCTTTGATAGCTGTGGTTTGTTTCAGATTTGTAGACATTAGGAAATGTCACTGTTCATTGAGAAGCCTCAACTAAGATGCTTGCTGAAAAGATAATCAATTCACTCTTTAAAAAAAAAAAATATTTTCAATTCATGGAACAACACATGTATCTCCATAGCACTGTGCAATAAAAAAGACAATTACACATAAAAGTGCCAATCTGCCATGTACAACTTGCTAGTCCTTCCAAATATACAACAAAGTTATCACATAATTTTTCCCTTTTTTTTTTCTTCCCTCCCCCTACCTTGCCCTAAATACGGCTACTGTGAGAAAATAATGGGGTTTTAGGGACTCAGACACTCCCCTACACACACACAGGAACTCTGCCTGGTTTTGCAGTGCCAGCCTAGAGTCAGGAGAATTTCAAAGGAAATGTAGATCAATCTTTCTAAGGAACTAAAGGAAGTTAAATAACTTAAGACCACCTTCAAATCATGTCAATCAATGGACTTGAACGCTACCAGCCAATTAGCTTGGAGTGGTGTGGAGGGACAGCCTCTCTTCCAGACCTGCTGGGAGCTTCTGTTTTCACAGGCACAGGAACTTCCTTTTTTTGGCCTGAGACTCTGAGGTGGTGGCAGTGCCTTGTTTTATATAAGTAGGGCTTCTAAACTTTCTGAACTCCATGTCTTCTCTCATTACTAATATCTAATGTACTTTAATAAATGCTTAATGCCCTAAAACTGGTGCTAAAGCCTCTAATTTATAAGTAACAACTATATTAGAAACCCCAGCTAATTTTCCCTACACTTGGGACAGAAATAGGTGACCACATTTAATTTTACACATCATACTACCATTAGACTTTTCAAGAGTGTTCTTTGCCAGTAAGATGCCAGGCTTTTTATAGAACTTCATATCTTTCATTGAGTTTAAAGGAAGGGTTCTTGAATTTTCATCCCCAAAGTCCTCCTATCACATATCATCCCTATCCACACACCCCCAAAAGGATTTGGAAATATGGAAGATTTGCAATGATGCTACTGCTAAGCTCCAGTTTCTTCACTCATCTCCCTGACTAATGTTTTCCTCCTTCTGAATATGGGCAGTTCTAATTAAGTAGTAAGATGGTCTGCCTAGTACTTCCAGATTTACCCCATATCATTTTTTGTTAGTTCTATGATGTAACTTTGAAATATATTTGAAATAAAAATATCTCTCCATAAAGAATATGTCCACCAGTTTTATTTGAAATGCTAGATCCCTATTTACATAGTATGACAGAATCTCAGGGTGGAATGGGACATCTGCAATCATCTAGTATAATTGATATCTGAAAAATTATGCCCTTTACAACTTTGTGATGGTAGGGAAGGGGGGTGAGGAGAGTGTTTTTCTAGAGCTTTGTCTGTTAAGGGAAGGAGAACTAGAAGGGATGATAGGGTCAAATGACAAATTTATGGATAATTTATGGAAATCTCTTAGGAAACAGCAGGAAAAGAGGAGATAAAAAGCAAGAGATTTGGGGGCAGCTAGATGGCGCAGTGGATAGAGCACTGGCCCTGGAATCAGGAGGACCTGAGTTCAAATCCAGCCTCAGACACTTGATACTTACTAGCTGTGTGACCTTGAGTAAGTCACTTAACCCCAATTGCCTCACCCAAAAAAAAAAAAGCAAGAGATTTATTGGGGGGTGCAATTCAGATAAGTGGTGGATAGGGAAGGGAACAAGCATTTATTAAATGCCAACTATGTACCAAAGTGCTGCACTACATTCTTTACAAATATCGTTTTATGCTCACAACAACCTTGGAAAATCAGAACTATTATCCCCATTTTACAGCTAAGGAAATTGAGGCAAATAATGGTTAAGTGACTTGCACAGGGTCACATAGCTAGTAAATATCTAAGGAAGAACCAGGTCCAGTGTTCTATCCATTGTGTCACCTAACTGCTAGGGAAATTTTATAAAGCTAAGTTCAGAAATTTCCCATCATTTTACAAAAGGCATGAAAAGTTAAATATTTTTTATTAGGAAAAATAAAATGATTTGCCTTTTTTTGTACTTTTAACACTAATACATTCCATGCAGTTATCCTTTCTTTAATTCCTTTTTTGACCTAAGCAGGCAAAAATTTTGGTCTTCTTTCATTGACCTCTTAGGGGGCAATGAAACACATGGAAAACTGCAGTAGTAGGAGATTCCAAAAAGAAGCCTGTCGCAGGAATGATTCTCTACTCAACAGCAACAATGTATTAATCAGTTATTGTGTATAAGGTTCTTTGCTAGGCTCTCCATATCCTGGCATCATACTACCTCCCAAACCTTTTTCTTAAAAAAAACAAAAGCAAAAAAAAAAACTGCAGAAACTATAGTTACATGACAAAAAAGAAGAATCAAGGTGAAAACAGATCTAGAGAGTATTTATTTGTTAAGACAGATACTAAGTCAGATTTTTCCAATAGGATGGGATCTAAGGATGTAGAGATAGTAGGTACTTTAACAACTTCTGTATTTTAGAGGTGAAGAAAGTGACCCACAGAGAAAGAAAGTGACTTCTCTAAGGTCTCAAAGATGGTAAGGAGCAAATCTGGTACAACTGGAAAAAAAACACAACAAACTTGAAATGGTAATGATATGTCCACATTTTTATGCTCTTTGTTTTCATTGGTGATGAAAAGAGTCATGTCATTTGTACTTCATACCCTGAGTGCTTGGCTTATTGGGTAAAGAGATGTACATGGAAGTAAGAACATAGTCAAGAAGAGTTACCAGGTGGCAGCTAGGTGGTGCAGTGGAAAAAGCACTGGCCCTGTATTCAGGAGGACCTGAGTTCAAATCTGACCTCAGACACTTGACACTTACTAGCTGTGTGACCTTGGGCAAGTCACTTAACCCTCATTGCACCACAAAAGAAGAAGAAGAAGAACAAGAACAAGAACAAGAAAAGTGACCAAATTTGTCCTACAAAAGTCAATCCTGGAGGCAATACAATAAGAAAGATACTCAAAGGTCAATTTTCATGAGATTTCTAAGCAGGGACATTTCAACAGAATGGAAAAGATCACAAATGGTACTATTATCTATCAAAAGGCAGCCAAGAATACATAAATGACTTCTGTCCCACATGCCTACATCCTTCTTTTGGGGAGTGTTTTTTTTTTAAATCAGTGAGATATCCTTGATGAAAACATGATGAGATATCCTTGATGAAGAGAAAAACTAAACTTTTGCAAATGATTTTCTTTAAACAGCCCACATTTTCATAGTCACATGAGTAACTAAGAAACAGAGAAAATGAAAATCTACTGTATTCCCAAGATGCTGATTACAAGAAATTATTTGACTCAGTAGAGTGTAATGCAATTATAAAGGGTCTCATAACACATATTAAGATAACACAATATTCCCTGACAAATGTGTCTTAGAGATAGATTTTTTAAAAACTATATTAAATATCACTTTCAAACAAGAACATGCTCCCTCACTAAAGGTGTTTACCACTGTCCTGTGGAATCTCTAAATGGGATTTTTCCCTTTTGAGGGAAATATTTTTTCCGGATTTTTTTATTTAAGAAAGATATATCAGTAGCATTGCATTCTGAACACAATGGAGTCTCTTCAAAAAGATTCATAGTCGGGCAGCTAGGTGGCGCAGTGGATAGAACACCGGCCCTGGAGCCAGGAGTTACCTGAGTTCAAATCCGACCTCAGACACTTAACACTTGCTAGCTGTGTGACCCTGGGCAAGTCACTTAACCCCAATTGCCTCACTTAAAAAAAAAAAAAAAAGATTCATAGTCACACAGAAGAGATCAGCCCATCTGTGGTGGAAAAACAAAATGGATGAAGAACTTGTATCAGCTTGATTATATCATGCCAAAATGAGCGAATGCACTTAATGAGTAAAGAAATCACAGAATTTCACAGTGTAAAAGGACTTCAGTGTTCATCTACTACAAGTCATACCAGAAAGAATCCTCTCTACAACATAGCTGACAAGGGGTCATTCAGTTTCTGTTTGAAGACTTCCAATATCCTGCAGCTGTCTATGTCCTGAAGCAGGCCATTCTAATTTTTATTGTTGTTTAGTTTCCAACTCTTTGTGACCCCATTTGAGGTTTTCTTGACAAAAATACTGCAGTGGTTTGCCATTTTCTTCTCCAGCTCATTTTATAGATGAGGAAATGCAGAGTTAAGTGACTTTCCCAGAGTCACACTGCTGGTGAGTGTCTGAGGCCATATTTGAACTCAGTAAAATTAGTCTTCCTGACTCTAGGTATGGCACCCTATCCACTGCACCACCTTGTTGCTACTATTCTACATTTAGATCACTTTGATTCTTAGATAAATAAAGCATTTATCTCTATATCTCAGGAACCATGCTAAGTGTTGGGAATATGAATACAAGCAAGAAGACATTCTATTCCTTTATAGAACTTACAGGCAGTCCAATGTAGAGCGAGCTGAAAATCTGAGTCAAAGAAAAGAGAGGTAGAGAAGTCATCTGGACAGTCAGGGGCTGAGCTGGCTGGCATGGGGACTTCCTCAAATGGAGGTTCTAGGGAAGAACTCACAAATCATAGGAGTAGGCCATAGTGGTGAAAGCATTGCCAGGATGAGAAGGCCACTGGATTGAAGGTGAAGGATTCTGTGGAACTACAAGCTGAGCCAAGCTTGAAGCATTGGGAAGATTCTCCTGACATCAAGTCTAAGTTTTCCCCTTTACAACTTCCATCCATTGTTCCTGGTCTTGTCCTCTGGGCCTCAATAGAACAAGTCTAATATTTCTTCAATGCGACAACCCATTAAATACATGATTATATATATCATAGAGGGGCAGCTAGGTGGCACAGTGGATAGAGCACAGGCCCTGGAGTCAGGAATACCTGAGTTCAAATCCAGCCTCAGACACTTAAAACTTACTAGCTGTGTGACCCTGGGCAAGTCACTTAACCCCAAATGCCTCATTAAAAAAAAAAATAGTGTATATGTATCATAGAATTCCCCTTCCCCCACCTGAGACTGAATCTTTTTTTCTCCAGGGAAACATACCCAATTTAATTCCTCTATGACAAAGACCCTTCAGCATCCTGGTTGCCCTCCTCTCAACACTTTCCAACTTATTGATATCTGTCTTAAACTTTGGCCCAAACTGACCGCAACATTCCATATGTGGACCAGAGTACAGCAGGATTACCACCACCTTATTTCTGGGGGCTAATTCTTTCTTCCCAGCTATCAGCTCTGAACTATGTCACTTCCAAACCAGTCATCTTCCCTACCTTCTCCTCAATGAAACCTTGGATTCTATCCATGAGAACAACCAGAGGCTCTGATAGATGACCTTTCACTTTCTCTTGCCTGGAATTAGGCCTATACCTCATTTCCTTTCCAAATCCCGATGCCCATTCCTTCTGACTTTCCAGTTCTCCTTTCTGTATTGTCTGCAATTAGAATGTATGCTCCTTGAGGGCAGAGATCATCTGCTTTGCTAGTATTTTTATCACCAGCACTTAGCACAATGCCTGACATACATATTAAGAGCTAAGTGTTTTTTCTTAATTCCTTCCTTCCTTCCTTCCTTCTTTCCTTTCTGTCTGTAGCCTAAGTATGACACTAGCTTTTTTTCTATCCCATCAGCCAAATTCTTTTGAAGCTTGTTGTCCATTAAAAGCCTTGGGCCTTTTTCAGGAAAAAGAAAATTCTAACTATGCCTCCCCAACTTGTATTTGTCTATCACACAAATATCTTAGAAACTTGTTATAGAAAGACAATAAGCTAGACCTAGAACTGAACAGGAGATCAGGCTACACAGCATTTAGAAAATTGTGGTGTTTTCAATGATCTTAATACACAGAGCTTGCAAAAGTTCATCTTTGATACCAATATACTCTTACTGATGTGATTTAACTGTAAATAATGAGGGAGGGAGGGAGGAGAGAGAGAGACAGACAGAGAGAGACAGAGAGAGGGAGAGAGAAATTGTCAGATCCGAGGTAATTACAGTAGTTGGGGCAGGATAGGAAACTAAAAGGAGGTGAGTCAAGGGTGTATGTTCAAGGCATTGCACAACAATAGGCTAGAGCTCAGATCAGTCACTGATGTGGGAATGAAACCAGGTGAGTACTGTGATGTTTAAAATCTAAATTGTGGTCGCCTTAAATTAGAAGCTTTAGCACCAGTCCTTGGGCATTAAACATTTATTAAAGCATACAGATATTCCCATGGAGTTCAGAAAGTTAAGAAAAAAGCCTATTTAGCCTAGAGTTCCAGCCTGGTCTGGTTTTTCCTCAAGTCCTCTGCCACAAGCCTGCTTCATTCATGAACTCTCTCCAGCAAACTGATTGTGGAAGCTTTTTATAGATCTGGAACAGAGGCGGTCCTTACACACTGCTTCAAGCTGATTGGTTGGCATCATCCAAATCCATTGGTTCTGAAGGCGTTTTCAAGGTGTGATTACAATCCAATTAACTCAGGTTACAGGCTACTTCAGAGTAGGCTAATCAGCAGTTAATCACTCTCACTTGATTCAATCAGTCTAGATTAATCTCCAGGTGGGTCTTTGAGTATCTGTTAAATCTCATTATTTCATCACAGTACATACCTGTAAATTTTTGGCCATGCCTGAATTCCTCTGATCAGATTGGGAGATTAAGGAGTTGAGGTTTTCCTCAATGCTGGTTATTGTCCTAGGATAACTCATATCTAGCTCTCTTCCACTATTTTCCTTCCCTCCTCCCCATCCCCACCTTACCCTTCAATTTGAAGGCAAACTCTTTTGGCCAGAGCTATTATGCTGTGGTACTATGTCCACAACTAGGTATGTCTGGAACAATGTACTAGGTGCTCTAGAAGATAAGTTTAGATAAGATATGGTTCTTTCCCTCCTGGAACTTAGAGTCTAGTTAAGGAGAAAGGCACATAGCTAAGCATGTTTATTGTAATATTGCCATCTGTAAGGAGCTAAAATTCTAGCTAAACTGTCTAAAAATCTATTGAGTGGTCACCATAAATCAGAAGCTTTAGCAAGAGTATAGACTTTTAAGTATTTATTAAGGAGCATAAGAATTTGGAGAGGAGAGAGAAAGAGGTAATAAATCTAACTATTTCTAAGAAACCCCATCATGCGACTTCTCCAAACCGAGGTCAGGAACCCAAAAGACCCCAAATGCTTCCTTCCTCATCCCAGAAGCCTCCTCTCCAGCAGGAAACAGGGCTGTCTACATACACAGCCACAAGCTAATTGGTTGGCAGCCCTGATTGACAAAACTAACAGGCAGCTCTACTGCTGCAAGCTGGTCAGCTTCCAGATGCCAGGCTGACCTTCAAAAACCTCAGAAAAAGTCACTTCCAGACACTAACACCGCATGACTTGTCCTTACATGGCTTCTCCTCATGGTGGAGCTTCCCTACAGTATCTCTCCAGCAGGGGACATCATTCCAATTGTCACATTATGCTTATAGATATTAATGGTCAGGTATCATTTGTAATCTTTCTATGTCTTCTCATCCTAAATTATTCCTATATAGACCACTCTATAATGTCTCCATAAGTCATCTAACCAAATACTGGAAGTCTTTTTTGGTTCTTTTAATATTTCATGGCTAACCAAGCAGTTCTTGGGCTCTTTATTATTCCTCATTCTTGCTTCATAACAAGTCCATCACCTTTAATAGATATCTTTCACAACATTCTCATGTGCAAGTTATTAGCAGACCAACCGTGCCTTTTAGATTATTTGCTATTTTGATTATTTTTGAGATCTTGGTTCTCACAATTCTGAAATGTTTCTGAGAATTATCTGCAAATTGAGGATCACACTAATGATGGGGTTAGTAATCAACAGGAGGGGCAGCTAGATGGCACAGTGGATAAAGCACTGGCCCTGGATTCAGAAGTACCCGAGTTCAAATCAGGCCTCAGCCACTTAACACTTACTAGCTGTGTGACCCTGGGCAAGTCACTTAACCCCAATTGCCTCACCAAAACAAAAAAATACAAAAAAAAAAAAAAGTAATCAACAGGAAAATGATATTTCACAGTAGACCACATCTTTACCATCACAGAATTGACTGCAAGATGTAAAGAATATAAGATCCCATTGTTTGTTGAGTATAAAGCATTTGATTCAGTACAAGAAAGTACTCCCTCAAATGGTCCAATTTCAACAAATATCTTCCATCCATGTAACAGATTTATTCAAGACTGCTTGAAAGAGACAAAAAAACCCTTATACAAAAGCACTAATATGGTAATGTTTTACATAATTGATCGTGTATAACCTATATCTTATTGCTTATCACCTCAGAGAGGGGGGAAGGGAGGGAAGGAAAGAGGGATAGAATTTAGAATTTTAATTTTAAACTAAAATATTTATTATTATAATGAAAAAACAGAAATAACATTATTGGTGGTTCTGATCATAAACATCAGAAGTATAAAGAGGTACAAGACAGGGAAACATGCTCACCAAAGATATTCTCTATCATGATTGAAAAAATTCCATGAAGAGTCTAAGTTAAACAGCAGATTCCTTGTAGATAGTGAGTTCCTGAATATATTCTTCCATTCCTGCTTGTGGATGACATTGCCTTGGTTACACCCAGCCCCAGAGCATTATAGAGATTCCTGGAATGAATATACAACCACACAAAAGAATTTGGCCTAATTGTCCACACTGGAAAAAGAAAGTGGATGAAGAATGCTTGTTGACTGGATTATGACACACAATTTATAGAACTTGTTTATCAGCAAATATATCTGGGGACAGAGTACAATTGAAAAATGAGTTGAACCTGGAATTAAACAGAAAGAAGAGAGTAGACTGGTTCAACTTCATGAAGTTAGAAAACTCCTCTAATGATCCCATAAAACTCCCAGAAACAAGGGCCTATCTTTTTAATAACTGATATTTTGTTCATGTTGTTATATGTCTTATCTTGGAATGCCATGGAAGACAATGATCTCAGGAGAAGTGAAAATGAGTATCAGATAGAAAGTGATGAAGAACTGAATTGTGGGCATAAGCAGGCTAAAACATTAAACCAACTTCTAAGGAAAACTGGAGTAAAAAATGTCTTAAGGAAATACATGATCAAAAAAGAATATGGGCTAGTCACATAGCAAAAGTGAGGGATAACAGGTGGATATACTGAATGTTTCCCTCCTTGTAATATCCAGAGAAAATGAAGTTCAGGCTGAGTGGAATGCAATGTTTCACACCCACAGTCCCCACCTCAAAAAAATTAGAGGGAGAATGCATACTCTTTTTTTTTTTTTTTTTAGTGAGGCAATTGGGGTTAAGTGACTTGCCCAGGGTCACACAGCTAGTACGTGTTAAGTGTCTGAGGCTGGATTTGAACTCAGGTACTCCTGAGTCCAGGGCCAGTGCTCTATCCACTGCACCATCTAGCTGCCCCTGAATGCATACTCTTTTAAGAGCTATTTCTAAAGCTGTCCTTTTGGGGAAAAGTTGTAAGTGGATTGTAACCAATAGCAATGTTCCCTGCTCCACACTATGAATGTGTTATATAATCTCATGCTTCCAACTACATGGTAATTACTGCAGAACCCAAAAGTTTTCTTGGTTCCTCACCCAAACTAGCCCCACCCAAACAGTTTAGTGTTTCACACAAATGACTAACTTTATGATGGCTTTGTATTCTTTCTCAGTTTCTTTTTTTCCCTCTTACCTCTGTCGCACCTAAAAGTAACCACATTATAGGCAAAATATTAAGTTGGTCAGGGCAATGATCTTGTCTAGACTAGCAAATACTACATTTTCCAAGTGAAGTGTGAAGGGAGAATCACCAATTGTTTCATGGAATTCTAATTAAATTTGTCATTTGACAAGTCTCAACATTTACCACTCCATCCAAAAGGCCATGCAGGATCATCATTGCAGAGGTGACATCATTCATCCTTAGTAGTACACTAAAATCTAACTCTTATCCATCAAAGGAAGTCCCTACCTTAATTTACCAAGATATGACTCCTCCCTCTTAGGGGGGAAAAAAGCACTATTTTACCAAAGCCTTACAGAAAAAACAAAAGCAATACCCCAGGGTGTGTTTATTAAACAATAGAGGAGTCCTAATATTTATTTCATCCAAATAGGATTTGGGGGGGGGGGTGGCAGGGCAATGAGGGTTAAGTGACTTCCCCCAGGTCACATGACTAGTAAGTGTCAAGTGTCTGCCTCTGGATTTGAACTCAGGTCCTCCTGACTCCAGGACCAGTGCTCTATCCACTGGGCCACCTACCTACCCCCTCATCCAAATAGAATTTAATAAATCTACAACTGTGCCTGTCACTGATCCAGGTGCTATTCAACTTAAGCCATTGTTTCATTCAAGCTTACCCTTTTAAATCAGAGTGGTCTAATAAATAGCACATTTTCTACTTCCCCAAGGCAACTTTCAAATTAAAACACTAAAACAAACAAACAACTTTTAGTCTTTCAAACTTACAAGTTAGAAACTATATAAAAAAGGGAAACCACTGGTACTTTATAGGCCACAGTTTTGTAGCAGATAACAAGAGTATGGGTGTCCACCATAACTAGCAATTTTAGGTCTCTGAACTAAAATTCTATAATGTCTCTACTTAGGCAACTGAAAAAGAAACATCTATAGCTCAAAGTCAAGAGATACTTGGTGAGTATTTTGATCATAGGATAAATAAAGAATGCAGTTAATAAGAGTTATCTGCCTTATAACTATAACTTACTCTCTCTGTTACCTTTTGTTTTTCCTTATTTGTAGAACACAGAACCCCAAGTATCACAGAACCACAAAATATGAGAATTAGAAAGGATTTAGTGATTTTTTAAATACACAAGATTAGCAAGAACAGTCAGCTGAGAAGACGTCAGTTACTATATTTGAGAGACTACCGATCAGAGAACATTTCTGCTTTGCAGATAGGCTAGAGAAAAGGAAAGGACTATGCTTCTTAAATGATACTAGGAATATGCCTTAGTTGAGTTTCATGCTCTCAAAAGCACCTGGTTGCAAGGAGGGCTTTCCTTTTCCCCTGTCCCAATTTGACACACACACACACACACACAAAACGCAAACAGGAAAGACATGTTTTATAGCTGCTTTATTGTAAATAAGTGTTGGAGATGATGGAATAAAACAGCATCATAAGTAACAATCTAGCTCAGGCTTATCTGCGTTGCCCAGAAAGCCACCCTGAAGGAACTTATTATTATAGGAATATAACACTAATTTAGTATTCATTTAAGGGTGATCGTGAGTTGAAATAATTTTTCCACTGCTTATCAGTTTGAAAGTAGAAGAGCAGATTTGCCCATCAGGAGAGAAGTGAGGACCATAAGGGGAGTATTTAGCACATAAAAAGCTTCATGTAGTGCAGTTTCTTCATGAAGGGACCAAGAACTTCCAAAGTCTGTATTGAAGAGTTAGTTGTAAACTACCCCTAGCAAACGAACTGTCCTCACGTGAATGTGTGTCTCCCTGAATAGTTTCTTTAAGTACGTGGCCCCACATCCCCACAAATACTCTATACATTGGTAGGAGAGTGTGATTCAGATTTATGTGTGAAATCTGAAATAGTGATAATTCTCACGTTGTCTATATTAAATGTGAAGTACTGGTTATTATCTCTGCCATACTTCAACAGCCTTCTTATCCTAGAAGCTGTTTTTGCCATCGTGCTCCAGAAACTTTCTTATACTAGGAGATTCCTCTATCCCTATAACTCCTGCCTCTGGTTTTTTATTCTCCCTAAACTTCTAGTTTAAGGAAAGGATCCCAGACTAGCCATGTGTATTCTTTCATTCCTATCTGGACCCCATTCCTGCTGTCCAGGCTTCTTTTTCCACTCATATTCCACTCCACATTCACTGGAAAGGAAGCTTTTCATCTTTCTTTTATATGTTGTTATATCCTAGTAGAATGTAAGTGTTTCCAGAATAGAAAGTCTTTCTTTTTTGCTGCAATTTGTATTTCCCAGTGCTTAGCACAGAACCAGAGACATAGTAAGCACTTAATAAATGCCTATTGATTGACTGATTAGTGATATTACCTCATCAATAACTTAATGTTTGTGTTAATGGTGATTTGGAAAAGTAAAAACAATATTCACTAATGAATATTAATGCAAAAATCCTAAATAAAACACTAGCTAGGAGACTACAACAGTATATGGTAAATATTATATATTGTGACCAAATGGGATTTATACCAGGAATGCAAGGCTTGGTTCAATATAAGTAAAACTATTAATATAATTGATCAATAACAAAAGCAATAAAAATCATAAAATTTTATGAATAGATGCAGAAAAAAACACAATACTCATTCCTATTTTAAAAAAGTATTTCAAAGGATAGGTATAAGTGTGTTTTTACATAAAATGATAAGGTGGGGGGTAGCTAGGTGACTCAGTGAATAAAGCACCAGCCCGGGATTCAGGAGGTCCTGAGTTCAAATATGACCTCAAATACTTGACACTTACTAGCTGTGTGACCCTGGGCAAGTCACTTAACCCTCATCCCCTCCCCCTCAAATAAAATAAATAAATAAAATAAAATGATAAGGTGCATCTACTTAAAACCATTAGCAAACATCTGTAATGGGGATAACTTAACAGCCTTCTCAATAAGATCAGGAGTGAAAAAGGATGCCCATATTCACCAATATTATTCAATATTATACTAGAAATGCTAGCAATAGCAATAAAAGAAAAAACAGAAATTGAAGAAATCAGACTGGGCAAAGAGGAAATAAAACTACTTTTTGCAAACAATGTGATGTTATACTTGAACAATCCTAGAGATTCAACTTAGCTGAAACAATAATTTTAGCAAAGGAGCAGGATAGAAAATAGACCCAAGTAAGTCATATATATTTATATATATCATGAACAAAGTCCTGCAAGAAGAGGCAGTAAGAGATGGTTCATTGGGGGCGGCTAGGTGGCGCAGTGGATAAAGCACCGGCCCTGGATTCAGGAGTACCTGAGTTCAAATCCGGCCTCAGACATTTGACACTTACTAGCTGTGTGACCCTGGGCAAGTCACTTAACCCCCATTGCCCTGCAAAAAAAAAAAAAAAAAAAAAAAGAGATGGTTCATTTAAAATAACAATTCCTGGGAATTATACTTGCCAAGACAAATGCAAGAACCATATGAACATCGTTATAAAATACTTTTTATACAAATAAAGTCAGGAAATTCGAGAAATATTAGTTACTCATGGGTGGGGTGAGTCATATAATAAAAATGACAATTCAACATAAATTAATCTAGTTATTCAGTACCATCCCAATTAAACTATCCCACAAAAATATTTATCAGGCTAAAAAATAATAAAACTCATTAGGAAGAACAAAAGCTCAAGAATATCAAAGGAATTATTGTTTTAATGTAAAGGATGGTTGTCTAGCAATACAAGATCTTAAACTGTATTATAAGGTGGTAATTACTAAAACTACCTGTTACTATCTAAGAAATAGATTGGTGAGGGGGCAGCTAGGTGGCACGGTGGATAAAGCACTGGCCCTGGATTCAGGAGGACCTGAGTTCAAATCCTGCCTCAGACACTTGACACTTACTAGCTGTGTGACCCTGGGCAAGTCACTTAACCATCACTGCCCTGCAAAAAAAGAAAAAGAAAATAAATAAAATGGTGGGTCAGTGGAATAGAGTAGGTATACAATAAGCAGTAAGAGATGATTATAATAACCTTATGTTTGTAAACTGTAAAGATTTAAACTTTGAACATAAAAACTTACTATTTGGTAAAAATTGTTGGAAAAACTAGGAAGTAATTTGGCAGAAACTAGGTATAGACCAATATCTTCGATCATTTATGAAAAATAACATAAATATAAGTAAATTAGAAGAAAATGGAACATATTACCTATCAGATTTATGGATAGAAAAAGAATGTGAATAAACAAGAAATAAAGAGTATTTGGGGATATATAATGGATCATTTTTTTTACATTAAATTAAAAACATTTTGTACAAATAAAACCAACATAGCCAAGATTAGAAGGAAAGCAAAAAATCTGGGGAAGATTTTTATAGACAGTTTCTCAGCAAAAGGCCTCATATCTCAAATATATAGAGAACTGAGTCAAATTTATAAGAATGAGTCATTCCCCACTTGATAAATGATCAAAGGTTATGAACAGGTAGTTTTTGAAAGAAGAAATCAAAGCAATATATAATCACATGAAAATGTTATAAATCATTATTGATTAGAGAAATGTAAATCAAAACAACTTTGAAGTATCATCTCACACCTGGCAGATTGGCTAAAATAACAGAAGGGGGAAATGACAAGTGTTGGAAGTGATATGGAAAAAATAAGAAACTAATTCACTCTTGGTGGAACTGTGAACTGTTCCAACTATTTTGGAGAGCAATCTGGAATTATAACCAAAGAGTTATAAAGCTGTATATACCTTTTGACCCAGAAATACCAGTATTAGGTCTGTTTACCAAGGTTGTCAGGGGAAAAGGAAAAAATATAGATGTTCTAAAATATTTAAAATAGCTCTTTTGTGTTGGCAAAGAACTGGAAACTGAGAGGATGTCCATCAATTGGGTAAATTGCTAAATAAGTTGTGGTATATGATAGGGGTAGAATGCTACTGTGTTGTAAGAAATTATGAACAAATTGATTTCAGAATAAACTTGCAAAGATTTGCATAAGATAATGAAGAGTGAAATGAGAAGTACCAAGAGAACATTGTATACAGTATTAGCAATATTGTTTTAAGAATTTCTGTGAATGACTAAAGTATCCTGAGTAATATGAATATTCAAATCAATTACAAAGGACCTATGAAGACAGATGATATCCACATCCAGAGGAAGAACTGATAGTTAGAAGTATGTATTGTATGGTTCCACATATACATCTGTGTCAAAAGGTGGCCTTCTCTAGTGCAGAATTAACAGGCAGGACAGGGGACAGATTGGAATTCAAAATGTAACAATAAAATAAACATTTATTTAAAAGGAAGTTAAAAAATGATGAGCAGTATGATCTCAGAAAAACCTGGAAAGACTTACATGAGCTGATACAAAGTGAAATAGAATTGTGTACAAAGTAATAGCAATATCAGCTGTGAATAACTTAGTTATTCTCAGCAATACAATGATCTAAGATAAATCTAAAGGATTTAGGATGAAAAATGCTATCCATTCCCAGAGAAAGAACTGATTGTGCCTGAATACAGATCAAAGCACAATTCTTTTCTTGATTTTTCTTGAGTTTTTTTTGTCTGTTTTCTTTCACAATATGACTAATATGGAGGTGTTTTGCATGACTTCCAAAATTTTTTAAAGTACAAGAGTACAATGTAGAATTAGTCCTAAACAGATGTTATAACCACCTTTTCAGAAAAAAATAAAGTTTCAATTAATTTTAAAAGAATAAAATAAAAAGAAGTAAAAGAGATTGTGTACAATTATCCAATTAGTTTAGTGGGTGTAGACAGGCTAAATAAATAAACCTATTAATTGTTTTGGGTTTTTTTAAGTGTTAATCTTGCCTGGATGATTTTTTTTTTCTATAGAAGGGAAGCAAATAAATGGGGACTCAGAACCTATAACAATTAGTTGGGGAGTTTATCACTCCAAAAATAGGGTTACTTCTAGAAGCCTGGTGTGGTAGTAAACCTGGGAAACTATTTCTCCTAATGAGAGGGCAATCTGAGGTAAGGAGAGCAGAGAGAGACAGAGACAGAGACAGAGACAGAGAGACAGAGAGGAAGAGAGACAGAGAGAGAGAGACAAGTGAGACAGGGAGACAGAGAGAGACAGAGACAGAAAGAGAGAGAGAAACAGAGAGTGAGAGACAGAGAGACAGAGACACAGAGAGACAGAAAGAGACACAGAGACAGAGAAAGAGACAGAGACAGAGACACAGAGACACAGAGAGAGACAGAGACAGAAAAGCAGATACAGAGATAGAGAGTAGCCTAAATGCCACGCTAGGGGTTAGCCTTTAGGTATCTATACCAGGCATGATACATGTGTGTTACAATAGCAAAACTCAGTTAAAGAAGGAAAGCAGTTAGCTAGTTATTCAGCAGTCAAATTACTCTAAGAGGATTATGGGAAAGATCCCTGTATCTCTTTTCTAACTAGAACATTTCGTGTGTAGATATAAGCAACAAATATCCTGGCTCCTCTCCTCACTCTCTGAATTGTTCTACCTCTTCCTTGCCAACAGCTTTCTCATCTTAGAAATGCCTTTTGTAAGTTTTTAGTTTTAAAAAGTGTTTTTCCCCCTGAAGTTTTGAACAACCAAACTTTTCATCTCAAAGATACATTATCCTACATCCTTTACACAGAAATTTAAGCCTTTTTTATGTAAGCAAAAATTCAGTTCTACTGTTTTTGATAATTAAACTTATATGCAACAGAAAGCTATACTTCTTTATACATAGATTTCAGCAGGTTTTTTTTTAATAAAATCGAGCTATTTTCTACACTATTTAAACCGTGAAATTATTCACCTGCTAGCTATTATTATTAACCCAGACTTTTAGTTCAGATCTTTCTGATCTCAAATTGAATACTCTTATCCATTATCAACTTGTGAAGAAGGCACTCAAATTGAAATCAGAAAGATCTGGGCTTAAATTTCAGGTTAATAGTAATATCTAGGGGCAGCTAGGTGGCACAGTGGATAGAGCACTGGCCCTGGAGTAAGGAGGTCCTGAGTTCAAATCCAACCTCAGACACTTGACATTTACTAGCTGTGTGACCCTGGGCAAATCACTTAACCCCAATTCTCATTCTCTCTCTCTCTCTCTCTCTCTCTCTCTCTCTCTCTCTCTCTCTCTCACACACACACACACACACACACACACACACACAAAATAGTAATATCTAGCATTGATATAGTTTAGAAATTGCTTTATACATGTCATTTCAATTGATTCTTACACCTCTGTGAAATAGGTGCTAATCACATTTTACAAATGAGTGATATAGGCTTTACAGATGATTTGCTACTAAACTGTTTTGCTGGCAGATGATTGGAAGCCAAAGAATATTAATGAATGAGGAGCTAGCTAGACTTATCTGAAGTGGCCAGAGAAATCCAGCTTCAACAGGAAGTTTTACACAAAAATATAGTACAATATTGCTTGAATGAGAGAGAGAGAGAGAGGGAGTTTGTTTGGTGTCTTTTGGATTATGTTGGCTCAGATCCTTGCCCTGGTTTCAAGGAGGTGATGGCTCATCCAAGACTTCTTAATAGAGTCACTGAAAAACTTTCCATTTCCACTCCCATGATCATGCATATACCATAATATATGTATGTTTTAGCTCCATAAACAAATGGCCTGATGCTGACAATGGCAAAGTCACTTAGAAAGGCAACATGATAAAGTGGATATTATTGACCTAGGAATCAGAATGATCTTAGTTCAAATCCTGCTTCTGACACTTATTGTGTGTCCACAGGCAACCCATATGCCTCTCTGAGCCTTGAGCTCCTCATCTGTAAAATACAAATAATACTTTATAATATTTATCTCATTGAATTCATGTTGATTCAAGTAATGGCACACTTTGGGGCATTTTACCATCCCACCAACTTAAAACAATTTTTAAACCTCAGGAAGGTTGGTACAGCTCAGAGATGTTATAATTGACCTACTCACACTGCCTAATTGTAGAATTAATAAAATATAAGAATTTGGGGGTTAAAAAGAACTCCAGAGGCCATCCAGTCCAGCCATGGTAGAAAAAGGTATCTGCTTGACAATATACCCAATAATAAATTATCCAGTTTTTGCTGAATGACCTAAGGTGACAGAGAAACCACTACTTCTTGATGCATTTCATTCTACTTTTTAATAGTTTGGGTTTGTTTGGGGTATTTTTAATTTCCCTGACATCAAGCCTAAATTTTCTTCTTTGCAACTTCTACCCATTACCCCTAGTCCACAGGATAACCATGCAAATGCTTCAAGACAGCTGTCATGCTACCCTCCCCCCAAGTCTCTTCTTCTCCAGATAGAATATCCCCAGTTCTTTAAACTGATCCTCATGTGTTATGAACTTTAGGCCTTTCATCATCCTGGCTATTTCAGGCTCTGAATATTCTAAAATTTATCTAAGTCTTTTCGAAGACAGTGGCCAGAAACAAACCCAGTACACCAGATACAGACCAGGTCAGAGTCCATTAGGGCTATCACTTCTTATTCCTAATATCAATGACTCTTAAAACATCTTAAGATGATACTAATTTTGTCATCATAGCACACAGCTCATTCTTATAGACCTTGTAGTCCAACAAACCTTCGAAATCTTTTTCAGATGAACTGCTTTCTAGCTTTTCCTCATCTTCTATTTATGAAGTCGATTTTTTGAAACCTAGTATAACACATTATATTTATCTTTATTATATGTCATCTTATTAGATTTCGCCTACTCTTCTAGCCTCTCAATGTATTTTTGCATCCTTAATCCATTCATTTACTGCATTAGATAAACTTCCAGCCTGGCATCATCTGCCAACTTGATAAGCATTCCATCTTTACTTTAATCCAAGTAATTTATAAAATGTCTAGCACTGGTTATTAAGGACTGACAAGATTCCTCCTCTTTATCTATTTTTAGAATCACCACTCTTCATATCCTATTCTATAACACACTGATTTCTAACCTTTGAGATTGAATTGCTAGTCCCCTAGACATGGTTGACTCAGGGGCATCTACCAAGTTCATGGACTTTGTTCTTTTGAAGAGAGGGAAAGTATTCCATGGATCCCTTGGTGCCCTAGTGATAGTCAAAACATTCATCTGTCATACAAAATGTCATCAGGAGAAGTGACCTTGGAGACTAAGCCCTTGCAAGTTTGAGTGGTTTTACCCTGAGTGATATAAATAATGACACTCATTTGGCTCCAGAGAGTTTTGGGACTTGAAGCATAATTTCAGAAGGTTTGACTGGGGAGAGGGAAATGTGGGAGGGTGGCTTGGAATGTTTTCTCAAGCTCCTCTAACTCATGAGAAATATTGCCACAGGTAGGAAACACTGCCCCCTCCCCCCCAGGGATGGGGGAAATGAGGACATCTTTCTGTGAAGTCATTTAGTCCCAACCTTTGACTGCAGAGACTAGGTTAAAGATTAGAGGGTCTGACTTCTGGGCAAATATGTTTGTGATACCATATGGTCAAATGCCTAATAAATAAACTGCTGAGAAGGAATGGATGGGGGCGGGGGTGGGGGTGGGGAAGAATCAGAATTTGGTCTTCATTTTGGCTTTGATCTTCTTCTTGCCCTGACCCCACCCCTTGACCAGAGGACTCTCATGAATATTACAGAATCAGGACAATTTAGACTTTTCCCTCAGCTTCCTAGAAACATCTCCAGAAAACTGTGCATTAGGAGACAGGGACAGGGAGGACAAAATAAGGAAATGAGGGTCTACCAAAAAAAAAATCAAAAGAGCTACACCATACCTAGTGCGAACCTCTCGAAGCTTCTCGCAAGAGGACTTTCAGGAACTGTGCATTTTCACACTTGCTTTCTAAGATTAAACCCACTTTCCCCTAGATGCTAAATATATCAATAACAGAGTGTCACAGACTTTGGGGAAGATATTTTGTACCAAACATTTTTATTATACCATCTTAGCAAATACCCCTTATAAAAATCCAATTAAGTCTAGGTGACTACTTGATATTCCTAGGAGACCTGAGTTCAAATACTGCCTTATAAAGTTATTAGCTGTGTGACTCTGGGTAAATCATATAACCCAGCTCATCCAGTTTTTCCATATGAAAAATGGGAATAATAATAGTATCTGACTCCCAGGATAGTTGTGACAGTCAAATGAGACAACAAATAAATTTAGTTCACAAATTTTACATGCTATATAAATATTGACCACTGGGAGCCCTGGGTAATGGTTTACACTGGGATTTGTAGTGGCTTTGGGCTGTAACATTTCCATTACAATACTACTCCCTGTGTTAGTGAGATGGAGATCCCAGTAAAAAAGTCTTTCCTCTGGAAAAAAAATGTACCTAACTTATCCATTGTATACAATAGAGAATTACAAGAAAGAGATAAATAGAGGTACTACATGGGGCAGAATGGCAAAATAACAGTGGTAGGAGGGATGTGCTTGTAGAGAAGTCCAGGAAGAACAACAATGGGCTCCAAGGGCTGAGAAGTGTGTGGAGCTGCAGTGGACATTTTAATGCAATAGACACATTTTTTACTAAACCTTAGCATAGCGTTGTCAATGATCAAATTAATAAATTCCATCACAGTTACGATAGTGGTTTGCTTGCCACAAGTCTCTTTCCACTCCAGTACATCGTTCAATCAGCCACCAAAGTGATTTTTCTAAAGCAAAGGTCTGACTATGTCACTGCAATACTCAATAAATTCCATTGGCTCCCTATCACCTCCAGTGATAAGGAAATGCAAAATCCACTGTTTAGTGTTCAAATCCCCCACCAATCCAGTCTTCATACAACCTTTACCTTTCCACCTATGCTTTAATTCAGTGATACTAGCTGCCTTGCAGTTCCACAAAGAAGACACTTCATCTTTCAGCTCTGGGCATTTTCTCTGGCTGTCCCCCATACTTGGAATGTTCTCCCTCCTCATCCCTACCTCTTGGATTCCCTGGAATACCTTTCAGTTCCAGATAAAATCTCACCTTCTACAGAAAGCTTTTCCCAATCCCTCTTTTTTTTTTTTTTTTTTGCAGGGCAATGAGGGTTAAGTGACTTGCCCAGGGTCACACAGCTAGTTAAGTGTCAAGTGTCTGAGGCTGGATTTGAACTCAGGTCCTCCTGAATCCAAGGCCAGTGCTTTATCTACTGTGCCACCTAGCTGCCCCTTCCCAATCCCTCTTAATTCTACTGCCTTCCCTCTGTTAATTATTTCCAATTAGTCCACTTGTGGTTTGTGTGTACATATTTGTTTGCCTGTTGTCTCCCCCATTAGATTGTGAGCTTCCTGAGGTCAAGGGCTATCTTTTGACTTTCTTTTTATCCCTAGTGCTTAGCAGAGTATCTAGCCCATAGCAGGTTGTTAATAAATATTCATAAACTAAAAAAAAAAGAAAAAATATTCATAAACTGACTGACATGCTCCACAACCAGAAGAGTTGATACTAACTGGGAGCTCTAACTCCAGCATGATTATAAATGACTGAAGCTATACGGTCTGGAAGGAAAGCTTGCTCACAAGTTAGTGTTGATACCACTCAGGTCTATTTCCCAAAGTGATCAAGAAAAATGGAAAAGAACTTATATATTCTAAAATATTTATAGCAGCTCTCTTTGTGGCAACAAAGAACTGGAAAGTGAGAAGTCCATCAATTGGGGAATGGCTGAATAAGCTGTGATAAAATATTCTAAGGAATTATGAACAGGATGATTTAGAAAAAACCTGCAAAGACTTGCATGAAATAATGAAGAGTGAAATAAGCAGAACCAAGAGAACACTGTATATAGTAACAGCAATATCGTTCTAAGGACAACTTGGAATGATTAAGCTATCCTGAGTAATATGAATATTCAAGTAACTATAAAGAGAAAATGCTATCCAACTCCAGAGAGAGAACTGCTATATGGAAGTAAGTATTATATGGTTCCACATATGTCTCTATATCCATGTTGGCCTTCTCTAATGTAGGTTTGGAAAGAGAGCTAGGAAAACAACTCAGAATTCAAAATATAGCAAATAAAATTTTAAAGTGTATTGTACATATGTTATTTTTTCTTTTAGAGAACCAATGGTTAAAACATTTAGCAACACAGCTCGGGTTAAAGTATTGTAGAGTAATCATACTAAACAGTTCAGTGGAAAGAGTACAGGATTTGGAGTCAGTTTGGAATCCAGGCTTGGCCACTTACTATATGTGTGACTTTGGATTAGTCACTGATCCTCTCTCTGCTTTAATGCCCTCTTCTATATAATGAGAGAGATGTAATCGATGATCTCTAAGGTCCCGTCCATCTCTAAATTTATGAACCTATGATCAAAAATATAACCTACTTTCCTCTGTGCCCAATAGAACTGTGATCATCACTACTACATAATCTCTAACCGAGGCCTTGGCCAAGATAATCTGCTGCTCTGAGCAAAGCTGGACTGATGGCCTTGAACAACTCTATCCAGCATCTAACCAGATCCCAAGACAGAGGTGCTTTTTCAGTGCTAAAACTTTTTGTATATGTTTATTGCCATCAGAGTGGATAACCCTACACAGACTACATTCAGTTGCATGATCAAGATCCAGGCTTCTAGGGGGTGTTTAGGGATGGGGAGTAGGTATTCCCTCCACAGATGCAGATTGCAACTCATCTATGCATTCTCATCCTAAGCAATTATAATAATATCTGTCATATTTTTAGAGTCACTCTCAATTTAGAAGTTTTGAAAAGCTTGGGTAACCATTTAAAAGCCATTAGAGAAGCAAGAAATGGGGACAAAGGCCATTAAAATAGTTTCAACTCAATGGAAAAATATATCTCACACATTTGGAAAATAGCAATCAAGCAGTCATTCATCAAGAAGAAGAAAATAGGTCATGTCAACCAAGATATAGGAAATGAAACAGAAAAATATGTCAAGAAATATTTAAGGTGGGGGAGCAGGGGAGGGAAACTGGGCCTCTGTCACAGGGAAGGGACAATCAGTATAAGACATCATTCCCAAATACAAATGTACATATCACTTCATATGAAAGCAGAGTTCTTTTTAAGTTACTCCTATGGAGTGCCAATCCGTAAAACTTCAGTGGTTCCCCATCACCTACAGAATCAGGTCAAAGTGCATAGACTCCCTAGTCAAGGCCTTCCACAGCTTCTCACCTATCTTTCTAACTTATTTTATACTAATTCCCTACATGTGCTGTATATTTCATCTGATCTCAACTACTTACTGTGCTCTGGTATAATCATGCCTTCTCCTCATACATACTATTTGCATATCTTTGCCTTATATTCCCAGTTGTGCCTTTTGAAACCTTTCCCCTATTCTAAATTTTGATTCATGTTTCATCTAATTAATGAAGTCTTTGCTGATCTCCCCAAACAGAAGTTATTTTTTTCCTTCCTAAATTTTTCATTAGCACCTGAATTCCTCCCTGAATCTTCCCAGTACTTTGTCTGTGACTTTTCTATAAACTTACATACTGATATATCACTGGGAAATACAACAGGTAGCTAGATAGTCCAGTGGATAGAGAATAGGGAACCAGAAAGACCTCAGTTCAAATCCTGACTTGGAACTCCTGCTAGCTGTGTGAACCTGGGCAAGTCATATGACCACTTTGTTCCTCAATAGCAGCTATCTCACCAGGACTGTTAACATATTTGAATTAACATTAGTGAGGTGCTTTACAAACCTTTTGTTCTTGAGTCAGTTTTGAATTTCTGTGATCCCATTTGGGATTTTCTTGGCAGAAATATTGGAGTGGTTTGCCATTTCCTTCTCCAGCTCAAATAGGGTTAAGTGATTTGCCCAGGGTCACACAGCTATTAAGTGTCTAATGTTGGCTTTGAACTCAGGTCCTCCTGACTCCAAGGTAGGGTACTTTACCCACTGTGCCACCCAGCTACCTTTGCAAAACTTATAATCTATATAAATGTTAAGTTTTACTAATATGAATAATATTTGGTTGTGTTCTTATCTTTTCTCAGCTTGAGAAATTATAAACTCCCTGAGGGCAAGGACTATGTGTATTTCATTTTTGTATCACAAGTTTCACACCATGCTATGCCTAGCAGAGTAAACAGAGTATTCAACTTAGAGTCATTATCATTCATATAATTTAAAAACCACTCTACATGTTATTTCATTGGATACAACAAACCTGTGAAGCAGGTGCTATTATTATCCCCATTTTACAAATGAGGAAACTGAGGTTGAGATTCATAAAATTCACACAGCTGGTGTCTGAAGCAGTATTTGAATGCCAGTCTTTCTGACTACTCATCCAGTACTCTATCCACATGACATCTACCTGCCTCAGTGTTTAATAGTCACATGACCACCTTTCAATCTCCCTCACCCCACATAGCCAAATCATGCTGTCTCTACATTCATAACTCTTACACGCATTCCTTTCTCTCCACTCACACAGCCATTGCCCAGAAAAGAACCAAGACAAATACAGTATCTTTCTAATTGTTTTCCCTGCCTCAAGTATTACCCCATTCCAATCCATCCTCCATGAAGCTCCATGCCAAAATGATTTTCCTAAAGTACAGGCTTGCCCATATTTGCCTTCTACTCAATAAATAAACTCTAGTGGCTTCTTGTTACCTCCAGAATCAAATGTAATTTCCTCTGATATTTAAGACTCATTATAACCTAGCTCCTATTTCCTTTCCTGTTTTCCTGTACTTCTACAATCCAGCTAACCCTACTTGCTGTTCCACACTCCACACACTATCTCTGCTCTTCATGACTCTGAATTGAACATTGCTCCTTCCTGAAAGGTTCTTCCTTTTCACTTCTGTGCCTTAGTTTCCTTGTTTTCCTTCAAGTCTTAGCACAAATCTCACCTTCTATAGGAAGTCTTTCCCTGTCTTCCTCAGCATCTAGTTCTTCTCCTCTGAGATAAGTTTCAATTTACTCCGTATATTTCTCGTATACACGGAATTTTTTATATGGTGTCTCCTGCATGAGAAAGTAAGCTCCAGGGGAGGCAAAGATGGTTTTTAGCCCTTATTTGAATCCCTAGCACTTCAGACAGTGCTGGCAATATAGTAGGGGCTTAAGAAATACTTGTTTATTGATTAATTGAAGTCATTGAGCTTCTCTGAAACTCAGTATTCTCATTTATAAAATTGGAATAATAACACCTCTGGTGCTGATCTCCTATGTTTGTGGCAAGTCTCAAGTGAGCTAGTACTAGTTCTGTACTTTGCAAACTTTAAAATGTTATAGAAATGTCAGTTGGTATTTTTATGTGCTTGGTAATTGTTGATAAATTAGCTATAATAATAAAGAATGAAATCCTTTGCTACACAATCAGGCCAATCCACTTTTGGAATACTGTATCATTTTAGACACCTTATTACCTAAAATCTATTATCAGACTAGAAATAGAAACCTCAAAGATGTTTTCTATCTAATCCCCCTTAGTGATATATATAGTGATATATTTTTAAGGGAGTGAGTTTGACATTCACATACATTCTTTCTCTGGGTAAAAGGTACGGTCAGTCTTGTACATTCAGTCAGTATAGAAGTGATTTGTGAGGCACTGGGCCAACCCCCCTTCCACAAAATATCATGCCACTACTTATCAGTGCCTCAAGTATCAACATTAGAAATTCATTGGCTTGTGTCCTGAAGGAATTTTTTTTTTTGTCTCCAAGAATCCCCTATTAAAATACATGATTCTATATATCTTTGTAAGGGATAACACCTTAAGCCTTAATCAGCTAATGTTTCAATCAGGGATTATTTGACTGCCTGCTTAGAATAAGACAATTTCCTCATCTATAAAATGAGGGAGGTGGATTAAATGATTGTTAAGCTCCCTTCCAGATCCAATAATCTATGTTTTAAGATCTTATTGGAATAAGATATTGAATTAGGATAGAAAGGAATTAGAAAGATGAAAAGAGAACCAGGATAAGAAAGAGAAGTTCAGAGAGACCAAATTTGCTCAGGGATGAACCTGTGATAACATTTAGTCTTTGGAGCAAATGAAAATAGACCCTCATGCTCCAATGTTCCTAAAATATTTCATTACTAAATTTACATCATGCCCCTTTGCCATTACCTCCACCCTCCAATGCTTTTGATGATTTCCTCCTTGTAGTTGTTTGTCCTTCATTCTCAAAGAGGACCAGTGACATAATGTGGTCATGTCCTGACTTGCTCATGAATTAGATTTAGGTGAGGCAGAGCTGTGCAAAATCATCAGCCTAAACTTCTCCTCTAGTCATCAAAGCCCAGTAACAAGACAAAAGTCTAAATGACCATTGATGGTTCTGGATACAGTGGGTGATCTTGGCCTTTCTAAATTAAGGTCTTTCCCAGGTCTCAGTTTGAGGCAACATCCCATTCAAAAACTAAGGGCCTGGTAAGAATTGATGGCTTTAATTTACCATTTTAAAAATATCAATCTGGGAGGGGAAGATCCTCAAAGTTTCTTGCCAAAACAGAAAACAATTGCTGTTTACACTCATTCTAAGCCATCAAAACCTAAATGGAACTAATTTTAAATTATCCAGTACTTTTTGATGACTTCCTAAGAGGGTTGAGACAATCAACTTACAAATGGAATTAGTAAAGGTCCATGGCTACAGAGGGCTGGAAAAGGCCAGATTTTAAAATAAAATGACAGACATTTCCACTTATTCATGGAGTAGGCTAATTACTATAACTAAATATACCTAATTTAAAGAGATGAACTTTCTAGACATTATAAAGTCTTTAAAGAAGTGTGGAATACAGCTAGAGATAGTACTGTGGAAAAAGATAAAACAAGTGAATATCAAGATCAGGCTAGGGTTTTATTACCCTTGTCTAGTAATCAATCACAAGCCCCTCTGATATAAGCCTGCCATTGATTCCTTAAATGCAATGACTCATGGTGAGGGGGAGGAGAATAGAATAATAAAGAAGGTTCTAATGGAATTATTCTGATCTATTTCCCCTGCAACTGAAATTTTTGGAAATTTTAAAACCTGGAGCTATCCAAAAGTATAATGGGTTATATTACAAAATAATGGGTTACCCATTCCTGGAGATCTTCAAGGAACAAATGTATGGCTACTTATCACCAAATGTGGCAGAGATAATTCCTTTTCAGGGACAGGTTGGACTAGAAGATATTTTTAGTCACTTTCTGATTTTCTGATACTTAATGTCTATACTTCATGACTCTATGATATTTAATGTCTATATAAAGATGATTTGAAAAATAGTACATTTAACAATTAGTGAAAACACACATACATATATAATGTATTACATTTATCTTTGTTCTTTTCTTCCATCCCTTTTTCTATATCACCCCTTTTCTTTATATCCTACCTCAACAAATATTTATTGAATACCTAATATATTGTGAGAAATATAAGTAATACTCTATGCCCTGAAAGAAATCACAAACCTTTTGGCTAGTCCTATTATTGCATGTACATACAAACACACACACACACACACACACACACACACACTTGTGCGTGTATTTACAAATATATGTGTGTATATGTATATATGTCTATACACACACATACATATACACATGCAATTATATATATATATATATTTTTTCACATATACATAGTCAGTGCTCTGTTAAATGGTTCTTAGATTTGGGGTTGAGAGAGCCTTAGGGATTTTCTAGTTCACCCAATTCCCCTTAATGAATCTTAGTGGAAGGACTTTTCCCAAGGTCACACAGGTAGTAAATGATAGACCCAGAATTCATACCTGAGTCCTCTGATTCCATATCTAGTACTCATTCCCTTTTTCATCCCACTTTGATCAAATTTCTGTTTCATTCAGTGACTTACCTCAGATGTTAAAGGAATCTGATTAGATTAATTCACACTTACATGTGGATAATGGCTAGGCTTAACACTAAGACCATATGATCATAGATTTAGAGATAGAAGGGGCCTTAGGGAAAAAAAAATCTAACATAAACATCTCATTTTAAAGGTGATAAGAATGAAATTCAAATAAGTTAAATTACTTAACTGAGACTAATCAGTCAATATGGTCAGAGCTAGGATTCAAATCCAGGTTCTGACCTACTCCATTCTCTTTCCATTATACATGGAATAATGGAGAACATTAATGATCGACATCAAAGTTTCTTAAATTTTAGATCACAAAACATTTGGCAACAGTAAAAGGTTATGTATAAGTATTTTATACACCTTCATACCTGGGGTCATGTAAAAATTTCTCTGGTCAAAAGGGGTCATGAGTTGAAAAAGTTTAAGAAGCCCTGATCTAAATAAATATCTTACTATGAAAATTATTGAAGTTCTTTTTATTTTTCAGGGAGGGGACCCTTCTCCTTTGTCTACTGTAAGTAGGCATCCCTCCCAATTTTCCACTCACCTTAGCTTACCAAGTGTCATAGTGGATAGAGCACTGGACCTAGAGACCTGAGTTCAAATCTGGCCTTATATTCTTACTAAATGTGTGACCCTGCACAAGTAACTAAACTACTGTGTGTCTCAGTTTCCTCATTCATAAAATGAGGATAATAATAGCACCTACTTCCCCAGGTTATCATGAGGATCAAACAAGATAATATAGTAAATTGCTTAGCGCAGTATCTGGCACATAGTAGGTGCTTAATAAATACTTGTTTCCTTCCTTCTAAAAAAATAAAGTCTTTAGACCTGATCTACAATAACTAATAAATGAAGATATTACACACCTGAAAAGTCAGTAACCTGATTAATAAGCTTTAATTCAACCAAAATTACTTTGAATAAAAAAATAGAAAGGGACTAAAAGTACCTAGGTAAGGTGGCTAAGGTAGAGCAGCTGGGTGGCACTGTCAATAGAGTGCTGGGTTAGGGATTGAATTCAAATCTGGCCTAAGACACTTACTAGTTGTATGACCCCGAGCAAGTCTGTTTGCCTCAGTTTCTTCATCTATAAAATGAGCTGGGAAAAGGAAATGACAAACTATTTTGGTATCTTTGCCAAGAAAACTTCAAATGGAGTCATGAAGAGTCAGACATGATTGAAAAATGACTGAACAACAACAACAAAGGTACTTAATCCACACAGTGGGGAGAATAGCAGCATGATACCAGAACAGCATCAATAGAAGTATCAAGTAATTCTCTGAAAATAATTATAGAGAAGAATAACAGAAAAAAATGCTCATGATTTCAAATCAATGAATGGAGTATGGATAATCAACTGAACTAGAAAGCTAAATAACAAAAGGTAAACATGGCCTGTTATGATATCACCTGTCTCCTCCAGAAATAAATCAAAGCAATGTGTTGAGGAATAAAGGGTCTTTAATTGAGATAACTGGGTAAGAAAACATGCTACCCTGGGAAATGTCTCATGAGTACAGAACACAATGGATTTCCCAACCAAGAGACCCATGAAGGGTTCTTTACATTTTTAGGAGGTAGAATGAGGTAGCAAGGCCTGGTCATGAGATCCCAGCCTCCCTTGGTATTCTGAACAAGGAAAACCACTTCATTCTGGCTATTTTGCCCATCTTGCCATGAATCCCAACTGAAGGGGAGAGGACTTGAGAGGCTTAGATGCAACTTTAAGCTCAGTTCCTTTACAAGACAAAATCTCAGGGTGGAGACATAGGGTATGGTTAAGATCAATGTAGCTGACTTTTCTTAAGCGTCAAAATGTATAAACACTACTGGAATTCCTGACATTGCTAGAATGACTAATAGATCAATTAATATTCCATTTTCTGTCACAACTTAGAAGTATGACTTAGGTATAGGATATAGACTGGAAATCAGAAACTGTGGAAATATGTCTGATTATTGAAATCAAAAACTATGAGGGGAATGATGATTGTTGTTGTAGTTTGTGCTTCATTCTCAGAGAGGACCCAGTGTCATGACTTGCAGTGAATTGGATTTAAGTGGAGGAGGGCTGTGCAAGGTAACCAATCTCACTCTCTCCTCCAGAGCCATCTGGGTCCAGTGGCAAGATACACATCAGGACAACTGGAGATGGCCCAGAAATATTTGGATGATGATCATTTAGGAAGAAGTATGAAATCATGGTAAGAAAAAACTCCACACTGCCATGATAGTTGGAGAAAATGGATGTAATCTTCCTAACTAAATTACAAACCTGGAGGAAAAGTAGTGTTAAGGGCTAAAATTCTAGCTAGTCTGTCTAAAATATTTAATGAGTGGTCGCCAATAAATTATAAGCTTTAGCAAGAGTTAGAAACTTTTAAGCATTTATTAAGGAGAATAAAAATTTGGTAAAGAGAGAGAAAAAGGCCTAGATTCCTATCTATTAAAGGGAGAGCACATTTCTAGCTCCGCTCTCCACCAGAGTCCAAAGGAAAGAGCCCGAGACTGAGCGCCAGTCTCTTCCTTCCTCCTCCCACTAGCCCGCGTCACTTCCTGACTCCTGGTCTTGCCCTCAAAGACCTTCCCTTCATGGGCAGAACTCTTCTACAGTAAGTCTCCAGCAGGTGGCGTCATTCCAATCGTTACAGTAGTATATGATTAAGATGGGAATCTTTAGCCCTAAGATGTCTGCTAAAAGGAAAGTTACTGATGAATTCTTTGCTATGATTGCTATTAACTTTGTTTTTCTGAAGGAGGAGTAAGCTATGAATAATATTGCTGTTCACGATCCAATCTTGACCAATAAGGAAGAAGTCACTGACAAAATTGTGAAAGTAGTAACTATGTCATTTTAGATGTTGTGACAGATAAAGATGAAAATTCTGGGCATGATCTGACATTTGCCCTAGATTTTAACAGAACTAACTCGAAGGTTCAGAAATAGGACAAGTTGGATCTCATACCCTGAAATACTTAAAGAAAGAGAAGTTGGCTCTAGAGAAAATGGAAGGGTTTCAAAATGCATAGTCTGGTAATACCGTAACAATTCATTTCAGATGAGGAATCAAAGGAGGACAAAGAGACTGCTGTCAATGCAAAAAAATGAATACAAACTGAGAGGATATAGATAAGAAATGGAAACAAAGACCTGTAGCCAGGAACAAATATAAAAGAAAAGTAAAGCCCCATAAAAATGCTTTCAGGAACACTAAAGCTCAAGCTTTATGCTGAACTCTATGTAAAACAAAGAAACAAAGGCTTTTGTTTTGTTGTTGTTGTTGTTGTTAGTGGGTGGTAAGGGGAATATCCAGGAATGATGTTTAGTATGGATAGGGAAAACATTACAGATAACAGAAGGAGATAAAACTATTGAACTTCTAGATTTATTCTGGTTGTTGTTGTTTTTTCCTACTGATACACACATACAAAAAAATCCTATGGTGATTCTTCACTCTGGTATGGAAGAAAACCCAGGTTTTTCAAAGACTATGGCAGCAGAACATAAGTTATGGCTAGTTGAGAAGAACCATCAAGTATGTTCCTAGAAATAAAATGTGTTTGATGGTCCAAGGACCATCCTAGCTAGGTGTCACAGTGGATAGACTGCTAGACTTGGACATAAGGAGTTCTGAGTTCAAACTTGACCTCAGACATTTACTAGACTTTGGCCAAGACACTTAGCCTTTTTCTCAATTTCTTCATCTGTAAAGTGGGGATAGTAATAGCACTTACCTCCGCCCCCAGGGTCATTGGGAAGATCAAATGAAATAACATTTGTAAGATACTTTGCGAATCTTAAAGCTCTATATTAATGCTAGCTACTATTATTATTATTATAAATGTTGTTATTATTAGGAAAAAATAGAGGAAGTGGGAGAGAGAAAAGAAATGAAGCTGAAGAAATGATGGGAAAGTATTGGTTCTATCTCAGAAACAACAGTAATGATTTTTTTTTTTTTTGGTGAGTGAGTTGGGGTTAAGTGACTTGTCCAGGGTCACACAGCTAGTAAGTGTCAAGTGTCTGAGGCCGGATTTGAACTCAGGTCCTCCTGAATCCAGGGCCGGTGTTCTATCCACTGCACCACCTAGCTGCCCCAACAGGAATGATTTTAATGAGGGAGGAAAAGAGCAAAGAGAATAAAGTATATGCATAGCAATATGCTAATGGAATTTTGTTTTAAAGGACAGAAGATAGAAACAAGGACAGTTACCTGAAGAGGAACAGAAAAGGGTGGCATGGTCTTCCAAGAATAGTTTCAGCATCACTAAATGCAGCATGACTGAGCCTGCAATGACTTCTGAGAACAAGAGAAAAATAATATCCCCACCCCCACCTGCAATTATATTGGGGGAAAGAGTAACACAAAAAAGTGGGGGGATAAAACCATTATAGTATGTGCATGGTAGGGTGAGGATGGCAGAATTAGTGAACTTTTATTTTGCTTCCCTTTTCTTTGCCAAATAGCATGATCTTTGGGATAGAAAGGATAAAACAAAATGTATTACAGAGATGAATTCCAAGATAAAGGCTGAAATTATAAGAAATTTATCAGATGCCTTCATTGTAACACAAAAGGAGATGAATTGTATTTTTTTTTTAACCTTGTAGTCCCATGAAAACAGAGGAAAATACAAAATGGACCTTAGTCCTGTTTGGCTGCTTTCCATTTCTGCATTGATCATGGGGGCATGGAATGAAAAGGAGGTAGATTTTAGATCACTTATAAATATTAAAGTGTTTGGTAACTTTAATGTGTAATTTTAGTCCAACAGATAATAAATATACAATGTAGAATTACATTGGGGTAGGATCAAACTCGGGTTGCCACTCTTTCAATAAATGGTAATGGGTGATATGGAGAAGCTAAAGGGGAAAAAATAGATAATAGATTCTTCTGAAAGAAGTAAATGAAGCAAATGGAGCAATTAGTTTCATCATGCATCCAGAGACAATAAGAAATATAATTCCTTGGAATTCTTGAAATGCAATATGAAACAACACTTCTTAAAGGATAGAGAGGGCATAGTAGATAGAGTACTGGGCCTGGAGTAAGGAAGACTCATCTTTCTGAGTTCAAATCTGGCCTCAGACACTTATTATTAGCTGTGTGGCCCTAAGCAAGTCATTTAACCCTGTTTGCCTCAGTTTCCTCATTTGTAAAAGGAGCCAGAGAAGGAAATGGCAAACCACTCCAGTATCTTTGCCATGAAAATCCCAAATGGGGTCACAAAAAGTAGGACCAAAATGAAACAACTGAACAGCAACAAAAGCAAATGGAGAAACACTACAAAAATCTTCATAGCATTCTCCAACCTATGTCAACATTTACTCCAGAGGCAGTGATACAGTGGCAAGAAGACCAGATTTGTAGTAAGAGGATTTGTCTTCAAATCCTGTCTCTGTCACTTGCTACCTGTTTGGCCTTGGGCAAGTCACAACTTCTCTGAGCCTCAGTTTTCTCATCTATAAAATGAATTTGGACTAACTGACCTCTAAGATCCCTTTTAGTTCTATATCTATGATCCTGTAATTTTATTTGATGCTTTATGATTCCAGAATGAAGTGGCCATGTAGAAACATAGTAGAAATTATATTGGAAAACATGGTTTTGGGTTAATTAAAAAGACAGGTCATAAATATCAAACTTATACAGTATATAATGATTTTTTGTCCAAGAAGAATCCAAGTCTTAAATATGCTACATATCTAATAACAGAACAAATGAAATTTGCTATATCTTATCAGTCATGAATTGAGCAATTACTAATGTGGGAATTATTTCAGAATTAGCAGTCTTTGTGATACAGATCATTGACCAGGATGAACTAATGTCAAAATTAATACCAAATTAGATGAATGCTGAAAGATCAGAAGACACACAATTATAGCACCCCCCAACTCAACCTATTTAAACTACTTGTTAACTCAGAATTACTTTTAATATTACAATTTCTTAGAGAAATTTAACAGTTAAAAACAGGATATAAATGTCTAGAAATCATCTCAGCTAGCAAATTCTTGATTTCTTTGCCAAGCAGGAAGAAAGGGCAGCCAGGAGGTTTGCTGGTCCAGAGTACAAGCTAATTTGTCAAACATTTAATAGGAGAACAATGGAAAATGCCCAGCAGTAGCATTTCAAAGAATAATGGCATTTAGTTGAAGTGAACATAAGCTCAAAAAACTTTGGTGTGAGACTGCAGTAAATCAGATCCTGCTGAGAAAATTTGTGGATGAAACTGAAAGGAGGACTATAAATGATGGGGAAATGAAAGACTTTCTTGGGATTTTGATGATGACTCATTTACAATTGTAATGATTGGAATAACACCACCTGCTGGATACTTACTGTAGAAGAGTTCTGCCCATGAAGGGAAGGTCTTTGAGGGCAACACCAGGAGGCAGGAAGTGACGCGGGCTAGTGGGAGGAGGAAGGAAGAGACTGGCGCTCAGTCTCGCTCTCTTTCCTGGGGACGCTGGCGGAGAAGGGAGCTAGAAATGTGCTCTCCCTTTAATAGATAGGAATCTAAGCCTTTTTCTCTCTCTTTACCAAATTCTTATTCTCCTTAATAAATGCTTAAAAGTCTAACTCTTGCTAAAGCTTATAATTTATTGGCGACCACTCATTAGATATTTTAGATAGTTTAGCTAGAATTTTAGCCTTAACACAATGATAAAAGAACATTTGAAACTCAGCACTTTAGTACCTGATTTGATATATGATATGCCAATGTCATTTAAGAAAAAGAAGGTTCACTGGACCTGATTAAAAATACACATAAGGAACCTATGCTATAGGTGAAACAACTTTAAGTGAACTCAAAGACTGATTTTCAAGCTATCATAAAGGAGAGGAGAGTCCAAAAGAATAGAAAAACTCGCAGATACTATTATCACCCTTAAAAAGTGCAAAAAGGACAGCAATCAATTAGCCAATTAAGGTAATGGAACTAGGGAAAAGGGAACAAGTTTTTATTAAATACTTACTATACCAGGCACTGTGCTAAGCTGCTTTACAAATACTACCTCATTAATCCTCACAACAACTTTGGGAGGTAGATGCCATTACTATCCCCATTTTATAATTGAAGAGACTGAGGCAGACAAATGTTGTGACTTGCCAGAGTCAAACAGCTACTTGATGTCTGAGGCTGGATTTAAATGGGTTTTCCTGATTCCAGGCCCAATGCTCTATCCACTGCAACACCTAGACACCAAGTATTTATTAATTATCTATGCTACCAATTTGTATGATTTTTTCTTATGTCTATACAAACTTTTTTCTTGTGTGTGTGTGAGGCAATTGGAGTTAAGTGACTTGTCCAGAGTCACAAAGCTAGTAAGTGTTATATAATCTTTTTAAACAAGTCTATGCATGCACCAAGTATATCATTAATGACATTCAGGAAAGGCTAAAGTCAAGCTTTAATAGATAGTTTTTGACAGAGTATTTCATCCTCAAAGTCACAATTGCTTAAGAAGTGTGGTGGCTATAAGAAACTGATGCATTTATTGTTTGTTCTTACGCACACAAAAAAGTGAAGGTGAAATAAAATGTTACCTTAAGCTGTAATCAAATAAGAAGCTACCTCTCACACATATGTTAAGATGACAAAAGATTCAAGGATAGATACAATCAGGGAAATTACTTTATTGAACCATATATGCAGAGTATAAAAAATGAAGAAGCCATCAAACACCAACGGTGTTTACTAGTGTAACAGAGAAAATCCTTCTCAAAAGCCAAATAGATGATACAGATATTCCAGCTTGCCGGTTGTGATGAGACCCAGAATATTGCAGAAACTTTTCAAGAAGATACATAATTATTCAAAAGAGAATAACAAAGCCACCTGTAGACCTGGGGAGAGGAATGTGGTTTGAAACTGCGTGTTACTTGGAACAAGTGCTGCATTGATATCACAGTGTAATGGATGCCCTCCCCCATTTCCCCTGACATGTGCATTTGCCATTCCTGGAAGAAGAAGAAGAAGAAGAAGAAGAAGAAGAAGAAGAAGAAGAAGAAGAAGAAGAAGAAGAAGAAGAAGAAGAAGAAGAAGAAGAAGAAGAAGAAGAAGAAGAAGAAGAAGAAGAAGAAGAAGAAGAAGAAGAAGAAGAAGAAGAAGAAGAAGAAAGAAGAAGAAGAAGAAGTAGAAGAAGAAGAAGAAGAAGAAGAAGCAGCAGCTTGTGGGTGAGCCTACTTTTGTCCATGAGTGACTTAGGGGCTTACAAGGAGATGTCAAAAAGTTCCTTAATTGGTTGATGAGCTGGTATTTGATGGACCCATTTCAATGATTTTCCCCCTCCTTTTTGCTTTGAATATGGGGGCCTTCTTTGAGCAGCTTCTCTAGAGGAAGAGCAGCTGGTGCCATTCTTCCATTAGCTTTACATTGTGACATTTAAAATTAAATGTATGGTCGCCTATCATTTGGCTATGGTCCTAGGTCCTGACTAGGCAAGTCTGAGCCTAGATTTGAGCTGCCTAAAGAGATGATCAAGCACCTTTCAGATGGCCATATTTGAGCTGAGATCTTGTGAATTCCCAAAGGTCTGAATATCCTAGGAGGTTTACAGGGGAGTGATGGTGGTATCCACCAGAGCAGAAGTGGCTGACAGCAGGGGAGGCATCTGCATCAGAGAGAAAAGGCAACAAAAAGAAGATCAAGATTGACTATCTGATTGGACTATGTTCAAGGCAAAGGTGAAATATAAAATGGCTAATTGGCAGCTTTGTACAACTGTTGTATATAATAATGAGGTTAAAAATATTAGTTTCCTAACTGACTGTAACTATACTTTTAAGTGGTTAATCCCATTTAAATCAATGTTGTTTCACTCTGGGATTCAGTTTTAGTGTTGTTCTCTGTGTTGGAATAAATGAACTGCTCTATCATCTTCATTCATATTGTATAATGAAGAATTATTTTCCCAGTTCTCCTTTTTGGGAGGAGGCCATAGACTCTAGCCAAAAAGTAACATTGTCCCTGGAGTACTACCATCAAGGCTTAGCAAGTCGATGATTGTGAGAATGGGGAATCTAGTCCTTCTAATTAAAAGAAGACTCTCCTAGCAATGAACTCATTTTAGTTCTACACATCTGGTTACAGGACAGGGTGGGGCAGGTTACCAGACTGTGTATTGCCAGCAACACTGATTCTATGCTAGCCAAGAAATAGTAAAAAGGACAGGGGGTAGGCCTCTAGTACGTTGGGAGGATCTTCTGTTGAAAACCTGTAGGAAGCATAAAATTCTCCTGGTAAACATCTCAGGAGAAGCTCTAAGAATGAAATTCTGAAGATACAAATAGAAACAGGTCTAGTGAGGAGGAAAGAGGGAAATGTTTAAAGAAACTGATGTGAATACAAAAGTAACTTGCCTAACTTAGATTTCAAAAAGACATGTGAAATCTTAAAGCAAAATCAGGTAATGGAAGAGGAATACCAAAGCTTGGCACAGTGCATAAGGAAAGTGCTGTGGATTCAAAGATTCATACTGCTGAAAAGTCATAAGTAACAACATCAGCAGTAACAACAACAAACAACAATAGCTTTTATACAACACTTTAAGATTTGCAAAGCACTTTATGTATATTAACTTGTTCAATCCTCACATCAGTCCAGTAAGATAGGTGCTATTGTTATCCTTTTTCTACAGATAAGGAAGCAGGATCCAGGAAAGTTTCAGTGCTATGCCTGGGTTATGCATCAAAGAGTCCAAGAAAGGATTTGAATTGTCTTCCTGAAACTAAGTTCAGAACTCTAGCCACTTCACTACATAATGCCAACATTAAGGGAAGACCACAGATAAAGCATTTCATGTGGATAGGATGCCATGCAATTTTTTTAAAACCTCAAGGAAAGAGATTCAATGAGCATACCCAATATGTCTAGATGTCAACAAGACATGAAAAAGTCTCTTCTAACATCTTTGAGAATAATCTGGTAAGATTTATACTGGTTGACAAAATTAGGTGATTCAGAAACTGAATGATCAGACACAAATACATTAAGAGTTCAGTGTGAATGTACACGAAAATTTTTAATAGACTTAATTCTTAGCCCTTTTCTTTCTGTTCAAGGTTTGATCAGCAATTTGAATTGACATAAATGTTATGTTTATTACATTTATGGATGACATGAATTTCATCAAACTAACAGGTTAGATGACAGAATAGTGATACAAAGAGATCCTGAGAACTGGAAAAAATTAGCTGAAAATATGAAAGGAAAATTTAAGAAGGATAAACAAAAGCTTGGCAGAGGTTAAAAAGAACAGTTGCTCATACTTAAATTCAGCAAACATATATTAAGTTCCTTTTATGTGTAAGACACTGTACTAATCAGTAGGAATACAAAGACACAAACTAAACCCAACCTGTCATCAAGGAGCTTACAGTTTCCTGGAAGCAAGAGTATGTTCACAGATTAATAAATAATATTATTTGAGGAGGTAGGGAGCAGTAAGCAATGGGGAAGGGGAAGGAAGGATTTCTCATAGAGGGTGGTACCTAAGTTGAGTCTTAAAGGATTATGAGAATTCTATGAAGCATAGATGAGGAGGAAAATGTAGTCCTGTCAGGGAATATAGCATATGAAAAGGCACAGAGTCAAGAGATGGAATATTAATTTCAAGGAGATTGTCTGGAACTTAGAATACATGAAAGTGATAGATCTGGAAAGTGTGAATCTGGAAAGGTATGTTGAAGCTAGATTGTGGACAATTTAATTTCAAACATGAACATTTGAAGATTATTGGACAGGAAAGAGACTTGGTTGAACCAGCATTTTGGGAAGATTCTTTAGCATTTTGTAACTACCTCCCCCTTTTATACTGGAAACTTGTCCCTCTCAATGCCAGAAGGAAGTGTAGGAGCAAAAAGAGTAGGAAGTTTTAAAGAAGACAGATTTAAGCTTAATGTCAGAACAGAGAAAAAAAATTCCTAACAATGAAAACTACCCAAGAATGGAATGAGCTATTTGGGAAGATAATGGGTTCATGAAAGGTCTTCAAGCACATGATGAGTTTATTATAGAGAGAGGGGGCACTTCTTCAGATATGGCTCTCTAGAAGGGTCCCTTCCAACTTTTAAATTCTGTGAAGATCCAAGAAACTGTCTATAGATTAAATTATTTGATAATGTCCTTCTGCTCTCCAAATCACTAATTAGAGGAAAGTTCAGTTGATTCATCTGTAGAAGATAAAGGGATTAGATTCAAATACATCCAAATGGCGCCTTTGGATGTACATATTAATTGCTTTGTGTATTGCTGAAACACTATTGGAAAGCTGTAAATTCTCAAAGGAATAAAAATCAAGTACAAAGGAAGGGATTCCTTGGGTGTGAAGATGAGAGGTAGTTACAAAGAGTTTCATCTACACCCAGTTTTATCATTATTTCCTGGTACCACACCTAACAATTTCACATACTGAATTGTTGACTCTATGCCAGTTTTTCAGAATACATACCCAAACTCACTTCTCACTGGCCTATTGGAGTTAGTGACTAAAAAATCACATATAAGATTAAGGTTTAAATGGGAGCCTACTTTTCTGGTATTTAACCTGGTCCTTTTTATTTGTTTTGAGAATGTTGGCTAACACACCCTCAGCTGGCATTTGGGGAGGAGGTTCCACCCCTCCCTCGTAGCGTCAATGCTTTTCCTCTTAAAATAAAAAAAAAATGCTTAAATTCAGGACAAAACTTAGGTGCAATGAAGCAGGAACAGGCTCAGAGCTCACATGTCCTATCTACAAGAGTCTAAACCTTCAGGTTCCTAACTCAGTTTTTTTTTTCCATATAAATATTTTATTATTTTTCAGCTACATTTAGAGAGTTTTCAACATTTGTTTTTATAAGATTTCTAGTTTCAAATTTTTCTCCCTCCCTCCCCTCCCTCCCCCCTCCCCAAGACAGCTAGTAATCTGATAAAGGTTATATATGTTCAATCACATTAAACATATTTCTGCATTGGCCATATTATGAGAGAAGAATCAAAGCAAAAAGGAAAAACCTCAAAAAAGAAAAACAACAACAACAAAAAAAAAAACCATGATAGAAATAGTATGGTTTGATCTGGGTCTAGATTCCATAGTTTTCTAATTCAGTTCTTAATTTTATTGCATGGACCCTTTTGGTAAAGACTATGATGTGTTCTCAGAGGGATATGTTAAAATGCATAAAATTAAATGCATGATGTTACAAAGAAAACCATTTTGGTTTTTGGAAGAGATATGATTTTTTAAAAGTTTGTGGACCCCAGGGGCAGCTAGGTGGTGCAGTGGATAAAGCACTGGCCCTGGATTCAGGAGTACCTGAGTTCAAATCCTGCCTCAGACACTTAACACTTACTAGCTGTGTGACCCTGGGCAAGTAACTTAACTCCAATTGCCCTGAAAAAAAAAAAGTTTGTGGACCCCAGGTTAAGAACCCCTTAATAAAGCATAAAAGGGCAGCTAGGTGGCACACTGGATTACAGTGCTGAGCCTAGGAAGACTCAACTTCCTGAATTCAAATGTGGCCTTAGACACTTTCTAGCTGTGCGATCCAGGGCAAGTAACTGTTTGACTCAGTTCCCCACCAGCAAAATGAATGAATGAATGAATGAGAAGGAAAGGAGAAGGAAATTGCAAACCACTCCAGTATGTTTGCCTCCAAACAGGTTCACGAAGAGTCACACGACTGAACCGAATTAACAACAGCAATAAAGCATAAACAGGGAATTAGGGGAAGTATACTTTTCAGGCATCCATCTTCAAGAACAAAGGATCTAAATGGGAAATATGTTTGACTCGCACTACAAAATAATTTCTTTTACTACAAGAAAGTGTGATTTTACCCAAAAAGTCAAAATTAGAAAATCCACTTAACCTCTTCCCATCATCTCCTAAAAATAATCCATTCTTTTGGAGGTAGCTTGTGATTTCACTTCCTAAGTCACCTTGACTGGTAGTGAGCCTCTTGTACTCCATCTAACTAACAAAAGTGGGTCAAAGGGTTGGGAGAAAGGAATTGAGAAGGGGGAGGGAGGAAGAAGAAAGAAGGAGACAATAGGTTTAGTGGACCTCCCCTTGATCCTTGGTAGGAGGAAGACAAGAGCCCAGATGCTCCTGAGACTTGCTCACTGAGTACCCAAGGCCCCAGAGAGGGAGAAAAGCGTGTGGAAAGGAGGGACCGCCAACAGAAGGCTGTGCATCGGAAGGGCCTTGTCACTGGCACCTGTGCCAGCCCGGCGCACACGTGACTCGAGGAGAACGCCCCGGGGGATCGGGGCTCACCTGGGCCCACGTGACGGGACGCGAGCCACCCCCGCCCGCCTGAAGGGAAGCGCTGCTGCTACTCAGCCGCGTCTCCCCCACCCCCCACTCCCTTCCTTTCCTTCCCCTTCCCTTGCTTTCCCTTCCCCGCGCGCCTTCTCCGCGCGCGGAGAGCAGCAATCCCCGCGCCAGCCTGAGCGGTGGCAGCACTGGCAGCCGTGGAGGCGGGCGCCGCGCAGCCTTTGCACACCCAGCAGGGGTAAGCCACAGTAGCTGGAGCAGCAGCAGTAGCTAGAGCAGCAGCAGCAGCATGTCTGCAGGCGGAGCGCCCATGCCACCGACCCCCAACCCCGCTGTGTCTTTCCCTGCGCCCAGGGTCACCCTGCCCGTGGGACCCGATATCCTCCGGACCTATTCGGGAGCCTTCGTCTGCCTGGAGATTGTAAGTGGGTGGCGGGCAAAGATCTGGCAGAGGGGCAGGAAAGTGAACGGGGGAGGAGGGCGGTGAAGGTGGGGACTAGGATACCAGGGTCACGAGGGGAGAGGGAGTCAATGAAGAAACATTCTTCTGTGCATGCCAGACTCTTTAAGCTCAGGTGCCTTCCTCCTCTGCTCACTCCCCATGCTCTGCCCCCCAACCCCCAAATCCCGCTACTTACACCCTCTCTGCCTGACCACCCCCAAGCTTTCCCCCACTCCGCGCCACAGCTATTCCGATGCAGCCCACCCATCGTGGCCTGGGCCTCCGCTTGCGCTGGCACCTGTTACATTGGCTACCTGGCTCCTGGTTTCCGTGTTTGGGTACTCGCTGCCTGTTGCTTAAGACAGGGGCAAAGGGGAAAAGATCCAAAATGGGGAATGGGTCGGGATTGCTCGCCTTTGGTCGGAAGCGGGGTGGCCGGAGCTCATGGAGAAGGGCCGTGCCAAGGAGGGCAGCTGGAGCCTAGAGCGAAGCGACTCGCTGTCAGCCTCGCCTGTTGCTAACCTGCCATTTTGTTGGCTGGGAAAAGGTGTAGCTACCTCTGTGAGTCGGTGACCCTGAGGAAGGGATGGAACCTCCTGGGCTCCCATTTAGGGACTAGAAGGAGAGGTTTTAAGGGGGAGTTCAAGGAGGAAGGCAGCAGAAGGAAAGTGCGAATTTTTGCGAGGCCTCCCCACAAATCAGTCTCAATCTCTCTCTCTCTCTCTCTCTCTCTCTCTCTCTCTCTCTCTCTCTCTCTCTCTCTCTCTCTTTCCCCCATCCCCCTCTCCCTCCTCCCCGCGCCCCCCCTCCCCCCAGTGAGGACAGGCTCCTAGTCTAGGTTTAGGATCTTTGGCAGCTTCCAAACCAGGTGGGTGTGAGAAATCTGGGAGGAGGGTAAAAATGTGACTCTGGCACTGCCCTTTTTCACTTTCCTTCCAACACACACAATCTTTTATGAGCATGACTTTTGCAGGTGTGGGTGGGGTCACCTCTGACCATACTGTGTCACCTAGACTGTAGTCCAAATTTCTTGGGGTGGGGAGTTTCTCTCTCTCTTTTATAAATGGGATTTTTATGGGTTGGAGAGCTTTAGTTTATCATAGGCCAGAAAAGGGGGGGGGGCAGTGCAAATAAAAATTGGGTAACTTTATGTTGCATCATGCCCTTAGAATGACAAATAAAGGAATGAATTCCAGATACAGCCTTATTTTCTGCAGGTTGGTTGGATAGATTGATTTAGGCCTTTCTCTTTACTCCTCCTCTTTGGAGTTTGCATAACCTGGATCTGGGTGCTTTGGTTTCTGTTTTGTGATGTGAGCTGGATCTGGATCATTTGGTATTCTGCCTTATTATTCCACCATTGCCAAGGCACCCCCAGTCAAGTTTAGCTCAGATTTAAATCTGGAAATGGAGACTCAACTAAACTACATGCCACCAACATCAGTAATAAGATACTGCAAGGCTGAAGGAGGCAGTTTTAAATTTGAGCCCAGATCAGAAGCATCTGAAAGTGAACCTAGTGATGACTGGTTCAGGGAATCTATGCAAAATTCATGGAGGGAAGATGGGACTGATTTTGATGTGGGCCTGTAAGAAAGGGAAGCAGCTTGAAAAGTAACACTCAGAAGAATTTTAAAACAAACAAACAAACAAAAAAAACCCTGTTCTGTTCTGAATGCTTTAGTCTGAAAAGGAAAGCAGGGTGATGTTTCAAGTCTTTGAAAGAGGTTTTATTGATAAGAAGATAAATTGGTTTTCATCACACTACACAGAAACAAAGCTCTTTTCCCCCTTTCATCAGCTCTTCATGTTAGGAGAAAAGATTGACATATTCATCTTCAAAAAGTACATATGTCATAGCCAGTTTAAGGTCCCATCCCTTCCCACCTCAGGAGAGGCCTTCACTCTCAAAAACTTTTCCCTTTTGTTTAGAATCATTGACTTCTTCTTTTCCCATTCTTCTGTCTTTCTCACTTACACAGCTTCAGGCCTTCCTTTATACTTGAAAAGAGAAAAAGAAAAAAAAACACATTTTTATTTGACCTTCACCACCTATCTCACCTTCCATCTAGCACTCCATTTCTCTCTCTCCCCTTGCATGGCCATATTTATTGGGCAGCCTAAATTGACTGCATAAATTCCTTGTTGCTTGTTTTAAATTCAATTCATAAGGCATTTTTTTTGGGGGGGGGAAGCAGGGCAAGGAGGGTTAAGTGACTTGCCCGGGATCACACAGCTAGTAAGTGTTGTGTATGAGGTCGGATTTGAGCTCAGGTCCTCCTGAATCCAAGGCTGATGCTCTACCCACTTCGCCACCTAGCTGTCCCACACAAGGCATTTTTTAAGGTCACTCTATGTACCTGACCTCTGATTACACACAAGCTTTTTTAAAAGGTTACCTTTTCCTGGTCCAGTACATGTTTTTCCTTATTTTCCATTTTTCTACACCTTTCAGGGACACTTGACCTTATTAGTCATATCCTTATGGAACTCATTACTCTAGAATTTCCATGTTTACTTGGGTTTTACTTTTTGACCCCCTTTCTGTGTCTTGGATGATATTTTATTTTTCAATATTGCTTCTTCTTTTTGCACATTGTGTATATAAATATCCTAAGACTCAGTCCTAAACTCTGTCCTTTGTCCTCTGGGAACTTCTGTTAGTATGCGAGTACTTCCAAATCTATTTGTCAAGTTTTGATCTCTCCCATATCCATTTGTCTGCTGAACATTGTGATTTGTTTATCTGGTCTAAATTTAAAACTTCATGTCTCAAATTAGACTTTTACTACAATGGTATAGTCAACTAGGGGCTATGGAATTTTCAAGTTGAAAGGCACATTTGGGAAAATCTTGTCCAGTCTCCTCCTTTTGGAGATAAAGAAACTGAGTCTCAGAAACATCAAGTAACTTATGCAGTGTCATAGTGTACAAGAGGCAAGATTCTAACCCAAGTCTTCATCTAAATCCAGTGCTCTTTTTATGACACCTTCTTGATAGAATGGGGCTAAAAATATAGGTGTGAATTACACAGAAATTAGTTTCACTCAAAGAACAGAATGATGTGGTGGCCATGGTCTTCACTCCTAGCCACAGTCAACTGTTCCTCTGATGCCTAGTATTGTTCAACAAGAGAGATAGATATTTTAGAACACATATCACAAATCCATCAGCTCTTTTAGGAAACAAAGCAAAGTGGATCAGTAACATCCTAAAGCATGAAGAATACATTCATGCTCATAATCTTGGGTAAGGTTTAACAGGCAGATATGTTCCATACTTGTGTACAGGAAGAACATACTTCGGCTTTTGCTTACACCCACCACTTTGGGAGCCTGACATTGTGACCAAAATAATCAGCTTTGTGATTCTTAGTCTCTTCATCATTGGTTCAAAATCCAACTTGAGAAGGCATGGCAACCCAGTGTCTCACATTTCCAGAGTTAAATTCCTGGAAGGAAAAGGTCTTGATTAACATCAATTTAATTTTTGAATACCAATATGTACAAGATTAAGGCCAGAGGTAGAAGGAGACTGGTATGGGCTGGTGCAAGATAACCTTGTAAGAATGTAGCGAGAGCATTCAGGGAAAATGCCTGACAAATTTAATGTAAGTAGAAAGAGCACTAGGTTTTCAGTTTGAAAACTCAGATTGGAAACTTGGCATTGACACTTACTGACTGTATGCCCTTGGGGCAAGTCATTTGAATTGTAAGTTTGGACTTCTGTGTTCTCATCTTTGAAGGGAGGGGGTGAATTAAATTATCTCTAAGGCCACTTCCAGATCTAAACCCTATGACCTTTGGAGATTTTAATAGGTTTCACACTTTCAATCTTTAGATAAGGAAAAAAAAAAGTGACACAACCCTTCTATGTAGTCTTGAACGTCAGTGAAATATGTTTGTAGTTTCTAATACTATCTTCTAGAGAAGTAGTATATGTTTCTGGCTAAGTCCAATATATTTGGTGTGCTGTTTAAGAAAATGTAAAATTCTCCTGAATTTAATACTTAATCCAAATGGAGTTTTAAAGTGAGAAAAAGGGGGGTTCTTGAGGGAAGGAGAATGATATTGGTTGTTTGGGGGTCTGGGATAGATGTAGCCATATGATGAACTTGAGAATATGTCTTTGAGTTGTGGTCTTGACTATAGGCTAAATTTTCAGACTTGAAAGTTACTACAACATGCTTCCCAAGTTAAATTGACTGAAGCTCTCAAAGCATACCTTAGAATGGGCTTTATGAAGAGGCATTGAGTTCATCATCACTGAAAGTGTTCAATTAAATTCAGTAAGCATTTATTAAACAGCTTCTATGTATAGGGCATGAAATAGTTGCTAAACTTCAAGGAGGAAACAACATGTACACAGGTAAATCAAAATAGATGAATGGTAATTGTTGGACTTAGAGAAGACTAACAACTAGTGAGATCAATGAAAAGTCTCCCAGTAAGAGGCAGAACCTAAAGATGAACCTTGAAAGGAATTAGATATTCCAAGAAGCTGGTGTAAGGAGGGGGAACACTCCTAGCATTTGGGATAGCCTTGGCAAAGGCATTGAAGTAAAAGATAGAACACAGGCCAGATCAATCTGGAAAAATGGATTGGATTCTGATTGTGAAGGACTTTAAATACCAAATAGAAAAACTTGGTAAGATTTGTGATTTAGGAATATCAGTTTGGTAACTATATGGAAGATGGATTTTCTAGAGGAAAGCCTGCATATAAGGGGACCAATTTTGAGGCATTTTAATAATGCAGGTGAGAGGTGATGAAGGCCTAACTAGAGGTGTGAATAGAAACAAGAGGATGGATATTAAGAATGTTTGTAAAGGTGGAGCTGAAAAAACCTGACAACTAATTCAGGAAAAGAAAAGAACCAAGATGACTCCAAAGTTGTAAACCTGTGTGACCAAATAGATGGTTGTGCAATCAACAAAAATGGAAGAAGAGGGGAAAAGTTTTAGTTTAGGCATACTAAATGTTAGATGCTTATGGGACATCAACATAGAGACATCTAATAGGGCAGTTGATGTTGTAGGATTGGAATTCAAAAGGCAGATTATGGCCCAGTCTATTGAGGTGGGACTTATCTCTTCAGATCCAACCCTTAAACCCATGAAGACTTAAACCACTTAAAACACCAAGGGAGAAATGGCAGAGGAAAGAGAAGAAGATCCAGGATAGAACCTTGAAAGATGATTACAATTAGTAGATAGAAAAGAAATTATAGGGGAAGCTAGGTGGTGCAGTGGATAAAGCACTGGCCCTGGAGCCAATGTTGGCTGGTATCAATATCACACCCAGGCCCCCCAATTCTAGTCCCTTTTCCCCAGTTCAGTGTTCTGTAAGGTGGCAGGTTGGATCATGATAAGAGAAGCAAAACTCCATGGCTTCTCCTCGTTTTCTTCAGATAACTCATTGAACTGTTCTAAAGCTCTGTGAGATTTTCTGGGTGTATTTTTTTTCCTGAAATGTAAATAAATCTGCATCAAAACTATCACCTTTTGTCAATCTTTCTCTTTCTTAGTAGGATCTAAGTTAAAAAGTTGAAGAGAGAGCAAGACATAAGAGTGATAATAGGGTTGGGTTTTTTCCCCCCACTTTGGTGTCCCACCATTATTATTGGCAGCAAAAACCCTTTGAAAAACTTAGAGGGGATATTTGCTTGCCTTGGGGACAGGGAGGTTTGAGAAGAAGTTTGAGACTTTTTTTTGTTTTCTTTTGTTTCTTTTGTTCCACAGGGGAAGAATCTTAGTCAAAAGCCATAGGTGGTAGAATTGGAAAGGAAAGAAGGTAGGTGAAATTCTCAGAAGGAAACAAAAATGAAGAGCTGCACAGAACTAATTGCACAGGGCTAGAATTCTAGCTAGTCTGTCTAAAATATCTAATGAGTGGTTGCCAATAAATTATAAGCTTTAGGAAGAGTTAGACTTTTAAGCATTTATTAAGGAGAATAAGAATTTGGTGAAGAGAGAGAGAAAGAGGCCTAGATTCATCTTATCTATCAAAGTGAGAGCACATCTTTAGCTCCACTTTCAACCAGAGTCCTGATGAAAAAGATCTAGAGCACTAGCCTCACCCCCTCTTCCTCCCACAAGCAAACATCACTTCCTGATGCCAAAGAGCCACATGTCTTGCCCTCAGACTCCTTCTCCTCATGGTGGAGCTTTGCTACAGTAAGTCTCCAGCAGGTGGCGTCATTCCAATCATTACATAATAGTGGCAAGAGGCTCCAGCCCTGGATCCTTTGGGGGGGGGGGGGGCGGGGGGCAGGGCAATGAGGGTTAAGTGACTTGCCCAGGGTCACACAGCTAGTGTCAAGTGTCTGAGGCCTAATTTGAACTCAGGTCTTCCTGAATCCAAGGCCAGTGCTTTATGCACTGCGCCACCTAGCTGCCCCCCGCCCAATCCTTTTTTACCTTAGAGTTGCCAGTGGTTTAGAGCTACAGATCTTGCTGATACTGTTACAGCAGGAAATGTATTGCTGGCTTTCCAAGTTGAACACTGAAGATACTTTTCTATAGTCACTTTGAGAGAATGTCCTAACTATGACTATGTCATATGTTATGTATTAAATAGTAAACAGGTTCCATAATTTTGTTTTTACAGGCTAGACTGGGAATGTAAATATTATGATGGAAGAATCTGCTATGCATTTTCCCACAGAAGCAAACTTTTGTGACAGGACTCATCTCTTAAGTTGTACTTACTTCCTCTGGGGTTGAGTGTGTGTGTGTGTGTGTGTGTGTGTGTGTGTGTGTATGTGTGTGTGTGAGAACTAGATGAGAAGTTTTTTTGTTTGTTCTTTGGCAATGAAGGTTAAGTGACTTGCCCAGGTCACACAGCTAGTAAGTATCAAGTGTCTGAGGTCAGATTTGAATTCAGGTCCTCATGACTCCAGGGCCATTGCTTTATCCACTGTGTCACCTAGCTGCCCCTGATGATAAGTTCTTGAGAGAGGAATGATAGGTGGAGGTTAAAGAGAGTGAGGTTTAGACTTGACATGAGGAAAAGCTTCCTAGCTGTTAGAACTGACCAAAAGTAGAAGAGTTGCCCCAGGAGGTTGTGGATTGGGTAACCATTGTTTGCAATTTAGTCAAACTCAACCAATATTAACTATGATTTGGGCACAGTGTGTGCTAGGCACTTGAGACCCCAAACTAAGAAATTCCCTGTCCTCTATGAGTTTACATTCTGCTTACCTAGGGGAAGATTTAAAAGGTCTAGAAGTAATTAAGTACAAAGTGTGTGTGTGTGTGTGTGTGTGTGTGTGTGTGTGTGTGTGTATGTGTGTAGATAGATACACACACTTACAATGTAATTTCAAGGAAGAAGTACAAATAACTAAGGGAGTCATGAAAGGCTTTGCATGATTTTAAGGAAGCTAAGGGTTCCATAACATGCTGGTGAGAATGAATACTTCATTATATATATTACAGGTGTCAAACAATCTTTGGTTAGGAAATGATTAGATAAGTTTAAAGAGATATGATTAAGAGAAAAGAATCAATGAGGAAATGAATAGAATCTTAGAAAGAATTTGGAAGGAAGAATGTTGGCAGGGCCCTTCCTGTCTGATAGGAATGGAATCCAAGGAAGAGGAAAACAGCCTCCAAAAATTCAACCAATATTTCCTATCCTTCCATCCTTTATCTTTTTTTTTTTTTTTTTTTTTTTTGCGGGGCAATGGGGGTTAAGTGACTTGCCCAGGGTCACACAGTTAGTAAGTGTCTGAGGCCGGATTTGAACTCAGGTACTCCTGAATCCAGGACCGGTGCTTTATCCACTGCGCCACCTAGCCGCCCCCCATCCTTTATCTTTAATACATGTGTATCACACAGGGCTGCATATTTTCCTAACTTTTCTCCTCAGGAGGGGAGAGGGGAAAAGCATTAATTTTATTTCTAGGGGTTAAATTCTGTGCAAGTTCTTGGTAAATAAAAACTTTCTGAATTTCCTTTGGGGAGAAAAGAACCAAAAAACAAAACCCAGCCAAGCCACTCCCTTTAAGTATGTCAGGGCCTATCCATAGCACAAAGACCTAAAAGAGAAAGTGTTGTGCAATAAAAATTGCATGAGACCATAAATTCATAAATGAGATTAGTTTCTTGGGGAAAGTTTTTACAACTTGAGTCACCTAAGTGAAAGTAGGTCACTGCAAAGCAAAGTTAGGTCCCCAAAGAAGCCCATTTTTTATAAAGGTCAATTCTTTTTAGAGAAAACCAATAGGCATGTTACTGAGGAGCTCTGCTGGCACTTTGTATATCACCAGAGCTGAAGTGATTTGGGCCTTCTCATACAACAGCAGGTCCAGCCGGATTGAAACTCAATCACCTCATGTGGCCAATCCCACTCATGTCCCTGGGGAAAGCACTATTAACTCTGTTATTGGTTATGAGTGATTCTACCTGGAAGCATTACTTTAATTGTGCAATGTGGAATATCAGAAAGGCCTTTGGATTGTGAAGACAGGAAATGTGGGTTCATATCCCACCTTACATATTTATGAACATTGTGACTATGGTCAAGTCACTTCTTCCTTCTGACTTCTAGTTTCCTTATCTGTAAAATGGGGAAATAATACTTTCACTACTTCCTCAAAGAGATTTTATAAAGAAAGTGTTTTGTAAATTGTAAGACCACAGTATAAGTGAGTTAATAAGTAGTATATTATGGATACAGGTTAGGAATCAAGAGATATCCTAAGAAAAATTTGGAGTAGGTGTTACAGTCAAGCCTTTTGTTGGTTTATAAAGCTTTACCTATTTGATCTTGACAGCAACTTTTTGAGCTATTTGCTATAATTAACAAAGAGCATGATCTCTCCAGAATACCAGAGGGCTATAACAATAATTTGTTTGTTGTTTGTCCTTCATTCTCGAAGAGAACCATGACATTAGGGTGATGTCATAGCTTGTACAGTAAATTGCATTTTAGTGAGGCAGGGATGTGTAAGTCACCAGCCTCACTCTTTCCTCCAGAGCCATCTGGGTAAAGTGGCAAGATATACATCAGGATGGCTGGAGATGGCCCTGGGTGTTTGAGGCAATCAATATTAAGTGACTTGCCTAGGGTCACGCAGCTAGTAATGTCAAGTGTCTGAGGTTGGATTTGAACTCAGATCCTCCTGATTCAAGGCCCAGTGCTCTATCCACTGTGCCACCTAGCTGTTCATCATAACATTGTAATAATAGCAACTAATATTTATATAGTGCCTACTGTGTGTTGGGCGCTGTGCTAAGCACTTTATAATTATGATCTCATTTGGTTCCCACAACAACTTCGGGAGGTATAGAGCTCATCTTCTCTTTAGATTACTAGAGGGCCAGCACTGGGGGAATTGTAGATAAGAGATGAAATCATAAAGTAAGAAGAAAGACAAGTGTCCTTAACTTGTGCTACATAGACTGTTCCCCAGATTTCTTGGATGTGGATAGATTTCAGAGGGTCTGTGAATTCAGGTAGAAAAAATTAAACCATTACTTTCATGAACCTTCACTGTCCTTTGTAATTCTATGTATTTACTTTTATGCACTTAAACCATTCTGAAAACGGGTCCATAGGATTTAGCAGACCTCCTAAAGGGGTCAGTCACATGCACACACACACACACACACACACACACACACACATACAAGTTTAGAACCCCCACCTAAAATTTCTCCCCCACATGTCAATGACAGCCTAGATTGAGAAGGAAGAGCAAAGCAAAAGTGGCAAATAAGGGTTTCAAGGCTAAAGAGAAAAGACCTACTTTGCACTTGTCCTGGTATTCTTTCTTTCCTTTTTCTGCCACTGTTTGGGAGTCTTTGAAAGATTTTCACCTTTTGGCTACTCATGTTTCTTTCTTTTTATTTTTCCTGTGAAAACAGGGATGCCACTAGATCCATGCCCATGAAACAGGAAATGTTGCAAACATAGTTGTATTTGTGGTCATAACATGCTCTGAGCTCATCAGGGAGAAAGTTCTAGTCTGTGTATATTATTTATTAAAAGTCAATTTCAGAGATGAGCACCTGGGGAATAATGCAGTAAATGGAGAGAAGATTATAAAGGTGGTGCTAAAAGAGTGAGTGGTCAAGCAACCTTGTCTGTGGCTCTCATAAAATATCCCAGAATGGGAGCTGTTCTCAGGCTTGACCTCAGCCTAACTTCAAAAGCTGTACTAGTCAGGTAGGACTTCAAGATGACTTCCAGATCCAGCATGCTGTTGTAGTGTGTGGGTTATGTTTTTAATCACTATCAGATTCTTGTTAAGACACCCCAAGGTGCACAGTACTTTTGTACTAGAAGCACATTCAGTTTCTCTCTGATGGATCCCTGAGTAGGTGGTAGGAAAAATTAAATGTGCTTTTGGAGAACCTGTGAGTCACTTAAATAGGATTGTTTTAAACATTTCTGCCTTTCAAATGAGAATAGATTGATTTCTCTTCATTTTAGTTTTGAAGTTGATTTTATGATACTTAAAGCAATTAATTTCACCTTAAATTTTTCATACCTGCACAGAAACCTTCCTCTGATACCTCATTCGGGTGTCCAGATGACCTGGGGTTATTGAAAGCTATGTCATTGGAAAGAATTTAGGTATTATTCTGGTGACAGACTGAGTCTGCTGCCAGCAGGCCAACCAACCTGAGAATGGAGAGGCTTTTCACCAATTGGTTGGCCACTAGGTGATAGATTATTTGACCATTTCAACACTTAGAGCAAATAAAAATAAACATTTTAAATGACTTTTAGTTCTCTATGCCCTTTCACTTTCCTTCTGCATCTCCTAGAACATATTCTTAAACAGAAGCTAAGCTCCTTGAAGGGAGAGACTATTTCATTTCTCTCATTGGAGTACTGACACCATGCAGAGAACATAGTATAAGCTTAATAAATGCTTGCTGAATTAATAAATAGATGGCAAAGGGCCAGAAAGAGTGTCCTAAAAATCATAACATCATGCATCTAGAGGGTGTATTTTATACAGTGTCTTATCTACAAGTCCTTAGTAATCTGCTTCACCCTACTTATACTCACCATGCATCTTACCTTGTCCTTTGGGTCATCTTCAGTTTTGATTCTTCTGAAATTGTGATGTTCCATGATTCACAACCATATATTGTCACCAGGAGAGTATTGGTATTTTAATGGTTATAATTTGAAACAGTATAAGGGGGCAGCTAGGTGGTGCAGTGGATAAAGCACTGGCCCTGGATTCAGGAGGACCTGAGTTCAAATGTGGCTTCATTCACTTAGTACCAGCTGTGTGACCCTGGGCAAGTCGCTTAACCCTCATTGCCCCACCCAAAAATAAAGGAAGAAAAAAAAAACCTGAATGTTGTCAAATTGCAAAAAACAAGTTTGACCCCAAAAAAGTGATATGAGGATACTTCTCTCTGATCTTTTGCAGAGATTAAGGTCCACAGATGTTATGATATTTTCAAGGCATTTTCCTCTTTTTGTTTTTCCTTTGTTTAAAAAAAATCCATTGTTTGTCTTTTCATTTTGTCTTTTCTTATAACACTGTAAGATTACATTATATTCATATACAGTTGTTTGTATGACCATTATCAGAGATCAGTTTTGAAGACCTCTAAAAGAAGACAATTCCAGATGATGACCGCTGTCATTGCAAAACGATGACCAGGAATATAGTAATTACTGCAGACTTAGAAATTGGAATCAGTAAATGCCATTCTTATAATGTAAGAGATAACTCTCAGAAAGGGAGAGGTACAAGGGGAAATCTAAAAGATATAAAAACAAAAGTTATCAATAAAAAAATTGTCTTTCAAAAAACATTCCCCAAATGTCTTTAAAACTGTCATTTACATTTTTTTCCTCTGTATTCATTTGGTCTTGGTCAACCATTCTTCCCAAATTAATTGTAAGTGCCTTTTCTTCATATGATGTGTGAGTGTACTGAGGTATTATAGTTCAAATATGTTGATATTATTGGCATGGATAACAAAAATAGATTACTATGGATATATTGTGAAATGTGTTTGATTTTGCATCTGTTATGCTTTTCTTCAGTACCTATATATTTAAGTAATTATTTTAGGTTAATTCTCTAGATTGACAGTGATTTTTACCCTTTCTCATTCATCCCCCTCCCCCCAAAAAAACCTTCATTAAACAAGTACTATTTGTAAGCCACTATGCTAGGTACAGAAAAGAGATTTATAGTCCTTGCTCTTCAAGAAGGTTATGTCTAGCTAAGGGAATGGCTATTCTGCTAAATGTTTCACAACTGGCTCTCTAAAAACTCTCATGGCACACTTAATTTTAATCTACATTACCAACATTTTTTTAAGTCTAGACTATCAACAAAACTATTGTATCAATATTCAGTTTCCAAGGTATAAATTTGTTCATCAGCTAAGTGGAACAATAGTTAGAGTGTCGGGCATAGAGTCATGAAGACCTTCATTTAAATATATGGCCTCAGACACCTACTAGCTGGGTGACCCTGGGCAAGTCACTTGACTTCTTTTGCTTTCATTTCCTCAACTATAAAATGGAGACAATATTAGCACCTTGTTGCTTGTCCTTCATTCCCGAAGAGGACCATGACATCAGGGAGGTGATGTCCTGACTTGGAATGAATTGGATATAAGTGAGAAAGGGCTATGCAAAGTCACCAACCTCACTCTCTCCTCCAGAGCCACCTGGGTCCAGTGGCAAGATACACATCAGGACAACCAGAGATGGCCCCGGGATGTTTGAGGCAGTCAGGATTAAGTGACTTGTCCAGGGTCACATAGCTAGTAAGTGTCAAGTGTCTGAGGCCGGATTTGAATTTACATCCTCCTGACTCCAGGGTCAATGCTCTATCCACTGAGCCATCTAGCTGCCCTAATAGCAGCTACTTCTCAGGGCTGTGGTGAGGAGAAAAGGCGATAAAATATTTAAAGTGCTTAGCATTGCCTGGCATATGAGCTCTATATAAATACATATTCCTTTTCTCCCAGTGACCCATATATTTCACTGTTCTTATGATGCAACACGCTAAAGATTGAACAATTTGTTCTCAAGAGCCCACTGGAGTTGGCTCGAGCATGGAAACATATTTGTGTGAAAGGGTAGCTAGCAGTACCAGAGTGGATTTGTGTTAGAAATGCCTTTTGACATACAAATATTTCTTTTTATTTCTTTGCAGCTGTTTGGAGGACTTGTCTGGATTTTGGTAGCATCTTCCAATGTGCCTCTACCTCTGCTACAAGGATGGGTGATGTTTGTATCAGTGACAGCTTTTTTCTTTTCCCTCCTCTTCCTATTTGTGTTCCTTTCGGGCATAGTGAATAGAATTGATGCCAACTGGAACTTCTTGGTAAGAGAACACATTTTAAAGTATATATCAAAAACAAATGAATAATTTCATGTATGACTTAAGAGTTATTGATAAGAATAAGCAAAGAATTTATATAGTGTTTTAAGGTTTGCGTAGTGCTTTACATTCAGTCTGGTAATAGATCCTATCCATATCCTCTCATCTTAGGTACCTATTCAAATAGATAACTAAGAGTGTTAAGTCCATAGGTACTTACATGTGAGATTAAAATTGGATATTAGGTCATAAATCTCCCCTACTTAACCTTTCCCTTAATTTATCTCCCAGACTAGTAAATGGAAGAAGCTTCTGGTTTTCTAGTTAGAGCTTTTATTATATGGTAGTCACAAGGTGATGTTGATTAGAAGGATAGGAAAGTAGAAATACAATACAAATCGTCTTAAGTCTAGGCTTAGTCTGTATTCCGTATAAAACTCACCAAAACCCAAGGCCACCTTTAGGGAGAAAGACCGAGTCAAGCGCAGTGCTGTTAACCGAGAGCCGGGCTAAGTCAAACTCCAGTCAGCGTCTGTCTGTGCAGCGCAGTCAGGAGACCAGCGGAGCAGGAAAAAAGGCCCCACTTCCGTTCTCTCCTTGCCTTTTAAGCTCGCACCCGGAAGTCGAGTGCTCAGCAGGCAATCTGGCGTGCGTTGCAGGCGGACTGGTGTGCGTAGCTCATGCTGTTGGTCTCCTCCCCAAAAGGGTGGTCCTAAAAAAAACTGGCGTCTCTCCATTATCTGTTAAAACTTTTTACCACATACATATTGGCTTTACAGGTTCCACTGCAGCATCTTATCTTCTAAGCAAAGGAGTAGTCCTGTCCTTTAGTGTGTAAAATTACCTTTACACCTGTTTTACTTCATTTTGGTCAGCAAATGATTTCAATAAGGCTATTGAATTCTTGCCTTGGGTAGATTGCAAAATTTCTTTTCTTTTATTTTTTATTAAGATTTTTACCCATAAGTGTCAGAATCTCTTCTGAAATTTGATACATCCAGTCCTGTACACCATATCCAAATTCCTAGAAAAGAGCACAGATAACTTTATAGTTATTTCCAAAATTCCTACCATAATAATAGACTAGCCCAGTTTTCAAAAGAATATCTAATGTTTTCTTTAAGATCCATGCAATGTGTCCACCATATAAAAAGATCATTTACCAAAAAAAAAAAAAAACCTTTAGCAATTCAGCCTTTGGATGCATATTCATTATCAAAAATTATTCCTGACAACAGCCCTTTGAGATAAGTAGAATAGATATGTTCATTTTTCTGATGAGTGTGGAGGCTCAGTTTGTTGCCCAAGGTTACACAAATGTTTATTTATCTATTTATTTATTTATGTTTTTAAATTTTATTTTTAGCTCCGAATGCTTTCCCTTCTTCCACCCTTGCCCCACTCATTGAGAAGGCAAGAAATATGATAACCATTATACATATGAAGTGATACAAAACAACACAACTGTTAAATGATACTAAAAGCAATGTTCATTCTTGAATGATATGTTGCCTCTGAATTATAGCAAGAGTTTGGTTCAGGAATAGAAACTAAGTTTGTAGATATTTGTAGATATTAAAGGAAAAAGCAGATTATTCTATAATGTGTTCAAAGTAAACCCTTAACAAATAGAACTATAATCTAGAATGGGATTAGCCATTAAACCCCAAAATACAGGAGGGAGTATATTCATTTATGTTGGGTGAACAGTGCAAAGCTACAGACATAGGAGATGGATTGTCAGTTTGCCTGGACTAGAGAAGGACATTCCACTCTAACTCTCAGATAAATGTGTAAAAGAGTATTTTTCTTAAACACCTATGATGTAAATTGGATGGCCAGAAAAGTCAATGAGTAACTAACAGTCCTTTCAAGAGGCTATACAGAAAGACTACCAGTGTTTGTCAAGGAAACAGCCCGGTTGAATAGAGTTACCGCTGAATTTGGAATCAAAAGCTAGTGTTTGCCCCTTCCTACTCCAGGAGCAAGTCACTTAATATCTCCTGAATTTCACTGTCTTCATCTATAAAATGGGGATAATCACATTTGCATAATTGACCCTAAGTCTGTGTATGGATAGCAGCTTTTAAACATTAAATTAAATTATTTGTGATTGGTAGTACCCATTGATCAAAGCTAAGCCTGGGGCTAATTTAGTTTCATAAAGCACTGAATTGAGAGCCAGGAAATATAGGTGCTAGTCCCAACTCAACAATATAACTCATTCCCCTTCTTGGGCCTCAGTTTCCTCAATTCCAAAATAAGGGAGTTAGATTGGGCAGCCTCTTACAATCTGTCTCACTACAATACTCTGAAATCTTATGATTTAATAGATACCCACAACACTGTTTTGTCATGCTTGGCATAAATGCCACAAGTTGATCCCTGATTTTGATATACTTGAGAAGTTTATTGATTTTCTACCCTATTTAGATTTTCCTTTCATTTTTAACTTTGTTATTCTTTTTGTGTGTGTGTGAGGCAGTTGGGGTTAAGTGACTTGCCCAAGGGCACACAGCTAGTAAGTGTCAAGTGTCTGAGGCCAGATTTGAACTCAGGTCCACCTGAATACAGGGCCGGTGCTCTATCCACTGTGCCACCTAGCTGCCCCTGCTTTGTTATTCTTAACTTATTCAGAGTGTTTCTGAAAGTAGCCTCTGTTCAAATGGGCTGCCTTTTCATATACATTAATGGACACCTTGCACTAGGTAGAACTTGCACAAGTTCTGTGGAGTAACTATGGGATGTTTATTACTTTTAATTACTACATCCTGCATGTAGTAGGCAAAAACCTCCTAAATTATTGTGTGTTGTGATGAGCCTATGAGTGTCTGGAGCAAAGATTCTTAAATGAATGTGTGTGTGTGCATGTGTGTGCATAATGACTCAATATGGCAATCTGATGAAGCCTGTCGATCCTCAGGATAAAGTTTTTAAGTGCATAAAATGAAATACATAGGACTACAAAGGTAAGCAATTACATTAAAATACAATTATTTTTTTTCAAAATTTGTGACCTCTACATTAAGAATTCCCGGTTGGGGGACAGTTAGGTGGCACAGTGGATAAAGCATTGGCCCTACATTAAGGAGGACCTGAGTTCAAATATAGCCTCAGACACTTGACACGAACTGTGTGACCCTGGGCAAGTCACTTAATCCTCATTGCCCCACCAAAAAAAAAAACCAAAACCCAACGAATTCCTGGTCTAAAAGAGAACAACCAGGATGGTAAAGAACTTTAGGTCCAAGCCATATGAATAGCTATGTGTTAAAGGAAGTGGGGTGTTAAGCATGGGGAAAATGCAAGGGAGGCATATCCTAAGACAAAGGTCAAAGTATTTTGAAGAGATATCATGTGTAAGAGAGATTAGATTGTTCTGTTTAGGTTCTGTTAAAGGACAGAACTTGGAGCAAGGGGTAGAAGCCACAAAGAAGCAAATTTAGACTTACTGTTAGTAAAAACAAAACAAAACAACAACAACAACTTGCTAATAAATAGAATTGTCCAAAAGCAGACTAGATTACCTACATAAGGGGTCTGTTTTTCCCTGACTAGAGGTTTTCACATAGAGATTGGATAACTACTTATTTGGTGTGCCATGGTAAAGATTTATTTCAAGGATAGATTGAATGAACTAGGTAGTTGCTGAGTTCCCTGTCAACTCCAAAATTCTATCATTCTCAACATGTTTGTGACATTTGAAGGGAACCCTCACCATTTGAAAAAACCTAAACAGTGATTAAGTTTTCCTTTTCAATATGGAGTTGAATTCACTTTTTCATCCTTGTTCTTTGCTTGTTGTTGTTTTTTGATATCTGATAAATTGTTTCAGTGGTATTTTCTTCCACCAATAATCTGAAAAATGGTACGATTAGGATTGTGAAAGTTGAAAATAGAATGATTACTGGCTTATGAATTCCATGAAAATGGTGAACAGGGTCTTTTTAATCATTGTATCTGTCCCACTGCCTAGCAAAATTCTCTTCACAGTCAGTAATTGAAATAAATGTCTTTGGGGGAAAAAAAGACTAGATAAATTACATACTTAAATAACTCTCTGTCCTAAGAGTGGAAAATGAATATTTTATTTTTGGTGGATTTGTTTTTTGTATTATGCTTGAGGGATGGGGAATGATTTTGACACTTAATTTTGGTAAATGGATGTAGTATATGTGTATATTTGAATTTAATTCTCCTTGTTTAAGAAAAATTGTAGAGTGAGAATAATGTCTCAGGAAAAAGCTTGTCTAAAAAAGCTTATTTTAACCTCAATGGGTAATAACTAAGCAGATTAATTAAAGCATTTTGTATATTCTATTCTGTCCCATTAAGTAGACATTTAGTGTTTGAAAGTCCTGACATCCAGGGTGGAGCTGTTATTTCAAAATAATGAATTAGCTGGCCTTAAACAAACCTGCCCTCTGGACAGAGTTTTTATTCAGTGATAACAGATTTCTGAACTTCCCACTTCTTCTATGTATGTGTGAGATACACACATACACGCATGTGTGTATTATAAATAATTATAATTTTTCTTTATGCATATATAATTATATTACAATATATTATATTTTGCATTTTTCTATATTGTATAGGGGTGTATTATATATTTTATATATATTATATTACATATTATGTGCATACACATACACACACACACACACACACACACACACACACCCCTCCCTATAGGTAGGGAAAGGAGTAGGATACCAAGTATAACAAATGTAAACATGGAAAGTGAATTTCAAAGGCAGCAACTGTCTTGGTGTCCATGGTTTGAGATTTTCCATTCAGGAGCACACATCAATTATTTCTTGGATTGGCTCTGTTGAGATTTTGTTTTAATAGAATCATAAAAGAGAAAAAGACCTTAGGTTTTATCTGGTCCAGAAAAATTTGTTGTTGTTATTTGATCATGTCAGTTGTATCAATTCTTTGGGACCCCATTTGAGGTTTTCTTGGCAAAAATATTGGAAGGGTATGCCATTTCCTTCTCCAGTTCATTTTACAGATGAGGAAACTGAAGCAAACAGGATGAAGTGACTTTTCCAGCTTCTAAATATCTGAGACTGGATTTGAACTCAGGTTTTTCTGATTCCAGGTCCAGTGCTCTATCCACTGTGCCAGAAAAAGTTGCCACCCCATTTTGCTTAATCAGGTCTAGTGCAAAAAGATTGATATAAGTGGTTTCTTTCATGATCTCCCATGTGCATATTGCTTGTAATTTAGTTAAGACCAAACATAGAAAGTACACAAAATTATTGAAAACATTTAATGTAGTAAATTGCATTATGAAAGATAGCTTAAAAATGCAAAACCCATTCTTTTAAAAAAGAAATTTGTTGGGGGCATGATCTCAGAAAGTGCTGTTTTTTTTAAAGTATGTTTTATTCTGCATTCAGACTCCCTCCATCAGTTCTTTCTCTGAAGGTGAATAACATTTTTCATCATCAGCCCTTCAGAATTGTATAGGATCATCATAGTGCTAAAAATAGTTGTCATTCACAGTTGATCATCGTATAATATTGCTGTTATTATGTACAATTTTCACTTTGCGTCAGTTCACATGAATCTTCCCAAGTTTTCTGAAAACATGCTGGTCATCATTTTTTATAGCAAAGTAGTATTTCATCACAATCATATCCCACATATCATGTAGTATTGTTAACAAACAGTAGCAGTTTTTCACTATATTAACATGGTTGAGGCATAACTATTTAATAGATTTATACTAAACATTATCCCAAGAGTATATGAAATTTGCTAAAAATAATCGGGTATCATAAAATCATAGGCTTTAAAACCAAAAGGACCTTAAAGAAAATTGTCTAAACCCTCTGCTTTGCAGATGAAAAGAACAACTAAAAAAAAGAAAAAAAAGAAAAGAACAACAACAACAACAATAACAACCCTGTGACTAAGAGAGTGTTATAGTGACTTTCCTTCATCACATAGTCTGTGAAGCTAGGATTAGATGTTTTAGTTATTTACTTTTGTCATAGAGCTAGTGGTACTGGGATTAGATTCATATCCCATGATTCTAAATCCCATGTTTATTTCACTTCTGTCACAGAGTAGTTATAGGATTCCTCCTACTCTCAGAGAATTTCGGAAGCTAGATGCCACAGTAGATAAGTAATGGGATTTGGAATCAGGAAGACCTGAGTTGAAATTGTGCCTCAGATACTTAAGAGTTGTATTACCCTGGGCAAATTATTTAACTTCTCTGTGTCTCTTTGTCAGTTTCCTCATCAGTAGAATGGGGATAATAAAATTATCTGTTTGATAGGATTTTTGTGAGAATCAAATGAGTTGACATATGTTGAGCACTTTGTAGACCTTAAAACACTATATGAATGCTAGCTATTATATAGCTAATGTGTCTGATAGAACCCAGCCAGGTCCAAGTGCAGTGACTTTTCCACTATAAAATGGTGCATCATATGAAAGTGACTACATGAATACTTAAAGGAAATGTAATTTGTCAGTCTAAGGGGTTTTATGCACTGACATAGATCCCAATCCCTATATAATTTAGGTGCCCTGAGAGTTGTGGTATCATTGCCCTGTGGACAATTTTGTGCTTGGCCTCTTCAGCCTTAGCTAAGCTGGGCAGTGGACAGCTGACACCTCACAACAACTGTACTAAAAGATTGTCCAGCTTAGCAGGACCTGCCGATGTAGCTAGAGAGCCCAGGCTCACTTTGATACCCAGGAAAACCATTCTTGAATGATGCCAGAGAAGAGAAAAGGGTAAAGAACTTATGCCTAATCTAAAAAATAATTTTTTTCCTCTTCCCCTTAGGATTTTGGTTATCATTTTGTTGTGTTCGTTTTTTACTTTGGAGCTTTTCTGTTGGAAGCAGCAGCTACTTCCCTGCACAACTTACACTGCAATGTGACCCTAAATGTACATCCACTTTTGAATAACAACCAGTATAATATAAATGTAGCAGCTACGGTAAGTATCAATGTCCCTTTTTATTTGCTTTTTTAGCTGTGCCCCACCTCCAACACTTGGAACCTTGGGTGGGGGGGCAAGAATCAATTTTGCTTTTATACCTAGGGTAAGAGGATATTTTATGTCATCTTCTCATGAGATTTGTGTCAGGATTTTAGCTATCTTTCAACATGGTTTGAGGGATAGGGGGCATTTAAGAGTCATATTTAATATTCAAGAAATGTGTAACTAATCATCCTGTCAAGGGCCATATTAAAACTTTATTCATTTTGAAAACAACCTATTTTATATACATATACCTCCTCTCTCTCTCTCTCTTTCTCTCTCTTTCTCTCTATTTCTCTCTCTCTCTCTCTCTCTCTCTCTCTCTCTCACACACACACACACACACACACCTCTTTCTTTTTCACTCTTTCACTTCTCTCTCTCCCTCCACACACACATACATTAACTGAGCCCATAAAAATACAATATTGATGAATACAGAATGAGAGGTTTTACTATGGGGAAAATATCATGAAAGAGATTCATTCCTGGACAGCAAAATTGGGAATATAAAAACTTTAAAAGGAGAGGTCATAGGAAATGAGAGATTCAATAGTTTTACTTTCCAGATACAGCTAACATGTGTCTGCCCAACATAAATTTTCTAATTGGCTAGACACAATTTTCCAGGAAGTAGTTGGGAATGGGGGATAGGTAAAGAAGAAATAAGGATTTTCCCAAGTAGAAGAGAAAAAATGATAATTAGAGATGATGTTAAATTATGATTTAATTACTATGTATGAGTAATTGTGTACAAAATAATGGACAATATTATCTATGAAATGTCAAAAGTGCCATTTATGTGGATGTCTTGATTTTCTCTAAAGTGATTTCTACAAATGGCAGAAACTCTATTTTTCTCTAAGAATGGAATAAGGAAAGTGTTCTTCAAAATCATTCACAAAATGCCATTATTAAACATGACAATGCATCAGAGTGACTCTGGACTTTAGTAGTCTTCATTTCAGTAAAAATTGACATAGGACCTACTATGTGCAAGGCATTAAAATAACATTTCCAGTCTCAAAGAATTTATGGTTTAGTAGAGATTGAAACAAGTACACAATGAAAGTTAATATGACTTAAAATCAATCGACATTCATCAAGTAGCCTACTAATAATGTGTAGGGTGGTGCATGTAGAGTAGAGGATAAACAGAAGCATGAAAGGTGAGGAGAAAGGATCATTTCTGGTTCAGGGAAATCAAAGGATGCTTCCTGGAGGATGTAATATCTGAACTGGATTTTTAAGGAAGGGGAGGCTTTCAATAAATAATGTTGTAGATTGAAACCATTTTCTGACATAGAGGATGGATGATCTGGATGAATACACCCAGGGCAGAAGAGGGTAGAAGGAGATCAGAGAATGGCTAGTTATAGGTCATTTTTTCCACAGAGTATAGAGACTGGATTAAAAATATTGGAAAGCAGTGTGATAGATAAATTGCATTGCTAAAAGACTGAAAACAGGGAATCCAGTTTAGAAACTCAGTATAATCTATGTGAAGAACAGATGAAGGCCTAAGCTATGTTGTTAGATAGAAATAAGAAATTGCAAAGGATCAGATGTGGGCTGCAAGGAAGAGGAATAAGGTAAAGGTGAATTAGGTTTTAAGCCTGAGTCACTGGGAGGATGGTAGTGCCAATCAACAAAGTGAATCTAGAAGGAAGGGTAGGCATTGTAGGGAAATTGATGAGTTTAGTTTAGGGGCTGAGTTAAGTTTCAAGAGTCAAACATTCAGGTAGAAACATCCAGAAACTGCTTGGAAATACTGTCCTGGAGCCTCAGAAACAGGACTGGTGCTGTATATAGAAATTTGGGAGCTATTCGTAGACTGATAAGATTTAAAATTTTGGGGGTAGATGAGATCACCAGTGTTGAGAGGATAGACAAGTTAGAAAAGAAGGTAAAGGATATGGGATACACATACCTAAGAAAAGACTCAGAAGGAGCAATTAGAAAAGCATGGAAACCAACGAATGAGAGGTGGAACATATGATCAAATGGAAAGGTCCAGGAAAGTGAAGACTGAGGAAAATACTCATGGGATTTGTAAACTAGGAGTCAATTGATCAAATTAAATAACACAGAAAGCACTTTGCAGACACTAAAGCACTACTTAAATTCTAGCAATTATGGTGATGATGATGACTAAGACAACCACAACAACGATGACCCTGGAGAAAGTGACTTTAGTAGAGTGGTGGGAACAAAAGCTAGATTGTAGTGTATTGAAGACTAAGTGCTGTGGAAGTCAAGAAAAGTATAGATGATTCCTTTTCTAGGTATCTGGAAGAAAGGAACTTGGTAGGCTGGAGAGAAGATGGAAGGGACTAAGGAAGGTTTTCCAAGAATTGGGTTGAACTGAATATGTTAGTAGACAGAAGGAAAGAATCCAGGAGAGAGGAAGAGATAATGAAACAGAAATTGAGCACTCCTGCCTATAGATTTTTGCTCACTTGGATTACATTAGATTGCACTACTGAGGTAGGCAAAATCTTTTGCATCCAACAACCAATAAAACATCTTTAATCAGGATCTTAAAGAGGTAAGAGGGAGGGTATATATTCTGATATCATCAAGACTTTCTCAATCAGTGTAATTTTTTCAGTCAACATTTGAGTAACTCCTATGAATTAAGCTACATAAGTAGTATTCCTGCTTCCAGTCTCTCCTATCTAATCTATACCTTGCATAGTAGCTCGAATAATCTTTCTAAGACACAAATCTAATCATTCCATGGATTGCCTCAAATGAAATAATGATATGTAAGGTGCTTAGAAAAGTTGTAAGGAGATATATAAATTCTCTGTGTGTTATGTCACTCCCTTGGACAAAACCCTTCAGTGTGTCTCTGTTACCTATAGGATAAAATCCAAACTCTTTAGCCTAGAGGTTAATTTGAAGAACCTCCACAGTCTGGCTTCAATGTACTTTTCCAACCTTATTTCATATTACCCTTTGAGAACAAATAAACTTATTTTTGTTATTACCAATATCATCCTACACTTCCTCACCGCTGTACATTATATTTGTCCCTTATGTCTACCAATTGTCATCCTTTTCTTACTTCACAAGTTAGCTTATTTGCCATGTCCTTCACAAAACTCTGTCCGAATCTCTCCTTTTCTCCAATCATATTTCACTTGCTGTTATGCTCAAGTGAAAACTCATCATGCCCTTTCCCTTTCCTAAGTGGATTGTCAGATCCCTGAATGCAAGAACTGTCTTCTTTAAATTGCTTATCTCAGTGCCTAAAAAAGTACTTTGCATGAGTAACTACATAATGAATGTTTTAAAAAATCATTTTATATAACATAACTAAATACTCAGAGATAGGGGCTATGTATTTTATTCCTTTGCATTCACCTTAATACCTAGTTCAGTGCCAAGTATTTATGTAATGTAGATTGTACTTAAGCACTTTGGAGAATCAAGTTAGTATTCTGTAGGGCCCATCACATACATATGGTATTCCCACACAGATCTAGGATAGAGATAGCTTGATGATTCATTTATGTGGGTTGCCTTGGTTCAGTCCTGGATGAGTTTACCCCTTTTTAATAGAAATTGATATGTGCCAGAGTTCTGACAGCTGCTCTTCACCTTGGCCATGCCCAGGTAAATAAGTACATTGAAAGTCATCTTATAGTGAATCTTTCAATATATTGACTGGGTGTTTATTTTGGGTTTCTTTTGGGAAGAGGAGGATGGGATAAACATTCAAAAGCAAAATGGATGATCAAATGTTTGCCAAATGGCCATTAACAAATGTGAAAATTATTTAAAATAGTAATTTTAATAGGAGAGCAATAAAGGTTGGCAGAGTAATGCTTCTAAAAGTCAAAACTTTTGTAATTGGGCTCAGAAAGAATCAACTTGAATATAAAATGTTTGAAAAACTTGTGTCAAAGTGGTCTGTTCAGGTAAGTCAATTACTTTTTACAAATTTAAGATAATCTGAGAGGACTCATGATGAAGAATGTTACTCACTTCCTGACTAAGATGTGATGAACTAATATGCATAATGAGACACATTTTTGGATATAGCTAATATAGGATTTTTTTCCTTGATTATGCATATTTGTTACAAGGTTTTGGAGTTTTTCTGAGTTGAGGAGGAAGGGAGAAGGGAAAAAAGTAATTTCTTGATCATTGAAAAAAAAAGAAATTTAATTTAAAATGTCTTTAAAGTATCATAATCAAGCATTTCCAGCATAATTGAGTATATTATTTATGTGTTAAGAAGTGCACACACATAGTCTTAGCCCTTAAAGAGCTTAGATTAGGTAGGGGAAACAACATAAAAATCACTCAACATAAAAATACACAAACAAAATTGATTGGAAGTGATTGATCTAGGGTAATGCTACTAATTGAGAATAATGGCAACAATTCTCTGATGAAAATACAAAACTATTGAGTAGGGGGGAGGTGACCTCAGAGTTTATACTATCTGATGAAATTATTTCTGTGTTTTATAAAAGCCATAGTGTCAATTCTAATGTATTAATTTTCCTTCTCAGATTTTTGCCTTTGTGACAACAGCTTGTTACGGTTGCAGTCTGGCCCTGGCTTTACGAAGATGGCGACCATAACACTCCAGATCAGTTAGCTCTCCATGTTCTACTTTAGTTTGTGTACTTTTTATGCGTGAGAACAATTTGGGTAACATGTTGTTTTATCTGTGATACATTCCCAAAGTCTTTTTGTGTATGGAGATACTCTGTGAAAAAAGTTTTCATTCACTTCCTAGGTGGAATTTACTTTTAAAAATGATTTTAACAGTTGAAGAACCTTTCAGCACAGTTAAGTTGGCTAATTACTATTAGAAACCTGCACTTTAAAAATAATAATCGGGGCAGCTAGGTGGTACAGTGGATAGAGCATCGGCCATGGAGTCAGGAAGATCTGAGTTCAAATGCGGCGTCAAACACTTGACACTTACTAGCTGTGTGACCCTGGGCAAGTTGCTTAACCCCAATTGCCTCACCCCCCGCCAAAAAAAATAATAATAACCAATGGGTAGAGGCAGCTTGAAGAGATTTGGGTTCAGAATCCCACCTTCAATATTTGCTAGCTTGTAACCATGGGAAAATTGCTTAACTGCTTGGGCCCTCAGTTGCTCCTTTTCTAAAACAGAAATAATATTTGTAGTTCCTGTCTCACTGGGTTCTTTTAAGGATCAAATGAGATCTTGTATTTGAAGTGCTTTGTAAATCTTAAAGCACTATGTAAATGCTAGCTATTATTATGAATATCATTAGCTATTAAGTGTTGTCTCTTAAATATATATGGTCACTGGGATCCCCCAGACCTTATTTCTTTTTTTTTGCTACCTTCTAAGTCTCCCTACACAATATGCTTTAAACTAAACAGATATCAAATATTTGCCTCACTCTCATATATAAAATCTCATGTATGTGAGATTTTTTTATAAAACCTGAACATAGGATGTATGACTCAAGAAAAGCTTGATTTCCCCAAGCCATATGTAAAACTTGGTCTCATTACTTTTTCTTCATATTTCCTGGGTGTTAGACTGTCAATTGTTTTCCTGTTGAAGACATAATGAGTCTTCCTAGCCACTTAGGATACTATTTTGGTTACTTGAAAAGCTCATATATGAAATGAACCAGAGTTCTCTGCCAAAGGAATTTCTTTTCTTCTTGCCCCTAGCTAAAGTGAGGCCCTCACACATGTTAATGCACACTGGAACTGATATCTAGCTCCTTAAGTTTTTTTCTTTCATTTAGATTTATTTATGTCTTAAGATATATTTCAGTGTATTGTGTAAATGTTTGTGCATGAATGTGGTATTTTTCAAAATTGTTTACTTTTATTCTGAATAGTTTTTTTATTTTTCTGAAGCTGAATTTGAATGGATTTTTTTAAAGCAACTCTGTCTATAAAATTATAATGCTTTGATGTTGCCCTAGAAATGAAGACAAATGTGCAAAACCTAGGGTTTTTTAAAGTAGTGTGTGTGTGTGTCTGTATACACACTAGTGTATATGTATATACATATATTAATAGATACATGTGTATATATGTGTATGTATACACACATATGTATATATGCACAGATGTGTACATATGTGTTTCAATATCTTGTGTATGTACATATGTGTGGATATATTTATAAAGCCTCTGCTGATTGAGTCATGCAGATACTGATTGCAATGTACCTTTATTATTTTTGGAAAGGTGCCAAAAAGTCTGAATTAAAGGCTTGAATGTAAACACTATGGGAGTTATATGTCACCCCTCTTCATGTTATCTCAACAAGGTGTTTCCAGTCTGTCTTAAGAGAAGTTCTTTTATGATAAGAGGACCATTTGGTTCCAATGCTCCTCACTCATCCCATTGTGTGTTGACTAATCCCATCCCAAATGGTGCCACACATGTTGGGTTTTTTAGAGGATAAATACTAAGCCAAGACAGCCAATCCACCGCATAAACCATAGGTTAGCCATTAAAGGTGGCAGCTTTGGGGTAGTTGCTGATCAAAGGGCAAATTATATTTCCTTTAATGCCCTAATATGTCAACATGTAAACTGCAGTCAGTTTGATGTGAATCATATGAGGCATGACTAGAGTGTGACTCATTTGTGTGTATGCCTTATGAAAATCCATCTTCTTTCTTCATATATCCCACTGACATATGTCTTTTCTGAAGCTTCCCCTTCTCTTTGAAAATCTGCCATTCCTACTTGTATCCCATTAATTCACATTTGTATTATGAATTCTATATTACAGAGTAATACCCTGTGCCATAAGGATGTAGGGGCTTTTAGGTAGAATCGTCTGAAATCAGTGGGCTAGATTTGGCTCTGGTGTCTCTTTTCTCCCAGTAAGACATCTGAGTTCTGTGCTTGGTGACATTAAATCAAACTGTTTTCTTGAAATAAAGTGTTCTGGAGGTGCTTTTGTAATGAATTGCTTTTAAATTGCTAAAAACAAAGTTTAAATACTTATCTTTACTGTGAATACTTATCTCTGTGGATTAAATGTGTGTTAGATTTGTGAAATGAATGACAAACACTTGAACAAAAATTATGGCATTTAAAAAGCTTATTGTGCATCTTAAAACTGTAAAAATAAGAATGTTTGGATGATTTTAAAGTCCTGGTAATTCTATAATAAAATAAGATTTATTTTATAAGTGTTACAAATATCTAATAAAGTATTCATTTGCTAATCCTTTTCCTAACAAATTTTATTCAGACAATTCCATGTTAATTCTAGTTTGAAGGTCTGAGTATGGATTTGCATGAGGTACAGAGTAGCTCTTATTTCCCTGCTTTTCTATAAAACAGGAGGCAAGCAGGAAACAGTTTTAAAGTATCTACTGTGTGCAGTGAATTATATCAGGGTATGATTTTCTAGCTCAAGAAGGTCTTTGACACTGTACATGTGGCCTGTGACAAACATTGCTTCATATGTATGCTAATACGATAAATTCTTAAGTAGTCTACATATAGGGACTCTGGTTTTTGCAACACTATACAAAAGGGTCTTTGGTTGGCCTTGTGCTGTTTAACATTTTAATCAATGACATAATTTATCAAATTGCCAAATGACAGAAAGCCAAAAGGGTTAGATAACACACCAGATGATGAAGTTTTCATAAAGATCTTAACTGGCCAAATTAATTAGCAATAATTGTAAAATCCTGTTCTTGGGCTCAAGAAGTCAACTTTTTAAAGTACAACATTGGGGAGGTAAAGCTAATCCAAAGTTTATCTGAGAAAAAAAAAAGACCTAGCTTGCAAGCTTACTATGATCCATTAATGCTATATGATAAGCCAAAATAATAATGCATACTGAGTTTGTATTAACAGTGACATATTATCTTGAAATAGGGATGTCATAGTGCTATTATACTGGGCCCTTATTGGAACACATCAAAAGTATTGTGGTCAGTCCTTCATATCACATTTAAAAAGGATATTGTGTGTCTGAAGTGTGTTCAGAGTCTCGAGAAGGCTCTTGAGTAAACATCTATGGGGATCAGTTGAAAGAATTTTAATGTTTTGCTCTGAGAAGGCTTGGGGAAAACTGATAGCTCTTTTTAAACATATGAAGAACCATCTCATGGAAGAGGGAGTAATATGTGTTCTGTTTGTCCCCAGGAGACAAAACCAAGGGTAATGAACAGAAATTTTTAGGCTTGAGCAGTGGGAAAACTTCCTAATAATTGTTAACTATCCATAAATGGAATGGGCTTTGGGGATGTAGTGAGTTTCCTCTCACTGGAAATTTTCAAACAAAAGATCAGATGATCACTTGTGGGACATGGAATAGAATGCATTTTTCATATATGAATTGTACTAGATACTCCCTAAGGTACCTTCCATCCCTATGATTCTGATTGTCATGAGCCTTTCAAATGAATTTGATGTCACTATAATCTTGGTCCATTGTGGGTGTCAGCCTGCTCACCTGGATTGCCACATGGAAACAATAATCACTTGGAAATAGCTTTTTTTCAACTACCTGGTAAGGATTGCTGCTGTTGAATCAAACCCTATTTTAATTTTAAAACAAAATTCCAAAAACAAAGTATATGGAACTTCAGAGGAGAGCAGCAAAAGCAGTGTTTAGACATATAACAGGATGTTGTAGCTTCAAAAAGCAAGACTTTTGCTGAAGCCCTACAATTCTGGCAATAAATCAGTCTTGGATCCCAACCTTATTTGTTTGGTTCTGTATGCTATATAATGTTTGAAATTCAATATTTTCGCCTTTTGAGCAGATGGGAAGATATGGGCAGTCAGTCAGCAAGTACTTATTAGGTCTTTATTATATGCCTGTAGCAACCAGGTTGCTCAGTGGATGGAGTGAAGGCCTAGAGTCAGGAAGACTCATCTTCCTAAATTCAAATATAGCCACCTACACGTAATAGCTATGTGACCATAGGCAAGTCAACTAAATTTGCTTCACTTTCTTCATCTGTAATGTGAGCTGGGGAAGGAAATGGCAAACCACTCCAGTATCTTTGTCAGGAAAAGGGGTTCATGGAGAGTTGGACATGACTAAGATTGAACAACTAATTAATTTTAGGAGGTTCTTCCTTATGTGAGAAAATAATTATTAATGCTGGATTTCTTAGGGAAACCCAGGGACCCAGTTTTTAGCTCCCCCTCACCCCTCCTTCAGAAAGCTCAGTCCTTGAGAAAGTTCTAATCTCTTTCAGGGCCTAATCCTGTTCAGGGTTTACAATAGGAATGGAGAATAGACTCTTTTGACTAGCTCTGTGAATTGATAGGATTATACCAAACCTATGTGAATGTGCCCTTACCCCTCAGGGGGTCTTTCTTATTAGGCCCTGAGGTCATGGTAGAGCTCATTTTCATATGAACCACCCTCAAGTCATGCCAACCAATGGAATTGAAATGATACTAGCCGTTTAGCTTTGATCAGTGTGTAGTGACATACCTCTAGTTAGAGGATAAAAACCAAGAACACATGAAGCTCTGGGGCCGGTGCCATTTTGGAACACAACTCTAGGCTTGGAAGGTTGTCTGGTTGGTGAGCACTCTCCTTTTGGGACAGGGTAGGCTGTTAGGCCATGTGCTTTCTTGGAGACAATATGGCCCTGGGGGGTTTGTGTTTGTGTTAACTGCCACATGGTCAATACTTTTCTAATATTTAATATACTTTAATAATAAATGTTTACTGCCCAAAATGGTGAAATAGCCATTATTATATAATAGCAAATAACATATAAGTAGCAGTAATTTAGAAAACTCAGCCTAGTCCCCCAATAATTTAGCAAACACAATTTGCCAACCACAAAAAACAGTTGGCGACCAATAATTTAAATGGCACACTTATGGTAAGACAAAAATATGCTTCCCTATAACTTCTAACAGTAGGTCCTAATGCTACCACTGAAATCACACAGAACATCTATAATCCTTCTTTCATATTGCAACCCTTCAAATATTCAAAGTCAGCTATCATATCTTCAAAAAGGAGACAATCTGTTCTCTAGGCTAAACATCCCAAATTCTTTCAACTCTGGTATGATAGACCCTCCAGTCTCTTTACTGTCCCAAATGTTCTCTGAGGATATCCCAGCTTCTTAGTATCCCTCTCAAAATGTGCCCAGAAGTGAACACAACAGCTGGCTTAGATCTCTTCATTCAATTTGTTTGTTTGTTTGTTTTACTTATGCCTCTAACAACACATTTTGTAGTTCTCAAAGGTTTCCAAGCCACTTTACTCACAAGCTTTTGCAGATGACAAAATGAAGTGAGCTTATCTAAGGTCAGTCACAGAACTAGAACCTCTTGATGCAGATCTAATCCTGTTTCCATGGCACCATAACTGCACAAGGGCTTGTGAATATTCCTATTGCCAGATTGAAAAGAGGCTTCAACTATATTCACAAAAACTTAAGTATCAAGAAAGGCTCCAGTTTTAACTTCCCTATCATCAAATAAAGTGGTCCAAAGGTTCTGTATGGTAATATGATGGGATATCAAAAGATAACAGCCACTTGGTTTGACCAATCATTCTGAATCTGTCTTTGCTTTAGCCTAGATTCTACTCAAAAATAGACATAGGTGTTTAGACAAACAACCTGGTCTTTTTACTCTGTTGCTTAATTTTTAGTTATCTCCAAACTTCATAGTTGGAAAATGAGGGTCTCATATTACAAGAGAACTGCAGTTTGCTCTCGTGAATCACACTAATTATGCCTAATTTCAATCATCCTCTTCTATAGCATGCTGCTATGCTGCTGTCTTAGCCAGAGTATGGTTCAAACTCCTGACTTGATCTTTCCATAGGCTGGGGAGAGGGGCGGAGTTGAGTTCTACTGCATGTTTATGAGTCAGCTTCTTTAGCCCTGCCAGAGTGTGAGTAAGCATGTTAGGTATGAGGGATTAGTCTTGTCTGCACTTAGTTCATTGAGTTGTTACCTCATGAGGTTTCTTGGTATTTTAGGATGTGGGAACAACTGAAATTGCTATATTGCTTGCCCACAAATCCTATTTTGGAGAGGTTTGAGGGGTCACAAGGATTGGAAAGTATCAAGTCCTCCATCATGTTGATCACACTGTGAAGTGCTCAGAGCTTGATCAGACATTAAAGACACCAAAGCCATTCACTGCATCCTGAGCCATTGCCAGTTGTCTTGACTTTTGTCCTACCATGGGACTTTGATGATTCAGGGAGAGGAAGGCTGATGACTTTGCACAACTCTGACTCACTTAAATACAAGCCATGCACAAGTTAAGACTTGGTGAATGAAGGATGAGCCGCAACAACACATGACTTAGAAGTTTTCAGTCTTGAATCAAAAGCATTGGACTAATTAAGGCAACCTAACTCAGAAACCCTAGTTCTATTGAATGTTCACTCAGGGACCACCTTCTAGGAAATGCCTCTTCTGATCTTCTCAGGGTTGTTTTTGGTTCTTGTTTTTTGTTTTTGTCTTATATCTCCCCCTTAAATTAATTTATATTGTTTATATTTTATATTTACTTCCCTGTCCACTTAGAAGAATTGGTAAATGGCCAAAGAATATTAATGGACAGTTTTTCAATGAAGAAATCAAAGCTATATGTAGTTATATTTTTAAAAATGCTCCAAATCATTATTGATTAAAGAAATGCAAATTTTAAAAATGTTGAGATATCATCTCACATCTATCAAATTAGCTAAAATGAGAGAAGAGGGAAATCATAAATGACAAATGTTGGATGGGATGTGAAAAAAGTGAGACACATATATTGTTTAGGGCAGTTAGGTAGTATAGTGCCTAGCTTCTTAAACCGGGTCTTCATTCATATGAGATTTAGTAAATGAATGTGGGGGTCACAAAAATTTTGACAAGAGTAAAAGGTTATGTATACCAACTTTATATACCTATATACCCAATGTTGCATAAAAAATTTCTTGGTCAAAAAGGGTGCATAATTGGAAAAAATTTTAAAAGCCCTGGTATGATGGATATAGCACCCACCCTGGAGTCAGCAGGACTTGAGTTCAAATCTGCCCTCAGACACTTACTAGTTGTGTGACCCTGGGCAAGTCACTTAACCCTTCTGGCCTCAGTTTTCTCATCTATAAAATGAGCTTGAGAAGGAAATGTCAAACCACTCCAGAATCTTTGCCAAGAAAACCCTAAATGGGGTTATAGTCCGACACAACTAAAAGGACTCAATAACAGTAATACACTGTTGGTGGAATTGAGAACTGATCCAACCATTTTGGAATTCTGCCCAAAGATTTATTAAACTGTCCATATATCCATTGACTCTGCAATACCATTATTAGGTTCATTTCCCAAAATGATCAAGGAAAAAGAAAAAAGGACCTATATGTTCTAAAATGTTTATAGCAGCTCTCTTCATGGTAGCAAAGAACTGGAAATTAAAGGGATGCCTATCAACTGGTAACTGGCTGAAAATTTGGTGGCATAGCATTGTGAAGACATACTACTGTGCCATTAAAAATGCAAAGTAGTTTGATTTTTGAAAAACATGGAAAGACTTGCATGAAATAGTGAAGAATGAAATAAACAGAACCAAAAGAACATTGGATATATTAACAGCAATATTATTTGAAGAATAAATGTGAACAACTAAGTTATTCTGAATATTATAAATACTCAAATCAATTACAAAGGACCTATGAAGTAAGATGCTATCCACATGGGACAGCTAGGTGGCGCAGTGGATAGAGCACCGGCCCTGGAGTCAGGAGTATCTGAATTCAAATCCGGCCTCAGACACTTAATACTTACTAGCTGTGTGACCCTGGGCAAGTCACTTAACCTCAATTGCCTCACTAAAAAAACCCAAACAAACAAACAAACAAAAAAAGATGCTATCCACCTCCAGAGAAAGAACTGATTTAAAAAAAAAATACATATAGTATGGTTTGACATATGTAGATATCTTTATCCACATCTCTATGTCTATGTCTACATCTATGCCTATATCTATGTTTATGTCTATGTCTATATCTATCTGTGTGTGTATGTGTATGTGTGTGTGTGTGTGTATGTGTATGTGTATGTGTATGTGTGTGTGTGCATCAAGTGGTGGCTTTCTCTAACGTAGGGTGGGAAGGAAGGGAGAAAGGGAGACAGTTCAGAACTTAAAATGTAACCAAAAATTTAAATTTAAAACGTAAAAAAGAACAGTCCTGGGAGGTACATTCTATCCATTATCTTCATTTTATGTAGAATAAACTGAGGTAGACAGAAATGAACTTGTCCAATGTCACACAACTAATTAACTATCTGAGACAGGATTTGAACTCATCTTTTTTACTCCAAATCCAATCCTCTATGTATTGTGCCACCTAGGTAACAACAACAACAGCAGCAGCAACAACAGATTACTTAAATGTTTTCAGAGACCTTGATTTACATGATGTCATTTGACTATTTCAGTTATTTTTAGAGAGGGGTATTCCCCTCTTTCTTTTGTGATTAAATTGATATTTGTTTTTGGGTAGCTGGTGTCTGTTAAAGTTTACCTTGGAGAAGCAAATTTTTAAAAATTAGTACTATCATCATATCATGGAATACTTTTTGCCACAATAGCAACTCTGTTCTCAGTATTTCCTTGAGGCTGTGCCTATATGCTGATTGATGAATGTGTTGCCAACAGACCTTATGAGTCAGTCAAGGTCTTGGTAGGAGGCCCTACCATATGTCCCATTAGATTAGAGTGCCAAGGCAAAAAACCTTTTTTACTTACAGATTGGACATCTTTTTATTGTAGTCACTGTCCAAGGGAAGATCCAAAAATGAAATTTTTCTTTTACTACCTGCCACAAAATTGCCCCAGAAGCATTTTTTCTTTGTGTCCTGGTTGTTTGGAACCCTGTCAGTATTTGTTATTGCTGCTTCTTTTGTTGATAAATTCTGGAGGTAGGGAGAATGAGAGCAGCTAGGTGGCACAGTGGATGGAGTACTGGACTTGGAGTCAGGAGAGACCTGAGTTCAAATTTTACTTCAGACATTTACTAGCTGCTCGACCCTGGCCAAGTCACTTAATCTCTTTTCGTCTTAATGCACTGGAGAAGCAAATGGCAATTCCATTAATTTCTGCTAAGAAAACCCCAAAAGGGGGTCATAAAGAGTTGAAACCAATTGAACAACAATGAGAATGATCATTCAATTTTTAAAAAGACATGTTTTTCTGAGTGTTATTTTATATTAACTTGCCAATCATTAGTAAACATTGATATGTTGGTATATGATGGACAAAAATAACAGAAATTGTATTGCATATGAAAGTATAGATTTCTGTTAAAGTTTGTTTTCTTTTGAAAGCTTATATTAAAATTGACATAATAGTAACAAAACTGATTTGTGTGTCCCCTTCTTTTCATTTTTTAATGCTTTTCTGTGGTTTTCCAAATTGTTTTATTGAATGCTATTCTTTCCTTTTTCAGAAGGGGAATGAATTGTGATGTACAAATGAATGGACTGAAATATTATTGTTCCATAACACATGACAAATACAAAAAATATTCAGAAAAACCTGTAAGAACTCATACAGAGTTAAATGATCAGACAGGAAGACCATTTATATGATGACATAAGGAAAAACAACTTTGAAAAACTATCCAATTCTGATCAGTGCAATAACCAATCATGACTTCACAGGACTAATAAATGAAGTGTGCCTCTTACCTTTTGCAAGAGAAATGATTGCCTTAAGGTAGAGAATAAGATATTCGTTTTCAGACATAGCCATATATTGATTTGTTTTTCTTTGTGGTGCTGATTTGATACAGGGGAAGGTTTCTTTTTGGTGGGGGAAAGATGACTAGAAAGCAATGAGTGAGAAGTGACGTAGATTTTTTTAAAGAGGCATTTCTCATCTCTCCAACACATTGTGCTTCCTGAACTTTCTACCCAATACCTTCCATTTAATCTGACATTTGGGTTTCAGTTCCCTTTTGTCTCTAGGATAAAAGGAAAACCCAAGATGTCTAGCATTCAAAGTCCTTCACAATCTGGCTGTCATCTATCTTCCTAAATCAGTTTCTGGTTATTCCTTCTAATACTCTATGTTCCACCCAAATTAACCATTTCTAGTATGTGGACCCCTCTGTGACTTTGCACAGATTGTCCTCTTTGCCTGACACCTCACTCCATCTTAGAGAATTCTTAGCAGCCTCCAAAGCTTAGATGCCACCTGTCCAAGGCTTTTCCTGATCCTCCAGTTCTCTCTCTGTGTGCCTCTTTCTCTCTTCTTTCTCTTCTCCATAAAGTTTGCTTTCATATATACACACACATATATACACATTTTCAAATACCCACATAGAGATACATATACACACATGTACATATATGTATATATTAATGTATATACAGGATTCACATTCACAAAAATTATTGATTTATACTATAGAATATGTATAACGTGTACTATATAATATACTATATCACATACACATATACATATGTACATGTATATGTGTGTGTATATATATATATATGGGTATGTCTATGGATGTATGTATAAATGTATATATGCATACATACACACATTACTTTTAAATTTGTGAACAAGTATCCCCAATAGAATGTAAGCTCTTTCAGGATAAATTCTGCTTTTGGATTGGTTTTTTTATCCTTAGTGCCCAGCACAGAGCAAGTACTTAATAAACAGTGAATGAAATTGAATTGGACAATGTAAAGGCCTTCATATAAAGCAAATGTTTATAACCAATGATGTTGTGATTAAAACACTGGCTCTTCCTTGTACTCCCCAGTGATGTGTGGTGTGGGGGAAAGAGCACTGAACCTTGAGTCACAATACCTTCATTCAAATAACAGCTCAGCCTCTTATCACCTGTGTGACCTTGAGCAAATCACCCATGCTTTCCAGGCCACAGATTCCTAATATAGAAAGTGATAGGGCCGGACTAGGTCAGAGGTTCTTTATCGTGTGTGTGTGTGTGTGTGTGTGTGTGTGTGTGTGTGTGCGCGCGCGCGTGTGTGTGCACGTGTTCTATGAACCACTCTGGCAGTCGGATGAAGACTGTGGACCATGTCTCAGAATTATTTAAATGCATGAACTGAACTACATAGGCTTACAAAAGAAACCTGTTATACTGAACTAGAGAAGCCGACATTTATATAGTACTTTAAGGTTTGTTGGTGCCAGCTAGGTGGCACAGAGGATAAAGCACCAGACCTGGATTTAGGAGGACCAGCTGTGTGATCCTGGGCAAGTCACTTAACCTTCATTGCCCCACCCCCTCCCAAAAGAAAGGTTTGTTTAAGCATTGTTCATATGTTACCTCATTTGATCATCGAATTATTTTTTGGTGAGGCAGTGGGGGTTAAGTGACTTGCCCAGGGCCAGTGCTTTATCCATTGCACCACCAAGCTGCCCCATATCATCAAATATTTTTTAAACACAATGTGTACATATGAAGGTATGTGTGCATGTAGGTATATGTGTGTACATATGTGCATGTGCATATATACACATGCATTCATGCATACATACAAAATAAAAGCCAGACATGCCAATATATTTATGTCACTCACAACCTGGTGACTATTTGCTCAAACCTGTAAACTAAATGATTCTAGAGTATAACACGCACTATAACTGAGTATCCAAATATGGTAAAACACCGTGGCATTGGTTCCAAGGAAATGAGTGAGGATCCTTCTACAATTTTTTTCTTTGACTCTACTAAGATATTTACTACTATCTTCTCATAGAAAATTTCAAATAGCCAGAAATATAAAAGAAAAATACAATTCTAAACCATTCTCTTAGGTATTCTTACAGGCTACCAGAAGATGGCAGGCAAAGTATATGCAGGGAGTAGAATTTCTCCTAGTCTTTCAATGAATAATCACAGATTTCTGGGTCATTTTTACTTTTGAATTACACTTATTTATTTTATTAATACATTTTCTTTTGCCATACCAGGTAAACATGAACACCAATATGCATAACATGAATATATCAATGTGTATACTTGGATAACAAGCAAAATATTATAGAGAAGAAGATTTTAAAATATCCAAATCAGGAATGTCTTATATCACAGTAATTCCAGGTTTAAAATATGATCATCCCCCCCCCAGTAATAAATATGTGTTTGTATTACTGTATGTATATTATAAATGAGAGTCAGGAAAATTGCTAATATATGTGGTATGGAGGAAAGACTTCTAGCAATAGGGGCAGCTAGGTGGCACTGTGGATAAAGCACCAGCCCTGGATTCAGGAGGACCTGAATTCAAATCCAGGTTCAGAAATTTGACACTTACTAGCTGTGTGATCCTGGGCAAGTCACTTAACCCTCATTGCCCCCCCCCAAAAAAAAAGATAAAAAGACTTATAGTGATTGATAAAGACATAGATGATTGAAAGATAAATAGGTGATTAAGAGAGATGATAGATAAAGAGATAGATGATGATGGAAAAGTAAATAGAGATAATAAAGAGATATATGATAGAAGGTAGGTAGATCATAGCTAGATAGAAGATTGATAGATGAGAGAGAGAGAGAGAGGTAAGTAGGTAGGTAGAAGAAACATTTAAGCAGTATGGATACAAGTTAAAGCAAACCAGACATCCCTAGCCCTCAAAGGATTTACGCTGAAATAGGGGAAGATAACATATAAAGTAGTTCTGAAAGGGGATTGGGGAAATGTATGCCTAGGAGCCTGAGGAGAATATTTAAGGGATATGACTAAAAGACTAGACCTCTCCAAGACAAGGTAAAAACTTACCTAAGACAGATAATAGACGCAGGGGATGGAGTTTGAGGTCATGGTGATGGGATGACCTTAGATGATATATGTGGGCAGCTAGAAATTACAGGACCTGTGTTCAAGTCCTCCCTCTAACATAATGCCTGTGGAGCCTTGGCTAAATCACTTAACTTTCTTGAACTTCAGTTTCTCATCTGAAAAATAAGGAGGTTGAATTAATGCCTTCTGAGATCTCTTCCACATCTAGGTTCATGGTCCTAAGAATAAAGTTCCATATTACTAATAAAACATGCATATACCTAGTAAGTAAAGGGTAATAAAATGGCTATTCTGTTCTCAAGGCCTATTCCTTTTTCTACTTCTCTGTCTCCTTCTTTTCTGCCACTTGATCAGCCGATCTTTGTCTTTTTATTGGGTCTTGAGGATCCAGTAGAATGTAAAGCCCCTTGGTGCAGGAGCTGTTTCATTCATTCACTCATTCATTCATCCTCTCACTCATTAATTTGCTTAGTCATTCATTTATTTATTTGTAGGTCTGGTGGTGTTGTATCTGTTATATATAATTCAATGCCTGGCAGGAAGTACATGTTTAATAAATACTATGGAACTGAAGAGTGATGGTAATTGGTTTTATAGAATGGGACTATAAAATTAAAATAGAAATGGAACCTCTATTTCATATATAAGGATCCCTCCCAGTCACAAATTGACTTAATTTTTAAATGCAATGTTACCTGTGTTTTATTGCTTTTACTTATTTTGTTAATATTCCCCAATTACATTTTTCTCTAGTTCCACATTTTTGACATCTCTGCTATAGGCGATTGGTCACTTTTATAATTTGTTATTGTTGTTGTTCAGTCATTTTAGTGGTATCTGACTCTCCATGATCCCATTTTGACTTTTCTTGGCAAAAATACTGGAGTGATTTGCCATTTCCTTATCCAGCTCATTTTATAGATGAGGAAACTGAGGCAAACAGGATAAATGACTTGCCCAGGATTGTAAAGCTAGTAAGTGTCTGAGGCTAGATTTTAATTCAAGTCTTTCTGATTACAGATCCAATGCTCTATCCACTACACCACCTATTTTACCGTGTATTAAAGAGCCAGAAGAAGAATGCTTTAACCATTCACTAATAGGTAGCACCAATATCCTCCACTTTATTTAAGCTGAATTCTCTTGAAATTTAACGTCATTTTCATTTATGTAGCTGTATTCAATGTGTGAATTTTTTTTTGCTCATTTGAATGGTTTTGAGTGATAGGTTGGAGTATGTTGCCAATGGGAAATGAGGGAAGCTACATCAATGAGTTATGGCCCTTTTCAGAGCAGGCCTATCATCTGAGAAGAGGTTGGACGAAAACCAACCATAGCATTACAGAATATTTGAGCTGGAAGGTACTTTGGAGATCATATGGTCCAATTCAATTTTACTGATGAGGAATCTTCAGTCCCAAAGACTCATTTGCCTGAGGCAAGCTAGTTAAGTGGCAGAATTGAGACTAGAACATGATTATCTTGTTTTCTCTCTACTACATCTTGCTACCTCCTTTTATCATGATAAACACAGAGAATAATAAGAGTAATAACAATACACATAATTTTTAAAAGCATGGTTCAAGTGTCATTTCCTCCATGGATCCCACCTTGATCCTGTTAGCCAGGAATAATAACTTACATATGTATTGCAATTATTTTAATATCAGGGCATAATTTAGAAATTGTTGCTGTGTGTAGTTTTAATTACTTTGTATTGCCAATTATTATAAATTTTTTAAATAGTACTCATGTGTAGCTGTAAATAATAGTTGACCTTAATTTAATACTTTCAGGTTTACAAATACACATGCACATATATGTATATATATTTCAATTTGTTCCATTCAACTTCCTCTGTGATAATATAATTCCCATTTTTTATAAAGAAACTGACGTTCCAAAAGGCTAAAAGATGTGTCTTTGGCTATTAAGTGTCTGAAACTGGATTTTTCCTGACTCCATGATTTCACTTATGTGGGTTTAGATCACAGCTTATCTCGCCTAAGTCAATGGTTTCATGAGTTATTGAAACTAAAAATTAAATTCACCATTTGGTGGTCAGTCTTCTGGGGATTCACCCTCTCTGAACCAGGCAGCATTTTGGACAACACAGACATAGTCTGATGGAGTATCAGTCCTGAAAGCCTCTTGAACTTGGTTGGACTTGCTAGAATTTGCAGCCTGCTGGTATAGCCCTGAAAAATCCAGGGTCACCTCCAGTCCACAATGAGGCATCTGAATAAGACTTTGGTGGCGGCACTGTTTAATCAAGTATCATTGTTAAAGGCATGATTTCATCACTTCTCAATATTCTTTGATCAAAGATACTGTTGACCAAAATACAACCTTGGAAAAAGCTCACTGTGGACTGTTCCCTTTTTGCTGTACATGGTCACTCTTTTGTCACTTTCCTATGAAGCATAAATTTACTGACATATTTAGGGGAGAGAGAAAAACAGAGACAAGAGAGATAGACAGAGACAGAGAAAAAATGCCCTGGAATGGAAAAGGCAAAAAAAAATCAAGAAAATAGATGGATATTATCAATTATTTCATCAAGAAGAATTTATTTTATGCTTTTATGTATATGATATTCCACTGGAAACATAAAGACAAAAATCAAATGATGTGACCTTCTTACTCTGAGCCTGTCTTTTTGACTTGTGTATATGAATTACACCATGATTTTAACTTTTTATCATGAAATGAATGAATGAATGAAAAATCTTATTTTTTGAACTTACCCTGTGTCACACAGTGCTAAGCACTGAGAATGCAAATCCAAACAAGCAAAATAGTTCTTAACCATAAGGATCTGACGTTCTAATAAAGGAAGATAGCTTATATTGGGATATGTTAGGGAGGAGGGTTTTAGATAGGGAAGTCTAAGGAAATTATGATTAAAGTAATAAGGTAATTGACTAATGTTGGTAGTACTGATTTGATGGATGTCGTCAGGTGTTGAGTTTGGCAAGTAGACTTGGGGGAGCATGTGCAGTGGCATGGCATGGCAATAGCTAAGCGGTGGTCAAGTTAAGATGAATAATCACTGATCAGAGCTCATGCTCCAAGGATAAGAGTACAGGTTTTGGCACAGAAGTGCCACATGGCGGGGGCGGGGGGGGGGGCAGATGGTGAAAGAAAGGCTGTAACTCTCTCAGCTCCCAACAAACCATCCACATACATCCAAAAATAATGCCATAAGACAATTCTTGGAGCAGCATAACCCACATAAGAACAGAGTGAGACTCTTTTCCAGCCAAAGACAGCTTAATTAGGTGACTGGGATCACCTGCTATTCAGGCTGAGAGAGGAGCACAGTACTCAGAGCAGGACCAACCTCTGGCAGACAGTACCTTCAGAGTCTCAGAATCTTTAGCTGCTTCATCTGAAGCTTGGCTCAAGGACCAATGAGGGGGTCCAGCAGTTGGGGGGAATAGCTGGAGTCTCTGCTGTAACTGGGGCAGGGCACCCATGTTCTGAACCAGCAAACAAACTTGAGGGACAGCTAACCAGTGGGGGAGGGGCACAGGCATGCCAAGCTTTGGACCATAGAGAATCATATGTCAAACTGACTTGTGTTTCCAGGTCAAAGAGAAAGTGGGCTGTGGTTACTCACAGGCCAGGCAGGCTGAGAACAGGCCCAATCATCCCCTGGGCCAAGCTGTAGCTCAGAACAGTGTCCTGGAAGCAGCACTACACTTTAAGAAGGAGTTAATAGCCAAGAAATAGGTGGTCAAGATGAGTAAGAAGAGAAAACATCATACCATTGAAAACTTCTTTGGGGGCAAGGTAGACCAGAATACACCCTCAGAAAAAGATAATAACAAAGTTAAAGCTCCTGCATCTTTACCTTCTCCCCCAAAATATGAATTGGTCTCAGGCCATGGAAGTGCTCAAAAAGGACTTTGAAGAGAAAGTAAGAGAGATAGAAGGAAGATTTAGAGAGGTGGAGGAAAGAATGGAAAGATAAATGAGAGCAAAGCAGGAAAGTCATGAGAAAAAAGTCAACAACTTGAAAAGCCAAATGCAAAAAGAGATACAAAAGCTCTCTAAAGAAAATAATTGCCTAATAATTAGGATTGAACAAATGGAAGTTAGTAACTTTATGAGAAACCAAGACAAAATGAAGCAAATCCAAATAAATAAAAAAATAGAGGGCAATATGAAATATCACCTTGGAAAAACAGCTGACCTGGAAAATAGATCCAGGAGAGATAATTTGAAAATCATTGGACTACCTGAAAACCATGATCAAGGAAAGAGCTTAGACATCATCTTCCAAAAAATTGTCAGAGAAAATTGCCTTGATATTCTAGAAGCAGAAGGTAAAATAGAAATTGAAAGAATCCACTGACCACCTCCTGAAAGAGATCCCAAAAGGAAAACTTCCAGGAATATTATAACCAAATTGCAGAGATCCCAGGTTAAGGAGAAAATATCGCAAGCAGCCAGTAAAAAGGAATTCAAATACTGTGGAACCACAGTCAGGATAACACAAGATCTAGCAGTTTCTACATTAAAGGACCAGAGGTCATGGAATATGATATTCCAGAGGGCAAAGGAACTGGGACTACAACCTAAAATCACCTATCCAGCAAAACAGAGTATAATCTTTCAGGGGGAAAATGGGACTTCAATGAAAAAGAGGACTTTCAGGAATTTGTGATGAAAAAACCTGAATTGAATAGAAAACTTGACTTTCAGAAGTGCCACATGGTAGTTGTTGTGTGATTAGTATTTGTTAATTGAGAAAATGTATGATTGGATGTAGACCAATGCATAGGCAATAAGAACCAATATAGATGATAAGGTTCACAAGAATCTGTAGATTATAGGGTTAGAACCATAGAGGTAGGAGTTAGACCATGTGGAAAGTACAACCCTGCTCCCAACCAGTCAGTTCCTTCATATTGAACAATGGGATTTATGAATTATAACAACATTACATGGAGATGAATTCACCAAAACTCCCAAGGTGAATGTTATACTCAAATCTGAAGTTTTAGTTTGGATTCACAAAATGTAATTTGGTGCCTTGGATGAATTATACAGCAATAATTTTCATGCTCTTTCTCTTCTGGTACTTTATACCCTTTTTCTACTCCATGTCTTTCTTCCTTCCACCAATACCCATAATTAACAGAAAGACAGAAAAATAAAAAGGAAAGAAACCTTTTGTTTTTCCAAGTGTAAATTACTATGTGGATACAAAATAATGTTTCTTAGATTATTAGGTCATATAACATCTAGTAAAATGACCATGGTATTTTTAGAGATATGGAGGGGGATGTGTTAGTGGTGTGAGATAAGGAGGATGGAAAAAAGACGGAGCTTTTGGTGAATGGCTCCAAAATTATTTTCCCCGATGAAATAAGGTCCTCAGATGAGAGAGGGTAAGGGGATAGGAGTTATGGGTAGTTTGAAGAGGGATGAAAAGATCTGGAAAAGCTGCTGTGATGAGTGGAATTTCAAATTAGAAAGAGAAAAAGATTTCCTTTATTCAGAGAGGGCCCAGGTGAGATTATGAAACATAAAATTAGTGGACCCAATCAACTTTGGTTTTGTGATTCTCTCTGATGCCATTCTGCAGAATGGGAGTGGAGATAGATGGTGAGTGTATTCCAGGGTTGAGGTTTGGCAAGGCAAAATTGGCAAGGAAGCAAGGTATTTGAGTGAGGAACATAATCTAGGATTGAACAGATTTACAGAGGGATTAGGGAAAGGAAAGGGAGGAAAGTGGAGCCAATGCAAAATTGATAGACTAAGAAACAACTGAGGGTTGAAGGGATTGGGGGACATGGCGAAGAATAAGGAATAAGATTAGGCCCAATGTGTTCAACTGGGGAAATCCAAAACTACCTCTCTATCCACTAGGCAACACTGCCTTTTATTAAAATGTTATTGAAAAAATTTTTTGCTTATTCTGTTCTTTGATAATAATAGCATGTTCCCTACATTAACTAATGTGAACTTTACAACAACCTTGCCCCATCAATACTATAGGTAATATCCACCAACTCTAAATCTTTGAAAATTACTTTTTTGCATTTAAAAAACCTGTAGTTCATCTGGGGTTAAACAACGTACCTATATTCATAGAGTAAGTGTTGCAGGCAGAATTTGAACTTACATGTCCCTGACTCTGGAGTGCTCTCTGTACTATGCTATATTCCTTCTCCAGTGTGTACCTGTTTTTAGTCCTTGGGAACCACAATGAGCCAGGTATTACATTGGCATATTGCATGGTTCATATGTTTTTGGTTTCTTTTGTTGTTTTTGTTTGTTTGTTTTCAGGGCAATGAGGATTAAGTGACTTGCCCAGGGTAACACAGCTAGTAAGTATCAAGTGTCTGAGACTGGCTTTGAACTCAGGTCCTCCTGAATCCAGGGCCAGTGCTTTATCCACTGTACCATCTAACTGCCCCTGGTTCATATGATTAATAAGAATTGACATGAGAATTCGGAGACTGAAGATTTGCTTGTGTGGCAAATGAGAAAGTTTTCCCAATAGAAGCCTCCTTATTTGGGGGGGGGGGGGGATGGGCGGGGAAATGAGGGTTAAGTGACTTGCCCAAGGTCACACAGCTAGTAAGTGTCATATGTCTGAGGCTGGATTTGAACTCAGGTCCTGCTGAATCCAAGACTGGTACTTTATCCACTGTGCCACCTAGATGTCCCCCCCTGATTTTTAAAATACATTTTCTTCTTTCTATAGACAAGAAGATAAACAACACAATCTTATATGCAAAGATTGTGGAAGATGACTAGAGATACATAGTGATCAGCCTAGAAGCGAAGAAGGCATCAGAGAGGATAAGGTCTCTATGGAGGAGAAATCATTCCCTATTGCCTATAGTAGGGCAAAATATGAACTCCTTAGTTTGGCATTTAAGGGCCTATACAATTTGACTCCAAATTTAAAGGATTTCTAATTTTATTTCAAATCATTCTCCTTCCTGAACTCTACATTCAAACAATACTGGACCACTAACTCTTTGCTGACTTGGCCTATACTTTTCCACTTATTTAACTGGTCCTCGGTCAGCAGACACAATCCGTTGCTCCAATGAGATTCAAAGGTTTTACAGCCAGAGCTTCTGCTCCAGTGGAATAAGCTTTGGGAGCCAAGGTTCATCTCCATGCCCCAAGGTGTAAAGAAGCGGGACTTTGTGAAAGAAACACGTGCTTGATGTAAGGAAAAAGCTTCCTAACAGTTTGTTATCTGGGCATCAAATAGGCCACCTCAGGAGACCATAGATTCCCCAAGAGGTCTTCAAGAAAAAACTGAATGTCAAAAAGGATTCTTGTTCAGGAATGGGCTGGACTTAATGGCCTCTGACCCTCCCAACTCTAACACCTTGCAAATAGAAAATAGCCTCAGGATCATGTAAGTTTTCAGAATTATCATCATATGCATTATCATCATCCATAGACATTTACCATGGTAGATACTGTGGTAGGTTCCAGGGATATACAGATATATGAGTTCAAGGCTCTGTCCTCAAGGAATTTATAATTGAGTTGGAGAAACAAGAGAGGCAAAGAAAGAATATTATCAATACAACATAACATAAGGAAATGCATCTCTTCTCTTACCCCTGCTGAAATGGTTTTCTAGCTGACATTAAATGGATCCTCCTAGGACATGGCAGCATGAGGGCTGGCCTCAAAGTTAAATATGATCGATTCCAGGTGGGAAGGACCATCCAAGGTGGGCATGGAGATTCGATTATTTCAGTAGCATAGGGCATTAGGAGATCAGTTTCTGGAGATCTGGCAGAGACATAAGGAATAAAAAGAAAGGAATCAGATGTGGGAAATGTTATGGAGCCTTCCAGTCGTTTTCAGCTGTGTCTGACTCTTCCATGACTCCATTTAGGGTTTTCGTGGAAAGATACTGGAGTGGTTTGCCATTTCCTTCTCCAGCTCATTTTGCAGATGAGGAAACTGAGGCAAATAGGGTTAAATGATTTGTCCAGGGTCACACAGAAAATAATTGTCTCAAGCCAGATTTGAACTCAGGAACATGAGTCTTCCTGACAGAAAGCCTAACACTCTATCCACTGCACCACCTAGTCACCACATCATGCAGCCTAGGCTTCCTTTTAATCATGAGCCACTTGAAAGCCATATTTGTTTCGACCTGTTTTGGATTAGCATTAACTCAAACTCATAGCTCGCAAAACCCCACTGACATTTCTTTTACCAGACCAAGAAGACACTTATTCGAAGCAAAATGTATTTTTTATCTATCTATCTATCTACTTATTTATTTATTTTTGGTGGGGCAATAAGGGTTAAGTGACTTGCCCAGGGTCACACAGCTAGTAAGTGTCAAGTTTCTGAGGCCACATTTGAACCCAGGTCCTCCTGAATCCAGGGTTGGTGCTTTATTCACTGCGCCACCTAGCTGCCCTAAAATGTATTTATTTAACTGGTATAGCAAAATAATTGACAAGTAAAATCACCCCCAAATACTCAATGGTACACTTTCCTACAGATTCCCATTCCACTGGGAGGAGAAGGCACACACATAGGCAACACACAGAGTCATGCTCATGCTCCTAGGAGGATATGTCTTCTGGAACTCCTCTCTCTATCTACCCTTGATGTTGCTGCTTACTTATTGAGCTGGAGATGTCATTTGCTTGTCTGGTGCTTCTGTCTCCATTTTGCTACTATCTGTTGATTCTCTACTGAAAGACAACATGGTACAGTAGACTCCTGGCTTAGAATCAAAGAAGACTTGGGGGTCAAAATCTTGTCCTAGACACCTGTGACTGTGGGCAAGTCACCTAACTTCTCTCAGTCACAGTATGTTATTTTTGTTGTTCAGATATGTCAATCCAACTCCTCATGACCCATTTGGGCTAAGTCTTTTTTATTTTTATGGGGTGTTTTTTGGGGGGTCAAAGATACTGGAATGGTTTGCCATTTCCTTTTCCAACTCATTTCAGAGATGAAAAAACTGAGGCAGACAGGGTTATATGACTTGCCCAGACTCACATAGTAAGTGTCTGGGGTCAGATTTGAATTCAGGACTTCCTGACTCCTGGTCCAGTGCTCTAAGCACTGTGTCACTTAGCTGCCCATCTCAGCATTCTCGTATACAATATGAGCCAAGAGTCACAAAGAGGTCTGATGTTTTAATAACTTTTTGGAAATTATTTTTTGTATTTATGAGATTTGATTGTTCACATGTAATGTAAATTCATTTCCTAGATATACTGTATATGATGCTGTGGTGTTGGAAATAAAAAACAAAAAATAAAGGAGTTATTAAATATTCATGACTTTTGGCCCACCCTGTATAAAATGAGGGTATTAGACTCAGTGATCTTTCGGGTTCTTTCCAGTTGAATTCTTTTTCAATTTTATATAAGCAACCTTTTCCCTGTATAGCAATAGGTCTCAAAACTTATAGCTCACAGATTCAAGGGCTGTGTTGCCTTTCATAGTTGGAACCCATAGCTATAGCCAGGAAGTCAGTTAGCTAGGGAAACCCTTAGACATTAAATCTGCCTTTTTTGACTGATTTCTTTTTCAGCCTCTGTTGAGGAAGTGTGAGAAAATTTCATCCTGAAGCAGCTCAGTGTAAGAGAATTTCTTTCAACTCGCCTAAGGCCCTTATCCCATGCAAATTAATCAAGGAGCATCACTCACTAAGACTAGAAGAGGTTAGAAGGGGTTGGCAATCTTCATCAGTTTTTCTGCCAGCAACAGTTATAAAGAAAAATAAATGGAACTCAGTGACTGACTAGATTTGAAGAGTGAGGAAGAGACAGGGAGAGGAAGGAATAGAGGCCAACTTTTAGAACTAGGGAGACTGGAGATAGGACTCTCAACATTCACTGTTCAGGAATGTAGGTACAGATATAGAAAGTGTGGGAGATTGGACTAAATCTATAGTGACCTAAAGACATAACCTAAAAGTTGCTGTTTTGTATAAACTTATGATGACTTGCTTATATCTAAGTTCTCACAAAAGTAGATAAAAATATATCATATATCTCTAAACCTTAGAGTTTATAAAACACTTTCATATGCATGGCTCAGTGGATAGAGTACTAGGCTTGGAGTCAGGAAGAAAAACCCAAGTTTAAATATTCTCTTTTCTCTGTCTCTGTCTGTCTGTCTCTCCCTCTCTCTTTCTCTCTCTGTTTCTGTCTCTGCCTCTTCTCTCTGTTTCTCTCTGTCACTGTCTGTCTCTTTTTCTCTCCCCCTGCCTTACCTCCCCCCTACATATATAATCAAATGTATATGTGAAGTTAAGAGTGGTTAATTTTGGTTTTCCACATTCTAAACTTTATAGACACCACATCATAATGAAAAAGCCTATAAAAATGGAGTTTATTGTCTATTGTATAATTACCTTGTGCTAGTAACTATGCAAAAGAAGCAAGACAGTCTCTGTCCTGGAGAATTTACATGTCTATGTAACTTTTTCCCCATAGAGTAAGAGGCCTCGGAACTTTTAGCTTGTAGCTCCAAGGGCCCTTTTACTTATTTTGTGGTTTGAACCCACCAGAAATATCAGGATTGGATTCCTATCCTTCACTCTTACTTGCTGTGGGACTCTGTATGAGTTATTTAGAGTCCTTAAGATTCACTTTCCTCATTCAGGAGGACCTGAGTTCAAATCTGACCTCAGACACTTGACACTTACTAGCTGTGTGACCTTGGGCAAGTCACTTAACCCTCATTGCCCCCACCAAAAAAAAAAAAAAAAGATTCACTTTCCTCATCTATATACTAGGGAGAAAAATATCACAACTTCACAGGATTGTTTTAAATATGGAACACAATAGCTATCTCAAACACTTTGAAGACCTTAAAGCACTATAGACGTGAGAACTCTTTTTATCCATTTTATACTCACCAAACATCCGGGAGAGAGGTGGGATATGTGTTATAATTCACTTTTTCACAGACTATGAAATCGAGGCTTTGAAATGTTAAGTACTTTGCCTACATTCACTTCATCACAGGTCTTCTGACTTCAGCGTCAATATGCTTTTCACTAATTCCATGTTAGGCAGCTAGATGTTTCAGTGCATAGAGTGCCAGGCCTGAATTCAGGAAGATCTGAGTTCAAATCTGTCCTTAGATACTTACTAGCTCCATGACACAAGGCAAGTTGCTAAACCCTGTTTGTCTCAGTTTTCTTATCTGTAAAATGGGCTGGAGAAGGAAATGGAAAATGATTCTAGTATCTTTGCCAAGAAAACCCCAAATAGGATCACAAAGAGTCAAAAATGACTGAACAACAACAAAATTCCATATTGTTTCTACAATACAGAATGTGGAAAACATGAAAATTTCAGTTATCTGAGATCTGTGGAAATCAGATAAATAAGAATCTTCTGTAGTTAGTAGACCAACTCCAATACTATATGTCTATTCAAGTATATACGCATGGATCAGCATTTATATGTAAATAGGTGATTGTGTAATGTATTGTTGTTGTTCAGTCATATATGATTCTTCATGGCAAAGATACTTGGCAAAGGAAGTTTGTTACTTCCTTCCCCTGTGGATTAAGGTAAATGGGTTAAGGGACATGCACACGGTTCCACAGCTAGTGAGTATCTGAGACAGTATGTGAACTCAGGTCTTCCCGACGGCAGGCCCAGCGCTCTATCCCCTGAGCCCCTTCGCTGCTTCTTGGGAAATGCATAGGTTTGTACATATACTAAAGACCATTTCCAAACCAGGCCACCTGTCCTCTCACCCTCTTTATCCTCCTCTTCACCCCCACCCACTGGAACCCTAGACTCTGCCCCTCAGGCCACGAGCTCCAACAGGTTCCCATTCATCCACTGATGCCCAGAACTAGGCGTCCACACAACTATGGAGTCACTTTCAAAGCATACCAAGGTGCATGTTCTTCCCTGGCTCACCCTGTCCCCATCATACACATACACACACACACACACACACACACACATCCCTCCCCTTTATACATTGTCTTCTCCAATTAGAATGCAAGCTTCTGAAAAACAAGGACTGCCACGTTTAGTTATATGCATTTGTATCCAGTTTGTTGCCTGATACATAGAATGTGCTTAACAGATAAGCATGTATCATGCGTGTATTCATGTCTGTACATATGCACATATACATTATACACATGTGTACATATTACAAATATACATTCTGTGCATTTATAATGTGAATAGGTATACATATATGTGTATTTTAATGTATTGTGCACGTGCTGTACTGTAAACATACATAAAAACATGCATGCCACAGGCATGATATGTGTATATATAGCCGCATGCATATATACATAGGTATGCAGTGTATACACACACATATATATACATATATATGAATACATGCATATGTCTTTCACACATGCATGCATATGACAAGCATTAGAGATCTACTCCATCTGGTGTTTCATGGGGCCCTGGAACTGAATGTCCTATCAGTTTCCCCAAGCCATCCAGCATAAAGCAGATAGAACTGGAAAGATAAGGAAACAGTTAATTCTGAGCCTTCTGACATTACATTAAAAAAAAAAAAAAGTCCACATGAGCACCAAATAGAAAGGTGTCACTTTGTTTCTGGAACCAAAGCATACGACCCAATGCACTGAGCACACCTCAGACAGCCCCAACTTTGTCTTCATAAACATTGGAGCTTCATACAGATTGGACTTCTATGCCACATTTCTTTCTTTCTTTCTTTCTTTCTTTCTTTCTTTCTTTCTTTCTTTCTTTCTTTCTTTCTTTCTTTCTTTCTTTCTTTCTTTCTTTCTTTCTTTCTTTCTTTATTTCAGGTAAATGAGGGTTAAGTGTCAAGTGTCTGAGGCTGGATTTGAACTCAGGTCCTTCTGAATCCAGGGCCGGTGCTTTATCCACTATGCCACATTTATTTCTTTTTTTGTTTTGTTTTGTTTTGTTTGTTTGTTTGTTTTGCAGGGCAATGGGGGTTAAGTGATTTGCCTAGGGTCACACAGCTAGTAAGTGTCAAGTGTCTGAGGCCGGATTTGAACTCAGATACTCCTGAATCCAGGGCCGGTGCTTTATCCACTGTGCCACCTAGCTGCCCCCTCACATTTATTTCTAATGTGAAACATACTGGGAGACACCAGGATCCACCCAGAGAGTCTATTTATTAGTTTCTATGGCAACTATCACCATTGGGTCAATGTGCTCACACAGATGAATCAGCAGCTTGGGCAGAGGAATGTTCTCCAACTGGCAGATAGATAGATGGGCCCTCTTACTCTCTGTTTCTTTGCATGCTGTCTTTGCTCCCTTAGCTGTGGTCAGGCAGATAGCCTGTAGACTCCCTTTCTTTCCTGCTCCCAGACCTGCTTCTGCACACAATCTCCCATGAAATCTCATGACAAAAAAAAAAACAAAACATTTTCCCAATTCTCTTTTAATAAATTTAAAGTCACAGAACATTATAACTGGAAATGACTTTACAGATCAGGTATTTCATTCAGCCCCCTCATTTTGCACGGGAAGAATGTTAGGTACAGAAAGGACATGTAACTTGCTCAAGGTCATACAAACTATTTGTAACAGAATTGAGACTAGAACTAATGTTTCTTCATCACAAGCCCAAGGTTCTACTTCTCTTTCGCTCTGCCTTCCTCCCTCCACATCCTTCTTGAAGATGTGATTCTGTAGCAGCCTGAGTTTATAATTATATGAGATAAGACATAGAAATTATATTTTGGGGACAACTAGGTGGCATAATGGATAAATCATTTATCCTGGATTCAGGAAGACCTGAGTTCAAATTTGGCTTCAGACACTTGACATGTACTAGCTGTGTGACCTTGGGCAAGTCACTTAATCCTCATTGCCCCACCCCCCAAAAATTATATTTATATCTATAATGGATCTTATCAGCAATTTCCTCTAACCATCTCTTTTTATAGGTGGGAATATTGAGGTCCAAAGATGTCATATGAATTGCCTTATGAAGCAACTTAATGATACAGAACATTGAATAGGAAGTTGTTGTTCAAGTCATTGGTGATCACATTTCAGGTTTTCTTGGCAATGATACTGGAGTGGTTTGCCATTTCCTTCTCCAGCTCATTTTTTACAGATGAGGAAACTGAGGCAAATAGGGTTGAATGACTTGCTCAGGGTCACACAGCTAGTATCTGAGACTAGATCTGAACTCAGGAAGATGAGTCTTCCTGACTCCAGGCCCAGCATTATCCACTGTTCCACCTGCCTGCCCAGAGTCAGGAAAACCTGGGTTCACATCTAGGCTCAGACACTGTATAACCTGGGCAAGTCAATTAATCCTGTCAATTCCCCTATCTATTAAGTGGGAATAGTAGTCATCCCTCCCTCCCAAGGGTTGTTGTAAGCATAAAATGAGATGGCATTTGTAAAGTGCTTTGCAAACTTTAAAATACTATTTGCTATCTATTATTGTTGTCTTCCTTGTTATTGCCAGAGGTCACACAGGTAGGTCATAAGCTCTCTTTTACTCATCGATGTGTGTCCAAGTTCTTTGTGGTGGCACCATTTCTTATACTTCTCTGAGCCTGGTTTGTTGATTGCCACCAGGAATATCCAAATCTCACCGGCAACTTTAGAGTCTGTACAAACGTCAGAGGTTCTGTGGGTTGCAGATGGAGCTCTAGCTTTGGGATTTTTAGTTTATTTGTGTTTATCCAAACATAATTTCCTGTTCCTAAGAACACAAAGGCTTGAAAGGGTTTTATAGAGATGTCTCAAGGGGCTTCTTAAACTTCAAACCACTCTTACAAAATAACACGGTAGTGAGTTCAATGTAAATGAATCAGAACCTTAGGAATAAATTTGCCTTCCAGTCTACATGGGTGTATAAACCAAAGGGGAAAGTATTTTGGTCTGCAGAAAGTCCCAAATGTGGGTGGGGAAATAGTTCAACATGTTTGACAAGCTCCAATGAAGTCATATTTGCTGGGTAATTACCTTAATTTACATGCTGACAGCCCCTTCCCAGGCCCTTCTGACCAGGGTGCTTTCCTGGAGAATATCCTAAGGAGGCCCTGGCGTTAGAATAAGCAGCTCACATATCATTTCTGGGGGAAGCTGGGGCCTGAAAACAGGAAGGGAGCAACATTGTCATATGATTTAGGCCATAGGGGATTGTAGTTAATGTCCACTTAAAATGGGCAATACTTTCCTTTCTCTCTTTCCCTGATGCTCAGATTCACCCAACCCCAGTCTACTCTCCCCACTCCACCCTCATTCACACTCTCCTCCACATGGGTTGGGTGATAGATATTATGGTATAATGGCAAGACTGGTGGATCTAGAGTCAAAAGACATCAGTTTGAATCCTACCTCAGACATTTATCAACTGTGCCTTATGAGGGAAATCATTCTACTTCTATGGACTTTGATTTGCTCTTCTATAAATTAGGGGTAATAATTCATATATAACCTACTTCTTTTTTTTTCAGGGCAATTGGGGTTAAGTGACTGGCCCAGGGTCACACAGCTAGTATGTGTCAAGTGTCTGAGGCCTGATTTGAACTCAGGTACTCCTGAATGCAGGACCAGTGCTTTATCCACTGTGCCACCTAGCTGCCCCTATAACCTACTTCTAAGGATAGTTGTGGAGAAAGTTCTTCACAAACCTTAAAAAAAATTTTTTTTGAAGGGCGGGGGTGGCTTTTTTTGTATCCCCAGCACTTAGCATAATGCCTAACACAGAGAGGTGCTTAATAAATGCTTATTGTCTGCCTTAAAGTACTATAGAAATGGATTCTCATAATAGAAAAGATCATCTATGAGAGGCAGAAGAGTCCTGGACAGCATCAAAAGCTACAGGGGGAAGGAGATAAGTATGATAGCAAGAGTGTAGGTAGCATAGGAAGGAGATGACCAAGGAATGTCTTAGAGTTCTGTTTCTAGGAAAAAATGAGGCTAAAGCTATCAGAGTCAGCAGACAAAGCCAGGACTGGAACCCAGATTTTTTTACCTCCAAATTCAAGAACTGAATTACTATCTCTCTTTGCTATCTCTGCAAATTCTTATGCTTCAACTGCACAAGAGGGTTAGATATCTGGGTCTCTAATAAAACAACCGAATTCCAATACTTCTCAAGAAGAGTCAAGATATAGTCACAAGATGGAGGAATGGGAGTTTGCTTAGAAATGGGACCCATAAAGAAAACCAAACCATAATCATCATCTGAAACACTCTGTTCACTGGGCCCAGAGTGTTCTGTCTGTGGCTGCCTGCACACTTCAAAAGTCATTATGGGGCAGGGGGAGGTGCAGTGCATAGAGCACTGGCTCTGGATTCAGGAGGAGCTGAGTTCAAATTCGGCCTCAGACACTTGACACGTACTAGCTGTGTGACCCTGGGCAAGTCACTTAACCCCCATTGCCCCACAAAAAAAAAAGTCATTAAGGTACAACGTTGCATATTCAATGAGATCCATTTGAAATATGATATAGGTAGGAAGAAATGCAAATCATTTGGAGAAATGTCTCAGAAAAAGAGAGAGAATCTAATAGCCATAATCTTCACCTTAGGGACTGACCTTTAGAATTTACAAGGTATATTCATATACATTGGATTCAGTTCGATAAATGATAACTCACATTTAAATAGTGTTTTAGTGCCTTTCATTTCTCACTAATTTGTACTAATTTGAAACTGTGACTCTCTCCTCCTCCCCCTGACCCCTTCTTTTTCAGTTTCCTAGTGTAACTTTATCTTATCTACCACAACTATTTAGTGCTACTCCATTAGCCTGGCCATGTTGTTGGTATGCCCAAAGTACATTTCCTAAAAGACTATTTTACAGAGAACTCACACAAGGCAAGTGCTCACATGGAGGTCAGAACAAGTGATACAAGGACACTTTCAAGGTCTCTCTGAAGAACTTTGGAATCAACTGTGAGACAAGGGAGACATTGGCAGAAGGCTGCCCAGCATGGCATGACCACATCAAAGAAGGCACAGTACTCTATGAGCAAAGCTGAATTGCGGTAGCTCGAAAGAAATGTGAGATGTGAAAATTTAGAGATATCTCAACTCCAAATTTTCATATGGATTATTTGTGCCTGACCTGTGACAAAGCCATCCCAACCTGTATTGATCTGATAAGCAACAGTCAGACACACTGTACCTTGACCACAACATAATGCTGTCATTTTGATCCCCTTCAAGAACAAAAGACAACAGTCAACCAGTTTGTCTTATCTACAACCACTGGATGATAAGCTCCATGAGGGAAGGAACTGTCTATCTCTTCTTCCCCCACATTTGTATCCCCAATGATTAGCACAGTATCTGACACAGAGTAAGCAGTTAATAAATGTTGATCAGTTGATTAAAAAAATAGTGTTTTACTCTTTGTTTAAAAAAAAATCTGGAAGACCTGAATTTAAATCTGGGCTTAGACACATTCTAGCTTTATGATCCTAGCAAGTCATTTAACCTCTGTTTGCCTTAATCCAGTGGAGAACACCATGGACAGTTTTGGTGAGCTATGGTCCATGAGTTCACAAAGAATTAGACACAACAACAACAAAGTCCTTTTTAGCTCTAAATCCATGATCCCACAATAACTGCCTTGTAACCAGAAAGTGCTGTAGAAATTAGTTGTTGTTGTTGTTGTTGTTGTTGTTGTTGTTGTTGTTGTTGTTGTTGTTGTTGTTGTTGTTCTTCTTCTTCTTCTTCTTCTTCTTCTTCTTCTTCTTCTTCTTCTTCTTCTTCTTCTTCATCATCGCCATTCCCATATCAGGGTCAGATTTGAACTAAGCCAGGCAAGGTATGGTATGGTATAGTACATAGCCCTGACTCTGGAGGAAGACAAAGCTGACTCAGACTCTTACTATCTGGATGACCCTGGACAAGTCCCTTAACCTCTTAGGGCCTTAGTTGTGTCATTTGTAAAATGAGGGAACCGCCCCCCCCCCAGGTCCCCTTCTGCTCTAGATCTGTGATCTTCTGAAGCAGAAGATTTGGGATCTAATCTCAGCTCTGTTATGAATTTGCTGTGTGAACTCCAGCCAGCCACTTTTCTCAGCATTACTTTCTTTATTTGCAAGAGGAGGAGTTGGGACTAGATAATTTGTGAGATCTCAGGTCTATGACCCATTGAATTAATCTGGCACAACAGATCAATGATTGAGAATGCCAAAGAGAAATGCTTGCACTTCATCTGGGAAAGGATGAAATGATGTAATGGATGGCACTGGAAACAATGGAATGTTTTGCCAACAGCAACAACAAAAAGATAGCCAGGAATGATCTGGGGTACAGATGAAAACCAGAAAGCATACTTTAGTACCCTGAGACAATGGTCTTGTATCTCCCCACATTGAAACCCCCTTACAATGTGTCTCCCTGAATATCTTCAAAACCACACTATAGCCTACTCTGGAGTGAGGGAAAAGTTCAGCTCCTTCCTTTAAAAAAAATAAGATAGTTCCCTTAGTACTATTTGGTCCAAAGTTTTACAGTTTGCCTTGTCCCCCACCCCTCTCCAGCTCCTTAGCAACCTTTGATACCTTCCTAATACACACACACACACTATTATATATATATATATATATATATATGTATATATATATATATGGAAACATAATTCTATTAAAGCTCAAAGGTAGGAAAAGGCCTTAGAGAATTCTAACTTCTCATTCTACAGATAAGGACATTTAGGCCAAGAAGTTTACACTACCAGTTAGTGGCTGAGCTAGAGGACAACATAATATAATGGGACAAGCATTGCCTTGCACTAAGAAAATTTTCATTCAAATACCATCTAAACATTTACTACTTATATGAACTTGCACAAGCCACTCAGCCCTATCTTCTGAATTTCCCGGCTTCTTTTCAGACTCAGCTTAAACACTACTTTTCTCAGGAGATATTCCTATTCCCCACTACCCCCAAGTCACTTGAACCTTCCCCTCTAAGGATACATTAATTCTATTTCTTGGTGGGGTCTAACCTGTATATTCTTTTATTTATGTTGCCTCTTGAGGGCAAAAACTGTTTTTTGTGTTTTTACGTTTAACTTGGCAAAGTGGCAGGCACATAGTAATTAATAAATGCTGATTGATTGATTGACTTAATATCTTTGGCTCTCAGTCTCCTCATCTGTAAAATGAGAGAGTTGGATAGACCAGGCTTTGAAGTCCCTTCTAGCCTTAGATCTATGGTCCTACAGCTAGAATCCGAGTGTCCTTAATCCAAGGCCTGTTTCCTTTTTAATAGTTATGGGTGTACTCTGTTATTCACCCCCAAAAAGTGAACTTAGTTTCTATGGAATGTTTTCCAGATTTCATCTTTACTATGGTCAGTCCATTCAGATGTATAAGTGAGAGTTTCCTGCCCAACTAGTACCCATATCTCCAACACAACTAACTGTGTTGACTCATTCATTTCCTTGTCTGGGCTGGTCAAACTATGTTGGACAAGGTCTCCACATAAACTTGTAGCTGGCATCATAGAGCAAAGGTCAGTGACTCTTTAGGGAATACATGTGCTGTGGAGGGGAGGGGCAGGGAAGCAAACAACTAATGATTGAATTGCCATATCCCCTATCTTTAGCATTCAAAAATATTGACTGTTCTCAAAAGTTTTAAGATGAGAATGAGTGCCAAGGGATTTGTAATGCCTTTCTATCCAGTTATTCTCTTTGAAGCTCTGCCTATCACAGAATCAGTTCACTAAAGAAAAGAAAACAACCCAAGTATGCTGTCTCCTTGTAGTGACTTTCTAGAGCCACGAATTGAAACCTTATACTGTATCTACAATAAACCAGCTATTACAGTTACCAAAAAGTCCATGGCACACTTGCAGATATATAGTTACACGTATGCCCTAAAATTCAAAGCTATCTCCCTCTTTGAGGTAATAAAAGGCAAATATTCTACTCATTGACTTCCCTAGGTCATTAAAGTCAGATATTAACTCAATAAACCAAACAAGCGTTATTTATACACCTACCACATAGCAGGCACTGAGCTAGACACTGGAAATACAATGACAAAAATTAAATAGTGCTTGCCCTCAAGAAATTTACATTATATCAGTGGACACAACACATGGATATATAGGTATATATGGTTCTTATAGTTATATATAGTTGTTGATATGTACATATATATATACATATACATACATATACATCTATATAATATGTGTGTATACAAGTTTTATACAACACAGAAATAAGACTATGGGAGTAAGGTAGGAAACAAACATTTATTATGTTCCTTACATGTACCAGACTCTGTGTTAAGTATTTTACAAATATGATATCATTTTATCCTCACAACAACCCTGGAAGCTAAGTGACTTGCCCAAGGTCACACAGCTATTAAGTGACTGAGGCTGAATTTAAATTCAAGTTTTCTTGACTCCGGGCCCAGCACTCTATCCATTGTGCCACCTAGCACTAGCCATTGGGATTGGAGAAGGAGGGGAGATCAGGAAAGGCATCATGTAGAAGATATCACTTGATCTAAATCTTGAAGTAAGCTAGGGAATCTAAGGAAGTAGAGATGAGGTGGGAAAGCATTCTGGGCATGGAGAACAGCCAGTACAATGACACAGAAATAGGAGATGGTTTTTTTGTGTGAAAAGCAGTTAGACTGTCTCTAAAGCCTTCCCTTATTCAGTAGTTCTTTTCGCTTTAGACCTCATAAATAAAATATCTCTGATGGACAACATAACCTCTACCATTGTGGAAGTGATTGCCTCTCCATCATATCATGTTGGCTTTACGGTGATATCACAATTTGAAATACTTTCTCCCCACAGTATCTGGGCTGTGTGTCTCCTTCCAAAATTAGCACTTTCATTGATTCAATAAGCTTAAAAAGGACAATCAATTCTCAGCTTGACTCTAACCCACCTCCCTCACCCCCATAATTCTACCTGGCAGACCAAGGAGTAGAAGAAGTTATTCAAAACACTGCTTCCTGAAACATGTAGGGGACACAGATTGGCCCTATACTCCCTTTGTACTGTTTGGTACCGAACGAGGAATGTGTTCTAGTCCTTGGTTTCTTAAACTGTGGGTTACAACCCCATATTGGGTCAAGTAACTGAATGTGGGGATCACAAAAAATTTGGCGACAGTAAAAGTTTATGTATACCTATTTTATATACCTATATACCCCAAGGTCACATATCTTTGGCAAAAAGGAATCATGAGTGGAAAAAGTTTAAGCAGCCCTGTTTGAGGCCATACCACAGCATTATGATGTCCATTTTACAAATGAGGAAACTAAGGTTCAGAGAGACTCGGTGTCATGTGCAACATACCAAAGCTGGCATACAACAAGAGCTGGAACTCAAAGCCAATTATTTCAAACTCAATTTTTCTGTTCCCTAATCTGTTGCCTTTTCCACTGAATAACACAGCCTTTCCAAAATATGAATCACCAGATAAGCAATGACTTAAGGGTAATGTAGTTAGGTCTTGTTGTGCAGTGGAAAGATTACATGGTTTAGATTTGGTGTGGCTTTGAGAATATCATTTAAACTTTCTAGGCTTCCTTGTTTTAGTTACTTTTCAGTTGTGTCCAACTCTTGTTGGATCTCATTTGGGGTTTTCTTGGCAAAGATACTGGAGGGATTTGCCATTTCCTTCCCTAGTTTGTTTGACAAATGAGGAAACAAAGGCAAACTGAGTTAAGTGACTTGCCCAGGATTGCATAGCTAGCAAGTGTCTGAGGCTGGATTTGAACTCAGGTCTTCCTGACACCAGGCCCAGCACTCTAACCATTGTGCCACCCAGCTGCCTAACATGAAATTAATGAAAAGCATATTGAAGTTGGAGTCAGAAGACTGCACTAATCCACTGCTCCATTCTAAGCTTCAGTTTCCTCATTTAAAATCCTATCTGACTTGAATTCTATGGTTATATGAACAATAGCCGAAATGGGGAAATGGAAGTCAGAACTTAGAGACTTAACCATAACTTCTACTTGAGATACACATACTCTGCATTCTGTATTTTTCCCTCCATAAAAATAGGCCCAACGAGTTTGATCCTATGTACCAGACCTAATCACCCAAATTCATCATTATGAAACGCTTTGCATTCCTTGGCAAGGGCTGCCCTATAAATGGTTCAGGGCACTAACTTAAGTTGCTTTTATCTTGGCACGTTAACTGTAGAAAACCAATGTGCCCACTGTGTTATTTTTAAAATCCCTCTCATTTAGAACTTAATGTTGATAAACAATGTACTGCTGTGGCAAAGGGGCCCCACATTTAGGTACTTGATGTGTGTGGTATCTTGGGTGTAGATATTTTTATACCTTGTATCTCAGTGTATTAATAACTACAGCAAGTGGATGACTGTGGACAAACAGCACGACCATTTCCAGTACTTTCTAGTAGAGACAGGCTGACTTTGGGACCAGACGACAGGGAGTAAGGTAGAAGGTCACAAGGAAATAGAGGAGATTAGTTAAGTGGAAGCTTTGGAATGAGGAGACATCCTATCATGAAGCCCAGGCAGGGAAAGTCAGAGTAATGTGGAGGTGTTTGGAAGCCAGGCCAATGGATCCTGGCCTGAGACAAAACTGGATTTGGTCATTAGAGACAGTAATAATTAAAGATGAGTTACTAGGGCTCTTCCCCTGGAGCCCTTCTAAAGAAGGTTCTGATAGCACTTGGAACCCTTCAGCTTCAAGGAACCTATTGGTTATTTACCTAGATAGGAAAAATAATTAGTTAAAAATTAGTTAAGTCCTCATTTGGGGTTTTCTTGGCAAAAATACTAGGAGTAGTTTGCCATTTTCTTCTCCAGTAGATTAAGGCAGAGGTTAAGTGACTTGTCCAGGGTCACAGCTAGTGAGTTTCTGAGGCCAGATTTAAACTGGGTCTTCCTGATTCCAGACCCAGTGCTCTATCTACTGAGCCATCTATCTTATCTGCCTCTTGGAAGTTAATAGAGGGTGATGTGGAGCTTATGTCTCCCTCACATTCAATTTGATTTTTTTTTTGTGAGGCAATTGGGGTTAAATGACTTGCCTGGGGTCAGATAACTAGTAAGTGTCAAGTGTCTGAGGCCAGATTTGAACTCAGGTCATCCTGACTCCAGGGCCGGTACTCTATCCACTGCGCCACCTAGCTGCCCCTCAATTTGATTTTAAAAGTTGATTTTAAAATATATCCTGTGCAAATTTTCTGGGATATTTTTTGAAGTTTGCCCTAAGTACTAAAATTGCTAGCTATAACTCTGACTGAAGACAAGAAGCATAAGGATGAAGTAGAGGAATAAGTAGAAAGTTGATCCAAAACCAATACCAAACTTTTTTTTCTGCTCTTTGTACCTGTGAATTCCTAACTTTGAAAGAATTTTTGCTCATTTCACTGACTATAGTAACATAGTTCCAGCACTTAGGGAGACTGACTTGTGTATGGCTTATCGTGGCAACTGACTGCTTGAAGAGTTAGATAATATAAGATAGTTATACCCTTCTATGCCCAGCTATGCTATGTTGGAGAGGTCCTGGCCTCCCCAACTTACAACCCAGCCTCCAGAAGAAGATGCTGACAGCCAACCAGATGGAGGGCTACCATAACCACCACATAAATATGATCAAAATAGAGCAATGCAACAGGAAACCACTGCCCCCTAAAGTTCACAAACCTTAGGTTCATCTTACAAAGAAGTGTTTAGATTGTGCATTCCTAGAGTGCAATGGCTTGCATAAGATCAAATGTTTTGAGTTGGAATAGACTTTAGGTGCCTTCTAGTTCAAACCCCTTATTTTGTAAATAAGGTAACCAAAACCAAAAGATGGCCAATGGTTTGTTCATAGTTACACGAATAGCAGGTGGCAGAGAAAGCATTTGACCCTTGGTCTTCTTGATGCCAAATCCAGTCTTTTCACTGCAGAACCTCCCTCCTAACTTTAATCTCATTTCTCTCTTTACTCTCTTCTCTTCCTCTCTCCCTTCCTCTCTTTCCCCTATTCCTCCTCCTTTCCTATTCTTTTCTCTCTCCATCCTCTTTCTTACTCCCTTCTTCCTTTCTCCTGCTTCCTTCTCCCTGTTACTGTGTCTTTATCTTTGTGTGTCTCTATTTTTATCTCTGTCTCCTCTCTGTCTCTATCTATCTCTGTATCTGTCTGTCTCTTTTCCCTCTTTATGAAGCATTTGGTAGTACAGTAGATAGAACCCTTGGTCTAGGGTCAAGAAAAGATAAGTTTAAATCTGGCCTCAGACATTTACTAGCTGTGGGACCTGAGGAAAGTCACTTGACTTCCGTTTGTCTCAGTTTCTTCAACTGAAAAATGGGGATCACAATAACACCTACCTTGAAGCACTTATCATAGTGCCTGGCATATAAGAGGTACTATATAAATGCTAATTCCTAGAGGGAAGCTAGGTGGTGCAGTGGATAAAGCACTGGTCCTGGATTCAGGAGGACCTGAGTTCAAATCTAGCCTCGGATATCTGATATTTACTAGCTGTGCCACCCTGGGCAAGTCACTTAACCCCCATTGCCATGCCAAAAAAAATGCTAATTCCTTCCCATTTTCTGCCGCTTTGAGTCTGTCTCTCATTTATTGTGTTTCTCTGTATCTCTATTCCTCTCATTCTCTACTAATTTCTGTTCATCACTCCTCAGCCTCTGTGTGTCTCTGTCTCTCCTCCCTCTTCCTTTCTCCATTCTTTTTCCAGCTAGCTTCTCTGAGGGGCACCTGGGTGACACAGTGGATAGAGAGTCAGGCCTGAAGTCAGGAAGACTCATCTTCCTGAGTTCAAATCTGACCTCAGACACTTACTAGCTGTGTGACCCTAGGCAAGTCACTTAAACTCTGTTTGCTTCAGTTTCCTCATCCGTAAAATGAACTGGAGAAGAAAATAGCAAACCATTCCAGCACCCTTGCCCATAAAACCCCAAATGGGATCACAAAGAGTTGGCCATGACTAAACCCTGAAAGGACAATTCTCTGAGTTTCCCCATTTTTCTCATCTTACCTCAGTTTAGGGGAGGAGGACTATGCTATATCATCCAGGAGGGAAAATCATAAGATCATAAACCGAAAGTTATAAAAGGCCTTAAGAAGCCACTAATTCAGCTCTCTAATTTTACAGATGAAACTGTTGAGTCTCTAGGAGGCTAAGTGACTTGCCTAGGGTCACAGGGCTAGCATAATGGGATGAATCTGGATCTGTCTCATCTCCCCTATTCTTCCTTCCCAGTTGCACATATACAGAGACAGGCATTGCCCTCCTGGCAAGGCAGCTCACTAAGGAGAGTTTCATTTTAAATTTTACCAAATTGATTCAGGTTTTGGGGGCATTTTTGTTGTAATCTTTATTTACTGTTTTTTTCCTTTGTCAGCTAACAAGCTTTTGATTTTCTCTTCTTCCTACCCCCTCCTCTTTCCATTTAGGAAAAATAAGAAAAGAAAAACAAAACCATTCTAACAAATAGTCAGAGTTAAAGCAAAACAAATACTGACATCAGCCATATCCAATTCTGCAATTTTTACTACCACATTTCTGTAAGGAGGTGGGTAGCATGGGTTCTCTGGAACTGTGGCTGGTTGTATTGATCAGGTTATTTAAGTATTTTAACTTTTTTTCTTTTTTCTCTTTCTTTCTTTCTTTCTTTCTTTCTTTCTTTCTTTCTTTCTTTCTTTCTTTCTTTCTTTCTTTCTTTCTTTCTTTCTTGCAGGGAAATGAGGGTGAAGTGACTTGCCCAGGGTCACACAGTTGGTAAGTGTCAAGTGTCTGAAGCCAAATTTGAACTCAGGTCCTCCTGAATCCAGGGTCAGTGCTTTATCCACTGTACCACTTAGCTGCCCAAAGTCATTTTTTCTAAAAATGCTATTGTTATTGTATGAATTGTCCCCATGGTTCTGCTCACCTCACTCTCTATTACTTCATAAAATTCTTCTGAGGAGAAAATGTCATTCTCCTTCCTTGAGAAGGGGATGCCAACAGAACTAAGATACTCAGAGTAAAGAAAAACACTTGGTCCAATTCATTGCCTTTTTCTTCCCAACTTATTTTTTTAATCTTTTTTCTTCCTCTTCCCCTTAATACTCTTTTCCCTATCCTAATTCCCCTCTTTACATATGGAATCTTTGAATAGCTAAAGATTTCATAGTCTGAACTGCCTAACCCATATCTGAACCTTATGAATCACTCCTATAACTGATTGACCTAACAAAACAGAATCTAAGAAACCACCATAAATATCCATGCCCTTTCTACCTGGTCAGTGCTGATCACAATGGGTCATAACAGTGGTTTCTAACATTTTCTGTATCTTAAAATCCTTTTAATGGAAAGATAAACAATTAACTCAGTGTAATTTGACATACAATTCATAATATTCTTTTAGATCTTTTACAATGCTAATGTAACATCCAAAAAAGCTCCAAATTAAAATTTACATTTATAATTATAAAATACAGACTTTTATTCTACCAATACTTATGTAAATCTAAATATAAAATTATAAAACTAATTATTAAATAATTATTAACATATTATGTGGGAGAAACTGATGAGAATTTTAAAAAATAATCCAAGAAAACTTCATATGTATACTGTTATCTACAAGATTTAGTATTAGAGTTCTTTTATAAATTTTGTTTAATATAAGTAACATTTTAAAAATAATAATAAGCATTTTAATTTAATGTTTTTAGTTCCAAATTCTATCCCTCCTTCCTTCCCTCCCCTCCCCCTTCCCTGAGGCAGTAAACCATCAGATATAGGTTATAATGTGCAATTATGTAAAACATTATCATATTAGTAATTTTGTATAAGACAACTTGAATAAAAGAAAAAATGAAAGAAAGTAAAAAATAGCATGCTTTAATTTGTGTTCAATCAATATCAGTTCTTTCTCTGGAGGTGGATAGTGTGCTTTATCATTAGTCTTTTGGAATAAGTAACATTTATTGAAATGTTACAATTTAAAAGGTGCTTAACATAACAGAAGAATTACATATAAATTTTATTGAAATATTGAATTTTTTATTTAAAAATGGTTTTCAATATTTGGCTCAGCATCAATGTCTTAAATCTGGTGCTCTATTGAGTTTATTTCTGTATTTTAATTTACAACAAGAAGGTAAAATTGCTAACATGCAAATATGTAACAGAAAGTGGTAAAAGAACTTTATAAGTTTTCTTGCTAAGAGATAGAAATTCATTTTTACTTTTTAGCCACCAACCCATCAATAAAAATGAATAATTAAGATATTTACTTTTCTATTAATACCAAGCAATGTGTTAAATGATAAATGTGCTAAAATACAATTGCATATATTTCTTTCTTGTTGTTTATCAATAGTGTTTACATATAACTAACCTTAGAAAATAATTTCTTCATATATAACTTCCATCTCTTCTTGCACTGACTCACTGACTCCACTCCCACAAAAGTCTATTAAATAGTTGACCAGAGTTGCCAATCAATTCATTTGAAAATTCACCAGACAAAAGAAGAATAACATAAACAAAGTATTTAACTTTCAATTGGATAATACTGCCATAAGAGGTAATATATGGTTTATTTCTATAGAATATCTGTGATGGTTTGCAATAGTTTCAAGATAGCTCATGATAGGATTTCAAACCATGCCTAGTGATCATGGCTTTCAAACAGCATAACATTTGTATTGCAGGGATGTAAATATTTATAATATCTTCATGATGTGTTTACACATCCAATGAGATATTATCAGAAGGTAACAGAAGATTACTCTGGCAAAATATAGAGAATAATAATGAGAATATGGCGATAATCTGACCATCCATTTGGAATTGATTTGAACTCAAATGTCAAATTCCTATAACAGTTTGTAAACAATTTGATGATGGGTTGAGAAACTGCAAAAACACTTTATGCTTAGTGAGAAGCAATCAGTTTGATGTATTGCTACATTGTTGTAATGTATATGATCATGAGGATTTAGAATTGATACAGAAACAAATCTATAATGCGTCAAACATGCTCATGTTTTTTTCATAGAGCAAAAATATATTTGTGGCAAAATTGGATGCTTCCTTGTTTCTCAATGTGGTATTAAAATAAATTTTAGCATGAACCCCTTGAACCATCATCTTAGACCCCCAAGGAGTTCATAAACCACTAAATAGGAACCACTATGTAATAAAGGCACAGATCTAAAGGTGAAAGAGATCTTCACATGTGAAGATCATGTGATACTAGTGATTATGTAATCAAAATGATAGTACTAATAATTAGCTTATATTCAAGCACTTTTACATATATTATCTTTTTATTCTTACTGCAATTCAAAAATTGCAGGCATTTCTCCAGTCAAGCAAGCCTAGAAGGGCAATAATCTATTTATGGTCCCTTCCAAGCAAACCCAAATATTATGGTCTAAGACAAAAATAAAAGGTCGTTTTGCTTACATTATTAAAATTCCTTAAACAACTTCTGGTCTAATGCCTAATCTAGAGCTTCTTACCCAGATGGACAGAAGGCTCTAGTTCTTGTGGATAACCTGATCAGTGTTCACAAAGTAGATTGTTATCTCTATGTTTACATGTTCTGCCTGTAAACTTGAAGGGACAGGAGGGAGTAGTGACATTTCCTTTGTTATACTCTATCTCTTCCTGTCGATTCCTGTAGGTGTCTCCATCTGTAACCTAATTTCATATTTGCTTTGAGTATCTGCCAGATTTTGCAAAACATTTTGAATGCCATTTATAGCAAACTTGAAGTGAGTAGAGAAAAAAAAAAAGATGTTATAGTCCCTAAAAAAAAGCCCATAAGTTTCCAAGAGTTAAGAACCCAGTCTAAACCTAGTCTAAACCAAACATTAAACACAATGAAATACCTATTCAACTAAATAGTTTTGCCCATTTCACTGCATATACTAAAATATTTCTGTCACTCAGGAAAATTGACTTGTTTGTGACTTATGACAACTGATTGCTTAAAAGGATATAGAAGACAGGAGGGGGCCTTGCTCCTGAGGTCCCAGCCTCCAAACAGAGCCCTCAAAACCAGCTTTGTTGGTAATTCTTTGTTTCCCTAACCAACTCATACTCACTCAGATTTTACTCATTCTCTGGTTCTGAATCAACTAGACATCTCCCCAAAACCATGTTTTCTCTTTTTCCATGCATAGACTAATAGGGGTCCAGAATTGTGCCATTCAGATATTTTGGGGGATGTTCTGGAGCCTTGGGAGAGTCAATGGTTAAACTGAGCATTTGCCCCTCAGAAATTGGTAAACATTACAAATTGGGCTTGATTTTTTTTTTTTGGGTTTTGTTAATTGTCTAGACTTAAGAAAGTGAGGGAGAAATGTTAATAAAATAGATAAATTTAAAAGTGTGCTATTTGTACATTTTTTCCCTTTGAAAGATGGTTATTAAACATTTACCAGCATACCACCGGGTACTGAATCTGACAGAGGTCTTTCATTAAAGTTCCTAGATAGTGGCATCACTCTATAGAGAGCAAATCCAGATCCAGCAAATACTTAATTTCACTGGCTATATGCACAGGCTGAAATTTTCATCTCCAAACTGCACCTGAGTCCAAAGTTCACACTAAAAACAAATCCAACCTTTACATATCCATAAACCAATGACTTGACTCATAGCTTCTATACCTTCTGACCAGCCTATAATGGAGGAGATAGAGGTAAAATTACACGTTTCAGGCAACTATAAGTCCTCTTTAACTCTGACTCAGTTGTTTCCCCCTCAATATATGGCCTAGATTTGTTTTTACTTAATTCCATTCAGGAAATTTGTATTCAGTCAAATTGTCATAGTTAGGGGGAGTCATTAGTTATGGAGATTGGGAATTACATGGTATCTAAAAAGATAATTTGACTAAATTTTTAACTTTATAAGTTAGTCTAAGTACTTCTATATCCCTTAGAGTCAATTGACTTAGGTTTGGCTCTCCAGTAGTTCTGCTGCTTACTAGTTGTACAACCTTGGCAAGTCACTTCAATTTTCTGTACCTCAGTTTTTCTCTTTCTTTCTTTCTTTCTTTCTTTCTTTCTTTCTTTCTTTCTTTCTTTCTTTCTTTCTTTCTTTCTTTCTTTCTTTCTTTCTTTCTTTCTTTCTTTCTTTCTTTCTTTCTTTCTTTCTTTCTTCCTTTCTTTCTCCAGGGCAATGAGGGTTAAATGACTTGCCCAGCATCACACAGCTAGTAAGTGTCAAGTGTCTGAGGCCATATTTGAACTCAGGTCCTCCTGAGTGCTTTATCCACTGTACCACCTAGCTGCCCTGTACCTCAGTTTCTTTACCTGTAAATGTGGAAGTTGGATTAGATCTCTAAGATGATCTCAAGGTTTAAGATCCTATCACCTGAAATCCCATGAAGTAAGACACAGCTGAATAGAGAGAAATGAATGGTTTGACACTCAGCAGGATATATTTATAGCAAAGGAGGAATAGATTCATTCAGACCCAGATCCAAAGGATGATCCATGAATACAGGTAAGCTCCTTGAGTGCAGGGATTCTCTTACTTTTCCATTTGTATCACACCAGTGTTTAGAAAACTGGCCTGCACATAAGTAGTTACTACAGTCATTCCTCAACCTTCCCAGGGGTAATGTCCCTAAAAACAGTGTAAAAATCAAAAACAGGAATATTGATACATTGAACCTATGGGAACTAGGAAGTTAGATTTCTGCAACCACCCAAAACTGTAATCTTTCATCTAGGATTATGGAAAATACACTTTTCTCCATACAGATCTTTATAACAAAACATTTATAACAAAACATAGTAACCATGAAATAACCCATAAAATAAAGTACAGAAAATAAAATTGGTAAGTTGCTGTGACATTTAAAATCTAATGTGTGTGGTCACCTTTTTCTGCCCCCAGTGTGGGGGAAACTAGCTAGGATTTACTTACAAGTAGAAAGCTTCAGCAACAGTTTAGTTATTAAGCATTTATTAAAGTATATTAGGGGTTAGTAGAGAACATGTGGAGTTCAGAAAATTGAGAAAGAACACCTTTCTACCCTAGGGTTAAGAATGGACTCCTTCTTCTTCTCTCAGCCACCAAACAGAGGTTACAGAATGAAAGAGACCATAGCCAAGAACAGAGCCTCCCCTCTTACTTCCTGTCTTCCTACCCCCAGAAGGGGAGGTCCCTCAAGCTCATTGGTTGAGCGTGGTCTGTTGTTGATGGCGTAGTCCACAGCCTCTGCAAACAACATATCACTCAGGGCTGGCCAGGTGTGGTCTCAATTTAATCAACCGTAAGTAGGTTCTAAGTCAGTATCTCAGTCTCACACAATTCAATCAATTCCAAATCAGTCTTCAGGTGGGGTTCCTGGTCTTCTACCAATCCCATTATTTCCTCACAATGCAAAACATTTTTTCTTGCTAGCAATTTCCTAGAATTTTGTAACCTTTTGTGCTAACTTTTCAATAAAAAATCAATTTGAGATAATATTCACTTTTCTTAACACATTGTGATGTTTACAATCTAAATGTGTTGTCTCAAAAATCTAATGTGTGGTTGCCTTAAATTAGAAGCTTTAGTACCAGTCTTTGGGCATTAAGCAATTATTAAAGCATACCAGGTATTCACATGGAGTTCAGAAAGTTAAGAAAAGGCCTATCTAGCCTAGAATTCCAGCCTGGTCTGGTTCTTCCTCAAGTCCTCCACCATGAGCCTACTTCAACCATGAACTGAACTCAAACTGAGTATGGAAGCTTTTTATAGGTCTGAAGCAGAGGCAGTTCTTAAACACTGCTTCAAACTGATTGGTAGGCATTATGCAAATCCATTGGTTCACTGGACTTGAAGGTGCTCTCATGTTGAGTTCAAAGTCCTTGGCTTCTGAGAACATTACCGGCTTCAGGGTGAGCCAGGTGTGGTTACAATCTAATTAACTTGAAGTAGGCTAATCAGCAAAGTCAATCACTTTCACTTAATTCAATCAGTTTAGATTAATCTCCAGATGAGCCTTTGAGTATCTGCCCAAATCCCATTATTTTCTCACAGCATGAAATCTACAGTACCATAAATTTATTGTTGTTCAGTCATTTCAGTCTTGTCCAATTCTTTATGATCACATTTGGGTTGTTTTTTTTTTTTTTGACAAAGATACTGAAATAGTTTGGCATTTCCTTCTCCAGCTCATTTTACAGATGAAGAAACTGTGGCAAACAGGGTTGAGTGACTTGCTGAAGGTCACACAACTAGTATGCATCTGAGGCCAGATTTGAACTCAGGAAGATGAGTCTTCCTGACTTCAGGCCTGGCACTCTTTACTCTGTGTCTAGGTGCAGTGCCTCAGACACTCACTAGTTGTATGACCCTGGGCAAGTCACTTAACCCTGTTTGCCTCAGTTTCCTCATCTGTAAAATGTGCTGGAGAAGGAAATGGCAAACCAGTCCACTATCTTTGCCAAAAAACATAAAATATTTTTAAACCTGAATTTTACTTTCCACTAAGTCAATGTGAGTGTTGTACTATATTCTAGACTGCTATAAACCTCTCTCCCTTGGCCACCTTCTGAAAACCAAAGAAGAGGCTATTGGGATAGTGAGACTTTAGTTGATGCTATCAAAAGACACCAAAGCTGGTGAGGTCTTGACATCCCATTCTACCTTATGTCCTTTATGGCTGGTGGGTATCATTGGAAATTGTGATGGATGAAGTAGCTCGATCAAATCAGTTGCGGGGGAGGGGGGGGGATGTGGAGGGCGGGATAAGTACAACACAAAACTTGAGTTTTAAAGGCAGTGAAAATATTCAATGAATGCCTAGGAAGCTTTTTACAGATACAGGGTGAAAAAGATCAGTGAAGTTCCTACTAGTATACAAGATGCTCAACAAACTTTTGGGCATCATGCCTCTCCTTTTCCCCCTATTGTGAATAGTGGCTAATGTGCATGATGGCCAATGCTAAAGTGAAAATGAAGTTACTAATAAAATCACATCAAGAAAGTTAAATGCACAAATATTATTAACAATTGATTGATATATATTTTGTGTGTATGGGTTTTTTACATTTATTCAGCATTCTTTTTTATCTTTCAATCTTCAAAATATTTCATCTTCACATTTTTGTACCTGGTGTAGTTCCTGACCCATAGTTGATATTTAATGTGATCTCAGTGTATACCTCCACATGGAACTTAAGGCCCCACTCCTTTGACTCAGGCTCTGATTGCTGAGAATTTGACTTTATCTTGCCCATTTTCAGGCTCATCATGGTACTTCTGGGATATTTCCATGCCATACCACTACACACCCTATCCTCCATTTCCATCTCTCACTCTAAGAACAACAGTGAAATCAGAACTAACATTAACTATGAGGACAGGGTAATCAATTGCCTTCTGACTCTTGAAGAGGTTCACAGTTATGTGTCTCCTCTTTTCCATTGCTATCACCCAAACTCGTACTCTCATCACCTCTCCCTTAGAATATTGTCATAACCTGCTAGCTCATATTTTGCCTCCAGTTCCTATTCCTTCTTCTGCCTAAATAATCTCCCTCAGGCACTGCTATGATCATGTTATTTCTGTTCTCAAAAGCCTATAGTGGATCCTTATTGATTATCCCATGTTATAGTGGATCTTGTGCCACAAGATAGAAGACCTTGATTTGTATCCTACTTCTGCAAATTAGTAGAAAATGTTAGTTTTCTCATCTGTAAAATAAAGATAATAATACTGGTATCCCTCAAGGAAAGCATATTGAAAAGCTTAATGTGCTATCGAATGCAGAACTATAACTTCTGATTTTAGCATAGACAGCCATCCATAATCAAGATCTAGTCCACTTTTTTTTAAAGTTATAGATATATATACACACACATATATACACATATATACATTCATTCATTCACTTTATTTGTTTTTTATTCATTTATTCATTCATTCATTCATCTATTTATTTATTCATTCATTCATTCATTTATCTATATATCTATATCTATTTATCCATCTATCCATTTGTTTATTTTAAGCAAATCACTTCCCAGTGCCACCCACTGAACCTCTCCTCGTAAGAAAGGGGAAAAAGTGAAACAAAATTGACCAACAAAGTGGTCAGAAGTGTCAGGATATATGATATTTGCAACCCTGCTTCAAATGAGATAAAGTGCCTGGTATAATGCCTTTTACATAGAAAGTGCCTAAGGAAATATGTGCCAGCTTACTTTTTTTTTTTATGCGGGGCAATATGGGTTAAGTAACTTGCCCAAGGTCACACAGCTAGTGTCAAGTGTCTGAGGCCAGATTTGAACTCAGGTCCTCCTGATTCCAGGGCCGGTGCTCTATCCACTGTGCCACCCAGCTGCTACCAAAAGAGACCCATACGCTGCCTTACTTTTAATGACTATCACCTGCAGCTCTCATGCTTGAACTCTAGGTTCTAGCCAAACTTGACTACTCTTGATCCATTGTCTCATTTGTTCCCTACCTGTTTCCATAACTATGAACTTGCCATCTCTTTTTCCTGAATGGACTCGCTCCAATATGCTTCTGATGGAGTCTTACTCTTTAAAGTTCAACTCAATTGCTGTCTCCTTTATGAAGCCTTCCTTGACTCCAGTTACTCCACACACACACACACACACACACACACACACACACACACACACACACACACACACCCATCACCCATGAAAAATAGCTCTCCCTTCTCAAATTTCTTATAGACCTTTGCCTGAACCTCTCAATATTTTTCTCACTTTCATTTTCTTATCTTGATTAGCATATCTTCCACTTTATCATTAGGAGCCTTCATTCTTACCTAGCTTTAATTACTGAATGGGTGTTGCCTCAGACAATTTGAGACCTGAGAAAGACAGCTTAAAAAAATTGAGGTCTTCCACTGCATCCTGAGCCATCACCACTAGTTCTGACCTATGTCTTGTCACTGGACTCTGATGACTCTGAAAGAGAGGGTGGGACTGATGGGACTTTGAATAGCTTTGCCTCACTTGTAAGTCAAGATGTCACCCTCTTGATGTCTCTGGTCCTCTTTGAGAAGGAAGGACAAACAACAAAAACAACAACAATTACAGGATCATAGATTTAGAGCAGGAAGGAACCTTAAAGGCTATTGACTCCAACTTCCTCATTTTACAGATAGAAAACTTGAGGTCTGTTTAATTGATTTGTTCAGGGTCACACAACCAGTAATTGCCTAAGCACCTGAAGAACAGCGTTTATGTTGTACTTTTCTTTTTTCACATCACCTGCACCAAACACAGTGAAAGGATTTTTGTTTTATTTTTGGGGGAAGTAGGTAGGGAAAGGTTTATACCAGTGATTCCAATAATGTGGGGACTTTCCAGTCAGGAAATTCCTTCCAATAATGTAGATCAATGTTCTGCAACTTATGGTATTGGTGAACCACCTGGGGCACTGAGATAATGTGACTTGTCTGTGGCCATACAGCTAGTATGTGTTAGACTCCACCCCCAGTTCCATGAAATCATACTGCCTCTCAGGTTTACTGGGTTAAATATAAATGTTCAATTAAAAAAAATATTCAAGAGGACACAGTGACTTCTTTGCAAAGTAAATTATTCTGTTACTGTAATTTTAAGCAAGTTATTTTGTCGCTATGACCCTCAGTTTCCTCATCTGTGAAATGGGAACTAAAAAGACCAGAAACATATACTGAGTGCAGGGAAGATTGAGAGAAAACACAAAGTAGCTAAAGTTAAAAATCCAATCCAATCCAATCAACATTTATTAAGCACCTATCAGGTACTGCGTGAGGATACAATTAATAATTTTTTTAAAGTCCTTGAGCTAATAATTTTAAAGAGGAGATAACAGATAAAAGGATGCAGGAAAGTGGCGGGGGGGGGGGGGCAGGACACCAGGGAGTACCTGGTAAGAGGGCATCTTGTTCAGCAAAGGTGAAACTAGGCAGTGCAGCAAATACAAGGTAGTGTGTGTGTGTGTGTGTGTGTGTGTGTGTGTATATGAGTATACACATATACATATATATATATATATATATACACATGTGTGTATGTATATATAGGTATATGTGTAAGTATATGTATCTATGTCTATGTCCATGCCTGTATCCATATCCATATCTATATATCTATCTCTATCTCTATCTATATCTATATCTATATCTATATCTATCTGGTGAATATGAGCTTCTTCAACAAATTCTGATACTAGAACTATACTTTCCCTCTCTTCTCAGCCCTATCTCACTTCTTCTGTTGCCTCTTTCCCCCTACAGGTTGAAAGAAGTTATTTTTGGACAAATAAAAGAGAATGGCAGCTAATAGATCACATTGTTTCTGAACAAAATATAGAGAACAGAATTTGTTAAGATTCAGAGAAATATATAGATTGATAACTAGTTATTAAGGGAAGCTTATTCTAACTCTCCTATTAGAATGGCAGTGTGATGTAATGGATACTGAGCCAGCCTTGTAACCAAGAAGACCTGGGTTCAAATCTCTCCTCTAAAACATACTGGCTGTGTGATTGTGAGTAAGTCACTTAACCTCTAAGTGTTCTAAGTTAAGATTCTAAAATGCACAAAAGATGCTTAACTGTATTAGTAGAGGGAGTTCCCTAATCTGAAAATTTCATAAATTAAATCATAGATTGAGTCCTTATCCCTTTCTAATCAAAAACTTTCCATCCATTGCCAAAAGTTATTCTTTATTGCTACTGTCCAGAACAGAAAAAAAAATGGACTGGATGGATCAGTGAATCTGAGTCAGTATGGTAATATTTGTTCTAGTGAAAGTGGGCCATTGCCTAGCTAATTTAGTCAAAAGTATAAAAGCGGTATCCATATGATCAGGATCCATATTTCTTTGGTCTATAACTTTTGAGTCTTACAGACGTGCTCGAGATTCAGAGTTTCAGTGGCTTGTCCATGGACACACAGCCAGTAAATGATTTTAACCTAAGTCTTTCTGACCCCAAATCCAACATGAAACACTTCAAGGTGCAGGCAAATTTAAGATCCTTGCCCGTGGATAGGAGCTAGCATCCATGTCACCAACACCTTTGGGGGTGCTTATATTCAGAATTTCCTCTCCTTGGTTCTGAAAATTGTCTACCCTCATGTTTGTGAAAAGTAGTTGCTGCCTTAGATGAATGAGTCCCCTCAAGAAACAAAGGTAAGAAAAACCTCTGAATGCAATGAAATCTCCTGCAGAATATTTTATTCCTATTTTATGAGATTCCCCAGGAGAGATTTAACAATTCCATGAGGGTTTTTCTGAATTTAAAAATTGGGGTAGGAATAATTAGGGGTAGAAAGGCAAGGTTTGAACCCCTCTGTAAAAGACTCTAAGGCTAGAAAGTAAGCCTGAATGTCCAATTTGTGCAAGCCATGTGATCACACTGTGGATTCTCAGGGAGACATAGCCTCTCTGGCAGCACTCACCAGGTAGGCCAGGATACCATCCATCAGCCCCTTGGACAGAGATACAGAGCCACAAAAAGAAACAAAATAACCATCTGCCCAACTGGGAAATAACATTTTTACTTGGAAGACAGACTAAAGCTTCTAGTTCCCAAAAGATTATTAGGAACAACCACGAACAAGGAGAATTATTGAAAAATTCTTTCCAAAATACCTGGAGAGGTTCCTTTTAAGCACAGCCAAAGATAGATGCTGTAAATTTAGCTGGCCAGCTTTGAAACCTCCCCAACAATTGATTCTGGGAGACCTACACAATATAAGAATACTTTTTTCGGCACAGCAGAGCAAAATATGATCATAAAAGAAGATACACACACACTAGACCCAGCTGGGCCAATAGAGATGAGTGATTACCCTGTTTTCTAATGGCTACCATATACAAGGGATTTCTGAGCCAGGGAAAAATGAACAAGGGAACATGCTCTCTCCATGACCTTCAAACTCCAAATTCCTGCAAGATCCATCTAATTTTCTCCTTTCTTCTCATATATTCTTTTTTTTCCTTTTTTTTTTTTGACTGGGCAATGAGGGTTAAGTGACTTGCCCAGGGTCACACAGCTAGTAAGTGTCAGGTGTCTGTGGTCAGATTTGAACTCAGGTCCTCCTGCATCCAGAGCTGTCACTGTGACACCTAGCTGCCCCCTTTTCTCATATATTCTTATCTCCCACCCCTGCCCCTCCCCAAGGCAAAATAGAACAGTTCTGGCCAAACTGGACAAATGGAGATGAACCTGCCCTAATTCTCTTTCACCTTGAATGGGTCTATTCTCAACAATTTCAAACTGTTGGGCTCTTCATATTCTATTTCCTGGAGCAGGAAAAGAGTACAAATAAACATCTTGGGGGGCACCTTTTGTTTGAGTAGATGTGGGAAGAATATGGATCACTATTAGCTGGTAGGGTTAGTGAGGGAGGAGTTCTGATTCCTCGAATCATTATGTATTAACACCTAATATTTATTCATTCAATAAGCATTTCTTAAGTACCTATTACATTCAAGCTACCAAGCCAGGCAACAGAGATACAAAGACAAAAATAAAAGAATCTCTGTCCCTACCAACTGCATGTTCTAAGATATATAAAGCAATGTTCTAGGTACTTTGAGAAAATATAAAACAAATTTGTCATTTATATATTATTTATATAAATTGATTTGTATATGTTATTTATAAAACTGTTCTTTAAAGATTTGAAATACTAAGTTATATGTATTAGAATATACCTAGGTATATCTAAGTGTAATAATGTAGAAAATTTACATGTCATATGTGTGTATATATTGCATCTGTTTGATATATCTATAAAATATAATTGTGTATCACAAATAAAATAAAATTTAAAAAATAATAAATTAAAATATTGTCCCTGATTTTTTAGAGGAACTAGGAATGTTGAGCTTAGAGGAGACATGGTAGTTATCTTCAAGTATTTGAATGACTGTTATGTAGAGGAGAATTTTGACCCCAGGGGATAGTAGAGCAACATTAGACTTTTCTAACAAGAGCTATCCAGAAGTGGGATGGGGTGATTCAAGAGGTCAAATGAACAAACATTTATTTTCCAGAAACCTTGCTGAGCACTAGGGATACAAATAAAACCAAGAACAGCCCTTTATCTTTAGGGGCTATGGGTCTCTTCCCCACTCCCCCATCCCACCTAGAATGGATGAAGTGAAGGAAGATGCCTTCCACCCCTAGAGAACAGACTGATAAATGTGACGGGGTGTTACACAGCTTTATATGTGTGAGTATAGTTTCATAAATCTATATCTATTGATCTATCTATGTGTGTGTGTGTGTGTGTGTGTGTGTGTGTGTGTGTGTGTGAGAGAGAGAGAGAGAGAGAGAGAGAGAGAGAGAGAGAGAGAGAGAGAGAGAGAAATGTTGGCATACTCTAGTGAACGGTTGGGAGAGAGGGAGGGAAACAGCTTAGAACTCAAATATTTTTTAAAAAATCAAAACATAAAATATACACACACACATATTTATATTTATATTTGCGGAGCAATAAGAGTTAAGTGACTTGCCCAGGGTCACGCAGCTAGTAAGTGTCAAGTGTCTGAGGTCAGATTTGAACTCAGGTACTCCTGAATTTAGGGCTGGTGCCCTATCCACTGTGCCACCTAGCTGCCCCTTATATATATATATATATATATATATATATATATATATATATATATATTAAGCTCAGCTTATTCAACAAGGGATTCTTTGACCTCTACTTGAAGATCTCAAAGGAGGGAGAACTCACTACATTTCAAGGCAACCTATCCCACTGTATGAGTTGCTAGTATTTTTTTTTTGTGAGGCAATTGGGGTTAAGTGACTTGCCCAGGGTCACACAGCTAGTAAGTGTTAAATGTCTGAGGCTGGAATTGAACTCAGGTCCTCCTGACTCCAGGGCTGGTGCTCTATCCACTGTGCCACCTAGCTGCCCCTATCCCACTATATGAATATACACAGCTCTCCATTTTCTTTTTCTGCATTTTTATACTACCTGTCTTCCATGCCTGGAGTATACTCCCATCTTATCTTCACCTTGAAGAATTCTTTGCTTCCTTTAAAACTCTGGTTGTGTCACCTTTATATGAAGCTTCTCCTAGTCTCCCTCCTTCATTCCCCAGCTACTAATCACTTCCACTCTAAAAATTGCAATGCATTTATTTTGTGTTTATATAGAATTTGTGTATGTATTCATACATACATATGTGAATATACATATTCCTTTTTGTATGTGTGTATATACACATGTGTATGTGTACACATGTATATGTGTGTTTGTATATATATGTGTGTATATATACACATTATATATATATATATATATATATATATATATATATATAAATACAAAATCTACTTATCTCTAGAAGGAGGAACCATTTTTCTCTGAGGGGTTTGGGGAATACCACATAGGAGAGACAGCAATTAAACTGGGATTTCAAAAGAAGGGGAGGAGTCAATAAGTCAGAAAATGTTGGAGAAGTACATATGAAATATGAGCTGAAAAATGGTGGGTGTGCAACAGAACAGAAGTAAGAGGGGGTGGGATGGAATTGAGGAATAGCTTAGTATTCCAGCTTGGCTAGAACACAGAATATGTGAAGATGAAGAGTATGAAGACTGGAAAGGAAGATAAGAGCCAAACCATAAAATAGCCTTAAATGGCTGAATAATGTAATTTAATTTTATCCTATAGATTTATGGGTTCCATGTTTTGTTTTGTTCTTTAAATTATCTGCCCCATATCTATTCAGTGGTCACATCTTGCTGATTTTACCTCCATGACTTCTTTTGAATCCACACTCCCCCACTCATCTCACATAGCCATTGTCCTAGTTCAGGCTTTTTGTCACTTTTTTTTTTTGGCCAGAGTATCAGGACAAACTCCTAATTGATTTCTGTGCCTCCACTCACTGCCAACCTAAGTGTATTGGATTGTAGGTGTAAAAAAAAGTTATTAACTATCTAATCTTAATCTGAAAAAATTATATAATTGGACTTATATGAAAAATTATAACTTTAGAAAAATTATAATTGGGCCATAAGTCCTGCCATGGTCGCCATTCAAATGTAAAAATATTTTTAACTAGCTTGCCTAATTTGGGGGGACTAAACTAACTGGAGGACTTATCTGGGGACTTTTGACTGGCTGGCTATCTGACTGCTATTAATTTAGTATGGGCCTTTTAAAAATTTCTCCACACTGCTCCCAAATTGATAAGCAAAAGTTTAAGAAGACTCTTAATTAAATAATCAAAGCAGAATTTATTTATAAAAATCAATATAAATGATAAGGGTTAAGAAATGCAAATTATACAACCATTTTTTTAAATAACCAAAGCAGAGTTTATTTATAAAAATCAATGTAAACCAAAAGGATTAAGAAATGCAAATTATATAACCTGTCTGCTTTTAATACAATAAGGGCCTTTGCAGCCTCTTGCCTTAGGGTATGCTCCAGCTTTCTCCAATTTTTACTCCTTCACTCCAACTCCGCTTTCACTGCTCCACTCCTTTTCTCTAACTCCGAGCCCCTTTCACTTTGTTGACCCCCCCTGAAAATCCCCTTAGTGTCCTCAACTCTGTTGCCAACCCCCTGGCATCTCTAGGATCTCTGTATCGTAGCCCTTTCCTCCCTTTCTCCAACCTCCTTTGTGCTGACTGCCCTTACTGTCTTCTCCGACCTCCTGTATTGTTTGCCCCCCTTTCTCTTAATTTTCTGGCCTGGCCTCTTTGCGTCCTCCTAGTCCTCCTAGTCCTCCGGCATCCCCCCTTCACTGTCTCACTCCCCTGTGTAACGATTGGAATGACGCCACCTGCTGGATACTTACTGTAGAAGAGTTCTGCCCATGAAGGGAAGGTCTTTGAGGGCAAGACCAGGAGTCTTTTCTTTGGCGAGGAGGAAGTGACGCAGACTAGTGGGAGGAGGAAGGAAGAGACTGGCGCTCGGTCTGGCTCTCTTTCCTCTGGACTCTGGTGGAGAAGGGAGCTAGAAATGTGCTCTCCCTTTAATAGATAGGAATCTAGGCCTTTCTCTCTCTCTTTACCAAATTCTTATTCTCCTTAATAAATGCTTAAAAGTCTAACTCTTGCTAAAGCTTGTAATTGATTGGCGACCACTCATTAGATATTTTAGACAGACTAGCTAGAATTTTAACCCTTAACAGACAGGCCTCTGCAGAGAATACATGTTACAGATGGTGTATATTATAACAGAAAGAGAAAAAAAAAACAACAAAAACAAATCAAAACTGTTCATTTAAAGTCTCTGAAAGTCTTTTCTCAGATGTCCTCTAGGTGTAGTCGTGGAATGGAAGTTTTTTCAGGGGTTGAGGTATGGATGCTGGTAATCAGCCAGGAAATTTCCTACAAAATTGAGCTTAACACAACTTTAAAACAGCTTTGTCAATAATCAAATCAAACAATGAAAGTTCTCAAAAACATGTCTAAGGGAATACAGAATCTTAGTTGTTACACATGAAACATATAATAAAACAAAAATTGAAACATTCTTTAAAATTATAATCTTACTATAGTCCCCCCTTATGGAGGGTAATTGAGAAGACAATTGCTGCGATATTAATTTTTAAAAATAATTTTTATCTTTGTTTCATCACTTTTTGCATCATCTGCCTAATTATCCTCATGCCATTATGAGAAATTAGAAAATCTAATATAATTGGTAACAGGTGTCAAGGCCAAATTCAACACTGTTATTTATCATGACACCTGAGATAATTATGGGGGTTACCATAAAAGAACAGAGAAATGATGGGATATGAGCATTCCCACACTTGAGCAATATGTACTGCCCATACAGTATGCCAGGCTTAAAATAGGTGGATGGAATATACGTCCATGCCACCGAACATATTGGAGGAAACTGAGTCAGACTTAATCAGATGCATGGGATTGAGATGGTCCATGGCATCAGGCATATAGGAGGGAACATAGAAGCCAGGTGTAGAAGTGAGATGGGTGGGATCAATACTTCCAGCCATCTGTACAATATTGTGGGGAAAAATAAAATAAAATATTAAACCAAGAGAATCCAACCTCAACATTTGTCAAAAGCCGTTCCCTTGGCCATACCTTGACTTCATGCATGTCTCCCCTCATGTGACAGTTCAGTGTCTGCTCTTGCATGTATTCCTCTTGTGATTGGATGGCATCTTGGCCAACTGGCATCTGATAACTCAGAATAAAGGCAATTAATGTCTTAAATGATAAGTTCCCATAATCCAAGTCTCATATGGATTTAAAAATTGAGGATAATAAATGATTGCAAAAAATGTGAATACATCTTGACTCAGAACACAATATATAATTATGCAACAATTTCAAATAATATCCCTTTTTTAACTTAGTATACAATTACTTTTTTGAAAAATCTGAACATATTTAAATACAAGTTAAAGCACAACACAATCTCAAAGACAACTTTACAAATGTTCCTCTCTTTTTTTTTTTTGGAATATGCTTATCAAAAATAATACTTCTAGAATCAATTTACACTTGCCATGGCAAACAATTTGCCAGGGAAATGCTTTAAAGAGTTTGATCAAATAATCAGTTGAGAAAAAATAACAAAAACAAATAACTCAGAATATGGGAGCACAATACTCCTAGAATTAACATTGTATAATAAAATCAAAACCATCTTGCAATGTTTCAAAATTAGATAGACAAATGAATAGAAGAAAATACACATGGAACAATAAAATACAGTGAAATTCAAACTAAGGAAATCTAAATGAATATGAACTTAATATCAATAAGAGTATTATAAAATATAAACTTGATCACATGACTATAAAAAGCTTTTACAAATATTCTCCTTGTTTTAGAAACTAAGTATAAGACACAATCTCAAAAGCATTAAAATCTCTATGAAAATAAACCCATACCATTAATTTCAAAATGTATATGTAATAGCATAGAAATCCTATGTAACCTCTGAACTGATACTATTAATAATCTGAGTGAATTTAGAACACTTTTGATTCCGATATCTAAAATCCCCAATACTCATATCAATACCTTGCTGCTTACTTCTACATTTCTGTAAAATATATACCCTTCCATGGCAAAAGAAGCAGAGTCTTGAACTATGTTGATGATTGTCATTCTTATTCGGCTTAAGTTTTTCTTCTTTAACCCCTCTATATTGTCTGTCAGCCTTTTCACCATACAAATGCTTTATAAGATTACTAATTAAAGACAAAAGCAGGTTAGCAAAATTATGAACAAAACGAGCATATCTGGAATTTAAAGGGCTTTCTAAGGTTGTCTCAGAAGCACAGCCAGGCTGGGGAAGAGTTGAGCCTAAAGCTGCAAATGCAGGTAGAAAAAGTTGAGCATGCGCATCAGATCTCTGGACTTCCCAGGCAGGGGAAGCAATGGGCTTGGCCATAGGAGGAGTAGAGGGTGGGGTCTGGAGAGGAGGGGAGGGACCAGAGCAATTTGAATCAGACTTGATTTTGAACTCAGGCCTGGATTCCTCTTCCCCCACTTTGCCTCCAGGTGCTAGGGGATTAAAAGCTTCTAGAGGGTGGGTCATTGCCTCCAGGCATGCAAAATTAAAGCAACAATTACTGTTAGAACTGGGAAAAGCTGCGGGAATCTCTTCAGGTTTTTCTGAAAAAGCATGCTTGGGAGAGGGAGAGATATTTCCTTGTGTGAGTAAGTTGCTGGCTCTTTTAACAAAAATAAAAAGAAAAATAGAAAATCCACAAAAACAAAGCATTAACATGATCTTATCTCCCATTTGTCTGGTTAAACAGACTAAAATCAAAAATAGGGTAATTAGGGAGTTTAAAAGGTCCATTCGAAAAAATTTAAAGGGAAAACACAGCCAGTGCGCCAGTACTTAGCAGTTTAAAGGGTAGGAGAAATTTCTTACCCAACCGGAAGATCAGAAGTGAGGTTCAGCTTTCCTCTTCGTGGTCAGCCATCTGTTAAGGGTTAAAATTCTAGCTAGTCTGTCTAAAATATCTAATGAGTGGTCGCCAATCAATTACAAGCTTTAGCAAGAGTTAGACTTTTAAGCATTTATTAAGGAGAATAAGAATTTGGTAAAGAGAGAGAGAAAGGCCTAGATTCCTATCTATTAAAGGGAGAGCACATTTCTAGCTCCCTTCTCCACCAGAGTCCAGAGGAAAGAGAGCCAGACCGAGCGCCAGTCTCTTCCTTCCTCCTCCCACTAGTCTGCGTCACTTCCTCCTCGCCAAAGAAAAGACTCCTGGTCTTGCCCTCAAAGACCTTCGCTTCATGGGCAGAACTCTTCTACAGTAAGTATCCAGCAGGTGGCGTCATTCCAATCGTTACACCTGTATATATGTTCTTTCTCTCCCCTCAAACCTCGGGCTCTCTGCTCCCCCTCACAGGCCAAGCTAATCCACCAGCCGCAATAGGGCTGTGCCCAGTAGGGCTCGAGGGGCCCGTGCCCCCTGCTGTGCACCTGGGACCTCTGCACAGGCTATGCTAGGGCCTGGCAGGACAAGCCTGGGATCTCCAGGGCAGCTCCCCTCAGGGCATAGGGAGCTGAGACTTTTTTTTTCCCCAGCCATCTGACCTGGTGTCCTGAAAAGTCCACAGGGCTTTTTTGGCTCAGCTGAAGTGGAGGGGGAGGGGCACCAGCCCTTCACACAGAGAAAACCTCTGAGAGCCTAAGGCTTTTTTTTAATCTCAGCCCAAAGGCAGGGTCCCCAAATCAAAATAAATTCCCACATAGGTGGGACCACCTCACTACAAAAGATTCAGTGATTCATTCCCTAGTACCTTTAGAATAACATGCAAACTCCTCTAAATGAGATTTTAAGCCCTCCTCAGTCTGTTTTGCACTTAGCTTTCCAGATTTATTTCATATGACTTCTCTTCCTGTTTTCCATGTTCCAGTCTTGTTGCTCTACTAGCTTCTCCCTAAACTCAGCAGACCACCTCACACAAGCTACACCACTCCCGCCCCACCTCAACTCCCATGTCTTAAAAGCAATTTCTCCACCTCTACCTCTTAGAATCCTCATCACATTTCAAAGCACAGCTAAGGTGCCATCTCATCTGCAAAACCTTGCCTGATCTCTTTGGTTGTTGTTTCCCTCCTTTCTGAAATGGCTTTGTATTAAGTTATCTTTAAACATGTTTGTATTGCTCTTCCTTTTCTCCTACCACAAGTAGAATGGAAGTTATTTGAGGGCAGGAATTGTTTTATTCCCACCTGTGCATCCCCAACACCTAGTATAGTGCTTTGCACAGTGGCTAGAACATTTGTCATTCAGTCAATTCAGTTATATCCAGCTCTTCATGGCCATATTTAGGATTTTCTTGGCAATGATACTGGGATGGTTTACCATCTCCTTCTCCAGCTCATTTTACAGATGAGGAAACAAGCAAATAGGACTAAGTGACTTTCCCAGGGTCAAAGAGGTAGTAAATGTCTGATACTGTCTGATACCAGGTTTAAACTCAGGTCTTCCTGATTCCAGACCTGGCACTCTACCCATTGTGCCACCTAGCTGCCTTGGAAGCTCATGGGTGGGTGTTTAATAAGTATATGTTTATTGCTTTACAGATAGTAGATACTTGAATTGAATTGAACAGCCTCATTGCAGTAAAAGTAATACACCTTTCACTATCTTAAAGTACCAGCTAAGGGGTAAGATGTTGGTAGATGGAATGTAGAATCAGATTGGTAGTGAGAGGCAAGAAACGAAATGCAATAAGTGACTAGAAGTTTACATTCTATGTAAGATCTTCTAGACAACAACTACAGAAGCCTTAATTTGCATTAAGGCCAATTGCAGATCAAAAGTATGTGATAAGGTGAGTAAAAATAGTATCAAATATTGTAGAAAAAGAAAAAAAGGAACAGGTGCTAGATAAAGCCTTGACTGGAAGCCTATCATAGTGCCTCTGCACAGGAAAGAGAAGCTATCAGGTATTTCACAATGACAGTTGACTTAAGTGTGACAGAGACATAAACATGGAAGGCTGGGAAGTAAAGGAAATTTTTCCTTAGATATTCAAACAATGCAATATTCATGTTTGCCCTGTTGCCAAATACACAAAATGTAAACTGTTATTTTTATTAAAATTTTATTTTATTAAAATTGCTTTAAATTTCGCAAAACATTTTACATGTTATCTTATTTGATATTCATAACAACTCTGTGAGATAGGTGCTATTATTATCCCTAGTTTACAAATGAGGAACACGAAGGTCTCTCTGAAGGAATAGGTAAACTGACTTGCTCAGAGTCACACGGCTTAGAAATGTCTGAGATATGAATTAAACTCAGGACTTTCCATTTCCCAATTGATAAATGGTCAAAGGATATGAACAGGAAGTTTTCAGCCAAAAAAATCAAAGCTATCTATAATCATATGAAAAAATGTTCTAGATCACTATTGATCAGAGAAAAGCAAATTAAAACAACTCTGAGGTATCAATTCATATCTATCAGAGTGGCAAATATGACACAAATGGAAAATATTGGATATTGTAGGGGATGTGGGAAAGCTGGGATGCTAATCCATTATTGGTGGAGTTGTGAAAAGATCTAACCATTCTAGAGAGCCATTTGGAACTATGCCCAAAGGGCTATAGAACTGTGCATACCCTTTGATCTAGCAATACCACTGCTAGGTTTATATCCCAAAGGCATTCCCAAAAAGAGAAAAATGCCTATTTGTACAAAAATATTTATAGCAGCTCTTTTTCTGTTGGCTAAGAATTGGAAATCAAAGGAATGTCTATCAATTGAGGAATGGCTAAACAGGCTGTGATGGAATATTATTGTGCTATAAAAAATGACAAGCAGGGTGATTTCAGAAAGGCCTGGAAAGACTTGTATGAACTGATGTATAGTGAAGTGAACAGAACAAAGAGAACATTGTGCACTGAGATAGCAATATTGTTTGTTGAAGAACTGTGAATGACTACTATTCTCAACAATACAATGATCCAAGACAATCCCAAAGGACTACTGATAAAACATACTATCCACCTCCAAAGAAAGAACTGATATTGATGGAACACAGACTGAAGCATGAAAGTTTTCCCTTTCTTCCAGTTTTTTTTCTTTTATTCAAGTTTACTTGTACAAAATGACTGATATAGTAATGTTTTACGTAATCGTACATGTATAACCCATATCTGATTGCTTACTGCCTCAGGGAGGAGACAGGGCATGGAAGCGAGGAAGGATAAAAATGGGAACTCAAAACTATAAATAAAAATGTTTATTACTTAAAAAAACCAAAAGCCTTCCTGAATCATAGTCTAGCACTCTATCCCTATACCACCTATCTGCCTACTAGAAGAGAAGGTAATCTTTTCTTTTTTTAAAGAAATACCTCTCTATTCTCTGATATACTATGGAAAGTGAAGTCTTTCACAAAACAATGAAAGAAATTCTTCAACAGGAAGGAAAAGAAAAGGAAAAAGAGAGGAGAGGAAAGGAAAGGAAAGGAAAGGAAAGGAAAGGAAAGGAAAGGAAAGGAAAGGAAAGGAAAGGAAAGGAAAGGAAAGGAAAGGAAAGGAAAGGAAAGGAAAGGAAAGGAAAGGAAAGGAAAGGAAAGGAAAGGAAAGGAAAGGAAAGGAAAGGAAAGGAAAGGAAAGGAAAGGAAAGGAAAGGAAAGGAAAGGAAAGGAAAGGAAAGGAAAGGAAAGGAAAGGAAAGGAAAGGAAAGGAAAGGAAAGGAAAGGGAAAACAATTCAAATAGACAGAGGAACCTTATTCTGTATCAGAAGAACAGAATATAGAAAACAGGAAAGGAATTTTTTATAAAGCACTATTAAAAACTTGGGGCTAAATAAATAGGAATCTTCCCATGAAGGACAGAGCTGGACTAACAGAATACTGCCTTATTTTTATATCTTCCAAGGAATGTTGAGGATTTGCTGGTTCCACAAGGAAAAAGCCATCTATTTCTGGTCAGAGGAAGAAGAACAGACAAGTCACAGTGGTTAATGACTCTTTGTTGAGGGCTACTGAGTTACCCATATGTCATCCTGACACAAACAGTCATGAGGCATTCTGCCTTCTTAAGTCATGTATCCCAAATGAGATGGGGAGCCTCCTGAGACTTCTCAACACTGGTGACTAATATCCACCTCTGGCAACTCATGTGGAGATAAATGATACAGCCAGAAGGAACCTGCAAAACATTGCTAAGGATTATATAGTACTGGGCAAAGAAGTTGAAGACCACAGGTGCACAAGTATTTTCATCACTGCTACAAATTGAAGGTCAGGGCTTCAGAAGAGAAGGCAGATTTTGGAAATCAACATTTGGTTAGGCATATAGTTGCTGACAAAGGGATTTGGATTTCTAGTCCATTTCTTGAGATATAGGAAAGATGGAAACTTGGTAAGAAGTACAATGTAGCCTATTGATTAGATAAATGCAAATTAAAACAACTCTGGGGTACCACCTCACACCTATCAGATTGGCTAATATTATAAAAAAGGAAAATAATAAATGTTGGAGAAGTTGTGGAAAAATTGGAACACTGATGCATTGTTGGTGGAGCTGTGAACTGATCCAACCATTCTGGAAAGCAATTTGGAACTATGCCCAAAGGGCTATAAAGCTGTGCATAATGGCCTTTGGCCCAACAAAACCAATATTGGGTCTTTATCCCAAAGAGATCATAAAAAAGGGAAAAGGACCCACATGTCCAAAAATATTTATAGGTGCTCTTTTTGTGGTGGCAACAAATTGGAAATTGAGAGGATGCCCATCAATTAGGGAATGGCTAAACAAGTTGTGGTATATGAATGTAATGCAATACTATTGTGCTGTGAGAAACAATCAGCAGATGGCTTTCAGAGAAACCTAGAAGGACTTGCATGAACTGATGCTGAGTGAGATGAGCAGAACCAGGAGAACATTGTACACAGTATCAACAACATTGTATGATGATCAACTATGATAGACAACTCTTCTCAGCAATACAATGATCCAAGATAATTCCAAGGACACATGATGGAAAATGCTGTCCACATCCAGAAAAAAGAACTTTGGAATCTAGATGCAGATTGAACCATACTGTTTCTACTTTTTTTTTGTTTGTTTGAGGTTTTTCCATTTCATTCTGATTCATCTTTCATAACATGACTAATGAAGAAATATGTTTAATGTGATTGTAGATATTTAACCTATATCAGATTGCCTGCTGTCTTGAGGAAGGGGAAGGAAAGGCAGGGAGGGAGAAAACATTGGAACTAGAAATCTTATAAAAACAAATGTTGAAAACTATCTCTATCTGTAACTAGAAACAATAAAATACATTTATGATTAAAAAAGTAGAGTGTAGGGCAGCTAGGTGGTGCAGTGGATAGAGCACCGGCCCTGGATTCAGAAGGACCTGAGTTCAAATCCGGCCTCAGACACTTAAAACTTACTAGCTGTGTGACCCTGGGCAAGTCACTTAACCCCAATTGCCTCACAAAAAAAAAAACAAAAAAAAACCCCAAAAAATTAGAGTGTACCTAACAATGGCTTATAAGAAAATATTTGCCTAGAAATATGTAGATTTTATCAAGGGGATTTTAAACTGTTAATGTAGGTGGAAGAAGAAAACTGCTATCATACGTCAGTAACAGAAGGTCTCATAATGGGTAGAAGGTATAATTTAGGAAGAGGAATGTCAGTGGATAGAATCAATAATAGACAGGAGATATTATAAACAAAGTGGGTAGAAAAAGAAAAATCATGGTTGTAGATATCCAAAAACAGAGTTTAGGTAATGAGCAAAGTGAAACAGATTTCTTAATGTATTTGCTCTCACAGTGCGGCTCATAACTGGCATATGTCAATAGAAGGGTATTCCTCACTGAAAGGGATCACAGTTGATAAAGAGATCTGTGGAGTAGCAATACAGAGAATATACAGTCAAGTGGGAAATAAACAAGCTAGAAGGGAAACCATGTCAGATAGCATAGGTTGCTCTGTGGATAGAGCACTGGGCTTGGAACCAGGAAAACTCATCTTCATGAGTTCAAATCTGGCCTCTGATACTTATTAGCTGTGTGACCCTGGGCAAATCACTTAACTCTGTTTGCCTCAGTTTCCTTATCTGCAAAATGAGCTGGAGAAGGAAATAGCAAGCTACTCTAATATATTTGCCAAGAAAACCCCATATGGGGGTCACAAAGAGTCGGACATGACTGAAACAATTTAACAACAATGAAGATCAATTTGAGAAGAACATGAGATCCTTGAGGGCTGTTTTTTATTTTAATCTTTCTATTTCCAGGAAATAAAACAGTTCCTGGCAGTCAGTCAAGAATCATTTTAAAGCTAGGTACTGTGCTACGTGCTGAGGTTATCTGCTCGCCAAACCCCCCCCCCCCTTAAAAAGGCAAAAGATAAGCTCTGATCTCAAGGAACTCATTGTCTAATATATTCTACATAAAATACTGCATATAAATAGTATAAGAGAAACAACTGTGTTCAAATAAGATATATGCCAGATAATTGAGGATAATCAATCTTTCAGAAGGTTGGGTTTTAGCTGGGAGTTGAAAGGAGTCAGGGAATCCAGGAAGCAGAGATGAGGAAGGAGAGAATTCTAGGCATGGGATCAGCCAATGAAAACAAATGCATGGAGTTTGGAAACAGAGCTGTCTACTGACTTGGACTTTGGAATTGGATGTCCCTTAAGCATCTGGAATTTGATATGTCTAAATCAGATCTCCTTATCTTTCCCTCAAAGTTCATTCAAAAATTTTTTTCCCGTGTTTGTCAAAGGTAATACTTTCATCCCAGTCACTCAGGTTAGCAACCTAAGCATTATGGTTAACTCCTCCCTCTCTCTTTACCTACATATCAAGTCAGTTGTTAAATCTTCTCATTTCTACCACCACATCTCTTGCCCAATCCTTTTCTTTCTCCCTACATGGCCACCACCCAGGCTCAGTCCCTCCTCACCTGTCTCCTGAGTGACAGCAATCTAAGGTGACTTTGGGTCTGCCTCTATAGAGGCAGTTAGGTGGGATAGCAGACAGAGTGATGGACCTGGAGTCAGGAAAGACCTCAGTTCAAATCTAGGCTCAGACACTTACTAGCTATATGGTCAATAGTAGTACCTTCCTCCTAGTATTGTAAGGCTCAATGAGATAATATTGGTAAAGTACTTAGCGTGATGTCTGGCAAAGAGTGAATGCTTAATAAATGCTTTTTCCTCTCCTACTCTATTAATATCTTATATATAAGTACTTTTGTAAATGTTATTCTCTCTATTAGAATGAAAGCTCCCTGAGGCAAGGGATTGTTTTTATTTTTATCCCCAAGGCTTAGCATGGTACCTGGTACACAGTAAGTAATTAACAAATGTTTCTTGATTGATTAATTCATTGAAGCCAGGAATATGCTGGTAAATATTTAACAACTCACTCTCCAGAAAAATAAAATGTACCCACAACATACTTTTAAGTTGAAGCCTGCATTTTTAACATTTTCTTCATCAGTTTCTTAGGTCTAGACCAACAACAACAAAAAAAACAAACCCAATAAATCAAACTCTGATCGATAGTGACTGCCAATTTCTGAAGTATAAATGTTCACACTAAAAATTTAACAATTGGCTTTCCAGAGCCAGTATGAACTAGCTCCAACACACCTTTGATGAAGGGGATGTTTGGGCATTCAATGACGTATAGTCCAGATTTGGAGAGGGCAGGTTATAAAGAGTTCTGGAAAACAATGGGTGAGATTATATGACCTATACTTTTAAAGAAGAAGTTTGTCCAAGAAAGGTCATATACTAAAAGAAATTTGGATCTCACATGTGCAGGCACACATGCATGTGCACACACATACATTGAGGAAGAAAGTTCAAAGAAACCAATATGGAAGCCCATGGAATTTATTAACCAAGAGCTTTTAAATAGAATTGTGTGAGAGAAGTTGCTGATGACTGGAATATGTCATTGGAAGGTTAGACCTTCCTAAAAGGAAGCAACAGATTAGATAAAGGCAAATAACAGGATAAATACCAGAGTATGAAACAGTCCTGTATGCTAGAAATGTTAAATTCAGAACAAACTAAGGCTGGTAATAGATGCTAAAGTCAACAAAAAGAACAAAAAAGAAATTTAAGTAACTATGTTGGGGGTGAGAGGAACATAAAAGACATTCCAGAATGTTCAATTTGAGTGGATGAGATAATGCAAATGAATGACAGAGAGGAGGGAGAACTATACTAAACTTTCATTTGACTTGTGGTGAGGAGAATACTCTTCAGCTGAAGAAGGATATGAGGACATATTAAGTTGCTTTTGATGACCTCAGGACATCTGGTCTGGGTAAATTATATCCTAGGAGAATGAAATATCTTTTGGATGTGATTACTAAACTGATAATTAGTGATCTTTGAAAAATATTGGAGAATGGGAGAAGTGCCCCAGAAATTGAAATAGCCACATGTTGTCCTGGTTTTCCAAAGCAGGAAAATGAAACAAAGCTAGTTTGATTTTATTTCCTTCCAAAAGTCCAGTATCTATTTTGAAAGTTATGATTTGTGGGCATTAAAAATGAATGCACATTCATTAAAAGAAAGCATGTGCTCATCAAAATGAATCTTTGACTTCTGATGGGTATAATAATACCAGCATTTACATAGGACTTTCATGTTTAAAAGGGCTATACACATATATGTAATCTTATTTGATCCTCAAAACAGCCCTGTGAGGTTAGGTATTATTATTATCATCCCCATTTTACAGATGAGGAAACTAAGGCTGAGGGATTAACTGACTTGCCCAAGGTCACACAACCAGTGTTTGGGGTTGCACTTGAATTCATATTTTCCTGACTCCAAGGCAGGGCTCTTATTGTGCCACCTAGCCCCTCCTCATACTGGAATGTGAATAGGGGTGGGGGTGTTGCTGTAGACATTGCCTAATCTGCTTTTCATAGATTATACTACAAAGCCTCTTATGTTATCCTATAAACAAAAATGAAAGATAAGCAGTTAGAGTAGCTCTAGGTGAATTAAGAATTCTGTGATGTCTCAGACCCAAAAAGGGAAGGGAAGGTAATAAACATTTATTTACTTGTTCTTTCATTCATTTATTTTATTCATTTATTCATTCACCTATCTATCTATCTATCTATCTATCTATCTATCTATCTATCTATCTATCTATCTATCTATCTATCTATCTATCTATCTATCTATTTTTTTTGGTGGGGCAATGAGGGTTAAATGACCTTCCCAGAGTCACATAGCTAGTAAGTGTCAAGTGTCTGAGGTTGGATTTGAACTCAGGTCCTCCTGAATCCAGGGTTGGTGTTTTATCCACTGTGCCACCTAGCTGCCCCCAGAATAAGCATTTATTAAGTACTTCCTATGGTGCTACTACTGTGTGAAGAGCTTTACAAATATCTCATCTGATCCTAGCAGCAACCTTTGGGAGGTAGGTGCTATTATTATCCTGATTTCACAGATGAGGAAACTGAGGTAGATGACAGTTGAATGATTTCTCCAGGCTCACAGAGCCATTAAGTGTCTGAGGCCAAATTTTAATTCAGGTTTATTTTGACTACAGGCCTGTTATTCTACCCATTGTACCACTTAGTTGCTTCAAACCCAAGGAGTCAGGATTAATGAATTGAAGTCAACTTGAAAGGAAATCTCCAGAGGAGACTGTTCTTTTCAACATTTTTATCAGTAACTTAGACAAAGTCACAAATAAATTATGTTTTAAATACATAAATGACATGAAACAAGAAGGTACAACAAATTTGTTGGAAGACAGAACTGAGATCCCAAAATACCCATATTATTATAATGATAATAATAACTTTCATTTCTTTAGTGCTTTAAAGCATGCAAGGCACTTTGCTGACATCATCTCATTGGAACCTCTCAAACAGCACTTGGAGGTAAGTAGGTAGTGAGGGTATCCATCCTCATTATACAGATGAAGAAACTGAGGCTCTGAGAATTTGTTACATGGTTACATAGCTAGTATATGTCAGAAGTGAATTTAAACTGTCTTCCTGACTCAAAGTCCAACACCCTGCCCATTTGTCTGTGCTGCCTTTCATTTAAATTAAAATAAATTTAATTTAAAGGACCATAGAATACCCCAGCTAGAGAGGACCTGAGAGTCTATTTAGTTCAAAATGTACATGTATGCTCCTTTTGACCATTTTCAATAAGTGGTAATCATTAGATAACATAGATCCCCTCAAATCAGGAAGAAACCACTACCTCTTTGAAAGGTTTAGTCTAAGATGAACATATTTATGAATTGTTGGTGGAGCTGGTAATTGGTCTAACCATTCTGAAAAGCAATTTGGAATTATATAAAGAGAGTGAGTAAAATGCCTATATTCTTTGGCCCAGAAATTCCATTTCTGGCCATTTACTCCCAAAGGAATTCATTACAAAAAAAAGGAATCAAATTTATAATAGCACAAATATAACCAATATTTATTAACAGCAAAGAATAGGAAACAATATGCATGTCTATTACTTAGGAGATGGCTAAACCAATTGTGGTACATGAATGCAAAGAAATATTACTGTGACATAAGAAAATATGTATATGACAAGTACAGAGAAACATGGGAAGACTTGCATGAACTGATGCAAAGTGAAGTAAGTAAAAACAGGAAAACAATATGCACAATTCCAACAAAAATGTAAAAACAGGGGCAGCTAGGTGGCGCAGTAGATAAAGCACCGGCCCTGGATTCAGGAGGACCTGAGTTCAATTCTGGCCTCAGACACTTAACTAGCTGTGTGACCCTGGACAAGTCACTTAACCCCAATTGCCTCACTAAAAAAAAAAATGTAAAAACAACAAAAAAGCAATACTAGGTGATATAAAATTATGATGACCCAACTTGGGTCCAATAAAGACATAAGAGAATGCATCTCCTCTTCTTTGCAGAAGGGGGCAGGGACTACAGGTTTGGAACACTGAAAAAAAAAAATTCATGATATTGGCAAGTTTTATTTAATTTTTTTCTTTTTTTTATTTTAAGGGATTGTTCCCTGGGAGGAGGAGAGTGACATAAAACAAAAAATTTGAATGTAAGTCTAAAGAAGCTTATAATATATAAAATATAATAATAGCTTTGCTTAATTATAGACCAAACTGCCTCTCTATCACTTGTACCCTTTGCTCCTGTTTCTAACCTTTGGGAACAAATAGGACAAACAATCCCTCTTCCACATGACATCCTTTCAAATATTGGAAAATAGCTCTCATGCCCCCTCCCCATATATTCTCTACAAGCAAAATAACCATTAACATTTGCTCCTCTTTTTAGTCTGTGTCATAAATTCTAAAATGAATCTTCTGAAAGTTCCTATCATTTCTGTTTCAACAACCAGTTCCTTCTTATTAGTCAGAATCAGCTATAGGATGGGAACCCCCCCTGACATTTGCTCTACCTTTTGAAAAATGAAGCTATTATTGTGGGGTGAGAACAATGGAGCTCTATCCCCAGAGCGTATGAGGTTGGCTCTGCATGCCACCAGCTGACATGGAAGAGGTTGTGGAGCCTGCTCCTGGAAAGGTAGGATGATCTAAAATGGAAGGGTCCTACTCCCTGATTAGAGCATGTAGAGAACTTTTGCAGCTAATTGGTGGCACAGTGGATAGAGTGCTAGGCCTGGAGTCAGAGAGACATGAGTTCAAAGCTGACCTCAGAATTTAATATCTGAGTGAACCCAGGCAAATCATTTCACCCTATTTGCCTCAGTTTCTTCATCTGTAAAATGGAGATAATTATAGCACCTACCTCCCAGAGTAGTTGGAAGTATCAAATAAGATAATATTTGTAAAGTGATTAGCATAGTGCTTGATAAATAGTAAATGCTCTATAAATGTTAGCTATTATTAATAGTTTCTGATCTTATAATCATCTGATCAAGGGAAAGACATTGATTGACTATAAAACCGAAACTTGAATGCATTAAAAATGTACTAATCAGGGGGCAGCTAGGTGGCACAGGGGATAAAGCACCAGCCCTGTATTCAGGAGGACCTGAGTTCAAATCTGGATTCAGACACTTGAAACTTACTAGCTGTGTGACCCTGGGCAAGTCACTTAACCCTCATTGCCCCACCAAAAAAAAAAATGTACTAACCAGCTAAAGTGGGGCTCCTATTCTTTGATGCCTGATATTACTGGAGACAGAAACATGCTCTAATACTCTGAATGTGAAGCTTCAGGCTTTCTCCACCATTGTACCTATATATGGCTCTCTGTTCTTTGTCTGTGTGTGTGTGTGTGTGTGTGTGTGTGTGTGTGTGTGTGTGTGTGTGTATGTGTGTGGTGTGTTTTACTGTTTCAGAAGAATGAGCATTAGAAATGCCTATGATCTTGTGAGCTTTGAAAGTTTGGAATATTGAGCACCAAAAGTCCAGATGCTAGAGTCCATTTCAGGATTTGAGTGGTATGAGAGGAGGCCCTCAAGATTGACCTAATTGACCTAGCCCAGCAGTAACAGAGATACAGGTTCATCTACTGGCTAGGCTGAGTTGGAAGAAAACAGTGGAAAGGTGCTTTGTAATTTTAGATTTTGCTATTTTGTTGTTCAGTCATTTTCCAGTTCTGTCAAACTCTTGATTTGGGGTTTTCTTGGAGTGGTTTGCCATTTCCTTCTCTAACTCATTTTACAGATGAGGAAACTGAAGCAAACAAGGTTAAGTGACTGGCCTAGGATAAAACAGCTAGCAAGTGTCCAAGACCAGATTTGAACTCTTGAAGTCTTCCTGATTGCAGGTTTGGTCCTCTATCCATTGTGCCACCCAACTGCCCATATATTTTATTATATCTTTACAATAAATATTCCTTTGTAAAAACTCGCTGATGTTAACTGATTAAAATAAATTGGGGTTGCTAATACAACATGATTATAATAACAACAATAATAATAATAATAGCTAAGAGTTATGTAGCACTTGTTGTGTTCCAATTATCTAATTTGACCCTCACAACAACTCTAAGATTTAGGCATTATTATTATCAATTTCAGAAACTGAGGCAAAAGAAGTCAAGTGACTCACTCAAGGTCACACTGGTAGTATATGTCTCAGGCTGGATTGGAAATCAGGTCTTCCTGACTCCAGGTCCAGCCCTCTATCCACTAGGGAGAATACACAAGAATAAGGGATAGAACTGAAGGCATAAAAGAAAGACACCCTAACTTCTCAGGGACTGTCCCTGAGTATATCCTTGTACTGACATTTGTGAGAGTTAGAATAAGGATCTTCAGGGTATGTAAGAGATACTTTTTCTTTCAGGCAAGTCAAGAATTCCTCAGCTGCTTTCCTTTTAATGGAGAGAATTCTAGCAAATAACTATAACTGAAATTCCCCATTAATATAACAGAATGCCCCTAGGCCAGGTTTATTATCTTGTTCAATTCCCTCTTCTGTCTTGTTGGTCCAACATGCACCTACACAACAGCATTTCTCTGGTTTCTCTCTCTGAATATCCATAACACTTTGTCAGTATCTCTTAGGGTCTTCATCACATTCTGTCTTTTTTTTTTTTTAATGAGGCAATTGGGGTTAAGCGACTAGCCCAGGGTCACACATCTAGTAAGTGTTAAGTGTCTGAGGCCTGATTTGAACTCAGATACTCCTGACTCCAGGGCCGGTGCTCTATCCACTGTGCCACCTAGCTGCCCCCATCACACTCTTACGCTATGGTTATAGAAGTTATGACAATGTCTCTTCTGTTTTTCAAACATTGTTATGCTCATTCCAATTTTATCTACCATGCTTCTACTCTTCATGGATGTCCATATATGTAGGGATGATTAGAGGAACCCCTGATTTTCTAGACTTGGTACCTTCCCATGGAACCTAGCGTCTTCCCTCTGGCTCTTTACTGGAATGACATAGCAATTCCTGATTGTTCTGAAAAAGGCAAAATGATTTGCCCAAGTACAAACAGCTATTGAATGAAAAAGGAAAGACTTAAAACCCAGGTTTTCTGACTTAATATACAGTTCCCTTTCTACTATGCAAAGGGTATTGCTCGAAAAATAGTACAAGTTTTCACATTGAACACTTAACATTCCCCCCCCCACACACACACACACTGGACAAGACAGAGGCAAAGAGAACTGAACAGTTATCTGGATAATTCAGTCCCCACTGCCAAATATTTTCATCAAACTTGATTTTGAGGACTTAGATTACCTGAAAGATAACCTCAAGTTGCCCCAGATTTTAAAACAACAAACCAAATATGGTCAACTATTTATGAGAGCACAATATCATAATAAGATCAACTTCCATCTGAAATGAGATATGGAAACTTGGAGAGGACCTAGCAAGGAGCCTCTACATTATTAAAAATTTGGAAATAAATAATGCATGAAAGGGAAGGCTAAAGGAACCAGGTTGCTTCAATCCAAAGTAGAAAACTCAGAAAGGCTTTAATGTCTTCAAGTACATGAAGAACAGCATCAACTGACTTTCATGTCAGAGCAAAGAGGTAAAATCTCTTACTTAATATTCAAGAGGAAGGAATTAGCTTAGATGAAAGCAAGGATTTTTCAACTAAGAAAAAGTCATGAATTCCCTTTATTTGGATATTTTAAAGAAAGACTAAGAATTCTTAAAATAGTTTTTTGTTTTGCCTAAAAGCATGAAAGTGACCTCCCATTTTCAGGAAGGTGGCTTCCTATTTTGGACCTTCAAGATTAAAATTGTTAGGATTCTGTTTTAGTCATTTTAAAATTAGCTTTGTTCCCAAAGGATTCTGCCCTACAGCCCCAAGAAAATCTAGTTCTAGTGATTCTAGTCAGAGTAAAGAAGGCTGGATCCAGTCAGGATTAAATGGATTGATGGATGGTTAAATAGATAGGAATAGAGAGAAATGAATAGATAGATGATAAATGATAGATTGATGATCGAATACATAGGCTACCCAGATTACTGATCTCACACCTCCACTGTGCATGCTGGATTTAGAGTTAAAGGACCTGAGTTCAAATCCCAGCTTTGCCACTTACTAGCTGTGTGAGCCTGAGCAAGGAATTTAACCTCTCAAGGCCCAGATATTCTAATATATAAAGTTGAAGGTTTGGACAAGGTGGCCTCTCTTCTAGCTCTAAGTTTATGGTCTTATAACCCTTTGTTCCACAAATTTACATCTTATTACCACTATATAGCTTGGGTGTGCTCCAAAGTTCTTCTCTTAGGCCTTATTATTTTCTCTATCTAACACTGTCTTGATAGTCTCTCATGTCCCAGAAGTTCAATTATCTCTATGCAAATAAATGCCATATCTATATCTATATACTATATATAGATATAGCCCTATATATACTATATACTAGATAGATAGGTAGATGATAGATAGATAGATAGATGATAGATAGATAGGTAGATAGATAGATAGATGATAGATAGATAGATAGATAGATAGATAGATAGATAGATAGATAGATAGATAGGTAGATAGATAGATAGATAGATAGGTAGGTAGGTAGATAGGTAGATAGATAGATACTATGTATAGATATAGCTCTAATCTCCTTCCTGAACTCCAGTCCCACATGACCTAGTGCCTGATGACTAGAGTCACTGGGATCTCAGATGACCAGATTACCAAAAGCTCAAATTTAGCATATTCCAAACAGAAATTATATTGCTTATTTTATTCACAACTTGACTCTCTAGACTTATTTTTATCCTCCTCCTTGACAGCTGCTTTCTCATCTTGGAGAAACCTCTGCCTTGAGACCCCATTCTGATTGGCGAATGCCTGCCTACCCTGGTCACTATTTCAGGAGGGATCCTAGTCATGCTTCATTTCACTCATAATGCAGTTTTTTAAGCATCTTCTTCTCACCAGCCATCTTGTCCCTATCTGGCATATGTGTATATGCGTGTGTATTATGTATGTGTGTATATGTGTGTGTGTGTGTGTGTGTGTGTGTATAACAGTTTTAAATTTAATCTACACTATTAAAATTTTCTCCATCACTTTCTTAAGTGTAGATAATCAATCAAATAATATATTGAGCCCTGATTTGTAATGTTTGCCAATTTCCAAGGTGTTAATGTTCATGCTGAAAATTTAAGAACAGGCTCAGAGTTAACTCTGCTCTTGCTACCCCTCTTCTTCTCCTATGTTCTCCAGCTCTCATTTATTCATTATCTTTCCAAATCAGGGAACATCAAGGATTAGAATGTAAGCTCCTTGAGGACAGGGACTGTATTGCTTTCTTAGTTATCTCTAGCACTCAACACAGTGTCTGGTACATAGCAAGTACTTACATGTATTATTTATCTATTATCCCTAATAAGTGCATTATCTAACTATTCTCTAAATCCCAAACTATGTAGGGAAGGTAATAAGTTACTTAGGTTTATAACTTCTTTGGCTTCCCTGGGCTCTTCTATTTACCTCCCTAACATCTGAAAAATTTCCAAATCTTGTCAATCCTAGTTCTTCACCATCTTTCACAACTGCTTTCTTCTCTCTGCTCTAAAAACTGCTATCCTAGTCCTTCACCACATCTCTCCTAGACTACTGTAATTACCCCTTTGGGAGTTTCCCTGCTTCCAGTCTTGACTGTCTCCATTCCATTTTCCAAACAACTGCCAACATAATCTTTCTAAGTTCTAGGTCTATCTTATTTATTTCCCTTTCCAAAAGTCTTCAGGTGTTTTGTTTTGTTTTCTTTTTTTTTACTCTTCTAATGCTTCTGGGGAAAAAGCCTACAAACTCAGTCTGACATTTAAAGTCCTTCACAATTTGAGTCTATTCTATCATTCTAATATTATTTCACACTGACTCTACATCCCATCCAAATATACTTCTTGGTTGTGACCTGAACTCAGTTGTTAATTTCCCTCCTCATGCATTTGCACAAGCAAATTCTAATGTTTGAGCATCACTATCCCCACAGTTTCCACTAAGAGCCATCTTTCTTCAAATCTCAACTTAGTTACTACCTGATGCATGAAGCCATCCCTGATATATCCAGTTGGTAATGCTCTCTCTTTTCAGATTATCTTGTGTTAAAGCAAGGTCCCCAGGGGATTCATTATTTGTCCTAACTGAGAGGAAGACAGATGATAGATAGATTGCTATACATACACAGACATACACTGCTGACAGCATGTATGTTCCTTTAAGGCATAGACTATTTCAGTTTTGATTTTATATCCCCAGGACCTAGCTTAATGCCTGGTATATAGTAGGTGTTCAATAAATGCTTGTTAAATTGAATCGTTCAATTATTTGCATCTTTATTTCCTCACCTGCAAGCTGAATATATCTCTTGAGCCTCAAGGTCCTTTGTTGTACATGGAAACCTAAATTAAGAATCCAAAAACCTGGTTTCAAGATTCACCTCTGCCATCTATTTCCTGTGTGACCTTCCTTGGGCGAGTCATTTCACCATGCTAGGCCTCAGTTTCTTCATCTGTAAAACAAGACAGCAGTGTTTTTGGATGTAGCCAATTAGAGAAATTGTTTTACTCTATTTGTTACTAGAGGTTTGGTTTTCCTTTTTCTTTTCAAATGGGGAGGTGCAAAGGAAAGAAAATAGATTTTTATTAACTTAGAAAACCAAATTAAATCTACAAAAAGTGGTCAGGGAGGTACTAGGTGTCCTCTGATGCCCCTCCATGCTCTAAATCTATGATACTGTGATCCCCTCTATTGGGAAAACCTTAGAGTTCCTCATGCTTAGTGAGTCCTATGAAGAGAAGAAGCCAAACCCTTGTAAGTCCAGCAAATGCAAACCAAACTCAGAGGAGCTGTCTTCCTGATGTCTGTCAGCAAGGGCATCAAAGAGCGGTAAGCAAGAACAAGCAGCTGAATCCAATCCAGGATCAAGGGCCACCCAGCATTCATCCCCAGAGAGCTCAGGGTTTCTGTGACCCCTTACAATTGTTCACTATTTAAGAAGAATCTCTCGTGCTCCTTGGTGAGCTTTCTCAGGACTGCAGTGTTTCTGTTATTAGTGGAGGAAACTCAAGGACAGGTAAGTCACGTGCTCAGAATCAAGAATCTTGGTGTGTATCAAGTTCTGTGGAACCCTGTTGTGCAGAGGTCCTGAGCAAAAACTCTAATGAAAAAAGCTCTGATGCTACAGAAGTCTGCCAGGTGAGCATAAAACAGAAGTGGGGTTTCTCAAGAACCAAAATTAGAAACACAGTGTTGAGAAAGGAGAGTTATCTCCATCCTCTCTAGCACTGTCCCTGTCTGACTCACACCAAAACCTGGTTTGTTACTTTGAGGCGTAGCATGGATACTGTTTAGAAGACACGGGATTTGAAGTCCGAGGGCCTGGCTTTGGATCCCAGCTCTGTCACTTAATTCCTCTGTGACCATGGGCAAGTCACTTAACCTCCTGCCCTCAGTTTCCTCCCATCTGTAAAATAAAGGAGTTGAACCCAATACCCCCCTCTCCCCCAAGGATCTTCCAAGTCTAAATCTATGAGCCAATGAGTTTCCAAAGATACAATACAAGGTGTATTCTCTCCCTTAACCACTCTTTGTATGTGATTATGTGCTTGCCACAATGAATGCTTATTCAATAACACAGCTCTCTCTCTCTCTCTCTCTCTCTCTCTCTCTCTCTCTCTCTCTCTCTCTCTCTCTCTCTCCCTCTCCTTCTCCCTCTCCCTCCCTCCTTCCTTCTCTCCTTTCCTCCCTCCTGTCTCTCTCTCCCTCCCTGCCCCACTCACACCCACACACATTTTCAGTTCTTCGGTCAGATCTAACTCTTCATAACCCCACTTGGGGGTTTCTTCACAAAAATACTGGAGTGGTTTGCTATTTCCTTCTCTGGCTTATTTTACTGATGAAGAACTGAGGCAAATAGGGTTAAGTGATTTGCCCAGGGCCACATAGGAATAAATGCCCAGTAAGTGTATGAGGCCAGATTTGGACTCAGTAAAAGGAGTCTTCCTGACTCCAGGCCTGGAACTCTATTCACTGCATAGTCACCACCCTCACCATCCCCTACACCTACACACACAAAATAATCCATCTTCATTCCTCATTGTTTCCCCATTCTCCCCAAGTTTTGCTCTTTACATTTTCTCACGCACCATATACTGTGACCCACACACATACCACATGAGCGTGCATGTACACACACACACACCACATACCATATATACATCTAATAGATTCTTGGACTCCTCTCACACTTTGTGTCTGTCACCCCCACCTCACTGCCCCTACCTCAGTTCTGCCTGATTCATTTCCTCCATCATTTCTCTCCTGCCCCACGCCCTGTGTCTGATGAATGAATGGTAACACATCATCTCCCTTCACTCACCTCATGTCTCACACATGTCACCATCCTGTTCACACTCCATGTCTAAACACACCTGCATGAACACTTTCCCTTACATAGTGTTCCACACCCCATTTTGCCACAAGATTTCCATAACACTTCCCTTATCCCAGAGGTATTCCACATCTGCTGATCCAGGAGACCAGCATTTGTGCTGCCTGTCAAAATATTTCAAGCCTTAGTGTGTTCTGTGGACAAACAAGTTTTAGAAACTCTAATCTAATAAGTTTCCAATTCTGCTAGACTAAGTACATTTGCTGAGACAATTCTAAGCAGTGAAAGTGTTTAAGATGACCCCTTTCTGCTTTTTGTTAATAGCTGGGCATTTATCAGGTTTGTATTCTCTTTCTCTGAACTCTTTGGGGGGGGGGGGCAATGAGGGTTAAGTGACTTGCCCAGGGTCACACAGCTAGTGAGTGTCAAGTGTTTGAGACTGGATTTGAACTCAGGCCCTCCTGAATCCAGGGCCAGAGCTTTATCCACTGCACCACCTAACTGCCCCCTCTGAACTCATATTATATACATCTCCTTACTGTCCTGACCTACCTGGCCTTCCTTCCCAAAGCATTTCCCCTCTTCTGGACTTTTAATCCTTCAATATCCCTCCTCTTTCTCTTCTTCCTTCCCCTCCTGACCCCCCTCTCCTCCCAACCCCCTCTCCCCACCCAAACTTAGCTGTTCTCTATCTGTGAGGTCTTTCTCCCATTGGTGAATTCCTCCCAGGAGCTCCATTTTGAAGAGCCCAGACCAACATTTTTCATTCTCCTGACTTTGCCATCATTACCCTGACTGCATCCCTCCCAGGTAATTCTCTCCCTTGCTCCCACTTTTCAGCCCCCTATTATGTGTTATCATTCCCTAGCTTCCTGAAGCCAGGAACTATTTATTTTTGCTTTCATTTGTATCCCCCGTGCTTAGCACATAGTAATGGCTTAATAAATATGTGTTTACCTGTTGGCTTCTTGACTTCTATGCCCCATCCTCTGACAGTCTTGCTAAGTGACTGACTAATCTAATAGGCTAAGTTATGAAGGTGTGAATAGCTGGTAATCAGTTAGTGGATTAATTATATCAAAAGCATTTGCACCTTGATAATGGACATTTAATGATTTTTAATGCAAAAGAATAAATATTTCAAACAATAGAACTTTAGTGTCCAGAACAAGAGAGTTACTAGTTGTGGTCAGAACTAATCTGCCTAATAAATGTTTGTTGAATTGAATTATGAAGTCCTATACTAGTTGCTGAGAATACAAAAGTGAAAAATTATTTGTCATGGGGAGGGGGGAGGGAGGGAGAAAAATCTGAAATTGGAAAGCTTGTATAAACAAATGTTGAGAACTATCTTTACATGTAACTGGAAAAAAATAAAATACTTTTATCAGAAAAAATTGTTTATCCCTTGCCCTCAAGCTGCTTACAATCATTACCAAAGATACAGCCTGTACTTGAGCAAAGATGATTCCAGGCAGAATGCACTGATGGCAAAGGAGAGATACTTGGGAAGTTCTCTGAGGCATCTGAGGAAGGTGAAATCACTTTGAGCCAAGGAGACAGGTTAATAGAGAGAGAGTGACCTTGCAAGGACTCTAAACAGAGTCTAAAAAGGCCAGCTCTTGCTGACCTCCTATTTCCAATGTGATTCAAGTGCCTTTCCACTAATATTTATTTCCCAGATGGCATTTGTCTGTTCCATTAAGTTATACTGTTGTTGTTCAGTCATTTTTCAGCCATGTCCAATTCTTCACGACCCCATTTGAGGTTTTCTTGGCAGAGATAATGCCATTTGGGTGGCCATTTCCTTCTCTACCTCATTTTACAGATGAGGAAACTGAGGCAAACAGGGTAAAGAGACTTGCCCATGGTCACACACCTAGTAAGCATCTGAGGCCAGATTTGAACTCAGGAAGATGAGGCTTTCTAACTCCAGACCAGCCAGCCACTCTATCCACTGCATCACCTACCTGTCCCTGTATTAAGTTATATTTTATTTGCATTAATGTAAAGTTAGTATCTATCCACCCAGAGTGTAGAAGAAGAAAAGGAATCTTTCTAAGATTCATATTGCCAAAGGAGGGTAAGAGGTAGAGAAACTGATTTCCAGTGTCTTCCTTAACATAGTTTATGTTGTTGTGGTGTTTTTTCCATCTTCAGATTGTCATTAGAATTTCCAAAGGGCCAAAAAAGGCCAGGCTCCAGCCATGCTCATTTTCCAGCCTTTTACCCTACTTGACTTCATTCCTCTGCCCAAGTGAAAAGCCCACATGAGTTGCCATAAATGAGGAAAACATATTAATAAAAAATGAACAAAGCACTTCCATATTTTTTGCTGCCTAAGCCTCCTTGCAGCCTCTAGAGCAAAGCTTCTTAGTCTGTTCTGTACCATGGAGTCCTTTGGACACTCTGGCAAAGCCTATAGACCCCTTCCCAGAAATATGTTTTTAAATGCATAAAAGAAAATATACAAGATTACAAAGGAAATCAACTACACTGAAATGCAGGTATCAAAATACTTTTTTTTAAGTTCATGGACACTAGCTGAAGGGTCTCTGTTCTAGCAAAAGTTCTTTATGTCTGATAAATTGACTTTCAATATTTTTCATCTGGTTCCTTGTCACAACTACATTTTTCGTAGTTGGGTGCTCTATGTATCATGGTAGCTGTCTATGTAGAAGGAAAATCTTAGGTTTGATCCTTTTTCATTGACACTGGTCCACACCTTCTGAGGCTATGTCTACACAGACAACAATAGAAAAGCTCCCCCATCCTTCCAACCCTAACTCTCATTCTAACCTGTCAACTATCATTTACCTATCTGAAAATTTGATTTCCAGAAACGCCAAAGTATTTATTGCTGCTCTAGGGCCAGAGACTTGAATTTCAAAGAAGACTTGAATTCAAATCCTGCCTCAAACACATATTAGCCTTGTGACTCTGGGCAAGTTACTTAACTTCTGTCTTCCACAGTGTCCTCATCTGAAAAAAAGGATAATATTGCCTAATATTGGATAATAATGCCACTATCATCTTCCAGAGTTGTTGTGAGGATCCAGTGAAATAATATTTGTAGAGCACTTAGTTCTGTGCTTAACACAGAATGGGCATTTATTTTTGGTTTTGTTTTTTTTGGTGAGGTAATTGGGATTAAGTGACTTGCCCAGGGTCACACAGCTAGTAAGTGTGAAGTGTCTGAGGCTGGATTTGAACTCAGGTCCTCATGAATCCAGGGCCAGTGCTCTATCCACTGTGCCACCTAGCTGCTCCACATAGTAGGCATTTAATAAATTCTTGTTTCTTTCCTTCCTTGTTCCATTTGTACAACTGTGTAGCAGTACCAAATCCTAGTCCCTGACCAGTCGATTGGAGATATAAAACACATGGTGTGTTTAGCTTCTAGAGGTAGACTACCACACAGACAACCCCAGAAGACACACTAATATTAGGCATCCTCTCAGCTACCTCTTTGATTGGACTGAATGCCCCCCCACCTCTCTCTCTGTCTCTCTGTCTCTGTCTCTGTCTCTGTCTCTCTCTCTCTCTGTCTCTGTCTCTGTCTCTCTCTCTCTCTCTCTCTCTCTGTCTCTCTGACACAGACACACACACACACAGACACACACACACAGACACATACACACATACATACACACACACAGCCCAATGGAGAAATGGAGGCAAATGAGCTGCTGTATTACTCCCACAGACCTCACCCAGGCTTTGCTTTGGGTCTCTATTGACTAGGCACTGTGTATCGGCTTGTTTAAAGATTATGCAAGCTCAATCTTTGGTACTTTACCTGATTTGAATTCTGCCCAGAATGGGTGTAAGATGCCAGAGCCCCAACCAGTTGTTGATTCTGTCTGTGCTTTTCTGCTTCTTCACACATATCATTTGTGTAAATAATACCTTCCATTTATATGGTATTTTCCACAAGCATTGTCTAATCTTATAGTAGGGCTTCATGCTCTTTCATGAGAGACAGACAGACAAAGAAAGCCAGAGAGAAAGAGACAGAGAGAAACAGATAAAATATTCTAAAGCTCTTACTCTGTTCAATGCACTGTGCTAAGTGCTAGAGATACAAATATAAGCAACACATGCTTACCTTTTCATCTTTTAAACATAACATATTATGGGGAGAAGGAATGAGGTGAAGCGGAGGTGAGTATGGCAATAAGACATAGAAATCATTGGGAAGTAAAAATAGTATGGAAGCTTGGTCTCAGACATCAAAAGGGAAAAGCTCCCATCTCAGAGCCTGGAGCCCCAAGACTCCAATAGAGGTGATGAGGATGACATCTGGAGCGTAGGAGGCATAAGATTAGAGATGCCTAGGATCGTTATTGGATAACATCCATTTTTAAAATGTATAGAATGCTTCCCAACAACAACTCACTTTACATGCCTTATCTCATTTGTGCCTCAAAATTTTTTTGGAGGTAGATAGGATAGGCATTATTATCTCCATTTTAGAAATTAAGAAACTGAGGTTTAGAGAAATTATATGACTATGTATCATTCCCCTGAGTGAGAGGGTGGGGGAAAATGTCAACGACAGGAATCAGCACAACCACTCACCTTGAACAAATTTAGAGAACGGGGTAAAGAGAAAGAAAAGAGAAATGAAGGGAACTACCATCAACATAAAATCATAACACTTCTAGGCCAGGAAAGATAGAGTGACCTTATATTTCCAGTTTAAAAGGGAGGATAACTAATACACTGGGTGACCAAGTCAAGATCCAAGAGAATCTTCTTGATGGGCTAGAGTTCTAGTCTGAATCTAATAAGATGAAAATCAATAGGCACAAATGTAAAGTATTATGCTTGGGACAAAAAAAGAATCTTCTCAATATAGGATGGGGGAGGCATAGTTAGCAATTTTTCTGAAAAGAATCTGGTGGTTTCAGTCAACTGCAAGTCCATTAAGAATCAGCAGTGTCAGGGGCATCTAGATTGCACAGTAGATAGAACACTGGCCCTGGATTCAGGAGGACCTGAGTTCAAATCCGACCTCAGACACTTGATACTTACTAGCTGTGTGACCCTGGGCAAGTTACTTAACCCCAATTGCCTCACCAAAAAAAAAAAAAAGAATCAGCAGTGTCAATTCAGCCTCAGACACTTGGCACAGATTAGCTATGTGACCCTGGGCAAGTCAATTAACCCTCATTTGCCCCCCTCCCCCAAAGAATCAGCAGTGTGAGGTAGCAGCCAAAAAAACAAAAACCTAATATGATCTTTGCATTAAGAAGGGTCTCAGACACTTGCTAGTAATTTGTGGTTTTCTAAGTAAATAGGTGGCCAATAGGGATCCTTATGTAAGGTCACGGAAGATTGCTTTTGACACCATTGGTCTACATTTCTGCGTGTAAGGTTGGTGGCAGTAGTATTCTGTTTCTTTATGGGTTGGATTAGATGACCTCCAAAGTCTCTTCTAAATCTGAAATTCTAATTTCCTTGGACAAATCACTTGTCATCTGTTGGACAGTATGATCACCAAGATGCCTTTCATCTGTAGTAGTCTATGATTTTATTATTATTTGGTGCTCTTCCAGCTTCCCCTCCCTGACTGCTATTCCTACCCTTAACCATTACATGCCCTCAGCTACTCTTGGGCTATGTGCGGCCCTTTATGGCCATGTTCATTCAGCCTTACCCTCTCAAAGCATTTCCCCATACTCTGGACTGTTTGTCCTCCCTCCCAATCCCTCCTGGGAACTACCACTATGCTTCCCATCAAAATATAACTCTGCTATATTCTTCATAGTCCTAAAGGGCCAACATAAAACTGTTTCAGAGGGTTACAATGAATGTAACAGTAGTTCCTCAAGCAACAGTTGGATAAACACCTGTCTGGAATATTGTAGATAGGATTTATGATCTCTGTTGGGCTTCTATCAAGTTAATTCTTAGATGAACCCTATGATGGTATCATCACTAAGTTCCCTAATCAATTGTCTTCTAGCTCTAAATGTCTATGCCATAGATGGTTGAAGTCTCAGCCCTTCGGAAGACCAGTGGAAAATAGAATCTTAGTGAATGGGACCCTTCCCTGGTACCTCTACAATCACATTATATAGGTAGCAGCCTCCATGTGGATGGAATAGTAGTAAAATGCAAAGAGTGCTGGACATGGAGTCTGGTGACCAAGTTTAAACCCTGCCTCAGACACTTATTAACTGTGACTATAGGCAAGGGAGGGTGGAAGGAGAGGAGAAGAGAAGATTTATGGGGGACATGGTAGCTATCTTTAAGTATTTAAAGGGCTGCCACATGTAAAAGGATGAGAATTGTTCTGCTTAGTGCCAAAGGGCAGAACTGGAAGCAATGAGTTGAAATTGTGGAGAAGCAAATGTTAGTACCATGTATGGAATAACATCCTAACAATTTCAGCAAACAAAGATGGAATGGCATGCCTTGGGAAATAGGGAGTAGTCCCTTACTAGAGGTCTTCAAACAAAATTTGAAAGACCATTTGTCAGGGTTGTTGCAAAGTTATTAGCATCTGGAATACATGGCCTCTAAGCTTCCATCCAACTCTAAAATCAGTCAGTCAAAAATTATTTATTAAGTACCTACTATTTGGCAGGCAATGGGCCAGAGATACAAAGTCAAAATTGAAATGGTTCTCAAGGATCTCCTGTGATTCTTTATTTTTTTCTTTCAGGGCAATGAGGTTAAGTGACTTGCCCAGGGTCACACAGCTAGTAAGTGTCAAGTGTCTGAGATCGGATTTAAACTCAGGTTTAAACCAAGGTAAACCAGGGTTGGTGCTTTATCCACTGAGCCATCTACCTCCCCCCACCCCAATGGGTTAGAACAGAAACCAAGGGAAACATTTCAGTAAATATGAAAAACAAATAGGTATATCAGTATAACAGGGTTATTGTGAAGAAATCACTTATAAACCTGAAAGCACTATGAGAATGATCATTAGGAATGCACATGTGGTTTCAATGACTTCCTACAACTTCCTTCTTCCTTCCTCTGTTTACCCTCCTCACAGTCCACACCTTTTCCTAATTAGCCAGCATGCTCTAGGCTTTCTCAACATTCTCTAGCTTTCTAGGCCCTTATGACTACTTCCATTTTCAAGTTTGTTCTCCAGTGTTTGGGAAACAGGGGCCAACCTTTCCTGCTGCTTTCTTGGCTGACTTTTCCTCTGATATCTCCCATATTTTTCTCACAGAGCCAGCTCTCTCAGGCCACACTTGGTGTGGCATGGGGCCACACCAAGGCCTTAGAGATTTTCTAGCTCCTCTCTCTTCTCTATTTCAACATCCAAATAATGTTGCCATACCTCCTCAATGCTATAGATCACCCTCAAGTTCTTTGCTTTGATTGCCCCACGAGAACAAAATCTTAGAAATGGCAATAACTTTTGGGAACAAGAACCAAGCCTTGAATTATAAAATCTTTAGCATTTGGAGGAGAAAATCTAAAGTGAGATTTGATATTTGATCTCTAATAGTAAATGGACTAAGTTTGGTCTAAGTTTGCTGTGGTTCATCTTCCCTCCTCTCACTGGGGCAAAATAGAGTCTAAAGTTTGAATTATGTTTTATATTCTGAAAGACAAAATTGAAAAGACAAGCCCTTTTGGCAATGTTTCAGATTATAAAATACATGGCATCCACACACTATCTGTGGGTAAACCTTCTAACTGCAGTTTTAATTAATTTGGAGCATCCTTTAGACATAAAGTTATACACACCTATTTTTAAAAATGGGAATATTGATCTTGGACTAGCTGTAAATTCCTGTAATATCTGTCCTTAGTAAAAAGCCAAGATAATTCCAGGCCATTTCATTTTGTCTTGAGGACATAAGGCCAAAACCATCATCTTGTTGGCGGTATATATTGTGATTTATATTCAACAAAAGTAGTAAAAGGCTTTTATAGAGGAGACAGCCAGAGTGACATTTTCCTGTAAATCACCACCATTTTTACTGCCACAAAGTTCTGGGGTTGAACTTCAAATGCAACTGTGCTGTAAACTGTGTGCATGGAACCACATTCTTTGGGAATGAGAAACATATTTCCCTTGCCACTATGAGCAACTCTACATTCCAATCCATTGCCAGCAGATGAAAGCAACACCCCAACCCAAGGAACATTCCCCAGGCTGAGGCAATAGCCACCCAGGCACAGGTCACCCAGGACAATTCTGGAGAGCACTTTTCCCTTCACCAACATGATGCATGTAGTAAGGTGCTCTGAAGATATCACTTTGGAAAAGGGAGGAAACCAAGAGAAGCAAGAATCAAGAAAAGTCAGTTCTAAGCTGTAAATGAGTTCTGGGAATTAAGCATAAAATACTTTATAGCAAAAGCCTACATGGCATAATATTACCATTCATGAGAACTTCATTTGGTCATGACAATAGGATCTTATCAACTAATCAATCAACAAGTATTTATTAAGTACTTACTATGTGCCAGGGCCTATCCTAAGCACTGTGAGTAAAAATAAATGACAAACAATACCTGCCCTCAAGGAGCTTACATTCTAATGGAACGACAAATGTATATAAGTATATACAAGATAAATACAAAATATATGGGAGTTAACTTTATAGGGGGAAATACTTGCAGCTATATGTATGATAAGAGCCAATAACTAGGTGGTCAAAGAAACTATGCCCAATGGGCAACCAAACTGCATACCCTTTGATCCAGCAATACCACTACTAAATCTGTACTCTAAGTAGATCATAAAAAGGAAAAGGACCTACATGTATAAAAATATTTATAGCAGCTCTTTTGGTGATGGTCAAAAATTGGAAAATGAGGAGATGCCCATCAATTGGGTAATTTCTGAACAAGTTGTGGTATATGAATATAATAGAATATTATTGGGCAGTAAGAAATTATGAGCAGGTGGACTTCAGAATAAAAGAAACACTAGAAAGACTTGTATGAACTGATGCAAAGTCAAATGACCAGAACCAGGAAAGCATTATACACAGTAACAACATTGTGATGATCAACTATGAACGACTTAGCTATTCTCAGCAATACAATGATCCAAGACAATTACAAAGGATTCATAATGGAAAATGCTATCCACATCTAGAGAAAGAATTGATGGGCTCTGAATGTAGATCAAAGCACACTATTTTCACTTTATTTTTTGTGTTTATTTTTCTTTTGGTTTATTCTTCCACAACTGTGACTAATATGAAAATATATTTTACATGATTGCACATATATAACCTATATCAAATTGCTTATCATTTTAGAAACAGGGGAGGGAACAGAGGGAGAAAATCTGAAACTCAAAATTTTATAAAAATGAATGCTAATAATTGCACATGTATAACCTATATCTGATTGCTTGCCACCTCAGGGAGAGAGGAAGGGCAGAAAGGAAGGAGGATAGAATTTGGAACCCAAATTTTTAAATAGAAATGTTTATTATAGAAAAAAAAACACTGTATAAGATAAATATGTTGGGACCCAAAGAGCATTAGGAGACTGTCAAATATTTAACAGCTGCTAGAAGAAAATATGAATTATGTTAGATTAAAATCATAAAAGAGGAAAAGGATGTTGATAAAAAGGGATGCTAGATTTTTATTACACATAACTGGAAAAATTCTATTAAAAAAAGAATGCCATACCACTTTGGGACCACATATATTTCTTACATCTATATGGTGCTATGCAAAGAATTAGGGGTGGAGGGAGGAAACAGAATACAAGTTTGTTGAATTTACAACAAACTCCAGAGGAATTTTATTATGTAGGGAGTCACCAAAATTCTGCAGTCCACAAAGACTTTACTTCAAATTATCAAGATTCACAGAGCTTTCAAAGTAGAGGCTAACCATCAGCAAATTCAAAAAAGAACCACCATTCCAAAATTATATATACCAAATCAAAAATTGTTTTTAAAAAAGCAATCAGAAAACATTTTTAGTGTCTACTCTGTGCAAGGTATTGGGTTAAGTGCTAAATAAGACACATACAGACACATATAACATAAAGCTTCTTTTTTGACCCCAAGGAGCTTCCAAAATACTTGGGAAAATAAGATATAAGAAAAGCTAATTTTGGAAAAGTGAAATAATTGTAAATATTGTTGAATGTTTAAGCAATAGTTCAAAACAACTATAAAGAACATGGTAAATTCAATGACTACTTATAAAGCAACTATTATATCCTTTTCATGGTCTTAGGCATTGAGAGATTCATGACACATAGATATGACACATGTATTTTCTAGCCTAGTTAAATCACCTACATTCTTTGTGCCCCAGTTTATTCATCTGTAAAATTTAAATAATACCTTACTAACTTACAGTAAGTATAAGCTATGTTCTTCTCATTCTTTTTTTATCATCATCATCATTCTCACCCTTCTCATCTTATATTTGATGGAATCCAGGTAGAAAGTCTTAGAACAAGTTACTATTCTATAATTATTCTTTAATGTTTGGTGTCACAATAAATAAATTACTATAGAGGTAGATTTTTGCAAATTTTACTTCATTAAAAGCATCTTCTCAACAACTCCAGTAGCAGACAGAAAGATGGGAATCATATGTATTTCATTCTGTTCCCACAGAGTTTGATTTCTTCCACTTGTTCTCTATATTTTCATTCCACATGGCTTAGAGGTTATGTGTATTTGGTATGGCAACATCTTCTGAAAAAATGTTTTAGAATTTTTGTGGGTCATTATGCCTGGGCAATTGCGGATAATAGTCTTGCTTGTGATGATTTTCCAGTTCCAATAGGGCTTTTGTTTGTTTGAATTCTCAAAATATCTTGGGATATGTATTTGTAATATAGAATTTGTGTGTTATTTTCTGAAGTATAGTAAGCTTCTGATACATAAGTCGGGACACTTTGTTATGTTTTCTAGTTTTTCAATAAGTGATCATTTTTTACAACTTACAGGGATATGTTGTATATTTTCTTCTATTTCCTAGAAAAATCTGCACCAATCAGTAAGCACAGGCCCTTTAATTATGACCTTGTGGCATTGACAGAAACTTAACACTATCAGAAACCCCCATATATCTATAGAAAAATATATTTCAGAATGACGTTCCTATGTCAATATGTTGTCTGAGTTTATGTGGATGGAGGATTTTTTGGTCCTGATTCTGGATCTTAGACATTTCTGGAGATAAACAAATATATGTTACATTAATTAAATCCAGTGTTATATACATATTTTGGCTCTTTACTATAACTCTGTGTAGCGATGTCTCTTTCATAAATATTTCTGTAACGTTCCAGATTTTTTATCGTGCAATATAAAACATATATCATGCTCTTCTTCCTTTTTGATGATGAAGTGTTCATTTTTCTATTATTGCTTTAGGATAATTTGTCCTTTGTTTCATTAATATTGTATCGTTTTTGTTTGGATATTTCTAAATCTATTGATAATTTTACTTTTCTAATAGGAAGCATTAAAATTGCTATGCAAAGGCATACCTTGACCTAAATGTGTATTTAGGAAGTTAACTCCCATTTGACTCTGACTTCAGGCTGCCAGCCAGTCTCCTGACATATGCAACCACAGCTTTCTTCTTGTTAACATTACATTAACTAGGGGGCGGCTAGGTGGTACAGTGGATAAAGCACCAGCCCTGAATTCAGGAGTACCTGAGTTCAAATGCGGCCTCAGACACTTGATACTTATTAGTTGTGTGACCCTCGGCAAGTCACTTAATAACCCCCATTGCCCCGGAAAAAAACCCCAAAACATTACATTAACTATATCTTGTCTGTAAAAACCAAAAAATCTTTGTCTTCTGTCTGTTGGACCTTTGTCCGTTGGATCGGTTTAATATCTGAATTCTATGCAAAGCCCTCAGACTCTACTTTTTCCTTGGCATATATTAAAAATTGTGTACTTGTTAAGGCTAATTGATAGTGATATAATTGGAGAAAATTTCCACAAGATGAAGGTATTTTAACTACTTTTCTGTTGAAAATGGTTTCCATATACATCAATTAAATAAAGTCATAGTTTGTTGTAGCTCCCTCTTTGACCAGAAAGCCATATTTAGTTCTATTGAAGAGAAATATTTGTGACTTTAAAGTCAGGCATGGCCACAAACTAAAGCTGCCTTTTGGGGGAAAATGACATATTTTGTGTCTATTTTTCTTGATATTTTTTATTGGTGGCATAATTTAAATAGAGAAAAATAGTTTTCATATATATAATAAATATTCTCTTGTCATTATACATAGACCTATTTTTTAGATTTTTTAAACTAACAAGCCAAAAATAAAGAACTTATGCAAAAGCTTTGTGGTGATCAACAAAGGTGGCTCATTCAATGATCATTTAATAGATAATGAGTTACTTGTTTGTACATCTTTTTTTGTTCTTCAATCAGTAATTTTCTTGTGTTTGTAAATGTTTGGAAACACACAATGGAAATCCTTTGTATAGAAAAGATAAACATGTAATTAGGTTTTATTTTCAGAGGTCACAGGCATTTAACCTCTTAATAACAGCATCACAAAGTTCAGCTTGTTATTATTATGATTGTTTCACTTTTTATCATTTTTGTTCAAATTTTGTGTTCAAATTTTTTGTTAAGTTCAAATAAGGCATCTAGGGCAAGCTATTATTCTACTGTTGTTCTTTTATGTTGGAGGCAGCTAGGTGGTGCAGTGATATCAAGGAGACCAGAGTTCAAATAAAGTCTCAGACAATTAATAAGTTGTATGACTCTAGTCACATCACTTAACCTCTGTCTGTCTCAGTTTCCTCAACGAATGTGAAATGGGGATCATAATAGCGCCTACCTCACAGACTTGTTATGAGGATCAAATGAGTTAATATTTGTAAAGTGCTTGGCAAAGTACCTGACACATAGTCAGTGTTTAATAAATGCTTATTCCCTTCTATGTTTAATATAAAACTCAATACAATTATTGATTTTTGACATTGAATGAAAGCATGGATATCCAAGCTCATCTTCCGGAGAGTCACTGGAATCTTTTGGACAATTCCAGTAGCAGACAGGATGATGAGTATGATTCAAATTTTTTTCCCACAAGGTTATCATGAATCTCATTGGTTGTCTATATTTTGTCTGAAGTTTATGAATGTTCAGTATGGTGTTCACTATTAAGAACAATGTTATGGAATATTTGTGGGTCCCTAATCACTCTGGATTAATGTTATTTTCTCAAATCATTGGAGTTTGTTTTGATGTGTTACACAACTTCTGCTATTTTTTTTATAATAGCCTCCTAATTGTCTTCCCTGTAAGAACTCTCTTCCTTTTCTCCACTTTCCCCATCCCTCCTCCATAATCTGCTGAGGTGATTTTTCTGAAGTGAAGGTCTTAATATCACTCCCTACTCATTAAATTCCAGTGACTTTCTATCACCTCTGAATTCAAATATAAACTCCTCTATTTGGCATCAAAAGTCCTTCAGAACCTGATCCCATCCTACCTTTCCAGTTAGCTCACACAATACTCCTCTTCACACATACTACTTTCCAGCAAACTGACTTTCATATACCTCATGTATGAGGAATACCTCATACATGGTTCTCCATTTGCTATCTTTTTGCCTTTGCACTCTACCCCTCCCCCCCTACAAATGGACTGTGTTGTCTTTTTTTTTTTTGAGGGGCAATGTGAGTTAAGTGACTTGCCCAGGGTCACACAGCTAGTAAGTGTCAAGTGTCTGAGGCTGAATTTGAATTCGGGTCCTCTTGAATCCAGGGCCAGTGCTTTATCCACTGAGCCACCTAGCTGCCTCCATGGAATGTGTTGTCTTTCTCATCATTTGCTTAGTTCACTTCAAAGCTCATCTCAAATACCACCTCACCTAGGAAATCTTTCCCAATTCCCTATCAAAAGAGATGAAAATGAGATGAAGTTGTTGTTTAATCATGACAATCATGATGACTCTTGAGTTTTGTTTAGTCATTTCAGTCATGTCTGATTCTTCATGACCCTATTTGAGGTTTTCTTGGCAAAGATACAGGAATGGTTTGCCAGTTCCTTGTCCAACTCATTCTATAGATGAGGGACCAAGGCAAACATGGTTAAGTGACTTGCCCAAGAACCACAGCTGGTTTCTAAGACTAGATTTTAACTCAGGAAAGTGAATCTTCCTGACTCCAGGTCCACCACTCTATCCAGTGTGCCATCTACCTCCCCTCTTGAGACCCAGCCCATAATGCATCTCACTGAAGTAATAGAGAATAACAAAGCAAGGGAATGACAACCAGAATAATACAGATCATGGGACTTTGTGTACCTTCAGACTGCTATGGTAGCTGTGATGGCTTAGAAGGAAATTAGAAATACTGATCAATTGGTCTCTCATGATACCTTTCACCAAGACCCAACCTACTGGAAAGTAAGTAATCAATTGATTGACAGGTTTTGTTTCCATTTCCAAGCTGGCTTGTGTAGCATTCTATTGATGCAGTCTCTCTCACTCAAGCTACATGAAATTCTTCCTTTCCTCCATATCTTTAAGTGAATGAATTGACTTTGGATTCCAGAAGACCACTGCAAAGTTGGGCAAAGAGCATCAGGCCTGAGGCATTATAGACATGGCCCAAGCAGGGTCGGGACATTTATTTTTGAAGCTCATTGTTCATCAGGAATAGTATTCAGTACTTTCCAAGTCAGGTCAGAGTAGAGAAATCCCTTAATGCCTGAGACCATTTTCTTCCAGCTTCCTTACTTTTGAAATAAAATCTAGCTAAATATTCATACATAGTCAAGTCAATAAGAATTTAGTGAGCACAAAGCACTAGGAATACAAGTACAAGGAGAAAAAAAAGATAGTGCCTGCCTTCAAGGAACTTATATTCTAATGTGGGAAGATGACAAATAAAAAGGAGCTAAAAAGGAGTAAAGGGAATAAAAGTACCATTTGAGGGGATGGTGGGGGTGGGGGGAATGTTATAGGAGACAAAGTGTTGTAGAGTATATCCTGGAGAAGAATAAATATCAGTGGCCTCCTCCTTAAAATGTAGGTTCTAGGGGGCAGATAGGTGGCACAGTAGATAAAACACTGGCCCTGGATTCAGGAGGACCTGATCTCAAATCTGGCCTCAGACACTTGATACTTACTAGCTGTGTGATCCTGGGCAAGTCGCTTAACCCTCATTGCCCTGGAAAAAATAATAATAATAATAATATAGGCTCTGGTTTCAACCAGACAGTTAGAGGGAGAGTCCACAGGAGCTAAGCATACTTCTGATATGAGTAGTACAGAGGTAGAGTGAGTATCCAGGGTGACGAAGTTTCTAGGGCATAGTAGATAAAGTCCTGTGAAGATAAAGCAGTAATACAGCTTGGAGAGGAACACACTTATAATATCTAACATGGCACCTCAACCATTTCTCTTTTTTCCAGGACAGTGAGGGTAAGTGACTTGGCCAGGGTCACACAGCTAGTAAGTGTCAAGTGTCTGAGGCCAGATTTGAACTCAGGTCCTCCTGAATCCTGGGCTAGTGTTTTATCCACTGTGCCACCTAGCTGCCCCTAACCATTTCTAAATTATTCAGTCATCATCCAGTGTCCTAACTACACAACACAAGATCATTTTATACCAGTGTTTTCATGGAACTAAATGACTAGTTTAAAGCAGAGGTTCTTAATATTTTTGTGTATGTCATTGATTCTTTTGGCAGTCATGGGAAATATATGGACCCTTTCACACAAAAATATTTTTGAATAATTGAAAGGAATGTTAAATTGAAATTAGGTTTTGTTGTTCAGTTATTTTTTGTCATGTCCAACTATTCATAGCCCCATTTGAGATTTTCTTGGAAAAGCTATGGGAGTAGTTTGCCATTTCTTTCTCCACTTCATTTTACAGATGAGGAAACTGAACCAAGCAGGGTTAGGTTAAGTGACTTGCTCACTGTCATAGTAAATGTCTGAGGTCAGATTTGAATTGAGAAAGATGAGTCTTCCTGACTCCAGCATCAATACTCTATCCATTGTACCACGTTGTTCCCCTGGTTAGAATTTAGTGGGGGCAGCTAAGTGGCGAAGCAGATAAAGCATCAACCCTGGATTCAGGAGGACCTAAGTTCAAATCCGGCCTCAGACACTTGACGCTTACTAGCTGTATGACCCTGCGAAAGGCACTTAACCCTCATTGCCCTGCAAAACACACACACACACACACACACACACACACACACACACAAACCCACAAAAAAACAGAATTTAGTGAAAATTTAAAAGTAATTTTTCCCACCCAACTTCTAGTGAAATCTATCCACAGACCCTTAAAGGGTTTGTGAACCCCAGGTTAAGAAGCCCTGGTGTATACCAAAAATACAATATAGTTCTATGGCAATATAGTGACACAGACATATCCATATATGATACATTGATTTCAATATGTCAAAGACTCATGATTTACTTCAGCAGCATGAGTATTCCCACTTCCAATGTGACTCCTTTATGCCTTTTCAGAGAGTTTCATGAAAACACCTAAAATGCTCTCCTGCCTCTTGTCAGTAATTTAGAGTCCCTAGGATCCTTCAAAGCTCAACTCTGATCCCATCTTCTGTAGGAAGCCCTCCCTATCTCCCCCAATCCCCAGCTGCTAATCCCTTCTCCTCTAAAATCACCTTCCACACACTCTGTATATACCTAACTATTTGGAGCAGCTAGGTGGTGCAGTGGATAGAGCACTGGCCCTGAAGTTGGAAGACCTTAGTTCAAATCTCACCTCAGACACTTACTAGTTGTATGACCCCAGTCAAGAAACTTAACCCCAAATGCTTTAACATCCGGGGCTATTTCAGTCATCCTGATATATATCTTGCCACTGGACCTAGATGGTACTCTCTCTTTCTGGAGGACAGAGTGAAGTTGGTGACCTGCACAGCCCTCCCTCACTTAAAAAATCCAATTCACTGTAAGTCGTGACATCACCCCAATGTCACGGTCCTCTTCGATAATGATGGACAAATAACAACCACCTAATTATTTGCATGTAGTCTCCCCCATTAGAAATGTGAGCTCCTTAAGGTCAGGGATCCTCTTTTTGCTTTTCTTTGCAGCCTTCTCAACTTTTTAATATTCCTTCATTCATGTGTCTTTCTTACCTGAAAGTCCTCTCTGTCCCCATGGACTCTTCCATTGGCTCTTTTCATAGTCTCCATTTTAAGGAAGTGCTCACACTAGCCATGTTCACTCCTTCCTTGCTCTGCAAGCTCTATTCTTGACTCTCCTGACTTCTTTCTCCACCATGTCCCTCTGCCAGTACCTTCTCTTTTTTTCTTAGCCTTCTTTTATGTGTTGCTTCACCCATTAGTATGAAAGCTCCTCAAGGGCAGGGATTATTTCTCTGTTTGTATTTGTATTCCCAGCACTAAAGACTATGCCTAGAATATAATAAGCATTGATACATGCTTATTGGTAGACTAGATTAAAAAATATATATATCACAGGGCAGCTAGGTGGCACAGTGGATAAAGTACTGGCCTTGGATTCAGGAGGACCTGAGTTCAAATCCAGCCTCGGACACTTGACACTTACTAACTGTGTGACCCTGGGCAAGTCACTTAACCCTCATTGCCTCACCAAAAAAAAAAAAAATCACCCAGTGGCCAACCCTCTGATGATTAATCTGTTTAAACTGAAATGCAGCTCCTCGATGTCTCTACATATTGTTAAAATCCTTCAAACCTTGAGTTTCACTGGTATAGACTTTGGCACAAAGGTCAATTTCATGACATGTTGAGGCAAGAGATTAAGATATGAGTCAAGAACTAGGACAGCCATCCATCTTTTCCCTAACTTCCATCTTCTCTTTCTGCTATGTGACATGTCAAATAGAGTGTGAACTTACTGTCAGGAAGGCTTGAGTTCTAACTCTACCTCAAATATTTACTAGATCTATGATCCCGGGCAAATCACTTAACATGTCACATCCTCCGTTTCCTCATCTGTGAAATATCGCCTACCTCAAAGGAATATCACCTACCTCACAGGGTTGTTGTAAGTATCAAATGACATAACCTATATACAAGCACTTTGCAAACCTTAAAGCTCTCTATATTATCATTATTATAGATATAATGCTTTTCATAAATCTTAAAAAATCTTAACTGTTATTTATTAGTACTCCTGTATACTAGCCTAAATGGACATTCTAGTGGTAATGGCATTAAAAATGAGCTAAAACATCAACTAATAATAGTTGCTATAACACATGAATAGGAGAAGTCTGAGGTCTATATATATTTGTACATGACCCTACTTAGACAAAATCCTTATGTCAATATCTATTCTATATCTATATTGATTCATTTCCTTTCTTTTCCTTAAATCTTCAACATGGATGTGATGTTCAGAGTGTGGAAAATAACTCCATATTTTTTCCCCTCCAGATTCACTGTTCACTCATTCAGTGTGCTGAACAACTCAGTCAATGAGATCAATAGCTCCCATTTGTCATCTAATTAACCCATCATTGATAACTGGGTTAAAATTAACTTTCTCATGCTAGCCTCTAAGAACTAGTTTTCCCCACATTTCTATATGCCTTGTTATGGACATTCCATCACTCACTTGTTTATTTTTCTCCTCACCAACAAAATATCTTAGTGTTGATGTTAATGCTTTTGTTTGTTTCATGTGGTTCTTGGATTAGCCTGTGGTAAAAAACTCATTTAAGCCACAGTCGCATGTTGGGTTTTTTTCAGCGCCATTTTAGCAACAGGGAGGATCTTGAAGTCTGACTCATCTGTTGATGAAACTTTTGTGGCCAGTGTTTACAAGTCAGTCTTCTCAACTTGGCTGGCAACATATTAAACTCTACTGACTGGGAATGTTTTTCCCCAGGAAAAAAATGGGGGGCTCTGGTCCCTTGTCATTGCTTGCACAAAATCACATTGGATTCATGATCAGATTCTGAATAGGGACTAAATTTAAGTCAGGAATAAAGCTTTGAAGACCAAAGACATCAGGAGTCACTCCAGGTTAAAATTGTGCATAAGGCAAAGTTTGCTTTTGGTACCTTGGAGTCTTGATTTTCTTTACTCTTTATCCCACTGGCCCTCAGCTCTCTTTTGTTCCCTTCTTGCTGCCTAAGCACACCCTACCTGCTAAGCTATGATGTCCTAGGCAAGTCTTCTCTTCCCAAGAAGTTGCCACATGCTTCAAAATGAGACTTCCTTTGCCTCTCTGTTAAGATTCCCACTCTTTTAAGTACTCATGTTAAAACTATGAAGCATATCAAAGGATACACTGAAAGTAATGTTTAAGCAGAGAAAGACTTGGGATAAGCAAAAAGCTCAATCTATAGGAGAAATAAAGCACAAAATGTGTCTTTAGGTAATTTCCCATGAAAATGCTTTAAAAGAGAATTTGTGCCATCATTCAAAAATGGCACTGATGTCTTAATAAAAACTAAAATGCAATAACTTGGATTTTAAAGGCAATAGTTATAAACTTAAAGCTACATAGACATTATCCCATTGTATATTTATTACCTGCTCTGAATTTTCAAGTCTTTTAGAGATTGTCTAATTGTACTACTATAGTACACAAAAACAAACCCTAGTGTCAATAATACATGTCTTTGTTAATCATGTTTACAAGAAACATGGATCTGTTTGATTCAAAAGGCTTAATTTAGCTTGTATTTTAAAAGGAATTAGAAAGTTTTATCTACTTCATACGAGAATGTCAGCTCAATTCAGCCAATAAAACAAGTCAAATGGTTATTTTGTAAAAAAATAAAACTGGCCATCAATGAAAATGTTCTTTATCTGATTATAGCCTTACAATGGAACTATAACACTCCAATATTTCTAGGTAAATGAAAAAGCATAGAATTCAGTTCAATCAACTGAGATTCCATTTACTATTCATACTGTTAAATGGGGGGGAAAAGTAATTTTAAAACAAACCAATGCTAGTAGAGTAGTTTTCAAGAGAGTGAAAAATGTTACAAATTTTAAAAAATAAGTGAGTTTTCTTGATTTAGTAATTCATTTAAAGTCTCAATTGTTAATCATATATACTTTAAACAAGTTGGTCTATAATACTGGTCATTACAGAATGAATATATATATATACATATATATATATATATATATAGATAGATAGATAGAGAGAGAGAGAGAGAGAGAGAGAGAGAGAGAGAGGAGAAAGGGAAGGAGGGAGAGAGAGAGAGAGATAATGTAGACAGATAATTAACATTAAATGCCTAAGACTCAAGTATTCAAGGCTGCTTAACATTAATTGTATAGTTAATTATATTGAGATTTGATTTCCTATACTAATTGATCCAAGCTTGCTAACATGACAATGATAAGTTGAAATGATCAGTGATAAGTTCACAATGATCATGGGAAAATGACTTGTATAGTCTACTCACTTACTAATTTCATGTGTGCTTATTTATTAGGCTAAAATTTTTTGTTTGCTGAAACTCAGGTGGGCTAAACCAAACCCTGGGGTCAATAGGCTGCATTTGTTTAAGGTACTCAGCTATTTTTTGTAATTCAAGATATAAAGAGTCCTTAATTTGATGTAAAGTTGGATAAGAGAGGCACTAAAGAATTATCAGGAGATGCTAAGATAGTCACAAAAACATTTATTTTTATTACTTATTTCTGTTCTCAAAGTGATTGGAATCCAGTAAATTGACAAAGATTTCCCTCTGAGTTTAAGTCGCAGTGACTAATTCCATAATGGTTTTCACACTCCCCCACTCCATTTGTACTTTGTATACCAGAATAGATCAAAGCTGATTTATTAGTAAATCAAAATGTACACAAAACAACCAATCCTCAAATGCCTAGTCACTCAACATTCCTCTGTATTGTAATGATTTTCTAACTTTTTGCAACTGGTCTACCACACTTAGGCTCTGGATATACCTACAGTACAATTTTTTTGCTAGAAACAGATTAACTCATCTGACACCCATAAATTACCCAATCTGCTTATTATGAATAATTCCTCCTTCTTTTATTTTCAATCTATCCATAAATCTCTTTTCTGTCACAATATCACTCAGCCCCACACTTGTTAGACCCATATTTGGGACAGGCATAGATATATTCCAAGCAGTTTTCATCAAGGCAGTCACAAAGTTCCATCTCACTCAATATCAGGAGGCCTTTGCTGAGCATTGCTTTTTGGTGGCTTTCATAGATTTTGTTCACTTGCCTATCTGAATTGGTTGAATTTGTTTGCCTTCCTTCTTACTCTGTCATCAACTCCTGGGGTAAATTTATTTTAACTATAAGGACCTCAAGGCTTTAGCGTTTCTTTCCCTGTTCGGGACTCTCTCCTACTTCTTCACAAATATTTCCTGAGTTTCTACTTTTCTTATTTTTAATTCTTTGTTATAATTGGTAGTTCTCTGAATCAGAGAGGAAGATATTTGGAAAAAAAGTTATATGAAAACAACAGAGATTATTTTGTAAGTCAGGGCAATTATGTTTAACTCCATAGCCTATCCACAATAACCTCAGAATGTTGGTCTACAATGAAGAACAAGCAAACACTTGTGGTTAACTTTAATTTTTTTTTTTTTGTGGGGCAATGGGGGTTAAGTGACTTGCCCAGGATCACACAGCTAGTAAGTGTCAAGTGTCTGAGGCCGGATTTGAACTCAGGTACTCCTGAATGCAGGGCCGGTGCTTTATCCACTGTGCTATCTAGCCGCCCCGTAACTTTAATTTTTAATTAATTTTTTTCAATTAACCGTCTTTTAGTTTCTCTGTCTCCCACTTCCTCTTCTTCCAATAAGAAGGAAGAAAAGAAAAACAAACCCCCTGCAACAATTATGTATAGGTTGAGCAAAGCACATTCCCACATTGGGCATGTTCAAAAAAATATATATCTCATTCTATATCTTGAGTCCATCATCACTCTGTCAGATTTTAAATGGGGATAAAATGTCACTTGCATGTGAATTGCTTCCTGCAGTTATTATGAGGAAAGAGATTCTTAAATCTAAATGTACTATAAAAGTGTGAATTATTACCATCAGTGTCAGCATTCAGCATCAGCATCACCTAGTGTGTAATCAAAAGAGCAAGGTAAATTTTTTTCCTATGAAGCAGCAGCTTAATTTAGAATGTAAGGCACTGGATTGGAATTCAGAGAGTCCTGGGTTCAAAGCCTGTCTCAGACACTTATTAGTTGTGTGACTCTGGGTAATTCACTTTTCTGTATCTCAGTTTCTTCACCTATAAAATGAGAGCATTAGACTTTATGGTATCTAAAGATCCTTTCAGGTCTGAACCTATGATCCTCTGGTACTAAGAGCAAAAATAATTAAAAACTCTGTAGAGAGCTGGAGTTGGTAGATTTATAAGGGACAGTTTATCTCATAAATGCATATGAGATGAGTCATGGAGTAAAGCCAAGGGACAAAAGATGGATGTTTCAATTTATAGGTTGTACACCACAGAACTATAAACAGTCAATTTAGAGACTGAAACCTGGGTAGGATGATCCATTGGTCCAGTTGCCAAGAGAATGAAAGAAACATTGAACAAGGGATTGTCTTTTCTTGGGAATCAGTGTTCTCATCATGTCAAGGAATTCAGATAGGAAGTAATGAGTTCAGAAAAATCTAATGACAATGACAATAATTTGTTATCCCTTAAAGGAGAGAAGGTTCCTTTGGAAAAGATGACATCAAAAAGAATTGCAGAAGGGGACACAAATAGATGGGGTTTGTTACTACCTTGCTAAAGCATCAGAAGGATTGAAATTTAAGAATACCTTAAAAGAACTGGCAAATTTTTTTGCATCAATTGCTGTACTTGGTCCTTTCTAAATTATATATGCATATATTTATATATGCATATATATATAATATATCTTCTTAAAACTACATGAAATAGAAGTTTACAGCTTCCTTTTTTTTTCTTGCAGGGCAATGGGGGTTAAGTGACTTGCCCAGGGTCACACAGCTAGTAAGTGTTAAGTGTCAAAGCCCAGATTTGAACTCAGGTACTCCTGACTCTAGGGCCGGTGCTCTATCCACTGTGCCACCCAGCTGCCCCCAGTTTACAGCTCTTACACATTCTTTTTTACTGTTTTTAATATCTAGGAATGTTTGTATTTGTTGATAATTATTAAATTCACTTTTTAAAAAATGTGCATATAAGAGATACAGAGAGGAAAGGAAGGAGGGAGAGAGCAATTGAGAGAGAGGAGGGCAGGAAAGGAGAGGGGGAAAGGAGAGTAAAAGAGAGAGGGGAGAAGAAGAGAAGGAGGGAGAGAGAGCAAGAGTGAATGAGAGAGAGAGAGAGAGAGAGAGAGAGAGAGAGTCTAGAGTGTAAAACTGTAAAGCCATAGGACTGAATATCTAATGGGTTTCAATCAGCGTGTTGATCATTTAGGGGAGATGGCATGGTACAAGGGCAGAAATATTTAACTTAAAATCAGAAGCCCTAGGTTTTGACTGCCTTCTGGTTTCTCTGGCTCCTTTCAAGTCAGCTAAAGTCCTACTTTCTGCAAGAACCCATCACTAATCTCTCCCCACACCTCTCCTCCAGTGACATTGCTGACTGCCTCCCATTTACCTTGTATATATTGTATATTCACATAGTTGTTAGCAGATTGTCTCCCCCGTTAGAATGTGATGTAATTGAAGGAAGGGACTGGTTATGCTGTGTCCCCCAGCACTCAGCAAAGTGACTAGCATGTAGGAAATACTTAATGAAGGCTTGCTGACTAATTTGATATGAATAGTGACTTTGCCACTAGAAATCACTTCAACAAATATTCACCAAGTATATCATAGGTGCAGGTAGGATATAAAGATTAAGTAGCACATCTGAGGAATTTGAATTGAAGCTCTACCTTGGCCTTGGACAAGTCCTTCTGGGAGCCTTGGTTTCCTTATCTGTAAAATGGAGACAATAATACTTCCATTGTTTATGTCATAAGGTTATTTTGAGGAAGAAAACCCCAAACACTGCAATTTAAAGCATCATATAAAAGTAAGTTATTTTATTATTATCATATATTTGGCTATTAACTCCACCTCTGTATTCAGTAAAGAAATAAACACAAGCTAGCAGTGATAAATAACATGAACCTAAACACAAAGTTTTCACCTTTTTCTTCCTCATCTCACCCTGCCTTGATTTGAAATCATCTGTGGGCTGGTGTCTAAATAGCACCAAATCAGGAGGAGGAGAGGAGGGAATGAATAATAAAATCATAGACACATACCTTAGAAATTATCTAGCATAGAGGTGTCAAACATGTAGCCACAACACTCCTGAGGGCTACCCCAACCAAATTAAAATGTAATCAGAAAATATTTAACAAAATAAGTAAAAATATAATAGAACATAGATAATTTTAATATGTGGTTTTCTACATCAATATGCAACCCAAAGGGATTCTTATGTATGGGCTCAGGCAAGAAGGCAGAAAGGAAACAATAATTTATAAGCCTCTACTATGTGACAAGCACTATGTTAGACATTTTACAAATATTATCTCATTTAATCATCAATAACAATCCTGAGAGATAGGTTCTATTAGTATCTTCATTTTACATTTGAAGAAACTGAGGTAGGCAGAGGTTAAGTGACTTGTCCAGGGTTACACAGCTAGTAAGTATCTGAGGCTTGATTTGAACTCAGATCTTCCTGACTTGAGGTCCAGTCTTCTATCCACTCTGCCACCTAGCTGCTTCTAGGGGTTCTCTTTTCTATTTGAGTTTTATAACATTGAACTAACACAACTCTCTCATTTTACAGATGAGGAAGCTGAGAACCTGAGAGGTTAAATGAATGTCCAAGGTCTTACTTTAGAGTAATAGTTAATAGAAGTATCAGAACCAGAACTCAGATCTTCTGTCTCCATTGCTCTCATTTGTTCTGCTCATATAAAGTATAGAGTTTGAAAACTTTTGAGTGACTGAGCTTCCCATTCCTCATCTGTCAATTCAATGTAATTTTCTACAAAAGTCTTCCTTTCATTCCTCATTGTGATCTCTAACTGACCCAGCCTTTTTGAGAATATATAATTAAAGTACAGTATTGGGAAGATTCCCTACCAAGTTGGAGAAGCTTCCAATATGGGTCTAGTAACAGATGACAACAATAGTACCAAAACTTTGATCTCCTTAATTTAGAACTTCCCTTCACTTATGAACTCATCTGGTTGTCATTGCTACAAAGACCCAATGATGTATATAATATGCTTTAAAATCCATAAAACATTACATAAATGTTACCCATTATTATCAATGGTATAATTCCTTCATACCTTCTAATCTTGCATAATTCTTACTTAAGTCATTCCTTAAATTCCTTTACAGAGCAAAGTCAACACACATTTAAGTGTCTACTATGTGCCAGTCACTGTGTAAAACACTGGGGAAAATTTTTTAATGATAAAATAAAAAAACACTGTTACTTTCCTGAAGGAACTTACATTGTAAGGGTTGAAAATGTATAGATAAACACAAGACATATACAGAGTAGATAAAAGAATTGATAGCATCTACCTAACAGAGTAGAGGTGTTCCTCTGAATTCTTTACTATTTTGTGGATACTAGTTCAACATTCAGACTCTCTCTTCTCCATAGTTTCTGCTGTACAACTAGCCCACCATCTTTTCTGGTCATATTTGATAATGGCTTTGTATCCCATTTCTCATGCATATGTTAGCAGTGATAATATACTTTATTAATAATCATTTTATTATTATTATCATTATGTTCATATCCTCTTCTAGCATTCTGACACTTGGTTGCCTCTACTGTAGCAAAGCCCATTTACAAAGCAAATGGCATTTTTCATTGCTCTTTGAGTAATGTACAGTTTTTATTTATTTGAAGTTCATATCATTCCATGGTTTTTAGGCATGTAGCATCAACAGGAAAATAGTGCTTTTTAAATGTTTTTTCAGCAGAGATCAGTTTAGGACAATTGAAAGCATTGCAGTTTTCCAAAAGTGATCCAATGGGCTCTATTCCTCTTCTTCGGTTCTGTGACCAGTTCATTATCCATCTGTGGTGCCTATCCAAGGTTTTAACACTGATGGGCTGATTCAGTGGGCTATCTGTGCAACTGCATGTCAGAATCTGGGCAATAAATATTCTTTATTTATTTGGTTTTTCCCCTATATTACTTGTTAAGACTGTAAAAAAAGAAGGCCTGGTTTTCAAAAAATAAGGGGATGGAGGAAGAGGACAGAGCCTGCAAAATGCAAACTGGTGAGCGTGCCTAGGATTTTATGCAAAATTCTAGGCTGTATTATTAAAGAGATGGTTTGTGATTAAAGACGGAAGTAACAATTACAAAGAGGCTTCAGGGCTTCATCAACAACAAGTTATACGAGATTGAAAGCTTTTTCACCAGGTTAACTAGACTGTTTGATGAAGAGAATGCTATGGACAGAGTATACCTAGATTTCAGTAGAGCATTTGACAAGGTTTCTTATTACCATCCTTACAGACAGATTGAAAAATCTGAACCAAATTATAATAGAATTAAAGAGATTCAGAGTAGACAATTATTAGACCCAAAGAAGAATCACTAATAGGCTGATATCAATTTGAATAGAGCTTTCTACTGGAATACCCTAAGGATAAAGAGATCTTGGTTCTGTGCAGTATAACTTTTTTTTTTTAATCAGTTTTTCAGATGATGATTTACAAAACATGCTTATCAAATTTTCAGGGTACTCAAAGCTGGGAGGGATAGCTTTAACACTGCATTATGGGGGCACCTAGGTGGTGCAGTGGATAGAGCACGGGCCCTGGAGTCAGGAGTACCTGAGGTCAAATCTGGCCTCAGACACTTAACACTTACTAGCTGTGTGACCCTGGGCAAGTCACTTAACCCCAGTTGCCTCACTAAAAAAACAAAAACAAAAAACAAACAAAAATCAAAAACAAAAACAAAAAAACACTGCATTATGAATTATTTAAAAATCACTTAATTGGCTACAACAGGAGTTCTCAAACTTTTTAGACCCCTTTGCACACTTTTTTTTTTTTTTGCGGGGCAATGGGGGTTAAGTGACTTGCCCAGGGTCACACAGCTAGTAAGTGTTAAGTGTCTGAGGTTGGATTTGAACTCAGGTACTCCTGAATCCAGGGCCGGTGCTTTATCCACTGCACCACCTAGCTGCGCCCCCCCCCCCTTTGCACTCTTAAAAATTATTGAGGTCCCCAAAGAGACTTTGTTTATGTGGGTCTTAACTATTGATACTTGACCATTTTAGAAGTTAAAATGTCTTCTTACTATTATGAAAATGGTTTTGACCTTGTAAGGCCCCTGAAATTTTCAGGGACATACACCCCAAACATTTCCAGAACCACACTTTGAGAAACATATCAGGTTAGAACATTGGGCTGAATCTAATCAGATAAAATTTAATAGGGATAAGTATAAAGTCTTCCCTATTTTCAAAAAATCTACTTCACAAGTACAAAATTGATCTTAACAATATCCGGGAGTAGAGTAATAGCTCAAAATGAGTCAACAGAATGACATCATAACCGGGAAAAAACCCCAAAAAACAAAACTTGTTCATTGTCAGTTGCCATTTTGCCTCCCTGAGGCCTTGACTGGATGAAGAATATAGACAAAATTGCTTTTAGTTCTGAGTACCACATTTCAGGAAGGCCACTAATAAATCAAAGTTTGTCCAGAGACCAGTGACCAGAATGAGGAGAAGATTGGATACCACATCATAAAATGGCCAGTTGAAGTGACTGGAGAAGTTAGCCTATTGAAGACCAAGAGGGGATATAAAAGCTTTTTATCCATTGTTTGGAGGACTGTCATGTGGAAGACACATTGGACTTGGACTATTGGTCCCAGAGGACCGAATTAGTCAGAAATCTGAAGACTGGCGGATTTTAGCTATTTCTTAGATAATAAAACAAAAATGTCCTAAAACATCATCATACAAAATTGGAAGAGGTCACCTCAGTGATTTTCAGGAACTTTGTGACTCTTCCCCTCACTAGAGGTCTTCAAACCTTTAGACTCGATAACCACTTTTCAAAAATGTTGTTCAATTAGGTGGCCTTTGAAGCCCCATCTTATTCAAAGATGCTTTGATTCCAGGAGGTAATTATTCAAATTATTTAAGTTGAAATGCAACTTTTGTCTCTATTATCTTCTTTTTTTTTTTTTTTTGGTGGGGCAATGGGGATTAAGTGACTTGCCCAAGGTCACACAACTAGTAAGTGTCTGAGGCCAGATTTTAATTCAGGTACTCCTGAATCCAGGGCCGGTGCTTTATCCACTGTGCTACCTAGCTGCCCCTATTATCTTCTTATTTGAAGAGAAAGTGGTTCTCTGGTCTGAATTATCACAATAACTGCCTTAATTCTCCACTTCATTTAATATGCATTGACACAGACTAATGATTTTGTGAAACATTTTGCAGTTCTGTTATTTCTGTATTCATGTGGAACTTCTCCAAGTTCTTAATATAGCAGGAGCACAAATTTGAACACTGTTTTAATGCCCATCTGCCTAATACTAAATATAATATGAGAAATACCTTGTAATTCCTAAATATACATTTCAATATCATGCTCAAATTGTTTTTTCTGTGAGCCTGTATTCAGTATGGCCTTGCCAATTTCTCATGCCCAAATCCCTATAGTCACTCAACAACATTTCTTCATTGGGTGCTATGTATATGTATAGTACTCTAACTATAATAAGCAGTAGTTGGGGATAGAGGGTAAAAATGTAAGAAGATCTTGCCATATATTGAGACCAAATATACTTACCAGAACAAAAAAACTCCTCAAAACCTCTTCTACAGAATCATAAAATGCAAACTACACAGAAAGTTTCAAAAATAGAATTAGTGGTTACTCAAGGAAGTCTCATAGGAGGTAAATTTTGACATGGGTTTTGAAGGGAATCTAGGAAATGGAATGATGAAAAGGGCTTATATCAGACAATGCAAATGACATGTACAAATGCAAAAAGTTGGAAAATAGCCAGGAGACAGCTTGACATAAAGAAAGAACAAGAAATGAGATATGCAAGTTGTATATGTTTAAAGAAATTCCCTGCTCTACAATTTATAGTCTTCTAAAGTTGCCTGAAGCACTAGGAGTTTATGTTACTTGCCCAAGCTCACACAGCCAGTATCAATGAGAGGCAGAATTTTAACCAAGGAATTTTGATTTTGGCGGGGGGAGGGGGGTGAGATTTGCAGGGCAATGAGGGTTAAGTGACTTGCCCAGGGTCACACAGCTAGTAAGTATCAGAGGCCAGATTTGAACTCAGGTCCTCCTGAATCCAAGACCAGTGCTTTATCCACTGTACCACCTAGCTGCCCTTGAACCAGGATTTCTTAACTCTGAGATCAGTTCTCAATCTAACATACCACAGAGGCTCTCATATAATTATAGAGTTCCAAGAGACCTCAGAGGTCGTCTAATCACTTCCTTGATCACCCAGAAATATAGCCAGGACTGATCACAAACAAGCTCTCTTTTAAAACCTCCACTTCTGAATAAGATGGTCCTCCATGATTTGGGATAACCTACTTTTTAGGAAGTTTCCTCTCTCACTGAACTGAAATATAGACACTTGTAAGTTATACATATAGTTCCTAGTTCTGCCTTCTGAGGTCAAATATAGGTCTTTTATACATGATAGTCCTTCAAGTTAGAAGACAATGATTGTGTCTCCCTACTTCCCCAAGAAGTCTTCTCTTCTTGGTTGAGTGCTAGGGTAGATACCTCATTAGAAAGGTAACAGTCTATTGTCAGCATGCTTTATTACCCAAAAAGAGTTTTAGCTGAAAGGTCTGACATGGATTTTTTAAAAATTTTGTTTTGTGTTGCTTTTGGCAATCTGAGTCATCATTGGAGATGACAAATCTGTTGAAAAGATTCATTCAGACAAGATTGGAATCCAGATACTGGACTTTGGCATTATTACGCCTTTTTGTAGAGAAAAAAAGTGCTTCCTCTGCCCATAGATACCACAGTAGAAAATCGATGATGTAGTAGATTCTAGATTTATACCAGGGACACCCTCAGAACAGCAACTGGAATGAGGGTCTCTGTTTTGCCAAACTTTCCTGGCTCAGTTTGCCTCCATTTTGGAAATGTCATTTTTATGAAGAATTTATATAGCCATGCAGAGCTAACAAGAGTGCTATCTATATCTTATTGTTCTTCATTTATTGAGAATCTGGTTGCCATCCAGCTAAGTGATGAGTAGTCTGGTGGAAAGCTACTTGGCTTGGAATCAGGAGACTGGAGTTTGAATTCTACCTCTGATGCTTATTCACAATGGATAGAGTGGTAGACCTGGAGTCAGGAATACCTGAATTTAAATCTAAACTCAAATACTTATTACCTATATAATGTAGGGTAAGTTCCTTAAATCTGTTTCCCTCAGTTTCCTCATCTGTAAAATGGGGATAATCAATATCCCTGGGTTGTTGGGAAGATCAGAAGAGATAATATTTGCAAAGTGATTTGCAAATTCTAAAGTGTCTTCTAATTGTTTTCAGTACTACCACCTCTGCCACCACTGTTACTACTGCTGCTGCTGCTACTACCACCACCACCACCACCACCACCACCACCACCACTACTACTACTACATGACAACCTCTCTGACTTTAGTTTCCTTATTTATAAAATGGAGATGAAAATACCTATACTACCTGCTTCATAGGGTTGCTATGAGGGAAATGCTTTACACATTCAAGCACAACATAAATGTGAGTTGCTACTATGAATGTAGCGAGCCCTTACAGCAAGTATATAGTTTTCCATTTGTGAAACAACAGATATGAATGTCCCACTTTATTTGTTGCAATATAGATACTGCCAAATTAGGGGATGTATGCTCTATAACCCCAAAGTCCAAGGATGAGTCCCTGAAGTACCTAGAAGGTCTTAAAAATTCTACTTATTATGTGGTTGTCATTCAATCATTTCAACATGTATAAGACCCTGAGTTGAGAAAGATTGCAAGCGGAAAGAAAATGGGACAGCAGAGAATGAGATGGATAGATAGTTCATGGAAACAATGGACATGAACTTGTAAAGACATGCTATGGTCCATGGATTCATGAAAAATCAAACATGACTGAATGACTTAACAGCAACAACTTACCTCCCTGGCTTCCTTTAAGTCCCAAATAAAATCCTACATTCTACAGGAAGCCTTCCCTAACCCCTCTTATTTCCAATCCTTTCCCTCTGTTATTTCCTATTTATCTGGTACATAGCTTGATGTGTATATATATATTTGTTTATATATTATCTCTCACATTAGAGTGTAAGCTCCTTGAGGGCAGTGTGAGAGCCAAAATTTGATATACAGAGTGTTATTTGGATGACTTGCCTTAATATTCGGGACCTGGAAATACTAAGGGAACTTTTAGGTTCACCCTCCCCTCTGAACTGCCCTTTTGAGATATTTCTCCCAGGCCAATAAGAAAGGAGCCTTTAAGCTTTAATTTACAAAAGGATCAGATTTTTTTACTTGGGAATTAATTAAACAACAAAGGTAAAACTAATAAAAATCAAAGATAAGGAAATAGAAAAAAAAAGAAATACAGATAAATACTCTTAACTCTAAACTTAACCTATGCAATCCCCAGATCGTTTCCAATTAAGCTAGTTCAAAGGAATTTAGGGTTTTCCATAACATTTTCAGAGGAGGAGAGACAGGTACACATAAGTCCCTGGTTTGCTTATGATGGCAACAATGTAGACCACAATTGCTGGACACAGTCCAGTTTCTTCCTCTCTCCCTCCTAAAATAGCCTGCTGTCATGGAAGCTCCAACACATGCACCTAGTTTAACTTAACTTGTTTTCTTTTTCTTTCACTCAGTCTGATGGCATGGTCAGAATCCATCCACCTGTGGCCTAGCACAATTGCTAGGTCTTGGAACCATGAGATGTGGTATGGTAACCTTTCCATAACATTTTGAGGTGTCATGGACACGTTACTAAATTTGGTTTTAATCCAGACACATGGTGGTAAGAAGTGTTATAGATTGCATAACTACCTCAACCCTGTATTATATAAAGGAGGGGAATGTAATATAATATTTATATATATAATAGATATATATATATATATTAGATATATATATCTATCTATTATATATATATATATATATATATATATATATATAGAGAGAGAGAGAGAGAGAGAGAGAGAGAGAGAGAGAGGGAAGAGAACCTGAGATCAAATGCGGCCTCAGACACTTGACACTTACTAGCTGTGTGACCCTGGGCAAGTCACTTAACCCTCATTGCCCTAATATATATATATATATATATATATATATATATATATATATATATATTTCTATGTAGTAGATGAAGTCATCTAAGAGGGAATGGTATCAGCAGCTTGTGGATCGGGGGAAAAAACTATAGAAACTGTGATTTTAGTTGGAATTTGAAGGAAGTCAGAGAAACTAAGAGGAGTAGATGAGGAAGGAAAGCATTCAAGACATGGGAGACAGTCCATGCAAAGGCATGGAGTTGGCAGATGGAGCAGTGTATGTGGAAAACTGCAAATAGGCCAGTGTAACTGGATTGTAGAGCATATAAAAAGTAAGTGATGAACCTTGTCACTGAAATTGTTGTTGATGTTGTTCACCAGTTGTTCTGAAAAAGGACTGATGATAGAATGGTGTGTTGACTTGTGCGTGAATTTGATTTAAGTGTGCAGTGATCAATCTCATTGTCTCCTCAAGAGTCATCAAAGTCCAGTAGCAGGACAAAAGTCAAGATGACTGGTGATGGCCCTGAAAGCCATGAGTGACCTTGGCTTTTCTGAATTGAGGTCTTTCCCAGGTCTCAGTTTGTGTGATGTAATACACATCTAATGGCTAAGTGTTGAGCCAAAAAATGGCCTAATTTGCTATAATATAAATGTGTGTATTTCTATCTATCTATCTATCTATCTATCTATCTATCTATCTATGTAAATCTGTGAGGGGAAGACCCTCAGTCTCTGGCTGGAACAGAAAACAATTGCTATAGCTCAGAGCTGGAAAGCAAACAGCTGCTGTAACATGATTTGAGTTTGAATATTGTGAGTGCTTAGTCTGGTCCACTGATGAGCCTTGAATGCCGAACAAAGGAATTGATATTTCATCTTGAAAGAAGCAGGGAACCACTGAAGTTTATTGAGTAAGAGATTAACACATACAGACCTTCATTTTTAAATCCAGGCTCCCACTTGTGTGAATCTGGGAAAGTCACTTAATTCCCACTGGTCCCAATGTCTTCCTCTATAAAATAAGGAGGTAGGGTACAGCTAAGTGGCACAGTGGATAAAGCACCAGTCCTGGATTCAGGAGTACCTGAGTTCAAATCTGGCCTCAGACACTTGACAATTACTAGCTGTGTGACCCTGGGCAAGTCACTTAACCCTCATTGCCCCACGAAAATAAAAAAATTTAAAAATAAATTTAAAAAAATAATGAGGTAGGACTGGATGAGCTTTATTCTCCCTTCCAACTCAAGATCCACAGTTTGAAAGTCCCATAAGAAGCATTATCCCAAGAAAAGAGAAAGTCTAAGCTTCTAGAGTAGTACAATGGAAGGCATGGTGTTTTGGGACTCAGAAGCACTGGGTTTGAATCCTGGCTCTGCTGTGTGCCTCTCTATCTTTGGAACTTGAAGGAAATCACTTAACCTGTTTGCATCTGTTTCCTCATCCATAAAATAAGGGATTAGAATGAGCCAATCTCATAGATCCCTTCCCACAAAACTCACACTAGGGTGGGACAATTAGCACTTTGTCCAGTCCCGGAAATATAAAAGAGGCTTCCAATTTAGCTATTGGGTCAGGTTTAAAAACAGCCAAAATAAAAAGGGACTGCTGTGGTTAGTTTGCCTCACATTTGGTCCTAACTTCTTTTGTTCTGAATATCCTAAATGTAATTGTCTTAATTCTTTTATTGAAGTATATTTCTTTCTTTTTTAAATATTTCCTTTCTTTAAATTTATGGAATAAAATAAGAATTTCCATAGCATAGTATAATAAAAAAGATGATTGCACATGAAACTTCAAATCTACTATGTATAATTTGCTATTTCTTTTAAATATATAATAAAGTAATCATATACATTTCTTTTTTTCCCTTTTTCCCCCCTCCCTTCTGCTCTAGAGATGGCTACCATTAGACACAACCATGGACATATATGTAAAATCCTTCTATACATGCTTCTATTCATCAGTTCTATCTCCAGATGTAGATGGCATCTTCCTTCATATGTCCTTTGTAATTCATTTTTTTAAGTTCCCGTTTATACCCAAGTCTCATCACAAAGCTCCATAATCTTATATTACAAAGGTGATTTTCAACTTCCTTAAATATCCTGATGCAAAGCTTAAAACCCCAATTATGTTATCAGTTCACTCAAAGGTTATTAACCTTTAAATCACAGACACCATAGGCAGTCTGGTGAAGCCCATGGATCCCTTCTCTAAATCACGTCTTTAAATAATTAAAAGAAATACCAATTTTCAGTTAGAGACAATTGAAAATAAAGGTGTATTTTCCTCAACCAAGCTCATGGACCCCCTGAAAATCACCCACAGGTTTCTTAGGTCACCATAGACTCCAGGTCAACAAGCCTGGAATTAGAACTCTGAAATGAAGATATGTGGGAAAACCATTATTTATATAAAGAATTTGAGAAGTAAAAGAGGCCTAAGTGGATAAAGCACCAGCCCTGGATTCAGGAGGACCTGAGTTCAAATCAGGCCTCAGATGCTTGACACTTACTAGCTGTGTGACCCTGGGCAAGTCATTGCCCTCATTGCCCCACAAAAAACAAACAAAAGATATTTATTATATATCAGGCACCATGTTAAGTGCTAATGATTCAAATTTTAAAATTAAGAAAATCCCTTTACTCAAGGAGTTCACATTCTAACAAGAGAATACAATATGTATAGCGGAGTGTTGACCAAGCGAGTCATAATGATGGGGAATATGTAGGATAATTCATGGTAGTCTTGATTTGATTATAATTCCCACTAGAGTGGGCAGAATAGCATAAGAGAAATATATGCATGACATGAAGATGGTAAGGGAGTAGGATGGAGGTTCTGGGTCAGGCTAGTTAGACTGAATGCTCAACAATTAGAAGCAGTAAGGCCCAAGGTGAGAGCCAGAATAACAGGTCAAAGATGGGCATGTTAGCATATAGAAATATGGCATCAAGCTGTCCTGCAACAATGTATTAAGTACAGGTTAGACTAGAGAGAAAGACTTCTCTATTAGTATCAGAAGTTTCAATATCGACCCTCTGTGCAAAATGTCTCAGCTATGAAGGGATTATCATCACGGTCCACAATAAGGTAAAAGAAATTTGTGATAAAAGGAAGGGGACCTGCCCTTGCTTCCTAATCCAGGTCTATTTCCCACCCCTGACAATCCAAGCCCCTCTCTTGGGTGCAATCCAATCCAAATCAATCCACTAAACATGTGTTAAACACTGTGATAAGCACTGAGGATACAGTTAATAAAAAGAAAGACAATCCTTTTCCTCAGAGTTTACAGTCTAATGAGGAGAAACAACACAGAAAAAAGGCAGGAAAGGATGGGGGACAGGTAGGTTGGGATAACAGGGGAAACAAGGCACCAGTATATCTTTTTCTGTGGAGTTGAAGCCAGGCAGAGCAGCAGATACAGAGTGGAGTGAACCAAAGAGTCCAGTTTGTGCTAAAACACAAAGGAAGGCATTCGGAGATGTTTGGTATTATACCCTCTAGTGCTCCAGAGGGGAAAAGAAGCTGAAGGAGGTGGTGTCAATCAGGGTCCCAGTTAGCAAGGGGGTGGTCAGTTTAAAAGCAATTAGCTTATCCTCAAAAGGGCAGCTTATTATGTAAGGTTGAAACCAGGCAGGGCTGCAGATGCAAAGTGGAGTCATCTATCCAATGGTCCTCTTCCTACTGTGTCTGTTGTACTTTCATGATATCCCAGGGAAGATGAAAATGCCTGCCACCCCTCTTTTCCATCCAAATCAAGACCTATTGCCATTCTATAGACAGACATAGGCTGGACTCATTGGGCCGCTGGTCACACTTCAATATAACTGTACCTTAGTGACTCACAGGAAAGTCATCTAAAGGGCAATAATAACAATAATAGTGAACATTTATATAACTCTTTAAGGTTTGTGGAACACTTTACAGATATTATTTCACTTGAACCTCACAATAACTCTGGGATGTAGATGCTACTATTATCCCCATTTTGCAGATGAGGAAATTGAGATAGACTGAATTTAAGTGAGTTGGCCAGGGTCACACAGCTAGTTTCTGAGGTAGGATATGACCTTGAGTGTTCCTGGCTCCAAGTCTAAGGCATTAGCCACTGTGCCACCTAGCAACTTTAATGAAAGCAAAGGCTGATGAACTTTAGAGGGGGGAGCCCAAACCTTTCTCCTCATCCCCAGCTGATTCCTTGATAGTTTGATACAACCCTGTTCCTTTATCAAGGAGTATGACTTCTGTCCAGGTGTCCTATCTCCCCACTTTGCCCCCAGGTTCCAGAGTGACTAGTTACCAATAAAAGCAATTTATCCTAGCATTAAGTATTTCTTTTAGTCACATGGGAGATGCTGGAAAGTACATTATCCTGCCATCTTCACCATGCTTTGTAGAACATTTATCCCTGTGGTTCTTCATCACTTCCCCTGGATTCCAATTTTAAATAAAATAGTTTCCATTAAAGACCATCAAAGGCTTGGTTTAAAAGGTGTCTCTGAAATCACTGGAAATTTAAAAGAATCTTCAATCTACTTCTAAGAAATTACTGTGGGGACAGCTAGGTGGTGCCATGGATAAAGCACCGGCACTGGATTCAGGAGGACCTGAGTTCAAATTTGGTCTCCAACACTTAATAGTTGTGTGACACTGGGCAAATCACTTAACTGTCATTGCCCTGCAAAAAAAAAACAACCAAAAACAAACAAAAAAACCCCTGTAATTTCATGGACTAGCAAGGTAACATGACTGTGTCAGATGCCCTATTTCCAAAGTGACCAATGACAAACATTTTCATTGTTTTTTTAATATTCCCCATAATTCCACTAAAGTTATCTTCATTTTAATTAATTGGATATTTAAAGAACTATGTGGTTGGGTTCGGTTTTGCCTAAAGTCTTTGTTTCTATAAAGAGAACATAATAGAGCTTCTTTTGTAACTAGAAAATTAGTGGCAGGTCCTGTATCTAAATGCATGGAGCAGTAGTAACCCCAGTTTCTTGATTAACTGACAAACCCCTTCTGTTTGTAATGGCCAAAATCAAGACGGTAATGGTTGTTCAATGTAGACATAAATCTCATCAAAGTTAAACTCTAGAGATTAGACAGCAGCTTAGAAAAAAAAAAGTTCATACTAAGTTTTGCAACTAACCTTTGTTTTGGGGTTTAATGGAAACTTTTCTAGTAGAGGAAGTGCAGATGCTCTAAGCCAATAAGCACATTATGTTCTCTTGGCCTAGGTATATGGAATACCATGGATGGAAGGTGTATGTTTGGTATTGATAAATATAGATATTCCATTATGCTGTTTTCAGTACACTAATATCTAAGATTAAACCAAATATAGCTTGCTGAGAGAATTATTTTGTGGATCTAAGGCATTTTTCTTAACAATTTTCAGATCTATTTTAATGATTGTCATTTGACTTTTGTCATTGACTTTCTTTTTCTGAATCTCTACTACCCTCCAAGCTATCAATATAACACTAAAACATTTGGTGACTTCACATTTTTAAAATCAGTCAGTTGAAGAGAAAAAGCACCAATAAAATAGACTTTTTGACATTGTCCAAAACAATGGATTCCAAATTTTTTATCTCACACCCCGTAGGTCAAAATTTTTTGAGTGCACTCCTCCAGTATATGCATATTTGCTATTTATAAAGCATGCATTCACACTATTGTGTTAATATATTATATACATTATAAAGCATACAAACATATAAACAAAAAAGGATTGAATGATTTTTAAAATTTTTATTATTTATTTTTTTTTTGGTGAGGCAATTGGGGTTAAGTGACTTGCCCAGGGTCACACAGCTAGTGTCAATCGTCTGAGGCTGGATTTGAGCTCAGGTACTCCTGACTCCGGGGCCCGTGCTCTATCCATTGTGCCACCTAGCTGCCCCAATTTTTATTCATTATAGTACACAAACAAACCTTCAAATACAAAGTGACCTAATATACATCGTTTTCCAAAAATATCTGTGCATGCCCGGGGGATAGCACAGACTTACACATCGTTTCATTAATAATAAGTCAAACAAGTGAATTCCTTTTGGTAAAATACTTTTTTTTATTGAAAGCTACGTAATACAACAACAAATAATAGGTTATAAGTCAGTGAACATAACAGTTTCTCAGCTTATGAAGAGATTAATTATACATAATGCAAAAATAACAATCAAAAGTAAATAATCTTGGATTTCTTTACATGGCTTTGCTTAATCACATTTTAATTTCTTATACATGTTTGGATATTCAATTAAGTTTTTGTGTGAGTGGGAGGAATAGCAAGAAGGTTAGTTTGACTGGACAGTAGAGTGTAGGAAGGGGTGAATAATAAGTAATAAGGTTAGAAAGATTGGGGGGGGGGCAGCCAGGTGGTGCAGTAGATAAAGCACCAGCCCTGGATTCAGGAGGACCTGAGTTCAAATCTGGCCTCAGACACTTGACACTAGCTGTGTGACTCCGGATAAGTCACTTAACCGTCATTGCCCTGAAAAGAAAAAAAAAAGAAAAGAATAAAAAGACAGAAAGATTGGGTGGAACACAATAGAGAATAGCTTTAACATGCAAAACAAAAGTTTATATATGAGCCAGTGTTTAGCACAGTGCCAGGCACATAGTTAGTGCTTAACAAATACTTGCTAACTAGATCCTAGAGTCAATAGGAAGCTAATGAAGCTTATTGAGTAAGTCAGGGGCTCGGTGGCAAGGCTGATATGTTCATACTATGATTTTAGGAAAATCACATTGGCAGCTGAGTAGTGGGTGGATTAGAATGGAGGGAGACTTGAGTTATTTTAGGAGTCCAGTTGAGAGGTGATGAGCTCCTGAATTGGGTTGGGGGAATAGAGAGAAGATGAATACATCCCAGAAAAAAAAAAAAACTTTTTTAGAGCACAAAACCATAAATTTGGAGATGAAAGGGATCTTAGATATATTATGAAGATAGAAATAAAAAGATTCCATAACTATTTATATATATGGAATGACTGAGAGCAAGGAGTCAAGGTAACACCAAGAATTAGGAACATTCACAACAAAGATAGGTTTGCTAGGGGGAACATAATATAGTGAGCTCTGAAATGAAGACCACAGTCCATCCATGCCTGCTCATCCTGTACAAATCATTCTGTCCAACTCAAAATGAAAAATAGGAATGACTCATAAGTCACACACATCCCCCAAGGGATATATGCTGCAGTCATGAGGTGATTTCATGGACATACTGGTGGAAATGAGGAGGATTTTTTTTTCTAATGGCACCTACACAGCTAGTGCAATGGATGCCCAAATCATAGCTAGATTGTAGATTCCCTGAGAGACCAATTCTAGGCAGAGAGTTTTAGTTGGGAACTTCCACAGTGGTGGTAGGAGGGCAGTAGAGGAGTGTTGTGCATAATTAATGGAGTAGGTATGGTTGTGTTGGAGACAAGCCCCATAATTTGCTATCCTCAAATGGTTGATTCCACATCTTTTTGGATCACGCTATAACACTCCCCCATGGGTGACAGCTCCAACTTTAGAAACCACTGGACTCGAAAAAAACAACGAGTTCACTGAACTTTTCACACTTCAGTTGGCAGATTTTGCTGACCAAGTAAAGTGCACATTCCTTAAGTCAGCATTCAAAATGATCAACAATCTGATACAACCCCATATTTCTAACTCCACTACCACCTTCCATCTACTCCATGATCCAAAGAAGTTAGACTTCATAATTTCTAGTAAATATCCCCAGTATCTTATAGTTATTAAGAAAAGAGGAGTCTGGGATTTTCCCTTTCTTGATATTCATAATGCCTTTTTAAAATCATTTTAGCACAAATAGGCAATAACATCGAACCCCTGTGTTTTGGTATTAATCTACTCCATTTTTTGCCTGTGAAATAAGACTGTCAAAAGATAAATAAATTTTTGGCATTGAGGATTTGTTGGGTGGGTTTTTGTTGTTTTTTTCTTTTTTTGTATGCACATTTTTAAGTCCCTAGGAACCCTGAAGAGCAAAGAACCAAGTAGCAGACTCTGTCTATGTACATAAACTGGGTTGGGGGGGACCCTAAAAACTAAAATAAATAAATAAATAAATAGATTGTGCATGTGTCTAGGGCCAAAGTTTAGGTAGTACAGGACTTTGTAAGGGCCAAATGTAATATGGGGAGAGTTAATTGGGTGGCTCACCATAATATTGGGGTTCAGAAAATAATGAGGAACCTCTAAGTTCAAAGTTTCCTCCCTTCCAAACTGTCGTTTTTAGTTATTTCTCCCAGGCTAATAAGAAAGGAGATTAACAGCCTCTTTTCCACAAACAAATCAAGTTTTATTAATGGGAATAAAATATATAACAAAGGTGAAATTAATAAAGCCAAGGACAAGGAAATAGGGGAAGAGAAAAATAGATAAGCTCCCTGGCTCTAGCAAAGACTGAAACAATCCCCAAACTTGCTTCCAGCTCAGCTAATTCGAAGAGCTGGCCTTGTTTCTATTAACTCACCATCTGGGGTCCATAGTTTCTATAGGAGTCAGCTGTGCAGCCCCTCTCCAGTCCGCTCTCTGAAGCTCACCAACTGGAAAGCAAGTTCCCAGCCTCAGCGTTCTCCTTTTCTACTTTTTCTCTCCCTCCCCCAAAAGGGAGGTCCTTCAATTTGCTTGGCCAAGAGTGGTTCCCCCTAGTGACGTCAGTAGTATATGTCACTCAGGGCAGGCCAGGTGTAGCCTATATCTAATAATCTCAAGTAGGTACCTAGTCAATTTCTCAAACAATACTAGATCAATCAGGTGGGATCCCTGGGTTTCTGTCAAATTCCATTATTTTATTACAGCTTCAAACTGTTCCTTGGCATGAATGCACTAATCTCTGGAAAATCGACATACAGAGATGCCATGTGGGCATGGTCAAACCTCCTAGTCTATTGCAAACATGCCCAGGAGTAAATTTCCTCAAGGACCACTGGGGAATGCAACCCACAAAAACCCAAGTGGTCCATTGACTTTAGCTTCCCATTGGACATCAATGTTTTCTTGAATCCATTTGAAATAAAGGAAAGAAAGTAACCGGCTGTTAACTCTTGGGAAGGAATTCATGTCAAATAGGGAATGAATTCAACAAACTATATGCTTTATAGATAGTGGTTTGGTGGAGGGGAAAAGGAGGTAAGAAAGACTCTCATAGGGAGAGAACTAGGTTCGAGCTCAAAGAAAAAGAATGGCTGTCATGGAAAATGTCAGTAAAATACTAAGGAAATTCATTTGCTTTAAATTTTATATGGTGACTAATCCACACTGTGATGTATCAGACATGGTTTTTGGCAAGCTTTATACACTGGAGCCAAACACATTAGGACCAACATCTAAAGTTTTGAAAAATGCCAGAGGGTTTTAATGTCCATAACCCTGCCTTTCAGTGCCAAACCTTGGAGTCCCCTTTCTACTTAGCCTTACAGACTCATCACAGTTCCGAACTGGAAAGGACTTTAGAGTTGTTCAAGCCTAACGTATACCCAGACAGGAATTTCTTCTACAAAAGTAGTCATCTAACCTCCCTTTGAAGAACTCCAGTGTTCTGCCACTTCTGGAGGCAGCCCACTCTCCATTTGCTAGCTCTGATCTTTCCTTACAGACTTCCTAAATCTGTCTATTTACAATTTCCAAGCATTGCTCTTGGTTCTGCCTAATGGGGCCAAACGAAACAAATCCACTCCCTCTTGCTTTTAACAACCTTTCCTATACCTGAATATAACCATTCATGTCCCTAGTAAGTCTTCTTTCTCCCAAAATGAGAATACTCATTTCCTTCAACTGATCTTTAGTACATCTTGAAATGATGTGAAATTATGCTGAGGAAAGGGAAGGGAAGGTCCAGTTGTTAGCAGTTCCTTTTCTGAAGTCACTTGGCATTTGTTTTGGATTTAGACCTCTACATATACCTTCCCTGCAATGGAATGAAATGTCAGAAAGAGAATAGATAGGTTATTTTTGTCACCGTATTCCCAGTTCTGAACACAGTCCCTAGCAAACAGAAGGTGTTAATATCATGCTTACTGGGTTGAACTGAAAAGAATATCAGTTGAGTTGTATAGTGGAGAAAAATCGGCACTGTTTTTTAATTCATGAGGGAAAAATCTTAGGATTGTGTAACTCTTTAAATGATGAGATTAAAAGTATCTTGTGAACTGGAAAGAAAACTACATTGTACATCTGACATACAGTTTATGAAAAAGTTTCCTTGGGAAAACATAGGGTTTTATTATATGGTACAGATATCTCATTTAATGGAGTTAAAATCCCATCTTCTCCAGAAAGCCTTTCATAAACACTCTTAACTCCAGTGCCTTCCTTCTTTAATTATTTCCTATTTCTCTTTTACATATCTTGTTTGTATATATTTGTTTGCTTGTTGTCTTCCCCATTTTATTGGGTTTTTTGTTGTCATTTTCTTTTGGTGTTTTTGCGGGGCAATGAGGGTTAAGTGACTTGCCCAGGGTCACACAGCAAGTAAGTGTCAAGTGTCTGAGGCCAGATTTGAACTCAAGTCCTCCTGAATCCAGGACCGATGCTTTATCCACAGCACCACCTAGCTGCCCCCTTCCCCATTATATTGTGATCTCCTTGAAGGCAGGGTGTGTCTTTTGCCTTTTTATATCTCCAGTGCTTAGCACAGTGCCTGGGACTAGTGGGCACTAAATTAATTGACTCACTAAAAGATCATTGGGGGCAGCTAGGTGGTGCTATAGATAAGGCACTAGCCTTGGATTCAGGAGGACCTGAGTTTAAACCCAGCCTCAAACACTTACTAGCTGTGTGTCCCTGGGCAAGTCACTTAAACCCCATTGCCCTGCAAAAAAAAAAAAAAAGAAAAGAAAAGAAAAGAAAAAAAAGATTGCTACTACCTTCATTAAAAAGGGAAAAGTACCCACATGTGTCAAAATATTGCTCTTTTGGGGTGGCTAGGTGGCGCAGTGGATAAAGCACCGGCCCTGAATTCAGGAGTTCCTGAGTTCAAATCCAGCCTCAGACACTTGACACTTACTAGCTGTGTGACCCTGGGCAAGTCACTTAACCCCCATTGCCCCACAAAAAACCAACCAAACAAACAAACAAACAAAAAAAGATCATTGGATCATAGCTCTAGAGCTGGAAGGGACATGGGAGGCCATCCAGTCCAACCCCTTCATTTTGTAAATGAAGAAAATAAATTCTAGTCAGATTAAGAGGCTTATCCAAGGTCATGCACACAGTAAATTCCAGAGATATGATTACCGAATTCTGTTGATTGGCCTTTACAATCTCTCTCATATATGCCTCTTTCTCTCTTCTGACTACACCACCACCTTGGTGCTGGACCTCATCACCTCACATCTGGACTATCCCAATAGTCTTCTGGTCAGTCTCCCTCCCCTAGGTCTCTCTATTCTAGTCTATTCTTTACTCACCTGTCAAATTATTCATCCTAAAGTATAAGTCTGACTATGTCACACCTTCATCCCATTCAAGAAACTCCACTGGTTCTCGATTACCTTCAGGCTCAAATATGCAATCCTCTGTTCAGCCTTCAAAGCCCTTTTTAACCTGCCCCCTTCCTACATTTCCAGTCTTCTTACACTTTACTTACTCCTATGTACTCTGTTAGAGGCTATGTCCACTGATTGGCATCCCATGCTTCCTCTCACTTGGGCCTAGACTTTCTCTGGAATCCTTCTCCTCCTTGCCTGCCTCCTTGACACCCTGAGCAATCATCATCTTGGGCCTCCCCTCTCCTGACTCGTGATTCCCTCCATGGATCACTATTTTTAGTTATGAATGTACTCACTCTCTCTAAAGTCCTCCATCTCCTCACCTATCAATCTTTCCAACTCTTGAATTGCCCTTTATTTGTTGTTTTCCTCCATTAGAATGTAAATTCTCTGAGGCAGAGTCTGTCTTGTATTCTTAAATTTTTATCCCCAAGATTTATCATAGTATACGGTTCATAATGAGCACTCAGTAAATGTTTTATCTCTTTATGTAGGCAGTGACATGATTTCCTCCTGCTATTTTGTTAAACCCTCCACATTATTAGTGGTTAATAGACAGAGCCTGAAATTGAATTTAACTTATTTTTAATGTTTTGGATTGAACTGGTTTCATGTTTTCCATATAAAATCCACAGTTTTATTATATGATTTTTCATTCCCATCCTTTCCTTTCCATAGTCCAATGATCTGGCTTGTACATTACCATGTCAGCCAGATAATAAACCCTTCCAAGCAACCACAGGAGAGATTTCTCCCATTGCTCTAGGGTTAATCGCTATATAAAAATGAACCTTTTCACCTTAAGATTAATTCAACTTTCCTTCTTCCTCCTTCCCTATCACCTATATATTTTTTTCATTTTCTTCTTTATTTCAAATTCTACTTCTTCCATCTTTTCTCCAATCTGTCAGTTTACCTATCACCAGCCCCTTTGCCAAATCTTTCAGGATCCTTAGCTTTGTTTGAAGCTATCTATGCTATAGACTAGAAGGTGCCATTTGCAGACAGGCTTTTTTATTTTTGCTTATTTGCCCATTAAATAGTATAATGCCCTGATTTTGTAAAAAAAAAAAATACCACCAGTCACTTAGCAATGATCTGCGTGGTCATCTCCACCACAAGCAGTCCCATTATGGTTACCACCATTTTGGTTTTCCTTATTGTAGCTCTCCAAATCTTACTTAACCCTCTTTATGTTAATCATGACAAAACAACTTTCATTGCTAAGTGTTGTTCCAGCATTTTTAGCATCTCAAGGTCACCATGCAGCTATTTTACGTTTTTAGAAAGAGAAAAACCATTCCAGAGGTGTGTAGAATACATTTTTCATATGGTACACTTTAGGGCTCTCCTGCTAAAAGTTGTAGGAGAGAACAAAAATGTCCAGCTCTGCAGTATTTCAGCATTCTACTCTGCCACAGCCTAAGGGAAGGGAGTCTCTTAGTGAATGCAGATGTTCACCCAAAACTTCCAAGAAGAATTAATGCATTTCTATCCAAAGTGTCCAATTCCTTGTTTGTAAAATAAAAAAGGCAACTGAAACCTTAGTGATGTCAGGCTTCAGAGTACATGCCATGGTAAGACCCTATTGGAAGATTACCTTCAAATTATTTCCTTTTGACGCTTCAGGGATTAAACCCATTAAACCCATTTGGATGAAGAACAGAACAACTGCCAAGAAAGATGTCATTGAAAGAAGGTTCCATAGAACTAGAAAAAATTCTGTTTAGAAGCATGCATTTTGTCCAAGTCGACAAGGCTGAATAAAAGCCAAGAATCTAAAACTCATCTTCCCACACCAAGTGTCCAGACACCAGGGAAACCTGTTCAGACCCCATCATACAACTATTTCCTTATGAAATTCATACAAGCTTCCTACAGGGCATTTTTCAAGAAATGTGAAAGCTTCTGATAAAAGACCAAAAGTCTGTACCATGAATAGAGTAAGGTATATGAGGCAGTGTGTCTAAGTGGATGGAATTTTGTACTTAGAGCCAGGAAGACCTGGCTTCTAATTTTACCTCTAATACTTCATTGTTGTGTGATCATAAGTCACATAATCTTTCTCAATCTCAGTTTTTTCATCTGTGAAGTAGGGATAATTGTGCCTCACAGAGTGATCATAAGACAGCAAGGTGGTGTAGCAGATAGAGTCTTGAGCCTGAAGGCAAGAAGACTGAGTTCAAATCTGGCCTCAGACGCTTACTAGCTGTGCAACCCTAGGCAAATCACCTCCCTTTTGTCTGCCTCAGTTTTCTCAATTGTAAAATGGGAATAATAACAGCACCTACCATACCAGGTTGCTGTGAGGATGAAATGATATAATATTTATAAAAACATAGAGGGGGCAGCTAGGTGGCGCAGTGGATGGAGCACTGGCCCTGGAGTCAGGAGTACCTGAGTTCAAATCCGGCCTCAGACACTTGACATTTACTAGCTGTGTGACCCTGGGCAAGTCACTTAACCCCCATTGCCCCGCAAATCCCCCCCCCCAAAAAAAAACCAAAAACATAGCCCAGTGCCTGGAACGTAGTAGATGCTTAATAAATACTTGTTTTGTCCTCCTTCCTGAAGCTCACTCACTTAGTCAAGAAACATTTATTAATGGGGCAGCTAGGTGGCGCAGTGGATAGAGCACTGGCCTTAGAATCAGGAGGACCTGAGTTCAAATATGGCCTCAGACACTTAACACTTACTAGCTGCATGACCCTGGACAAGTCACTTAACCCTCATTGCCCCACCCAGAAGAAGAAGAAGAAGAAGAAGAAGAAGAAGAAGAAGAAGAAGAAGAAGAAGAAGAAGAAGAAGAAGAAGAAGAAGAAGAAACATTTATTAAGCATCTACTCTGTGAGTAACTGAGAATTTAATATAGCAGCTATGTGGAGGATGAAGTGGAAAGAGGAGAGGCTGGGTTTAAAATGACTGATTATTCCAGGCTATTGTAATAGTTCAGAAAGAGGTCAAAAGGGCTTCACCTAGGGTGGTTGTAATGTGAATAGAGAGAAGCAAACCAAAGAAATGATATGGGTGTGGCATAGAGAAGACTTGGCAATTAATTTCATATGATCAGTCAGTGAAAGTGAAAAGTTGAGACAGACTTTTTGTTGGGAAAGTTGGGTGACTGGAAGAATAATGGTTCCTGCAAAAAAAGAAAGAAAAATTAAAACAAGGGACAGAGTTTGAATAAAAGATCAGTTCTATTTCAGGCATGTGAAACATGTTATATCTATGGGACATTGCACTTCAAAATGTCTGGTAGGCATTTGGTAATATGGGACTGAGGTACAGGAGAAAAAATAAGTTTGGAAATACAGATAAGGGATTTACATACCAAGTTTCAGAAAAACTACCAATCTACATTGGAAAAGAGGGCTTCTTACCCAGATGTTTACTGTTCCCATCAAATCATAAAGTCTAGTTGCTCTGCCTATGCCAAAGCCAAATTTCCATAGAGAGTAATGTATTGCTATAATGTAAGAATAGCAATAGAGATTCTCAGAAATTAATAGGAGATAAAAGAAGCAGTGATAAAACCTAAATTCTGAAATACTTGTACACGAGTGCCCAAAATATGGTTAACAAACAAGAACTAGTGCTCCTAAGGCAAGAAAGAAAATTGAACCTTGTAAGTATTACTCAGAGAGGCAGGGGTGAATAGAGTGCTGGTCTTAGAGTCAGGGAGATCTGTATTGATGTCCTTCTTTGGACAAAATACTAGCTGTGAGAAAAAGGGTAAATTACTTAGCCTATCAGTGCTCCTAGGCAATTCTAAAACATTATAAATCTCAGACCAGTGGTTTCTTTCCATCAGTAAAGAGGTTTTCTACATTGGAGGTTATCTACACCAGTGAAATAACTTAATCACAGATTAAGACCAAAAAAATAGGATTAATGTGACTTGGTAGAATAAGACAAATGGGTGGACTATATCTCTGGAAGAGTATGCCATTTCAAAAAGCAGATAGATACTTTTAAAAGTAATGTAGTAGGGCAGCTAGGTGGTGCAGTGGATAAAGCACCAGCCCTGGATTCAGGAGGACCTGAGTTCAAATCCAGCCTCAGATACTTGACACTTACTAGCTGTGTGACTCTGGGCAAATCACGTAACTCCAATTGCCTCATCAAAAAAAAAGTAAAAAAAAGAAAAAAAGTAATGCGGTAGCAATGTGTACTAAGAGATGTATTCCTGTGGAGATGTGTAGGAATGAGAGACTGAAACATGGTGGAGAGCATTTAAATGAAGATAGAAATAGAAGTGATATTATGATCAGCATATACATCAAACTTCTTGGAAAGGATAAAAGAAATGAAAAGTCCATGAATCCCAAGCCTGACTCAATTCAATTCAGTAAACATGTATTAAGCACTTACTATGTGCCAGGTACGGTCTTAAGTGAGAGGGGTATAAATAGGAGAAAAGTCCTTGTTCTCAAGGAAGACAACACAGTTTTCCCTCATATGGAAGCTGGAAATGAGAGGGTAAGGAGGGGAAGACATCAGGGGTTACCTGCCACAGGGGTATCTTGTTCCATGGAGTTCAAACCAAGAAGAGCTGCAGATGAAAAGTGGAAAGTGAGCTGGAAAGTCTGGTTCCTGCCCTCTCTAAAGGACAGTTTTAGGAGGAGTTTTGTACTCCACTCTGTAAGACTCTAATCAGAGGGAAGGAAACTGAAGAGGATCCAAAGGCATTGAGTATCCAAGGCAGAATTAAACACCATGATGAGATTTCAGAAGCATGATAATGTTGTGGAGGGAGAATGTTAATTATCTAGACATCATCTGAATATCTCTATATGATAAGCAGAGGAAGCTAATGACATCTTGGTTTGCTCTAATGATAACCGAAGAAAGAAGTCTTGAGAAGAGCTCGTATTCTGGTCCTGATTCTCACCAATAAAGAGGAACTGGAATTTGAAGTAGAAATTCTGGGCTTCGGGGGTTGAAGTGGCCACTTCATCCTAGAATTCATTGTAGAGAAATAAAGGAGAGCTACATTTTGGAAGAGCAAGTTCAGAAAAAGATAAAATCCCCAAACCCCAAATCCCATAGATAATTCAACTAGAAGGATAGGAAATTGTCAAATTTGAAATTCTGAAGGCAAAAAAGGAAGAATGCAAGAATGTGGCTGAGGGGAAAAAGGAGAAGTTATCCAAATAGATGTGGATGTCGAAGGAACTCATCAACCAGCTGTTAGTTTTAAAAGATGTGCTAGAGTTAGAAGCAATGGTAATTAAAGAAGGATGAAAAAGCACTGAATGGTTTTGATTGTATTATAGAGTGATAATTATCAAAACAATCTAGTACTGCCTAAGAAATAAAGAGGTGGATCAATGGAATAGAGCAGATACAAATTGCATTATAGTAAATGACTATAGTAATCTAGTATATGATAAACCCAAAGATCCAAGCTTTTGGAAAAAAAATTCATTATTTGACAAAAAACTGCTGGGAAAACTGGAAAACAGTATGACAGAAACTAGGTATAGACCAACATTTCACACCATATACTAAAATAAGGTCAAAATGGGTCCATGAGGGGCAGCTAGTTGGCACAGTGAATAAAGCACTGGTCCTTGATTCAGGAAGATCTGAGTTCAAATATGGCCTCAGACATTTGACACTTACTAGCTGTGTGACCCTGCACAAGTCACTTAACCCTCATTGCCTTGCAAAAAAAAAATGGGTGCATGATTTACACATAAAGGATGATGCAATAAGCAAAATAAGAAAGTGTGGAATCATTTATCTATCAGATTTATGGACAGAGGAAGAATTTAGAACCAAAGAAGATACAGAGAGTAAATCAAAATATAAAACAGATCATTTTGATTGTATAAAATTAAAATGGTTTTGCACAAACAAAACTAATGTAACCAAGATTACAAGGGAAGCAGAAAATTGGGAAAGAATTTTTGAAACAAATATCTCTGATAAAGGACTAATTTCTCACTTATATAGAGAACTGAGTCAGATTTATAAGAATACAAGCCATTCCCCAGTTGATAAATGGTCAAAGGATATGAAGAGAAAGTTTTCAGACAAAGAAATCAAAGCTATCTATAATCATATAAAGATGTTCTAGATCACCATTGATCATAGAAATGCAAATTAAAACAACTGTGTGGTATCACCTCCAGTATCAACTATCAGAGTGGCAAATATAACAAAAATGGAAATACTGGATGTTGGAGAGGATGTGGGAAAGCTGGGACGCTAATCCACTGTTGGTGGAGTTGTGAAGAGATCTAACCATTCTGGAGAGCAATTTGGAACTATGTCCAGAGGGCTTTAGAACTCTGCTTACCCTTTGATCCAACAATACCACTGCTAGGTTTATGTCCCGGTGACATCTCCAAAAAGAGAAAAAGACCTATTTGTACAAAAATATTTATAGAAGCTCTTTTTGTGGAGGCTAAGAATTAGAAATCAAAGGAATGCCCATCAATTGAGGAATGGCTAAATAAGCTATGGTATCCGATGATGATGGAATATTATTGTGCTATAAGAAATAACAAGCAGGATGATTTCAGAAAGACCTGGAAAGACTTGTATGAACTTATGTACAGTGAAGTGAGCAGAACCAAGAGAACATTGTACACAGAGACAGCAATATTCTTTGATGAAGAACTGTGAATGACTTAACTATTCTCAATAATAAAATGATCCAAGATAATCCCAAAGGACTATTGATGAAACATACTATCCACCTCCAAATAAAGAACTGATAATGATGGAACACAGACTGAAGAATACTATTTTTCACTTTCATTTTTTTCCCTTTATTCAATTTTTCTTGTACAAAATGATCAATATGGTAATGTTTTACATAATCATATATGTATAACTCATATCTGATTGCGTACTGTCTCTGGGAGGGGGGAAGGGAAAGAGGGATAAAAATTGGAACCCAAAACTATAAATAAAAATGTTTATTACTTTAAAAAAAGAAATGAATATCAAGAATGCTAAAACCCCATATGATCTAAGGCTGATAAGTAATGGCAAGGACAACAATTTTTTTTTTCAATGAAGAAGGGGATATAAGAAGATAAAGAGCTACTGCTCAGGATGGATATAAATTATCAGAGATTCTGGAGAGAAGGCAAAAATGCTAAAGGCTAATATTGTTTCATTTTCTTCCCTACAAGAAAAATACTGGAAAGAATAGAATATATCAGCTATAGGGAGCAGATAAATAATTTCAAGTCACCAGGTCCAGATGGACAATATCCCATATTGTCTATGTAATTGGCTTATGTAATTTGTGGACTACTTTCAGTGATCTTTGAAAGATTGTGGAAAATGAGAGATATATACCACATGACTGGACAAGGGAAAATGTTCTTTTTTATGGAAGAGAATGAAGCCTGGAAATTATAGGCCAGTGAACTTGAGTTTGATTCCTGGAAAAATTCTAGAAAAGATCTTTCTTAATTTATATCTTTTGTTTTTATATATTACTTTTATTTCCAAATATAGATCCCCTTGACCTACACAGTGAGCCATCACAAATAACAAAAAAAAATGGACAGACTTTCTAGGGAACAATTTAGCAGATCTGCTTAGGTTCTTAACATACAGAAGCTCTTGATTTGAGTTAATGAACTTCCCTCCCTCCCCAATATACACACACAAAATACCCTTTTCTCCACCTGTATCATAAGGACTACTATTATTTTGATATCAGGGCAAAGCTTTTTTATAGTTAATAATGAGCCAAATTGTTTTTCATTGTTATTCCTTCAGCCTAGGCCTTGGGATCAAGGAAAGGATTTAGACTCCATGACATGAATGGTTTAAATTGTTTGCTTGATGCTTAGTCATGAATACCTGGTGTGGCTGCTAAATGTACTTAGGCCAGGCTAAATGTGTCTTTTTTTTTTTTTTTTTTTTTAGTGAGGCAATTGGGGTTAAGTGACTTGCCCAGGGTCACACAGCTGGTAAGTGTTAAGTGTCTGAGGCTGGATTTGAACTCAGGTACTCCTGACTCCAGGACCAGTGCTGTATCCATTGCGCCACCTAGCTGCCCCTAAATGTATCTTTTTAAAAGGGGTGGTGGTGATGAAATCTTGTGTAAACTATTATCTAATAGGGAGGCTACTTCTTGTACACTTCATTCCCCCTACTTGTTGTTATTGAATGAATCTTAATAGGTGGGCACCTACAAATCTGCATTTGTATATTCTAACAATGTTTTTGTACATATATTTTTCTATATTTGTTTGTATTTAATAAAGGATTTCTTGTTATTATTATTAGCCTAATTTATTCAATCTCTCCAGATTCTGAACTTGCATTTGTACTTGCTTTTGAATATTTGTTTATATTTAGTATAAAGGTTTTTTGTGATTATTCTTTTCCTCACCAATTAAAGCTTTCTAGGTTCTGAACTTGCCAACCAGCATGTACCTGGCTAAAAGAGTGGCCATTTCAAAATTACAGTTAGGGAAACTGAGGTACAGAATTACTAGTGATATATCCAAGTTCACCTATCTAATTGGTTGTGCAAGTCTGAGATTGGAGTTCACATGCCTGGTTAGATTTTTGTTTCCCCCTAAATGCATGGCTTTCATAAATAATTGAAACCCACCTCAGTGAAATAACTTTATGCTAATTCCCTTGAAGACTTATAAGGGAGCCATCAAGCTATCTCATTCCTGTTTTCTGATGCATTCATCTTGTGTCTTCTAGTAAAATGGAAGTGTGAAACCGATTAGGAAGGATAGTTGCTGAGGCTCCAGCAAGCAGAACCAGGATTTTCTTTTAAACTGACTGAAAGGTAAACCCATTATTTCTTGATGAGGTGTTTTTCTTTTTTGCTGCACTTAAATTTAACAATCCTATGAAAGGGAGAAAATAGGTTTGAGGTTGAAATCATGCTGAACTATGCCATAAAGAGCTGGGGAGGGAAAAAGCAACATCAAAGGAATTATTTTATGGCAATGAAGTTAGGCATTTGGCAAAATTCAAAGTCAACTAACTACCTGAGAGATTGACTTTGACCTCTGAGATACAAGCCAGAAATGGAAAAAAAGGCAGAGGTTGCACTGGTGTCCGGATACCACCCCTAACTCTGATCAAGCCAGGCTCAGAAAAGTGTCTGACCAGAATGTACGCCCAGTATTTCCCCCTACCTTTCTTAAGTATCCCCACTCAGTCAGCAGGTTGGTGGTATCTGGGGAGATACACAGTTCACCAGTATCCTTACTCACAGATCACAACTTCAGCAACTCAGGTATTGTACTTCAAAAGAAGCAGTGCTTTATAGTGGAAAGGGCATGGATTGTAGAGTCAAGAGTCTTAAGTTTGATGCTTACTACCTATGTGACTTTCTAAAAATTACTTAACCTCTGCAGGCCTGTTTCCTCATGTGAAAAATTATATATTTGGATTATATATCTTCAGAGATCCCTTACCCTTTTAGAGCCATGAATCTATGATGCATCTAGAGGCAATTGGATAGTGAATTGGCTAGAGGGATAGCCTCAGAGTCAGGAAGACCTGAGTTTGAATCCTGACTCAAACTCTTACTAGTTCTTTGACCTTGGGCAAGTCACATATGTTCTCTCAGACTCAGTTTTCTTATCTATAAAATGGACATAATAATAGCACTTACCTCCCAAGGTAATTGTGAGAATCGAATCAGAAAAATACAGATAGATAGATATACATATATTTGTTGCTTTGTAAAGCATAAACCACCATATAAATGTTATTTATTAAAATAATAAACATGAGGGTGCCTGGTAGGGAAGGGAGGAAGGAAGACAGATTTTCTAGTTCTTTCCTAGTCACAGAATAATAAAGAGTACTGTACTTGAGCTAGAATCAGACTACCTAACTTGGCATTTTGTCCCTGTCATTTGGCAGCTAGGTGGCACAGTGAATAGAGCCAGCCTCAGGCACTTACTAGCTGAGTGTCTCCTGTCAAGTTACTTAGCCCTATTAGCCTCAGTTTCCTTATCTGTAAAATGCACTAGAGAAGGAAATGGCAAACCAATCCAGTGTCTTTGCCAAGAAAGCCCTAAATGGGGTCACAAAAAGTAAGATTCGACTGAAACAACTGAACAACAACTTTCATTTGCTGGCTCAGTCTTTAAGAAAGCCACTTAAATTTCCAGTTTCCTTAGCTGTTACACATATAAGAAGAAGATATGTGATTTTATGGACACCCCGGATCCAATATCTTTCACTGGCAAAGACCCCATGAAAATCTCAACACTTCTATGATTAAATATTTCTTCTATAATAGTTGCCTGAGGCACAGAAAGAAGGTCCTATGGCAGAGTCTAAATTGGAACACAAATCTTCCCAACTTTAAGTCCAATGTCCTTTCTAGTGACTACATGGCCAGAATAGGCTGAGTCTTTTAAACTGCCAACAGTCTTGTTATTGTTTTTCATCTGCTTCTGGAGGATGAAGGTCCCACTTATTTGAATCATGGGCATCATGCCCTAATCTGTGTGTGGAGGAAAGGTTACTATCCATTTCTTCCTTTCAGGCGTTATGCCCCCAAGAAGCAGATTTGAAATTGTGATCTATTTCATCCTTCCTTTTTATTTATAGGCACTGAGAGTGGCATCCCCAGACCCAGGAACTCTAGCTATAAGTAACAAATTGGCTTTGGACTTGGACCTTGTTGGAAACATACTATATAGGAAATGAGTTAAGCCATGGGCTTAATCCTCTACCCCTTCCTCTCCTAGAGCCTGAGATGGCAAGGGGGAAATGGGGAAAGGAGGGAAAGGAATTATGCCTCCCTGACAATCAAGAGAAGGAGAATTTTTGTGTTTGTCTTTGCTGTTGTTGTTGTTATGGTTCATCCTTCCTTTTTGAGGAGAACCAATAACATCACTGGTGATGTCTTGACTTGCTTGTGAATTGGATTTAATTGATACAAAGTTGTGCAAAGTCATCAGTCTTACTCTCTCTTCCAGAATCATCAAAGTCCAATGGTAGGACAAAACTTAAAATGACTGGCAATGGTCTGTAATCCACCAGATAACCTTGGGGTCTTCAAAGTCTGACCAAACTCTAAGTATTGCATAACACCTACTCCAGCCACCTTCATGGCTGTTGGAACAAATTGTTCCCATTCACCCATTCCACCAGGGGAAGTCTTCACATCCCCCTAAGTCACCCATAAGTTTGAGACTCCTACGTGGCCCTGAATCTGCCCATCTGCCTAGGAATAGTCACTGTGCATTCTACATCTTCTTGGAACCACAGGTGAGAGTTAGGTGACAGGTGGATACCAAAGGTAGATAAACAGCACTGAAAAGGGTTCAGCAAACCCTTTTCACTAGCACTGGAAATGCTAGTTCTCCTTAAACACCCCATATATAATCCTTGTTTTTGGTATACCTTTAATGTTAATATTCCTTTGTAAAAGGTAATCTAACTGATAAATTGTTAAATGGAATGAAGAAACACAAAGGTAGGGCTTTCACTAATGCCAGAAATTAGACACTCCTAAAAACTTTTTAAGAGTCTCACAAAACCCTAGGGAAGGGGTAAAATGTAACACACCTCTTTCCTCCCAGCAGTGGGAGCCTGAGTAGTCACTATTGTCTAAAGAATAATGTGTTTGGAAGCACTTCATAATATAAGCTACAACTATACTGTTTGAGTTTTTAGGTTTGGATTCTAGACTTTGGGATGATTGGAATTACATATTTCCATTCACTCTTACTGAGTTACTTTGAAATTGGTTTCTTTGAAACATACAAATGACAGGAAGATACTTTCCAATCGCTCACTTCAAGCATTAGTGAAAGTTTATAGTTTTGCTCATATTTTGGATGAAATGATATATTTGATTTGCTTCATTGGACTTAAATGAAGGCAGAGATGACATGTTTATCAAGTGTGTGAATGATGCTAAGCTGGGAGGGATAAGTAATACTCAGGGTAACTGAACTTGGATCTTAAAAGATCTGGAAAGGCTAGAATGGCATGCTGAGATAGGCATGATGAAATGTAATAGAAATAAATATGAAGACCTTCAAGAGGATTTAAAATACCAAAAAAATACAGGTTAAGGAAGATGTGACTAGAAAATAGTTCATGTGACCAAGGGTTTCTTTCTATCACTCAATAAACATTTATTACCCACAGAGTGCCAAGAACTAGGAGAGATGTTTTGATGAGATAGATAGATAGATGTATATAGATATGTATGTATATATATATATATATGTATATATATATATATATATATATACACACACACAAAGAATGACACAATCTCTAGCTGAGCCGTTTACATCCTAATCAAAGAACTCTTGACCTGTTTCCTTACTTGTAAAGTGAGGGGTTTAGACTAGTGGACATCTAAGGTTCCTTGTTTCTCTAAATCCATAAACCTAAGCAATTGTTTCTATTGATGAAATCAAAATCTGGCATCTTTTAATTTCGTCTGTTGGTTAAAGTTCGGTCCTCCAGAGATAAGTCAAAACAATTCTAAGCATTTTCCAAATTATCTGAAGACTTACATCAGCTCCTTCTCCAGACTAAAAACGACCAGTTCCTTGAATGGAATTTCAGATGGACTGATATCTAGTCTCCTTATCATCTAGTTGTTTTTTTGAAAAAAAAAGTCATATTAATGTTCTTTCCAAAATATATTGCCCCGGATAGATCAGAGCAGAGGACATAGGGACTATCACTTCCCTCACAATGGCTACTATTGATTCTATTAATGCCACTTTAGGATCAAGTGGTTTTTCTGAGTTGGATCAAATGAGTCATTTCTTAAGTAGATTATGAAGGTAAATAAATGATTATAAAATATCAGGGTTGTTAGTCTGGCTTAGGTAATTTTTTTTAATTCCCCTTCTCATGAAAAATAAGGCAAGGAAAAGACAGACTGACATCTTACCACTGGTTCAGAGGCTGAATAATTATTAAACTTATTTAATCTTAAGTTAAAGAATGATACTTTCTTTTCTTGACCTATATAACAAATGGTAATATAGAAAGGAGAAATTCATAATTCCCTAGAAAAATAAATAATATAGAATCTGAAGAAACCTATTGTTCCATAACCTCAAATAAAATGCAATACAGTTAATCATTTGGAATCACCACTTCAGTTAAAAAAAGATTTGTGAAACATATTCTCTCATCTTAGACTAAATTAAGTGCATAGTTTCCTCAAGTTCATTTTTACTAGAGCTAAATTTATAACTCCATAAGTTCAGTATAAATTTTATATAATCCAGCAGTGTGAAATGGTGACCAAAACAAGCAATGTGATTTTAGATTATATTCATAGAAGTACAGTATCCACAAAAGTCCTACTCCTAAAAAAGAATCTTACTGTCAAAAAACTTACACAAAAGTTTTCTGATGCCATATTGGAGTCTGAAGATAATCAGCTCTTGAAGACTATATCAGTGCAGCATAGTAAGATCTGCAAGGTTTCACGAAGGCTAGAAAGGTTTTAAGTACAAAATGCCCACAATAAATTATGTCTCTTTTCTTACAGAAGGTTCATTACTACTGAGATAGTCAGCCAGTTATGATTATGAACACCTTGGCCCTGGCAATCAAAGAAAAATAAGTCCTACAGAACCTCCTTCTGTTTCTGAAGTAATGGTGGCAAAGTGGTACAAAAACGAATGAGTGGGGCAGCTGGGTGGCACAGTGGATAGAGCACCAGGCCTGGAGTCAGGAGGACCTGAGTTCAAATCCACCCTCAGACACTTAACACCTACTAGCTGTGTGACCCTGGGCAAGTCACTTAACCCCAATTGCCTCACAAAAAAGTAAAGATGACAGAGGGACAAGCCACAAAATGTTATGAAGCCTAGAGGAAAGCAATTCATCTCCTTTCATTGGTTGTTCCTCATGCTGGTAATTCCTCCCTCTTTTTTTTGACTTCCTGAATTCCCAGAATTCTTTTTCCTTCAAATCCCATCTTCTACTAGAAACCTTTCCTGATCTTCCTTAACACTAGCACCTTCCTTCTGTTAATTATGTCCAGTTATGTTATTTTTACATAATTATCTCCATGTTGTCTCCACCTTTAAATTGTGAGTTACCTGAGATCAGAGACCAGCTTTTATTCTTTTGCTTTTCTTTATAACCTCCATGCATAGCAAAAGACCTGGAACATAGTAAGAGTTTAAGAAATGTTTGGTGACTAATTGATTGTGGGACATCCATGGGGCTATGTATGACAGATGACCATTGATTTTCAGGAGAGAAGTTGGGGCTATATAAATAGATCTGAGAATCATCTGCATCAAGATAATAATTGAATCCATGGGAGCTAATGACATCACTAAGAAAGATAGGATAGTGTGCTGCAATTCTTCAGTCCTTCCATCAAGTAGCAGTGTATCTATCCTCATCACCAAAGTAACCAACCTACCCTTGTTATGCTGCCTGAATATTCTCCATGTCATTCTACAAATCTTCAATAGAGCATCTGTCCAACATGTTATAGGCATTCCCATAAGTCTTATAATGTTTTTTTGTTTGTTTGTTTTCTTTTTTTGTTTGTTTGTTGTTTTTTTAGTGAGGCAATTAGGGTTAAATGACTTGCCCAGGGTCACACAGCTAGTAAGTGTTAAGTGTCTGAGGCCGGATTTGAACTCAGGTACTCCTGACTCCAGGGCCGGTGCTTTATCCACTGCGCCACCTAGCTGTCCCTAGTCTTATAGTGTTTAATAGATAAAAGTGGAATACTGAATTTAACCATCTATTATCCTTTTGTAATGGCAGTTGATCAGGGAAGGTCCTGCTCAATTGTTTGATGAAATACTCTGATAAAGTTTCTTTCCATTTCACTTATAGTGTTACATGTCTACCTCCATTCTGATCATACTGTTCTGAAAGATATATGTTTGCTACTTCTTCAATGTCAGTCACTGTCAGCAAAATGCTACAATCTAAATGCTATACATACATCCCCCATACATCTTTCAGTTGCCCTTGGGACATCCTCAATTGTTATTGAGTAGCTACTATGCACCTGTGAATAGTGTTCTGGGGTCCATAGCCATATGTTATCATTTGGAGAACATTAAAGTTGAACAGAGGTGCTTTTGTGATGGAGACCAGTCAAAGTAGTTCACAATTTCCCAAAATTTTACCCCAACCTATTGAATCTAGGCTCATCTCATGGTCCATCTGCATTGTCTGTAAATTCAATGGGCTGTCTACCCGACTGTATGGCACAATCTAAACAATATATTTTCTTTGTACAATTTCTTTATCTCTGTGAATTACTAAATTAATCTCTTTTTTGGTGACTATGGGTCTCATTGATGAAGTCCAATAAGTTCCAGAGTTTAGTACAATCAGCATGACATCACCCACAATTAAGAACATCTGAAGAACTTCACCATTTATAAGGAATCTCTATTCCATTTGAACTTTACAGCTATGGCAAAAAAAACACCTTTTGTTTCATGTCTCATTTAATTTATGAGCATTGAACAAAGTGATCTCTTTGTTTCTATATCTCAAGGACTCCAGTAAGATCTCATTATATTCACTAGAGATATCTTGTTGGTATCTCATGAGGCAAGTAGGTGCTCAGTGTATAGCACATGGAGTATAGACAGGAGTCTAATTCCTGACTCAGATCCTTTGCAACTGTGTGTCCCTAGACAAAATACTTCAATTCTTACTGGCTGTCCCCCATACCTGGAATACCCTCTCTCTTCATTCCACCTACCATCCCTTGATTCTTTACATTTCAGTTCAAGTTCTATTGTCTATAAGAAACTTTTCCCAATCCTTTCAATCTGAGACTATCCCCAGTCAATTTGGTAAGTATCTTGCTTGTACAAGGTTGTTTTTATTGCTGTCTTCCCCTTTAGAGTGTAAGCTCCTTGGGAGCAAGGCCTACTTTTTGCCTTTCTTTATGTCCCTGGTGTAAGGACAATGCCTGGAACATAGTAGGTGCTTAATAAATGCTAGTTGACTGACAGACTGACATTCCAATGGGAAAACAAATGTATGTGTACACGTATAAATGCACATACATATGTATATGTATGTATATATATGTTTATATATAAAATTGTACCTCGGTTTTTCCACATGTATAATGAGGAGGCTTACTCCATGGCCTTGAAAGTCTCTTCTTTCCAACTCTAAGGAAATCTGAGTTTTACTTATTTAAAGTAAAACTTAAGTCTGAATTTTACTCCATTAAGTCATATGCATTTTTATAATCATTAAGCAAGCAATAAATGAAGCAGTCCTTGTATTCTCTACAACCTGGTGCCAATTGTGTGACTGCAAAAATATGATCTGCTGTAGAAAATCTGTCATTGATGGTGAGAATAGATGGCTACAGAGATGCTGGCAATATTTGTTCTATTTCATGTCAATTTGGTATCTTTCCAGTTTCATCTCTCAAAGTGCTTGGGAAGATCTGGCTGAGTTACGTCTCCCGCCAGCTTCCTGTGGGCTCATTCCACTGTGGAGAGATTTTAACAAGCACCAAGTATAATAAAAATATAGGGTATTGTAAACAGATGACCTGTATATGTGAGTAAATTTCTAGGGTGTCTAACCTTTATAGCTCTGGCCATCCATTCCCAGACAAGTAAGTAACTATGCTTTGTTTCCCAATGCAGAATATTGAGAAATGGATTGACTCTTTTATAAATATAGAAATTTGTAGAAGTTCCCTAGAACTTGTAGTCTAATCAGTTAAAAATATCAAGAAACATTTATTGAGGGGCAGCTACGTGGCACAGTGGATAAAGCACTGGTCTTGGATTCAGGAGTACCTGAGTTCAAATCCAGCCCCAGCACTAGACACTTAACTAGCTGTGTGAACTTAGGCAAGTCACTTAACCCTCATTGCCCTGCAAAAAAAAAGAAAGAAAAGAAACATTTATTGAACACTTACCATGTGAGTGATTGAACAGGCACAAATGAAGTAATACCTGCCCTCAAGAAACTCATAAATCTAAAATTCTGCTTGGTTTTTAAAGCCCTTCATAGCTTGGCCTCTTCCTTTTCAGTCCTCCTACACCTTACTCCTTTCCATGTACTTTGACCAGAGAAATGGACTCCTAGCTGTTCCTCTACATTGTTTCCTGACTTCAAACTTTTTTCACTGGCTGTCTCCCATGCCTGAAAGACTCTCCCTTTTCATCTCCACCTCCTTGCCCAGAGTCACACAGCTAGTAAGTGTTTGAGGCCAGATTTGAACTCAGGAAGATGAGTCTTCCTGATTCCAAGATCAGTTCTATCCACTATACCACCTTGCTGTCCCCTTTGGTCATAGTAAGTCCTTAAATGTGTGTTGATTGATTGATTCCAATGAAAAGTAACTAGGGTCTGAATTAGAGGGATGGCTATGTGAGTAGAAAGAAGAGGACAGATAGGAGAGAATGTTGTAGAAGTAAAACCTTTTTTTATGTTGAGGTTTTATATTATATGCATTTACAGATTACACCCACTTCATGAGAGGTCTCATGTAACAATGTAAAACAGTTATCAAAACTAATAATACAATGACCTCATCAGAAAGTGCAAGAAACATTTTATGTCTGTAGCATCCTCCAACCATATACTTTAAAAAATGAACAAAAATATTTTCTTTTCTTAATATTTTTATCTATAATTTTCCTTCTTTCCTTCCCTTCCTTCCCCCCTCACTGAGGTGACAAGCAATAGGATATGGGTTATACATATACAATTGTGTAAAACATTAGCATAATAGTCATTTTGTATAAGAAATCTTGAATAAAAGGGAAAATGAACGTGAAAAATAGTATGCTTCAGTCTGTGTTCCATCAATATCAGTTCTTTCTTTGGAGGTGGATAGTTTGTTTCATCAATAGTCCTTTGGAATTGTCTTGGATCATTGTATTATTGGGAATAGTGAAGTCATTCACAGTTCTTCATCAAACAATATTGCTGTCTCTGTGCACAATGTTCTCTTGGTTCTACTCACTTCACTATACATCAGTTCATACAAGTCTTTCTAGGACCTTCTAAAATCATCCTGCTTGTCATTTCTTGCAGCAAAATAATATTCCATTACCATCATATACCACAGCTTATTTAGTCATTCCCCAATTGATGGGCATTCCTTTGATTTCCAATTCTTAGCCACCACAAAAATAGCTTCTATAACTATTTTTGTACAAGTAAGTCTTTTTTCTCTTTGCGGGGGGGATGTCTTTGGGATATAAACTTAGCAGTGGTATTGCTGAATCAAAGTGTATGCATAGTTCTATAGCTATTTGGGCATAGTTCCAAATTGCTCTCCAGAATGGTTGGATCTTTTCACAACTCCACCAACAGTGGATTAGCATCCCAGCTTTCCCACATCCCCTCCAACATCCAATATTTCCATTTTTGTTATATTTACCACTCTGTTAGGTGATACCTCAGAGCTGTTTTAATTTGCATTTCTATGATCAATGGTGATATAGAGCATTTTTCACATGATTAGATATAGCTTTAATCTCTTTGTCTAAAAACTACCTGTTCATATCCTTTGACCATTTATCAGTTGGGGAATGACTTGTATTCTTATAAATTTGACTCAAATCTCTATTCAATTGAAAAATAAAGCCTTTATCAGAGATATTTGTTTCAAAAATTCTTTCCCAGTTTTCTGCTTCCCTTATAATCTTGGTTACATTAGTTTTGTTTGTGCAAAAGCTTCTTAATGTTATATAATCAAAATTATCTATTTTACATTTTATTTTACTCTCTATATCTTCTTTTGTCCTAATTTCTTTCTCTGCCCATAAATCTTTTTTTTTTTTTTTGCTGGGCAGTGAGGGTTAAGTGACTTGCCCAGGGTCACACAGCTAGTTAAGTGTCAAGTGTCTGAGGCCAAATTTGAACTCAGGTCCTCCTGAATTCAGGGCCGGTGCTTTATCCACTGCGCCACCTAGCTGCCCCTCTGCCCATAAATCTTACAGATAAATGATTCCATACTCTCTTAATTTATTTATGGTATCACCCTTTATGTATAAATCACATACCCATTTGGACCTTATTTTAATAAATGGTGTGAGATGTTGGTCTATACCTAGTTTCAGCCAAATTGTTTTCCAGTTTTCCTAGCAGTTTTTGTAGAATAATGAGCTTTTGTTCCAAAAGCTTGGATGTTTGGGTTTATCATATAATAGATTATTATAGTAATTTACAACAGTGTAATTTGTACCTATTCTATTCCACTGATCCACCTCTCTATTTCTTTAGCCAGTAACCAAATTATTTTGATAATCGCCCCTTTATAATACAGTTTTAGATCTGGTACTGCTAGATCACCTTTTTCATATTACTTGTATTGATTACCATTATATCCTTGAACTTTTGTTTTTATTTGTTTTAGAAATAATTTAGTAATTATTTGTTCTAGAAATATATTCTTTACCTCATATTCCTCATTTCATTCGAAAATGGAAGGGAAGGGAAGCACTGTGTTCTGCGCATAGTACTAGCTACCAAGAATACAATGATAAAACCAAAACAGTAGCTGCCCCCAAAACCTACATTCTACTTGCAGGACATAACATTTATATCAGGGAGTCTTAACCTGGATCTACAAAGAGAAGTAAATGCAGAGTTTACTTGTTTTATATTTTTTAATGTTATACAAAATGGAACATGGGGAAGAGAGACAGAGACAGTGATAAAAATGGGCAAAGTCTTATATAAACTTTGATGAAAGCTAGAGATCCCTAAAAAAGGTAGCGAGGTGGTGCCATAGTGGATAAAGTGGTAGTCCTAGAGTCAAGAAGATTCATCTTCCTGAGTTCAAATCTTTTCCTCAGACATTTCCTAGCTGTGTGACCCTGAGCAAGTCACTCTTTGCCTCAGTTTCTTGAGCTGGAGAAGGAAATGGCAAACTACTCCAGTATCTTTGCCGAGGAATCCTCAGATGGAGTCACAAAGAGTAGGACACAACCAAAAAAGATGAAATAACAAGTGGTCTTAAAAGGTGGAGGAGAAGAGGAAGCATAGCTTTATTAAATCTTATTTCCTCATTAACAAAAGAAACTATCTAAAACAAAATAAAAACATTTCACTAATACACATGATGTGACTAGACAATCTTTAAAAAAAAATAAAAAATACTCCTCGGGCAGATAGGTGGCGAAGTGGATAAAGTACCAGGCCTGAATTCAGGAGGACCTGAAGTTCAAATCTGGTCTCAGACATTTGACACTTACTAGCTGTGTGACCCTGAGCAAGTCACTTAACCCCCATTGCCTCAAAAATAAATACTCCTCTTGGTGGGAACCCTTTGTTTTTAACCCCCCTAAATGTTCAGAATTTAATAACACCATGACTTTAAAGTTCTTTAGCATTCCTCAGGCTATTATGGCTTTTTCAAATGAAGTTCGTGTTATCAGCCTACTACTTCCTTTTTTTTTTACCCAGGTGCAATGAGGGTTAAGTGACTTGCTCAGGGTCACACAGCTAGTTTCAAGTGTCTGAGGCTGGATTTGAACTTAGTTCCTCCTGAATCCAGGGCCAGTGCTTTATCTACTGTGCCACCTAGCTGCCCCCTAGCCTATTACTTCCAATGGATCTGTATTAGCTCCAAGATCGAATATAAAATCCTCTGCTTGCCTTTGAAAGTCCTTCCCAATCTGGCCCCTTCCTACCTTTCTTACACTTTACCTTTTCTATCTTCATACACTTTAGTCCTTTCTACATACTCTGTGACTCAGCTACCCAGGCCTCACTGCTGTCCCTTGGACATGACCCTGCATCTTCCCACTCTAATCATTTTCACGTGCTGTCCCCAAGTCTGAAAGGTTCTACTTCTTCATCTCTATTTCTTCTTCATGTCTCCCCCTTTCTCTGACTTCCTTAAAGAAGCTCAAATCCTACCTTCTCTAGGAAACCTTTCTGGGTGTTCTCTCCCCACTCACCCTCCACTGCTATTTCCATTCCTCTGAAATAACCTCCAGTTTACCCTGTGTGTTGCTGTTCAGTCATGTCTGACTTTTTTGACACCATTTGGGATTTTTCTGGCAAAGATACTGGAGTCATTTACCATTTCCTCCTCCAGATTATTTTAGTGAGGAGGAGCCTAAGGTCAACATAGTTAAAGGACTTGTTCAGGGTCACACAGCTTGTAAATGTCAGAGGCCAGATTTGAACTCAGGAAGACAAATCTTCCTGACTCCAGGCTGGGCACTCCATCCACTGCACCACCTAGCTGCCCCTTACCCTGCATATGTCTTATAAATATAAAGCAATATGCATGTTAGAATACTGTATATGGGAAATAGCAGTTGATAGATAATATGTCACAATTTGTTGTGGGTTGGGTGGTACTCAGCAGAAAAAGGTACTAATTATATAGAAATGTAAATAAACACTAAAGAACATGAGCTTTGGTTTTAATGAAAATCCAAGAAGGGAGAGTAATGGGATAGACAGAAAGAGAAAGGACCCAGAAAATCACCATCTGGTTCAGTTCTCAAGGGATGAAAAATTCCAAAGATCCATTAGCCCCTAGATATATCTTCTAGGCCTCAAGCTACTGTGTAGTGAGTGGAGACCTCAATATAGGCTTTCCAATGATGTCTACACATTTCAGAGTTTAACTCCTTTGTCTCTCATCCATCTTGTGTTGTCTGAAACATATGAGTGGAACATAATAACCCTGAGGTTTTTTTAACCCACCAGTCTTCAGTCTTGCTTTCTGTGTGTGTGTATATGTGTATGTATGTATATGTGTATAGTTCTTTTATTTATATTTATATAAATATCCTTATATATGTGTGCATTTACTTGGCACAGAATGTGGTAAAAAGAAATTCATATAAAATAAGGCTAGAAAGATGAGTGGGAACTGGACTGTGAAAAGCTTTTAATACCAGTTTGAGAATTTTATATTTTCTCCTGGAAAGCATAGGGAACCTCTAAAGACTTTGGAGGATGGAAGTGAGATGGTCAGATCCATATTGTAGAAATATCACTGTATGGAGGCTGTAATAAAAAGAGAAGAGCATGGAGGTAGAGAGAAAATCTGTGTTTTGGTTATCTTACACTCATCATAGCTAGTCATATTTCTCACCCTGGACTGCCTAACATTGGCCTAATTTGTCTATGATCTACATTTGTTTGGTTTTTTTTTTGTTTTTTGTTTTTGTTTTGTTTTTGAAGTTGTTATTTTTATTCCAAAGGAATGATTATTTACAATGTGATACATGCTTGGGGGTGGGGGGGCAAAAGCTAGAGGACAGTGAACCAGGAAGGTCAGAGGCATCTCATGAAACTGGTAAGTCTTTTAACGGTCTCATTGCCACTGCACATGGAAACATCACTGTTTGTGCTAGAAAGCTCATTGACATCATCAAACATCGACACTCGGCATCACATCAATCGCCAAAGCCATGGCCCCCCAGGGTTACTTACGAAAAAGAGCTACCAGGAGGGGATGTGGAGAACACTGGACTTTGGTTTGGGAGAATGGGCAGGCTTGCTAGTTAAACCAAGCAAAAGGTCTGGGATTGGACCCCACCATTCAAACAAGGTAGAGGCTAGAGCTCTCATCTCTAGCTGTCATCCAGATGGGAAAGAAGCTGCCAGGAGTCGTCCTGCAGATCCAAGGCAGGCTCTGTATGATCTACATTTGTAACATCCTCAGGAGGCAGGATTGGAGCTGAGCCTGAGAGAATGGGCAGAATTTGAATCCAGGTGTACAGAGGTAAATAGTCTGGGAAGGGAAAAGTCTATTTAGAGGCTAGGGGAAATAGATGAGATTCCTCAGGGCTGAGGAGACAGAAAAAGAGATGAAGCAAAGAGACAGAGACAGAAGCAGAAAGTGAAGAAGAGAACCCATGTCTTCTTAAAACCAGCAGCTCATGTAAAATAAATCTGTATGGAAGCAAATGGTTCCCTTGCCAATTAATCATTATATACTTCTAGGGGATGTTCATGTGACCAGTACTCTCTTTAGCAGGGACAGTAATATACTTAGAAAAGGAGAATTTGGGAGAGCTGGTAGACTCGCTATTGACATGGTCATAGGCACTTCACTCCACCTTGGGGAAACACAGGGGCCAGTCCGAGAAGTCAGGTTAAAGGTGAAACTCCTAGTCAAAGAGGGATGGCATGTATTTCCTGCTTGTCTGGATGTTTTGTGTCTAGACTGTTGGCAAAGTCCGTTCGTCCTTCTTGTCTCTCTTCCTCTATGGATTTCTCATTACCAGCTGCTAAAATCATACAATCATAGAATTTTAGAGCTGGAAAGGACCTTGGACACCATCTGGTCCAACCCCTTCGCGTTACAGAAGAGGTATAAATTTCCTTATCTTCCACTGAAGTGGGGAAACAAATCTTTTGTGTTTAAAGGTGTACAAAACAGGGCTGGGCCCATTTTGACTTGAAGAGGAAATCAGCGTAGTCTAGGTATATGTTCTGAGGAAGAGCTTTGCTTCATTTTTTAACCTATCATATTTTAGGCTAAATGATATGTATTGGGATTATGATGATGATGATGATTATTAATTTTAGGAAAAAGGAAATTGGCATTAGAGAAAGAGTTCGGGCCTAGAAGTGTTGGAGGCCTTATTCTGACTAGCTATGGGACCTGGTCAAGTCACTTATCCTATACCTCAGTTCCTTCATCTGTAGAACAGGGATAATGAGACTTGGCACATCGAGCAATCCTTCCTATTCTTTTCCTGAATATGGTCCTCAAGCCCATAATTCCCTATGGCCACTTGCTATTTGATTTTTAAATCTCCAATCATATTGTCATCACCCTTGTTCACCTTCTCCCTGGACTATTAGAGGAGCCTCCTGATGGGTTCCCCTGCTTGAATTCTCCCTCCACTTTAGTTCATTCATTTTAGTCACCAAAATGATTTTCGTGAAGCACAGAACTGACCACTTCCCTCCTCTACTCAATAAGCTCCCACGGGCTGCTTGTCGTCTCTCGTATCAGAAATAAGCTTATTTCTTTGGCACTTAAAAGTCCTTTGCAACCTTTGTCCAACCAATCTCCTTATTCTTGTTACACATTACTTCCCTTAAAGGCAGCTAAGTGGTGGTGGATAGAACACTGGGCCTAGAATGAGGAATACCCAAGGTCAAATCTGGCCTCAGATATTTACTAGCTATGTGACCCTGGACAGGTCACTTAACCTTTCTTTGCCTCAGTCATCTTAACTGTTAAATGGGGATAATAATAGCACCTACCTCACAGGATTGTTGTGAGGATGAAATGAGAGCTTTGTAAAGTCCTTAACACAATATCTGGTGTATGGTAGGCTCTTTTTTTTTTTTTTTTGCAGGGCAATGGGGGTTAAGTGACTTGCCCAGGGTCACACAACTAGTAAGTGTTAAGTGTCAGAGGCCAAATTTGAACTCAGGTCCTCTTGAATCCAGGGCCAGTACTTTATCCACTGCCCCACCTGTCTCCCCAAGCTAAATGGCCTGATACATAACAGGCTTTTTAAAAATGCCTGTTGTTTATTCAATAGATTGGTTTTGTGGGGAGACAATTAATCAATACAAATTTGTTAGGTACTTCTTGTATAATGTGTATGTTACTCTGCTAGGAAATGTAGAGAATGCACAGAATTCTAATACCAGGTCTCTAATTTCAAATGATGTATTTCTTCTTGAAGCAATAAGGCACAAAGTAAGCCACAGTATGAGAGATATCACTTCATCCATTGTCAACTGAGTGATATGGAATAGTGGCCTCAAAGTGCAGTTGTGTATCTGTTTCAAGCCAAGGCATGCTAGTAAATATTTAACAACTGGCTTCCTGAATGGGGTGCATACATGATACACTTAAATTTAAACTGCATTATTAACATTTTCTCCACTACTTGGTTTGAGAACTGCTGAGTATTGGATTCTTTTTTTTTTTCTTTCTTCAGGGCAATGAGGGTTAAGTGACTTGCCCAGGGTTACACAGCTAGTAAGTATCAAGTGTCTGAGGTCGGATTTGAACTCAGGTCCTCCTGAATCCAGGGCTGGTGCTTTATCCACTGTGCCACCTGCCTGTTCCCTGAGTGTTGGATTCTTAAAACTATGCATGCTATATACCAAAGACTGGCTAAAATCACAATCCACATGATTATTTTTAAAAGGCAATCAATAAGTACTGACCTACATGCCTACTTTCTTATCTTTAGAAAAATATTTATGGGAACAATGGACATACATAATGAGGGTATAAGAAAATACGGAAAGAAAAAACAAGTAAACTTTTACAAAAGTTTTTTTAACAGCAGAACCATTTTAATAAGTACATAACTGATTGCAAGGTGTAGAGGTTATGAGATCCTATTCTGTTTATTATTTGTTAATGTGGTAGGGTGGATTATATGAATGCCTTGATTTTCTGGACAAGGGTAATGAATCAATAAACATTTATTAAGCGCCTAATTAAAAAATTATGCATGCTATATTTATGTTTATTCAAGAAAAGGGGAGAGAGGAGCTGAGAAGTTCCCTTGATGAGTTCTTACATGTAAACTTTATTTCTAAGTCTAGAAAATCAACAAAATAATAAATCAAGCCCTGATTGGCAGTGTTTGCTATAAATTCATTTAGAATTCCATTCATTTAGAAGAAAATAAGAAGATGACATCAGCTGAAGTAAAAGGTTTAGGGTTAGAACACACACATACATACATGTTTGCACACACAGAGTCTACCAAGGATCATGAATTCTCCACTGTCCTAACAGATTAGAAACTTGGTCCTTAAACACTGCTTTCTTGCAAGCAACAAGCAATACAAACCCCAAGGTTTCTATTAGAGGTCTGTTTGGATAAAGACCGAGCCTCAAATGCCTTGTGACATATTTTTGAAAGTAGGATTTGGATTGAAAGAGACATTTTGTGAAAGGTTTTGTGCTCTCCCTGCAGCTGCTGAATGATATTTTTTCCTCTGGTTTTCACATAAAGCCATTCAATGGAAGGCATGCAAGATTTTATTATGAAAAACCTGGCACTGAGGTTCAGTAGCAGTATTTTTTACAGCCTGTAAAGTTTCATCATTAGTCAAAGAGACTCTAAAGGCAACTTCTGTCCATCTTTCTGCCGAACACACATTTTTCTCTCTTCATCTCCATTCACAGTTCAGTTTCATTTAGAAGACTTGGTTTGACAACTGCTGAGTACTGGATTCTTCAAACTTTTGTGCATTCTACAGATATGGCTGGTCAGGCAAAGGGGACTGAGAAGCTGAGCAATTCTCCTCATGAATTTTTTCCATGTATACTGACAATTTTCCTATTTGAAGTCTCTAAATTATTGCCTCGATTCTTCACTTCACTAAGCGTATATTGACAAAGCACAGATATCCTTAGAATTAAAATTGGGGGTCCTTGGATACAAAGACGGGAAAAAGTAATTTTCCAAATAACTCAGCAGAAGAGTGATAGCTAACATTTAAATTATAATGATAATTGTTATCCATCTCTTGTTTATATTTCACCTTCATTTCCAAACATATTTCTCCCTCTCCCCTACCCAATAAGCTGCCCTTTAAAATAAAGAATAAAAAAATTAAGGGGAAAAATCAGTATACCAAAGTAAAGCAACATACCATCCAAGTATGACAGTGTGTACAATGGTCCACATCCATAGTCCCTCACCTTTACAAAGAAGAAGATATATTTTACATTTCTTCCTGAGCCAAACTTGGTCATTACAATTAATTATTCAGATTTCTGTTTCATGGGGGCAGGGTCTTTCTAATTATATTGTTGTGGTACTTGTGCTGATTGTTTTCCTGGTTCTGTTTGTATCACTATGAATCAGTTCATATAAATCTTCAAATGCTTCTTTGAATTCCTTCGTTGTCTTCATTTCTTGTAGAGTAGTAATATTCTATTATACTCCCACATTGCATTTTATTTGGCCCTTCACAAGTCAGTAGATATCTATTTTGTTTCCAGTTCTTCGCTACTACAAAGAAATACAAACTATACAAGAAATACTATACAAAGAAATGCTGCTATGAATTTTTGGTGCAATAATGATGACTACTTTGTATGTTCATGGTTTATAAAAAGCTTATATTCATTACTTTGTTTTACTTTTACATCAACCTTATGCAGAGAGCATATGAAACCCCTTTGGGCTTTCTTTTGGGAATGGTTTGCCATTTCCTTCTCCAGCTCATTTAATAGATGAGGAGACTGGGGATAGCTAGGTGGCACAGTAGATAAAGCACCAGCCCTGTATTCAGGAGGGCCTGAGTTCAAATCCAGCCTCAGACACTTGACACTTATTAGTTGTGTGACCCTGGGCAAGTCACTTAACCCTCATTGCTCCACTCCCCCCAATTTTTAATTATATATGATGTATAATATATAATTATAATATTATACATAATATATAAAAACATATATATGTCTGCTTTTTCACTGGTTTCAACTCCACATAACAGGATAAACCTCCCAGTATAAGTTTATCACTCCTAATCTCACCACTACCTGCTGACTCTAGCTTTGACTGACACTCTGATTAGAGGCTGGAGGATAGAATACCAAATTCCTCCCAATGCCTTCCTTTATAGAGAACAGAAAACTGCTTTGAGGGCAAAGATTGTCTTTCTCTTTCTTAACTATATCCACAGCACTCGGGACAGTGCCTGGCACATAATAGGCACTTAATAAATGTTTATTGACTTGGGGAGAATAATATATACATACCATTTATAGATACATAGATAGATAGAGATAGAGATAGAGATAAGGCATGTGTGTATTTTTCACATACATATGTATTCCTTTTGACAATGGATTGCAGTTTCCTTATAACCTTCATGCTTCTCCTTTGCCCTACAGATGACCCTCAAAATTTGAAGTCTTTGGAGACTGGCATTCCATTGCTTCTAGTGATACAGCACCACCAGAAAGCACTTTGCTATTTAAAGATAATAATAATAACAATAATAATATTTATAAATCAAAAAAACAACCTGCATGTGATGGAACACTTGTAGAATCCTAGCTCCCAGGAGGCTATTTGACAAATTTCTTGAGCTCAGAAGTTCTGAGTTAGGTATTAATATGATGAGCCTACAGGTGTGGTGAGTTACCAGGTTGCCTAAAGAGGGAAAAATTGGCCCAGGTTGGAAATAGAACCAGTCACAATTCCCATGTTGATTAGTGCTGGGAGAGAGCTTATGAGTAGCTAGTCTGAATGAGATTGGGAGCCTCAGTCTTAAAAATCAAAAACAAACATATAAAAAAAATGGGCTTTGCTTTCAAGTTAGGAAAAACACACTTTCCTAAGACAGGAGAAGCAGTGTAAAGAATTTAGGAATACTACCACCACCACTCCTCACAAAAAAGTGAGAGAGTCAACTGTTAAGAATTAATAACAATTGAGGAACAGCTATTTAGGCCCCAGGACATTGGGTAGGCCCTGTAGGATGTATTTAAAAGAAAAGATGAATGAGGGTCATATAGGATGTGATGATATGTATGGTTTGAAATCTGGGATGGGTGTAACCTCATTGAATAAATAACAAAGCCATTGAGTATTTAAATATGCACACATACACATATATACACATACATATAATGCACATATGTGGATATATATGTACACAAATATTTCCATATTTAAATATATGTATGCATATATGTGTACATGCATACATATATATATATAAAGCCCTGGGCTTCTGAAGCAAAAGCTATTAAACCAATTAAAAATGGAAATTCATTAGAAGTCATCTTTTTTTTTTTCCAAATGAAACCCATGAGTTTGCCCTCTGGAAAGTCATAAATAATACAGTCTCTACTGTCTGCCTCACCTTTATCTCTGCTTCTGACTTCCTGGACTTCAACCTCATGCCCTGAAGGTGCCCCCACCTGCTTTTCGGTTCTCTTTTCTGTGTTTTCTTTCCCATTACAATGTAAAATGTTCCAGGGTAGCGACTATACTTCTTTTTGCTTATACTTGCATCCACAGTGTTTAAAACAATATCTGGCCCAGACTAAGAACTTAAATGCTTATTTATTGCCTTGTTGTGTTGCCTTATCTTCACTTGAGGACCTCTAATTAGCGAGAACCCAAGAAACCCATTCAACTTCTGCACACACACCAAAATATACATATATGTATAGATAGATATAGATACAGACATACATTTATAAATATATCATTAAAAATTTTTAAACTGTAAATTTTATTCATAAATACTTCAATATATGACATTACATCAGAGAATCCCAAATTATAGAACTTCAGATTTCTAAACTATATGACCTGAGAGACCATCTGGTTCAATCTGTGCCTGAAATTCTTATATTCTTTACAACACAAGAAGAGGTCATCCTGGGCAGGTCTAATTGGTTGGAAAGTTTTCCTTTACTTCACTGAATTTCGTTTTGCCTCTTAGCAAATTTCCAAACATTGCTATTAGGTCTGACCTCTAAGGCTAAGTGAAACAAATCTAATTCCTCCTTCCTGTGATAGCTTTCCACATATAGCTGCCATTATACTTTATTGACTCATTGTCAGCTTGCATTTCATACAAACCCATGGATCTTTTTCAGACAAACTGATATCTAGCTGCAACTTTCCTATATTGCACTTGCCACATTCAGTTTCTCAAGCAAGTTGTAAGAATTGCATTTATCACTATTAAATTTCATTTTATTAGATTTGGCTCAGGATTATAGGCTATCAAGATCTTTTGGGAACTTGACCTTGTCACCCAAAGTACAAACTTCTAGCTTTGGCATATGTAATGAGCTTGCCATCTCTATTTTTATCAAAGTCAGTGATCAAAATGTTAAACAACAGAATCAACACAACTCTCTTGGGAGCACCCCCTTCCTTCCAAGTTGGACACTGAACTATCATTATGATTACTCTGTGGGCATAGCCATTGGATGGTTCCAAATCCACTTATCTCTTTTCCATGGGAATAGCATGGCAGAATTTATAACATGCTTCTCTAATATGTAGGCAATCCATGTCACCAACATTCACTTGATCTCTCTGGTCTTCCTTTTAAAAAGAGAAATAAAATTAATTTGCTAGAACTTGTTCTTGATGAAGTCGGACTGATTCTACCATCACCACTTTTTCTGCTAGAGGTTCCTTAACCATCCCTTTAATAACATTCAAGAATTTTGTCAGGAATCAAAGTAAAGCTCATTGGCCAATTATTTGCAGATTTCACTTTCTTTCCCTTTTTCCAAAAATGAGAACATAGCCTGCACTTCTCCAGTCTTGTAGTATCTCCAGCATGTTCTTCTTCTGTAGAACTCAGGGTTGGACAAGGGAGAAACTAGAGGGTGAGGACACCCAGTCCTCTAAATGTCCTCTTTATCCTTTAAATTTCTTGGTCAGAGAGAGGAGGAAGAGTACACTCAGTCAAAACTTCTATAAGGGATAAGGCTAGGCAAGGGAGGAGGTGAGAGTGAAAAACATAACCCCTTCTAGATAATGTTGTCAGTACCTGCTACAGTGGAGCAAACCCCCAGCTACCTGCCCTAGTTACAATTCTTTTGGTGTTTTTTTTTTTTGGGTGAGGCAATTGGGGTTTAGTGACATGCCCAGGTTCATACAGCTAGTAATTGTTAAGTGTCTGAGGCCAGATTTGAACTCGGGTCATCCTGAATCCAGGACTGGTGTCCTATCCACTGTGCCACCTAGCTGTCCCCTAGTTACAATTCTAATGATAGTTGTATTCTAGGCTGTGATCTAGTATTTAACTATAAAACGGAAATGCACTCATCATCTCCAGTCCTATTTAAAAGTCATGGGAGGGGAAAGCCCTATTAGTTTGAGGTACTGAAGAGAATTCTTATGGTATTCTGTCTGAGACATCATTCATGGATAAGAGACATAGATAAGGAGGCTTATATTAGCTAGGAATTGCCTTTAAAGTCTTGGGTTGTACTCTGGTGTGTGTGTACATATGATATAGATATGTTTTTTTGGTTCATAATCCTTAATAATGGTTAATAATATTTGACTAAACTAGCAAATAAATATAATTAGTCCATTCTCTTCTTGTGTGAGAAAGTCAGAGTGGAAGTAGGAGAACCCTCCCATCCCCACCCCCACCCCCACCTTTTTTCTTCCACTACTCTATATTGTGGGAAAATTCCCTGTTCTCAATTACCTCTAGGACAATCAGGAGAAGCAAACAGGCTGAGATGTTTTTTATTTTGTTTTCTAGGCTCTGAAAACTAGAGGAGCTGCATAAAGAAAGTAGCCATGAACAGTTCAGGCCTCATACAAGTGAAACATAATTTTAAGTACTGGCTCTCAAAGATACATATATTTTGGGTGCCAGAATTCCAGTCACTTTTTTGAGTCTGAGTTTGAAATTCAATGCAAAGTGAGGCAGAAACTCTCTGGACTTTCTTCAGGGTCATATCACCAAACAAAGTAATACTAAAACCAGACTCAAGGGTTTTGAAGGAGGAATAGTCTAGCTACTTCATTTTCTCTCTTGCTACTACTACAAGGTTCACAGGAAATAATTTCTTATACAAATCCTTTTTTTCCCCTTACTTCTATGAGGTTTCTTTCTATTCAGATGGAACAATTTTCAGGTTAAAATAATACCAAACCTTGAGATAGAAACATGGGAAATGCTTCTCAGTAAGATAGGATTACTCTGTTGATTATTTTTGCAATAACCAATTTTGTCTTCATTCATAAGGGAAACTGGGGCATTCAGCAGGGAGAGGCTTATCTGGAAATTAATGTAATTTAAATGCAAAGGGAATCAATAAATATTTTAAAATTAAATAACAGAAAGGAATGAACTTCCCAAAAAGTTAGTAAAATACTTTAGTCTTCACCACTGTCACTATTACTTTAGTCCTCTACCACTATTGCCAGAGACCATCTAATTCAACTTTCCCATTTTACAGATTAGGGAAATTAAGCCTAGTTGGGTGAAGTGACTAGCCTGAGAATACATGAGTAATGACTGTCAGAGAGTGGGTTTGAACCCAGGTTCTTTGACTCCAGAATCAGTGCCCTTTTCACTGTGCCCTAAATTGTCAATCTTTACAATTTTATAGTATTTTGGATATATTCATATAAGAACTATCATTCAAAAAATAAATGTTCAATAGAGACCAAAATGCGTAACTAAACAGAGAGAAATAAGGAAAGACAATTCTTGTCTTGTTCTTCTTATTTCCTCATTTATTATAAGAGTCTGTTTCTTCCTTTCACACAAAAAAGATGGTATACAACAAAAGGATGATAAGTCGAGGAAGGTTAGCATGATAATTCAAACTGTTATAAGGAGATTAAGAAACTCAAGTATGGGCAAGTTTACCCTATGGATCTAGAAGTTTCCATAGTCCACGGAATATCTCCCAGCTGGGATCTAGATTCACATGGTGGGGGGGGGGGGGGGGGGCGGCGGGAAACCAGAGAAGAGGCCATGCAGCTCTCTGGTACTTGGAAGGAACTTGAATGTTTCCTCATTTTGAGAATTAGAGCTCAGATCCAGAAGCAAAAAGGAAAACTTTGATTTCACCTGGAAATCATTCAAACCATTTATCCAAAACACACTGAAATGAACTAAACCTCCTTTCTTCAGACTTAGGCTCCAAATGTTGTGAGAGCCTTGAATAATACTCATAGAACAAAGAGAAGAGTCCTCTCTGGGCTCATATTAAATGGATAGGTCACAGTGCTCAGCATGACCGCACACATATTCTTCCATTTTCCTTATAATGAACTACACGGTTAACAAAAAGAAATAATGAAAGTTTAAAAATAAGTAAATAAAAGTCATGAAGCCAAGAACTGACAAAGAAAATCAAAGAACTTTATTTAAAAATATATGGATGCACTGGTGTGAATTTTTAATCAATTTTCCCTATTTTCACCATACTTTATGAATATATAACAGCATAACAGAAGTAAATGTTTTCAAGTATTATTATTTTTTTAAATTGCTGTCTATTTGAATGTTTAAGGAGGAGGGTGTTGAAAGTTACTAAGTCTAGCATTTTAAAAAAGAAGAAAACTTACTATATTTAGTTGATCAAAAAATGTTTTTATATCCTAATGCATTTTGCATAGCACTAGAGATCTTTTAAGTACTCAATAGCTACAATTCTTATCCACTAGAATTTAGAATTAGATTATAATTAGTAGGAAATAGTAGGAACACCACCAGCCTTGAATGCAGAAAGTTTGAGTTCTAGTCTCAGCTATGTAACCTTGTACCAATTGTTTGACCCCCATCTGAATTTCAACTTAATTAAATTTCTTCAACTATAACAAGGAGTCCTAATATCTGCTCTGCCTAACCCATAAGATTATTAAGAGAATCAATAAGGTAAAATGTGTACAACTGGGTAGATAGAGTATATTTTTGAGGCACTTGAAGCCTCACAAAGTACTTGGCTCACCACAACCCTACAAGATGGGTAATGTCAGTATTGATACTGACATTTTACAGATGAGTAAACTAACACTGTAAAAGAGCAAGTGAAATGCCCAAGAAACAAATGAAAAAATATATACGAAAAAGCTTTGAAAACTCCTGTCTTGGGGCAGCTAGGTGGTGCAGTGGATAAAGCAGAGGCCCTGGATTCAGGAGGACCTAAATTCAAATCCAACCTCAGACACTTGACACTTACTAGCTGTGACCCTGGGTAAGTTAATTAACCCTCATTGTCCCACAAAAAAAAAAAAAAGAAAGAAAGAAAGGAAAAAAAAAGAAAAGAAAACGCTTTGAAAACTGCTGTCTTAATTATATGAACAGTGACATGGAAAAAGACAAAAGGATTATTAAAATGAGTTATTTTGAGATATAAGCCACATCTTTTGTGGCTGTTTATAAATATAGCACCCAAGGACTTCAGGAACCTCCCTACATGGATGCCCAGAAAGCAACCGCAGGTTTGAAGCACTGTTTGTACCAGCATACATTTAAAACTCTAGCTCACAAGCATCCACTGCTATATTAGCTTTTATTAGGCTAGCCATAAGCAGAATGAAGAACAAAGGTCATCAAATAGCATGGAGAAATAAATGATAAGAAATATTTCATCCATGGAAACAGGGCTACATTACATGGACCAGAACACGGAGGGAAGATGTGTGGCCGAGTAAAACTCAGGATCAGACACATATGTAAGGTTATATAGGGAACGCATCAGTCTTGGGACCCTAACCAGGATAACCCATATCTCTAATGCTGGAGATTTGCTATTTCCTCTTTGCAGAACATCTCCATTGAGATGCCACTGCTCTCTGCTGCCATCTGTTGGTCTTTCCCTGCAAGAGGGGTGGGTTTTGAATAGAAATAAGTGGTATTTGGGGTGTGTTGATAGCTAAGAGGCAATAGGCAGTGCAGAGTTCAAAGAAGAGGTTAGATATGATTTATAGATCTGAATTATTTGCATATAGAAGATACTTGAGACCATAAGTTAAGAAGAGGTCATGAATTCAATCCAATAAGTATTTATAAAATATCTATGAGGCCCTGTGCTATACTGTGATTACAAAAGCTAAATGAAAAATAAGCCTGACCTTCAAGGGTTTTACATTACACAAGATTTACACACATAAGTAAATTCAAGGAAAGGGGAAGGGAATAAGCATTATTATATGGTGCCTACTATGGGCTAGGCACTGTTAAGGACTTTATAAATACTATCTCATTTGATTTTTGCAGCCCTGGATGGTAGATACTATTATTATCCCCATTTTGCAGTTGAGAAAGCTGAGGCAGATAAAGGTTAAGTGACTTGCTCAGTGTCATACAGCTGGTAAATGTCTGAGTCCAGATTTGAACTCAGATCTTCATGACTCCAAGTCCAGAACTCTATCTACAATGCCACCTACCTGTCTTTAATAAAATAATTTGAGGACAGACTATAAAGAGAAAAGAGAAAAGGGCACACACACAGACACCATTGTATTAGGAAAACTTCTAGCTTATTCCCCATTCAAATAATGCTTGCTGATGGTTTTAGATAAATATTATTTATTTTAAGATAAGCTCCTATTTCCAATTTTGGTTTGTGTGTTGTTGTTGCTTTTTATTGTTTTTTTTTAAATCATCACAAAAAGTGCTATTAAAAGTATTTTGTAAATAGAGGATCTTTTTCTTTGTCTTTCTATCAGAGCATATGCTCTGTAGTATGTTCATTGGATCGGAGGGCAGGAATAGTTTAGTGGCTTTTCTAGCATTTTGTTCAATTGCTTCAGTCATGTTTGACTGACTCCATTTGGGATTTTCTTGGCAAAGATACCAAAGTGGGTTGCCATTTCTTTCTTCAGCTCATTTTATAGATGAGGAAACTAAGACAAATAGGGTTAAGTGACTTGGCCAAGGTCGCACAGCTACTAAGTGTCTGAGGCCAGATTTGAACTAAACTCTTCCTGACTCCAGGCCTGTGCCACCCAGCTGCTCTTTTCTAGCACAGTTACAATTACCCCCAGAAATATCATACCAATTTATGATTCCATCAAGAGTGTATTGATATACTTCCCTGTCTACAGCCTCTCCAACATTAATTGCATTTCTAGTCATCAACAAACATTTCTTAATTATTTTCAAGGCCCCAGGAACTATGCTAAAGGCCTAGGGATACAGAAACAAGCAGGAAGATAGTCCTTGCCCTCAAGGACCTTACATTTTAGTGAGGTAAGAGAACATATAAAAGGGAGCTGAAAGGAAAGGAAGTTAGCAGAGGAGATCCAAGTCCTTAGAGCATTCCTGCTCTGGGCCTTTTCTCAAAATGGAGATTTGAGGAGTTAAACTTCAAAATTGTTTTAAAGTGCATTTCTCTTATTAGTAGTAATTTGGAGCATCTTTCCATATGGATGTAGGTCATTTGTATTTTCTCTTCTGAAAACAAAATGTTTTTATCCTTTGGTCATTTACCATTTAGAGAATAGCTCTCATTCTTATGTATTTCTATCAAGTCCTGTTAAATGTTGCATATCTGAGGTACCTAATGCAAAAATGTGTTTGGTTTCCCCCTCCCCCATTCACATTTCTCCTTATTCTGGTTACATTGATTTTGTTCATGCAAAAGCTTTGTAAGGATGGGACTGGATTTGTGATTTCATTGGTGTGGGTTAAGTAACTCTCTACCAATAGAAGCTAGGGCTTTCTCTGAAGTCCATAGCTTTACAGAGTTGTCTGGAGCACTGAGAGGTGAAGTGATTTACTTAGAACCACACAGCAAGTATATTTCAGAGGTGAGTCTTGGACATAGGACTTCTTGGCTCTGAGGCTAGTTTTCTATCCACTATTCCAGTCTGCCTCTTAAAATTTTACATAATCAAAATTTAACCTTTTTGCTCTTCTCTATCCTTTCTTCAGTTATAATTTTCTCAGACACCATAGAACTGAAAAGGACCTACTTCTCTTTTTGTGTGTATGTGATGCTTGCTTATCTATTTGACACATTTCACTACATGATATGTCAAAGGCAAAATATATTAATACTGTATTCTGCATTGTGGGCACAAGTCTACCAGGAACAGTTCTTAAAAATTTATCATTATTCTAAGTCTAAGCATGTTTCAGCTTAAAGAGAGATATATAAACTGGCAAAGTCCTCTCATGCCTTTAGACAGGTCTCTAACACAAGTCATTTTGAAGTCCCAGTTAACAAGGTTTGTAAAGAAAAAAAATATTTCACAGAAAAGATTGAGTCAAGGCCCAGAGTTCAGACAGCAGTACAGGTAATGGTTTGTTTCCTTAAATAGAACAATAGTCATTTCACTTTCTGCTTACCTTTGGAGAGTCATTTTCCTAAAACCATTCAGTACCACTTTGACTGCTTCCTGGAGTCTTAGGAGAAAGAGGTTAAGTTTAAGTGGATCATAAATCCTAATCAGGTGAAGGTAGATCAATCAAAGTTCCCTTCTCCTATAGCAGCCTAACTAAACTCGAGGAAGGAGTCCTTCCTAGCTGATCAGAAAGAGGAAAGCCGGACATTGTTTCAAAATTGATATTTAAAGATTAATAAACATTTCTCTTACAAAAGGCTGCAAACTAAGATACTTTTTGAATATTTTCTTAATATTTCTAAAAGGAGAAATTGGGAGATAGGGATGAGGTGGACTTTTCTATTCCCACAGGTCTAAGAGGCCATTCTAAGCCTCTGGACTAATGCAGACTTAAATGATCAGAACCAGGAAGAATAATTTATACTATAACATCAACATTGTTAAAATAGTTTTTAAAGACTCAAGAATTCTGATTAATGAATGAATAAGTGAAAAAGCTCTTTTTTAAGTACTTACTTTGAACCATACACTGCTAGGTACGCACTGGGGATACAAATACAAAAGCCAGGACAACTCCTCCTATCAAATAGTTGACATTCTAATAGGAAGAAAACACATCTAGGAAGTTTCAACTGCAAATCAGAAGGAACATGCCCATGTTCCTTAGGGTGATACCCCTTCTTTAATACAGTTTCTGTTAATAATGCCATATCTTATCTAAATGGTGGACCCTTTTAACAGTGCCAAGGATTTTGGTGGCAGTAACTTTCTTTTCTAGGTCTTCAGTAACTATGACTTAACCTGCAGAAATATCTCAAGAGGAGAATGACAGCTGTGAGGGCTGAGTTGGAAATATGACTGGTGCTCTTTGGGGTTGTTAAAGGCTAAAATTCTAGCTAGTCTGTCTAAAATATCTAATGAGTGGTTGCCAATAAATTATAAGCATTAGCAAGAGTTAGACTTTTAAGCATTTATTAAGGAGAATAAGAATTTGGTAAAGAGAGAGAGAAAGGCCTACATTCATCTATCTTTTAAAGGGAGAGAGCATTCCTAGCTCCGCTCTCCGCCAGAGTCCACACGAAAGAGCCAGAGTCAGAGCGCAAGCTCCCCCTTCTTCCTCCCACAAGCAAACGTCACTTCCTGACGCCAAAGAAAAGACACATGGTCTTGCCCTCAAAGACCTTCACCTCATGGGTGGAGCTCTTCTACAGTAAATCTGCAGCAGGTGGCATCATTCCAATCATTACAGGGTGCTGCTACTCCCCAGGGTCTTGAGTTTACCTGATTGTTGTTGAAAGTTGGTCAGCAACTGGTATTTATGTGATCAAAAAAGGTGGGTCCCTTCTCCACAGTGATTTCTCCCCCTCAGTGATGACTGTGTGGTCTGGGCTGGAAGCTTGACTTGTAGTCTGCAGTTCCCTTGGGTTTATTTGCCTATTGGCAACAGTTGATCAGTAGTTGAGGGTAGTAGTGATAAGGAAGGTGGATCTCTTCTCCATAGTGAACGTTTTCTTCCTGTGGAGTCTAGGTTTTTGAGGGATGGGGCAAAAGTCACCACTATTTCCAAGGCTATTTGGTTCAGAATACTGAACTATTTTCATCAAAGACTGAGGGCAGACGGTAGTCACTGTTTGATTTTCCTAGAACATGTCACTTCCTGACTCTTCTCCTGGGTACCTTACTGCTTTAGCAAGGCTGGCTTGCCTACTCTGGGAGTGGCAATTGATCTATAGTTTGTGAGAACCCCTCTCTACAACATCCTCAATGAAGCTCAATCAGTGTTATGGTCAATCATGACTCAAGATGACTGATTTTTTTAAGCTATCAATCTCCTGACAGAGATGTGGTAGACCAATATAATATGCCTAATAACTTTTTCCTTTGTTTCTTTGTTTCTTTTTTTTTTGTGGCAGGACAATGAGGGTTAAGTGACATGCCCAGGGTCACACAGCTAGTAAGTCAAGTGTCTGAGGCCAGATTTGAACTGAGGTCCTCCTGACTCCAGGGCCAGTGCTTTATCTACTGCACCACCTAGATGCTCCTGTCTGATAACTTTTTTGTTTTTAGTTTTCAACATTTGTTTTTATAAGATTTCCAATTTCAAATTTTTCTCCCTCCCTCCCATCCTTCCCCCCCTTCCCTAGATAGCAGGTAATATGATATAGGTTATATATGTATATATATATATATATATATATATGTATATGTATATATATATATGTGTGTGTGTGTGTATTATATATATATATATATATATATATATATATATATAAAATGACATTAACTATATTTCTGCATTGGTCATGTTATAATAGAAGAATCAGAGCAAAAAGGGAAAACCTCAAAAAAGAAAAACAACAGCACCAAAAACAAAAGAAATAGTATGGTTCAATCAGCATCCATATTCCACAGTTCTTTTTTTTTCTGGAATTGTAGAGCCTTTTCCATCATGAGTTCTTTGGAACTTTCTTGTACCACTGTACTGGAGAGAAGAATCTAGTCTATCACAGTTGATCAACACATAATATTGATAATACTGTGTATAATGTTCTTCTGGTTCTGCTCATCTCACTCATGTCTGATAACTTTTTAATAAAAAAATTAATTTCTTCAAAACGGCTTTTCAGTTTTTCCAATTGTTCTTGTTAAATAGAGTCCTCTATTTGAGAGTTTGTGTTCTTAGGTTTACTGAGTATGAGATCACCACATTCAATTGCTTCTGGGTTATATCTATCTAGTTTGCTCTGCTTCACTACTTTCCTATTTTTAACCAATACCCCCTCACCCCGCAAAAGAAAAACATTTCATGAATGCTGCCTAATAATGTGATTTGGTATCTGGTCATCTTAGCTTCCCCTTATTTCTACTTTTCCCCCATTATTTATTTCCCTTGTAATTCTTGAGCTTTGGCTTTTCCATATGAATCATATTATTATTCCATCTACTTTCATAATGAACACAGGAAATTTTATTAACACAGGACTAAATATTTACCTTAATTTAGATGCTATTTTAATTTTTAATATATTGTTTTAACATGACCATTTATTTAGTAATGTATTCATCATCTTAGGGTAGCTAGGTGGCTCAATGGATAGAATGCCAGGCCAGGAAGACGCATCTTTCTGAGTTCTAATCTGGCCTCAGACATTTACTAGCTATGTGACCCTGGGCAAGTCACTTAATGCTTTTTGGCTCAGTTTCCTCATCTGTAAAACAAGCTGGAAAAGGAAGTGGAAAACCCCAAAGGGAGTCACAAAGAGTCAGACACAACTGAACAATAGCAACAAATTCATCATCACCTATTTATTAATCAACTTCTCTGTTCAAGATATTTTACAAAATGCTGGGGATGCAAAGACAAAAAAAAAAATGTCCTTAATCTAAAGGAGCTTACTTAATGCTAGTGGGAAATGCCATAGACACAGATAAATCAAGACACAATAGTCAAAGAATCAGATTGTGGAGGGCTTTAAAAGCCATACTGAGTAGTTTGTATTCTATCTTTGAGATAATAGGGATCCATTTAAGGTAACCATCCATTCACTAATTAGATAACCTCCAATAAATTTCTCATTAAGCACAATGTAAGTTCCTACAAGGACTATTTTGCTTTTGTCCTTATACCCTTAGCTTCTAACTGGCACAAAATAAGGGCTGAATAAATGCTTTTGAAGGAATAATTAATGAAGTTAGAGTATAAGGTAATTAAAGATTAAAATATATTTTATAAACATGGATTTTTAAAACATTTAAAATCAGGGGGCCTGGGGGAAAAACACATTTTAAAAATCTGCTTCATGCATGACACTATAAATTTAGTATGCACCTCCCAAAAGTTAAGAAGGCTATTTCTTTATTGCCATCTGACACTGAGCATTTATTTTCTCTTCTTTAACTAAACAGTTGAACATTACATTTATTCTTGAAAGAGAATGAGTTCAGAGGAGCAGAGCGAAGAAGACAGAAGAGTAGGAAGAAATACTGTTGCTCAGACCACAGGGGAAATGACCAGACTATGCCCTACTACTGTTGAGAATACTCAAAGCTTGCAGTTCCCTACCCTTAGCAGTCAATGAGATCCTAGAATAACAGAACACTCAGACTAGAACCAACTTTCCCTCAGAGAAATGAAGTTCCTGGACTAACATAAAATACAAAGACAGAAAATAGACAGGAAGAATAAACAAATGAAAAAAGACTCCCATTATAAAAAAGTTGCTATGGTGACAGGGACACTCAAGATACAAATCCAAAATAAGAAAATAGCTCCAAAATAGCTATAAGCAAAGCCTCAAAAAAAGTTTTAAACCAATTAGAATGCCTGAAAAAGGTAAAGTTACTTGTTTTTTTAAGACTTAATTTTTTTTAATGAAATGAAAGTGCTTGAGTAAAAATTGGGAAAGAAATGAAAGCTTTGGAAGAAAAGATTAGAAATAGATTTAACATTTTGGAATAAGAAATACAAAAATTTGCCACCGAAACAACAAACTCCATGAAAATTAGAATTAACTAAAAGAAGCCAATCTCTCCATAAGACAACAATAAATATTAAAGCAAAGCCAAAGGGATGAAAAAATAGAAGAAAATGTAAGGTATCTCCTTGCCAAAACAACTGATCTAGAAAACAAATTGAAGAGAAAAAAATAATTAAACATCAGACTACCTAAAAGCCATGACCATAGAGAGAAATGAAGAGAGAGAAAGAGAGACAGAGACAGAGCCTACACATATTTCAAGAAATCTATCTAGAACTCTTAGAACTAGAAGATAAAGTAGAAAAAGAATCTATCTGTCACCTCCGGAAAGAAATCCCCAAAGGAAAACTCCAAGGAAGACAACAGCCAAAATCCAGAACTTCCAGCTCAAAGAAAAAATGCAACAATCAGTCAGAAAAAATAACTCAAGTGCTGAGGAGCCATAGTCAAAATCACACATGATTAAGCAGCCACCACAATATGAGAGCAGGGAGCTTGGAATCTAATATTCCAGAAGGCAAAAAATATAGGATTACAGCCAAGAATAACCTACCCAACAAAGTTGAGTATAATCCTACAAAGGAAAATATGGATTTTAGAGGAATAGAGTAGTTCCAATTATTCCTAATAAAAAGTTCAGAGCTGAATACAGTGGTTAAGAGAAACATAAAGATGAAGACCCAAATGAACAATCATGAGGGACTAAAGAATAATAAACTGCTTACATTCTTTTTTTTTTGCTTACATTCTAATATGAGGTGATTATATAATCTTATTGTCATCAGGGTCATAGGGGGACTTTAATTATATAGAAGGCCTAGTAGTAGTTCTGTTATATATTTTTATTATTATTATTAATTATCTTTAATGGAAAAAGAAGAGAAGATTACACTGGAACGAGGAAGGGAAAGGATGATCAGTTAAATCATATAATCACATAATCAGAGTGTGCAAGTAGAAGTTAATACCAACAAGGATCAAGGAGTAAAGGAGCTATTTCCAGGTCAAAGAGAAAGTGGCCTTGGTTACTCACAGGCCAGGCAGACTGAGAAGAAGCCCAATCACCCCCTGGGCCACACTGTACCTCAAACAGTGTGTCCTGGAAACAGCATTACACTTTAAGAAGGAGATAAAAGCCAAGAAATAGATGGCCAAGATGAGTAGGCAGAGAAAGCAGCAGACCATTGAAACCATCTTTGGGGGAAAGGTAGACCACAATACATCCTCAGAAGAAGAAAATAATAACAAAGTCAAAGCTCCAACATCCAAAGCTATCAAGAAAAATATGAATTGGTCTCAGGCCATGGAAGCACTCAAAAGGGACTTTCAAGAGAAAGTAAGAGAGATAGAAGGAAGATTTAGAGAGATGGAGGAAAGAATGGAAAGAGAAATGAGAGCAATGCAGGAAAGTCATGAGAAAAAAGTCAACAGTTTGAAAAGACAAATGGAAAAAGAAATAGAAAAGCTCTCTCAAGAAAATAATTGCTTAAGAATTAGGATTGAACATATGGAAGCTACTGATTTTATGCAAAACCAAGACACAGTAAAGCAAATACAACTGAATTAAAAAATAGAGGGAGATATGAAATATCTCCTCGGAAAAACAGTTGACCTGGAAAACATATCCAAGAGAAATAATTTGAAAATCATTAGACTACCTGAAAACTATGACCAGAATAAGAGCTTAGAAACCATCTTCCAAGAAACTGTCAGGGGAAATCGCCCTGATATTCTAGAAGCAGAAGGTAAAATAGAAATTGAAAGAATCCACCTATCACCTCCTGAAAGAGAACCCAAAAGGAAAACCTCCAGGAATATTATAGCGAAATTCCAGAACTCCCAGGTCAAGGAGAAAATATTGTAAGCAGCTAGAAAAAAGGAATTCAAGGAAGGCTAAAACAAGATCTAGCAGAAACTACATTAAAGGACCAGAGGGCATGGAATATGATATTCCAGAGGGCAAAGGAACTGGGACTACAGCCAAGAATCATGTACCCAGCAAACCTTGTATAATCTTCCAGAGTAAAAACTGGGACTTCAATGAAAAAGAGGACTTTCAGGCATTTGTGATGAAAAGACCTGAACTGAGTAGAAAATTTGACTTTCAAATACAAGACCCTGGAGAAGCATAAAAAGGTAAACAGGAAAAAGACTTCATGAGGGATATTAAAAGATCAAAATGTTTACATTCCTACATGGGAAGATAATACTTCAAACTCTTAAGAACTTTCTCAGTAAGGAATTCACAGAAGACACAGGTGTGAAGTGAATATGAAGGGATGATATCTGTAAAGCATTTATGTTTTGTTTTTTGTGAGGCACACAGGGTGGGGTGTCTTATGTCTGGGACCAGATCTGGTCTTGGGGCCTCCTGGGTCCAGGGCTGGTTCTTTGTCCACTATGCCACCTAACTAACCTATGATGACATCTTTAAAATAGGGTTGAGGTGTAGGAGGAATAGACTAGGGGAGGGGGAAGGGGAGACATGGTCTGGTGAGAGGTATTTCACATGAAGGAAACAAGAAAAAAGCTTATGGAGGGGAGGAGAAGAGGGGGAAGGAGTGAGGGAAGTGAGTGAACCATAATATCATCAGAATTGGCTAAAAAAGAGACTAACACACATACTCAAGTAGGTATAGTAATATATCTTTGCCCTGAGGGAGGAGAGCAAGATGGGGGGTGGGGAGAAGAGGGGAAGGAGGGAAGGGCAGATTGGGGGAGAGAGCTGTAAAAAGCAAAACACTTTCCAGGAAGGTGAAGATGTTCTGCATTACTGCACCAGTATGACATATTGAATTGCTTGATTTCATAGGGAGGGTTAAGGAGAAAGGGAGGAAGGAAAATTTAGAACATAGGATAAGCTCAAAGACCTTAATCTCATCAGAGTGGGCTCATGGAGGGAATAACATTCACACCCAAGTGGGAGGAGTAATCTATTTAACCCTACAGGAAAGTAGGAGGAGAAGAGGATAAGGAGGGAAGGGTGAAAAAAGGGAGTGCAGAGCAGGGGAGGGGACAGTCAGAAGTAAAACACTTTTGAGAAGGAACAGGGTAAAAGAAGATAGAAAAGAGACTAAATATCACGGGAAGGGAATAGAATAGAGGGAAATAGTTATGATGATTGATTATAATGGCAAAATTTATGGTACCTACTTTGCTGGGCTATTATGGGGAAAATTCTTTGTCAAGTTGAAGGTACTATATACAGGTTATGATGAACAGGATACTATCAGAAAAACCTGGAAAGACCTACATGAACTGAAGCAGAGTGAAATGTACTGTATACAAAATAACAGCAATAGTGTAAGATGATCTGCTGGGAAGCATGTGGTTATTTTCAGCAAGGCAATGATCCAATATAACCCTGAAGGACTTAGGAAAATTGCGATCCATCTACAGAGAAAGAACTGATGGTATCTGAAAACAGATGGAAACACAATTAAAAATTTTTTTTGACAATTCCTTAATCTGAAGTTTTGTTTTATTAACTGTTTTTTCTCATAACCTTGCTAATGTTGGAATATTTTCCTTGACTACTCATGTATAACTCATTTTGAATTGCTTGAGTTCTTGTGGGTGGGGGTTGGGAAGGGAAGGAGGAAGAGAAATTGGAACACAAAGTTTTAAAAAATTGATGTCAGAATTTGTGGGCTTTTTTTGGTTTTTTACATATATTTTGAAAAATAAAATTCTATTCAACTATTTAAAAAAGGAGTAGGGGAATTGATGATACTTAAACCTTATGCTTATCTGAACTGATAAAAAAAAGAAAAAAATACACACACACAGAGTTGAATGCAGAAATGCATTTCACTAAACAGGGAAATAGGAAGAAAATCAGAGAAGAGAGAAGAGGGACTTAGAGAAAGGGTAGATTAAGTTAGGGATTACTCCTAAGTAAAACATACTTCTAAAGATATACAAAAACATTTATAGCTTTTTTTGAGGTGGAAAGAAACTGGAGTCTGAGGTAATGCTCATCATTTGGGGGAAAACTGAACTTAAGGCATATAAATGTGATATTATACTATTGTATTATAAGAAATAATGAAGGGAATGGTTTCAGAGAAATGTAGGGTGACTTGTATGAACTAATGTAGATTGAACTGAAAAAAGCCAGGAGAGTAATTTAAACAATGACTTTGATAGAGTGAGAAGAAAAAAAAAAAACTTGGGGGAAGAGGGAGAAAATGCAGCTGTGTTGAATGAAAATGTTTACTTGAATCTGACTCTACTGGAGGGAATAAGGCAGTAACTGGAGAGAAGTATAAATTGTCTTAGCTCATTAGGTTAGGGAAAGAGTATGGTCCAGAGAAGCAAATACTGGCCCTGGGGCCAAAGGCCCACATTTAATAGTTCTGCCACATGCTTCCTGTATGACCTTAGGCAGGACATTTAACTGCTACAATGCCTCAGTTTTTATAGAATGAGAAATTTGGACTATCTTCCTTAAAAGGACCTATTCAGCTTGAAATCTATGATCCTGTGATACGATTTAGGAGAGGAAAGACTTGAAAGAGTGAATATATCTTTCAAGTGCCTCTAGATTTTCAGAGAATTATTTAGCACATATAAACATTTTCTAGAGTTTGAATTTCTTTTTCATTGATCTCTGTAGATGTAAAAATAAAAAAGAAGTAATCCCCCCCCAAAAAAAATCACAAACTGTAAACAAAAGGAATATGTCTCAAAAGGCTAATTCCAGGGGCAGCTAGGTGGCCCAGTGGATAAAGCACTGGCCCTGGATTCAGGAGGACCTGAGTTCAAATTTGACTTCAGACACTTGACACTTACTAGCTGTGTGACCCTGGGTAAGTCACTTAACCCTCATTGCCTGGCAAAAGAAAAGGCTAATTCCAACTAAAATGTTTAAAACATTGATCTCTATCCATCAGTCTCCTTTGATAAGCCCCTATGATCTGTATAGGGAAAAGCAAGAGGTTTAGGGACCTGTCTACAAAACAAACAGGTGGAAGAGTGATTGGCCCTGTAATTGGCAGAGAAGGAGGAACAGTCATTCCATGATGTAAAACCACCTTACATCGTAGTAGTCCTCTGAGGCCCCAGAAAGGGGAGACATGAAGAAAATACAGAGAGCAATAACTAAAATGTTTAAGGAAGGGTAGGGCTGATTTATGAAGAACATTACAAGAATGTTGTACATGTAGTTGGGTTAAATGGTGACTGTACTGGAACATGATGGATGTTCAGTAATATATGGAGAGCATAAGCACTGAAAGAGGGGAAAGAATTGATTAGAATCACCCTGAAAGTAGATCATAGGGTCATAGACTTAGAGCTCAAAGAGGACCTATATGTCAACTAGTCCATCACCCTCATTCTACTGATGAATGAATGAATAAGGAAGTATGTATTAAGTGACCACTTTATGCAAAGCACCAAGTTAAGGGGATACACATAGAAAATTTAGACTTATTTTTGAGGATGTCACTTGCTAACAGGGAAGGAGAAGATGATACATAAAGGAGATTTCAGTTGCAAGTCAAATGAAAAGGCACAGTGATCCTTCATGTGCAGCATCAAAGCAGAGGCTAATGAAATTTTTTTTTACAGGGCAATGAGGGTTAAGCGACTTGCCCAGAATCACACAGCTAGTAAGTGTCAAGTGTCTGAGATCAGATTTGAACTCAGGTCCTCCTGAACCCAGGGCCAGTGCTTTATCCACTGCACCACCTAACTGCCCCCAAAAGAATTTTTAAAATTCATATTATTTAGTGTAATTTCCATTGCTAAAAACATATCCATTTCTGACATTCAGCAAGTTGACAGTACCAAGGACTTTGATGGTGAGAGCTTTCCTTTCCAGGTAGTGGATTGGAGTCAGAAAGTCCTGAGTTCAAATACCTCCTTAGATACACTTACTAGCTGTGTGACACCAGGGAAAATCACTTTGAGCCTCACCTGAAAAGGGAATAATAATGTCACCCACATCACAGAATCAAATGATAAAATATATAAAACATTTTGGAAACCTTAGAGTGCTATATAAATGCTGGTGGTGATGATAATGCTGATATATATAGTAGAGCCCCAGAAAAATTAATTCTTTAAACTCATATAAGAAATAAGAAACAAGGCTTGAACTCAGGTCTTCCAACATCTTATTCTGTAGCCTTTCCACACTGTACCATCTAGGTCCTTTTGTTGGTTTTCAGGCATTTTCAGTCATGTCCCACTCTTTGTGATTCCATTTGGGGTTTTCTTAGGAAAGATACTGAAGTAGTTTGCCATTTCCTTCTCCAGGTCATTTTTACAGATGAGAAAACTAAGGTAACCAGGGTTAAGTGACTTGACCAGGGTCACACAGCTAGTAAGTGTCTGAGGCCAGATTTGAACTCAGGAAGGTGAGTGTTCCTGATTCCAAGTCCAGTATTCTATCCACTGTGCCACCTTGTTGCCATATATGAGATCTACATCTGGCATTCAACTAGAAACTGGAGACAAAAACACAGTTGCTGTTGTCACAAGACTATAATGATAGTATTAATATCATGGAACTGAAATTTCAGGAAAGAAGGCAGACCTTATTTGGGATCATTCCTACTGTGTGAGAAAACAAAGAATGAGTGAGGGTAAGTTGAGGTGATGCCACCTACAAAGTACTTGACAGAAAAGACTAAGATCCTGAGGAAAGTAGGTTTTCAGAGGAGTGAAGGTACCAAATAATATTCAACATTCATTGACATTTTGTAAACATCAGACAGTCCAGAAAGTGAGGTCTTGCTTCAGTGACCTTATTAGGAACCTTTCCTGAAGTCTTTGGGACTAGCTGCCAACCAATATTTTGACAAGTTAGTAGGTTGGCAATCACTTTATTTTCCTATCCCTTTCTCCCTTCCTCCATTATTCCTGGGACTGTTTGTAGCTGTATTTTTGGAGTGTTGGATCTTCAGTGGCCCATTTTTCCTTTCTATTTTTAATACATAAAGGGTGGGGGATGGGGGGTGGGGGATGCTGAATTATTTGTTTGTTTACACAACAGTTAGCTTGCCTGTTGCTATTTTTACCTTGACCTCCCCTTGGTGGGGTGGAGAGAGGGGTGGGACTTAGAGGCATCACTAGAAGAGAAGGGAATAAGAATTTATATATGTGCCAGGCATTGTGGGAAGGTTTTTAAAAAATAATAAATATTATCAGGAGAATAAATGTTAAAATAATAAAGAATATTAAGCATCCTTTTCAGATGCGATTTACATTAAATGGTATACTTATAGCATTAATGTTCCGTTGCATTTTTGCCCTACTTTTGCAATTACAAGCCACATTTTAGGAGCAGGGAGGTGACTAGAGGGATGGAAGTCAGGAAGATCTCAGTTCAAATTCTGCCTCAGACACTTAGAATAATGGCACCTCAGGCAAATCACTAAACTTTTTTCCTCACTTTCCTCATTTGAAAAAAGAGGGTGTAAAAGTTGGTTCTCTTTCCACTATACAACACCACCTTTCAACAGTACAAGATGGAAATAGAAATTATTATTATTATTATATTATAATTTATTATAATAATAATAAAAATTATGTTACTTTGAGAGGAATAGCATCCAGGACCATAGAGGGGATATCTCTACTCTGTCCTAGTCAGACCGCATCAGGAATATTTTCTTTAGTTCTGCATTTTAGGAAGGACTTTATTAAGCAGGAGATTATTCAGGGAAGGTAACCATCATCATAGTATAGCCCCAGAGTTCCAGTCAGATGAGAGTTGATAAAAGGTAGTGGGAGCCAAGTGGGAGTGTGGCACTGGAGGGTGGAGAGGAAGGCATGATCATTGAAATGAAGGATTTAAAGGGTTGTCAAGTGGAAGAGCAATAGACTTATTTTACTTGGCCCCTGAGAGTTGAACTAAGAGCAATGGATGGAAATCACAAAGTGGAAAATTTGGGAGTGATGTAGGCTGGAGTGTGCTGGAAAATGCTCAACAACTGGTTCTCAAAAAAATGTGTTTACTAAACAATTTTTTTTTATGTTTTATTACCTTTATTGTAAGTGATACAAAACTGCATATTTATTATGTAAAATTTGCTATTCTTCTTAAATATATAATGAAGTTATCATGTAACTTTCTTTTTTCTTTTTTTCCTTCTCTACCCTTCCCCCCACTCTAAAGATGGCTACCATTAAGCACAGAAATGTGTATGTAAAATCATTCTACACATATATATATATATACATACATACATACACACACACACACACACACACACACACACACATATATATGGACTTTTGTAAACACCCAAAGGCCCCAACCAGAGGAGATTGATCTAGATTGATTGAATTAAGTGAGACTAAGAGTGATTGACTTTGCTGATTAACTCACTTAAAATTAATTAAATTGAAACCACACCTGGCTGGCCCTCAATAGGGCATTGTTCTCAAAAGCTAAGAACTTTGAACTCAACAAGGAGACCACCCTCAACTCCAGTGAACGAAGGGATTTGTGTGACGATGACCCATCAGCTTGAAGGATGGCCTCTTCTGGGGGAGGGAAGCAGGGAAGTGGGAAGTGCTGTATTCTCTCTCAGTTTGGCTGGTGAGAGCCATTTTCTCATCTGAAAAACTGGATTTGTATTGGAGGACTTGGGAGAAGAGCAGGCCAGATTGAACCCTTATCTCTCCTCTAGGATAGACAGGCTTTTTCTTGGTTTTCTGACCCAAGTATTCTCTTTTCACTAATAAATGCTTAATGCCCCAAACTGATGCTAATGCTTCTAATTTATAAGTAAACCCTAGCTAGTTTTCCCCCCACACTGGGGACAGGAAAAAGGCAACCACACATTAGATTTTATTCATATATATATATATATATATATATATATATATACATATATATATATATATCTTTCTTGGCATGAATAACGTTACCTCCATTACTTCTTTTCTGTTTTTGTTTTTCTTTTGTTTGGTTGATTTTTTTGCTTTGGTCTGTTCTAGTAAATGTCAAGTGTCTGAGGCTGAATTTGAACTCAGGTTCTCCTGACTCCATGGCCAGTGCTCTATCCACCGTGCCACCTAGATGCCCCTTCCATTACTTTCTTAAGTCTAAACAATAACAACAACAACAAAAACACAGCTAATTTCCCCAGGTAAATAAATACATTGAAAATTTAATAATCCACTCCCAGAACACCCCTGGATGTACACATAAACTTCCTAACAATCTGAGGTACCCATGAATAGGTTAGTCTGCCTTTGAAGGAGGAGAGAGAAAAAGGGAAAAGAGGGGGAAAGGAAGAAGTGACAAAAATCACCTAGGTCACATAGCAAGCTGTAGACTGCTTATGCCCCATGTCATTTCCAAGCTTAGTAAAATCTTTGGGAATGCTGTTGGCCCAGGATTGACCTTTAAAAATATATTCTAATGCCAAGTCAATACTAGTACGTAGGACCTTCAGGAAGCCAAAAGCCATTAAGGGCTTGGAATCCATTTGACAGTAGATCCATTGAGTTCTAGGATAAACTATATCCCTTGAGTTTGTTTTGGATCTAAAAATAGATTCAAACCATCAAAATGGTCCTGAAACTGATCCAGGACTAGATTTTGCCTGTATAATTATGCCAGACCTGTCTGGACTCAAATGAGCATCCGTGGTTGCCCTAGAACCATTATTGCAATTACAATGAACAAAGGAGATGGTTGGAATAAAATGAAAGAAAAAATAAAAGATTGAGTGATTATATCTTGCACAGTCCTGATAAAAAGTCAGAAAGAATCTCCTGCCTTCAGTTAGGTTCTGTCTAATCTGCAGTTTTAAAATTCTTCTACTCATATTTTATAAGCCTAGAGAGTTTGGTTTTAGTATAGCAGCTAGACCCTCACTATTCCTTCATCCTTTCTTCTTTTGCATGTCCTTAGCTTCAAAATAAAGAAAGGGAGCCAGGGATGACGTCTTATTTTCCATTTACCTTCTCTTGCCTGATTTTCATCAGCTTCAGTGACAGTCATTAAATAATCAAGCAATGACAATTTCTCAGGTACTGAGCTAAGCATAGGATAAAAGTAAAATAGTTCTTGCCCTCTAAGAGGTTAATTCTTAATGGAAGAGAAAACATATATACATATAAGAACAACTAGGTGGTACAGTTGATAGAACACTGGCCTCAAAGTCAGGAGGACGAAAGTTCAAATCTGTCTTAAATGTTTACTAGCTATGTGACCCTGGGCAAGTCACATAAACCTGTTTGCCTCAGTTTCCTCATCTGTAAAATGATCTAGAGAAGGAAATGGCAAACCACTCCAGTATCTTTGCCAACAAAACCTCAAATGGGGTCACAAAGAGTCAGACACTACTGAAATAACTAAACACCAAACATATGTGTGCATATTGTACATATATTATATGTGTATTGTTAAGGGCTAAAATTCTAGCTAGTCTGTCTAAAATATCTAATGAATGGTCGCCAATAAATTATAAGCTTTAGCAAGAGTTAGACTTTTAAGCATTTATTAAGGAGAATAAGAATTTGGTAAAGAGAGAGAGAAAGGCCTAGATTCCTATCTATTAAAGGGAGAGCGCATTTCTAGCTCCCTTCTCCGCCAGAGTCCAGAGGAAAGAGACCCAGAGTCAGCACCAGTCTCTTCCTTCCTCCTCCCACTAGTCTGCGTCACTTCCTCCCGCCAAAGAAAAGACTCCTGGTCTTGCCCTCAAAGACCTTTGCTTCATGGGCAGAACTCTTCTACAGTAAGTATCCAGCAGGTGGCGTCATTCCAATCGTTACAGTATGTATATATGTATATATACATATATATAAAACGCAACATAAACATACATATAGAAAGTGAATACAAGGTAGATGGCATGGGAAGCAGATGGGAGATTGAGGACTATGAGATAGAGCACTATGTTCATAAAGAGCAAGTAAGCTGGACTGCAGAGTGTGTGGGGAGGGAAAGAATGTGTAAGAAGACTAGGGGGCAGTTCAAATGCGGCCTCAGACACTTGACACTCACTAGCTGTGTGACCCTGGGCAAGTCACTTAACCCCCATTGCCCTGCAAAAACAAACAAAGAAGACTAGAAAAATAGAAAGGGACCAAATTGTGAACAGTTAAGTACCAAACAGAAGTTAATATTTGATCCTGGAAGTCATAGGCAGCCACTAGAGTTTATTGAGTAGGGGAGTAACATGATCATTCCTGCACTTAAGGAATATCACTTGTCCACTGTCTGGAGGATGGATTGGGGTGAGGCCAAACATAGGACCATATGTGGTTAAATTTGGAAAAAATAGAGGACTGAGCCCCACGTCCTGTTTTGGATTAGGTGAGAAATGGGAATCACACTCCAGGATATAGGGTGCCTGCCTCAGTATACTGCGCCAGAATATTCTTCTCTCATCCTCCTGGAGGAACCATATGTCAAGTTTCAAGAGGGACATCTTACTTTCATTTATTGTACATAATAAACTCTTGGGAACCTCTACCTTGAGCACACCCACTAATCTAGGAGTGTGCCGGAAGGAGAAATGAGAACCTCCCATCCCTGATGTTGAAAGAACTGCCCTCTCTCCCCCTCTCCCAACTTTCCCAGTTACACCCTTTGATACAGATCTGTCTCATTTAATTCAAACAAATCAGGCTTGTTGGAGGCTTGGAAGTACTAAGTGGTAATTCCAAGCAACTTACAGAACTTCATGAAAGTGCCTTGCACTGACCTCATCCTTCTCAGTGGGCGTTAATACATGGGCAAGTTTGACTTCTTGCCAGTAGCTTGTGATTCCCTACATGCCCTGGGATGGAGAGGTAATTTGTTTCTTTCTTTTTTAGCCTGGTTATGTCACAAATTTTTTCCTATAAAATATCCTTCAAAAAGCTGCTATCCTCAGGGGGGCCTCAACATATTTTCCCTGTGAATAACAACAGACAGTAGTGAGACTGATGTATGAAAAACACCCAGAAGGCAGCACCACCCTTTCAAGGATAAAACTGGCCCCATCATCAGATACTACATGGTGGGGTTGCCATAAGGATGTTCTACAGTTTAGCTGCAGTTTTATAAAATAATGGGAGATGAAAAGGGTATTTTTTTTTGTTACTGGGTTGTTTTTTGGGGGTTTTTTTGCGGGGCAATGGGGGTTAAGTGACTTGCCCAGGGTCACACAGCCAGTAAGTATCAAGTGTCTGAGGCTGGATTTGAACTCAGGAACTCCTGAATCCAGGGCTGGTGCTTTATCCACTGCACCACCTAGCCATCCCCTTTGTTACTGTTTTATGTACAAGAGACATTTCTCTGTTAAACTCTCCTCTATAACCTGAGTGGCCTCACAAAATAACATCTCAACTGCACTTTCCCTTTAGGGTGCTCCAAACTGAAGGACTTTCCTGATACACACACACACACACACACACACACACACACACACAAACTAGTGGTCTCTCTCCCAAACTGTGTTTTATATCTCTCACATTTACTTGTCAGGTATGTGTGCTAGTCCCCCAGTACAACCTAAGTTCCTTAAAAACAAAAGCAATCTTTTTTTGTTTTTTAATTTGTATTCCTAGCACCTAGTACATTGGATATAGTAAGCAATTAGTGAATGTCTGTTGAGTGAATCCATGGACTCTCTCATTTTATGGATGTGATAGAACAAGACCCACAGAACTGATGTGACTTTTCTAAGGTCCCACGAATTGCAAATAGCAAGATTAAGATTCAAACCCAAATTCTCGGAATGCAAATGCAGTGGATTTTCTGCCCCAGTATTAGACCAAATCCCTTGTTGTTGTTGTTTTTTTTTTTTTGTCTTGGAAGTTTTCAGTTTTCATCAACCAGCACGTGATTTCAAGACTTCTCTCTGCAGGGAAAATAAATGGTTTATGTTAATCAATCCAGAACTTTAAAATTAGGCAGATATCTATTCTCAGTCTGAAAGGGAAGGGGAAGAGGGAGGGCAGGGACTATATAGAGAACAATTGAAACAATTCGTGAAAAAGAGGTTAGAACATCTGGACAGCAGCATCTCTCTACCATTTTGACACTTTTTTTTTTGTACATACAGTGAGGACACTTAAACGATGACAAACTTGAATGTGCTTTCTCTTTACTTATGACTAAGCAACTGGGCCTCTTGCCAAACTCAAACAGATGGTCCCAAACTCCGTACCTCCCTCAAACAGGAATTCAAGCTTAAGCACCCCTTGTTTCAAACAGTCATGCGACTGTAAGGGAGAGAGAGAAGGGGGAAAGGAAGATTTGGGGGTAGACGGAGTGCAGCGGCGTTTTTTAGTCCTGAGAGAAGGAAACTGGTCTCTCCTTTCCCATCCATTGAAGTGAGTCCTCAGAATACGGACTCCACCCCGCTAGTCTGGGCACCCAGGGAAAAGCCGGTCCCCACACAGGCGTGCGGGCGCACACACCCCAGCACCGCGCCCTAATCCTCCTTCCACCGCTGCTGCTGCTGAGACTGCGGCTGCTGTGGCTGCCTTGGCCAATTACCATAGCAACCCCAGGATTGCTATTGTAACCCCATTACATTTAGCCTCCCAGCCAATCCCACCCTCCCTCTTTTCCCCCTGCAGCCAACCGGCTTCTACTTGTCCCTAGACGCGCTCTATATAATCTGCCTTACCATCTATAAATATGAGCCTTGCGCGTGAGAACCAGAGGAAAAAGGACCGAGTGGGTTTTAAAAATAATAATAATAAAGTTGAGAGAGAGACAGACAGACTGAGGCAGAGAGACAGAGACAGAGGCAGAGAGACAGAGACAGAGAGACAGAGAGAATCATTGCAAGAAATCCTAAACGAGGACCATGCAGTGTGGGCTACTGCCCCCAAGAGGGATGAGCCTCCGGAGGCTGCGGAAGCAGTGTCTGTGCCTCAGTTTCTTGCTCCTTCTTCTACTGAATAAGGCAAGTGATGCTACTGTAACCCCAGGGCGCTGCAGCTCGACCCACCCTAACTGAACGAGACTGTACTCTTCTCTAATCGCAGGTCGTTCCAACTCAGAGTTGCCCGTCTCCGTGCCCGGGCCGATGCCCAGCCCAGCCACCTACCTGCGCCCCCGGGGTGCCGGCTGTGTTGGACAGATGCTCCTGCTGCCTGGTATGTGCCCGCCAACGCGGGGAGAGTTGCTCCGAGTTACTGCCCTGCCAGGAGAGCAGCGGCCTCTACTGTGACCGCAGCGCCGACCCGAGAGCTGAAGTTGGCATCTGCATGGGTAACCCACGCTCGTCCCGTCTCCCCTCCCCTCCCCTGGGGCTCAGGGCAAGGAACTGCCAGAGGCCTACTGTAGCTCCTTCTAAGGTCCCCATCCTGACTTGGAAATTCTTTCGAGTGAGATTGATAGCGGTAGGCAAACCAAAGGAAGGGAAATAATCTTGGGAAAAGGTGATTGAGAAAGGACATGGGGCGGTAATGGGGTTTGGGTTAATAAGAGGAGATAGAATAAGGGGAGAGGGCAAGACGCTGGTATTGCAGGCACTCTTCTTGAGCAAGGAGAATGTGGGGCCAAAGAGAACGAACTAAAAAACTTCCACTATTTGATACCCTTGAAAAGAATTGAGACAGATGATTGACAACTCAGAGTTTAAAGCTGGTTAGCTTATTTCCTGTTTCAATTTCCTAGGGGAGAAGAGGGGAGGAAAGGAAAAGCCCTGAGTCCGAATGCAAAATAATTATAATAATAAAACAAAACAAAGTCCATAAAATTCCCCAAGCTGTCATCTAGCACAGGTTTGTTTTCACACCTGTATGTTACATGTTTTTTAAAAAATGTAAAGCTACCCCAGATCACCCAGAGAGTTGAATGACAGCATCATAGTAGGATCTCCTTTGCTGTATATAGGACCGCAATTTCTCTCCGCATTGCCTCCATATAGGAAAGAAGGTACTTGAAAGAAAGGATTTTTTTTTTGTCTTTGTGTCTCCAGCTCCTAGCCTGGGAGGATAGCAAAATAAAACAAAAGAGGGAGGGAGGGGGGAAGGGAAGCCAGCTCTGAGCTTTGTCAAGAAAAGATGATTGTCAACCTGGAATTTGGTGTAGAAACACACCACTTTTATGACAGGGTTGTTGGGCCATATACCTTAATAGTCTTGAAAATTCAACAAACATAATATTAATTGTCAACTGTGTACAAGGGGCTCTTCAAGTCACTAGGGCTAGAAGGAGAAAAATAGAAAACATTCACTGTCTCCTTTACCCAGCTTAACAGTTGATATTAGCTGAATCCTAAAGCATCCAGACTTCATTAACTTTATGAGCAATTCCTCTCCTCCAGGATAGGTGAGCTAGTTAATAATTTTTAAACTTGTGCTTCACTAGTGCAATAGGAAAGTTAGAAAGGAGAGTGAGGAAATTCCTGCACATTCAGAACTATAGAAAAGGACCTTAGAGATCAGCTAGTAACCCCCCCTTATTTTATACCTGAAGAAGCTGAGCTCTAGATAGGTGAGTATAGGATCATACTATCACAGGTTTATAGCCACAAAGGACTTGAAAGGTAATCTCTAATTCAAACCAACATCATAGCCCATAAAATCCAACCAAAGCACAATTATTACAGATAGAAATGATCTTTACAATTCGGATGCAAATCCAGCTATCAGACATGTCTTAAGAACCTTTTTTGTCCATAGATTAGAAAAGGATGAATAGGAGATTTTTGACCATCTCCAGAAATCCTTTATGTAATTAATGTGGTTTGGTTTTTTTTCTATTTGTTCTCCCCCCACCCGCTCTTTTACCCACATCCCTGAACATTTTAGTTCTAGAAGAAGACAATTGTGTGTTTGATGGCATAATTTACCGAAGTGGTGAGACCTTTCAGCCAAGCTGTAAATATCAGTGCACCTGCAGAGATGGGCAAATAGGCTGCATTCCTCGATGCAACCATGACCTGCTGCTTCCTCGACCTGACTGTCCTTTCCAAGGAAAGTGGAAGTTCCAGGAGAATGCTGTGAGCAGTGGGTTTGTGACCCAAAGGAAGAAGTGACTTTGGGAGGCCTTGCTCTACCAGGTGAGAAACTCATTAGGGCTGAAGGTCACTGGACAGGGGCCTCTTTCCACTCTGTGCCTGAATGCTAAAGGCATGCATACTCTGGGGTCCCATAAGGAACATTTCAGGATGAGAATCTGGCCCTCATTTGTTAGATTTGTGGCTTTGCTTTCCAACTTGCTCTCTCTAAGAATGCTGTGTCTTTAAAATCTAACCCAAGATACTGTAATGAGCTCACCAGATTCCTAAAATGGGAATCTGCTAAACAGCTCTCCTCCTTTATGAGGAGATTCATGGTTTTAGACGATCTTATTTTTACAGAGGAGTAAACTGAGGCACAAACAGGTAGAGTGACTTACTCTAAGGTGACCTAGAAAGTAAGTTTCAAATGCTGGATTTGAATCCAAGTCATCTGACTCCAAATCAAGCTAACTTGGCCCTTGGTATTACAAAAGTTATGTGATAATTAAGAAGTATGGAAAGTGAAGTTGCTTGGAAGTCAGGAAGACCTATGTCCTTGTCCACCTCTGACACATTCTGACTATGAGACTCTAAGCAAGTCACTTAAGTTCTCAGTTTCCCTGGCAACAAAGAAGGTTCTGACCTACATTGATAGAGGATGTCCCTAACAAGGAGCTACATGTACTCAAGAAATCACAGGCAAAGATAAATTTTTTTAAATTATTGTAATAACAACAATTACATAATAATAATAATAACATAAAGGGAATATGATATAATATACTATATGGCAGCTTACATGAATAGTCATCCTATCAAACCAGCATTTGTGAAATGCCTTCTATGACGGGTGGCACTGTGCTAGGCAATGGAATGTCAACACAACAGAAAAAGAAACAGTCCCTCTCAGTCAGTCAGTAAACATTTGTTAAGCACCTATTATTTGCCAGACACTTTGCTACATGGTGGAGATACAAAGAAAAGCAAAAGATAGTCCCTACTCTCAATGTGTTCACAGTCTAATGGGGGAGACATTATGCAAACAATTAGGTACGAGCAAGCTATATCCAAGATAAACTGGTAATAGAGGGAAGGCACTGGCATTAAGGAAGATTGAAAAAGACTCCCTGTAGAAATTGAGATTTTAGCTGGAACTTGAAGGAAATCAGGAAAGGTGGAAGCTGAAAATGAGGAAAGAAAGCACCCCGGGCAAGGGGGGACAGCAAGAGAAAATGCCCAAAGTTGGTAGAAGGAAACCTACCCTCCAGGAGCTTACACTCTACTGGGGGGATACAACTTGTAAACAGATATGTATCTAGATGATGATTTGCACTTTTCAATGGGTTTTCACATATAGAATCTCATCTGACTCTCATTTTGATCCCCTGCCATGATACAAATACAGATCTATGACCAGATGTTCAGATACCCATCTTACAGAATGCGAAACCAAGTCTCAGAAGTCTAAGTGAATTGCTAGTAGGTAGCAGAACTACTTGGGGATTCAAACACACATCTTCTGATATCATCACTTCCAGGGAAGTATTTTCTCTGCTTTACCGGGTGACCCTCCTTTTTGGATGGTGATATTCCACTTGCATGTCCTGAAAATAAAGGTTCTTCAATAAGTATCCTAGGAAATCTTCATCCCTTTCTATGTTCTACAGAGAAAAAACAGCTTAGTTCAAATCCTACCACTGATGTTCACTATTTGGTGTGACCTTGGGCAAGTTCCTTCATCTCTCTGAGCCTCAGTTTGCTCATCTGTAAAATGAAGAGATTGGCCCGAATGGGTTCTGAAGATCTTTCCAGCTCTAGAATTACCTTAGGATCCTAAATGTCAATGGGAAGAAGTGAATTCCCAAAGCATTTCCTATAAGGAGCTAAGCCATTTTCCTTAGACAGTAAAAGAAATATTGCAGTGTTCTCACTCATCTGGTAGTAGAGATTGCTTTGCAGAAGCCACATGTCAGCCAACAGCTAAAGCTTCTTGGGATCACTTAACAATGAGGTCAGTCTTAGTGGGTGTTTTCTCCAGCCATAGTTACTCATAAGGAACCTACTTTTGACATTTCATCCCTGGGTACTATTAACAAGTGATTTAATAATACCTTACATCTGTGGAGCACTTTAGTTTCTGTTTTTGCTTTCCCCCCAAGACCTTTTCGCATAACTTTTCCCATTCTCTCTGTAACGAGTCCATGAGAGGCAGTGTTCCCTAGTGGATCCAGAGAACTAGACTGAGAGGAGAGAAGCCACAGAGTCTTGGTTTCAAATTCTGCCTCTACCATATGCCAGCTGTAAGCATTTGTCTTTATCTACGTGAGCACAGATAATGTAAGTTATAGATGATTTGGTAATCTTCATCAGCAGAGGAAATTTCTATGCCAGGAATTCCCTACATGGATGACATGACAGGTTCAAATGAAGAAAAGAGAAAAATAAATTATATCTGAAGCTTGGATATAAGCAGAGTAGCATTTTTCTCATAGTTTAGAATAACCTGGCACACTGGTTTTAAGTGTTTGTTGAACCCAGCTTAAATTAATAGAAATCAAGGCTCAGAAAGATTATGCCATGCTCAAGTTCAAGATGGTATGTGACAAAGCTTGGACTGGAATCCAGGCTTTTTGGCTCTCTCTGCTGGTTGATTGTTTGTGCCCTTCTTTAGTGGATAAAGAACTGACCTTGAAGACTGGAAGACCTGAGTGTCAAATCTTGACACATACTGGCTGTGGGACTATGGGCACATTGTTTAATCTCTACAGATTACTCTAAGATTATAGGTTTTAGAAAAGATCCTGTCTTGTATTTATAGAGGGAATTGCCTCAGCTATGAGGTCTCTAAGCCAATATGCCTTCCCTCTGTTCATTATTGCCCATTTATTCTGTGTATACCTCACTTTGCATATATTTGTTTGCACGTTGTCTCCCCCATTAGACTGCGAGCTGCTTGAGAGCCTCTTTTTTGCCTCTTTTTTTGTATGCCCCAGCACTTATCACAGTGCCTGGCACACAGTAGGCATTTTAAGTGTTTATTGATCAATCAAAATTACACATCCAGGCCCTATCCTTATCCCATTCCATAATTATTTGTATACCTTGGACTATTTCTAGAACTTTGACTGTTGAAGTTCAATTTCACAAATATTTTTGTGGATTAAATTTTTCCACTAAATAACACATTCCTGATCTACTCTGACATAAAACATGAGGATAAAAATACACTCATATTTATTTTAAATGCTGTTGACTTTACTGTGTGGTGAATCTTTTATTTGGAGATGTTAAAATCATCTTCCAACTTATACTGAATTGTATGATGCAACTTACAAAGCAATAAATTATTAACCATGTTTAACAAATAAAGAAACAGAATCATTTAGAAGGGGAATTGGTTTGTCCAAAGTCACACATAATTAGCATAGGAAAAGAAAAATCTTAAAAACCCAAAGAATTTGATTCTGTCTTTTGTGTCATGTCACTTCCTATAGGAAGTCCTCCTGGAATCCCTAGTTATCAGTGCTCTCTCTCTCCTCAAATTATCTTAAATTTACTTATCTGTTTATATGTCCTATCCATAAGAAAAATGAAAGTTTCTTGAGGATAGAGACTATTTTTTCATCCCCCCTCCCTTCAATTTCTAGCAGGAACTGCCCCAAGTCCTTTCCAGGCTTCCTGGCTGCATGCACAGGGTAAATGAAATGGAAGTCATCAATTCTATGACTTCTAATGGGGGGGGGGCACTATCAAACCTTACCGTATTCCCTCCTATTGGATCCTAAGGTCTTCCAGGCTTTACCATCTGCCCTGCCACTACACTTTCTTCCAAAAATTATCTTTCTTTAATTAATTAGCATGGGAGCTCCTTGAAAGCAGGCGCTATCTTGCTTTTTCCCTTTGTATCCCTACCACTTAACACAGTGCTTGGTACATAGTGAATGCCTAGTAAATGCTTTTTTCACTCATTCACTTGCTCATTCATCCATCATTGCTTCTACAGTGTCTTACAGGGCATCTTTCCTATTGTATGTGCTTAATGATTTCTTGTTCAATTGTCAAATCAATTCTGTCAAAACTGCCACTTCTATCTTCCTAAAGTATACATGTTTTTTCATTATTATTTATAGATTTGCAGATACTATTTCCTCTAGAGAACCACCATTTATATCTCAATCTTTCATATGCAAACAAATACCTTAAAACACCAATGGTCACATTATAAATGCATAAATTTGCATTGCTGGTGATGTTCTAGAAATAGGAAGCCATCATTTTCTACCTTACCCTTTGTTGTTGTTACTGTACGGTCATTTTCAGTCATATTGAATTCTTCATGACCCCATGTGGGGTTTTCTTAGCAAAGATACTGCAGTGGTTTGCCCATTTTCTTCTCCAGCTCATTTTACAAAAGAGAAAACAGAGGCAAGCAGGGTTAAGTGACATACCCAGGATTATACAGCTATTAAGTATCTGAGGCCAGATTTGAACTAAGGAAAATTAGTCTTCCCAGCTCAAAGCCCAGCATTCTATTCTCTGCACCACCTAGCTGCCCTATCTTACCCTTATTCTCTCTTGATTGCATAAGTAATCTTTGGAAGGGACACTTTGGGAACTCTATGTTTTTCCCAACAATGTTGACAATGTGTATCTTTTACCAAAGCTTACAGACAAGAGGCCACACTGGGGATTGGTGTGTCTGACTCAAGCCTCAACTGTATAGAGCAAACTACAGAATGGAGTGCATGTTCCAAAAGCTGTGGGATGGGATTTTCTACTCGGGTCACCAATAGGAATCGCCATTGTGAGATGATGAAGCAGACTCGTCTTTGCATTGTAAGGCCCTGCGGACAAGAGGTTGAACATTCCATTGAAAAGGTACATGCCATAGAGCAGGCTTACTGAAGCCAGAGTAAAATGGTATTTCTGTAGGGGGCTGACAAAGGGGCACAAAAGAGCTGGAGGGAGGGAGGGAAGGAAAGAGAGAGGGAGGGAGGGATCAAGAAAAAGTTCTGTCACAGATAGGTAGGCACCCTATGGCTCAGGCACTGCTGTGAGTCAGCACCAGAGGGAAATCAGAAAGGACAAAGGAGGTCAGGCTGCTTATCACTGAGATTACCCAGCCATTAATCTCCTCACTTTCTCTTAAACATTAGAATGTCAGCAGCTGTAATGTGTCAGGTTCAGAATAGGAACTCAGAACTAGCTAGATAGCATTTATATAGGACTTTAAGGTTTGTCATGTACTTTATAAATATTATCTAAGTTTATCCTCACAACAACCCTGGAAAGTAAGTGCTATTACTGTCCTCATTTTATAGTTGAGGAAAAAGAAACAGACAGTGGTTAAGTGACTTACCCAGGATCACTCAGCTAGTAAATGTCTGAGGCTAGAAGTGAGTTCAGATCCTCCAGGATTAGTGCTCTCTCCACTTTACCACCTAGCTGCCACCCATTAGTGCTTCTAAAATTACTGGGGGTAGGGGAGCTGAATGGACATTCCATCTCATCTCTTGTAAAATTAAAATACTCAATTTCAGCTAGGCATATATCTCTGCTTTGGTGTAGGTGATAGATGAAATCACTTCAAGCCTATCTAAACATTATCATTCTATAATCACCCACATACGGGAAAACATTACTTTAGTCTAATGCAGTATACCCCAACATTACTCACTAGAGATTTCCCACTTCTACTAGTAGGGACAGGAAAGTATATTTTTGTCCTTCTGCCCCATTTATGATTGATAGCTAGAAATAAGCTCAAATTAATACAAGAAAATTATAACAAACATAATATACCAAGAATACAAAACAATAGTTCTCAAACTTTTTGGTCTCAGGACCTTTTTATGCTCTTAAAAATTATTGAGGACCCCCAAGAATTTTGGTCTATATGGGTTATAAATATTGATATTTTGTTGTCATTTTGCAATCATGTCAAACTTTTCATGACCCCATTTGGGGTTTTGTTGGCAAAGATACTGAAGTGGCTTGCCATTTCCTTCTCTAGCTTGTTTTATAGATGAGGAAACTGAGGCAAACAGGGTTAAGTGACTTGCCCCAAGGCCACACAGCTAGTAAGTGTCTGAAGCTCAAATCCATTTGAACTCAGGAAGATAGTCTTCCTGACTTCAGATCCAGAATGCTATCCACTGCATCACCTAGCTGCTTCTATTGATATTTACTATATTAGAAATTAAAACTAATGATTTAAATTTATTTATTTCATTTAAAATGGCATTAAAATATCCATTACATGTTAGCAAGAAGCGTACTTTTATGAAAAATATCTATATTTTCCTTAACAAAAGTGATGAGTAGTGCTGATTTACAAGTTTTTGCAAGTCTCTTTTCTGCTAGGCTTAATAAAAGACACCTGTATCCTCATATCTGTTTCTACATTCAATATATTGTGATATGTTGTTTTTGTTCAAGCCTCTGAAGAAAATCCAGCCCACACAGATATTCAATTGATATTATCTTAATAGGCAAAAAACATCTTAGTAAATTATAAAAATATTTTCGACCTCATGGATGTCTTGAAAGGGTGTTGGAGATCCCCAGGGGTCTTCAAACCATAATTTGAAAACTGCTGCTAAAAAAAAAATACTTGCTAATGAAAGGAAAGTGGGACAGACTTGTAACCTCCCAAAGAGCTAAAATTTAATAGCACTTCAGTTTTTGAAATGTTTCAGTAATTAGATGACTTTAAAAATCCTTTCAACTTTTTTTTTTAAAGGTTATTTATTGCTTTCTTTCTCCCAAACTACAGGTATTTTCCATATAGGAAAGATATTCTATGACTAGCAACCAGTTTTGGAATTGGCAAACTTTTTTACGTTTCATATATTTTCGAGACCAGTATTTCCCAACTTAAACTATGCTGCATACTAGCAAAATATCTGCATTCATCCACTGACTAATTATGGCCCTGCTTTCTGCAGGCTATGTGGGACGGTTCTTAGATGATCGAGAGGCAGAAAAGAGAATTGTAAAAAGAAAGAAAATGCAGAAGGAGGATTATGGCAAAAGTGTTACTTTAATAAAAACACAAGTTTTTAAATAGTTGTGAAAAAATTGCCATCCATCACCTGTACTTGGGAAACCCTGCCCTAGACTTCCTGGGGATTCTAGAAATTGATTTTGATACTAGAACACTTATCAGAGTAAAAGTCAGTGATTACCTTAAGGCTAAACCTCATTTCATATATCTCTCTGCCTTTCTTTTAGAAAGGAAAAAAGTGTCTCCGCACTAAGAAGTCCCTTAAGGCCATCCACTTACAATATAAGAATTGCACTAGCACCCAGACATACAAACCCAGGTACTGTGGCATCTGCACTGATGGCCGGTGCTGCACTCCGCATAATACCAAAACTATCCAAGTGGCATTTCATTGTCCCCAAGGACAAATTGTCAAGAAACCTATGATGCTCATCAGTACCTGTGCCTGTCACACCAACTGTCCCCAAAGCAATGATGCCTTCCTCCAAGTGTTTGAACCCGAGACTAGAAGAATGAAGACATAAGTTGTGTAGGACAGGCAACGTGCCAATGGAAAGAAAATATTTGGGAATAAGACAAAGCATGACTCATTCATTTGAATATAAGAGTAATGGGTTAAAGATCTTCGACTTTGCCTCTGCCTCAGCATGTATGTAACATGTAGCTAGCTGGCTTATTTTGTGTTATCTTAAAGGAAGAAGAAATTTAGTAAATAAAGCAAGGAGTCTAAGTGGCATAAAGGTAAGTCAAAGATAGGGTTCAGTGATAGGTTAATTTTATATGATTCTGTTTAAACCAATTAAAAGCACTATAATTATAACAAACAGCTCTGTACTTTGTCTTGGTATGCTGTATACTTTTATGATACTATTCTTTTGCCTTTGAGTAGAATGTTAGGTACTCATCTCAAAATGTTTCAAATGATAGGATTATCCCAGAATGACACCAACCATCTCACTGTACAACTGCATTGTTGTAGAGTCACATTTTGACTTAAGGGTACACTGCTATTTATCCATCTACATCCAAAATGTGGGGAGCATTTAATAAAGCAAGATCTAAGCTAGCATGGGAGATAGCTCTGATACTGTATGTCTTTAAGTCAGAACAGAGACAATTCATCCATTTTGACATGTATTGCACACCATAAGTTGGATAGTAGATCTCTTAGTGGAGTAACTGATACCTAAAAGCTAATTTGTCTGGCATTACAGGTCACAATAAGCCCTGTTGCATTTCAAACTCTTTACAGTAAAGAGGAAAAGCAGAATACTAGCAGGAGGTAACCTCTCCACAGAGGCTAATGCTCCCTTCAAAGAGCTTCCAGTCCTTTCCACACATTCATCTTCTTTGCCATTTTGAAGCATACTTTAGCTGTCTGTATTGGTTTTAAGTGCACTTAAAACTGAATTTCAGACACAGAAATAAGCAATTGCTATGGTGGGGTTATAAACTACCAGAAAGGCATGAGATCCCAAATTTGGGATTAATGTTGCTATGACTTATTAAACTGTATCCATAATATTGTTTTTTGTCTTTTATTTTTGGCTGGGCAATGAGCTTTAAGTGACTTGCCCAGGGTCACACAGCTAGTTAAGTGTCAAGTGTCGGAGACTGGATTTGAACTCAGGTCCTCCTGAATCCAAGGCCAGTGCTTTATCCACTGTGCCACCTAGCTGCCCCCTAACCCATAATAAAACACCCTATAAATAAGATTTATGTGTACACATGTATATCCCTATGAGTCTGCAAGATAAGCTATACAATTAAATATGTAAATTCCTTTTGTTTTGTGCATTGAACTTGTTTCCTTGTTATGTTAACAAAGCATTAATGTATATATAGAAATTGTATATTTTGTAAAATATCCTTTTTTTATTTTTCTGTACTTGTCAAACATACTGAATAAACAAGTTTTGAAAGTGTGTGATTTTGCCAGTATTTATTGTAGGCTCCCATCACATTTATATTTTGAAATGTAATAACCAAAACCCATTTCCAATATCAGGACTAAATGAATGTGCATTTATCGATGTGCTTGCAAACATGAGCAATGATTCAATGACCTTTAGTAGTATGTTAAAACACTATCAGTTGCAATCAGACAAGATATTTGAAGATAAGCTTATTGATTCCTTTATAAGAAGGGATATGTGGCTTCTTGATGCAAAACAGCCAGATGAAAACTAAAACATTTTTAATCCAGATGGCTTACCCATACATTACTCAATAGTCAGCAAACATTTATTAAGTACTTACTATGTGCTAGACACTGTGCTAAGCACTGGGAATACAAAGAAAGGCAAATCCAGCCTTTGCAATCAAGGAGTTTACATTATAATGGGGGAGATGTGAATGAATCAGTAAATAACTAAGTACATATGAGAAATATAAAAAGCTGGTGGGAGGTGTCTGAACTCCTACTTATATATTAATATATATTGTTTATCTCAACATATATCCATATATGTGAGTGTGAATTTATTACACATACACATAGGTGAGGCTAGACATGTCATTTTGTTGGTGGAGGGAATCTCTCTAAGGTGGGAATTTTCCAACTAAAACTAACTTATTAAACATTTTGAACTCATAGTGCAACAAGTCTCCAAGGATAGGTGGTAGGTGAATTTCTTCTCTTCTCTTAGGCAAAGAATGATCATTTTAGTGGCATAACCATCTGCCTCGTTTTGGTTTTTTTCCTTTACATTATTGTAGTCATTGTTCATATTGATTCCCTACTTGTATTTACTTAACTCTGCATCTGTTCATACAAGTCTTCTCTGAATTCCTCATGTAAGAGTGAGGTTCTACCCCAACCCAACTAATGCAATCACAGAAGGTTCACATACCTCCTTTAATAACTTAATCAAAAGTATAAAAGCTGATGCAAACATCTTATGATTGACTGAAGGAATCCAACAATACCTGAGCCTTTGTGTAAAAATAGTAATCAGTCCAGAAGTGAGCCAGTCAAGGGGTAAATTGATCTGTTGGTGGGAGAATTCTAGTTTAGAGTATTCCATTTTGAAATGTGCAACCAACACCCAAGAGAGAATTGCTCTTGGAAGATCTGAGGGTGGTGGGTGGGGAGTTATCAGGGAAACTGAATTAATACTAGACAGTACATCTAGCTACAATAAGAGAGACTGGACCAGTAGGATACAAAGCATCTTACCAGGAACAGTGATCATCTGGGGAAATGTAGCTTCAGGGAGCATGACCCATCCATAGAGAAAATTCTGGCTATGCGCTCTACAAAGACACTGACCCTCAAAGCCCAACAAAGAGCTACAAGTAAGGGAAATTATGATGATTCTATAAAGAGAGAAAAAAAGCTTCCAGGAACCAAAAGTTGAAAGTTCTCCTTTGTCAATGTGTACCTTTCTAACTTAAGTTTGTGTAAATTCTACCTATGGACCATATATTTTTGGAAGACATTTTTTGTAGTGGGTGTTCTTTATCCAATGTTTGCATTATGCTATCTCAGTAAAAATCTTCACTAAAAGCAAATTAAGTATGGCTGATTGTTAGTGAGAAACAAACTGTGGGATGCTCATGAGTGCCAGTACTAGAAATATAGCCCCTCAGGTTTATTCCTAGAATCTTGAGAAAGAATTAAAGCCACTCACTATGGACCCAGTCTTCGAGCGCAAGTGGAAGTTGTGAGGAAATAACCTCAGTACCAGAAGTTGTTAAACTCATAGTCATGTTTTTTTTTCCTTGTTTTTTTGGGGGGTAGGGCAATGAGTGTTAAGTGACTTACATGCTCAGGGTTACACAGCTAGTAAGTGTCAAGTGTCTGAGACCGGATTTGAACTCAGGTCCTCCTGAATCCAGGGCTGGTGATTTATCCACTACACTACCTAGCTGCCCCCTATAGTCACCATTTCTAACCAGCCTCTCTATTCTTGTCCCATGAAGGAACAATACATTTCTTTTTCATGTGTGTGGTGGTGGTGGTAGTAGTGGTGGTGGTGGGGTGTGTGTATGTGTGTGTGTGTGTAAATTATTTTATACATATTTCTATTTTTCAGTTCTTTCTCTAGATGCAGATAGTGTCTTTCTTTATAAGTTATTTTTAATTTGTATATTACTTTGTACAAATTTTTTAAAATTTAATATAATCAAAATCATCCATTTTGCATTTTCTAATATACTCTATCTCTTGTTTGGTCATAAACTGTTTTCCTTTCCAAAGATCTGATAGGTAGAATATTCCTTTCTCTCCTAATTTACCTATGGTATCACCTCTTATGTCTAAGTCATGTATCCATTTTGACCTTATTTTGGTATAAGGTGTATGATGTTGGCCTATGCCTAATTTCTGCCATACTATCTTCTAGTTTTTGTCAAATACTAAGTTCCTATCCCAGAAGCTGGAATCTTTGGGTTTATCAAACACTACATTACTAGTGTCATTTACTACTGCCTTTCCTGTGCCTAGCCTATTCGATTGATCCTCCACTCTATTTCTTAGCCAGTACCAGATAGTTTTGATGACTAGCGCTTTATAGTAAAGCTCCAGGTTTGGTACTGCTAACCCACCTTCCAGTGAATTTTTTTTCATTATTTCCCTGGATATTCTTGATTTTTTGTTTTTCCAGATGAATTTTGTTATTATTTTTTCTAGCTCTATAAAATAATTTTTAGGGGTATGGCACTGAATAAGTAAATTAATTTAGGTAGTAATGTCATTTTTACTATATTAGCTCTGCCTATCCATGAGCAATTGATTTCTTTCCAATTATTTAGATCTGATTTGATTTGTGTGAAGAATGTTTGGTAGTTGTGTTCATAGAGTTCCTGGGTTTGTCTTGGCAAGTAGACTCCCAAGTATTTTACTTTATCTACCATTATTTTAAATGGAATTTCTCTTTCTATCTCTTGCTGCTGGACTTTTTTGGTCATGTATAGAAATGCTGATGATTTATGTGGATTTATTTTATATCCTGCTACTTTGTAATTTGTATATTAGTAATAGTCAAAATGGATTAATGGTTCCACGTCATTCTTTTTTTAAATCATAAAAGTACTTTATTATTTTCTATGTAGAGATAGTGTTAAACATTTGTTTTTATAAGATTTCTAGTTCCAAATTTTTCTCCCTCCCTCCCTTCCCTCCCACCTCCCCAAGACAGCAAGCAATCTGATATAGGTTATATATGTACAATCATGTTAAACATATTTCTCCATTAGTCATGCTGTGAAAGAAGAATCAAAACAAAAGGGAAAAACTTCAAAAAAGAAAAACAAAAAAGTAGAAACAGTATGGTTCAATTTGCATCTACATTCCACAGTTCTTTTTTCTAGATTTGGAGAGCATTTTTCATCATTATTCCTCTGGAATTATCCTGGACCATTGTATTGCTGAGAAGAGTCAAGTCTATCACAGTTGATCAACACACAAAGTTGTTGATACTCTGTACAATGTTCTGCTCATCTCATTCAGCATCAGTTTATGTAAGTCCTTCCAGGTTTCCCTGAAACCTGCCTGCTCATCGTTTTTTACAGCACAATAGTATTCTATTACATTCATATACCACAACTTGTTCAGCCATTCCCCAATTGATGGGCAGCCCCTCAATTTCAAATTCCTTGCCACCACAAAAAGAGCAGCTATAAATACATTTTTGTGAGGCAATTGGGGTTAAGTGACTTGCCAAGGGTCACACAGCTAGTAGTATTAAGTGTCTGAGGCCGAATTTGAACTCAGGTCCTCCTGACTCCAGGGACGGTGCTCTATCCACTGTGCCACCTACCTGCCCCATAAATATTTTTTGACATGTGGGTCCTTTTGCCTTTTTCATAATCTCTTTGGGATAAAGACCTAATAGTGGTATTGCTGGGTCAAAGGGTATGCACAGCTTTATAGCCCTTTGGGCTCTGGTAAAATTCACAGGGCATAATTCCAAATTGCTCTCCAGAATGGTCGGATCAGCTCACAGTTCCACCAACAATGCATTGGTGTTCCAATTTTTCCACAACTTTCCAACATTTATTATTTTCCTTTTTTTTGTGGTAGTAGCCAATCTTATAGGTGTCAGGTGGTACCTCAGAGTTGTTTTAATTTGCATTTCTCTAATCAATAGTGATTTAGAACATTTTTTCATTTGGCAATAGCTTTGATTTCTTCATCAGAAACTGCCTGTTCATATCCTTTGACCATTTCTCAACTGGGGAATGACTTGCATTCTTATAAATTTGATTTAGTTCCCTATATATTTTAGAAATGAGACCTTTATCATAAATACTGGCTATAAATACTGTTTCCCAGCTTTCTTTCTGCCTCCCTTCTAATTTTAGCTTCAGTGCTTCTGTTTGTACAAAAATGAGAACTGAAAACAAATCTCTATGATACAACTAACACATGTTCAGATATTGGCTTTCACTTTTAGTGAAAGGAAAACCCACTACTTCCAGAAAAAAAGAAAAAAACATTCTACCCTTAGAAAATTCTACTTGGTAGGAAGGTTTTTCTGACACTGAGCCTAAACTTACCTCTTTTCAACTTCTACCCATTGTTCTGAGTTCTGTCCTCAGACCAAAGAAAACAACCCTTCAAGATACCCGAAGACACGATCATGTCCCATTATCTGTCCTCTCTATGCAAAGCACTCCCCTTTATTCTGAATGGCCTTGTCTGGCATGATCTCCAGTTCCTTCACCATTTTTGCTGTACTCTTTTGGATACTCTCAAGCTTATCGAGCACCTCCCTAAAAAAAGTGGTACCCAGAACTCAACAAAATACTCTATAGATAGTCTGGCTAGTATAGAATACAGTGGGATTATTACCTCCATAGGCCTGGAAACCATCCCTCTCATTATAGCCTAAAATTTCATTAGCATTTTGGATTGGCACATCACACAATAGACTTGTATTGAACTTGCAGTCCACTAAAACCCCCACAGATCATCATGAAAGTGATGCCTACCCCTACCTCTCTGATCCTGTATGAAGCTTAGGATTATCTTTTTCTTTTTAACCTAAAAAGAAAAAAACATTTATTCCTATTAAATTTCATCCTATTAGATTCAAGTTAATATTTTAGCCTTTCAAGATCTTTTTGAATCCTACTTCTGTCACAAAATATGTTAGCTATCTCTCCCAGCTTTGTTTTATCCAAAAGGAAGTGGATATATTGGATAGAGTATTAGACTTGGAGTTTAGAAAAAGGGATGTTCAATTCTGCCTCAGATACTAAGGAGTTAAAGAAAGCCACTTAATCTGTGTCAGTTTCAATTTCCTCATAAATAATGTGAGGTTAGTAATACCTGCATTACTGAAATCACAGGATTGATGGGTGGATCATATGAGGTACTATATACAAAGTATTTGGAAAATTTTAAAGCAGTATATAAATATCAGTTATTCTTATCTATATATATTTATATGGCACCATCTATGACTTCACTTTAGTCACTCATAGAAATGTTAAACAGCACAGAGCCAAGCATAGATTGCTGGGGTACATTCTGCTTCCAAGCTGACATCAGACAATTAATAACTACTTTCTGGGTCTGTCAACAGAATTGTGTATCTCAGATTTCTCCATCTTTTTAACGAACAACATGTAAGACGTTGTCAAACAACTATTTTGAACTCCCTTACAATATTCTCCTAACTTACCATCATAGCAACCCTGTCAAAAGATGAAATAAACGCTGGCTCTTTGTGACCACTGTTCCCTTTTCTAAATAGTCATTGACCATCCCTTATAAATGGAAATTTGCACATAATATCTTCAGGGTTTCCTTGCAAGGGAAAGAACGTAAGATCATGCAACAAGGACTGGCCAGACTCTCACTGAACACATGGGCTGGCTCAGGACTTGGAAGTGTTGTGGGAATGCAGTGGGACCCCAAGAAACCTATATATCCTGACCCCCAAGGAATCATTAGACTTCCCCAATGGAAAAACAGCTCTGCCTCCCAACTAAGGAATAAGGTGTCACTGAGCATGACCCTGGTAAGCCAATAAGCAATACCAAGGTCTGCAAGATGATAATGCAAGATATGGATGGGTGCGGCACATCTTACTCATTTGTAATTCCCTCCCCTTTGTTTTGGAAACCTACAAGAGACCAGGTCTTCTCTGACTCCTAGAACAGCTTTCCATAGTGATCTGTCCCACAGCCATATATTCCTCTCTCCTAATAAATCTCTTTTTATTTTACAAGATTCGTGATGAGCCTCCAATTCTTTGAGTGAGCTAGCCCCCCTATCTAGATCACAAGTTCCCCCCAACAGAAGCTGCAGGACTAATGAAGCCCCAAGTTGCTTCTGGTTGGGCATGGTGACTCAGCACTGAAGGGCACAATGGAAATAATGAAGAAATCCACTTATTGGCTACTGAACAGAAAGATTCAATGATTAAAACAACCTGTAATGGGGCGTAATCCCATTCACAGTTGTCTCTCTCTTCCCCTCTAAAGTTTTGACAAAACTGTTTGAATCTATCTCCACGGTCACCCTTTCCCTCACCCCAGAAGTTTGGAGACAACTCTCACATAGCTGGCAGAGTGGGGAGCTCAACTATACAAGCTTGAGCCACAGACTCTGGATGCCTTTATAGCTTCTCTTTTACTTTTCTCCTTAGTATAGGATCCCAAACACTGACCCTGAAATAGACATTTCCAGCCAAGAAGTCCCACTTGTGACTTTAAGAGCTTGGAGATCCTGGGTCTCCCATTTAAAGCTGACTGGTGTCAGGAGGAGTTTCTACATTAGAAAAGATGAACACTGACTAGAGCCTGAGCCCAAGTCAAATTCACTGAGGCAATAGATAGTAGAGAGCTGAGGGAGGGGAAATGTATCAATGTTCATTCAACTGTTGCACAAACTGCTTCATGTTCTTTTATTTTTCACTTAACAAGCATTTGTTTTTTCCCTATCCCAGTCTACCCTTATTTTAAAAGAAAAAATAAAATGTAAATTCTTGTAACAAATATACATAATCAAACAAAACAAAAACAAATCCCCACATTATCCATGTCCATGTAGGTCCAAAAATGTCTTTCATTCTACATCTTGAATATGTATCCTCTCTGTCAAGGGGTAGGTAGCATGCTTCACTATTAGTCCTCTGGAATGGAATTACAGTTAGTTATTACATTGATCAGAGACCTTAAGTCTCACAAAGTTGTTTGTCTTTATGATTTCCTTATAATTTAAATTGTTCTCCTGGTTCTTCCCATTCACCCTGCATTGGTAAATACAGATACTTCCCAGGTTTCTCTGGACCTATCTCTTTCAACATTTCTTATGGCACAATAATATTCCATTACTATTATATAAGGCATTTTTTATATAATTTCCACTCTTTAAACTATATGAAGAGTTGCCATAAATATTTATTCACAATTCCACCAACAATTCATTAATGTACCTGTTTTTCGAAGACTCTCCCACATATTATTCTACTGGATTGTTGTTGATTTTTTTGGTCACCTTTGACAAAATAAGATGGATGTGAAACCTGAGTTAAATTCATTTGTATTTCTCTAATTATTTGTTATTTAGATTGGTTTTTAAATGTGATTGTTAAAAACCCAAATGTATTTCTTTAAGAATTACCTGTTAAAAAAAATAATTACTTGTTAATATCCTCTGAACATCTATCAGTTGGGGAATGACCCTTACTCTTATATAAGTTTGAATCAATTTATTGTTTACCTTGGAAATAAGACTGTGAGGAAATGGGGGTTGGGATCCTCTCAATCTGGAAAAGAACTGTCTCTCCCCCTCTACCCCCACCCAGCAAACAAAATCACATGATTCAGGGAAACCCTAGGCTAGTCACAATTAGATCTGCTCCTGAACTGTGTCCATGTGGGGGAGGAATTGAAGAGTTGTCACTGTATCACCTCCTCCATTGGCCTTGGATTGTAATCCTTGAGTAATTGGTGAAAAAGGGGAGGGGCCAGTCACTTTAGGAGATAAAAAGGCCTGTGAGCCTCCATTTTGTTATTCACTCCACTAGGGGGTGGCCCATTCTCACATGAATGACAATAAATAAGCCTTTGACACATCACAAATGCTGAGTTCCAGAATTTATTGGAGTGATAATTCTCACAAAGACCTTTATCAGAAAAACTTGCTCCCAAGTTCCAAAATTCATTCCAAGTTAATGGTTTAGCTTCATTGGTTTTGTTTATGCAAAAAACTTTTTAATTTTATAAAATCAGAATCATTGATTTTATCTTCTGTGATACTCTATCCCTTTTTTAGTTATGAATTCTTCCCTATTCTTTGATCTGAAAATAAAGTTCTTCCTTATTCTTCTGATTTGTTTAAGATATGACCTTTTAATATATGTGTGCATTCATTCAAAGATCTCAGCATTTCGTTGCAAACTATTGGTCAAACTTAATTTTTGCCAGATTGTTTTCCAGTTTTTCTAAGAGTTTCTGTCAGCAGCTGTCTTTGTTTTTGTTTTGTTTTGCTTTGCTTTAACACTGGGCTACTGTGTTCAGTTGCTTTTACAAGTTGTGCATCTAATCTGTTTTGCTCACCGACCTCTCTGTTTAATTAGTACCAAATTATTTTGATGATTATTACATTATAGTAAATTTGAAATCTTGATACTTGTATCAAATGTTTGAAATATAATTTATTATTTTTCTTGAGATGAATTTATTTTTTTTAATTCTGGCTCTATAAAGTAATCCTTTTGGCAGTTTAATTGGTATGGTATTAAGTACACTCTTTTAGTAGCATTGTCATTTTTATATTAGCTTGGCTTACGCATTAATAAATTAATATTCTTTCAATTATTTTGGCTTCTCTTTATTTCTACAAATACTGTTATGTATTTGTATTCATATATTTCCTTGTGTGAGTTAATAGATTCCCAAGTATTTTATATATTCTATAGTTATTTTAAATAAAATTTTATTTCTTCTTGCTTAGATTTGTTGCTAATATACATAAATGTAGATGATTTGTATGGATTTATTTTATATCCTACAATCTGATTTACATTCTGGTGAGGCTGAAATGTCAAACTCCCAGTAGAATAAAGCATAGTTATAAGTGAAATTAGTGGCTATTGTTGGTCTTGCCATTCATATATGCTTATAAAAGCATTTCTTTTGTGTGTAGGAAAAGAAATTCATGTTCTCTATCCCATTCAAATAATTCATCATCTTTCTACTCCTTCCTTTTGGGGAGAACCTAGATACTAACCAAAACATAATCTTTAAATAAATCTTAAATGGGGCACTGAGGAGGGAATGGTGTAAACATCCAAAAAAGTCTGAGAAAGTTGCTTATGCCTTCTCATTAGAGGCCAGGATCCCCCAGTTACAGAGCCTAGTTCTAGTTCAAACTGAGCACATGGCTCTAAAAAGCACCCCTTTTTTGAGAAGAAGGTGATTGACCCCATCTGGGCCCAATAATTATTATTGTTAGTTTTATATGTACTGAAATATTCAAAAGGATTTGTAATCTGATTGATTTGAATAACTGTTTTAAAATATAGACTGCAGTCTCCCCATTCTGTGGGATTTTCAAGAATGCCTTCCCAGAAGTTTGTCACAAATGGTTTACAAAACATAATGGGAACCTTTTTCACTTTTTTCCTGACATCATGAGTATATCAATGATTCACCTGATCTATCCAATTATCATTGATTACTCTCACCATTTGAGAATCCCGTCTGCCTTTCCTGATATACATTTCCCTAATGACATCTTTCAATTCTGTTCTTTGACATTCCTCATGTAGATGGCTCATGCTCACTATGTGCCAATCTATTGTTATCTTTGTAATATTAATTTTCTTTCTTTTTTTCTTTAAAGACTGGGTTTAGCTACCCCCAAACTGGAAGTGCAATGGCTACTCTCAGGCCTGATGGCATTAATAACACAGGAGTTTTGACTTGCTCTGTTTCTGACCTGAACTGCTTTACCTCTTCTTAGGCAACCTGGTAGTTCTCACTCTCATGTCTCCTCATATTGATGCCACTCAGTGTGGATACCGGATTAGCTTTAACTCTACTATAGCTTAGAACTCCTGACCTCAAAATATCCACCAGCTTCAGCCTCCCTGGTATCAGGGATTATAGGTATGTGCCACTATGCCCAGCTGTGATATTCATTTTCAGTATTTCAGTGCTCTAAGTCTGATAGCCATACCACAATGACAGTTGGTATCACAAAAATGGGGTTTTGTTTTCAGGAAGAGTTTAGGGTCATTAAAAGAGCTTTGCAGTTTCTTGGAAAACATAAAATATGCTCTCCTCTTTCTTTTTGATTTCTGTGCCCAATTCATTGTCCATTTGTACTAACTATATCATATACAAAAAATGTTGAACAAGTTCTATAGGTTGCCCATTGGTAAATTCCTTTAAGAATTATATATTATCGGGGGATCTAGGTGGTGCAGTGGATAAAAAATTGGCCCTGGATTCAGGAGGACTGAGTTCAAAATCCAGCCTCAGACACTTGACACTTACTGGCTGCGTGACCCTGGGCAAGTCACTTAACCCTTATTGCCCTGCCAAAAAAAAGAAAAACGAAAAAACAACCTTCAAAAAGAATTATATATTATCTCATTTCATACCTTGCTTGAGTCTGAGGATACTAAAACTACTCTTTATTCTCTGAATATATCAAGGAATATCATATAATCTTAAAGTGTACATAAAAACACTTGGAGGAGAGCCTTGAAAGGCAAATTTTGATCTACCTCTTCAAATTATTTTTTTCTTAATCAACAAACAATAAACACCTTGTAATCAGTAGAGATTCTTGGCACTCTGCCCCTTTTTCCATCACTTTACCACTATCAAAGCAGAAGTAGAAAGGGATAATTTAAGGTGGAGGATCATTTTGTATTTATTTCTCTTTATGTTATAGTATTATACAATTTCCCAAATGTGATCTAACCTCTCTATACTATTTTATTCTGTTTTTTTCCTACTATTCTCTTATTTCTCCTATTCCACTATACTATTCTGTTTCCATCAAACTTTCAGTCAACTGTGTAATGGTGACAATGTGGCCTGCTATAGAAAGTCATCTTCAAAAGCCTGCCAATTTCTTTCTCATATTTTTATCAAAGATGTGTCACTGCAGAGAATATTCTCATAAAGATTTTTATAGAGAAAGAAAATAGATATATGAAATAGTAGTTGTAAATGTCTTCTAGGTTTCCTTTCTCTCATCACAAAAAGTTGTGTTTTTTCCCATTCTTTTTTTTTCAAGTATCATAAATTTTACTGTTTCTTTTCCATCATTTGGCATATATCCAAGGCACATTAGAAAATTAGCAGAGGTTACAAATTTTTTTTAGAAAAATATACATAAACCCCTCCCTTCTACAAGCACACAAGTTTCTAATAGCATACACAAGCCATTTTCCTATAATAAAAATGGGGCTCTAGAAAAGTTATCAAAAGCATACATTAAAAAATAAAACCAATAATTTCTATAGAAATTTATAAAAGGAACAAAGGTGAAGATGGCAATGTTTCCATAAATAAAAATCACATTAACCTTGTTTGTGATACATTGACAGCAGTTTAATCAAAAGCCTATTAGGAAAGATGTGCCCAATCTCATCTCTTTAATTTGGTTTTCTCATTTCTTTGATACCTTCTCTTTGAAATATCTTGAAAATTGACTACTTAGCACAGTGAATAGAGTACTAGGCTCAATGTCAGGAAGGCCTAAGTTCAAATCCAAATTCAGACATTTATTAGTTAGGGCAAGTCACTTAAGTGACATGAGTCTGCCACCGTTTTACCAACTATAAAATCAAGATCATAATATCACCTACCTCCCACAGTCATTGTGAGGATCTAATGAGATAAAATTTATGAAGTACTTAGCACAGAAATTGTCACATAATAGGTGCTTATTAAATGCTTGCTTATTGTTATTATTATATTATAATCAAACCTCTGCCATCTTCATCTTCTTTACTATTTCAACTTCCTCAAAACAACACCTCAGGGAAACTGAGTCCAAATGTAATATTCCACTGTCATTACTCATGAATATAAATCAACATAGAAATGTTGGCCAATTTGTTCCATTTTGTCTCTTAACTATTGTCCTTCCACTTTCATATATAAAAAATCTAATTATGATCTGGTTTAGTTGAGTGTCAGACCAAGCTTTCTATACCCTTGTTTTGCCCTCCACTAATTTTGACTACTTTGTGAGGTGATATTCCTCTTCTGCTACCCTCCACTGGACCATTTTATAAAATGATCTTGTATGCAAAATCACTATATCTTTCGCTTGCAGAGAGACCAAACTATTTCCTAAGTGGGGAAGTTATTCTTTTAATCTCTTTTAATGTCATCATTATAGAAATTGCTTTAAATCCATCTCTTTTAATATCATCATTATAGAAATTGCTTTAAATCTGTCAGACTTCTCTAAGAGAATTAAAATAATCAGAACTTACATCTTTGCCTTTATCTATTTCCTATTTCAAAGAGTCAATAGCTTATTTGGATAGGTCAGACTGAAGTTGTAATTCCATGTCTTGTCTTCTCATCCTTATCCTTTCTTCTAATTAATGTAAAATTTTTTTCTCTAACTTGACAATGATCTCACAGGCAACAAATAGCTTATTTGGAAATAATCCCCACATCAGAAAACAGTTATTTCTTTTCTGTTAAGATATTATCTTTTGTCATGGCCACCTTAACAATTAAAGCTTTCCAATCACGGAAGGGAATGCACCATGAGGTAATGGGTTCCCCATGATTTAAGGTCTTTAAGAAAGGGCGAGAGGCAAAAAATATTGTTGTAGACAGAATTCTTGTATTGGGTGGGGGTGGATTGGATGACTTCTGAGATTCTTGATTCTATACTTGTAGGCATTGGTATTTTTTTATTTGGCCAAACCATGATTTAATTCAGCAAGGATCCAATGACATTGAAAAGGGGGATAATTTGTCACATAATGAATAACTATCTCCAAGTTTAGTAGAAGCTGTTAGAGCTAAATGTCAGGATACCACTTGCCTGGATTCCTAGTGTCCTTTTTGCAGGTAAACATTCCTATGCTTCTGAACTCATTTTTGTGCAAAATGCTAGATCTCATAAATCAAGTCATCAAAACACTGAGCACTTTTGGCTGTGGGACATCAAGCTTGGTTTGAAGATTCATTATTGTTGGAAATCTATCCATCTTCACTGCACCACATGCTTCTTTCAGGCTCTGCTCTTCTGTCTGGACCATAGTGGGTTCATGGAATTCAATTACCATTTCAATAACACTGCTGGCTCTTGCTGAACTTTCAATAATGAAGAATCCTCTGCAGTCATGAAGCTGAGTACTGTGAATTATTGTTGTATTAAGCCAACTGTTCAGGATAATCAGAAGGTTAAAGGGGTAAGGGTACCAATGTGCTGCCACTCTTCATAACAAATACACATATTTCCCTTTTGGAGCAAGAAAATGAAGATCAAATTCCCATCTAAGAGAATAGCAAAGAATACAAAAGCCCATTCCACATGCAAGGTCCACAATATGAAAAGAATAAATAAGTTCTATAAGAGACAATCTAGCATATTGGAAACAATTGTTTGTTTTGAGAAATAGACTCTTCTGAAGAGCTCAATTTCTTTGTCTTAAGTTTCAACAAAAAAGTTTAACAAAGGGGCCCCAATAGGAGCACAGATACATGGCATTGGAAAGAACAATAAAAGATTACTTGGGTTAGTTTTTCCTCAAACATATTTCCAGAAACTCCCCAATATTCTCTGTGAAGTTAATAAAAATTCTAAAAGGAAATATTGATGCTGGTAACATTTTCACTCAAGAAAATAAAATATAAAATTATCAAAATGTATAGTAATTTTAATATGAAAATGAATGATTTTTAAAAATGTATACCTTTTACAAGGCTCTATACTAAGTGGCTCTAATTCTAATGGAGAAGAGAATCCCTTTATGAATTTTCAGATTCAAGTCCTAAGAGTATAGAGGCAAGCAGATGGAAATGCATCTTTTTTAGCAGCATTTACATCAATAAAACCCTATCCTTTTCTGAAGCTTCCTTTGCTTTGTTTTCTTCCAACATTTTCCAGATTCCTACCTTTATCTAGGGGTATTTTATTAAAAGTCCTTTGTTAAATCCTTACTGTTGTGCTTCATAATGTTAAAGAGATGAGTCTATATTCTTGAAGGCCATATGAAGGGAGTGAAAGTTCAGGTAAAGCCTACTTTCAATTTTGTAGGCTCTAAGTAAGAGCTGCTGCATGTGGATACACTGTTTAAGAGGACAGATCACAACTCATGAGATAGATAGATAGATAGATAGATAGATAGATAGATAGATAGATAGATAGATAGATAGATAGATAGATAGAAAGAGAAAGAAAGAAGAAAAAAGAGAAAGAGAGAAAGAAAGAAAGAAAGAAAGAAAGAAAAGAAAGAAAGAAAAGAAGAAAAGGAAAAAAAGAGAAAAGAAGAAAGAAAGAAGAAAGAAAGAAAGAAGAAAGAAAAGAAAGAAAGAAAGAAAGAAGAACAGATTGGGATAGAGGGAAACAAGCATTTAACTCATACCTATTATGTTGTCAGGCACTGTACTAAGCATTTTACAAATGCTACTCATTTGATCGTTATAACAATCCAGAAAGGTAAGTATTAATAATTTCTTAATTTTATAGGTGAGCAAACTGAGGTAAAGATTTTCATAGGGGACATAACTACAAGTAAGATATGAATTCAGGTGTTCCTGACTATAGGTCCAGTACTTTATCCACTTTATACCTATCTGCCCTGGTGGCGGTGGTGGTGGTAATGGTGGTGGTGTCACTGAAGCATCAAGAAATAAATAAAAGAGAATAGTAAGTCAGAAAGAAGCACAGACAAGTAGGAGAGCTTTGAAAGTTACATATTCAATTTCTTTATATATTTTTAAGAAAAGCAAGCTACAGATAATAGAGATCCAAAATTTCATGTACAATTTTCTTTTTCTGTTCTACTATATATAGGGAAATGCTCATTTTATGTGTTGTTTGTTAAGTTGAAAATTAAAAATAATAATAATAATAATAATAGCAACAGAATCCCATGATATAATTGTACATATTCCCCAAGAATTTCTCATAAGGGTTCCACTCAATATTTTGTGGCCTTTCCTCCAGATTTCTTGACATTGCATATATATCAGTAGAATACAGGTTCCTTGAGCACAGTGACTAGAACTCAATAAATCCTTATTATTAGAGAGATTGCTTGATAAATGAGTTGTGCTCAATTTAGTGAGTGAGTATCACCAAAAGAATATTAATTATATGGTAAAGAATTCTTTTGGGCCATAGCACATTATGAAACCATCTACTAATATTCAGAGAGATTGTGATCAGTGTAGGTAAAAAGAGTACCCACAACTATGAACTTTGAAATATTGAAATATTTCATATCTTGCATTGACAAGTTCTAACAAACCATTTCTAGTCCAAAAGTAGTCTTTGATCACTCAGTCAACCAATGAGCATTTATTAAGGGCCTACTATATACCAAGCATTGTTCTGGGTCCTGGGGATACAAAGAATGAAACAATCCCTACTCTCAGGGAGGGTACTAGCTTTTCCACTGGTGGAAACAATATGTAAGGGTTTGCTGACTTAAATGAATAAATTTGAAGGTCATAGGAGAAAAAGACAGATAAAATATAAGGGCAAGACCTTTTCATTTGTAAATAAAGCATTTCAGAGGCAGCTAGGTGATGCAGTGGATAAAGCATCGGGCCTGGATTCAGGAAGATCTGAGTTCAAATCTGGCCTCACACACTTGACACTTACTAACTGTGTGACCCTGGGCAAGTCACTTAACCTTAATTGCCTCACCCTGCCCCCCCAAAAGAAATAAAGCATTTCATACTTTAGAAAAGATCCTGCTTCTTTGAGTAACTAAAATGACTGTGAAAAAGCCTAGAGACAATGATCTTTCCTTAAGGACATGTAACGTTTCTTTACCTTTCTCTCCCCACTCCACCCCCCCCCCACACACACACATATACAGACAGACAGGCACAAACACACACACACACACACACACAGACTCATTTGCATAATACAAAACCAAACTCTTGGGAAATACAGCTGAGTCATTACTCTAAGTTAGGATGAGGTCCTTCACAGAGGAAACCCAGTTATGAACCTCATAGAATTGCTAAATTTGAGATGCTATCCCAACTTCTCCCTGGGAGGTGACAACTCTCAGAGTTAAGGCCCTGAAGAAAAAGAACTGGAAAGGTTTCTGCCTATCTTGAGGCAAGGACAAACCCTTGGGGATCACTAATAAGTGGTCAAATTTAGATGAGATGGAAAGAGAAGGAACTGATAGAAAGCTAGGAAGAGAACCAATCATTCAACAAGCATTTATTTAAAGTTATGATATGTACTAGATACTATGTTGGCCCTGGGGAACATGAAAGAGTCTCTAAGGGAATATATTGTTGTTGTTTGTCCTCTGTTCCTGAAGAGGGCTATGACATTAAGTGATGTTATGACTAGCACTGAATTGGATTTAAGTGGGGAAAAGTTGTGCAAGGTCACCAACCTCACTCTTTCCTCCAGAGCCAGAGCCATCTGGGTCCAGTGGTGAGATATATATTAGGACAACTGGAGATGGCACCAGATGTTTTTTAGGCAATTGGGGTTTAAATGACTTGCCCAGGTTCACATAGCTAATAAGTGCCTGAGGTGAGATTGAATTCATGTCCTCCCAACTTGAGGGCCAGTGTTATATCCACTGCAACATCTAGCTGCCTCAGAGTGCAGAATATATTGTAGGAAATGTAGGAAAGGTCATAGAAATATTATGGGGGAAGTTAGTCTGTCCATTTCAAAAATAGCAGAGAAGATGATGACTACAGAAAAGTATTTGGTAAATAGAAAGGTCACTGGTGACTTTTGATAGAGCATTTTCATAGGATGGAGGTGCAAAAGCCTGATTTTTGGGAATAGGGGAGAAAAAGATGCAGAGTCAAGACAATAAACAAGCAGGGGTATTGAATATACACAATACTTTCAAGAAGTCGAACAGTAAAAAGGAGAGATGAAACAATAGTTGCATGGAATAAGAGTCATGGGAAGGTTTTTTTGTTGTTTTGTTTTGTTTTTTAAGATTGGAGTAGTCTCTTAACTTATTTATAGGTGATGGCAAGGAGAGAGCAAAACTGGAAAAGAAATATGTATACTGTGAAATATGGACTGACAGCCAGATCAAAAGTCTGAGGAAATATAAAGATCAGACAGAAAGAGGAAATCACTGTTAAGTTCTTGCTATGTGTCAAGCACTGTGTCAGCAGCCTAAGAGAAACAAGAGAGAGGAAGCATGGAGAGTTGCCAGGAATAAGACAAAGGATTTTGATATTAAGTTAAACATTAAAAAAGGATCATAGGGAAGCTAGGTGGTGCAGTGGATAAAGCACCGGCCCTAGAGTCAGGAGGACCTGAGTTCAAATCCCAGCTCAGACACTTGACACTTACTAGCTGTGTGTGACCCTGGGACAAGTCTCTTTTTTTTACCATATAAGTATTTTATTATTTTCCAATTACATTTAGAAATCGTTTTCAACATTTGTTTTTAAAAAGATTTCTAGTTTCAAATTTTTCTCCCTCCCTCAACTCCTCCCACTCTCTCCAAAACAGCAAGTAAATATGATATAGGTTATATATGTACAATCACATTAAACATATTTCTGCATTAGTCATGTTAGAGAAGAATCAGAGCAAAAAGGAAAAACCTCAAAAAAGAAAAACAACAACAACAGAAAACAATAGAAATAGTATGGTTTGATCTGCATCTAAATTCCACAGTTCTTTTTTTTCTGGGTTTAGAGAGCATTTTCCATCATGAGTCCTTTGGAACTCTCTTGGACCATTGTATTGATGAGAAAAATCAAGTCTTTCACAGCTGATTAACACACAATGCTGATACTGTGTACAATGTTCTCCTGGTTCTGCTCATCTCACTCATGATCAGTTCATGCAAGTCCTTCCAGTTTCTCTGAAATCCGCCTGTTCATCATTTCTTACAGCACAATAGTATTCCATTACATTCATATACCACAACTTATTCAGCCATTCCCCAGTTGATGGGCAACCCTGGGGAAGTCTCAAGCCCAATTGCCTCACCAAAAAAAAAAAAAATTTAATTTAATTTAAAAAATGAAAGAAAAATTTTAAAAAGGATCATAGGGAACGAGTACAAAGTTTCTTAAACTGTGGTTCAGGACCCCATGTGAGGTCACATAACTGAATGTGAGGGGTTGTGAAAAATTGGGCAACAGCAAAATGATTTTATACCACAACACACACACACACACACACACACACTCACACACACATATATACTTTTCTATACCTACATACCTGGGGTCACATAAAAATTTCTCAGGCAAAAATCGTTGTGAATGGAAAAAGCTTAAGCCATGCTCTAAGTGATTTGCCTTAGGTCACACAGGTAGAAGGGTGCAGAACCATGATGCCAACCCAAGTACCATAAACACACTGTTCTTTATACTAATGTTAATTACTAATGTTAATTAAGGAATCAGGCCAGAATGGAGGAGCTAGATTAGGAGAATTGGCATATGTCAAGAAATGCATGAAAAAACATTAGTTAAGCACTTACTATGTGCCAGGAAATGTCCCTGTACCAGGTACTGGTAGTACAATTACAAGCAAGCAAAATATTCATATTATAGGTTCATATTATAGGTTATGCTATTATTCTTCTTATTATTTTTGTTGTTATTTGGTTTAGTGGTTCATGCCTTCATATAAATTGGTTTATTAAAGCTTTTTCCTCTGAATGTGGACATCAAGTCACTAAAGGGATGACAGATTTGATTAAAGACCACAGGTAAAAAGGATAACTTCAGTGTATGGGGCACTTCTTGCAGATAGCAACATATGGGCACTGAGGAAAGACAGGTACATAAAGAAGGTATTGAAGGAAGCTGAAGATAACCTTTATGATCATACCTGGTGGGGGACATGCCTGGCCAAGGATTGTGGGAAATCCGAGAATGAAAATTTGGTTCTGATTCCATTTTATAATCTAGTCACCTCATATCCCGATCCTTAGGCCCTTCTTCCCTCCTAAATTTTGTGAACCTACCCTGAAGCTTTATTATAAATCCAATTTCTACTGATTGTGCCAAAACTGCTATCTCATAGTTCTTAGACAAGACTTTCTTTGAATATGAGAAGAGAATTACCATTTTCAGACTTCCTCTCGATCTCTGCTCCATGGTGATGAGATCATCGATGGAAACAGGAAAATTTCAGGCAAACAGCCATTTGTCATAACTGAGCATTGGCAATTAAATAATTTGATTCATTTCCCCTGGATTATTTGGAGATCAAATTGACAAGTCCAAATAGACCACTATGTTTCATTAATTGATAAGACTGCTTAGTCCATTAAAAATGAATAAATATAGTTAGATAACTGGTGTGTGGTATCTGGTTAAAACACTATGGTAATAGATTAGTTACATTTTGGGACTCAATGTGGTTGAACGTGGGAATCACAGTAAGTGAATTCAAATTTCAACTCTGCCTCTTACTATCTGTTTGACCCTAATTAAGTAATTTTACCTTCTGGGCTTCGGTTTCCTCAAATGTAAGATGAGGCAGGTTGGAATATATGACTTCTTAGGTCCCTTCTAGTTCTAAATCTATATAATTCCACAATCGATTGAGTTTCACAAACAACCTTAACATACATACACTTTACCTATGTTTGTGTCTTTAATATGCACATACTTTGCATGGGGGAAGGAAAGAAGGGATGTCTATACCTGTTATTCATCAGTGTGAGAGAACTCCCAGTGTTGAAACTCTATCAGTACAGATCCCCAACTCATTTTTTATTTATATTCATAGAGAGTTGACCACGGCACTGAAATTTTGAACAACTAGTATTTGTATAGCACTTCACGGCTTACAAAGCACTTTTCAATATTTCTCTCACTTTATCCTCACGGCAGCTCATGAAGAAGACAATATGTTATCCCATTTTGCAGATGAAAAAAAACTGATTTGCGAGTTTAGTTACTTGCCGAGGCCACACAAGCTAGTATGTGTCAGAGTCGGAGCTTTAAAGCCTGATCTTCCTAATTCCATGGCTGGTTTTCTATCCATTGTGCAATGCCAACACTCTAATACATACATTGTATGCACAAGAAAAAAAAGTGAACTCATCGTTAATGTTTCTCTTCAGTCGACAATGGAATAGTCAAGGACTAAGCCCCATAATGCATGTCATAGTGGGTTGCTTCAGTGAAGGTAAATCTTGAATTTGTATAAAGGTTAGAGAAGATTCTTTCTTTAAACAATATGGCTGTGGATTTAATATACATTAGAAAGGTGAGTTCACCCATAGATTGCTAGAACTAGAATGAGAGTAGAATCCAAATATGGTCTCCTCTGAACCTCCTTACGACAGGATTCAACAGCACCAATGAGATGACTCCCCACAAGCATTTTGTTTGTTGTTTTTTTTATGAGGCAATTGGGGTTACATGACTTGCCAGGGTCACACAACTAGTAAGTGTTAAGTGTCTGAGGCCAGATTTGAATTCAGGTCCTCCTGAATCCAGGGCGGGGTACTCTATCCACTGTGCCACCTAGCTGCCCCTTCCCACAAACAGTTGCCCATTTCATTATTCACTAGCTGGGTGGTTGTGCCTTTGACAGAGAGTAAAACATGGACATTGCACATTGCAATGCCCCTTTTCCCACCTGTTGTCTGAAACCTATTCTGTTCCTTGTTTCCTATTTGTAATGAATAGTCAAATATGTTTGTCTAGAAAATTATTCCCAAGTAATCTATAGTTCATTGTATTCTGAGAGAAAAAAAAATCATCAATTGCCTTATTCTGTTGCCCTTAGCCTCACTCCCAACCTAGCTCTAAATAATACTGGAAAGCCAAGCCACCTAAAATTCTCATCCCCACCCAGCCCCTAGGCCCCCACTCTGCTAGGTGTACATAGCATTTCACACAGCAGCAAATGTGCTTTTATTGGTCAGCTGAAGTTTTTGTAGGCACCTAGCCAAGTTTTAAAATGACTCAAGGCCCATGCCTTTCGCAGAATAAAGCCTATTTACAGGTTCTGGGCTATTTCCAACTCTCCTGCTAGTTGCATAATTCAGTGTTCAAGTGAAGTCAAAATATCCAGCCAAACTCAGCAGTAACCACCCTAGTATAACACCCAAATTGCATTGCATAAGTTCCAAGTCCTTAGGGTCTATTTTCTCTCTACCCCCACCCGACCCCCACTCCTCACCTCCCCACCCCACCCCTCCAAAAGAACTCCACCAACTAACTTGTCAATACCTCATTATCTTTCCTTGAAAGATATTTTGAAGGTACAAATTCTCTAATCTCAGTACTTGGCCAAAGCTTTATTTTAGAGCTAGAAGGAACTTTAAAAATAGTCTACTCTAGCCCTCTCATTTTACAGATAAGTTTTGTTGTTGCTATTTAGTTGTCCAACTCGTCATGACCCCATTTGGGGTTTTCTTGGCAGAGATACTGGAGTGGTTTGCCATTTCTTTCTCCAGCTCATTTGACAAATGAGGAAACTGAGGCAAACAGGGCTTAGTGACTAGCCCCAGGGTCATACCACTAGTAAGTAACAGATTTGAATGCAGGAAGATGAGTCTTCCTGACTAATGGCCCAGCACTCTATTCACTGCATCACCCATTGGTGCTGGAAATAAAAAATTCAATTCCCTACATAAAGATATTTTGGCCACTTAATGAGAAGACAACACTAATTGGTTGCTGTTGCTGGTAAAGATTGAAGGCAAAAGGAAAAGGGGATGGCAGAGGATGATATAGATGGATGTTACAGAAACAATGAACATGAACTTGGACAGACTATGAGAGATAGTGGAAGATAGAAAAGTCTGGGTCTGTAGGGTCATGAAAAGTTAGACATGACTGAATAGCTGAACAACCATGACAACAAAAAAGTTAATTCAGGGGGCAGCTAGGTAGCACAGTGGATAAAGCATCGGCCCTGGATTCAGGAAGACCTGAGTTCAAATCCGACCTCAGACACTTGACACATACTGACTGTGTGACCCTGGGCAAGTCACTTTACCCTCATTACCCCCCCCCCCCACACACACACACACACACACACCGCACACTACAAAAAAGTTAGTTCAACAAATGGGAGTAGATGAGATTACTAAAGGACAAAGTGTAGGGGGGAATAAAATCTCAGGAGCAATCTTGAGGGATGATTAGGGATTGGAAATGCTTATTGAACTGAATTCAATCCATCACTTCACATTTATTAAGAACCTACTATGTGCTAGGCACTGTACTAGGTGCTAAGTATACACAAGGCAAAATGAAATGGTTCCTACTCCTAAAGAGCTTATATTCTGTTGGGGAAAACATCATAAATACATATAAATAAATAGAAAAAAAATAATGCCAGGAAATTTCAGGAGAGGCACTGACATCTGGGAGGATCAGGTCTCATGTAGGACTTGACACTTTAAGCTGAGCTTTAAAGAAAGCCAGGAAGTGGAGTGACTGATGAGTGGAGAAAGGAATGCATTTCAGGCATGGGAGACAACATGTGCAAAAGAATAAAAGGAAAGAGATAATGTGCCAAGTGTCCAACTAAGCAATTGGGCTGATTCAGCTGGACCACAGAGTCCACGAAGAGGAGCATAGTGTGGCATGCCCAGAGAAATAGACTAGACATAAGACTGTGAAGACCTTTAAATGACATAGGGGTTTGAATTTCATCCTAGAGACAATTCAATCAAGTTGTTTTGAAAATGTCATATTGGCATATGTGTGGAGAATCAGAGAAGCAAGAAAGTGAAGACTTTGGCCATTTAGGAGGCTATTGTATAGGGCCGTGTGATGAGGTCCACGGACCAGAGTTGTGGCCATGTGAATAGAGTGAAGGGTAATGAAAGTGAGAGATGTTGGGAATATAGAAATGATAAGGTTTGGCCACTGATTGGATAAGAGGGAGTGATAGTGATAGAGTGAGAGTAAGTAAGGGGTTAAGGATAACTAAAATTTTTAACTTGGATGACTAAATAGAGAAGTGATGAGGAGGGATGGGTCTGTTGGGAAACAAAAATGAGCTCTGTTTTGGATGTGTTGATCTTGAAATCCCCATTGAAATAACCAATAGGAGGTTTATGGTAAGGGCTTGGAGCTCAGAAGAAAGACAAAGGCTGCAAATAGAGACCTGGGAGTTATCTATATAGAGATAATAATTAAACCCATGGGAGGGGGATAAGTATGGGGGACAACCTGTGTAAAAGAATAAATGAAAGAATGAATGCAACCAGAACCAAGAGAACATTGTACCCGGTATCAATGACATTGGGTGATAGGTTTAGGCTTAACTCTTCTCAGCAATATAATGATCCAAGACAATGCCAAAAGACTAATGATGGAAAATGCTTTTCACATTCAGAAAGAGAACTATGGTGTCTGAATGCAAATTGAAGCATACTATTTAAACTTTTGTTGTTGCTTTTATGTTGTTGCTGTTGTTGTTTATTCTTTCTTGTGTTTTTTTTCCTTTTGTTCTGATTCTTCTCTAACAACATGACTAATGTGGAAATATGTTTAAGATGATCGCAGTGTATAAACCTATATCAAATTGCTTGATGACTTCAGGAGTGGAGAGGGAAGGGATGGTAGGAGAAAATTTTGGAACTCAAAATCTTACAAAAATGAATGTTGAAAACTATACATGTAATTAGAAAAAAAAATTTGTAAAAATCCAAGACAAAAAACAAAAAAGAATTAATACAACTATTGATAATGTTTCAGAGAGCAGTTTCAGTAGTGTTTGGGGGTCAGCTTGAATTCATTGGTCCATTTTAAAAGCCTGACCTGGGGGTGGGAGGCAGCTAGTTGGCACAGTGGATAAAGCACTGGACCTGAATTCAGGAGGACCTGAGTTCAAATCCGGCCTCAGAAACTTGACACTTACTAGCTGTGTGACCCTGGGCAAGTCACTTAGTCCTCATTGCCCTGCAAACAAACAAACAAACAAAAAGGCAAACAAACAAAAAGCCTAGCTTCAGCCCTGGGCAACCCTAACACTCCTTAATTTCATACCTAATTGATAAGCCATGTTCCCATAAAACGGACCAGCAAACTAACATTCTCCTTTCACTCTAACAGAAGTTATCTCAAAACCATTTTGTGATAGTTCTGTCCTGAAGTCCAATCCTGTAAATCCATGGAGAGATTTTTTTTAACCATCCTGAATGGTAACAGAAAGATGGATTAAACAATTTGTCAAAGTTTCTTTTAGCATAGACCATGAGTCTTGGAATCTTTTCTGTGTTTCAGGTATGTGACAGCATGAAATGTAGCCAGTGAGTTCAGACAAGGAGACACTTAACAAGTTCATTTATATCTTCTAACCATCTGACCCATTTCCCACAAGCTGCTTAAGCCCTTAGTTGTCTGACTTCTCCAAAGGAACAGTCAAGAGTTGCCATATTTCTTGTTGGTATTGGCCTTAACCCCAAGAGTTCTTGGCAGTCTTGGTAAGTGGATTTCACTGCACCTTAGACTCATAGGTCTGGAAGAGATATATATTTTTCCCTGTACTTTGAGGCATTGCACACAAAAGTAATAAAAAAGTTATATACAATAATTCATAGTTATAAGCGTTGTTTGGTATAATGCTAAAGGGCTTTCCTCTGATTCAGGAAGATCTGGGTTCATGTCCAGCCTCTGACACATACTGGGTAGGTGACCCTGGACAAATCACTAAGCTTCTTGATGCTCTGGACAACTTTCTAAGGCTTTAAGTTGCAGAGAAGATGCTGACCTGCATTAGTAGAGGGGGTTTCCTCACCCAGGTAGTTTCTAAAACCAATGGAGTCACAGATCTAATACTTCTCTGACTCTATTCTAACCCATATTTACAGTTCATTTTCAAATTTCTAAAGTACTTGACCCAAAATAGCCTTGTGCAACATGTTAAATAAGTATCATTATTCCTATTTTAAATATGAGGAAACAGAACTGGAGCAGAAAAGTGATAGGTCTAAGGTAACAAAGCAAGTAACCAATTTTTTTTTTTTAAGTGAAAATTCAAGCTCAGGTCCTCTGATTCTAAATATAATGTTCTTTCCAATATATTATTGGTCTGTCTGTCTCCCTGCCTAACTGTCTATTAATCCCTTTGTGGTTTTCTTTTTATTTATTTTTAATTTATGCAATAAAACTAGCATTTCCATAACATAGTATAATAAAAAGGTGATTGCACATGAAATAGCAATTCTATTTATGTACAACCTGCTATTCTTCTTAAATTCCTTTTAAATATACAATAAAGTTATTCTGCAAATTTTTTCTTTTTTCTTTTTTCTTCCCTCTCCTTCCTCCTCTCCAAGATGTCTACCATTAGATACAAATAAATATATGTGTGTATGTGTATACATGGGTATGTATATATACATACAATTTTAATATAAAATATACATTATATATTATATGTATTTTATTATATATAATTATATATTATATATAGACACAAATAGATATGTGTATATGTATTGTGTATATATACATATATGATATATACATGAGATTTATATTATATTGTGTATATTATATAATCACATATACATCATATTTACATTATATGAAGATACTATATATATGTATGTATGTATAAAATCATCCCATACATATTTCTACTAAGCAGTTCTGTGGATGCAGATAGCAATTGGGTCTTCATGTGTCAATTTCCTGCATTTATAGTTTGATTTGGGTTAGTTAATTTGGTGTATTTATAATAGTCACAATGACTTATTCACTCAAAGTTTGGTTTTAATATTGCTGTTATTATATGCAACATTTTCTTAGTTCTGCTTATTTTTTGCCCTTTTGAGTTTTCAAAGAATTCCATGTACTAGATTCTGAGAATCTCATATACTCCTCTCATCCATCCTGTGAGTATGTGTGATAGGTCTATATTTGTTCCCATTTTATAGATGTAGAAGTTGAAGCCCTAAGTTACAGACAATGAAAGTTGTTGAATTATGAAATTTTAGAGCTAGAAGAAACCTTAAAAATAATCCATTCCAACCCTCTCATTTTATAGATAAATTTTGTTGTTGTTGTTTAGTCATTTCAGTCATGTCTGATTCTTCATGACCCCATTTTGGGTTTTCTTGGCAAAGATACTAGAGTAGTTTACCATTTCCTTCTCTAGCTCATTTTACAGATGAGAAAACATAAGCAAACAGCATGAAGTGATACACAGGTAATACATGTCTGATGCCAGATTTAAACTCAGGAAGATGAGTCTTCCTGACTCTAGGCCAGGTACTTTGTTCACTGTATTACTTACCTGCCCTAGTAAATTGAAGTTAAAAAAAAAAGTTTAAGTGACTTGTCTAAGGTCAACCAACTAGTTAATGCCAGAAAAAGGTACTAGAACCAATAGTACATTTCCTGACTCAGTGTTTTTTTCTACCATGCCACCTAGTATGGGATATTATGATTTCAGTTAGCCAAAGTAATTGCCTTTTTTATGATAGCATTTAAAAAACCACAAAGTACTTTTATCATTGGGATATTGGTTGAGACCTAGAAGAGTCCTTAGATGTTCATAGAATCCCATTCCCCTCATTCTACAGAAAAGGAAATGGAGGACCAAAGAGGTAGAATTTCTTCTCCAAGGCTACATTGGCAGGGAGGTAGTGGCAGTCAAGATTTGAACCCAGACCCTTTGACTCTCAATCCAGTATGCTTTCCACTGTACCATGTTGCCTATACTATACTATACAGACAGTTATTCTAGGATTTATGATGGCATTCAATGTGGTAAATCCCTTCACCATTGTAGATCAGAACCCTTCAATTACTTAGTTATTTTTATAAGGTGTTATCACCTGAAAAATTAAAAATAGACAACATACTCAAGATAAGCCTCTACAAATAGAATTCGGGGTTCTTCAATTCCAGGAAAACGGTCCCTCACCAATCCTCTACTCCACCCCTATCTAGCATGGTAAGAATTTCTAGAACTTCCTAGCCATTGCCCCCACTTATAATAACTTAGCATTCCCTCCATAACACAAGGAGGCAGAAGAGTATGACATGATATATAACAACATTACAAAATAATACCTTTCTTATAGCCAGTGCTTAGCACAGTACACATGGTGCTTAACAAATGTCTATTGATTGATTATAGCAAGGCCATTCAATATGTTTTCCAACTATAACTGTAACCTGATATAGCTAATTTGAAATTAAAAACAACAAAGCACTGCTCTGAGAACTGGGCCCCAGGAACTATGAAGATTGAATGAAGAAGAATCAACATTTCAGCCTTCTCTCTATCTTGAGGATGTATCACCAATTCTGTTTGGATAGTTTCATTTAAACATGTCATACTCACATTTCACAAAGATGGATGGGAAGTTGTCAGTTGTAAGTGGGGCAGAGAAACTGCTTTGTTTAAAATCTGCAATCTTGCCTAAACAAAGAAGGATTAAGATTACTCCAGTTTTTTGCCTGATGTTCTTAAAATCAATCCTGGAGTTCCTACTGAAGCAACAGCCCATCAGGTGGCTAGCGAATTGGCAGAAATGAGCTCAATCAGCCCCTCCTGCCCAGTAGGGAAAGGGAGATTACTCAGTCTTTTGAGTAATAGAGATAGAGTGAAGACCAAGGATCACATGAGATGTGTAAGCTGTGGACAGAGCTGATGTGGTTACTGCTTAGGAGACAAAAAAACAGATTTATGGCTACCTCCGTGGATACCATCCCGTAATCAATCACAGCATGCTTCAATGCCCAAAGAAGCCGAAACCAAGGCAATCCAAAAGACTTTGAGGAGAGCTTGGGCGAGGTTGCTATTGTTAAGTTGTACCTGTGGAAGTATTCAGGCACATGATTCAAAATGAATAATTACTTATTGCAGGTAGTGTACAACCTTCTTAAAGCATTTTTTTAATTTTCTTTAAATTAAAAATCTAACACTTGATTTCAGAGTCTCCCATGGGGCAGGAGAGGATCCAAATACACTTTGGATGGGTTTATCTGCAATTGTCCTACTGATCATGTCACATCTGGAGTGTGTGTACAGTTCTAGAACTGACATTTGGGAAAGGACATTAGCTGGAAAGCATCCACCAGAGAAAAAGCATAATGATTAAGGGACCGCAAGTCTATGCCATATGGAGATCAGTTGAAGGAACTAGGGTTATTTGGCCTAGAAAAAAGACAAGGTAATGTGATGGTTGTGTTTGAGTATCTGAGGGGGTTTCAAATTGGAGACTGGTTGAATTTGTTCCTTTTTGCTCCAGAAATCAGAACTAAAAGGAATGCATTAAAGTTGCAGGGTTAATACTAGGCTTGACATCAGGAAAACCTCAAATATGGGTTGGATTGGATCACTTCTGAGGTTCTATCTCACTCTGAAATTGTGTGTTTCTGTAATTTTGAATGATTAGGGCTATCTAAAAGTGGAATAGGCTGGCTTTGGAGGTAGGGGGCTTCCCATCAATGGGGGACCCCAAGCAAAAGTTAAAGGACCATGTTTTGGGTATATTATAGAAGAGATTCTTTTCTAAGTATGAGTTGGAATAGATGGGTCTCTAAGCTTCAATCTTAGCTCAGAGGTTTGGTAATATATGTGCCGCCGCCATATAAATTATAAATGTCCCAAAAGTCTTAGTGCAGTTTTAAGCTATTAAAGCATAAAAAGGATTTTGAAACACCCTATATTTCAAAATGTCATTGGACACATGAGGTCATCAATATAGGAACTATCTCCAATTGCATAATTGTAATTCCCATCTTTTAGAACCATCCAGTGTTTGACTACATCTCCCTGTAAATACTTCAGAGAGGATCCAGACAATATTCTGGGGCATCTCTTGACATTCTGTTGACACCAGTGCAGCCTGCATTCTGTCCATCTATCCCCATTTGTTATGACTCTTCCTTTCTCCCAGTATATGACAGGACTACCTCCTTTTCCAATCATACATTTCTTAGATGATTTGTTTGCCTGTGCTATTGCCTACTTATGCTCACCACACCCTTTATAAACCACAATTGTGTTTTTTTCAAAGATTGTAGTTTTCCATGATTCATAGACCTATAATTTCTCCAGAAGAATATCGGTGTTAAAATATGGAGTTTGGGGTCAGAAAGTAGCTTGGGATCCCTGAAAATACTGGAAAATTTCCCAAATGTGACTTCATTCTCTTGCTCCCATTAATAGTAATAATGAAAATATTTCTATACTGCTTTAAGGTTTGCAAAATTCTGAACATGTTATCTCATTTGATCCTCATAACAAATCTATGATACATATACTATTATTATCCCCATTTTATAGATGAGGAAACTGAGGCAGAGATAACTTAAATGGCTTGCCTGAGATCACGTGACAAGTAAGCTTAGTTTGAAACAGGGTTTGAGCTCAGCTCTTCATGATTCCAAGTCCAGTGCTTTTACCCACTGCACTACCGTTTTAAGCACAGCTCATTGCCCATCTGAAGGGTCTAGACAATGGGGATGTCCTTAGGCAAGTCACTTAAACTCTCTGAAACTCAAGTTTTCTCATCCATAAAATGGGAGTAATACAGAGGGGCTCTTCTTATAGACATTCAAGCTTGGGGGCAACTAGGTGGTGGCACAGTGGATAAAGCACCAACTGTGGATTCAGGAGGACCTGAGTTCAAATCTGGCCTCAGACACTTGACACTTACTAGCTATGTGACCCTGGGCAAGTCACTTAACCCTCATCGCCTGGGGGGGGAAAGTGGCACTCAAGCTGATAGGAAAACAAATATAGATCAAGTACTTACTTGTACTTGAACCCATATAGAATATAGGGAGTCCATTTCTCCCTTTTGATGAACTCCCATCCCCAGGGCCCTAAGGCTGAGGATCCATTTTCTGCTGCTCCAGATCCCTTTGGTATTCTTATCCCTTTAATCCTCAGCTCTGTGTGACTGCATCTCCCTCTGGTGCACTGCCCCCTCCATTCCCCATGTACATCCTGGTCCTTGCTATAGAAATCGCTGAGCCAACCACTGTTCACTACTATGGCTCTACCTACCGGGTTCTCACCACTCACTATTAAGCCTTATCTACCCATGCTATGCTTTGGCCATTACTGCTTCTCCCTAAACAAAAAAAAAAGAAAAAAAAAGAATCCAGATCTCAAGTAGCTGGACCACAGAAGTTTCCACTAGAAAAGTAACAAGTGCTATGGCTTTTTTTTGGACCCTACAGCCAGAATAGCTCAGACATATTTATCCCTTCTATTTTTCACACAGGCTGCCACTATCAACAAAGGACTTCTTCTGGTGTGATGGGAATCTTCTTGTTTATTTTGATCCAGGCATTTATAAATTCATAGCAAAGCCATTCTTTTTTCCTCCCCTCCCAGCACCGGCTACAAATATTTCCCACTCAGTTAAAACCTCCCGGTTGAGTCTTTTGAGGATTCAGGCATGCCTAGTCATGCCTTTCCCTTGTCTTTCCATTTCTTATCTTCATCTTCTTGAAGATCCTACTACAATTATTATCTTTGCCAAAGACTGTGTCTTCGCAAACTTGTCAGTTTAGATTTGTGTCCCTTTCAGTTCTGGCCAACATCCTTTCCTTACCACCTAACCCAGTTAGAGGAATTCTCAGCACCAGTAAAAAGAGCCAGTGCTCTCAGATATCATTATAGGTATAATATACCCAAGTAACATAAGGGTCATAGGAGTTAAAGCTGAAAGACAACACAGAGATGATTTTACAGATGAGGAAACTGAGGCTGCAAGTTACAGGAAGGAAAGGCAGCTAGGTGGCATAATGGATCGGAGGAAGAAAGACCTGAATTCAATTCTGCTTCAGAAACTTAGCTAGCTAGGTGACACTATGCAATCACTCAACCTCTCTTAGCCTCAGTTTCCTCATTTGTAAAATGGGGGGGGGGATACTAACAGCTACCTCACAGCTTGTTGAGAGAATCAAAAGAAGTAACATGCTATTATTGTTTTTGTTGTTGTCATTAAATAAGGAAGAAAAATATCTGTTGCAACAATAATAAATATCCCTGAAAGGAGTGAATACAGAAAACAATTTTATTTTTAAAAAAGATTGAATAAGCTAAGAAAACAGAAGGATGCTTATATGTGGCCAGCTGAAGACCACTGAGAGAAAAAGTAGTCTTGGGAGATTCCAGGCGCAGCTGGAAAAATGAAATGAAACAAAAAACTTCCTCTCTTATTCACTGCCTGAAAGACCCCAGAACTCATTCCTTCTTTCCTGAAGAGTGCTACTTTCCGGCTTGAGAGAGCTGAAGACAAATATCACATGTGTGCTATTCCACAGGGGCTAGGGTTGAAGAGAATATGTTATGTTTTAAAATTCTTTCTTTCTGTCTCTGTCTCTGTCTCGTCTATATCTCTTAGTCTTGTTTATCTCTGTTTCTCTGTCTTTATCTATCGCTGCTGCTGTTTATTTGTCTCTGTGTATCTCTGTCTTGTTTATCTGTCTCTCTGTTTCTCTGTCTTTATCTCTCTCTGTCATTGACTGTTTTTTATTTCCTCTGTCTCTCTGTTTCTTCTCCCCTCCTCCTCTTTCTCCTCTCCACTCCCCCCTCCATCTATATTATCATCTGGCCATGTCATTACTTTATTCCAGTTGCCTAGGTGACTGTCAATATTTGCGTGATATGTCACATGTCATGGTCCCACTTGGACTGAGAAAAGTGGTCAGTTCCACATCTAACAAATTTTGGGGAAGGGAGACTCCTAGTGGCCCAAAGCTGCCTTAGCAGTCAACTATTTTGACTTCATTTGATTTGTCTACTACTGCTAAGGACTCTTGGACTCCACCAGTTTCTTCCTTCCATTGGAATGAAATAACAAGACATGTTTCCAGCTAAGGCAACTTTCCTATTCAGAAGATGCCTCATCAGTGTTATCAAGGCTCCAAAATCCATCTATTTGCATTGCACCTCAGTGTATTGGCCTGATGTGTTGGGGCATTGCTTGCCAAATTGTTTAAATCAGTTTTATAAAGAAGAATACACTTACCATAATATGTTTTTACCTACTCACTCTCCAATGAGGAAGTGAACAAAGAATAAGGAAAATTAAGCTAGCACATTATTTTCTGTATAAACGAGTATATTTGTTGGATGAAAATCCAATCATTACCTTAAATGCCTCAGGTAGTTTACAGAAAATACAAATAGAGAAAAAATAACTCATTTTTCATATTTAAGAGATATAGAAAAGTAAGTAAGAAAGCCCCAGTGCTCTGATTATCAGGATAAGTCCAATGCCTCAGTGCAAAAATCATAGTTTTGTTTTGTTTGGGTTTGAGTTTTTTGCTTACTTGTTTTGTTAATTTTTGTTTGTTTGTTTTTTCGAGAGGCAACCAGTATAGGGAATAGAATATTATCTCTGAGTAAGATAGGCTTACAGTCTATGTCCTAACTCAGATACTTAACTTTGAACCTGTTTCTTCATTTGTAAAAGAGCAATGATAATACCTAAAGTACTTTTCTCACTATTCATTGTTCTCAAGGTTCTTGTGGTTCAGATTAAATCACACAGAAAAAAAAAGGTTTTGCAATGTTTTACATGGTATATACACATCAGTCATCATTATTAGAAAATCCTTTGGCAATTTACCTCCATCAGGATACCTCCCAAATCTATATACTGAGTTCCAATCTCACTCCCTAAATCCAGTCTCCTATCACCAATTACCTGTCAGATATTTCTCAAAATTAAAATGACCCAAACTGAGCTCATTAACTTCTTCCCTAAACCCGCCCTTCCTCCCAACTCCTCTATTTTTGTTGGTGATGCCAAAAAAACTTTCCAATCATGGGCTTATTACCTTAATCATTTCATCATTTTTATTCCTCTCTTTCTTATCACATATAACCAGCTGTCAAATCAATAAACCAACAGCCCCATTCTTAATACCATTATTTCTTTCCTTTCTCCCTTAGAAAAAGACAAATAACACTGTCCCCCAACCCCGCCCTGCTTTTATGCAAACAGTTTACCAAAACTACAGTATTTTCTCTGGTTATAACTCAGGGGGAAGGAATAAGACCAAAGTTAAAACACCCATAAACATGAGGAAGGGGGCATAGACAGAATGTTTTAGAGCAAATGACAGATCTGTATGGCAGTCATCAGAGAGACAAGTCAAATAGTAGGGGATAGGATATTTGCCTTTTAGGCTGTAGCAAGGTTTAGGCTGTAATTTAGAATGATCAGGGCTATCTAAAAGTGGAATAGAATGTCTTGGGAGGTAGGGGCCTTCTCATCAATGGGGGACTCCAAGCAAAAGTTAAATCACCTTGTTCTGGGTGTATTATTGAAAGGATTGTTTTCTAAGTATGAGCTGGAGTAGATGGGTCTCTGAGCTTCCTTCTTAGTTCAGAGGTTTGGTAATATATGTGCCAGGTGCCACATAAATTATATATGTCCCAAAAGTCTTAGTACATTTTGAAGCTATTAAAGCATAAAAAGACTTTTGAAACACCCTATATTTCAAAATGTCACTGGACATGTGATATAATCAATGTAGGCACCATCTCCAATTGTATAATTGTGATTCCCATCTTCTAAAACCATCTAGTTTTCAACTACATCTCCCTGTAAATCCTCTAAAGAGGATCCAGACATATAAGGTATATATTCTAGGACAACAAAAAGGGAATAATCACTAGATGCTAACTAAATTAATATCACATTTGCTAAAAACAGCAGGGATCTAGGAGTCATGGGGGCAGAAGGGAGGGAAAGATTAAGGTTAAGAATTATGAAGTGCCCACACCTGAGCTCAAGCAATAATGGGAATGGAGGGGGTACGGAGCAAGCTAGACCAAAAAGCCAAACAACTGCCTTAGGACAGGGCCAGTTCCAATTCCTAAAAGAAATGGATGACATGAGGAATGATCTTCCCTGCTATTTTTAGCCATAATAATGAGCTCTAAGACATGACAGAGGGGCAGCAAGGTAGTGCAGTGGATAAAGCACTGTCCCTGGATTCAGATGGACCTGAGTTCAAATCCAGCCTCAGACACTTGGCACTTACTAGCTGTGTGACCCTTAGCAAGGCCCTTAACCCTCATTGCCCCACAAAAAAAAGAAAAAAGAGAAGACATGACAGAAAGAAGGGGATCCATGACTCCACATGAGGGAGGTATGAGTTCTTTTAAAGTCATGCGTAATTGAATTCCCACTTCTCATTTCACAGAGAAATATAAATTAACAAGAATCCTATGGGTCATGGAAGATTTCGATGAAAGAAGATTCCAGAAAAGAAAGGGGGTACTAGGTGAGAGAAGAAAAATGTATTCAGATCTGGAAGACTGTTGCAATAAAGACTAGTCTCAACAATCTAGGGAAGTTTTTTTGTACTAGCACAGTATATTCATGGTCTGATCAGTTTTCCACCAATAATCCTAAGGAACCACAAATCATATTAAATAAGACATTATTTTAATATTCTATGAAATGGCAAAAGAATCATCTCACTGGAGCCCTCTAAAAATATTTTTTAAGGCTTCTGATTTTTTTTCCTATAAGAAGAACACTGGATTTGGAGCCTGAGCACCTGGGTTGGAATCCTGGTTCTATTCACATCTCTGAGTCTCAGTTTCCTTACTTGTAAAATGAAGTGATTAGGCTAGATGAGCTCCATGATCCCTTCCCTCTCTAAATCTTAGAATCCTAGGAAATACAGCACAATCATGCTTTCTGTACATTTAACTTCTTCAGTCATCTTTGAAAATGAATTTTGTTTCCTGAGTAGAGTCATTATTATGGAAAACACCTTTGAAACTGAATTTGGAAGAAGCTGTAATTATCTGCTTGATCAGTTAAGGGATAACTCTAAGGGCTTTGGTTTTGTTTCTCTAATTGGAATGAAATAATTTATTTCTTCTCATAATTCACTCAGATAGGAGTCCTGTTCTTAGCTGAGCTCTATTTATCCTGACCCTCAGCAGCTGCATCAATTATTCAACCGAGAAGTATTTATTAAGCACTTACTACATGCCAGGCTCTGTGTAAAACACTGGAAGCTCAAAGAAAAAGAGAAAACAATCCCTGTCCTCAAGGAGCTTACATTCTAATGGAGGAGACAACATGCAGATACATATAAGAGTAGATGGAAGGTATCCTTAAATGGGGAAGACTTGTTGCAGTAGGAGCATTTAAGCTAAGTCCTAAAGAATTCAGGCAGCTGGGTGGCACAGTGCAGAGTGCTGGGAATGGAGTCAGGAAGACTCTTCTTCCTAAATTCAAATCTGGTATCAGACATTTAGTAGCTGTGTGACCCTGGGCAAGTCACTTAACCTTTTTGCCTCAGTTTCCTCATCTGTAAAATGAGCTGGAAAAGGAAATGGCAAACTAGTATCTTTACCAAGAAAACCCCAAATGGGGTCACAAAGAGTCAGACACGACTAAAAAATGACAACAAAAACAACAAAAGAATGCCAGGGATTTCAGCTTTTCTAGTGATTACTTAGGAGCATTTGTTGGAAAGAGGGACCCACAACCAGCTCTGCAGCTATTGAACTGAAGCCAAAGGTTAAGCCTTGTATTCTTATCATGAAAAATTCAAGGGGCAACTAGGTGGCCCAGTGGATAGAGCACCAGCCCTGGATTCAGGAGTACCTGAGTTCAAAGATGGCCTCAGACACTTGACACTTACTGGCTGTGTGACCCTGGGCAAGTCACTTAACCAAAAATAAAGAAAAAGAAAAATTCAAATGAAACAATTTATTCCCTATTACATACAATAAACATGTCTTAGAACTGAGGTGTCACTCACTTGAAGGCCCTATGTGGTCACTCACAGGTATAACCAGAAGCAGATTAAAAAGTAATTTGAAGGAACAGCTAGGTGGCGCAGTGGATAGAGCACCAGCCCTGGATTCAGGAGGACCTGAATTCAAATCTGGTCTCACACTTGACACTTATTAGCTGCATGACCCTAGGCAAGTCACTTAACCCTCATAGCCCTGCAAAACAAAACAAAAAGTAATTGGGAGAGCGCAAGGGGCAGTGCTGCAGTGGGGCATGCACGGCCTCAGCCCAGCTGTGTAACTGCTAGCCCGGGGCTCCCTGGTCTGCTCTGCTCTGCTATACAGAAGGCGGGAAGACATGGCGGGCCAGGTTATAAAGTGCAAGGCTGCAGTGGCCTGGGAGGAAGGCAAACCTCTTTCTATAGAGAAAATTGAAGTGTCCCCACCAAAAGCTCATGAAGTTCAAATCAAGATTATTGCCACTGCTGTTTGCCATACCGATGCCTATACTCTGAGTGGGGCCGACCCAGAAGAGTGTTTTCCAGTGATTTGGGGACACGAAAGAGCTGGGATTGTGGAGAGTGTTGTTAAGGGCTAAAATTCTAGCTAGTCTGTCTAAAATATCTAATGAGTGGTCGCCAATAAATTATAAGCTTTAGCAAGAGTTAGGCTTTTAAGCATTTATTAAGGAGAATAAGAATTTGGTAAAGAGAGAGAAAGGCCTACATTCATCTATCTACTAAAGGGAGAGCACGTTTCTAGCTCCCTTCTCTGCCAGAGTCCCCAGGAAAGAGTCCAGACTGAGCGCTAGTCTCTTCCTTCTTCCTCTCACTACCCAACGTCACTTCCTGATGCCCAAGAAAAGACTCCTGGTCTTGCCCTCAAAGACCTTCGCTTCATGGGTGGAACTCTTCTACAATAAGTCTCCAGCAGGTGGTGTCATTCTAATCGTTACAGTGTTGGTGAAGTAGTGATGAAGTTTCAAGCAGGTGACACTATCATCCCGCTTTACATCCCACATGCAAATTTTGCAAGAATCCTAAAACAAACCTTTGCCAGAAGATAAGAGTTACCCAACGGAGAGGACTGATGCCTGATAACACAAAGGGAAGAATATTTTTCATTTCATGGGGACCAGCACGTTTTCTGAATACACAGTTGTGGCTGATATTTCCATTGCTAAAATTGATCCTTTAGCACCTCTGGATAAAGTCTGCCTACTGGGTTGTGGTATTTCAACTGGTTATGGTGCCACTGTCAATACTGCCAAGGTGGAGCCTGGCTCTACATGTGCCGTCTTTGGCCTGGGTGGTGTTGGCTTGGCCATGATCATGGGCTACAAGGTGGCAGGGGCTTCCCGCATCATTGGAGTAGACATCAACAAAGAAAAATTTGCAAAGACCAAGGAGTTTGGAGTCACCAAATGTATTAACCCTCAAGATTTTAAGAAGCCCATCCAGGAAGTGCTGGTGTAAATGACTGATGGTGGAGTAGATTATTCTTTTGAATGTATTGGTAATGTTGGTGTTATGTGAGCAGCCCTGGAAGCCTGCCACAAAGGATGGGGAGTCAGTGTGGTAGCAGCTTCAGGTCAGGAGATCTCCACTTGTCCATTTCAGCTGGTAACAGGCCATCCCTGGAAAGGGATAGCCTTTGGAGGATGGAAGAGTGTTGAAAGTGTCCCAAAGCTAGTGTCTGAATACATGTGAAAGAAGATCAAAGTGGATGAGTTTGTAACTCACAACCTACCTTTTGATCAAATCAATGAAGCCTTTGAATTTATGCACACAGGAAAGAGCATTCAAAGTGTGTTGAAGATGTAAATCCTGAGCGCAAAATGCAGTCATCCCTCAGCATCTTGTGCCTCTCTCCTTATTAGTAGACATGAAGCTAAAGATTGACCAGCACTTCCTCTTGCTATAGTTATCTGATCTGGTGAATAATAGTTCTATATAATTCATGATGTACCTGTTGAATGTCAATAGGGTCACAGATCTCTTTTCTAATCTCTGCAGAGATTGTTACTGATGTAATTGTAAGTTGCCTCAAGATAAAATCATTTCTACACTGTTAAAACAAAAAAGTTAAAAAGTTAAAACAAAAAGTAGTTGGGAAACATCTAGCAAAATAAAGAAAATTCAATAAAATATAGATTGACATTACATTTTAAAACCAAGTCAATATGCACCCCATAGGGATCCTTATATACAGTTTAGTGGCCCATTTCTATTTGATTTGTCACCACTGACTTATAGTACAGTGAGATTTTCTATTAGTAGAACCTCTGGGAAAAACACAGCTCTTCTGCAAACAAATTTATCATTTTTTTTTAAAAGAGAAGAAACCATCACAAGTAACATGAGGTTACATAGTAGCTTGTCTAATCTCGTCCAAAGACATAACTCCTGCCAAAATTCCCCCATATACATTCATATAAGACAAGAGTCCTATAGGCGTCCATTTATCCACAAACTACAATTGGAAGCTTATCTTCTTTTTTTTTTTAAACAGAGCAATGAGGGTTAAGTGACTTGCCCAGGGTCACACAGCTAATGTCAAGTGTCTGAGGCTGGATTTGAACTCAGGTCCTTATGAATCCAGGGCCTGTGCTTTATCCACTGTGCCACCTAGCTGCCCCCTTGCAGCTTACCTTCTTTTTTCTAATCTCCCCTTCTTGCTCCTTTTCATTTTCTTCCTTCTTGTCCCACCTTCCATTTTTCTTTCATTTCTTTTCCACTTTATGTTTTCTAATTCCTTCCCTAATGTGATGGCAGGAAAGGATCTAATCTATATAAACTGTATTACAGCTATATATAGATATATAGCTAATATTTAGTTATATTATCATATAGCCACATATAATAACATATTATGTAGGTCAGAAGGGAAAGTCTACTCTTTTGAGGTACGTTGTAAAGAGGACTGGACCTGAAAATGAGAAATATGAGTTCAAACGGTACCACTACGGTTCTATGACTATAAGACATAACTTCTTTGAGTCTGTTTCCTTAATCTTAAAATGATGATGATATTCATACAAGTAATATAGAGTGGCTGGGAGCTATTACTGTCATGATGGTTACCCCTACTCAGACAATCCCAAATTCCTTTAATGAGACACTCAAGTTTCCCTTGCTAAGTAGTAAGCATAAGTAAGAATTCCTTTAGTACGCGCATGGTAGATAGCTTGCTAGATTTGGGGAGACTGGAGGTGGAATACCAGCTTGGGCTATGTGACCTTGGGCAAGTCACATAACCTCTCTGATCTTCAGTTTCTTCATATGTAAAATGGGGATAATTATAGCAACTACTTCTACTTTGCTAGATTAGTCTGAAGATCAAAAGAGTTAATATGTGCAATGTGCTATGTAAACCTTAAAGCATTATATAAATGTTAGCTGTTATTATCACTAACGTTAGCAGGGAAGATCATTCCTCATGTCATGCATTTCTTTTAGGAATTGGAACTGGCCCTGGTCCTAAGGCATTTGTTTGACTTCTTGGTCTAGCCTGCTCCTTACCCCCTCTATTCCCATTATTGCTTGAACTCAGGTATGGGTACTTCATAATCCTTAACCTTAATCTTTCCTTCCCTTGTGCCCCCATGGCTCCTAGATCCCTGCTGTTTTTAGCAAATTTGATATAATTTAGTTAGTATTTAGTGATTATTCCCTTTTTATTGTCCTAGAATACATACCTTATATGCCCTAACTATGGTTAAAAAAATATATGTGTTGTCTAAATATGCACCCTTAGCTTAGAGTGGAGATTCATGCTACTTACAGGAAGATACGCTGGTATTCTCCTGATTAAACCAGTGTAGGACAGAGGAAATTTTTCTTCTGGGTTGGGGGAGGTGTTTTTATTTGCTGAAAGCTACATTTTCCTCTGTTTGAGATATATTACATCACAGCATGAACAGCATGGCAAAACAGCCATTTTGGAACATTTCTTCTGTGAAGAAAAAAATAATCATTGCTCTTCATGTCAGAAAACTCTAGAGAATCTTTCCAAGGAGTCTAAGTACTCCAGTTACTGCAGGGTAGACTGAAGAAGGGATAGGAGTTTCTAGGAATGACATTCAGCTTTTGTTTTTCTTTTTGTCCCCAGGGGGCAGGATAGCACATGGACCACTTGTGTCTTTGGACCCTGTAACACCAATAACAACAATTGTGCCTTGGACTAGACAGAAGGAAGAACTAAGGGCAAGAATTAAAAACAATGGAAGGAAGGTATAAAGAGGCAAACCGCTGATCAATATAAGCATAATAGACATTTAAGGACTGATTCAAATCCTGGGATTTGTAGATCAGAGGGGCAAGAATTCCCTCTAAGTGCTGAGAGATTCGTAACTATCATGTCTTTGAGCTAGAAGGCTTGACTGGAGTCACACTTCAGAATTCTTAAAGGGACATACAAAGAGGAACGACTTGAGCACCTCAAAAGCTGAGCAGTAGTAGAAATGGGGAGTCAGCCTCCACTGAGCTGAAAAAATATCAAGAGAGAACTGTAAGACTGAAAGGGAAGGTAAATGGGGGAAGGGCTAAGCTGTGGCATTGAAGGAAAGGAGGAGGCTGCAATGATTTGGGAGCAGAAAATTCAGGTTGAAGCTACCAGCTGTGTCAACCTTGTAAAGGATTGAGGGAAAGATAGATGATAGATAGATAGATAGATAGATAGATAGATAGATAGATAGATAGATAGATAGATAGATACATACATACATACATACATACATACATACATACATACATACACAGACCGTCAGATTGATGGACATATATACAGACAAGTAGATAGATGATAGATAGATATAAGTAGATAGATAGACAGACAGATGGACAGATGCATACATACATACATACATACATACATACATGAAATTAACAGACAAACAAATAAAAGGTCTACTCTCCCCCTAACTTCCTTACCCATGCCTATCCAGCAAACAGACACTGTAATATACATTGCTTGCAGGATTAAAAGGAATAAAACTTTACAAGTTGGATAACAAGTAATAAAATTACTATTTTACAGAATAGAACTCCCTCTATACAAGGGGAAGAGATGAAGCAAGCTTCTCCATCATGTTCTTATAATATGAATCAAATTATACATTCTGCCTATTAAAATACCATTTCAAAAACTAATAACTTCAACTTTCTAATTTTCCTATTATATAATTTAAAATGGAAAAGGCAGAACACTGGTTTAATCTGTGCATTCCCAAGAGCAGATCAACTCATTCCCAAATAGATTGACAAATGGATAAATGGAAAGAAATGGAGAGGGAGAGGAGGAAGGAAAAGGAGAGGGAGAGAGAGAGAGAGAGAGAGAGAGAGAGAGAGAGAGAGAGAGAGAGAGAGAGAGAGAGAGAGAGAGAGAGAGAGAGACTAGTAAGTACTTACTATGTTCCAGGTGCTGTGCTAAGTGCTAAGCACACAAATGGAAGAACCAAGAAAGTTACAGGAAATGAAAATATTTGGGGGTCAGAATGGCAGCATGACATAGAGATGACAAGGAAGTGTCAAGGCATAAAGCCCAGCACTCCAGAGGCAGCGTGGGTGATGACTATGGTAGAGTCAGCAAACTGTGGAGAGGGCTAGGGATTAAAATTTGCCCCCTTATTCACCTTGAAGGAACTTTCTGAGCTTTTAGGTGATTTTTTAAAAACCTACTAAGTAGGGCCTTCCAAAACAAACTTTACCTGTGATAAATAGATGACCAAATCATAGTTAGCAGTGCTCAAGGAAAAGCCTAGATGTGATGTTAACAAGGTATACACTGCTGGAAACTAGCACAACCTGGTTTCCCCGACTAGCACTCTGCAAGCAGATTTTTCCTAGCCATAAATCATAGAATATTAGACTACTAGAGGTAAAAGAGAAGTTAAGAAATCAGGTAGTATAGTGGAAAAGAACACTAGCTTTGGAATCAGAGGAGCAGAGTTTTAATCCTGGCTCTACTTCTTACTGTGTGAACTTGGTCAAATCCTTTAACTTCTTTGGTGCTTTTACCTTATCTATAAAATGAGGGAGTTGGACTAGATCCTAGCTTCTTAAACTGTGGGTTGCAACTCCATATGGGATCATGTAATTGAATATGGGGGTCATAAAAAATTTGGCAACAATAAAATGTTACGTATGCCTATTTTACCTCTCTATATACTTGGGGTCATGTAAAAATTACTTGGGTGAAAATGGGTCATTAGTGGAAAAAAGTTTAAGAATCCCTGGACTAGATGACCTCTAAGGTTTGTCACAGTTCTAAATCTATAAGCCTCTCCTCCCCATTTACACATAAGCAAACTGGACCCCAGAACAATGAGATGACTTGTTCAAAGTCATATAACCGTTGGCGGAGGCCAGACATAACACAGTCTACTACAGAATATTGCCTCCCTTGTGGATTTCTTTATATGAGAGAGAGTGAGTGAGTGAGTGAGTGAGTGAGTGAGTGAGTGAGTGAGTGAGTGAGTGAGAGAGTGAGAGAGAGAGAGAGAGAGAGAGAGAGAGAGAGAGAGAGAGAGAGAGAGAGAGAGAATTACAGAAAGAGGAAGCAGGCCTCCCCAGTCCTATCCTTGTGAATTCAGTTATTCAATCAATCAATTAACAAATATTTGTTGAGAACTTACCATGTTCCAGGTGCTGTGCTAAACCCTGGGTATACAAGTACAAATGTGTTTGGGGGTTGTGGTCAGAGTATATATGTCAGGGTAGGGTTGGGGAGTGGGTATATGGGCATGTGTTTTCAAAGCTGAAGGAACTGGATTGTTTAGCCAGGAGAAGAGAAGAGACAGAAATGGTGAAGAGGATGAAAGTTTATTTTACAGAAGGTGATTATATGAAATGAGAGCAGAACAGAAAGAGACATAGCAGGATTTCTTTGACCAGTGGAATGATTGAATTTAGATGAATTATGGAGGTGTAAATTCCTTAACTTTGCAAATATAATTAATTCTACTGCTGCAACATTCATTATTTGTTCCTTTCTATGTCAATTAGAGCTATAGCTAGGAATTCTTATGATCAGCTAAGTACCATAAATGATGCCCAGTGTAGGCCTCAATTAAGGGGAGGGCGATCCATTCCATGGTAGGAGACATCCATAAACTACCACAAGGATACTGCTGGGGAAGACACTACAATGTCTGGGGGAAAGGAGAAGCAGACCTCCCTAATCCTATCCTTGTGAATTCAGTCAGCAATGAATCAACATGTTTTTACTGAGTTTCAATCATGAGTCAGGCACTGTGCTAGGCCCATACCCAATCTCTACTTAATGAGAAGCTTACATTCTAATGAGCGAGGCAAGTACATATAGAAATAATATGCAGCATAAATATAAAGTGAACAAATACAAATATATACAAATGAGTTAAATGAAAGGTAGTTTAGAAGGGAGAGCACTAGCACTTCAGGGGATCAGGAAAGGCTCCATGTAGAACATGGTGCTTGAATTGCATCTTGTTTTTTGTGGTTTTTTGTTTGGTTATTTGTTTGGTTTTTGTTGTTGTTGTTTTGCTAGGCAATGAGGGTTAAGTGACTTGCCCAGGGTCATATAGCTAGTGTGGGGACCAATTTTTAATTGGGGAGTGCTAGCTAAGTGGTTCGCCGCAGTACTGGGGCAAGGAAGGAGACCGGCAGCCTCCCTCAAAACAGAACAAGATTTATTTTAACAAGAACAAACTTAAAAAAAACACAAACAGGATCAGTAGGATCAAGGGAAAGGAAATAAAATGGGGAAAGGGAAATTATAATACCTGAAAAAAATATCACCGCCCAGGAATCAGCTGAAAATACGCAGCAGAACGCCTGTAGCTTTCCTGCTTCCACCTAGAATACCCAATTCTCCTCCCCCAAACCTAGAAACACCCCACACAGCCCCAGCCAATGGGATGGCCACTCTGACAGTCACATGACTGCCCTCACTAGGCTTCCGATCATTATAATTTTGCCAGGCCCATGTAGGCATCGGCGAGTGGTGATGACGTTATGTGCCAGAGCCCTGGCAATGGCTACAACCAGTGGGTGGAGCACCATGCGGTTTGCGGAATCCCAGGCCAGTGCTGGCCGAGGCATAAAAACCTCAAATAACAATTAATTCTTTAGACTAGTAAATGTCAAGTGTCTGTGGTCAGATTTGAACTCAGGTCCTCCTGAGTCCAGGGCCAGCGTTTTATCCACTGTGCCACCTAGCTACCCCTGAATTTCGTCTTAAAGGAAGAGAGGCAGAGATAAGGAAGGAAGGAATTTTAGTCATATATTTAAATATTTGTAAAACTTGCACAAGATAACAGTAACAATAAGTATTTGAGATAGGATGCAAAATCAGCTTTTCTTCAAGTCCACATTTCAAACTGTTTTTGCTCAGTACCTAGCCTGGTACTTTGCATATAGTAGACCTCTAATAAATGTTTGTGGTTGAATCTCCAGGTACTACAGACTAGAAGTGGGATTCTTATAAACAGTATTCAACTTTATTCCATTTGTCACATTATAGCTTAGAGATCACAAAGCTGTTAGTGTTCTCCTCCTATTTGTGTATAATGTCATATTGATTCCACCAATTCCCAGAGTACTAGAGTGCCTCTTAAGAGAAAAATTTTGCATAATTATGCAAAAGAGTTGGACGGAATGGTATACAGAGTACAAAACAAAACAAAATAAGTAAAGCAAGTGGATAAAGAATATTTGTTGTCCAGAAAAATTAATTTACCCTAAGCCTCAATCCATCCATGTCAATATACAACTTGACCAAACTCCCCTTGTTCCCTGCTAACTCTAGGATAAAATAAGACTCTCTGTGTTCTTCACACACCACACTTCATCACCTATTTCTGCACCTTTGCACTGGCCATCTCCAACGTCTGAAACACACTCCTTTTTTTTTTTTTTTTTTTGCAGGGCAATGGGGGTTAAGTGACTTGCCCAGGGTCACACAGCTAGTAAGTGTCAAGTGTCTGAGGCCCGATTTGAACTCAGGTACTCCTGAATCCAGGGCCGGTGCTTTATCCACTGTGCCATCTAGCTGCCCCACGACATACATTTTTGATGGAAAATGAGTCAGATCCAGAATTGGAGGAAAAGAACTTAAGAATTGTTTTGGGAAGATAATACAGCTTTGTCAGTGATCACAAGCTTCGCTCTGGTACATATTTTAAGACCAACAACATGGTAAATTAGAATGTTGGACTTGGAGTCAGGAATACCTAGTTTCAAATTTGCTTGATATTACTACCAGCTGTGTGACTCTGGGAAAATCATTTAACCTCTTTGTGTCTCAGTTTCCCATCTATAAAGTGGGGGAATTGAATTCAATGATCTCCATTTCTAAATCTATGGCCTTATGATTATATGAACATTCTTCTGGAGATGCCATGTGGCTATTAATCATGAAACAATACAATCTTCAAAGAAACAAAATTGCAAGGGATAGAAAGATTCATGGTGGGATCAGATAGGTTTCAGTATATTATCAGGGATGACTTGTGCACAAGAAACGGTGTAAATAAAGTCATCCTCAACATATATGTATAATTGACAAATTACATGAATGGACCAGTAATATGATAAGATTAACAGTTATCAGATGGGCAGCTGAAATGTTAAACAAGTATACATAGCATGCATGTTAAAGGACCTAGAGAAAGCTATCTAGGATACTGCATAGGTTCTTTGTACAGAACTTATGGGGAGACATAGAGAAGAGTGACATAAGACAAAAGAGAAAAAATAGGTTGTAATCTGCTTTGTTGAAGAGATTATCAATATCAACATGTTTATGGCTCATTTGACGTATTGAAATATTTTCATCTTAACAAAATCCTATTATAATCAAACAATTTTGAATGTTACACAAATCCATTATAAGAGGATTTTTTTCTTAAACTAGGATTATATTTCTAAATCTATAATGTTATTTTGCAGGCTGTGGCTCTGAAGCAGATAATTGTGTCTTTTTTAAAAAAAAACATTATTTATTTATTACATTCTATTTTGTTAATTTGAGTTGCAAATTTTTTCTCTCTCTCTCTCCCTCCTGCCCCATCTCAACCCCATTAAGAAGGCATGAACTATGATATCGATTATACATGTGAAATCATACAAATCATATTTCCATATTAGCCATGTTACAAAAAAAGCAAGAAAAATAAAAGATAGTTAAAATAGTTATGCTGCAATCTTCATTCAGATTTCCTCAGTTCTCTCTTTGTAGGTGGAGAGCACTTTTTTATCCTAAGTCCTTTGGAATTGTCTTGGATCATTGTATTAATCAAAAGACTTAAATCATTCATAGTTGATTATCATATTATATTGCTATTACTGTGTACAATATTCTCCTGGTTCTGCTCACTTCACTTTACATCAATTCATATAAGTTTTCCCAAGTTTTTCTTAAACTATCCTGCTCTCATTTACAATATGTATTGTATATGTTTATACAATATACAATAATATTCTATCACAATCACATATCACAATTTATTCAGCTATTCCCCAGTTAATAAGCATCCCCTCAATTTCTAATTCTTTGCCACCACAAAAAGAGCTGCTATAAATATTTTTTGTACATTTAAGTACTTTTCCTTTTTTCTTTTCCCTTTGGGATACAGACCAGGTAGTAGTGGTATTACTGGGTCAAAGGATATGCACACTTTTATAACCCTTTGGGCATAGATCTAACTTACTTTTCAGAATGGTTGGATCAGTTTACAGCATTAGGGTCCCAATTTTTCCACATCCCCTTCAACACTTCTCATTTCCTTTTGTCATATTAGCCAATCTGGTAGGTGTGAGGTTATTTTAATTTGCACTTCTTTAAGTTGCTTTAATTTGCATTTCTTTAATCAATAGTGAATTAGAACATGTTTTTCATTTGATTGTTGATAGCTTTGATTTATTCAGCTGAAAACTTCCTGTTTATATCCTTTGACCATTTATCATTTGGAGAATAACTCATATTATTATATATTTGACTCAGTTTTTCATATATTTGAGAAATGAGGCCCTTTTCAGACAAACTTGCTATAATTTTTTCCCAGTTTTCTGCTTTCCTTCTAATCTTGGCTACATTGGATTTGTTTGTGCAAAACATTTTTAATTTAACATAATCAAAATTATCCATTTTACATCTCATAATGCTCTCTATTTCTTCTTGTCATAAATTCTTCCCTTATCCATAGATTTGACAGGTAAACTAATCCATGCTCCCCTAATTTGATTATGGTATCACTCTTTCTGTTTGAATCATGTACCCACTTTGGCCTTATCTTGGTATATGATATGAGATGTTGCTCTATACCTAGTTTCTGCCAAATTGCTTTGCAGTTTTCCCAGAAATTTTTGCCAGATAGTGAGTTCTTGTTCCAAAGGCTTGGATCTTTGGGTTTATCAAATACTAAATTGCTATGGTCATTTACTTCTGGGTATCATGTATCCAACCTATTCCACTGATCTACCATGCCAGTACCTGATTGTTTTCATGATTACCACTTTGTAATACTGTTTAAAATCTTGTACAGATAAACTCCTTTCCTTCACATTTTAAAAAATTGATTCCCTTGACGTTCTTGACATTTTCTTCTTCCAGAAGTTTTATTTTTTAGCTCTATAAAATAATTATTTATCCTTCTCTTTCTCTTTTTTACCCTGTCACTTCTAAAAAGTCTATTTTACTTCTGATCATTGACTCCCTCAATCCATTCTCCCTTCTCTTATACTCCCCCCTCTTTTATTTCATTTCTTTCCTACTTTCCTGTTGGATAAGGTAGATTTCTATACCCAACTGAGTTCGCATGTTATTCCCTCTTTGAATCAATTCCACTGTAAAAGCCCTTCCTTATGTGCCTCTTTTATGTGAGATAATTTTTCCTTTCTTTTCCTCCCTTCCCCCTTCTCCCATGCATTCCTTTTTCTCAGCCTTTCATATTTTTAGGAGATAATCTCATCATAATGATCTATTCCCTCTGTCTATATAGACTCTTTCTAACTGACTGAATAATGATAAAGTTCTCAGGCATTACATATATCATCTCCCTATATAGGAATGTAAACAGTTTAACCATATTAAGGCCCTTATGATTTCTTTCATGTTTATCTTTTTTTTTGGGGGGGGGAGGGCAACAGGGGTTAAGTGACTTGCCCAGGGTCACACAGCTAGTAAGTATTAAATGTCTGAGGTCAGATTTGAACTCAGGTCTTCCTGAACCCAGGACCAGTGCTTTATCTACTGAGGCGCCTAGATGCTCCACATTTACTTTTTTTATGCTTCTCCTGAGTCTTCTGTTTGAATGTCAAATTTTTTATTCAGAATAGTTCTTTTCATCAGAATGCTTGAAAGTCCTCTATTTCATTAAATATCCATTTTCCCCAGAAGGATTATACACAGTTTTGTGGGATACGTTATTCTTGGTTGTGATGCTAGCCCCTTTGCCTTCTGGAATATAATATTGCAAGACCAACTTTTGTTAAAGTTGGTCTCTGCTCTCGTGGTTGGATATAGGGAGGTACTATCCCAAGTTTCAGGGGTTTCTTGCTTCTGTTTTCTAAGATACTTCTGGGATTCTTCCAAGATGATGTGATCTGATGAGAGATGTGGTCACTGGGCTCCTCTTCTGCACTCTGTTCTTTACTCCAGAAGGGCTGCTGCCGTCCTGCAGCCACAAATGCTAGTGCTCCTCTCTGCTTTGAAACTGAGTCAAGGACTCCTATTCCTTTGTGAGTGACCACAAGTGATTTTCTCTGCCATGGTACTGTGACTAGGACCCTCTAAAACTGTTAAGTGCTAATGCTCCCTAGAACTGTGATTAGGTCCCTTACACTCCTGGGGTCTCAAGTGCAAGTTCTCCTTCTCTTCACCAGAACTGTGACTGGGCAATGCAACAGAGATCAGGGCTGGCTAAAGATTCCCTGTAATCTCTTTCTGACCAATTGTCCCTTACCATCTCTGGGCTAATAGCCTTGAAAGTTGCTGCTGCTGCCACTGTCACAGCCACCTCCAAGACCCCCTGTTGTTATTGCTACAATGTGTGCTCCAAGCTGGCCCCCACCCCAGTATCACAGACCTCTCTTGTCAACCTCCTAGGTTGTCTTAGGATGGAAAAATGTGGCCTTGACCTTTTGTTGGCTCTGCAACTCCAGAATTCAATTTGAGGCATTAAAGTTGTTTGGAGAAGAATGTTGGGAGAGTTCAGCTGGATTGCTGCCTCTAACTCTATCTTCTTGGCTTTGCCTATTGTAGCTTTCTAATTCTATAGTAGCTGCAACCCCTCTGCATACTACACAATTTCTCCTTTCCTCAGGAAATGAATTTTATTCAATATTTGCAATAACCCTATGAAGTTGGCATGGACAACATTATCATTAGTGTCATATCACTCAAAGCCATCTCATGACAAAGGTGGACAAAGGTTGCTGACACCATATACCTTTATAACCTTCTTATAGATAGATATAGATATAGATATAGGGAGAGAGAGAGAGAGAGAGAGAGAGAGAGAGAGAGAGAGATGGAGATGGAGATGGAGATGGAGATGGAGATGGAGATGGAGATGGAGATGGAGATGGAGATGGAGATGGAGATGGAGATGGAGATGGAGATGGAGATGGAGATGGAGATGGAGATGGAGATGGAGATGGAGATGGAGATGGAGATGGAGATGGAGATGGAGATGGAGATGGAGATGGAGATAGAGATGGAGATAGAGATAGATGGTCGAATTTGCCAGCAGACATTCATGATAAACTTTTCACCATCTGAATTCCTGTTTGATGACTGAAATATTTGTTGGTGAAACGTATTTGGAATTACTAGAGACACATTTGATTCTAAAAATTATAACCCATTAGTTCAGAAAGAGACTAAGAGCCAGATTTTCACCTTTTTGGTCATTCTGGTCATTGACCACGAGAGGACGCCAAAATCACATGCAATTGAGGTCTAATTCTACAGTGTGATAGTTCACTCTTTCTCCCTCCTTTCCTGACACTAATACCCCAAGACACCAATATACCTCTCAGTTTCTAATTTAGGAAGACTTCAAAGGAGGGAGCCGTGGCTCTAATATGATATGGTTTCCTTGAACCTGGATCATTTCAACCAATCAAGAATATTTTCAGAAACATTTTATGGACAAGATACTGTGTTAAATGCCATAGGAAATACAAAGTCAGATAAGACACAAATGCTGAGTTTACATTCTAATTGGAGAGATAAAACATGTACACAATTAACTGCAAAATAAGGAAGATGGTACAATTGGAAAGTAATATTGGAACAGTGCTGACAATAACTGCTATGGGTTCAGAAACTACAGATTCTCCCAGATTCCTCCCACCCACCCCCCCACCCACCCACCCCCCCAGATTGTTTTTTTTAATATATATTTTAAGAAAGGGAAGGGATGTCACAAAATTACATCTGGAATAGTATCAAAGAAATAAAACAAAAATCAGAGAAACCCACAGCTGAAAGAGACCTAACAAATTCTGTATGACAGGGGTGGATAGCATTTCTAAGAATAAGAAATAACAACAACAAAAAAATAAGGAACAAAAATAAGCCTGTTTGGTTAGCATGTAGCATGCCTAAAGGGGGTGAAGATGAAATAAGCCTGGAATGGTCAGCTGAAGCTAGACTACTTAGGGCTTTAAATGGCAAGTCTAAGAGTTTGTCTTTTATTCCAGAGACAAGAGGGAACCACTAAAACTTCTAGAGTAGAGGAGTCAATTTGTCAGACCTATGCTATTGCATTAATAATTCGGAAAATGGATTGAAGTTAGTAGAGAATGGAAGCAGGGAGAGAAATAAAAATCATATCAGACAAAAGATGTGGACAAGCTGAAGTCTGCATTATTGAAGAGAATATCACTATAGATGCATTTATAACATGTTAGGTTTGCAACAATCCAAGTGAGAAGTGATAAGAACTTAAACTAGGTTGTAGTTAATGAGAAGAAAAGAAAGTAGATATGAGAGATGTTGCACAGTCATATTAATAATAGCTAGCATTTATATGGTTCTTTAAGGCTTGGGAATTACTTTACAGCTATCATCTTATTTGATCTGCTATGAGGTAGGTGGTATTATTGTCTCCATTTTATAGAGGAGGAAACTGAGAGAGAGAGAGGTTGAGTGAATTTTCCAGGGTCACAAAAACAGTAAATATCTGAGGTCAGATCTGAATTCAGATCTTTCTGGATTTGAGTCCAGTGTTCTATCCACGGTGTCCCCTGGCTACATCTAGCAGTATTATGAGCCAAAACAAACTAAAACTAAGAATGATTTTTTTTTAAAGTGTTAGTTTGTTTTAGGTCATAATTTGCTGATCCCTAGATTATATTAGGCACCATCAGAAAGATTCTTAACTGTATGGGTGGCTAGACTCGAAGAGTAATTCAATGTAAATGTGATGCATCTTTAGAGGAGTACTATAGGGATTTATATTTGATTCTAGATTGTTAACATTTTTATAAATGAGATAGAAAAAGGGTAGATGGTATTCTCATCAAGTTTGCAAATGACATAAAGCTGTGGAAAATAGCTAGCTAATATAATGAATAACAGAGAAAGGATACAAAGTAATGTTTATAGTCTAGTGATATGAAATTCATTAGAAGTCTATGTAATTTTTCATACTTGAGTACAAAAGGAAAAAATCAATGTTATAAGTAGAAGTTACAAGGGAGGGAAATGTTGGAAGATATGAAAAATGTCTGGGAGTTTACTGGCCTACAAGCTCAAAACACATCAGCAGTGCAATGTGGTAGCCCTAAATGCTAAAGTGTTTGGGGGCTGCGTTGAGAGAGACATAGCTTTCAGTAGTGGGGAGATGAGATTTCCACTCTACTCTGCCCTCATCAAACCTCATCCAGTGTTCTGACCTCTAGGGCCCAACAGAATAAGTCTATTCCCTCTTCCACATGGCAGCCTTTGAAATACTTGAAGATGGGGCAGTTAGATGGTGCAGTGGATAGAGCACCGGCCCTGGAGTCAGGAGTACCTGAGTTCAAATCTGGCCTCAGACACTTAATACTTAACTAGCTGTGTGACCCTGGGAAAGTCACTTAACCTCAATTGCCTCACAAAAAAAAAGAAATACTTGAAGATAATTTCCACATCTTCTCTAAGTCTTCTCTCCATATTAAACATAATCAGTTTCTTCAATGATTCCTTAACAGCATGAGTTTGAGATCTTCACCATTCTGAGCATCCTTCATCGAATGCTCTGCAGCCTATCAATGTCCTTTCTAAAATTTGGTGCCAAGACTAATGCAGATATTGCATGATTAGGGTAGAGAATAGACAAGACAATAATAAACATATATTAAACCCTTACTACATACTGGACACTATCTCATCTCATAGTACCTACCTCATAGGGTTGTTGTGAGAATAAAATGAAATAATATTTATCTAGAGGAAAATAGTCTTATTATTATCTCCTTGTTCTGGGTTCTGTGCCTGTCTTAATAAAGTCTAAGAGTTCACTGGCTTTTGGGTTGTTATTTAACAAGGTTCACTCAGTTGACCTTGCAAACCAACTCTAACACCCAGACCTTTTTTTCCTACATACTTTTCTCTTACCATGTTTATTCTAATTAGTACTTATGAGATTGATTTTCAAGTATAGGACCGAACATTTATTTCTATTCGTTTTATCTTATTAAATTCAGCATATTTGGAATTTGGGAGGATCCTGATACTCTCATCCAGTATTTAAGCAAAATATTGCTAGATGTAGCCAAGGGGCACCATGGATAGAACACTGAACTCAAATCCAGCAGGATCTGAATTCAGATCTGGCCTCAGATATTTACTGTCTTTGTGACCCTGGACAATTCACTTAACCTCTCTCTGTCTCAGCTTCCTCCTCTATGAAATGGGAACAATAATAGCACCCACCTCATAGAGGATCAAATAAGATAATATCTGTAAAGTAATCCCCAAGCCTTAATTATTAATTATTAATATGAAAACTGCTCAAGGATAAAATTTGTCATGGATATGTATGTTAGAATCAGATTTTAGAAAGTTTTCATTGGCAGGATAAGGAATTTACATTTTTTTTTTGGTAGGCAATGGAAAGACTCTGGTGCTGCTGTTAAAGATGAATGGAGTAATTAGAGAAGTACATAGGAAAAATATAACTTAACAACAATGTACAAAATGGGTTAAGGACAAGAAAGACTAAACTAGTTAGGATGATGATAGCTCTAATCAGAGGTGATGAGGGCTTGAACTAGGGGTGACTACAATGAGAGTAAAAATAAGAAGATAGATGCAAATATTTCTGAGTTTGAATAAACAGTTTTTATCAACAAATTGGTGATAGGGAGTTAGTGAGAGGGAATGATAATCCATAATTCTTCAGTGAATCATTTGTAGGATACAAAGCAGGAAGTCAGCTAACAACAAAAATCAAAACCTTCTGGAGGGAGGGTTCCAGTGGAATACCCCAGAGGTTTGTGGCCTTGTTTTATTCACTTTTTATATAAATAACTTGGATGAAAGTGCAGATAACATCCTTACCAAATTGGTGGATGGCATAAAGTTGTAAAGGATACTTAATACATTGGACAATTAAACCAAAGTCCAAAAAGATCTCAACAATCTAGAATAGTGGACCAAAAGTAAAAAGTTGAAATTCCATAGGAATAAATGTGGAGGCATACAGTATCCAATCCAATATAATAAACATTTATGAAGTACTTCCTATGTACCAGCATTGAGAACATAGTTCTAAGCACTGAAGATATAATTGATAAAGAGAAAAACAGCCTCAAAGAGCTTAAAATCTATTGGGGGGGGGGTTAGAGCAAAGATGGTAGAAAGAAGCCAGTGAGTTGCCTTAGCTCTCCTTCAGTTCCCTCAAAAAGAACATTAAATCAAGCCTCTGAATAGATTCTGAAACTACAGAACCTGCAAAGAGATAGAGAGTCAGGAGTACCTGAGTTCAAATCTGGCCTCAGACACTTAATACTTAACTAGCTGTGTGACCCTGGGAAAGTCACTTAACCTCAATTGCCTCACAAAAAAAAAAAAAAGAAATACTTGAAGACAATTTCCACATCTTCTCTAAGTCTTCTCTCCATATTAAACATAATCAGTTTCTTCAATGATTCCTTAACAGCATGACTTCAGGAAAGGTCGGTCTCACTCGGGCAAAAGGGAGGCACAGAACGCTTCAGTGCAGTGCAGCATGGAGGGGGTTGGGGCAAGTCAGCAGGAAGCTGTAGGCCACAGATGAGAAACTGAGTCCCCTGGATCCTGGCTCAACAAGCTGGTTGCACAATAGACTAGTGGTGAAACCCACCAGCACCAGCTGAGAGGGCAGCCTGCCATCTAGAGGGCTACCCACAGGACAGGCACAACCAGGCCTGGCCATCCCAGCATGCTGGGAGCAAGCCTAGGGTGGTGAGAAATCCACATGCCATAGGCCTCAGTGTAGAAAGCCTGTGACACATCCCCTATACCCCAGCACAAGAAGGTTGAAATGGGGATCCTGGTGCCCCCAGAGCAGACCTAAACTTAAAAAAAAAATAACCTGCAATATGAGTAAGAAACAAAAAAGAGCTCTTACCATTGAGAGCTTCTGTGTCAACAGGGAAGAGGCAAACACAAACTTAGATGAGGACAATACTCTCAAATTGCCTTCACTTGAAGCCTCAAGAGGGAAGATGAATTGGTCTCAAGAACAAAAACCCTTCTTGGAAGATCTCAAAAAGGATTTTCAAAATCAATTGAGAGAGGTAGAAGAAAAAATGGGGAGAGAAATGAAAGCAACACAAGAAAATTATGAAAAAAAAGAATCAGCAGCTTGGGAAAGGAAGCACAAAGATTGACTGAAGAAAACAATTCCTTAAAAAATTCATTTGGCCAAATGAAAAAAAAAAGGTGCATAATCTCACTGAAGAAAACAATGCCTTAAAAATTAAAATTGGACAGCTAGGTGGCGTAGTGAATAGAGCACTGGCCCTGGAGTCAGGAGTACCTGAGTTTAAATCTGGCCTCAGACAATTAACATTTACTAGATGTGTGACCTTGGGCAAGTCACTTAATTGCCTTACTAAAAAAAAAAATCAAAATTGGACAGTTGAAAGCTAATGACTCCATGAGACACCAGGAATCAGTCAAACAGAATAAAAGAATGAAAAAAATAGAAGAAAACATGGCATCCCTTTAATCTCTTTCCATATTACAACAATGATAATAGAGAGAATGGGATTTGTAGTTATTCGAACTATCATGAGTATGGTATTAGACTTTATTTCAACTGCAGGCATAAAATTTCTACTAATATTAAACATATACTCAGTGGAGACGGTCACACCCATGCCATTATACCAAAAATTTTTTGCTGTGTGAATGAGGAGGAAACCGAAAACACAATGAAGGAATATTAAGTAAGTTAGATGTTTAAGTTGGGACATTATGCTACCCCAATACATTCCAATGAGAAAAATCAAAGGGAAAACAAAATATTCAAGCATGTTACCCTTTAAACTGGACTGGCTTTTTTCTCTTTAAAGCAAGGCTTTTAGAGGCTTAAAGGCTTTAAGGGAGATTAGGCAAATGAGGGAAAGTCAGTTGGTGGGGGGGTAATTTGGTAAATCCACCAAATTAGCTGGCTTGTGGTCAAACTAGGGAGGGTGGGAGGGTCCTTAAGATCCCTTCATGGTCGCCAAAACTGTGAGATTTAAAATTGGATATACAAGCATTAAACTTCCCCTTTAACTTTTCCCTTATATATCTCCCAGACCAGTAAGAAAAGAAGCCTCTGAGCTTTAATCAGTGAGGGATTAGTTTTTATTGTTTGGGGATTAATTAGATAACAAACAAGTGATACTGATTAGGGAAATGGGAAAGTAGAAATACAAATAAATAATCTTAGATCTAAGCTTAGTCTATATTCTTTAAAAAAACTCACTGAATCCCAAAACTGCCTGCCAGGCCGAGAACCAGAGATGACCACCAAAGTGTGCACCGTCACTGCTAAACTGAGAAGCCATAGTGAGTGAGCCAGAGAGCAAAACTTAGCTTATTCTTTAGGGAAGTAAAAGGGGAAAGGGAAGGGGGGGACTGATAGAAGGGAGGGCAAAAGCAAAGGAGAAAAGGGTAAATAAAAGGGAGGGGGGTGATAAAAAGGGAGGGCAGATTGGGGAAGGCAGGGGTAAGAAGCAAAACACTGGTGAGGAGGAAGAGGGGGAAAGAAGGGGGGGAAAGTACAAAGGGGGTAAATAAAATGGAGGGGAATAGACAGTAAGTAATAATAACTGTGAATGGGAATGGGATGAACTCTGCCATAAAATGGAAGCAAATAGCAGAGTGGACAAAAAACAGAATCCTACAATGTGCTGTTTACAAGAAACACATTTGTACCAGAGCGATACTGAGTGAAGGTAAAAGGTTGGAGCAGAATATATTATGCTTCAACTAAAGTCAAAAAAGCAGGAGTAGCAATCCTTATCTCAGACAAGCAAAGGCAAAAATAGATCTAATTAAGAAATAAGTAAGTAAACTACATCTTGCTAAAAGGTACTATAGATAATGAAGTAATATCAATACTAAACATATATGTGCCAAGTGGTATAGCAACCAAATTCATATAGGAGAAGTTAAATGAGTTACAAGAGGAAATAGCAAAACTATACTAGTGGGGGATCTGAATCTTCCCCTCTCAGAATTAGATAAATCTAGCCACAAAATAAATAAGAAAGAAGTTAAAGAGGTGAATAGAATGTTAGAAAAGGTAGACATAATAGATGTCTGGAGAAAACTAAATAGGGATAGAAAGGAATATACATTTTTCTTAGCAGTACATGGCACATTTTCAATAATTGACCATGTATTAGGGCACAAAAACCTCAATCAAATGTAAAAAGGAAGAAATAGTAAATGTATCCTTCTCAGATCATGATACAATAAAAATTACATGTAATAAAGGGCCATGGAAATGTAGACTGAAAATTTATTGCAAACTAAATAATTTCATTCTAAAGAATGAGTGGGTCAGGAGCACCTAGGTGGTGCAGTGGATAGAGCACAGGCCCTGAATTCTGGAGGACCTGAGTTCAAATCCAGCCTTAACACTAGCTGTGTGACACTGGGCAAGTCACTTAACCCCAATTGCCTCACGAAAAAAAAATGAGTGGGTCAAACAACAAATCATAGAAACAATCAATAACTTCATATAAGAGAATAACAATGAAACAACATACCAAAATCTATGGGATGCAGCCAAAGCAGTGCTTAGGGGAAATTTTATATCTCTAACTGCTTACATTAATAAAAAATAGAATGAGGAGAACAATGAATTGGGCATGCAACTTAAAAAGCTAGAAAAAGAACAGATTAAAAATCCCCAATTAAATACTAAATTAGAAATCCTGAAAATTAAAGGAGAATTTAATAAAATTGAAAGCAAGAAAACTATAGAATTAATCAATAAAACTAAGAGCTGGTTTTATGAAAAAATATAAAATAGATAAACCACTGGTTAATTTGATTAGAAAAAATAAAGAAGAAAACCAAATTACCAGTATCAAAAATGAAAGGGATGCTTCTACCACCAATGAAGTGGAAATTAAAGCAATAATTAGGAACTATTTTGCCCAAATGTATGCCAATAAATTTGACAATCTAAATGAAATGGATAAATATTTTAAAAAATACAAACTACCCAGGTTAACTGAAGAGGAAATAAAATAATTAAATAAACCCATATTAGAAAAAGAAATTGAACAAGCCATTAATGAACTCCCTAAGAAAACATCCCCAGGGCCAGATGGGTGAATTCTACCAAACATTTAAAGAACAATTAATTCCAATGTTATATAAACTATTTGGAAAAATAGGTGAAGGAGTTCTACCAAATTCCTTTTATAACACAAATATGGTGATGATTCCAAAACCAGGCAAAGCAAAAACAGAAAGAAAATTATAGACCAATTTCCCTAATGAATATTGATGCAAAAATCTTAAATAAGATATTAGCAAGGAGATTACAGCAAGTGATTACCAGGATAATACACTATGACCAGATAGGATTTATATGAGGAATGCAGGACTGGTTCAACATTAGGAAAACTATGGTTTTTGTTTTTTGTTTTGTTTTTTTGCAAGGCAATGAGGGTTAAGTGACTTCCCCAGGGTCACACAGCTAGTAAGTGTCAAGTGTCTGAGGTCGGATTTGAACTCAGGTCCTCCTGAATCCAGGGCCAGTGCTCCCTGCACTACCTAGCTGTCCCCAGGAAAACCATTAACATAATAAACCACATCAGTAAGAAAACTAACCAAAATCCTATGATTATCTTAATAGATGCAGAGAAAGCTTTTGACAAAGTACAGCACCCATTCCTAATAAAAACCCTAGAGAGCTTAGGAATATGTGGAGCTTTCCTTAAAATAATAAGCAGTATTGGGGCAGCTAGGTGGCACAGTGGATAGAGTACCAGCCATGGATTCAGGAGGACCTGAGTTCAAATTCGGCCTCAGACACTTAAACAATTACTAGCTGTGTGACCCTGGGCAAGTCACTTAACCCCAATTGCCCTGAAAAATAATAATAATAATAATAAGCAATGTCTACCTAAAACCATCAGCAACCATTATATGTAATAGAGGTAAGTTAGAGACCTTCCCAATAAGATCAGGGATGAAACAGGGAAGTCCATTATCACCTCTATTATTTAATATTGTACTAGAAATGTTAGCTATAACAATCAGAGATGAAAAAGGAATTAAAGGAATTAGAATAGGCAAGGAGGAAACAAAACTATCACTCTTTGCAGATGATATGATGGTATAGTTAAGAAATCCTCGAGAATCAACTAAAAAATTACTTGAAACAATTAACAACTTTAGCAAAGTAGCAGGATATAAAATAAATCCACATAAATCATCAGCATTTCTATGCATGACCAACAAAATCCAGCAACAAGAGATAGAAAGAGAAATTTTATTTAAAGTAATGGTAGACAATATAAAATCTTGGAAGTCTACTTGCCAAGACAAACCCAGGAAGTCTATGAACATAATTACAAAACACTTTTGACACAAATCAAATCAGATCTAAATAACTGGAAAAAATATCAATTGCTCATGGATAGGCTGAGCTAATATAATAAAAATGACAGTTCTACCTAAATTAATCTACCTATTCAGTGCCATACCAATCAGACTACCTAGAAATTATTTTATAGAGCTAGAAAAAATAATAAAATTCATCTGGAAAAACAAAAGGTCGAGAATATCAAGGGAAATAATGAAAAAAAATGCGCAGGAAGGTGGGTTAGCTGTTCCAAATCTGAAGCTCTACTATAAAGCAACAGTCATCAAAACTATCTGGTACTGGCTAAGAAATAGAGTGGAGGATCAATGAAACAGGCTAGGCACAGGAGACACAGTAGTAAATGACTTTAGTAATGTACTATTTGATAAACCCAAAGACTCCAGCTTCTGGGATAGGAACTCAGTATTTGACAAAAACTGCTGGGAAAACTGGAAGATAGTATGGCAGAAATTAGGCATAGACCAACATCTTATACCTTATACTAAAATAATGTCAAAATGGGTACATGATTTAGACATAAAAGGTGATACCATAGGTAAATCAGGAGAGGAAGGAACAGTTTACCTTTCAGATCTCTGGAAAGGAGAACAGGTTATGACCAAACAAGAGATAGAGAATATTATGAACTGTAAAATGGATTATTTTGATTACATTAAATTTAAAAGGTTTTGTATGAACAGAAGCAATGCATCCAAAATTAGAAGGGAGGCAAAAAGCTGGGAAACAATTTTTATAACCAATACTTGTGATAAAGGCCTCATTTCTAAAATATATATTGGGAAATAATCAAATTTATAAGAATCCAAGTCATTCCCCAATTGAGAAATGGTCAACGGATATGAACAGGCAGTTTTCAGATGAAGAAATCAAACCTATCTATTGTTATATGAAAAAATGCTCTAAATCACTATTGATTAGAGAAATGCAAATTAAAACAACTCTGAGGTACCACCTGACACCTATCAGATTGGCTAATATGACAAAAAAGTAAAATGATAAATGTTGGAGAAGCTGTGGAAAAATTGGAACACTAATGCATTGTTGGTGGAGCTGTGAACTGATCCAACCATTCTGGAGAGCAATTTGGAATTATGCCCAAAGGGCTATAAAGTTGTGTATACCCTTTGACCAAACAATACTACTATTGGGTCTTTTTCCCAAAGAGATCATAAAAAAGGGAAAAGTACCCACATGTCCAAAAATATTTATAGCTGCTCTTTTTGTGGTGGCAAGGAATTGGAAATTGAGGGTCTGCCCATCAATTGGGGAATGGCTGAACAAGTTGTGGTAAATGAATGTAATGGAATTCTATTGTGCTGTAAGAAATGATGAGCAGAAGGATTTCAGAGAATCCTAGAAGGACTTTCATCAACTGATGCTGAATGAGATGAGCAGAACCAGGAGAACATTGTACACAGTATCATCAACATTATGTGTAAATCAACTGTGATAGACTTGATTCTTCTCAGCAATACAATGGTACAAGATAGTTCCAAAGGATTCATGATGGAAAAGGATCTCCAAATCCAGGGAAAAAAAGAACTGTAGAATATGGATTCAGATTGAACCATACTATTTCTTTTGGTTTGGGTGCTGTTGTTTTTTTATTTTTTTTTGAGGTTTTTTTTCCTTTTTGCTGTGATTCTTCTCTTATAACATGACAAATGCAGAAATATGTTTAATGTTATTGTACATATATAACCTATATCAGATTACTTGCTGTCTTGGGGAGGGGAGAGGGAGAAAAATTTGAAACTAGAAATCTTATAAAACCAAATGTTGAAAACTATCTCTACATGTAACTGGAAAATAATAAAATACTTTTATAATTTAAAAAGATGCCACCAAAAAAAGTCTAATGGGGGGAGGCAACATACAAAAGAAGGCAGGAAAGCAAAGGGACAAAAGTGAAGGGTGTATATATATATATATATATATATATATATATAGTGGGGCAATGAGGGTAAGTGACTTGCCCAGGGTCACACAGCTAGTGTCAAGTGTCTGAGGCTGGATTTGAACTCAAGTCCTCCTGAATCCAGGGCCGGTACTTTATCCACTGTGCCACCTAGCTGCCCCACAAACGTGAAATATTAGAAAGGAAGAAGGAAGCAGGGAAAGAGCATCTCATTCTGTGGAGTTGAAACCAGACAGAACAGCACATTCAGACTGGCGTGAGTCAAAATTCCATTTTCTTCCATCTATAAAGAACAGTATTAGGAATAATTTGGTACACCACCCTCTAGCCCTCCAATTAAAGGGGAGAGGAGTCTGAGAAAGGTGTCACCCAAGACTAGAGTTAGAATTATGGTTGTGAGAAAATAATGGGGTTCTATGAGACCCAGAGAGCCTTGTCTGATCTTTCTTAAGGCCAGCCCAGAGTCATTAGAAATTCAAAGGAAGTTAAATCACCTTAAGACCACTCTCAAGTCATGTCAATCAATGGACTTGAATATTACTGGCCAATTAGCTTGGATCAAGGTGAAATGACCCACCTCTACCTGAGACAGGTGAAAAACCCTCCAGAGGGGTCTCTCACTCTCTTTTTGCATGCTCTTGCCTCTCTCCAAGCAGACCCTGGGTCTTGCTCTCTATCCTAGTTCTAACCATGAGCTTTCACTTTCTCTAACATTTAGTATGCTTTAATAAATGCTTAGTGCCCCAAACTGGTGCAGTAGCCTCTAATTTCGAAGTAACAATATATTATTAACCCCAACTAAATTCCCTAAAACTTGGGACAGATATAGGTACCCCCATAAATTTTTAAATGACACATGGTGATGATATTAGAAATGATAACCTTAACCTGGGAGGAGCATCTTGTTCCACAGAGTTGAAACCACATAGAGCGGCAGATGCTGAGTATGGAAGAGACATGGCTAGATAAGAGTTTATTTGAAAATATCATGAATTTTTGATACTCTTCAAGCTCATTATCAGTCAATAAAATGACATGACAGATGAATCCAGTGGGAAACATACTGGATTTGAAGTTAGAGGACCTGTATTCAGTCAATAAACATTTATTAAGTACCTACCTCGGAACATGCTTTCAAATCCAATCTCTGCTACTTAACTACCTCTGTGATCTTGGGCAAGTCACTTACCTTCTTTGGACACCAGCTCCAAATCCTAAAAATGAGGAATTTGGGCTTAATGTCTTCTAAGGTCTCTTCCAGTTCTAAATCTGATTCTAAGATTAAGAAAGGGATAATGGGGGGGGGGGACAGCTAAGTGGTATAGTGCATAAAGCACCAGCCCTGAATTCAGGAGGACCTGAGTTAAAATCCGTCCTCAGACACTTGACAATTATTAGCTGTGTAACCCTGAGGAAGTCATTTAACCCTCATTGCCCTACAAAAAAAGAAAGAAAGAAAAGAAAAGAAAAAGAAAAAAGGAAGGGATAATAACCAAAGAAAGGAAGTTAAGTGTCCCAATGTGCCCTTCCCTGGTCAGACATCTATAGTGTCATGGTCAGCAGGGCATTAACAAATTAGAATGTGTCCGAAAGATTGGATACAGTGCCATATTAGATCCAGCTGAAATAGGGATATTAAACTTGGTATAGAGAAGACTTTGAGTGAGAAGGGTGGAGTGGACAAAGGATAGTGAAATTGATTCCTGTATTTGAAGGACTGTCATGTGGAAGAGGAATTCCACTTGTCCTGTTTGTCCCCAAAGAGAACAACTAAATGGAAGTTTGAAAGAAGCAGTTTTTTACTCTATATAAAGCAAATTATCCTATTAGAGCTATCCAAAAGTGGAATGGGCTGCCTGAAGGGATGATAGGTCCTCTATCACAGGACAATGGTATCCTTAGGCAGGATCTAGATGCTTACTTATTGGAGACATATAGAGGGGATGGCAGTTCAGGTACAAGTTGGACTAAAACTACCTCTGAGGTCACTAAGTTGGATTGTCATGTCTTCTGGAACAGGGACCATGACTTCTTTCTTTATAGGTTTTCCATATCACTGAACACAGGACTGGCATACATGGACTCTCCATGAGGGTAGTGATTATGTCTTATTCAGAGTTGTTGCTAAGTGCTTAACATCCAACTCTCTGGGGGAGAAAACAATTGTATAAATGACATACTTTTAAGTTTAATCTGCAATACTATTTACTACAAATCAAGTTCTGATCTAACACTGGCCAATTTTCTGAGGTATAAATGCTCACACGAAAATTTAACAATTGACTTTTGGAGCCAATATGAGCTAGCTCAGCACACCCTTGATTTTATCTCAACTTTGTAATTCTTTCAATACTTAGCACAATGTTCTGCATATGTTAGGTGCTTAAGACATATATAATCATGGAAGCAGACAGCTAGAATGGACCTTAAAGGTAAAAATCATCTTTCATGTCTACAACTCATATTCTTCTCACCTCCACTTTGCCGAATCTCTTGTTGTTGTTGTTATTGTTGTTGTTGGTTCTTAATTTTCTTTTCTTTTCTTTTTGGGGGGTTAAGACAATTGGGGTTAAGTGATATGCCCAGGGTCACACAGCTAGTAAGTGTCAAGGGTCTGAGACCAGATTTGAACTCAGGTCCTCCTGACTCCGGAGCTGGTGCTCTATCCACTGCGCCACCTAGCTGCCCCAGCCCTTAATTTTCGAGAACAAATGACACCATTAGCAGAGTTGCACAAAGTTGTCAGCCTCACTCTCACCTTCTAAGCCATCAAACTCCAGTGGTAAGACAAAAGTCAGGATTACTAGCCTGGGATGCAGTGGCTGACCTTACTAAGCATCTTTGATATCTGATCAAACACATTCTGTCTACTCCACAGAGCCTGCTTTTGCTGTCTTCATGGCCATTGGAACAAATTGTCCTCATCTGCCCATTCCACTGGGGAAAGTCTTCACAGGCTGAGGGCAGACATCCCCCTAACTCATGGAAGTTTTTGAGACCTGTTAGTTACCCTCAACTTGGTTTAGCGCATTTGCCAAGATGGTTTTACTAGGGTGAGGCAGGTGCACATTGTACAGCTTCTTGGAGCCAATGCTCCTTTCAAAGGCCAGTTCAGACATTTAAAGTCACCTCCTATTTGAGAACTTTCCTGATCCCCTCCTCCACCCAGTCAGTTATTAGCACTCTCTCTCTCTTAAAACTATTTATTACTCATGTACATGCCATATCATGCCCATTAGAATGGAAATTCCTTGATAGAAGGAAGTTTTATTGCAGTCATTGCACCCTCAGCACCTAGCATAGTACCTTTTACATAATAAATATTTGTTCAATTGATTTAAAGTACCTTAACCAAGATCACACAGATGGTAAGTGTCAAAGTTACAATACCTCTCCCACCCTGGACTTGTGAATCTTCTTGTGGTACCAGGTTAGTGCTCTGTATACAATAAGCATTAATGGAAGATATTTACTTGATTTGTTGTCTGCTGACCAGAGGTGACCAAGCATTGCATAATGACTAAGTATTAGCACAATCTGATTGCCATGTGGAAAGGATGAAGATAGCAACATTGCAGAGAATTATTTTTTAAAAATGGATGATCGGCAAATAGCCATACTAATTCAGCTGAGAATTCCAATTTGGCAACTGTGGAAATTTTCATTGTTCACTAAATTGAATTCTGGCCCAATGTTCTTAGATTGGCTCTGGGGAGGGGATCAAAAAATGCAATTTTTCCCACTCTGGGGAAATGACATTGTTTCTTATTGGAGACAGTTTCTTCAATAAGCTTAAGTTTTACGTAACTGTCTCATAATAAGTCTGTAACAACAACTTGCCTGCTTTCAGTGCCAAGTTGGTCTATAGTATTAAGTAAGACCATGACTGTATAAAATTTTTAAAAACTAAGAAAAACAGAAATGAAATAAATACCACCATCAAGTTGTTCCCATCCCATCAAGCATACCATATGAACACACAAGCTCTTGCGCCCTAGCAGCTCTTTCATGTGGTACCATAGGCTTCCAGGGACTAACTGGTTATCCCTACCCACTGCTACCATGTCTAAAACTCTTATTTATCTAGGGAGTGGTTTCCTGAGCCTTGGCACAAAACTACCCTGAATCTTGGATTCCATGACGAAGAATGTTCTTTGTCAGTCCCTTCCAACCATCAGGTCCTTGGAGAACTAATTGCTAAGACTCCATTAACATTCCTATCTACAGACACAAACACATGATCAAAACCACCTTTCTTTTTCCTTTCCCAGATGGGGCCCTTTGGGTTTTTAAATGGAAATACTCTCTATATAGAAAGTCACAGACCCATCAGAAGTGGAAGGGATATTAGAGGCCTTTTAATCCAGCTAATATCTGAGTTTAGCACAGTATCCACACAAAATAAATGTTAAATAAATGCTTACTGATTGATTAATTGAAAAGGGATCCCCTCTGCAATATACTGAACAAAATACATCTAACTTACAATATACCTAACCAGCAATTGCGTAAATAACTCTGTTAAAGAAAAAACCACTGCCATCCTAGGTATCCCATTTCAATCTGGAGTAGTTCTGACTATTGGGATTTTCCCCACCTACTTTGTAACCTATGATTTAAGTATGAGCATTTGAATAAGATTCTTCTCATAGGTGAAGAGAATGATTACTTGATGTTCCATGTCTGAGTGAAGAGCAGAATTGGTGTGACCTTGAGGGAGCAGAGATTCTTTTGACTTCTAGCTTTCAGAGAAGATAATATGTAGTTCCCCAACTTGCTTCAGAGGGAGGTACCTAGAAGGAAAGAAAGAGTTTGGGAAGAAGTAGACGTATAGAGGACCCAACATCTCATGTCACTATTTCCAACTTGGATCACTGGAGACGTCAGATTATTTTCTCCTTGGAGGGCACTAAGATTCCCAGTAGGTGAGTTCATTCACTCTGTGCATTGTCTGGTATATTCTCATCTGTATACTTTCTCTGATTTCTGTTTCCTATCAGTTTGGATAAATGGGCTTATTGCTTATTCATTATTTGTGATAGGTTTTGTGCAACTAGCATTGGGTACTCAAGCCTTTGGTTATAGCTTACAGTACTCCTTACCTGTTAACTGGGCGGGACACTTTCTGATGCACAGAGAGAGAGAGACACTTTATTGAGGCAAAAGCACTGCCTTTTATCTACCCACAAAAGACATGCTAAAGTCAGTATCTTGCAGGAAGGAGGCAAGGCTAAGGATCCAGGATGTCTGACACCTCTCAAGTCACAAGATAAGGAATTTACTTAAACATTCTTTATGTTCTCTCCAAGGTTAATCTCTGGCCCCAAGATGCTTCTGCTACATGCTCCTGGTCACATCCACACTTATCCTTGATTCAGGCAGGAAGTGCAATGCCTGTTTGTAAGGCCCAAGGGTGAGGTGAATGGCCTGAGGGTCTTTTCTCTACAAAGGGATAGATTGGTTTGAACCTAAAAATCATTTCTTAGAGACTGGCACTATTTAGGGGGATAGACAGATATGGTTCTATTCTGTATCCTCTTTTATTTTCTTGCTCTTTGCAGCCTAGTTGTATTCAAGTGAGGAGGTATAAGTCCTCAGTGGGGAGGGAGGCTTCAGTCCTTTAGTCCCCTCCCCAAGGTAACTGCCACGTTGTCTGTGGGTGTTGGTATCTGCTGTTTCTTCTGTCTCTGTTTTGTCTCTAATCTTCCTGCTTTTAGGTGAAGAAGTAATAGAGATGGCTCTAAATAGGAGATCTTCTAAAGGTCAGACTTATGGAGTACAGAAGTCTGGGATTTGAAGTCCATTCCAGATTTTGTGAACACCTAAGAATGGTAAGGTCACAGCTGAGATCCTGAAAACTACCTCACTTGCCCAGGTAGCCCAGTGGTAGCTGAGATGCTAACTCATTTGGTGCAATGTCCCTTTTGGAAGTGAGCTTAGAAATGTGAATGCTTTGTAGAAACTGCTTTAAGAGTGAGCTTGCTCTTCCCAGCAACTGAGGTGACAGATGGGAGAGTATGAGCCCACTGCCTTCTCATTTTAGGGCATTGGTGAATGCTCTGTATTTCTGCTCTTGCTATAATGAAGATATATATGTGTGTATGTGTATGTATGTATGTATGTATGTATGTATGTATGTATATGTGTATATGTCCTAAATTATAGCCTGCTTCTGCCTTTTAATAGCAGTGATCTTGTGCATGGCAGTAAATCCCTCTGAGCCTTTGACTTTTACTTGAGGGGCCATTTCACTTTTCATGAAGTTTCAGTACACCGCCCCCCCCATTTCCTCTACAATAAAATATAAACAACTCTTTTCTTTGATCCCTAATGTCCTTCACGGTCAGTTTCCAGTCTCTTTTTAGTCTCATCACTCCCCCTCACACACAGGACATCTAATTCAACTGTCCAGTTGCTGTTCCTTGTAGTTAACATTCCAGTTTGCAAGTTTGCACAGGCCGTCCCCATACCTGAAACCCTCTGTCTCCTCACCTGTCTCTTGGATCCCCTAGCTTCCCTTCAAAGATCAGCTCAAGTTCCATAACCTCAAAGAGGCTCCTTCTTTTCCTGTTCTTCCTGTTGCTCTTTCTCTTACTTCCCCTTCTCTACTCTTTCCCTTCCTGTCCTTTCTTTGTTTCCCCTTCCCTTTCTTCCCCATCCCTTTTCTTCCCTTTTGCCTCTTTTTGCTTTCCATTTCCCTGCCCTTCTCCTCCTTCCCCTTTCCTCCTTTCTTTTTTCCTCCCCTCCCCCTTCCCCAGAGTGCCACCTAAATGAAAGATTTTAGAATCCCTAACTAAACCACAAATTTATAAAAACACTTAATTAACCCAGGACATAGGACTTGAATCATTTTGCAGAGTGAATGACTTCCCAGTAAATTCACCTAAGGTTTTCAATTCCTCTGATCCAGGACATTGTTCTTCTTATTACTCTGATTTGGCATTTATAAAGAGGGTTCCCATTGGGCAGATACATCAAGTAAGCTCAGATTCAGCACCACACTCTAAGAGAAGAAATTAGGAAAACTGTTGCCAGCCAATGAAAAAAAGGTTGGTATATTTTCCCCCATAAGACTCCTAGTATTCCCTTCCACCAAATCCCTCTGGAAAATTTTGAAAATGGTGCACCATTCTAAGGTAGAATCAGTAACATCACTGTCTGCTCATGTCTGAATTGAATCTTTATTCTATTCTCTACTCTTTCAGAACATGCATGTTTGCATGAATATTTTTATATTCTACCATTCTATATTCAGCCATTCTCAAAGTGTGGTCTTTTGGGGGGGTGGCAATGAGGGTTAAGTGACTTGCCCACAGTCACACAGCTAAGAAGTGTCAAGTATCTGAGGCCAGATTTGAACTCAGGTTCTCCTGAATCCAGGACTTGTGCTTTAAACACTGTGACACCTAGGTGACCCTTAGATATTTATTATCAAAGGGTCCTTATTATCATAGATTTAGGGCTACCAGGAGCCTTAGAGGCTTTTACAGATGAAGAAACTGAGGGTTCAAAGGAGTTCAAATCCCACCCCTGATACTATCTGTGTCACCTTGGCTAAGTCATCTAACCTCTCTGGGCCCAAGAATAGTCCATGCTTGAGTGGCGCTCCATACCAAAGCAGCAGGATGGCTTGGACCTAGTATTCTCAGAACTCACAGGCAAGGAGAGCCTTGACCACTGACAGCTGTGTGAGGACAGTGCTAGAAGATTTGCCATAGCTTCAGTCCCAGTAAAATGCACTACTCAGTGCTGTGTGAACCCAGGGTTAGACTGACTGAGTGGCTGCTTCCACCAAGTTAGATGTTGTTTGTTGTTGTTGCTTTGTTCTCCAAGAGGACCATGACATCAGAGTGATGTCATGATTTGCATTAAATTGGAATTGAGGGAGGGCCGTCCAAGGTCACCAACCTCACTCTCTCCTCCAGAGCCATCTGGATCCAATAGTAAGATATACATCAGGGTATATGGAGAAGTCTCCAGATGTTTTTAAAGCAATTGGGGTTCAGTGACTTGCCCAGGGTTAGACGGCTCATAAGTGTTTGAAGTGAGATTTATGCTCACATCCTTCCAACTTCAGGACCAGTGCTCTATCCATTGTGCCACCTAGCTTTCCCATCTAGATAGATATGGGTTAGGGATACAAATAGGAATAGGTACTAGGCCTCTGGTTTCATTGCTATAGGGAACTCCCAGATGTGGAAATTTCCTCTACCAATGCAAGGTGTTGACTCATTGTTTTTCAAAGTTACTTAGAGCAATGAGAGTTTAAGAGACTTGCCTGAGATCACAGAGCCAGTAGCTATAAGTCAGAACTTGAACCTGGTCTCTGAGGCCAACTTTCTAAGCATTCTGCTACACTAATTAGCCCTGAAATTCAAAATAAATATTCTAATTGGTTTTAACATTCTTACCAAAGATGCAGATCACAGCCCAGCCATGCCTGCCTGTGCTCAATTGTGGAGAACTCATGCATCGTTTTGGTAACATGACAGTGATAGTACTGTAATGATAGTACTGTCACTTCTCAGAACCTGAAATTAGGATGTGACAAAAGCATCCCAAGACCTTCCACTCTTGACAGCCACTACCTGTCTCTGGTGATTGATGTGAGAATGAGTAATATTGTCAAAAGGAAGCTAAGAAACATTGATAGGGATGATGATATTCTTCTGGGCAAGAAACTGAAGACATACGTGGCACATGTGGTATTTTCATCATTTTTTTCTAGCTGAAGTCCTGAGCTTATAAAGAAAAATACATATTTGGAAAATGAACAGCTGATTGAGAAAATGGATTGAAAAATAGAATTTGGATTTCTAGACTACAGCTTCAAATAGAGAAAAAAAAGATGTGCCTCTGACCACAGATGGAGTATACTTAATGAAAGCTGACAAAAATGTATTTGCTTAGAGGGCTGTATATCTCATTAGGAAGACTTTGAACTGAAAATGGAGAGAAAGCAAGAAAATTTTCTACATAGAACTATTAAATGACACTGTTTAGAAAGTACCAGCTTTTGTTGTTGCTATTCAATCAGTTCAGTTATGTCTGACTGTTCATGACCCCATTTGGAGTTTTCTTGGCAAAGATGTTGGAATGGCTTGCCATTCCCTTCTCCAGCTCATTTAACAGATGAAGAAACTGAAGTAAACAGGGTTATGTGACTTGCCTAGGGTCACACAGCTAGTAAGTTTCTAGGGTTGAATTTGAACTCAGGAAGATGTCTTTCACTCTGACATCTATCTGCTCAAAGTACCACTAAAAGAGATGAAAAATAATAACAGTAGAGACTCAGTAATCCATAAGAGATGTCTACAGCTAGGTAGCGCAGTGGAGGCACTACATAGTAGTGGTAGTGTTATAGACCTGAAGTCAGGAAGACTTGAGTTCAAATCCAGCCTCAGATACTTACTTATAAAATTATTTATATTGCATTCATGGTGTATGTATTATGTTTATGCTCATATATGTACGTGTATCCTCCCCCAATAGAATGTAAGCTTCTTGAGGGCAAGGACTGCTTCCTTTTTGCTTCAGTATCCTTAGCACCTAAAACAAAGCCTACTACATAGCAAATGCTTATTGGGCACTGTTTTTTGATCAACCAAGCAATAAAGAAGAGGAAAGCAAGGTATTTTCTCATACCAACCCTACTGGGGAGAACAGTTCTCAAAGGAATCAAAGAAAGGATGGGTAGATGACCAGAACCTTAATCTATACAGGGGAATGCAACACATGAGGGTCAGGAAGACCCTACAAATGAAAATTTGAGTGTGTAAACAAAAATAAATGCAATTAACTATGCTCAAAGGGCTATAAAACTATAAAACTGTGTATACCCTTTAATCTAGCAGTACCACTGTTAGGCCTACATCCCAAAAGGCATCCAAAAAAGAGGAAAGGATTTATTTATTATTTATAGCAGTTCTTTTTATGGTAGCTAAGAATTGGAAATCAAAGGAGTGCCCATCAATTGGGGAATGGCTAAACATGTTGTGCTATATGATTGTGATGGAATATTATTGTGCTATAAGAAATGACAAGCAGGATGATTTTAGAAAAACCTGGAAACACTTAGATGAACAGATACAAAGTGAAAGGAACAGGACCAGGACCACACTGTACACAGTAACAGCAATATTGTTAAATGAAGAACTCTGAAGCACTTAGCTATTCTCAGTTAATACAATGATCCAAGACAATCCCAAAGGACTAATGATCAAGCATACTATCTGTCTCCAGAGAAAGAACTGGCATTGTTTGAATACAGAATGAAGCATGCTATTTCTCACTTTCTTTCTTTCATTCTTTTTCTCTTATTCAAGTCTTCTTGTATACAATGACTAATACAGAAATGTTTTTACATGATTGTACCTGTATAGCCTATATCTGATTGCTTAGCATCTCAGGGAGAGGGAAAGAGAGGAAGGAAAACATTGAATTGGAAACTCAAAACTTTTAAAAATGTTTAAAAATTGTTTTAACATGTACTTAGGGGAAAATCAAATTTAAAAAGAAACAAATCCAATGAATAAGAAAATGAGAGCTACATATATACATAGTAAACTCATTAAATAACTCATTTTTAAATTATACATAGCAAAGCTAGACATGAGGGCAATTTCATGAAGCAAAATGAATGCAAAAGAATAGTGGAATTTTATATATCTAAGTATATATAGCATCAGACACACTAAACCTCAGAAAGAGTTGGGGCTGGTAATGAAGGCCAAGGTAGAGAAAGGTTGTAGGGGTGGTTGATTCTTAAAGCTATGCTGGGAGCAAGAATAAGAAAAAAGATGGGTTAGGACCAACCCTCAAAGAGAATGATATGATGATTATGGATATTTTTTTAAAAGAAAGTAGAACCACTAAACTCTTATTTAGTTTCTGGGCTGTTTGGGAAGTTCTTAAGACTAGAAAGAAATGATAGAACAAAAATAGTTAATAGTAAATTAACACTTATATAGTCTTCTCATGTTTATACAACACTTAACATATAACTCCCATGCAAGGTGGGCAGTACAACTATTAATATCTCCAATAAACAGATAAAGAAACTAAGGTTCTAAGAGATTAATTGTCTTATCCAGGGTCACACAACTAGTTTCAGAGGCATCATTCAAACCATCTCCTGATTTCAAGATCAGCATAACATTGAGTAAGTAGAGATACAATATAATTAATTACTTATTTATACTTTTTAGTATAATTGGTATTATTAATTACTTTGAATTATTACTATAATTATAATATAGTTATTAATTGCTTATAATTACTTCTATAGTAGTGACAGTCTCTAGCTGTCCTTCATGAGAAAAAAATCATCAGCCCAGATGAACACTGGGACATTAAGGCCCAGGACCTCATTTTTAAGACTTACCAACATGGTGGTTGAATCATTGTTTAAGTAATATTCAATATATCATGGAGAAGAGGAGCTGTACAAAAGAATTCATAAGGGTAAACACACTGATATTTAGAAAGGGGAAGACAATAGAATCTTTATATAATAAAGCATTAATCTTAACATTAATTCCTTCACATTTCTAGAAGGTATTATCAAAGAGATGGTTTCTGATGACTAAGTCAGCATGGCTTCATCAAGACTAGGCCCTCATCAATTAATCACATTTCCTATTTTGACAAGCTTACTAGAATTCACAATCTTGATAACGTTGTTGACAAGATCACTAGCTTTCAGCAAATCCATTAGCAGCTACCTTTAGGAACAAAATTATGTAGGCTAAGTATTTTTATATTAAAGTAATTTCAGAACTAGTTTAATGACTAAATTCAACCCTTAGTCATCAATGGAGTAGGTAACAACTTTGATAAGGATCTTGGCCCTCTGGTTCATGTTTTTTACCAATGATCTGGAAAAATTCATAGATAACATTCTTTGCAGATTTGTAGGTGGTACAAAGCTGGCAAGAATCACTGATATGTTGGGTGAATCAGGATCTAAAAAGATTACACAGGCTAGAAAGATAAGTCACATCTAATAAAATGAAATTCAAGAGATATAAATGTAAAAACTATGTAGGGTGGACTTTAAGCTCAACATGAGTCAGCAAAGCAACAGTAATAATTATTATTATTACTATTATTGTCAATAATTGCTAGTAATAAATAATAATAATAGCTAGAATTATATAGCATTTAAGGACTGACAAGTGTTTTACATAGGTTAAGTCATGGCAAAGAAACAAGCAAAGATCAAAAGCTATTGTGACCTTAGACTATCTTAAGAGAAATCGTCAGAATGTCCAAATACAGGAGGTGATAATCCCACCATAATTTTGCTCTTGTCAGACAACATCTGGAGCACCATTTTCAGTCCTGGGTAACACATTTTATGGAGGATATTGATAACTTGTAGTGTGTCTCCAGAAGAGTGACTGGGAGGTTGAAGGGCTATGAGAGGAAATAAAGATGTTTAACCTGGAAAGAAGATTTAGGAAGAATGTAATTGCTTCATTCAACTATTGAAAGGGTAGTCATATGGGAAAATAATTAAATGTTTTGTTTGACCCCTGAGTGAAGAATGAAGGGGAATGGATAGAAGGTGAAAAGGGACAGCTTCAGTTTCAATGTAAGAAAAAACCTTCATGGTAATGAAAGAAAGTATCCTGTGGAGTCCCCCAGAGATTTCAGCTTGGCCCTGTGCTATTTAGAATTTTTATGAACTACTTGGAATGAATTAATAGATAGCATACTTACTCAAATTTACAGATGACACAAATCTAGGAGGATTAGCTAGTATGTTGGTCTACAGGGTGGCTACAAAAAGATCTTGATGTGCTAGAACATTAGGTCAAATCTCAAAGAATGAAGTCATAGGATCACAAACTTAGAGCTGAAAGGGACCTTAGAAATTATCTATTCCAACTCCCTCATTTTACAGTTGAAGAAACCAAGACCCAGAAAGCAAAACAACTTATTCAAAATCACACGAAGAGTGAAGTAGAAAAGTGAAGATTTGAGCCTAGTTCCTCCAATTCCAAATTTCAGTGCCCCATTATACCATTTCCTAAAGTACTAGGAAAAGATACTGGTCAGGAAAAAAATCTTGGGGGCAGCTAGGTGGGGTAGTGGATAAAGTACCCTGGATTTAGGAGGACCTGAATTCAAATCTGGCCTCAGACACTTGATACTTACTAGCTGTATGACCTTAGCCAAGTCACTTAACCCCCATTCCCCCAGGGGAAAAAAAAGATCTGAGGGTTTAATGGACTGCAAGCTTAATATGAGTCAACAATGTGATATGATAGCAAAAAAAGCTAATATCTTAGATTACATGAAACTCTTTAGAGGCATGGTGTCTAGGACTAAGAAAGTGAGAGTCTTACTCTATTTTGCCTCTATTCTACCTCTCTTAGACTATATCTGGACTTTGATGTTCATTTCTGAGTACCACATTTAGGAAGGAATTTAATTAGTTAATGCTGTCTAGAGGAGAGTGACTAGGATAATGAAAAGTCGTTCCATATGAGAATTAGATGAGGGAAGAAATTGGGGAAATTTAGCCTAGAGAGATGATCCCTTGACTGAAAAAAGTGGAGGAAAGAGAACTATAACTATCCTGGAGTATATGAAGGATTGTCATATAGAAGAGAAACTAGACTTGTTTTTCTTGGCCCAGGAGGGAAGAATTTGGGCCAAGTTCCTTAGTAGTGAATGGAAGATTCTCAAAGGTAGATTTAAGCTAGATGTTGGAAAAAACTGCCTCCTGTGCATTAGAACTATTCAAAAGTGGAAAAGACTTCCTCCAGAGGTCTTCATTCTATGACTAAATGGATACTATATAAGGTATTTCTAGGTACGTATGGGCCGGACAATGGAGTCTCTTTCCATGTGAGTAGAACTCAACTTTTGGCATGTTCTACCATTTTGATGGTGTAGAGGTACTATCCTGATGGCAGAACCTATCTTCTTTCTAAGTAACAGTCTAGCTAAGAACATAGAGAGCCTCATCACCAGCAAGTTGACCATAATGTTATAAATCCATTACCAATGGTCTATTAAGCAGATAAAAATACAAAATTACCTTTAGTCCCATGTATCTCCCACCCACTTCCCCAGTGTTAACATTCTAGTAGAGGGGACAGAAGGTATTAAGCATTATAGTTTTTCAGATCATTCATAAGATCAATTAAGTTGTCAGTATTTGTAAGGTGAGATCTTTATCCAACAACTTAGGAGCTGATACACTTCTGAAGCAATTGAGTCACATCTACACTGACATCTTCTCTACAAATAAAACCACAATCTATGACTAGAAAAGGAAATGGACCAGTGTTGTGATAAGAGAGAGGGATAACAAATGGTCAGCCCAAGTGTTGCATTAACATCTACAAAATAATAAAATAACTGGAAGAACTACATTGGATGGATCATTTTTGGAGGATTTATGGAATGATTCAGACAAGCAATGCATGGATTATGAAACTATGGATGGGTTGCTGTGTTAACTAGTGGAGGGAGTGTACATACCAAACTAATCTCAGATCCATTGAAATGTAAGAGGTTGATAAGAATATCTCTAGCTAATTTATGACCTTATAGGGTGGTGAGCCTTTTTCTGTGATGTTTGAAAGTCCCTATTGAGTGTAGATGTGTACCTTGTTAAGGTGACAAAAGACCACTCTTGACTAAGTGTCCATTACTGAAGTTGCCCCAAGATAAATTGATTGATTTGGAACCACCCCTTGAGACCTCATTGAGCCTGGGCCTAGTAACTGGAACAACAACAAAGATGACTATATTGACTTGGGTTCTTGACAAGGCAGAACAGGATCTTGTGGGACGAGCCATTCCTTTGGGATGTCCTACAAAACTGAGTGAAAAAATATGTTAAATCTCTTTTGTCTTATTTCCCCATTTCACCTTTTAAAAATAGATGCACAGCTGTTGTAGAGGACTAAAATAACACATGAAAGATGAAAAAACATGTGTTCAGAAAAACTTGGAACTCTAAACAGCAGGCATTAATGTCTTTGGCCCACTCAGGAATGTATGTTACATTAAAAGCTATTTCTCTGCTAATTGCTTATCTGGAGATCCTTACCAATTTTTAACTGGACAAATCTACTTCTCTTTGACATTAAGACCAATATAGCATCTATAGGCCCTTTCAACTTACAATCTCCCTTAAAGGGGCATTGAAATATCATTTCATTATTAATCTTTTTTTTCCTTTTTTCTTTTTTTTTTTTAGTGAGGCAATTGGGGTTAAGTGACTTGCCCAGGGTCACACAGCTAGTAAGTGTTAAGTGTCTGAGGCCGGATTTGAACTCAGGTACTGCTGACTCCAGGGCCAGTGCTCTATCCACTGCGCCATCTAGCTGCCCCTACATTATTAATCTTAATAGCAGTTATCTTTAAGCCAGAAAACTGCAAAGCCCATGAGGATGACCATCTCTGAGCACTACAAAGAAGACCACAGTAGCCAGCTTTTTAATACTGTCCAATCAAATTGTAGCAAATAGCTCACAACTATTTGCAAAACAGCTCAAGTTGATACCCTGAGCAACACAAACTAGCTTTGTCAGTTTTTCACTCACCAAGTCTCTGCATCAGCCAATTTAATCTCAACTTTAGCGAACTAACTTCAGAACTTTACTTTCTCCTTTCTACTTTTCTCTCTCAAACCAGAGTGGGATAGCCCTTCTAAGAAGTTTCCCTTCTGTTAAGCTTTATTTACTGTCCAAAATTTGCTCAAATTCCTTCTAAAACCTGTTTCTTCATATGTTTATTATAGAAGTATTTTTTCCCAAACCTTCCAGGCCTCAAAATGTTTATCTGTAACAATGATAGTGTCTTACATACTTTGCCAGTTAATTTAAATTACTTTCTATATGTAAAAGACAACTAGGTTATACAGTAGATAGAGTGTTGGGCCAGGAGTGAGGAAAACTCATCTTCCTCAGTTCAAATCTGACCTCAGATGCTTACTAACTGTATGACCCTGGGCAAGTCACTTAATCCTGTTTGCTTCAGTTTCCTCAGCTGTTAAATGGGCTGGAGAAGGAAATAGCAAACTATCTGTGCCCAGAAAACCCCAAACGGGGTCAAAAAGAGTTGGACATGACTGAACAACAATATGTAAAATGTTTTTCTCAGTCGTCAGCATTAAGCTGCCCCATAGAATATAAAATCCCTTAACAGGGCAATACTATACAGGAAGAAAGTCACCTGCCCAGCAGACCCAAAATATGTTTGTGAGTAATTACCCAGTGGAATTGTGAGTCTAAGAGGGACTGTGTAGGATCCTATGGGAGGGAGAGATTCACCTGGAATGTCAGAGTCATTTCCCTTTTGAAGTGCATCCAAACCATGAACTAAGACTCACTCAAGACTTTAATATTCTAGTAGAAAAGTCAAACTCAGCAGAGAAGGAGAAATATTGTGCTAATTATTTGTGGCTACCATGAATAATTTATGTGTTCCTATTAATCCTTTGTGTCTTTTGCTTTTTGTATGGGATGAAATGCAAGCTACCTTTATCCACCATGCATTGTTGCCCTGAGTTATTAAACAGGAACTGAAGACTCTGTTGCCCAGGTTTGTGTAAAAATTGATCCGATGAAGGAAAAGGAACAAGGGTTTATTAAGCAGCTACTGCATGCAAGACACTGTGCCTAAGCACTTTAAAAATATTATCTATTTTGATCCTCATGACAACCCTTTAGGGTAGGTGCTATTATGGTCCCCACTTTCCAGATGAGGGAACTGAAGCAGGCAGAAGTTAAGTGCCTTGCCTAGAGCTGAACAGATATTAAGTGTCTGAGGCCATCTTTGAACTCAGGTCTTCTGGAATCCAAGCCCTGTGTTTAATCTACTTCACCACCTAGCTGCCTCATATGCCTGATATGAGTCAAACATAAACTATATTTGTAAATTTCCTCGTAGCATTAGTGGAGGAGGCCAACAAACCAAAGAGAGAATAGTCCTTGAAATCAATCTTTAAGATCACATGTCATTCATGTGAGCTCCAGACCAAGAGGACCTGGTCCACAAGATATAGCTTGAGCCTGATCTTGATCGTGCTGTCTCTGCCAAATTAGTGACCACTCCCCTAACATAAAACCCCAAGGAGATAAACCCCCAAATGCATCTATTCTGATGAAAAGGAGAAAGAGCGGAATCTGACATGAAGTGCTGCCTTTGAAGACCAGTCTAGCCAGGGCTAAGGATTAAGGCATTGAGTAACTAGAGGATGGGGAGCCAACAGGAAAGAGTGAGCAGGAAAACATCACTTTTGCCATTTTGCCTTGGGCCTTGGTGGTAAGATCAAATTTAATAGGGAGTCATGCATGCATGCATGGTCATTCACTTTGATTTCTCCTTGGACATAAGTGGAGAAACAGGAGCTGGATGACTCCATTTTTAAGCAGTCCCTCTGAATAGTTTGAACCACTGTGAAATTTTAAAGACATCTTTCCTTCTATTTGTTGATGCAAATAATCTGCCTTTGTAGAGACCACCCATAGAAAATGGTACTGCTAGGAGCGAACAGAATCTAAAAGTTGGAAGAGACATTGGTGACCATCTAGTCCAGCCCCCAAAAGACAAAGATAACCTTAAAAACGACAAGGAGCTACAACTCTTAAAATGCCTCCACTCCATTTTCAGTGACACTTCCCATAGAAAATACTACAGTATTTGTAGAGGGCTCAACAGAAGTTTTATAGGTCAGTCACTCATGTCATTATGCTTTTGCTTAGTTTTTCTCTGAAGGTAGGAAGACTGGAGACACAATTCAATTTATGCCATAAAACTCTTTTAAGCAAAGCAGGTCCTTGTCTCCAATTCCAATAAACCTGAAGGCCTCTAGCCAACAACACCATTCTGAGGAAGGGAAACGTCTGGGTTTGTTAAACTCATCTGCTCTTTGGCGTCCTCATTCACCAAATATTCCCTCAACTCCAGGCTGAAAAGCAGGCATGGCAGAGACCACAGGTTTCCAGAAAGATGGGCCCCCGAGGATAGAGAGACCAAACCTCTAAGCCATGCATAGCTTGGGGCTCAGTATCCTCATCTATAAAATGTTGGGGATTCGACTACATAATCCCTCAAGTCTCTTGCAGCTCTAAATCTATATTCCTCTTTCCTATTAGCAGCTATTTTCTTGTAGCCCTTGAGAAATAGGAACTGACAAAATCATCTTCTCCTTTTTAAGGTGCACCTTGGGTTCTGCTACCTAGAGAAAGTTTTTCCTGATCTCCCTAGTTGTGGATGCTTCTCCCCAGTTGTTAATGCTCTATTTCCCCCCCAAATTATCCTGCAGTTATTTACCTCTGTGTGATCAAGGGACAGAATGAAGGAACTATGGCTAGTACCAATGATATGTGCAATCAATCAAGTGCTCCCCTCTTCTGTCACATGTTACTGACACCCAACGTCATAAGGTGCTTTGAAGTATTAACCCATTTCCAGAGATCTCAGGCTCTGTGGCAGCTGTTATGACTCATTCCTTTGGCTCTACCCTGCCCCCCATAGGAGGGGAGGGGGGTGTAGATGCTTTCTGTAATCTACTACGAGCTTGGTGTGGACTTATCCAGTCAGCTCATGGCTCAGCTCCTACCCTACTCCAAGAAAACACCCTTCATCTTATCCCTGTGGCAATGCATTTGAGTCACTCACAGAGGTGTAACTCAATGCAGCTCGTTAATCATAATAGTCAAAATGAATAAAAAATGAATACAGAAAGTTCCCATGATCCAAGGATCATTTTTTGTACCAGAAAAAAGTCCACATAAAATGAATCTCTTTAAAACATGAACGAAAATTTCACAGCGATCACTTAGCACTTTATCTTGAAATCTTAAAAATCATGAAGGGATATTTAAAATTTATATTATAGTGCTTATTGTACATTGAGTCTAAGAACAAAGAATAGGTCAAGTATTGATAGGAGGGGCAGTAATTTTTCCTACAAAAATGTGGAATAACATGATACTTCATATTTGACTCATAACAAAATTATAAAGAGAGCCATTGTTGCAAAAATATTGGAGGGTTTCATTAATTTTCTTTTCAAATTATATTTATTTTAAGGGCTTCATCATTTTTGAAGGCCTTTCTTAATCCTTTGATATTCATAAGCCCCCCCTCTCTTTTTTTTTGCAGGAGAATGAGGGTTAAGTGACTTGTCCAGGGTCACACAGCTAGTGTCAAGTGTCTGAGGCCAAATTTGAACTCAGGTCCTACTGAATCCAAGGCCAGTGCTTTATCCACTGTGCCACCTAGCTGCCCTTATAAGCCCCCTCTTTTGAAGTACCTACCTACAATCAGTGACTCACCAACAGAGGCACTGGGTAGGTGAAAATAGCAGATGTCAGAAGCCAACTTTCAGCAGGAAGGGAGGTTAGAGTGGAAACTAATTTTATAAATTCATTGGTGAATAGGTTCATGTTAACAGTGACTTTTGCCTCCCTATATACACAACCTCATAGGGACACAGTTGGCCTCAGTGTCAGAAAGATATGGGTTCAAGTCCGATGATATATAAGCTTGGACAAGTCACAACCTCTCTGGAATTCCCCAACAATACCATGTTGCAGAACGGTTACTGAGGTAGGGGGAGTTTCCCCAGGTGGAGCTCTTTACAGAAATAAAGCCACAAATCTGAACCAAGATAAAATGCACCCTCATAACTAGATGGCCTCACATATTTTAGATAATGAGAACAGCTCTGTACATCAAAGGCCTCAGCACAGGCAGTGTGATCCTGGTTAGATGGGGCCTAATCCTCTCTACTGTAAGCAAGTCCCAAATCCTGTAGCTCAAAGAAATACAAGTCAGAGGTGTACGTTTAAACCTCCCAATTCTTTCCCTGAAAGGGAAAGGGAAGGCATCAGGCATATAGTCCCATCTCTAGACAGGGTGCTAAGGATTCTGCGTGAATCTCCCATCCTATTGCTCTCCCTCACTTACCTCTGCCCCATTTTCTGCTCTGCTTCTTTCCTGAGACACTGGTCTCCCTTGGTGCACCTTTTGCCATTGGCTCAGCTCCCCACCACTTGCCCATAGACTTGGTTCATGGCCAAAGGATTAACAGCCTCCCTATTTCAATTTTCCTGAAAGAAAACAGCTGAAGGGCAGGAAAAGATTGATTCTGTCAGTGGCCCTTTTCTCTCTCCATCATATCACCTTCAAAAAGTTCAAAATATCTGCCCTAGTCTGAGAACATTATACTTTCCCCTGCGCTCCCTGTTAATACTCACCCCAACCTCACCACTCCCAGCCCTCTCAGACAGTACAAAGAACCATGTGCTATCACAGCAATACATATTGCTCTCTTTACAGGCAAAGGGAGTGGGGTGGGGAGTTTGCAGTAATGAGGTATAATGTTATATACATGAATTTGTAGTGCTCACCCTAGAATATAAGCTTCTTGAGGGCAGAGACTTTTTTTGTTTTGTTTTTTTCTTTGTATCCCCAGGGTCTAGCACAGTATTTCAAACATAGAAGGGCTAAAAAAAACAAACAAAGGAAAACTGTGAAGTTAATTGGTGAATTACAATTTTTTACCAGCTCCTAAACAAGTTCAACTCTACCTAATGAAGAAAAAATGTGGATTTTAAAAAAAAACTAAACAAAAACAATTTCCAGGGCCAATGAACTGAGACATGCAGACTGGCCTTTGAGAGGCATTCATTGTCTTCCCATTATTTCCCAGATGACAAACCTCTCTATAATTATCATCTCATTTTCTTACACCACCTTGCCCATTTCTAGGTTATCAATAAAGAACATGCTTATCCATCACAACTGTGAACAATCTGACAAATGGCAAACTTTCCAACCTGAGGCTTAGCACCCCCAAAAAAACACTAAAATTGTTTTTCCAGCTCATAGACTCCCCAGAAAAGAGCAAAAAGGGGAGCCTCTTGAAGTATATTTTGTAACAGACAAGAAGGGAGGGGGAAAACATTGTTTTCTACTGTGCGTTAGCACTTCTGGAAAACCCATTGACATTATTTTTAGGGCAGGTTAAAAACTCAGAGTTTTGATCAAATGATTTGCCAAGAGCATGGTCAGACACAGACTTGGAGAGCTGGAAAGCACAACGTCTTTCCAAATGAGAAGCAGAGCTCCCTCACAGCTGGCATCCCAGCATAAAGGGCTCTGGGAGTACTTCTGAACTTAACTAAAACACTTCTTAACCTGGGGCCAAGTTTTTATCAGAGTGCATTGCAAGCCTCAATTTGTCGGAAATTACCACAATGAGTCTCCAACCCAGAAGCAGTTAAAGCAAAGAAGACTAAATTGTTGTTGTTGTTGTTGTTTTTTAATCTGAATGAATCAATAGAAAATAAAGAAGGATGCTCTGAGTATATGTGCATGTGGGTAATGTGCAAATCCCAAGTTGGAGACTTATAGCTGAATTTACACTCTAAAATGAGACATGATTCTATTTGACCCAATAACTCTGTTGGAAGGGACTCCAGGGGCATGAGTCTCCAGCTAAGAAGCCTTAGGTTTCCTTTCTTCTCAGACAGATGGTAAGGAAGAATTTGATATAAGAACCCATGAGCACAGCTAGCTCTAAATGATTATAGAGCAAATAAGTGCCTAAGGGAAATTATTTCAGGAGAAGGCCCTGATACCCCCCAAAATCTTCTACACGATAGTCCAAAGGGGCCTGAGAAACTATTCATAGCCAAAACACACCAACAGCACTTCTCACAATGTAACTACTTTGGGTCATAGTAACCTGAAAATCAAAGTTTAGACACATGTTGGAGTGTCTTTCTGGTGCCCAAACCTTCAGACACTTTTCAAATTTAATAACAAACCATGTGTAATGGTAACAAATACTTCCCTAAAACATTTCAAGATGGTGAGAGGTGAAGGATGGGGAGGGATCCATTCACAAAATGAATGTGGGCAAATATTCCCTGAAGATGTTCCTTTCCTTTCAATACTGCACCACATTGGTCTTTGCTTTAGTAATAAACCATCAAATTAAGTCTGAAGGGAACTTTCAGCTTCTGAAGAATTAGTTGCCAAATTATTCTGATTTACTCATTAAGATAGTGATCCCTATTAACATATTCATATGGTCTATGCTCAGAATACCCTGACATCCCTTTGAACCTCTGTGGCTCTCATGACCTCGATTTTTGCTATATTTTAGTTATGCAGAGAGGTGGTCACACCTTAGACCAGGGATGTCCAGTAGCGCCAATAGGATTGGAGCCACTAAACTATACATAATGGTCCCTGTAGCTGCCTAATTAACTTAGAAAATCTCATATTAATATTATCTGTGTTCTATGGTATTTTTATTTTGTTAAATATTTCCTGATTACATTTTAATTAGGTTGAAATAAGGAGTTTGGCCCTTTCAACTCTAAATTTATGATCATGTGCATTCTTTTATTTATAAGATCATGAATTCTAAAATTCCCTTCTCCAGTCACAGCCTCCTCTTTCATGCCTTATTCCTCCTGAACTTGCTTTTCATCTTCACCATGACTCCTAATTTCTCAATCACTCCCTTTTCTCACAGTCTATCACCCATGCTGAGGCCTATTTTCTTCCTTAATAGTCTTGGCCCCCCAGTTGACCATTACAAGAGGCTTGGCCCTCCACCTCTGAATACCGTCTCCTTTACTATTCCATTGTTCGTTGACAACTATTACTCAAACTGAGTTAAGGTTCACCATATATCTTCTTTAATTCTACTCCCAAGCTGTGAAAACTTTATGAAGAATATCACAAAAGCATGTCAGCTTAATCCACCACAAATTCACATTAACTGGAGCCTCGTTGCTTGCTGGATGGCAATCCTTTTTATACATTTCTGATATACTCAATGATATTCTTCAAAATATATTGTGGCAAACACTATCCTCTCTCCTTAAGCACCCATCTCTACCATGTTACCCCTTCTACCTCACCATATAACCTTTCCTCCTGCTTGACCAAGAAAATCAAAGTCATCTGTGAGTACCCCTCTTGTCCCATATTCCCCACTTTAACATATTTCTGCATTGTTAATTGTCCTCTCCTCTTTGGCTTCAGTCTCACGGGATGAAGTACTTGCTAAGGTTTACCACTCTGGTTGTGAATTTGATTCCATCTTTCATTTCTCCATTTTTCCCTACTCCCCAAAGTTCCTTTGCTACATCCCTCTTACTCTGCCTTCATTTTATCCAAACTGGCTACAAATAGACTCATGCATTTCCACCTTCCCCCAATACCTTCCTTCAACCCGTTTTTTAAAACATTTTTTAAACATTTCATCCTGTACCTTTTCATCCATTTGAAAGAATGGCCAGTATTTACTCCCTCTACTTTCCTGCTAACCCCATAGCCCTTAACCCTTTGTAATCTGTTTTCAGCCTGTGAATGCTGAAATTCATCTCTGAGGTTGCCAATGATTTCTTTTCTTTCTTTCTTTCTTTTTTGGTTGGGCAATGAGGGTTAAGTGACTTGCCCAGGATCACACAGCTAGTGTCAAGTGTCTGAGACCAGATTTGAACTCAGGTCCTCCTGAATCCAGGGTCGAAGCTTTATCTACTGCACCAGTTAGCTGCCCTACCAATGATTTCTTAATGGCTAGCTAGGATTTTTTTCTCAGTCCCCATTCTTCACCTCTCTGTAGCTTTTGACATTGTTAATAAATGCCTTCTCCTGGACATTCTCTCTTCCTTTGGCTTCTGTGACAGTATTCCCTCTTATATCCCCTCCAATATCTCTGCCTGCTCTTTTCAGTCTCCCTGGGTGATCTTCTTCCACCCTTATTCCCAAGACAGTCATAAGATTTCTTTTTCTACATGCCTCCCCCTCCCCATTGTAGTTATCTTATCAGCTCTCATGAGCTGGTGAGTCACTTCTCTACAGATGACTTCCAAAACTATGAAGCAAGTACACTCAGATATTGTCCAGAATCTTTATTAACCCATTGACATGGCCCTTTTCTCTAGGATTAAGAGCCACTAAACAAGGTGTGAAATTCCCTTGACAAAGTCAATTCCTTGCCAAAGTATAAATTCCCCTTTTCCCAAGTCCTTAATACCCACTGATGAGGCTTTTGCTCATATCTTCTTGTTAATGTTTGAATTTGTCTTCTTTTTTTTGTTTGTTTGTTTGTTTTTTGCGGGGCAATGGGGGTTAAGTGACTTGCCCGGGGTCACACAGCTAGTAAGTGTCAAGTTTCTGAGGCCGGATTTGAACTCAGGTACTCCTGAATCCAGGGCCAGTGCTTTATCCACTATGCCACCTAGCTGCCCCTGAATTTGTCTTCTAAGAATTTGTTGCCCTGCCAACAGTACAGTGGGGATAATTGATTCTGATTCATGACTTTAAATGGGGACAAGAAAATTGCTCCAGAGACTACGGAGTTAGGGAAAAGACCGAGGAGAGGATTTCTTGGTTCTCTAGCAACCTTGAGTTCTTTCTCCTTCTAGAGAGCCCCACCCAGGAGAATACAAGTATAAGAAACTGTTTAAGTTCATGAGGCAGGTGGGACCCCCAAAGGAGAGAGTTACTTGACTGTCTAGCAGCCCTGAGTGTTTTCCCTTTATGGGAAGATTCTACTAAATGTAAAACATCAAGTCTGAAAATTTGTATAGAGTCCTAGCAGGCAGGAGCCCACCAGACAGAGAAAGTCATATCCTGGCTATTTATGTGCTCTGTTATAAATAATTTGGCTTTACTTTTTTCACATTAAATAAAAGCTTTCCTGTATTAAGTTGTTTGCCTGAGAGTGTGTGAGATATCAGGCTTTGTTTCTTTTTTGCTATAGAAGAGACAAGATTCAAATACTGATGTTACCAAAGGAAAGATAGGTGGGAGCATGATCCAAAGAGCCACTTAATGAGAAGCTCCTAATATTTGAGATATGGGCAGCTAGGTGGTACAATGGATAGAGCACTGAGACTGGAGTCAGAAAGACCTGAGTTTAAACCCTGCCTCAAACACTTCCTAGCTGTGTGACCCCAGGCAAGTCACTTAAATCTGTTTGCCTCAGTTTCCTCATCTGTAAAATAAACTGGAGAAAGAAATGGCAAACCATTCCAGTATCTTTGCCAAGAAAACCCCAAATAGGGTCACGAAGAGTCAGACATGACTGAAACAACTCAACAACCAAAAAAATTTTACCCTCTCCTTAACACCCAGAGCTTTACAAAGAGACCATAGGTTTTATCTATTTTTCCAGACCTAACATCATTCCTGAATTTGAGTCATCTCCATCAAAATGTCTTGCCAGTACCTGAAACTCAACATGTGCAAAACTGATGGTATAATTTAGAAAGGAGAATCAGGTGATCCAACATGGAGAAGGTAGTCCCTATGTTGAGCTTTGAAGGAAGACAAAGACCCTAAGAAGCAGAGATGGGGGGAGCATTCCACAAGGCTAGATTTGAAGTCAAATTACCTGGGTTAAAATCCCATCTCTGTCATTTGCTGCCTTGTGACTTTGGGCTAGTTCCTCTGGGACTCAATTTATCATCTGTCAAATTAGGGAGTTGGACTAGATGGCCACTGAGATCCTTTATGAATTGGCTAAATTGTGCTGTAGTTAGAGTGTTGACTCCAGAATCTGAAAGTACTGAGTTGAAATCTGACCTCACATACTTACTAGATGTGTGATCCTGACCAAGACATTTAACTGTTTTCTGCCTCAGTTTCCTCAACTGTAAAATAAAGATAACAATAGCAAGAACTTCCTTGGACTTGTCATGAGGATCAAATGGCATACTATTTGTAAAGAGATACTAGGCGTCTGTTTCCAGGTCTAAATCTAAGATTTTATGAATGAGCGTTTTTATTAAGTACTTCCTATGTTCAAGAGTCTATAGTAGGCTCTGAGGATGCTAAAGCAAAACCAAAATGGTACCTACCCTGAGGGAGTTTACATTCTACTTGGTAGATATAGTATCTACATAATACAACCATATGTGTATGTGTGTTCTCAGCAGCCATACTCTTGTAAACCCTCTTGGTAGATTGGCTAAACCAGGTTAAGGGTAACCAACAGGCCACAGACCTGTTGGTGAGTTAGGAGGTTGTCTGTCCCAAACACATGAAAATTTTCCCTGGCAGAATAGGCAGAGAAGAACAATTTATTCCAATGGCCATGAAGGCAGCTAAAGCTGGTGTTGTGGAGCACTTAGACCTTGGCCAGATATGGAAGATGCCAAAGTCAACCACTGCATCCTGGGCCATCGCCAGTTGTCCTGACTTTTGTCTTCTTACTGGACTTCATTGACTCTGGATGAGAGTGAGCCTAATGACTTTGTGTAACTCTGCCTCACTTCAATCCAATTCATCATAAACAAGCAAGCCATCACCCTATGATGGCATTGGTCTTCTTCATTGATTGCTGGACACATAATAAGCATTTACCAAATGCTTTTTGATATATGAAAAAGGTAAAAAAGCAGTATTAGTCAGAAATATCCATGGAGAACTTTGCCTATTAATAATCCTAGAAAAGATGCCAATGACAATAGATAAATCAAACTGGGAAAAATGGAGAAGGGGAGTCAAGAGGAGGAACTGAGAGAAACTTGAAGATAGTGAATATAAAATGTCCAATGTATCTTTACAAGGGAGGTTTATATTTATTTATATTTATTACAAGGGAGAATGAGAGAATCTTTAAGACATAGCAGTGAAGTTTTTTTGAAATATGTCAAAAGAACATTTAAAAATAAAAGGTCAATGAAATATAGAACTGCTCTTAAGGAAACATTATACTACACTAGACAGATATAATATGAGAAGAGTCATAAAGGACCATTTTTGTTGAGTTGTTTCAGTCATGTCTGACTCTTCATGATCCCATTTGGGTTTGTTTTGACAAAGATACTAGAGCAATTCACCCTTGTCCTTCTCCAGCTTATTTTACAGATGAGGAAACTGAGGCAAATAGGTTTAAGTGTCTTGCCCAGGCTCACACAGCTAGTAAGAATCTGAGGCTGGATTTGAACTCAGGAAGATGAATCTGCCTGACTTTAGGTCAGATACTCTTTTCCACTGTGCCACCTAGCTGACCTAAAATACCATAGAAGTCATCCTTTCCAACCTCTTCATTTTATTGAGGAGGAAACCAAGACCTACGTACCTAGCATTTGAATACAGATCCTTTGACTCCAGAGCTATCCCTCTTACCATACCTCTCTATACCACAGGTGCTTTTATCGTTAAACCAGTCTACAGTGTCAAGAAATGAAATTCAGGGAAGAATCTGGGAAGAAAGCTAGACATCATTTTTTTTCTTTCCTCCCTTTCTAGCCTTCTTTCCCTGCCTTACCATGGGAAGCATTTCACTTGCACCTTATACTCCTTAAAGCACATACACTGAGTGCAAGCTCTCTTTAGCTCTTTGCATCCACATAAGCACTCAGAAAATCAATATTGGAAGAGACCTCAACAAATATCTAAACCAAATCATGCCTCATATGATTCCCCACAATAATATGCCCATCAAGTAGATATCCAGCCTCTGTTTGTTGAATTTCAAGGAGAGAAAAAAAAGCTCACTCTTAAAGCAATCCACTTCACTTTGGGACAGCTCTAATTTCTGGGAAGTGATTTGCTGACATCAAGCCTACTTTAGTACCTTCTGTCCTTGGAGGGATACTAGATTCAGCTCTTAGCAGGTAGTACATTTTCAGCACGAGCATTCAAACCTCAGAAATCAGCCAGAAATCAGGGCTGGACTTATTGTTTTGACTGTCTAGATTCAAGATAATGATGGAGAATAATACAAATTAGTTTCAAAGGGTCACAGAGCCTGTGGTTAAACCTTACCAGAACACCCCTAATTCCTCTCTTTGTTCCTGGTTCTTCCCTCTGGTGCCAAACAGATCGTGTCTAATCAAATACTTGCCCAACTGCAGGCACCAAGCCCCATTGCCCCATCTGCTCTTTTCTATTCTACATATCTCTAGTTTCTTGAACTGATCTCCATAGGACATGAACTTGAGACCCTCCACCAACCTGGTTATCTTGCCAAGGAATTCTCCTACTTATTAATGTCCTTTCTAAACTGTATAACCAAGAATAGTACATAATACTCCAGGATTTTGTCTGATCCAGAGAGAGTACAATAGGTTAAAACCTACTTATTCCCAGATACTTCTGTCCCAGTAAGTAAAATTCCTCTACCAATGAAGTTCATCAACTGTTCTGTATCTTAGAGTATCAGCAATTTATCTTGGTCACTAAGAAGTTAAATAAATCACTTAGGGGACACAAAGCTAATAGGAGTCAGCCAACTCAGTTTTCTTGACTTTTAGGGTATATCGTTGCCTACCACACTATTTCTCCCTTAATGCAATCCAAGAGCACATGGCCCTTATCAGCCTTGGGAACTCTTGGCCTAGTTCTTGCATCTAGAAATAGACTGTATGATGGAGGGCATTCTGAGAAAGTGTTTTTTTTGTTTTGTTTTGTTTTGTTTTCATAAGAGAGAAACTGATCCATAAGACTCAAAAAACTCAAAGGGTCTAGCAATGTTTAGATCAGGCCCCTAGACTGTCTCAACATTCAGAGAAAAATAATGACGTGGAGGCCCAAGAACACATAAGTACAAGTAATAGGATGAAATTGAGCAAAGGAGAATTCTGGCTAGCAATCAGGAAAATTTCTAGACAGCAAGTGCTGTTAGACCAAAGACTAGTCTATCAAGGGAAATGTGAACTCCCCTGTCACTTAGCTCCTTAAACCAGACAGGATTAGCACTCCATATTTTATAGGGAATGGTCTCACACTGCAAGAGGAAGTATAAGATGGCCAAGAAGGTCATTTCCATCTCTTACAGACACTTCTCTTAGTATATGGAACAGAAATGATTCAAACCATATGTCTACATCTTCAAATCCTCTCTTGATTTTGGTGGTTTGGTTATTTGGGTTCTTCCAGAACATGATGTGATGCAGTCACTCCCCAGCTAAACAAACTGCCCCCCCATACAAGACAAGCATGTTCTTGGGAATGGTGAGGTGATTTTTACACTGTCTTGAAATATTTCTTTATAATCTATGAGAAATAGAAAAGCCATCCAGTAATGATAACCCCATAATGTTAGATGGTGGCCATTAAGCACAGTGCCTGGTGCGTAGTAGGTGCCTAATAAGTGCTTATTGTTTGATTGATGGATCACTTTATCCCACAGAACAGGAAACTGAACCATATAGTTCAGGGCAAGCAGGAGCTGTAGAGATCACCTCATCACCAACACCAACAGTTAATAGAATCAGTCAGTAAACATTTATTAAGTGCCTAGTATGTACCAGACACTGGGCTAAGCTCTGGGTATGAAAAAAGAGGCCAAAGACAGTCCCTTTCTTCAAGAAGCTTGCAATATGATGGAAGCAAACTGAAGCCCAGAGAAGGGAAGAGATTTGCCCAAGGTCACACAGCAGATTTGTTCATGGCTTCATAAGGCCAAGATCTAGAAGAGACCTCAGAGGTTGTGTAGTCCTATACCCTTAGTTAAAAAAAAAACATTTTATTTTTAATTTACTTCAGTTTTATTTGTCAATTAACAGGTATGTATTTTCTCTCCCTTTCACTTCACTTTCCACTTCAAAGAAAAAAAAATTTATCTTTTTTTTTTTTGGGGGGGGGGGGGAGGCAGGGCAATGAAGGTTAAGTGACTTGCCCAGGGTCACACAGCTAATAAGTCTCAAGTGTCTGAGATCAGATTTGAACTCAGGTCTTCCTGAATCCAGAGTCAGTATTCTATCCACTGCACCACCTAGCTGCCCCCACCCCACTAAAATACTTTTATAACAAATATGCAGTCCATCGAAATATATATATATTTTTTTGCGGTATAATGCAGATTAAGTGACTTGCCCAGGGTCACACAGCTAGCAAGTGTCAAGTGCCTGAGACCAGATTTGAACTCAGTTCCTCCTGACTCCAGGGCCAGTGCTCTATCCACTGTGCTACCTAGCTGCCCCTGTCAACATCCTTCTTAAAATGAAGTGTCTAGAAGTGAACACAATGCTACATATTTGATCCAACAAGGACAGAATACAGCACAAATATCACATTCTTCCTCCTAGAAATTGTGCGTCTCTTAATGTAGCTTAATATGGAGTTCACTTTCAAATTTTCTGCCAAATTACACTATTGACTCATTTTTAGTCAGGCAATAGACATTTCTTAAGTACTGTGATAAAATAATGGGATTTGGCAGCCACCCAGGAGCCCTACCTGAAGATTGATTTGGAATTTATTGAATTCGGTGAGACTGAGAGACTGAATTGAGACCACACATGGCCAACCCTGAGTAGAGTGTGTTCTCAGAGGACTGCGACATCAACAGGAGACCACTCTCAACCAATCAACTTGAAGCAGTGTGTAAGGACCACCTCTGCTCTGGACCTATAAAAAGCTTCCAGGGGCAGCTAGGTGGCACAGTGGATGGAGCACCGGCCCTGGAGTCAGAAGTACCTGGGTTCAAATCTGGCCTCAGACACTTAACACTTACTAGCTGTGTGACCCTGGGCAAGTCACTTAACCCCAATTGCCTCCCTAAAAAAAAAAAAAAAAAAAAAAGCTTCCACACTCAGTTTGAGGGGCAGTTCATGATTGAAACAGGCTCGTGGGGGAGGACTTGAGGAAGAACCCGACTGTGCTGGAGCTCTAGGCTAGATAGGCCTTTTCTTAACTTTCTGAACTCCACATGAATACCTGTTATGCTTTAATGAATGCTTAATGCCCAAAGACTTGTGCTAAAGCTTCTAATTTAAGGCAACCACACATTAGATGTTTTAGACATCACATTTAGATTTTAAACATCACAGTGCCTACTATTTGTTAGACATTGTGCCAAGTTCTAGGGATACAAAAGGTAAAGATAGATGATAGATGGATGGATAGATAGATAGATGAATAGATAGATGATAGATGAGAGAGAGAGAAATAGAGAACGAGATAGAGATAGATACAGATATAGTCCCTGCCCTCTAGAAGCTCACAGTCTATTGGAGAAGACAACATTCAAATAATTATGTGCATATAAGCTATATACAGGATAAATAGAAAATGATGAACAGATCAAAGACACTCAAAGTAAGAGTGATTGGGAAAGGCTTTCTGTAAGAGGTAAGATTTTAACTGGCATTCAAAGGAATCCAGGGAAACCAAGAGGCAGAGATGAGGAGGGAGAACATTCCAGAACTAGAGGATCATGAGTAAAATTGCCCAGTGTTGGGAGATGGAGTATTTGAGTACAATGCCAAATAAGGGATTTCATATTTTATCCTGGAGGTAATAAGGAGCCACTTAAGTATTTTGAATGGGATGGGGGTGAGCATGACTGGACCTGTGCTTTAGGAAAATAGCTTTGCCAGCTGAATTTAGGTTGTATGGAAGTGTTAAGGGTTGAGAGCCTTGTGGCAGGCAAACCACTATTATAAGAGTCCAAGTGTGAATTGATGAGGGCCAGTACCAGGGTGTCAGCAATATCAGAGGAGTGAAGGGAGACTATTCGGAAGATATTGCAAAAATGAAATCAACAGGCTATGGCAATAGATTAGATATGGGGAATGAGTGATAGTGAGGAGTTGAGGATGACACCTCGGTTGTGAGTCTGGGCGACCAGGAGGGTGGTAGTAATCTTAAAAATAAGAGGGAAATTTAGAAGGTGTGAGAAATTGGTGGGGGGAGAAAATAATGAATTCAGTTCGGGACATTTTGAGATTAAGATATCTATAGGACATCCAATCTGAGATATCTAATAGGCAGCTGAGATGCGTTATTGGAGGTCAGCAGAGAGTTGGGTAAATAGATTTGAGAATCATCACCTTAAAATGATCATTGAATTTATGGGAGCTGATGAGATCACCAAGTGAAATAGTAGGAGAAGAAGAGAAGAGAAGAGAAGAGAAGAGAAGAGAAGAGAAGAGAAGAGAAGAGAAGAGAAGAGAAGAGAAGAGAAGAGAAGAGAAGAGAAGAGAAGAGAAGAGAAGAGAAGAGAAGAGAAGAGAAGAGAAGAGAAGAGAAGAGAAGAGAGAAGAGGACTCCGGACATGGCTCTGTGGGAAACCCACAGTTAGCAGGCACGATCTGAATAAAAATCCAGCATAGGAAACTGAGAACAAGCAGTCAGATAGGTAGGAAGAGAAACAGGAGAGAGGGGTGTCTTGGAAACCCAGAGCAAAGAGAGCAAGCAGAAGGGAAAAGAGAATGGTCAACAATGTCGAAAAAAGCCAAGAAAAAAGAGGATTGAGAAAAGGTCACTGGATTTAACAATTAAGAGAACATTAGTAACTTTGTGGAAAGTGGTTTCAGTGGCATGATTAGGTCAGAAATCAAATCGTATGGGATTAAGAAGAGGGTGAGAGGAGAGGAGGTGGAAGCATTTATTGTAGATGGCCTTTTCAAGAAATTTAGGGCAAAAGGACAATAGTAGGAATAAAAGGATCAAGTGAGGGTTTTTTGAGGATGTAGGAGGCATGGACATGTTTATAGGTAGTAGGAAATGAGCCAGTAGACAGGAAGAAATTAAAGATAAATGAGAAAGTAGGAAGGACAGAGGGAGTAATCTGCTGGAGGAGATGAGATGAGATGGGATGACTTGTGAAGATAGAGAGGTTAGCCTTGACAACATTAAGAGCCATCTCTTCATGTAAGGTTGAAATTCACTAAAACTCCCAGCTCTTTTCTAGTTGAATTAACCATTGTGGGATAACCATTTTCTCCATCTTTTACTTGAAAGCCTAATTTTTTTTGACAATGGCAAGGAGGTGTTGGTGATAATACATGGTATGGAAAAGCATTGTGTACTCGGCACTGTGGGTACATGCCTGCTACAAACAATTTTATTAATTAAATCAAATTAATTACTAATTCTAAGCATTTTCTGCTTAGAAAGGGGTCTAAAAATGGTCAGTTTCCTCATGCCCCACTTTCTCTCCTCTCTCTCATTAACCCCTTACAATCTGGCTTCTAACCTCATCATTCCACCAAAATTACTCTCTCCAAAGCAATTGATTATCTCTTAGTTGCCAAATCCAATGACCTTCTCTCAATCCTCACCCTCCCTTGACCTCTCTGTAGTCTTTCACACTATTGTTCACTCTCTTATCCTTGATACTTTCTTTCATCTAGGTTTTTGGGATACCATGCTCTCCTGGTTCTTCTCCTACATATCTGACCACTCCTTCTCCTGTCTTCCTTGCTGGATCCTCCTCTAGATCATTCTTTCCTGGGCCCTCTTCTCTTCTTCCTCTTCACTAATTTGCTTGGTGATCTCATCAGCTCCCAATGCTTTAATTATCTCTATACTGGTAATTATCTTTAATTATCTCTATACTGGTAATTCTTATATCTACCTTTCCTCCCCCAATCTCTGCTGATGTCCAATCTCACATCTTCAATGGCCTTTTAGACCTCTCAAACTGGATGTCCAGTATCTTAAACTAAAGCTGTCCAAAAGAGAACTCATTATCTTTTTCCCCTAAACCTTAATCCCCTCCTATTTTCCCTATAACTATGGAGGATAAGACCATCCTCCCAGTCCCTCAGGCTTTCAATCTAGGTGTTATCCTTAACTCCCCACTATCTCTTACCTCCTATATCCAATCTGTTGCCAAAGCCTGTTGATTTCACCCTTGCAACATTGACAGATATGTATTCCCTCTTCTATTCTCTGACACTGCCATGATTCTAGTAAAGACCCACATCACCTCATGCCTGGACTATTGCAATAGCCTGCTGTTGAGTCTGCCTGCCACACCTCCCTCTCTACTAGAATCCATCCTCCATTCAGCACTGAAGTGGTTTTCCTAAAGTGAAGGTCTGTTCATGTCACTCCACTACTCGATAAATTCCAGTGGCTCCCAGTTGCCTCCAAGATCAAATACAAAATCCTCTGCTTAGAATTAAAAACATTTCTTAATAAAAACATCATAGTTGCCTCCTACCTTTCTAGTTTTCTTACACTCTTCCATTCAGTGACACTGGTATCTTTGCTGTTCTATTAACAAGATGTTCCATCTCTCATCTCTAGGGATTTTCTCTAGCTTACCTTCAAGCTTAGGTATTCTCTTCCTTCTCATTTCTTCCTTCTGACTTCCTTTAAGTAATTTTTTAAGAGTTTATTTCAGGGGGCAGCTAGGTGGCGCAGTGGATAGAGCACCAGCCCTGGAGTCAGGAGTACCTGAGTTCAAATCCGGCCTCAGACACTTAACATTTACTAGCTATGTGACCCGGGGCAAGTCACTTAACCCCCATTGCCTCACTAAAAAAAAAAAAGTTTATTTTATTTTAAATATGTGGAATAAAACAGACACTATTCCATGGTCAATTTTGTGGAGGTAGAACTTTTTTTTAATTCAAATTTTTTTCTCCAATTACACATAAAAACAATTTTTAACTTTTTAAAATTTGAGTTCTAAATTCTCTCCCTCTCTCCCTTAATCCCTCACTGCTTGAGAAGACAGGAAATTTGACTGCATATGCAGTCTTACAAAACATGTTTTCATATTAGCCATGTTGCAAAAGAAAACACTAACAAAAAATAATAAAAATAAAGATAATTTTTATTTTAAAATTTATTAAATTGTAATATTACATTTAAAATATAATTTTTTAAAATTAATTAAACAAATTTAAATATTATTTATTAATTTTTTATTAATTCAATATGCATTCAGACTCAGTTCTTCAATTTGTCTTGGATCATTTTATTGATCAGAATAGATAAGTCATTCACAGTTGGTCATCATACAATATTGCTGTTATTGTGTACAATGTTCTCCAGGCTCTGCTCACTTTACTTTCCATTGATTCATGTAAGTTTTTCCAGGTTTTTCTGTAAGCATCCAGCTCATTATTTCTTTCTTTCTCTTTTTTTGGAGGGGCAATGAAGGTTAAGTGACTTGCCTAGGACCACACAGCTAGTAAGTGTCAAGTATCTGAGGCCAGATTTGAACTCAGATCCTCCTGGATCCAGGCCTGGTGCTTTATCCATTGCATCACCTAGCTGCCCAAAGCTCATTATTTATTATAGTACAATAGTATTCCATCACAATCATATACTACAACTTGTTCATCCATTCTTCAACTGATGAAAATCCTCTCAATTTCCAATTCTTTGTCACCACAAAAAGAACTGCTATAAATATTTCAGTATATTTTGTACATAAATATTGTTGTCCTTTTCCTTTTTTCTCTTTGGAATACAGATCTAGTAGTGGTACTGCTGGGTCAAAGGGTATGAACAGTTTCATAGCCCTTTGGGAATAGATCTAACTTGCTCTCCAGAATGATTGGATCAGTTCATAACTCCAGCAACAATGCATTAGTGTCCCAATTTTCCCACTTCCTTTTCAACATTTGCCATTTTAGTTTTCTATCATATTAGCCATTCTGATAGGTATGAAGTTGTTTTAATTTTAATTTCTCAGAGTTTCTTTAATTTGCATTTCTAATCAATAGTGATTTAGAACATTTTTTTTATTTGATTATAGATAGCTTTGATTCCTTCATCTGAAAACTGTCTGTTCATATTCTTTGACCATTCATCATTTGGAGAATGAATAATATTGTTATAAATTTGACTCAGTTTTCTATATACTTGAAAAATGATGCCTTTATCAGACTACTTGATATATTTTTATTAATAAAAGTATTTTACTATTTTCCATTTACACATAAGAATAGTTTTCAAAATTTATTTTCATAGCCTTTTTAGTTCCCAATTTTTCTCCCATCCTTCCTTTCCTTCCTCCTTCCCAAGATGGAAAGCAATCCGATATAGGTTATATATGTTCAATTGCATTAAACATATTTCTGCATTAGTCATATTGTGAAAGAATCAGAGTACAAGGGAAAAACTTCAAAAAAAGAAGGGGAAAAACAGCCCCAAAGTAGAAACAGTATGGTTCAATCTGCATTCAGAATCCACAATTCTTTTTTCTGGATGTGGAGAACATTTTCTACCATGAGTTCCTTGAAATTGTTTTCGATCATTGCTCTGCTGAGAAGAGCTAAGTCTATCACCATTGTTCATCCCACAATGTTGCTGTTACTGTGTACAGTGTTCTCCTTATTCTGCTCCTCTCAGTCAGCATCAGTTCATGCAAGTCCTTTCAGGTTTCTCTGAACTCCTCATGCTCATCATTCCTTACAGCACAATCGTATTCCATTACATTCATATACCACAACTTGGACACAGTTCCAAATTGCTCTCTAGAATAGTTGGATCTGCTATAAATTTTTTTCCAGTTTTCTGCTTTCCTTCTCATCTTGACTTCATTGGATTAGTTTATGCAAAACATTTTTAATTTAACATAATTAAAATGATCCATTTTAGATCTCATAATGCTATCTCTTGTAAGGTCATAAGTTCTTCCCTTCTCCATAGATCTGACAGGTAAGCTATTCCATGCTCCCCTAATTTACTTATGGTATCACCCTTGATGTCTAAATCATGTATTCATTTTGACATTGGTATACAATGTGAGATATTGGTCTATACATAGTTTCTGCCAAACTGCTTTCCAGTTTTCCCAGCAATTTTTGCCAAATGGTGAGTTCTTTTCCCAAAATCTTTGGATTTGTTAAACACTAGATTACCATGGTCGTTTACTACTGTGTATTGTGAACCTAATCTATTCCACTGATCTGATCCATCACTGTTTCTTAGCTGGTACCAGAATTTTTTGTTGGTTTTTGTTTTGTTTTGTTTTGTTTTGTTTTGTTTTTGTGGGGAAATGAAGGTTAAATGACTTGCCCAGGGTCACACAGCTAGTAAGCGTCAAGTATCTGAGGCCGGATTTGAACTAAGATCCTCCTGAATGCAGGGCTGGTGATTTATCCACTGCACCACCTAGGTGCCCCCTAGATTGTTTTACTGATTATTGTTCTGTAATACAATTTGAGATCTGGTACAGCCAGGTCACTTTCCTTCACATTTTTCATTGATTCTCTTAATAGTCTTGACCTTTGGTTCTTTCAGATGAATTTTGTCATTTTTTCTAGCTCTACAAAATAATTTTTGGTAATTTGATTGGTATGACACTGAATAAGTAAATTAATTGAGGTAGACTTATCATTTTTATTGTACTGCTTTGGCCTACCTATAAACAATGAATATTTCTCCAATTGTTTAGAACTGACTTTATTTGTATGAAGTATTTTGTAATTGTGTTCATATAGTTCCTGATTTGTCTGGGCAGGTAGACTCCAAAATATTTTATTTTGTATATGGTTATTTTAAATGGAATTTCTCTTTATCTTCCTAATGGTCTTTATTGGTAATATATAGAAATTCTGATGACTTGTATGGGTTTATTTTACATTCTGCCAGTTTTTTTGAAGTTGTTAATTATTTCAACTAGTTTTTTTAGTTGATTCACTAGGATTTTCTAAGCATACCATCATACACAGTCAATATAAAGCAAAGAGTCAGGACTTTTATTTTTATTTTTTTTACATATAAGGTATTTTATTTTTTCCATTACATGTAAAGATAGTTCTCAACTTTTGTTTATACAAGCTTTACAATTTCAGATTTTTCTCCCTCCCCTCCCTCCCCCCCTCCCCTAGACAGCAGGTAATCTGGTATAGGTTATATCTATATATCTATATACATATACATATAGATATATATATCTATACACACACATATATATACACATAATAACATTAATCCTATTTCTGCATTAATCCTGTTATAAGAGAAAAAATCAGAGCAGTAATGCAAAACCTCAAAATAGAAAAAAAAAACCAATAGCACCCAAAACAAAAGAAATAGTATAGTTCAATCAGCATCTATTATCCACAGTTCTTTTTTTTTCTTTTTTTTTTCTTGGATTTGGAGATCCTCTTCTATCATGAGTTCCCTGGAACTCTTCTGTACCATTGCATTGGTGAGAATAATATAGTCCATCACAGTAGGTCAACACTCAATGTTGATGATACTGTGTACAATGTTCTTCTGGTTCTGCTCATCTCACTTATCATCAGCTCACGTTAGACCCTCCAGGTTTCTCTGAACTCCTCCTGCTCATCATTTCTTACAGCACAATAGTATTCCATTGTATTCATATACCACAACTTGTCCAGCCATTCCCCAATTGATGGGCACCCCCTCAACTTCCAATTCCTTGCTACCACGTAAAGAGCAGCTATAAATATTTTTGTACATGTGGGTCCCTTTCCCCCTTCCATGATCTCTTTGGGAAAAAGACCCAAAAGTGGTATTGCTGGGTCAAAGGGTATGCACAGCTTTATCGCCCTTTGGGCATAATTCCAAATTGCTCTCCAGAATGGTTGGATCAGCTCACAGCTCCATCAACAATGAATTAGTGTTCCAATTTTCCCACAGCTTCTCCAACATTTATTATCTTCTTTTTTGTCATTTTAGCCAATCTGATAGGTGTCAGGTGGAACCTCAGAGTTGTTTTAATTTTCATCTCTCTAATCATTAGAGATTTAGAGCATTTTTTCATATGGGAATAGATAGCTTTGGATTCTTCATCAGAAAACTGCCTGTTCATATCCTTTGACCATTTCTCAATTGGGGAATGACTTAGATCCTTATAAATTTGATTTAGTTCCCTATATATTTTAGAGATGAGGCCTTTATCAGAAGTACTGGCCTCAAAAATTGTTTCCCAGCTTTCTGCCTCCCTTCTAATTTTGGATGCATTGCTTCTGTTTGTACAGAAATTTTTTAATTTAATATAATCAAAATCATCCATTTTGCATTTTATAATATTCTCTATCTCTTGTTTGGTCAAAAACTGTTTTCCTTTCCAAAGATCTGATAGGTAGACTATTCCTTTCTCTCCTAATTTACCTATGGTATCACCTCTTATGTCTAAATCGTGTATGAGTCAGGACTTTTATAACAGCCTTAGAACAATGTTAACTTTGAATGTTGGTACATCTTAAAGAATTTTCTTAATCACTCTCACCATTTCCTATAAGGATTCTCCTTTCTACCTTGTCATAGTTACAGTCAAGAAACACTTCCATTAACTGAATCAGTAAAATATAGAGAGTTTACAGAAACACACACAGGATGAGAGTCACACAAGATGAGAAGGTATGACTAGCGGGTTGAGATATGTATAGCTGGAGGGCCAACTCAAAATCATAAATCCATTCAAGAATAAAAGTAAATTCAGGTTTATTATGGATTAAATAGACCTTTTGATGTCCCCACACTTCCCATTCACTACACCATGCTGCCTCATATAAACTTTTGTTTACATGTCAAATGTCTATAACTTCACCCTATCCATTTCCCCTGTGATTTTTATAGACTTGGATGAGAGCCCTTCATCCCATCTTCCTAATCTTTTCAATCTGTTCCCATGCAGCAGTCCCTCTGTCCCTTGGATCATTTTTGTTACTTTTCTTAGAATCTACACCACCTCTGCTCTGCCTGTTCACCTAATTCAATGATGTGGATAGCATCTGGTACATTTTTTTTACTATTTAAGTTGTCATGACCATGCCTAAAAGGACTATTGAGGTGGAGGTGGGTTGACTGAGTACATTATTCAAACTCAAGTTTTAACTCATAAAGTTGGACTCAGTGATTATCTGTTTGTGATGGACTTTCAAAGTGGGACTTGGGGACTTCAGATCCTCCCCTCTTAGTGGGTTTTACAGAGAGTCAGTCACAAGGTTAAGCCCCTGTGCCACAGCCTGGATTCAAACAGTCTATTTAGCTGTCATCTCCTGTGTCTGGCTGACTCTCAGCAAATGCCAGCAAAGCATCTGCAGATGGAACAGCAACTCACTAAAGGCATCCAAACCTTTCATCAAAATGTCATTAACTTGGGTCTTATGGGAACATGACCATACCGTGGATTCATTCTTAACCAAACCAATCTGCCAACGTAGAATCGGAGCATGTGGCATGGAGATGCATAACTGGGTTGACACACAAATTAAGTTTAAAAGTAAACATCCTTTCTTTTGAAAAAAAAAAGCAGGTGAGTGAAAAAAAGTTCTAGGAAAAATCAGACTTCTACCTTTCTGGAATCTGCAGCCTATCTCTTGGATCAAAATATAGCTAAACATTTTGAAAACTTCCAGCATGTACTGAGTGTAGGATTCTATACTCACATTTAGTCAGATGATGGGCTATGTCTATGATGGATAGAGAAATAGCTTTAGAGTCAGGAAGATACAGGTTCAAGTGCGGCCACTAATAGTTGTATGATCCTGGGCAAATAATCCTTTCATAAAATTCTTTAAAACTACAAGTCTCAAAACTGTTGCCAATCTGTACTGGGAGATAATTCCTTACCTTACCCATTTTTGCATAAACAATGAAATTATAGATCAAGACAAAATAATATTGAGGCACCATAATACAGTAGAAGAAATGCTGGGTTGTAAATAGGGCAGAGCCAAGATGGAAGAGAAAAGCCAAGAAGTTGCCTGAGCTTTCCCATGTTTCCCTCAAAAACAACATTAAATCAAGCCAGAAAACAGATTCTGGAACTACAGAACCTACATAGAGACATAGAGATACAATCCTCCTACTTGAGATAATTTAGAAGACTTCATGAAAGGTCTGTCTCACCTGGGCAGCTCAACACAGCTGCAGCTCAACACAGCTGAGAGTGGGTCCGCTAAGAGTGGTAAGAAGTTTGCAACAGTGACCCCTGTGCCCCAGGAACAAAATTCAACTTTATAAGTATAAAGAATTAATTGTGATTTGCGGTTTCTATGACCCCATCTTTTGGCTAAAATTAGAAGCCCCAGTGGGCCCCAGCCAGCCTCAGGTTCCACAGCCTCCATGCCAGCACAGTACTCTACCCACCATGATTAGAAGCCAGGTGAGGACAGTCAGGTGACCTTCAGTGTCCGGAAGGGGGACTGAAGGGGGACTGGCAGTTGTAGAGCCACTTGTTAATTCTGTCAATCAGGGCTGCCAGCCAATTAGCTTAGGGCTGTGTGCGGACGGCCTGGGGTTTCTTGTTGGAATGGAGTTTTCTGGGAAGGAGAAAGAGAAAGATTCGTCATTCTGGCGTGTGAGAGGGAGAGAGATAGGGAGCAGCCATTTTGCTCTTTGGGAACAGCTGAGTATAGTTGGTGTGATTTCATGTCGTATTATTTTCCTTCCCCTATTCCCTTTTTCATTCATCCCTAGTTCTACTAACCTTACTTGTGTTTTAAATTTATTCCTGTTAATAAACCCCATTTGGTTTTTGAAAGAGGCTGTTAATCTCCTTCCTTACCCCACTATTATGGCAAGCTGCAGAATTAACTTTCCCAATATTGAATTTGGCCCTTACATAAGTTTAAAAATAGGCTACAATATGAGTAAGAAACAAAAAAAAAGGACCCTTACTATTGACAGCTTCTATGGTGAAAGGGAAGACCAAAACTCAAACTCATATGAGTTTGTCAAAATGCCTACAAGTGAAGACTCAAGTGGGAGATGATCTGGTCTAAAGAACAAAAAGCCTTCTTTGAAGAGCTCAAAAAGGCTTTTAAAAACCAAATGAGGGCAGCTAGGTGGCACAGTGGATAGAGCACTGGCCCTGGAGTCAGGAGTACCTGAGTTCAAATCCTGCCTCAGACACTTGACACTTACTAGCTGTGTGACCCTGGGCAAGTCACTTAACCCCCATTGCCCTGCAAAAAACAAACAAAAAATGAGAGAGGTAAAAGAAATGAGAGAAATGAGAGTTACACTGGAAAAAGAAGCACAAAAATTGACTGAGGAAAATAATTCCTTACAAAAAGAAGAAATGCTGGATTTAAAGCCAGACAATCTCCTTTTGAATCCCAGTTATGCTCCTTTTTACCTTTATATCCTTCAACAAGTCAGCTCACCTCTCTTTTCCTCAGTTTCCCCAACTATAAAATGAAAGGATTGGGCTAGATGATCGCTAAGGCTTTTTCCAGATTTAAATTGCTCTTATGAGTCAGCCTCCCAATACCTAAGATTTTCCCAGCTATATATTAGGAGCCTTTGGAAATTGAATAGACTCATTTAAGCTGAGGGCACATTTATCAAACAGAAGTAATGAAGGGACCAAGTTCCATTCCAGATTCTACCAATGTTTCACCTGTGAACTTGCACAAGTCATTTATTTCTGTGTATCCATTTTTTTTGTTTTGTTTTTTGCAGGGCAATGAGGGTTAAGTGACTTGCCCAGGGTCACACAGCTAGTAAGTGTCAAGTGTCTGAGGCCGGATATGAACTCAGGTACTCCTGAATCCAGGGCTGGTGCTTTACCACTGCACCATCTAGCTGCCCCTCTGTGTATCCATTTTTAACCAAAAGTGAAAATAAATAGTGATGAAGATATTAAAACTAATGCCAGCAACTATCCACTTCCCCATAGTTGGTTGGTTGGTTGTTGTCCTTCATTCTAGGAAAGGACCGAAATGTCATCACTATGTCAAGGTCAAAGTACAGTATGTCTGATTGTCAGACCAATATGAGTTTGGAAAACTCTACCACAGATCAGGCACAAATATTCCATATGAACACTGGGAGTGGAGATGACTCTAAATTTGCACATCTCACATATCTTTTGAGCTTCTGCAATTCTGCTTTGCTCATAGAGTGCAGCACTTTCCATGTTAGGTAGTCTTGTAGCTCTGTTCCAGGGTATGTCATGTTTTATAATCCATTAGGGACACCTAGGTAGTGCAGTGGATAGAGCACTAGCCCTGAAGAGGACCTGAGTTCAAATCTCACCTCAAATACTTAGTAGCTCTCACCCTGGGCTAGTCATTTAAACTCTTAAAGCCTTAAATATCCAGGGCCATCTACAGTCATCTTGATATATATATCTTGGCACTGGACCCAGATGGCTCTGGAGGAGAGATTGAGGTTAGTGACCTTGAACAGCCCTCCCTCACTTAAATCTAATTCAGTTCAAGTCATGACAATCTCCCCAATTTCATGGTCTTCTTTGAAAACAAAGGACAAGCAACAAATGATTTCAAAGTTCTTCAGAGAGACCTTGAAAATGCCCTTGTATCACTTCTGACCTGAATGTGAGCATTTCCCTTGTGTGATTTCTCTATAAAATAGTCTTTTGAGAAAATGTACATTTTTCATTCAAGCAATGTGGCCAATCCATAGAGTTACATTCTCTACTGTAGAGTTTCGATGCTTGACAGCTCACCTTAAGAAAGGATTGTAGTGTCCAAGACCTTATCTTGCCAGGTGATCTTCAGAATCTTCCTAAGACAATTCAAATGGAAGTGATTCAATTTCCTGGCACGGTACTGGTATACTATCCAGGTTTCACAATGAGGTCAGTACAATGGCCCCGTAGACCTTCAGTTTGGAAGGCAGCCTAATACATCTCTTCCACACTTTCTTTTGGAACCTTCCAAACTCTGAAGTAGCTCTAAAAATGCTTGCATCAATCTCATCATTTATGTGTACATTTCTGAAAAGTAAACTACCAAGGTGAATGAACTTATCCACAGCATTCAAAATTTCTTCATTTACTGTAACCAAGGTTACATGTATGGATGGTGTGGTACTAGCTGGTGGAAAATCTGTTTTCTTGGTGTTAACTATTAGGCCAAAATTAGTTCAAGTGGCAGAGAATTGATTCATATTCTTTCTGTTGCATCTCAGCCTCAGAGGCTGCATTGAATGGACAATCATCTGTGAACAAAAAGTCATGCACCAATTCTCCTTCCATTTTAGGTTTGGCTTGTAGCCTTCTCAAGTTAAATAATTTACCATCAGTGTGATAACTGACCTTGATGCCATTTCATCTTCATTCAAGGCATCTGACAACATCACTGAAAACATCATACTCAAAAGGATGAAAGTAAGCACACAGACCTAGTTCACTCCATGGGTGACTGGGAAACCACAAGAGCATTTCCATTATCTAGAACCCATAGCTGTCATAGAACTGCAGAAAACATCATATCAATTGTTCCTCAGCCCTTTCCAAAGCCACACTGGCTCTCAGATATATGATCATCTTCCAGGTGAAGAATCTATCTATTAAGGAGGACTCTGGCAAGAATCTTGCTACCAATGACAGAGAGAGACACCCTACCCCGCCACACACCCCACCCAGTGATTGTTACAGGACAACCTATTTCCTTTTCCTTTAAAGAGAAGGACCAGATGCAAAATGAGACAGTGAGAGTGGCATTCCATGAAGTATTGCATCCCACTTAAAAGTAACTAACTTTGTTAGTTAAAAACACATCTTGATTGAATCAGTCAGAACTGAACAAGACCCAAACACCTCCTTAAATCAATCAATACTCTTATGTGGGAAACTTGATCATACCTTAAGGAATTTGAGAGGAAGAAGTTATTTCAAAGACCTGAGTAAGAAAGAATTGGCAGCCCAGGAACACCCTGCCAAAGGAGATAGAAAAACTAGGATTGAAATATGGAAGAGAAAGGAGATATTGAAGAAGGTCATCAGCCCTACAGGCATCATAAAGCAGAAGCCGGTTCTTTCCCCAACTTTACTTCCCATGCTTATCTAGCTACATACACTTTATCTACTGTTTCATTACCCAAATATTTCTGGGAACCTGAATTGTTGCCTTAACCACAGAGTTCAATGGTTAAAGAGAGTCATATGTAAATGTAAATGAAGGAGGAGAACCAAATTTCTGCCCAAATGTTAGGAATTTTCCTAATGGAGGGCTCATATAACATCTAACGTAAATTCCTTAAAGCCACAGAGAAGGGAACCACATGGACCATAGGGGCCATATAGTGCCCTAAGCTAATTATTATAACAGTATTACAGGATTTTATCTTAAATCACCTTTCTAAGTAGAAATTTGATCATGTACTTAAAAGCAAAAGTCTATTACTTTTGGGGGGCAGCTAAGTGGTGCAGTGGATAAAACACTGGCCCTGGATTCAGGAGGACCTGAGTTCAAATCCAGCCTCAAACACTTGACACTTACTAGCTGTGTGACCCTAGGTAAGTTACTTAACACTTATTGCCTTGCAAAAAAAAAAAAGTTGTAGGAAGCAGCTAGGTGGCAATGTGGATAAAGCACCAGTCCTAGATTCAGGATACTTACTAGTTGTGTGACCCTGGGCAAGTTACTTATCCCTCACTGCCCTACAAAAGAAAAGAAAGAAATCACCTCTTTTATCCTTTGTCTCTAAGATCCAAGGAGTTCTCTTTACACGTGTTGGAAATATCTGTTACATAGGACAATCAATGGACTTTAAGATAGATCTACCTGAGCATTTGGTATCACTGATGTTGCTTGCATTGTCTTCTCCATCTTGTGTATCTGGTTCCAAATGCTCAAATTTCCTCACTGCTCAATCTTAGGCAGAAGAGCAGAAATAAGAAATTGCTATGGAAGAATCTGGCAAGAGTTTATCTCAAGGCAGTTTCTCTTCTGTTGCCAACATGTGTTGACTGTAACTAGACCAATGCTTCCCACCTCCCACCCCACCCCTGTGCTGGGCATAGTACCTCTCCTCATCTAACACCAAGGTGAATGGCACCTCTCCAGGCAATCAATCAGTGCTCCTTGACTCTTAATAGGAAGCTAGGGACTGAACCTGTTATTTCATTGATATAGAGCTAAAGAAATTCGCTCTACCACAAAAGGTCAATAACACATTCTCTGCAACTCATAGTCTTCTAAAGCTGAGAGGTTAAGTTGATTACTCAGGGCCACGCAGCCAAGATGTGTCAGAAAGAGGAATTGGACCTAGCTAGGTCACCTGGTTTCAATGCCAGCTCACTAGCCATTATACTACCATTGTTGGTCAGTGTTTGAAACCTGAAGTTAAATGTTTTCTGACCACAAGTCAAAAAGCATCCCTCCCATATGGGTCTGAGGAAATTGGGCATGTTCCTTTCCCCACCCCACCTCTGTTTTAGGGTTTGGGGGTATTGTAGTATTATAACTACAATAAACTGTGAAAGACTTACCTACACTCATCAACACAATGATCCCCAACAATTCCATAGGACTCTTGATGACAATTTATGTTATCTACCTACAGAGAGAGAAGTGAGACAATACAAATTGAAGCATATTTCCTTCACTTAATTGATACTTTTTTGCAACATGGCTAATGTGTTAATGTGTTTTGCATAACTTCATATATATAATAAATATTATATTTCTTGGCTTCTTAGTGGTTGAAGGAAGGGTTGGATAGAGAGAATTCAGAACATAAAATAACAATTTTGCTAAAATAACTTTTTTTGCAGGGTAATGAGGGTTAAGTGACTTGCCCAAGGTCAAACAACTAGTGTGATGTTTAAAATCTAAATTGTGGTCACCTTAAATCAGAAGCTTCAGCTCCAGTCTAGCCTAGAGTTCCAGCCTGGTTGGGTTCTTCCTGAAGTCCTCCTCCACGAGCCTGCTTTAATCAGGAACTCCCTAGCAAGCTGTTTGTGGAAGCTTTTTTATAGATCTGGAACAGAGGCGGTCCTTACACACTGCTTCAAGGTGATTGGTTGGCGTCATCCAAATCCATTGACTTTGAAGGTGTTCTCAAGTTGAGTTCACAGTCTAGTTTCTGAGAACAATACCTTCTTAAGGGATAGCCAGGTGTGATTACAATCCAATTAACTTGAAGTAGGCTTAATCAGCAGTCAATCACTCTCACTTGATTCAATCAGTATAGATTAATCTCCAGGTGGGTCTTTGAGTATCTGATAAATCCCATTATTTCATCACACTAGTAAATGTCAAGTGTCTGAGGCTGGATTTGAACTCAGGTCCTCCTGAATCCAGGGCCATTGTTTTATCCACTGCACCACCTAGCTGCCCCAAAATAACTTTTTTAAAAAGGAAATTATGGGGTTTTTTTTATTTTGATGGAAGGAAAATAGCTAATAGATAAAGACCACCATATCATAAGATCACTGAGTCACAACTGAAAGGGACCTTGAATGGTATTGGCCTAATCCCCTTCTTTTATAGAGAAGGGAACTGAGAGCTCAGAAAAGTAAAGTAACCTGCAAAAGGTGAGTTAGATAGCAAGTGATAGCGTAACTCAAGATTTAGTGTCTTTTCCACTGTACCATGCTAGCAGTGTATAGTCAAGTAGATGGGGCCCAAGAAGAGAATGTGTATGAGAATGTAGGGAGAACAGGGCAAAAGGGGAACAAAAGTGGCTTTTATCATCACCCTGTCAGTAGAAGACTTTTTCTCCTCAGACTTTATGTTCACTTTCTACCTTTCTGGAGCATTTAGAATGGATTTTCATGTATTTAGTCATGTTTTCTTCCACTAAAGAGTCATGTTGGCATGGAGGTAACCCTGAGGTCTCCCAGGCCGTGCATGTGAGCACAACCCAAGCTCTAACAGGTTTTACCACATGAGCCCAGTGCCCAACTACATGTCTGTTGTCTAAGGTCAGCCTGGACAAGCTTGTTAAGGCTCCTGGTTTGCGATTTTAGAGATAGTGTGATAAAATATCAAAACACCTTCCACCAAGCCATAGAGCATGGTGATCTGTAACAGTAGCTAGAGTTGATGAAGTCACATATCCTTGAAGAATCAAAGGATTGAAAAAGTATGTGTCTTGTTCCTCTACTACATTTGTAACTCCAGGAAAGTATAGTTTTAGTTAAATTCTATATTGCTCTGTGATTTGAGCATCACCGTTAGAAAATATTTGTTGCATTGTGCTAGAAAGAAAAGAAATAAAGAAAGCCAGTTTTGTAGATAGTAAGGTATCATGGTGCAAAAAAGCCCTGGAATTGGAATCAGTAAATCTTGATTTCAAATCCAGTTTCAGATGCTTTCTAGCTTTGCAACCCAGGGAAAATCAAGTAACCTGTGTCTACCTCAGTTTTTTTTTTTTTAATCTGTAAAAAGGGAAGTATAATAGCACCTACCTCCTGAGGTTATTGTAAGGATAAAATAATATATTTGTAAACCACTTTTCAACACAGTAGAGGATTCCAGGGGATTGTCTTTGGTAGAAGGTTAGGGGAAAGGGGTAGGGAATTGGAATAAGTTCCTTCACACCACCATACATACACACAGAAAAAGGCAGATAGAGACAGAGATCAGAGACAGAGATAAATAGGGACAGAGACACAGAAACAGAGACAGACACAGAGAGACAGACGTGGAGAGAGACACAGAGACAGACAGACAGAGACAAAGAGACAGAGACAGAGAAATCGAGACAGAGATAAATACAGAGAGATATACATACAACCGTTGACTAGCTAAAAGAGAATAAAAGTATTGGGTCAGGAAGCCATCTTGGACAGGAAATCAGTATGTGGATGGTGAAATGGAATGTGTTCGTTAGGCAATAAGCCAGATACCACATTATAACATCCTTTGTGGATTTTAATTGGGGGAGCCCTATAGGTAGCTAGAAAAGATGCATATTTATAGCTTGAAGTCCATTTTGACTTCATATCCATGGCCAATAAACAAAATCCTGCAGAAGGAGGTCAGGATAAAATATGACATTGAGGACTTAGTTTGGGGATGCATGTGATGGGGTATCATCCTGTGGTTTCCTGGATACTCTGATGATCAGAACTTATTTCCTTAATATAAGTCCATAGCTAAAGTATTCAAAGAGTGACTTCCTCATCCTTTTCCAAACTTAACACATTGAATCATTGATTGGCATCTTCCTGCAGTGTGATAGAAAAAAAAAGGAAATGGTTTTAGAGGGAAGAAAGATTAGAGTACAATGAAAGCAGTCACTTCTGTTTTTGCCATATACCTTGACAGCTCATACCTTGATATTAGTGAACTGTATATCACTGTTAAACACTGATATCTTCCATGGATAAGGAAACCATCCACAGATAAGACAACCTGCTTAGAACAAAGATTTGGATTAAAGTCTGACCATTGGACAAATATTCCCAAAGGGCAAATTTGCTACATGGCTTTGACAGAATTTACTGGTTTGTGTGGTAACTTGGGTTGAGCCTGCTGGCCTCCTCATTTCCCCAGATATTTAGGCATTGGCATGGAAACAATGGAGACTAGAAGTCTTCTGAGACTCTAGAAATAGTACAAAATAGTGCAAAAAGTTCAAAAGTGGGAGCTGGAAGACCTAGGTTCAAAACTTGGCTGTGCTATTGACTGGCATGGTTTCCTCTTATATAAAATGAAGTGGTTTGACTAGATCAGGAATTCTTAAGCCTTTTTGGGTCATGGACCCCTTTGGAAGTCTCAGGAAGCATATGGACCCTTTCTAGATGTTTTAAGTATATAAAAGAAACCAATTGCATCGAAATAGTTGTTAAAATATTTTTATCAACCACTTCATAGACCCTAGGGTCAGAACCCTTCTAGATAATCTCTTTGGTTCCTTCCAATTTAAGTCTATAAATCACCAAATTTGCAATTACTCTTTTAAAGGGCTTATAGCACTTTAAACCATCATGGTGGCAACTTTGTTCCATAATGTTATCATCTCACATAAGCTTCTAGAAGAGCTGAACCCAGTTCTCAATGGGAGGTGACAGGAGCATAATAAAGAGACTGCTGAGCCTAGAATTAGAGGCCTGGTTTTCAGTCACTTATTAGCTTTGTGACACAAGGCAAGCCATTTTAACTCTCTGAACCTCAGCTTCCTCATATGAAAGATAGGAATACCAACTTCACAGGGTATTTATATTCCATTATAAAACTCATTGAATCCCAAAACTACCTGCCCGGCCGACAACCAGAGCCAACCACCAAATGCGGGTGCTGCCAGGCTAGGCTGCAAAGTCAGAGAGACCCCCACTTCTTTTCCTTCTCCGTTTTTAAACTGCTGTCCTGAAGGAAGTTGGTGCCCTCGCGGCATGCTTGGCCAGCTCTCCCGGCAGCAGCAGACACAGGGCTGTTCCTCGCAGTTTCCTCCCCAAAAGGGCGGTCCTTCAAAAGCCACTTCCGTTTTATTGTTTTAACTGGTTCCCCAATTCTCTGCATGCCAAAGTGGCAGGGGTTTCTGAATTGTCATTGATTTTTCTAATGCTGTCATAATGTTTTCTATGGTAGAAAATGTGGAGTTCTCTAGCATCAGCTTTGTCTGTAATTCCTGTATATAGGAGGCAACAGAAGTATCACCTCCCACCAGTGATGTATAAACTGGAGGAAAAGTTTTAGCTTGGATAGGAGGGTGACCAAAAAACATTTCATAAGGAGATATATAAAGTTCTCCCCTTGGTTGAGTTGATCAACTATATAACAAGGCATTCGAAACAGTCAGTGATTGTGCTAGGTCACAGGTGATTAGACTGAGTGAGACAAAAAGGTGAGTTTTATAATGGAATATAGACTAAGCTTAGATCTAAGATTATTTATTCATTTGTATTTCTGTTTTCCTATTTCCCTAATCGGTATCGCCTTTTTTGTTGTCTAATTAATTCCCAAACAATAAAAGCTAATCCCTCACTGATTAAAGCTCAGAGGCTTCTTTTTCTCAGTGGTCTGGGAGATATAGAAGGGAAAAGTTAAAGGGGGAGTTTAATGCTCTTATATCCAATTTTAAATCTCACAGTCCAATCCAATGACAAATGACTTGTTTTTCCCTCCATTGACCATCACCCATTTGGGTGATATTGATATATTTTATGGATGAGGTTGAGGATCCATGAATGAGAGTCTTTGGTAAAGAAGAGAAACAAAACAATTATTTAGCTGTTCTGTCATCTTTCACTTTCCCTTCTATCTCAAGTAACTAGTTCTCAGTCTTCATCTCCATCCAAATCTTTCCCTAACACTCAGGGGCTACATTGTAGGTGTCGATATTCTCCAAAGATCATAACTTCCCAGTTTTTTTGGGGTTTTTTTTCTTTTTTTTTTTAATGTATGAGGTATTTTATTTTTTCCATTACATGTAAAGATCTTCCCAGTTTTTTAATCTCCTCAGTTTCTAGGAGCTACTTTTCTATTTCACTTTGGCTACATAAAGGTATGGTCCATTATGCCCTGATTTTTGCCATCGTCTACATGTTCTATCGTCATCAAAAATGCCAAGATTGCTTTCATGTTAATTATCTTCAATTGTTCCATCTCATTACTCAGTCCATTCTTTGTCTGTATTGTCACCTCCATTCCTACTACCTCTCAATTTTTTCCCCAGGTCATTTTCTTTTTTTTTTCTTTTCTTTTTTTTTTTTAATTTTTGCAGGGCAATGAGGGTTAAGTGACTTGCCCAGGGTCACACAGCTAGTTAAGTGTCAAGTGTCTGAGGCTGGATTTGAACTCAGGTACTCCTGAATCCAAGGTCAGTGCTTTATCCACTGCGCCACCTAGCTGCCCCTCCCAGGTCATTTTCTTGCTCTGGCTTCACTTTCATCTAACATAAACTGGAGTCAGTTTAAGCCAGATTGAGAGAGCTGATTAAATGTTTGGTGTGAACTTGACTATTATTTTGTGGATTGTCTAGACTTAAGAAAGTAATGGAGAAAATGTTTATAACATATACTAACCTTAAAAGAGTGCTGTGTGTACAATTTTTCCAAAGATCCAGTTGTTAAACATTTACTAGTAAATTCCTGCTTTGTTCATTCCTTCATAACCTCCTAGGCTCAGAGATTTCCTATCTATGGAGGGATTTGCAAGTTCTAGGTGAGTAGTTAGAATTTAACCAATTCAACTATATGTCAGCCTGTATCCTCAAATCCCATATACCCCTTGGCTAATTGTTTATCACACCTTGCCAAATCCAGAGCCCAGATTATACCCATCATTAAATTTTGCAATTCCATTACACTTGCTACCAGATAGAACTGGAGAAAATCATACAAATATTCTCACTGGGTAGACTATAAATACATAGTATTCCATTTCAACTGAGTCCTCACCACAACAAAATAACCCTTTTACTTTTTCCTGATTAATCTCTTTTTCTCTCCTCACAAAAGCTATTCCAAATCTTCTCTTCTTAAGTTGCCTACACCACCCCCTTCCTCTCACTTTCTGAACTGAAGACCTCACCTTATATTTTATTAAAAAAAAAAAGAGGTTATTTGCCATGAGGTCTCTCTTCTCCCCAACTATATATTCAAATACCTCATAATACCACCCCTATTCTGTTCTACTTTACTCCAGACTATGAGGGAGAGGTTGTCCTTGTTGCCAACATCAGCTTCTCTACATGTACACTGGGTCGCATTCCCTCCTGTCTTCTCCAGCAAAGCCCGCTGCCCCCATCATCTTTACTCATATCTATCTACTCTGGCCTACAACCATGCCCAAATCTTCCCCATTAACAAAATTCCTTCATTAGATGTATTACCTCAGTTAAGTTCTCTCTCCTTCCTTTTTTCATTCAAAATCCTAAGGAGAAAATTATTTATTTCCATTACCTTCCTCTTCCTTTCCTCTCATTGACTTCTGGGTCTTTTTTACAGTCTTGGTTCCCAACGTCATTGTTCAGCTTAAACTGTTATCTCCAAAGTTGCCAAGTATCTCTTCATTTACAAATATAATAACCTTTTCTTATTCTTCATCTTTTTTATCTTTCTGACACTCCTACAAAGAGAAGACAGTTTGAAAATATTGTCCAATATATTGTTTTGGAAAAAAAAGTTGACATCCTGAAGTGCAAAACAAGATATATTTAAGTCAGAATAAGGGTTTTGCTATGATAAATAACAATCATTTCCAGGAGAGTTGCAATATTTGGCTGGTGAGGACCCATTGAGTCTTTGACATGACATACCACAGAGAAACTGCAGCAGTAGAAGGTAACTGAAGTGAATCAAAAGGGGAGACTGCTCAAAAGTTTAAAGAAACTAGCTTTTGACATGGTGTGGTTTGAAAGCTGAAGCCTTTACTGTAATAACAGCAACAATAATAACTAGAATATGTATAGCACTTTAAGCTTTCCAAATGATCTCATTAGATTCTGACAACAACCCTGTGGGATAGGTGCTATTATTATCCCCATTTTACAGATTTTAAAAATGAGTCTTTAGTTTTCTGGAGGTCAAATGACTTACCCAGAGTCACTCAGCTAAAAGTATCAAAGGCAAGGATTAGAATTAATGTTATACTGACTCAAAATGAAGCCCTGTAGACACTATACCATCTTGCTTCCTTGGCAGGTCACATAGAATTCTCTCAAAGGCTAGAAAGGAGCATTGGCATCACAGAAATTTTACAAGAAGCTTTTACTGAATTTGTCAATACATACCAATAAATAAATAAATTAAATAAATAAATAAATGAATGAATGAATGAATAAATGAATGAATAAATAAATAAATAAAGCATATACTTCATGTGGAGAGACTGCTTCAGAAGCTGCATGGTAAGGGAACAGTGAAGCAAGAAGATGTAGAGAAATCGCTGGTGGAAAGATTACCCAGCATTCTATGCCTATGTTAGCAACAGAGTTGGCAAAACCTTGGGAAAGAGTAATCTCTGGCTTCTGGCTTCTGGCTTCTGGCTTCTAGCTTCAGAAGATGGTGCTGGTGCTTCAAGGCTCTCTTCAGGGAAAGGCCCCAGAGGGACAGAAAGATTTTGAGAAAAGCTGACACATAGAGAAGCTAACATCTTGAGTACGTCCCTATCTCTAGCTTGCTACACTAGGAACTTTGAGTAATTTTTCCTTTGAATGAGAATGAGTATTCCCTCTCACTCTTGGTTAGGCTGAGACATCTCACTGCAGGAAGGTAGGGGGAAAGGAAGGTTGGTTTACTCTCTGTATTATCTGGTATCTTCTCATCTGTATAACATTTGATTTCTGTTTACTATCTGCTTGGATAAAAGGGTTTATTCCCTATTCAATATTTGTGACCATTTGGTGGGAACAGAATAAAGTCTTTGGATATAGTTGGAGCACCCCTTCCCCATTAAAAGTGACCAGGCAAAGTGGCTTGAATCTAAAAATTATTTTTCCTAGACTAACAATATTAAGGAGGTATATTAGTTAGTTAGATAGAAAGATAGACAGATAGATAGACAGACAGACAGACAGACAGACAGACAGACAGACAGACAGACAGACAGATAGATAGATAGATAGATAGATAGATAGATAGATAGATAGATAGATAGATAGATAGATAGATAGGTAGATAGATAGATAGATAGATAGGTAGGTAGATAGGTAGGTAGGTAGGTAGATGACAGACAGGTAGATACAGAGAGAGAGAGAGAGAGAGAGAGAGAGAGAGATCTGTCATTTCAGCTCTGAGGAGATAAGACCAATCTTCTCCCCTCCTAGAAGAAATCAAAGTCTCCCTTGGAAAAGGATTGACAAGATTCCAGAGATAGCTAGTCACATTTAGATCTATGTGGATATGCATATTGTTGTTTGTCCTTCATTTCAAAGAGGACCAATATTATCACAGGATCCTGCACGAATTGGATTTAAGTGAGGCAGGGCTGCCAACAAAATTGTCAGTCACTCTCTTCCAGAGTCATAAAAGTCCAGTGATTAGACAGAAGTCAGGATGACTGGCAATATACATATAACCTAGTTGGGAAATGTATGCACATACACACAAACACACACACACACACACATCTCTACTCTTATTAGCATAAATTCAAGGTACTATGCTATAATAAAAACTTATAGGCACACTGATATATTTTATATAACATAAGATTAAGGCAGGGGGAGAAGCGTTTATTAAGCACCTACTATGTTCCAGGCATTGTACTATGTTCTTTATAAATATTAGCTCATTTAATTCTCACAATTCTAACCTAGAAGAAAAGTGCTATTATTATTTTGACTTTAGAGTTGAGGAAACTAAGTCAGACAGAGGTTAAGTGACTTGCCTAAGGTCAAAGAGTTAATAAGTATCTGAGAACAGATTTGAACTTGGGTTGGGATTTTATTTGGCTGTTTCCCATACCTAAAATATTCTCTCTCCTCTGTTCTGATTACTCATCTCCCTGGATTCCTTTAAGTCCTAACTAAAATTCATCTTTTACTCTGTACTTCCCAACCCCTCTCAACTCTAGTGCTTTCCCTCTGTTAATTATTTCCCATTTATCTCATCTTTCACTTGCCTTGTCTATATTTGTTTGTATGTTGCCTCCTCCATTAAATTGTAAGCCTCTTGAGGACAGGGACTGTCTTTTGCCTCTTTTTATATTCCCAGGACTTAGCACAATGTCTAGCACATATATGTTCTTAATAAATGTTTATTGATTGATTGACTTCAGGCCCAATCTCTTATTAAGAGATAAACAGTTAGTCAAATATTTATTAAACATGTACTATGTGGAAGGCACAGTACTAAGAACTGGGATATTAAAAAAAGCAAAGAGCTCACAATTAAATTAGGGGAGACAACCTATGAACAAGCTACATTTAAGTTACATAGGAAATCATCAAAAGTGGGAAGGCACAAAAATAAAGACATGCTGGGAAGGGCTTCTTGTAGAATGTCAGGTGCAATGAAATACACCTAGGCAACCTAACATTAGGAAATTAGGAAAAACAAGTTAGGATGAAACATAACAGTTCAGTTCATAGTTTCCCAATAAGAAAAATATAACTAAGTAGGAGGAAAGTGCTTTTTAAAAAACACAAAATTTTCCTCAAAAATAAAAATTTAATATTAGTCTACAGAGTTACAGGGTTTTTGGTGTTTTCTTTTTTTAAACAACTTTAAAAAGGAAAAAAAAAAATCCACACAAAAAAGTTGTCATTGGTGAAGTACCCAATTTAACCACCAGGTGGCATTGATGGCTACTATCTGGATCAGGGCTTGTCCCATGCTCATCCTCAGCTGGTCAGAAGCCTTGAGTAAGTATTATTGATAGCTCCAGAGTAAGTGACGTTTGATTTGCTCAGTTCTGTGTCTCTCTAAGGGGGAAGAGTGAAGTCATTGCCAAAGTGTCTGTGGATCTACGGATCTACCCGATTAGAACCTATCACTGAGTGCCTACCCATTGGAATAACCTGACTTCAAATCTTGCTATATTTCAGTGAGCCCTAATTTCAGTGAGCCAAGCCTTAATGGGCTTGGATCTCCACAGAATCACATGCTTGTACTTGGACATTGGATAAAACATTTACTCTTAGCATAGAATTAATAAGTACACAGACAGCACATTATAACAAGAATCCTATACATAAAAAGATAACAAAATGGCCACCAAATGAGCTTTCTGCTCTCCTAAACCTTGGAAGCCCTCCAAGAAACAGAATCAGGCTAGAGCCAGGAGTTCTAGAAAATGTATAGTTTGAATGAAACTTTAAGCATAATTCCTCTCTGCTCCAGCTGTGTCTCTCTCCTCACTTCCTGTTGCCATCTCTAGCCAAATCCCAGCTGATTTGCACAACAGAATGGAGAAGGGGGAAACAGGAGAGGAGCATTACATATAATTGCCAAATCCGGGGTTCATAAGATTTCTCTTCTCAGTCCTTTTCTTTCTTGACTTCTTGATGGTATCTGGCACTGTTGATCACTTCACTTTATCCAGATCCCTCCTCCTCCCTAGATAGAGACATTTCTCTTGCCTGGTTCCACTCCTGTCTGCTCACTCCTTCTAGCTCTCTTTTTCTGGGTCATGATTCAGTGTCCTATGCTTTATGTGTGTCGGTATGCCTCAGGGCTTTCTCCTAGGCCCTATTCTTTCTCCACATTGATTTTGGTGATGTTATCAGCTGCCACGGATCCCACTATGCCCACCATTCAAATGGCTCCCAGATATATATAGCCAACCCTAGTCTCTTTCTCCTGAGTTTCTCTCTCATCACCAATTGCCTAACAGACGTTTTTTTCAAATAAAAATTTTTCATTAAAAAAGGTAAGAAGAAAGACAGTATTATATTTTAAATCATATAAAAATGATGTGAATATTATGAACTTAAACTTTGAGGTTTGGTATTGTACATAGTATCACAAAGGGAAGAAGAAAGTAGTAGATAATTCAGTAGGATTGACAGTGGTATAGGGTTTTTTTTTGGGGGGGGGGGCGGTGAGGCAATTGGGGTTAAGTGTCTTGCCCAGGGTCACACAGCTAGTAAGTGTCAAGTGTCTGAGGTCAGATTTGAACTCAGGTCCCCCTGAATCCAGGGCCGGTGCTCTATCCACTGCGCCACCTAGCTGTTCCCAGTGGTGTGTTTTTTAAAGAAGCTTTTATATTATATCATACACACTGGTGAGACAGAGTTCTTATTTAAAAATAAGTGGAATAGGACTCCCTCCCTCAGAAAAGCTGGTCTAATTTAAGTCATTTTTAGAATACAGGTTGGTGATCTCCAAAAAACCTACAGTTCCTTAATGGACTCAGCGCCACCCTCTCCTACATGAGGCCCTTTCTTGATCCGCTAGCGACTAGTGCTCCCCAACCCTCCTCCCTCACAGAAAATTATTTTGCATTTGTTTCATATACCTAGTGGACATTTTTAAACTTGATATCAGTTAGGCTCTTTAAAATCACAATAAAATTCATTTTTCCCACTAAACCGTACCTTCTTCTCAACTTGTCTGTTTCTGTTGAGGGTATCACTATCCTTCCAGTCACCTGAGTTTAAAACATCAGTTATTCTCTTTTCTTCTCTCTCCTTCACCACCACTAACCTTATCCAATAATTGGCAAAGGACTATCAATACTTCATCCACATCATCTCTTATATCCATTCCCTTCTCTCTACTCATCCAGGCTCTTTCCATTTCTAGCCTAGATTATTATAATAGATGTCCAAATGGTCCCTTGGACTACTGTTTCTCTTCTCTCCGGACTATCCTACACATATGCTAAACTGATATTTCTAAACATGTCTGACTATATAACATTTCCTAGCCCAAGAAGTTCCATCAGTTCTAGGATAAAATGCAAAATCCTCTGTTTGGCATTGAAAGCCCTACACAAATTGGAGTCCAGCACACACTCTATATTCTAGCCAGACCACCTTGTATGCCATTCCCTGTGCATTACCTTCCATGTCCCAAACCTTTGTATAGGCTGTTCCTAATGTCTGCAGGCAGCTAAGTGGCTCAGTGGATATAGAACCACCCCTAGATTCAGTAGTACCTGAGTTCAAATCTGGCCTCAGACGACACTTACTAGCTGTGTGACTCTGGGCAAGTCACTTAACCCCCATTGCCCCGCCAAAAAAAAAAGAAAAAAGAAAGCTCAAGAACCATCTCTGCATGAAACATTTTTTGACACCTCCAAATTTGAGTGTCCTCAAACTACCTTATTTTTAATTGACTTTGCATATATTTGTCTTTACTCACTTTATATTTATGCTTTCTGTCTATTTATGTATGCTTGTTTTCTCTCCCATTGGAATGTAAGGTGAGTAAGGAATGCTTTCTTCTTTGTCCTTGTAAGCACTGAGAACAGTGTTTGACACATAGAAGATAATTAATAAATATTGATTGGTTGATGTATTAGACTCCATAGCTTCCTTCAAGGTTCAACCCAAGTGTTTCTTCTTACAAAAAGTCTATTCTCATCTCCCTAGTGACTTGTGCTCTGCCCTGCAGATTTCTTTATATTTAGAAAACCATTAGGTGACTCTGCAGAGGATGTAGATTAGCTAGTGCTCCCTTATTTTTGTTCTCCCCTTCTAGTTGGGCCAGAGCAGAGTCCTTCTAGATAATGCTCATCTCTGCCCATGAACCTTTCTTTGAATCACTTTGATCACACTCTTTTCCTGGCCTCTTTATCTCTCTCTAGACATGAGAAGGTGGCTCCAGATAACAGAGTTCAAAATGACCTGCTCTAGGAATAAATTTGCTATGACTCACAGCCCCAGAGTAAAAAAAGAAATGTCTGGGCTCTGTTCAGAGTCTCTTTTGGGAGCTTTATGAAATAGTTTTAAAATATAATAACAATTCATGAATGCCCAAATTAGAAAAAAGAAATCCATAATTATTAGCCCGAGATTGGAATCTCTGCTCTATCTTAAATTCTGTATATATTTCAACTTGTCACTGACACATTATATTGTCTCCATCTGTACTCCACCAATATATAAGCATTCAGGACACAACTTTAATGGTCAACCATGAATTTTTATGTTAAAGGAAAGCAAAAACAAGCTAAAAGAACAATTTCAAGCATAGTAAGGAAACAAAATGAAAATGTTCTTCGGGTAACAACCATTCACATCAAGGGAGAAGTTAGAAAGGGACACTCTTATAAAGGTTTCTTTAGGCTTGAGTCTAGCCTTTAAGTAAACCAGAGATTATAGGAAGAGGTGAGGCAATCAAGCATTCAATAAATGGGGGATGGTCAAAGTGCTCCAATGTGGAGGCACAGAGATGAAAGTGACAGTCACTCAGTATACTCAGTCTGAATTCTTTGTCCCATAAAGTGGAGACTGGCTCTGAGGCTGGCCTGCCATGCTTAATCCACTATCCCAGGTGTGTAATTTAAGATTCTAAATGTGGATTCTAATCTGTTCCCCCATTTTGGGGGAAACTGACTAAAAATCACTGATAAAACAAGTTTAGGTTTTTAAGGGTTTATTGGAAAATAGAAAGAAAAAGATTGAGAACAGAATTCTAACAGCCTGGCATTCCTATCTTTCCTCAAATTTCCTGCGAAGTCCTCTGCTGCCACCACCATCAAGTCAGGAAGCCAAAAAGCCCCAGCGCTCTCTGCGCAGGCTCCCTTTCCTCCTTCCTGTCTCCTCCCAGACCATAGGAGGCTCCTCAAGTTGATTGGCTGGTAGCCTTGATAGACAGCACCCATGAGCAAACGTCATTTCCTGACGCCAAGGAAAAGCCACAATGCCTCTGAGGCATTTTCCTCATGGTGGAGCTTTCCCACAGCAAGTCTCCAGTAGATGGCGTCATTCCAATCATTACAGTCCCCCCTTTTGTTCCTCAAGAAACAAAATGTTTCCTTGATGGAACAGTAAAAAGAATATAATAACTATTGCTAACTAATAATATGTGAACAACAATATAGAAAAGGAAGAGAGGAAAGTTTTGTCCAGAGGGGCAATTTTTTTTTTTTTTTCTTCATGAACCGACGCTTTGACATTAGTCTTGCAAAGGGAGGGCCTCTGCATAGGGTACATGTTATAGATGATGTATATTATAACAGAAAGGAGATAGTAAAAACTAACAAAACAAAACAGTTCGTATAGAGTCTCTGATTTCTCTTGTCTTCTCGAAGTGGTAAGATGTCATCAGGAGGAAACTGGATTCTGGTCTGGAAAACTGGATTCTGGACTCTGGTCTGGATTAAAGGGAGAGTGCATTTCTAGCTCCCTTCTCCACCAGAGTCCAGAGGAAAAGAGAGCGAGACCACGCGCCAGTCTCTTCCTTCCTCCTCCCACTAGCCCGCGTCACTTCCTTTTCCAAAGAAAAGACTCCTGGTCTTGCCCTCAAAGACCTTCACTTCATGGGCGGAACTCTTCTACAGTAAGTCTCCAGCAGGTGGTGTCATTCCAATCATTACACAAGACACACACTGAAAAGCTTCTGAAGGGACTTACTTGATGGTCATAACTGGCTCTCTATGCTCTACTCCATCTCCTCATGTTTCTCCTTAGCTGGAGCCAGAAGCCCTGAGTTCAAGTCTAGAATCAGACACTTACTAGCTGTGTGATTTTAGGCAAGTCACTTAACCCTGTTTGCCTAGTTTACTCACTTGTAAAATGGGCAGGAGAAGGGAATGGCAAAAGAAACTCTAGTATCTTTGCCAAGAAAATCCCAAATGGAGTCAAGAAGAGTTGGACACGACTGAAAAATGACTCACCAACAACAACAGTGCAATTCAAACATTTTCTGAAGACCAGTATAACCTCACCCAGCTCTGTCCTAGTCATATAATGACCAGGCTGAGAGACAGTTCTTTAAGCACTGGATTACAAATCCAAAGATCCTTAGCGAAGACCCCAAATGCCTCTTCCATTGCCCACAAAAGAGTGGACCCCTTAAGGACTGGACGTATACATATATGGAATGTGCTTTCAGGGGTTCCAGGAAGACTTAGGTGTGCTTATTTATCTGTGTTCATGTTGTTTGCCCACCCCCCCACCCCCACCCCACCATTGCATGCAATGGGAGGTAAATTCCTTGAGAATAAGAATGGTTTCTTTTTTTGCCTCTGAGATTCTAGCACAGAGCTTGGATATCAATTAACAAGCACTTATTCAATCAATTAATCAATAAACATTTGTTAAATGCCTAGTATGTATCAGTCACTATTCCAAGTGCTAAGAATACAAAGTACAAAGTCCCTGCCTTCATGAAACTTGTATTATATACATTTATAGGTGATTACTATTTAAATCTAATACTAGGTAATTGGAGTAGAAGGTATAGTATCTAGAGAGACTAGGAAAAAACAAATGCAGTAGGTGGCCCTTGAGCCTAGCCTTTAAGTAAACCAGAGATTCTAGGAAGAGGTGAGGTGATCAAGTATTCATGGGGGACACAGAGATGGGAAGTGGTAAGCAAAATGGCTGCACCACAGGGAGTGTGATAGAAGTAATATCTAAAGAATGTAGTAATCAGTCCGGGGTCCATTCTTCTAGAGTTAGGCTGGCTAGATCTCCTCCTCCAGATTATAGGATACCCTTGAGGAGTCAGGGTGTTTTTCTCTAATACCATCAGCTCTAAGCCCATTCTGTTGTATCCTCCCACACTGTTAACTGCCAGTATTTAACTTCCTGTTCCATTTAACCCATTAACATCAATTAGCTGTTACAATGCATTTTATAATACTTTGAAGAAATTAGAAACACAAACATTCCCTCCTTCAAACACCCAGGGAGAGGCACACTCTCCCCTCTACAACATTGGTCCCTAGGGCAAATCAGATCAGTCATAACTTAGTTTCAACCTAGCTTTTGGCCTACCAAGTTCACAGCATAGACCTTGCTATGGCTCAGCTGCCTCTGGGCTGAATCCCAAAGGCCATTTCTTGGGAAAACAAGACTGAATAGGCTGGCTGCTAAATCTGGTACTTTCCTACTCTAGGACCTCCTGCTGGCTCATTCTCCCAATATTTCAAAATTCACAAGGGCATGAAATGGATAGAATGTTGGACTTGGAGTCATCAAGACCTGAGTTCAAATCCTGTCTCAGATATTTATTAAGTACGTGACCTTGAGCAAATCACTTAATGTCAGTGACTTAGTTTTCTCATTCATAAAATAGGGAAAACTCCACCTAACTAACTCCTAGGGTTGTTGTAAGACTCAAATGAGATAAAATATGGAAAGTGCTTTGTAGATCTTAGAGTGCTATATAAATGTGAGCTATGTTATTATTATCATATCACTTTGGCAGTGGTATAGAGGATGTATTGGAATTCAGAGACACTTGAGGCAAGGAGATCAAAAAGGAGGCTATTGCAATAGCTCCTATTGAATTAAGTAATGAAACCCAGGTCCTGATTCCCAGTCTGGTCCTATTTTTTTTCCCTTATGAATGGAGCCCCTACAGCCTCAGTTTCCTCAAAAGCATCATAATATAGTGGAGCATTGTCAAACTCAAAAAAGAAGAAGATTCTAGCAGGTCACATTAACTTAGAAAACCAAAAATGAACATTATCTCTGTTGGTTTATTTTTATTCATTTTGTTAAATAATTCTCAATTGTTGTTTTTATTTATTTATTCATTCATTAAGCCATATATTTATTCATTCATTCATCCATCCATTTATTTATCTATTTATCTATCCATCCATCTGTTTGTTTGTTTATTTATTGGGGCAATGAAGGTTAAGTGACTTGCCCTGGGTCACACAGCTAGTAAGTGTCAAGTGTCTGAGGCCGAATTTGAACTCAGGTCCTCCTGAATCCAGGGCCTGTGCTTTATCCACTGAGCCACCTAGCTGCCCCTATGGTTCAGACAAAGTTTTGTGGTAATTTACAGCCATGGGGTTGGCTCTGCATCTGACTCCTCTCTTATAGTGGATAGAGATGTGGCTTCAAAGCAGTTCTCTTGAGAACTGGGTTTAAGTCCTGCTTCAAATAAATACCCCCTGACCCTGATAAAATCATTATAACTTTTCAGTGCTACAGGTAACTCTATAAGATGCTGACCTGCATCAGTGGACAGTTGTTTTTTTTCACCTGAGAATTCCCTATACCAATGAAATCCCAAGACCAGTCCCTATCCCAATGAATTGAGGTGTCTCAAAGTGGAGAATTGTTTTATTCTCCATCTGCTACAAAGCATCTTGTACCTCTGGGGTAACTGATTTTTAACTTTCTGACATACTGGGGAACATCCGTCCTATTGGTGTGGCATTTCCTCCAGTGGGTGACTTCTGCCCTCATTTTCATTCTGCACCATTCTTGTCCATGTCTTTCTGTACAGAGAAGGATCCACTTGAAAGGCTGGAGGTATTCTGCTGTTGCTTTTAATATTTCATGGACACCCGCACTGTCTTTCAGTTATCCCTTGCTTTCCACAAGAGCACAGGAACTAAATAAAGAGAAATGCATCCCATTTTATTAGTGGCTTCCATCTACTCTGTATGGATCTTGTATGTACCTATTTATTTAGGTGTTGCCTACTCTGTTAGATTTTAAGCTCCATGAGTGCAGGGATTGGTTGTTGGGGTTCTTTCCTTTCTTTTGTATTCCCAGGGCTTAGCACAGTGCCTGGCACCTTGCTGATTGCCTTTTAATTGGTAACTCAGATAAAGGTTTGTTTAATGAATGAATGAATGAATGAATGATGTCAGTGGCAGGGACCAGGCAGAAGACTCAGGGGAGAAGAAGGAGTGCTATTCATAGTGGCCTGTGGTTCACAAAAGCCAAATCCTTTAGCAAATTAAACTGACCCTGGGTCGTGGAGGGACCAATGAGGAAATGAGAGAAAGGTACCAAATTCTCCCTGGCTCCTCCTCAGAATGTTGTGGGTCTTCAGAGATTACCACCAAAGGAAAGAACAGGTCACATTTGTTTGTGCCCAGCCACAGGGCTGTCTCTGACCCAAAACACAACTGAAAGCCAGATTTCCATGTGGGTATCCCACAAAATTACCCATCCATGGAGAGCCTCTATTCATCTGGCTATGAATGCGACCTTTTCACAGACTTGCTCAGGAACCAGGAGGTAAAATTCTGGATTGGGCAGAAAGTTAATTTGGGGGTTCAGAAGACTCAAGCTCCTGTTTCTGTGGGTGCAAGGACTGTGTACTCAGATCCTCCAAGAGAAACCTGTCCCTTTATATTCAGATCCAGTAAGAATGTTTAAACAGTTTACATCTCACTGGCTAAACCTTTTGACTTGTAAACGCAGAGAAAAGGGTAGCTTTATTTACCCAGGTTCAGGGCAACAGAACTTTTTTATGTCAACAGATTTATAGAATGTGCATTTGTACTGAGCAGCAGATGAGCTGTTTACAGTAACCTTGAGTCGACAGGGCTTATCTTGTATTTACACAAGAAGTGCAAAAGAGAAAGGAGATTCTAGTTTTCTTTCCAATGTTTAAAATACTTCTCTTCCTGTCTTAAATAAAGGATGAACTTGAAACGCTCCCAGCAAAACCAGGCCACTTTCACACTGGGCACCCAAGGTTCCTCTGCACTCAAAGGGGGTGTAGATTCCTTCCACCCGCCCTTAGAGCAAAGAAATGGCAGAATCCCAAGACCCTCTGAAAGAAGCTTGTGAGGGCCTGTGGAGAAGCTTGAATTCTCAGTAAGGGATTTCCCTTCCACCTAGATGTCAAAGAAGTAGGGGCAATTACTCAGAATGGGTGATGTGCAGGAGGCCACTCAGCCCTATGCATTCTGACCATGCCATCACAGCAGGGAGGCATCAGGGAACGGAGAAGATTCTTTCCAAGTCCGTTTTCTGCACTTGCGAGGAGTGGAAAGAGAGGAAGAGGATACCGTCTGATTCATGCTTACGCCCATGGGGGAGGGCAAGATTGGGAGCAGCCTGGTGATGGGCTTCTACTCAATTTAATTCAACTAGCATTTATCAAGTGCCTATCCTGTGCCAGGCATGCAAAGACAAAAACACAACTGACCCTGCCCTCCAAGATCTAGCTTGCTATTTTTGCCACCATTACATATTAATCGGGTATGCCATTATCCCCACAAGTTAACCCAGCTCTGCCTTCTATCCATATGCCCAAAAGTATTCACTGGGATCAGACGACCGACCAACACAGGAGTCTCTTTTCTAACTCATCCTGTGTGCCACCTTCAAATCAATCTTCTGCATTTATCAAGGCACTCCCGTACTAAACAATCCACTTCCTATAAGATAAAACTCTAGTGTTTCCTGACATTCAATGCCTTCTCAGGTTCCATCCCTGCCCCATCTCATCTGTCAGTACTCCCAAATACTGAATATTCTATAGAATTTTGACAATAGAAGGGATCTTAGAAGGGAAATTAGAACTCGTTTACTTCAGCCCAGTAGAATATAAGCTCCTTGATAAATGGGGATGATTTTTTATTAGTCTTCATGCCTCTAGTGCCTGACACATTTTGGAAAGAGAGAGAATGACTGGACCTATGATTTCATCGATGTTAGAGAGCTTTCCAGTGAGGAAAACCCATCCTCTCCATGAAGATCCACATCTATAATGGGTCACTGAGTAGTTGATTGACTTCCCCAGGGTAATATAGGTCAGAGGCAGGACTGAAATGCAGATTGTCCTGACTCTGAGGCCAGCTCCCCATCCACTATACCTCCATGCCTGGCATAGAGTAGGTACCTCATAAATACTTGTTGAATAAATGAATGGTTTTTACAGATGAAGAAATTGATTCCTAAAAAGTTAAATGATTTGTGTAAGGTCCCACATGTAGTTAGCAAGAGCCAAGACTGGGACTAGAGTCGCCTGGCTCCCATTCCAGTAGCCTTTTGCACTGAAGTCCCCTGTATACTATGAATCCTATTACAGCTCCATTAGTCTATTCACTTCCCTGCAGATACAGTACATATGAATTCTCTGTCCTGTGCTTTTGTTCATACCTGGCTGACATACCCTGGCACCTCCTACCCACAGAATCCAATTTTACACATTGGCAGTACCCTGTTCAAATATCACCTCCTCTTTGGAGTCTTCCTGATCACTAAGGCTGTATTGATGTCTTCCCTTCTCTGAAGTTCCACATTGCTTTTCATATCACTTAAGCTTCATTCCTAACCAATTCAATTAAGTGATTTAATCCAAGTAGCCACTATGAGTAAGACACTGTGTTAGGCACTGTGGGGAGAGACAGATAGACAGGTGGTGCTTGAGCTGAATCTTAAAAGAAACTAGAGGGGCAACTAGGTGGCGGGGTGGATAAAACACTGGCCCTAGATTCAGGAAGACCTGAGTTCAAATTCACTTGACACTTACTAGCTGTGTGACCCTGGGCAAGTCACTTAACCTCATTGCCCAGTGAAAGAAGGAAAAAAAAGAAAAGAGAAAGACCACTTTCTCAGTTAGGGATTTCCCTTCTACCTAGATGTCAAAGAAGTAGGGGCAATTACTCAGAATGGGCGATGTGCAGGAAGCCACTCAGTGCTGTGCATTCTGACCATGCCATCACAGTGGGGAGGCAGCAGGGAAAGAAAGAAATAAAGAGAGAGAGAGAGAGAGAGAGAGAGAGAGAGAGAGAGAGAGAGAGAGAGAGAGAGAGAGAGAGAGAGAAGAAAGAAGAAAGAAAGAAAGAAAGAAAGAAAGAAAGAAAGAAAGAAAGAAAGAAAGAAAGAAAGAAAGAAAGAAAGAAAGAAAGAAAGAAAGAAAGAAAGAAAGAAACTAGACATTCTAGAGAGGCCAAGCGTGGGAACACATCCCTAACATGAGGGAGAACTGGTAAAAAGGCCTGGAGGTAGGAAACCGGCCACTATGTAAAAAGGATAGTGAAAAGGCCAGTTTGACAGAATTAGAGAATATGAAAATATAACAAGAATAAGGTTGGAATAGGAGGCAGGAGTCAGATCATGAAAGGTTTTGTTTTGGTTTTGTTTTGGTTTGGGGGTTGGTTTTTTTGTTTGTTTTTTTTGGTGGGCAATGAGGGTTAAGTGACTTGCCCAGGGTCACACAGCTAGTGTCAAGTGTTTAGGCTAGATATGAACTCAGTTCCTCCTGAATCCAGGGTTGGTGCTTTATCCACTGTGCCATCTAGCTGCCCCCCTTGAAACGTTTTAAACGCCTTTAAATATCTGATCCTAGACATGCTTAGACATCTTCCTCCATTCAAGACATTTCTTATCATGGATTTAGAGTCAAGAAGGATCCTTAAAGATTATCTGTTCCAATCTCTTCATTTTACAGCCCAGAGAGATGATAGGCAGGCAGGTAAGAAGCGGAAGCAACAGAATTCAAATCCAAATCCTTTGTTTGTTCCAATACACTGTGATATATTAGGGAATGCTGAGTACTTTAAAATGTTGTGTTTGGTTTGGTTTGGCTTAATTGAGCAAAGACAGGAGAGCAGCACACCCCACATACACACACACACACACACACACACACACACACACACACACATACACATACCACATTAAAAGACCACCCACAGAAAACCTGTCCTTAGCACATGCCTATTGATTGTGGCCAAACTAGCCGCACCCTACACATGATCCTGGTTGGTTTTATTTCTCAATACATATTGCACCCCTGAAAAAAGCTTGGGTCATACACTTCTGAGGCATGAGGACTTGCACTCTATCTAGAACAGAAGAGCAGGCCTCATTTTCTAAATGGTAGGGTGATGGAGCCAAGTTTCGGAGGCTGGTTGGTTGAGTTCCAGGGGGGCCTTGTGGGTTTTGTTAAGATTAATCTGACCCAGGGACTTTGCTGCCATTGGCAATAGACCTCAAGGACATAATCCAATATGGTCCCGGCTCTTCTGGGATTTATCCCCAAGTGTTCCCAGCTTCAAACATATTACCAGTCCTATAGTGATTCCATTTGGTATATTCCTCTTCTCCTCAATCAAGTAAGTGGGAATATACTGCTTATGCCTATCCCCCAAGCTAGGTATCAAGCGGATAGGTAGTATACTGGCTGACTTGTTAGACTTGAAATCAGGAAGACTTGAATTCATATCTTGCCTGGGTCACTTACTAGTTATGTGACCCTGAGCAAGTCACTTAACCTCTCTTAGGTTCAGTTTCCTCACCTGTAAAATGGGAATAATGATAGTACCTACCTTGCAGGATTATAAGGATCAAACGAGACAACATATGTTTTGCAAACCTCAATGTGCTATATAAATGGTGGGAAGAGGAGGAGGAGGAGGACAGATAATAGCTACAGTGAAAGAAAACTATCAGTTGAGATAGCTTAAGGCTATGGGTTTATAAATACCATTCTTTAATTTTGCCTCCAGTGAGCTTGTGGCTCACATCTATATGCTACACACAAATGCCCAAAGTTTAGACAATAAGCAAGATGAACCAGAAGAGGCAAATAAGGAGGCAAATTTGACAGTATAAGTAACACTGAAACCTGTCGCTCTGGACAAGCATATCTGTCTTATTCAAAAGAAAGAGGATTGGGGCAGCTAGGTGGTGCAATGGATAGGGCACTTGCCCTGGATTCAGGAGGGCCTGAGTTCAGGTCTGACCTCAGAGACTTGGCACTTAATAGCTGTGGGACCTTGGGGAAGTCACTTTACCCTCATTGCCTCACAAAAAAATAACAATTTTTAAATATGTTTTAAAAGAAAGAGGATAGAATATTACAGTATGTTGTGATTGTAATGCCATGGGAAAATTTTCAGGAGATTGAGGGAACAAGTTTGGTGGAGAACAGTTGGGTAAAGATCAATGGAAGGAAAAACAGAAAGGATTTTTTTCTGTTCTTTTCTTTTGAGTACAGAAGGTAGAAGCAAAGGCATGTAACAAAGGATGAAGGAAAATTCATGGCATAGTCTTGTAAGAAGAAAAAAGTCCTGTAGAAATTCTAAGGCTCAGGATAAGTTAAATCTGGTAAGAAAAGCTAAGGAAGACAAAAAGGGAGGTTTATGGTTATGTTAAGGGGGAAAAGGAAGATCAAAGATGACTGGAGCCTAGGATAGAAGGGACAAGAATAAATGATAACAGAGAAAAGATAGAACTGCTCAAATCTTTTTAACTTGTTTTCTCTGCCAAGAGAAACTCAAATCTTTTTAACTTGTTTTCTCTGACTGACCTTTGGATCAAAAAGGATAAAAGAATAAGGGCTAGTAGAGTGAGTTGATAACAATAAAAAATAGATAGTCAAGCCCCTAACTTTATGAATTCTAGTCACCTGACTCAGATGAATTGCCTAATTGGGTATTGAAAAACACTAAGGTATATTTGCTAAGTCACTCTCAGTGATAATTGAAAGAATGTGGAGAACATGAGAGGTGCCACAGGACCCAAGAAGGACAAATGTCTGGCTGTGCTGGAAAAGGAAGAGAATTGCATCAGCAAATTATGGGTTATTGAGCTCAACTTGATTCCTGGCAAAATCCAAGAATGTATAATTAAAGAGATGGGTAGAAAGTTTCTAGAAAAGGAAATGGTTGACACAAAAACCCAGCATGATTGTGGCAAGATTACAACATGACAAACTAACCTTATTTTCTTTTTTGATGGTATTACTTAACTGGTAGGTCAGATAAATGTCATGGATATAATTGACACAGATTTTTAACAAAACATCTACTGGATAACTATGTTAAAGATGGAGAGATTCTATCTAGAAAATAGTATAGGTAGGTGAATTGAGAATCAGTTGAATGGCTGGAATTTTCATTATCTTGGAAGGTCATCAGTGGAATGTCTCAAGGATCTGTGATTTGACTTAGACTGCTTAACATTTTTATCCCTCACTTGAATAAAAATCTAGTTGACATACTTAGCAACTTTGCCAGTGACACAGCAAAGAATCATAGTTAGCACAGGGAGTGAGTTAGGATCCTAAAAAGTCATGACAAACTAAAACATCATACTGACTTAAATAAATGTAATTGGTATGAAACTTTGGTACAAAAAATAACATTTTACAAGTATGAAATAGGGAAGACTTGATTAGACAGCCATTTAGCTGGAAAAACCTGGGGATTTTAATCAATTGAGTCAAAAGTGATATGGCAGACATAAAATTTAATCTGATCTCCATCCCCAAAAAAGAGAAAAAGACCTATTTGTACAAAAATATAGCAGCTCTTTTTTTTGTGGTGGCTAAGAATTGGAAATCAAAGGAATGCCCATCAATAGGGGAATGGCTAAACAAGCTGTGGTATATGATGGTGATGGAATATTATGGTGCTATAAGAAATGACAAGCAGGATGATTTCAGAAAGGCCTGGAAACACTTATATGAACTGATGTAACGTGAGCAACACCAAGAGAACATCGTACACAGAGACAGCAATATTATTTGATGAAGAGCTGTGAATAACAACTATTCACAACAATACAATGATCCAAGACAATCCCAAAAGAATATTGATGAAACATACAATCCACCTTCAAAGAAAGAACTGATATTGATGGAACAGACTGAAGCAAGCTATTTTTTTACTTTTATTTTTTTAAATCAAGTTTTCTTGTACAAAATGACAAATATGGTGATGTTTTACATAGTCCTACATGTATAACCCATATCTGATTGTTTGCCAGCTCAGGGAGGGGTGACAGAAGGGAGGGAAAGAGGGATAAAAATTGTAACCCAAAACTACAAATAAAAATGTTTATTTTTAATAAATAAATAGATTTTTAAAAAGTTAATCTGATCTCTTCCTTTAAGAGAGTAATAGCTTCCAGAAATGTCACATCTTACTGATTCCACATCCACAACATCTATCAGGTGTCCCCATATTTTTTCCCACGACAATGGGGGTTAAGTGATTTGCCCAGGGTCACACAGCTGGTAAGTGTCAAGTGTCTGAAGCTACATTTGAACTCAGGTCCTCCTGAATCCGGGGCCAGTGCTTTATCCACTGCGCTACCTAGCTGTCCTAGGTGTCCCCATATTTGTTTCCACTCACAGGGCCACCAACCTTGTTCAAGACTGCATTTCTTCTTACCTGGGCTACTTGCAAATAGCCTCCTAATTGTCTCCCCTCCCTCAGTTTTTCCCCTCCTCAAAATATCATCCCCACATCCTGTTAAGGTGATAGCCCTGAAGCCCAAATCATGTCACTACCCTGCCCCCAAAGCCCCAATGGCTTCCTTTTGTTTCTAAGGTAAAATACAAGCTCTTCTGTTCACCATTTAAAATCTCTTATAATCTGACAGCAGACTGTGCCTTCCTGGGACAATTAAACATTCTATTCCTCTCTACTATTCCTGTACATAATATTCCATCTCCTATATCTGGAAGACACTCAATCCTCACTTCTACCTCTCAGAATCACTTGTTTTCTTCAAGATTCAGCTCCATACCACCCCCTATATCAAAATCATTCCTGATTTGCCCAGGAGTTAGTGCCTTCCAACCTCCCTATTCCACCCCACCCTGATATTGCTTCATTACTTTGTGTTTATTTAGTTCGATTTTGTATGAAGATTTCTATGTACATTTTTCCTCTTAAGTAAAATAGAATCTCCTTGCAGGCAGGCACTGTTTAACTTTTGTCTTTGCATCCCTACTGCCTAGCATTGTACTTGGCATACAGCAATGTTTAATAAATACTTATTGAATGAATGAATGAATGAATGAGCAAATGAATAAGACTATAGTTCCACTGTTCTCTACCCTGGTCAGACCACATCTGTTTTATTGTGTTTCATTCTGGGAACCAGAGTTTAATAAGTATGATGAAAACTGGAAAGTGTACAGAGAAGGGAAAACAGATTGGGGAAGGTTTTGAATTCATGCCATATGAGGATAAACTGAAGTCATTAGGGATGTTTAACCTGGAGAAGAAAAGACTCGGGGGACATATGATGGCTGTCTTCAGTAGTCAGTCAATGGCATTTACCAAGCAGTCCCTATATGCCAGGCATATAATACTGCTCTTTGGCCCCAGAAGAAAGAACCAGAAGTAATAAGTGGAAATTGCAAAGAAGCACATTCAGGATTGACAGGGAAATACTTCCTAATGTAACATGATATTGGGAGACACCCATGTCTTTTGGCAGTCCAAAATTTCATGATGTGTCTCCATTGAACCCATGGAAGATTTAGCTCCTCCTATTTCCTAAAAGAAGGGGAACAGATTCGTTTTTTGAGCTTCAAAAAAGCAAGAATGTCCGAAGACCTTGTAAGTTCTAGGAGAGGATATTAATTCATATTCCTCTATAACTTTAGCCTCACTTCCTCCAAGGAGTCTGTCTTGACTACTCCCATTTGGCTGTGACTCTACCTCCTTTGGAACCCCTAAGTACTTTTGTACACCATTGATACTTTTTTTATCCTCATGCTCCTTGATATCTTTCTAGTATTTGACACTTGCCTTCCCCTTCCCTGTAAATACTCTCTCTCTTCTCTTGGTTTCAGAAATAACAATCTCCTCATTTTCTTCCTATATCTATAGCCACTCTGTCTCCTTTTCTCTCTTCATCCTCTTTTCAAACCATCCAGCGCCTATTGCCCAATCTATACACTCTCTCTTTTTTCAGTCATATACAACTCTCTGTGACCCCATTTGTTTGTTTGTTTTTTTCACAAAGATACCATAGTAGTTTCTCATCTCCTTCTCTAGCTCATTTTATAGATGATGAAGCTGAGGCAAACAAGGTTAAGTGACTTGCCCAGGGTCACACAGCTACTGAGTGTATGTGACCTCACAGGTACACAGAATCTCCCTGTTGAAAGGGTCTTCAACATAATTGAATCTGAATCCCCTCTGTAATATACCTGAGAAGAAAATATCCAGTTTTTACCCAAAAACTTCCAGTCAGGGGGAATACATGACTTTCCAAGGCAACCCATTGCACATTTGGATAGCCCTAATTATTAAGAAGTCTATTGTTGGGGCTTTTTTGTTTAGTTTGCTTTGTCTTGTTTTATCCTCTGTAGCCTTAAGCATATATTTAACTATGAATTTCTACTCATCGCTACTGATTCTGACTCTATGACCAAGAAAAACAAATCTAATCTGTCTTTTACTTGGCAGTCTTCAAATAATTAAGCATAGCCCATGAAGTCCCCACTTAATATTCTGTTCCCCAAGCTAAACATCTCTAATTCCCATGGAAGATATTCATTGATGTGACCTGGAGAACTTTCACTATCTTAGAGATATCATCTTGATGCTTTTCGGCTTATTCATCTACTTTCTCTAATGTGCGAGCCAGAACTGAACTCCATAGTCCATATCTGGTCAGATCAGCATGTGTCATCCTACCCTCTCACTCTGCTCACTACATGCCCTTACTTCTATGAGTGAAGATACCATATACTGTCAAAATTTGTATCTTATCCAATACCCAGTACAGTGTAGGCAGGCATTTTATATTTCTGTAGTGTCATGCTCAGGCATGTCCTCCGAGAGCCAGGGACTAACACAGGCCCTTAGAAGCCTGAACCAAATTCTGATGCTCTCAGGGAGACCCTTTATCATAGGAAAAGTGAGCCAAATTTTGGTATTTTAAAAAAATGTATATGGGGAAATGAACTGAAGAGATTTCAGAGTGAAGTGTTCAAGATTGAACCTTATCTGTGTGTAAGATAAATGTTTAAGAAATGAGTCACGTTGCATTCAATAGGGTTAATTTTTTTAAAAGGTATTCACAGGGGCAGCTAGATGGCGCAGTGGATAGAGCACCGGCCCTGGAGTCAGGAGTACCTGAGTTCAAGTCTGGCCTCAGACACTTAACACTTACTGGCTGTGTGACCCTGGGCAAGTCACTTAACCCCAATTGCCTCACTAAAAAAAAAAAATGGTATTCACAGCTTGAAGAATATTTGATTTGGCAACAACAGATCTGTGTTTGAAATAAAGTTTTGATCCTTAGTAGAGGTATGTCCCTAGATGAGATAGTTAAATCTCTCTGTGCCTCAGTTTCCTCATTTATAAAATGAAGATAAGAATGTGACTTTAGTAGATAAAAAGCTAGATTTGGATTCAATCAGTTAGTCAGTCAATAAACATCCATTAAGTGTTCACTATGTGCCAGGTACTGTAATGAGCACTTGGGAAACAAAGTCCCTGACCTCTACTGGGGGAGGCAAACATGCAGAAAAATGTAAATATATGATTAAGTACTCAGATGATAGGAGATTGTAAGGAAGACTGAAAAGATAGAAAGGGGCCAGATTAGAAAGGACTTTGATCCTGGAGGGAACAGAAAGTCATCGGAATTTATGGAGTAAGTGGGAAGGAAGGGGAGGAAGGAATGTGTGACCTATTCCTTAAGAAAATCACTTTGGCAAATTGAAATGGGGTAGAGGCTTGAGGCAAGAAGAACAAGCAGAAAGCTGTGAGGGAGGAACTATAAGTATTAATTTTTTTTTGCAGGGAAGGAGGGTCAAATTATAATTTCATCACTGTAGAAACATCTATATGGCCAAACAGATCAAGTCTCTTACCTATTCTACATGACAGTCCTTCAAATATTCAAAGATAATTATCATGTTTTCCCCTAAGTTTAATCTTGCCCCAGGGTTACACATTCATAGTTCCTCTAGCTTTGGAGCCCATAGTTCTCTCTCCTAAACCATGCTGCCTCCCCCCTTTCTGACACCTCAAGGGACTTTTAAATAGGTAAGCCTTCTCCCATCCAACTTAGTCCTTCCTTTGAGTGAAGCAACCTTCCCTGGTCAGTGATTCAGGCTGAGATATAGGAAATCAGAGGGGAGAGCTTTCAGAAGCTTGACATCTTCTATTTCTTTCTTTTAGTCCAACCCGTCACCTAAAACAGGGCGCTGCAAACACTAGACTAATGTTTGTTGACTATTGAATGAAAAGAGGGTAGATTCAAGAAGTTGTAAAAACAGTCTCAAACAAATTGCTTTCTCTTTCTTCTCTTGATAATATTTGCACTTCTTCCCTTCCTGGCACACAGTAAGCACTTAATAAATACTTGTTGACTGACATTCCAGGGCTGTCGTGAGGCAAAACCTTTGAAAGCCTGAAGACAGTCTTAAAATGAGCATCATGAAAATACATAAATGTTACTACTGCTTAGAATGACTTAAGGGAGAAATCCTCAGTCTTAGAGTTAGAACTAGTCCTCCCTCTCTCTGGACCTTCCTCCTCTATAAAATGGAGTTAATAATATCAGGGTCGAGCCTCTGGCTTTCAAAGCCCTTCATAACCTGGAAGGAACCTTTCTGGTCTCCTCACCCTTTACTCTCTTCCATGAAACTCTTAATTTAATCATTTTAGTCTTCTTGTTCCTTTCATAAAACACTCCATCTCTTAACTCCAAGAATTTTCATTTGCTGTGCCACTCTTCCCCCCCCCCCCCCGCCCCGCCCCAGTCCATGCCTGGAACATTATCCATCTTCATCTCTGCCTCTAAACTTCCCTGATTTACAACTACAAGTCCCAGCTGAAAATCCACATTCTGCAATAAGTCTTTCCAGGTCTTTTTTAATCTTAGTGCCTTCCCTCTGATAATACCCTCAATTTTATCTATCTATACATAGTTTTTCGCATGTTGTCTCTCCCACTGTTCTGTGAAGCTTTGTGTAATTCAATAAAAATATTGAAATCCTCATGGAAAACAGCTCTGGGACTATTCTGATAATGATTATTATCATCTCATCCTTTTTTGCATCATTATGCTGGGGTTCAGATTGAAATATTATTGTTATAGAAAATCATTCTTCTCATATTTTTCTGTGGGATTCAGATAGAAATATTCTGGAAAATCAATAATAATAATAACAGTAGCTAATATTTATACAGCATTTGTGGGTTTGCAAAGCACTTTAGAAATAGAGGGTATCCCAAAGGCCTTAGAGTACTTGTAAGATATTAATGCTTAATAGCTTAAATATTAACATTAAAAATTAAAACTTAATCATTTTAATGTCTTACGATAGCACTAAGACTTTTAGAATGCCCTGAATTATCTCATTTGATTTGATTATTACAACATCCATGTGAGGTAGGTGCTATTATTGGCCTCATTATTAGCCAAAGGAGGTTAAGTGACCTGCCCAGGTGACACCATTGGTAAGAGTCTGAAACAGAATTGAAACTCAAGTCTTCATGACTCCCATTTTAGTGCTCTGTCCACTATGCTACCTAACTTCCTTAGTCACCATCCTGCTGTAATTATCTTATATTTAATGTTCTGTGGATTAATGGACTAATGGATTAGGTAATGCACAAGTAGATAAAATGAGTGGGGTTTTTGTAGGTGAATAAAAGTGTCATAATTTAAGCTACTCCCATGGAAATTTATTAAAAGCATACTTGGTACAAATCTAATAACAATCAGGATGATGGGGATAATATCCTCTTCTCATATAACTCAGATATCTGTTAAGTCTCTATATTTTGGAAGCCTTTGAATCCATGTAGGTTGTATATTAGGAATATTTGGTGTTGTTTCATCTATTTAAATGTTATGCTTAAGTTTTTGAGGATTAACCTTTTGTGTGGGCAATTGTGGGCAACATTTCAGTTTGGGTCAATATTCTGATTCCATTATAATTAATTGGTTAAATTCTCTGGGCTATTTTTAGGTCAGTATTTATAGAATGGGCATTTGTCATCTGCCTATCAGTGAAAGATAGTTAAGTTTCTGATGTATTATTGAAACTCTTAAGTCAGGTCTTCTAAGATAATCACAACTTTTTACATGCTGTGAAGATGTGTTGCTTGGCTGCCACCATTTTCTTGCATTAGCTGCATTTATTACTAAGCCCCAGCTCCTTCAAAACAACCTTTCTGTACTTTATAGTGGTAATGGCTTGGTCCTGAGTCACCATCATAAACCACAGAGTGGTTTCTGTGAACCATTTCAATTCTTGTCGAATGGGCAGGTTAGTTTCACCCAAAGTATTCAGACAGGTGAATCCCAAATTTAGTTTAGAGATAGAATTAGGGTTGAGGGAAATACCCTTTCTGTCAGTGTCCCATGAGGAAGATTTATATTCCTTGGCTTATTGATGACAATGAAGGACTAGAATGACCTGGAAAATTTGAATTAAAAATTAAGTGAGGGGGGCAGCTAGGTGGTGCAGTGGATAGAGCACCAGCCCTGGAGTCAGGAGTACCTGAGTTCAAATTCGGCCTCAGACACTTAATACTTACTAGCTGTGTGACCCTGGGCAAGTCACTTAACCCCAATTGCCTCACTAAAAAAAAAAAAAAAAAAAAAAAAAAAACAATTTAAGTGAGGAATCATAAGCACCATCCAGTTTGGGACTAGGTAGTTTTCTTTCATAAACATTTCTAAAGGAACTTCAAAGTATCAATTTTGGGGTTGTTTTGTTCTGTTTGTTTTTAAAGCATTAGATTTGACTTAGAGAATTTCTAATCAAATCCCAGCTCTTTCACTTACTAATTGGGTGACCCTGGGAAAGTCATTTACCCTCTCTAGGTCTCAATATTTCCTGTAACTTGTGATATGAAAAAGGACTAGCTATTCAGAGTTCTAAATAGACTGAGCTTCGATTATCCTTATAGGCACTAGAAGTCTGGGGTTGTATGTCATCAGTATGAATAAATGGGCAAAGTCAAGTATGGTAATAATAATGATAGGAGGCACTAGGTGGCTCAGAATACTGTGTCTGGAGTCAGCAAAACTGAGTTCAAATCTGGCCTCTAACTTGCTAACTTCATGACCCTGGGTAAATCATTTAACTTCTGTTTGCTTTAATCCACTGGAGAAGGAAATGGAAACCACTCCAGTATCTTTGCCAAGAAAACTCCATGGAGAGTATTGACATTCCATGGTCCATGGGTCACAAAGAATTGGGACATGACTGACCAGCAAAATAATAATAACAGTGGCAGTGCTGATTTCTATAGCATTTTAAAGTTAATAATTTTTTTACTAAAATAAGGTCAAAATGGGTACGTGATTTACACATAAAGGGTGAGACCATAAGTAAATTAAAAGAGCATTGAATCGCTTATCTGTCAGATTTATGGACCAAAGAAGATAAGAAGAGAATTACAAAATATAAAATAGATAATTTCAATTATATAAAATTAAGATTTTGCATAAACAAAACCAATGCAACCAAAATTATAAGGAAAGCAGAAAACTGGGGGAAAATTTTGAAACAAGTATCTCTCATAAAGACCTAATTTCTCAAATATATAATGAAGTGAGCCATTCTCCAATTGATATGAACAGGCAGTTTTCAGAAAATAAATCAAAACTATCTATAGTCATATGAAAAAATGCTCTTAATCACTATTGATCAGAGAAATGTAAATTAAAACAACTCTGAGATACCACCTTATAAGTATGAGAGTGGCATATATATATATATATATATATATATATATATATATATGTGTGTGTGTGTGTGTGTGTGTGTGTGTGTGTGTGTGTGTATATATGTATATATATATATTTTTTAAAGGAAAATGTTGGATGTTAGAGCAGATGTGGGAAAACTGGGATGCTAACCCACTATTGTTGGAGTTGTGAACTGATCCAACCATTCTGGAGAGAAATTTGGAAGTATGTCCAAAGGCCTATAAAACTGTATATATCCTTTGATCCAGCAATACCACTGCTAGGTTTATATCCCAAAAAGATCATAAAAAGAAGAAAAAGACCTATTTGTACAAAAATATTTCTAGCAGCTCTTTTTGTGGTGACTAAAGAGTTGGAAATCAAGGGAATGCCCATCAATTGGGGAATGGCTAAACAAGCAGTGGTATATGATTGTAATGGAATATTATTGTGCTATATGAAACAAGCAGGATGATTTCAGGAAGACCCGAAAAGACTTATATGAAATCATGTATAGTGAAGTGAGCAGAACCGGGAAAACATCATGCACAGTGAAGCAATATTGTTTGATGAAGAACTGTGAATGACAAGCATTCTCAGCAATATAATGATCCAAGAAAATCCCAAAGGACTTATGATGAAGCATACTATCCACCTCCAAAGAAAGAACTGGCAGCAATTATGATTTCAGACAAAGCAAAAGCAAAAACAGATCTAGTTAAAAGAGATAAAGAAGGAAACTATATTTTGCCGAAACGTACCATGGACAATGAAATCATATAAGTCCTTAACATATATGCACCAAATGGTATGGCATCTAAATTTTTGAAGAAGTTGAATGAGTTGAAAAATCTCCAGGACAAGATGGATTCACAAGTTAATTCTACCAAACTTTTAAAGAACAATGAATCCCAATACTATATAAATTATTTGAAAAAATAAGTGCTTCAAAAAAGCCTGGAAATAGATGTATGAAATGATGTATTTGGAACTGAGCAGAACCAAGAGAACATTGTACACAGAGATAGTAATATTGTTCAATGAAGAATGACTCAACTGTTCTCAGCAATACAATGATTCAAGACAATCCAAGACAAAAAGGGAAGCATACTATCCACCTCCAGGGAAAGAACTGATATTGATGGAACAAATTGAAGCATGCTATTTTTCACATTCTTTCATTAAGTGACAAATATGGTGATGTTTTGCATGATCATATATATATGGCCTGTATCAGATTGTTTGATGACTCAGGCAGGGGAGAGGGAAGGGAGGGAAGGAGGGACAGAGATTGGAAAAAAAAACCATAAATAAAAATGTTTAATCTGGAAAGGAGGGAGAGGGGTGTGCTGGTAAGGGTACAGGAGGCATATATGTATTTATATACACACACATAAATATATATGTTGTGCATTTATGAGTTATTTAGGTCTTATTTATATAGTAATTATATTTAAACAAATTTGTCATCTAAATTATTTATATAAATTGATATGTATGTTATTTATAAAACAGTTTTTTAAGGATTTAAAATACTAATTTATATATATTAGACTATATCTAGGTATGTCTACATGTAATAATGTAAAAAATTTACATTATATATGTCATATATGTGTGTGTATTATATCTGTTTGATATATGTATGAAATATAATCATATATCACAAATAAAATAATTTTTTAAAAAAGAACTGATATTAATTGAACACACTAAAGCATGCTATTTTTCACTTTGTTTCATGTTTTTCATTTATCCAAGTTTTTTTATAAAAAATGACTAATATGGTAATGTTTTACATAATTGCACAGGTATAATCTATATCTGCTTACTGTCTCAGGGATGGGAAAGGGGAGGGAGGATAAGAGAGATAGAGGGATAGAATTTAAAACTCAAAATTTTAAATAAAAATGTTTTATTTTAAAAATAAAGTATTTTGGGGCAGCTAGGTGGTACAGTGGATAAAAGCACCGGCCCTGGATCCAGGAGTACCCGAGTTCAAATCTGGCCTCAGACACTTGACACTTACTAGCTGTGTGATCCTGGGCAAGTCACTTAACCCCCATTGCCCCACAAAAAATAATAATAATAATAAAGTATTTTTCTCACAACAATCATATGAGATAGGAAATGTAAGGATTATGACCACCATTTTTAAATTGAGGAAACTGAGATAGAGAGATCAAGGCCCTCATCTAGGGACACACAGATAGTATGTTTCAGAATGAGGCTTGGGGAAAAGATTTCCTGAGTCCACAATCAATCCCTCTTTCTACTATACTATTCTGCCACCTTGCTATTTTCAATAAGAAAATTGACATATATTTCTACAGTGCTTTAGTTCCCCTATCTTCAAGATTCACTCAAATCTCATCTTCCATAGGAAGCTGTTCTCAGTCCCACTAGCTGCTAGTGCCTTACCTATGAGGATATTTCCCATCTTATCTGTATGCTTAAATATACCTAGTTAATTCCATATCTCTCCTTTTAAAATACAATTCCTTGAGGGTAGGAACTGTTTGTTTTTCCCTTTTTTTTTTTTTTTTAGTGAGGCAATTGGGGTTAAGTGACTTGCCCAGGGTCACACAGCCAGTAAGTGTTAAGTGTCTGAGGCCGGATTTGAACTCAGGTACTCCTGACTCCAGGGCGGGTCCTTTATCCACTGCGCCACCTAGCTGCCCCTGTTTTTCCTTTTTTTTTTTTTTTTACATTATAGAAATCTTTATTAGATAATAACTCTTGCAGAAGAAAACAGCAAATTTTTTATTTCAATATGGTGTCATCTCGGGCTTCTTCCAATTGCTGCTGAACCCTCCTCATCTCTTCTTCCTTCTTTTTCTGCTCGGCCGCTAGCTTCCGTTCTTTTTCTTCCCGGGGCTTTAGGTAAGCATAGAACTTCGATCCGTAGGCTACACCCAAGAGCAGGGCCGAATACCGTCCCACCTTGATGAGCGGGGAGACATTCACGGGTGGCACCATTTTTCCCACTGACCCTGGACCCGGAAGCAGAAATAGACTTTTCCTTTTTTTAAAAAAAATATTTTCAACAATGTACCCAGCAAGTGTTTAATAAATACTTGTGACCTGACATACTGCTTCAATTTTACACGTGGAGCATGAGTCCCCCCACATAGTAATTCTTCCCAATTTTGATATTCTATTTTTGGGTCAACAGCTTCTTAAGTCTGTAGTTCTGAGCTCTGATTCCAATGAACTGCCAAGTAATAGATTGATTGAAAGCAACAAAACAGAAGCATTAAAATGGAATAGTAGGGGAGACACCTGCTATGAGAATGCTGAATGAGATAAACTCTAAGGTCCTTTCCATCTCTAGAGCTATGATCTTAATAAGTTCTTAAGTCACCAATAGGCAGCTAGGTGGCACAGTGGATAGTGTTGGGCCTGGAGTCAGGAAAATTCATCTTCCTTGAATTCAAATCTGGCCTCAAACACTCACAAGCTGTGTGACCCTTCCCAAGTCAGTTAACTCTATTTACCTCAGTTTAACCATCTGTCAAATGAGCTGGAGAATGAAATGGCAAAATACTCTATTATCATTGCTGAGAAAACCTCAAATGGGGTAATAAAGAATCAAACACGACTGAAAAATGACTGAGAAGTAACAAATATGCATATACTACATGTGTGTATATGTGTGTGTGTATATATATAGCAGTGACTTGCTACAAAGGGAGCTAGTGGCAGAGCTGGAATTTGAACCCAGATCATGGAATTATACATTGCAAACTCAGGAACCATCTAGCACACCTCACTATCCCCTCCAATATTACAGACGAAGAAACTGAAGACCGGGGACATTAAGTAACTCTCTCAAAGTTAAACAGGGAGTATCAGGCAGTATTTTAATCCAGTCCCTCTGACTTCAGAGCCAACATCCTTCCCACTGCACCACATGGCCCCTGTAGCTGCCATCCCCTAGCAGGGGCATTGTTCTGTTTTTATAAGGATCATGGTAAAAGAAGTTGAACTAGGAAGAGGAAAAAGGAGAGACCATTGGGTTGCCTCTGAATTGCTCCTTTCCACTTGTAACCACCAAGACAAATAACAGAGAGTAGAAGGGTGGGAACACATACCACGAGGGCAAAAAAAAAAATGGCGCTATGGGTCCAGTGGTGACTTATGAAAAAGGTCTTGGCATCAAATGCTATTTTTGTTCAGGAAGAAATGAGGTCAACCTTCTTTTTCAAAAAAGGCTCAGAATGCCATGGACTTTATTAACCAATGTGGTCACATCTCTGGTTTACCCCATCATGCTAAGCCTGTTTTACAGAGTCAGTAAATTCATCCACTGGCAAAAGACCACCAACCTAACAAGTGGTTTGCAACTTGCTCAATAAATGGACCAACTTCTCCATTTCAAAAAAAAATTAAAAATAATATGCAAGACTTCACTGTTAATGTAGTCATTGCAAATTCACTATGAACTCTCTTCTCAGGGTATCTCAAGGGTGAGTCGCTTTGTTATAAACAAATATCTTCAACTGGGGATAATGTATGAAAGAGCAAGTGAAGCCAAGGATAAACATAAACCAGTACTCTTCAACTAAATTTACCCACCCCTTACCTATAGCCCTAATTATAGCCTGACTCGGAGTCCAGCCTGGGGGGTTTGAGAAGTTAAAGTTAGCAGTGGCTTGAGAGCCAACTCTATAAACAAAGAGTGGATGCAGAGTGAGCCCCTTTAGAACACTGCTAGAGAGAAATAGAACTGACATACCCTTTGTATTGTAGGACATGACCCCTGAGAGAGAAGCCCTGGGGGCATTATATTTTGGGGTATGGTTTGACCTGTGGGATATCTGAACCAATTGGATAATAAGCTATACTATAATGGGGATCCACACTTCTTTTAATTATATCACAGTAGAGCACTGGATGTGGAGTCAGAGAACCTGGGTTTAAATCCAGCCTCTAACAATTACTACCTGTGTAATGTTCAGTGAGTCACTTAACCTCTCCCGGTCTCAGTTTCTTCATCTGTAAAATGAGGTCAAACTAATTGGCCTCTAAAGGTACTGCCAGCTCTGAATCTATGTTGTAAGTATACATCCCTCAAAATACACTTCAAGAGCTAAGTCTTATCTCTTCTATAACACCTTCCCTGACTACTGATACCCACAATCACATCAAATCTCTGTCTCTCCCTCTCTCTGTCTCTGTCTGTCTCTGTGTGTGTCTCTGTCTCTCTGTCTCTCTTTGTTACTCTCTCAGTCTGTCTGTCTCTGCTTCTCTGTCTCTGTCTGTCTCTGTCTTTCTGTCTCTGTCTCTCTCTGTCTCTGTCTCTGTCTCTCTCTGTCTCTCTCTGTCTCTCTCTCTTTCTCCCTCAACTAAAGATTTTCCCCTTGGGCAAAACCTGAGACTCTCTCTTTTGACTGAGCTGAATTTTCTTGATCCTAAATGCAAGAGTTTATTTACTCTGTGTACCTTCTCTGATTTCTACTTTGCTTTTGGCTTGGATAAGTGGGTTTATTTGCTGTTTCTTATTTGTGTTCATCATGGAACTGGCATCAGTGTGAAGGAATTAAAGCCTTTGATTCATACCTTGGACTTCCCCCTTCCCATTAAGGAATAGCAATCAGGTGCTCAGCTTGAACCTAAAAATTATTTCCCTAGACTAAAAATTTGGTGGGGAGAGTGGATAGAAAAAATTCTAACCTGGTGCCCTTTCTCTGAGAAGAGGAGAGTAGCCCCAATATCCTTGGAGAAGGGTTGTTGAAAAAGACTCTACTCTAGAGATATTCATCCATGCCTCCCTGGGAGCCATATCTCAACACAACCATGTGAACACAAATAACCTAAATGGACAAAACATACTATTTACATTCCTATATGACTGGACACTTGTCATATGTACCTAGTACCATTGGCTTTTTTACACAGGTATCCTGTCTTATATCCTATAAATGACATTTCATCTTCTCTCTCCATGCCTTTGTCTATGACATATTTCATGTTGGTCTTCCATTTATGGAATGCACTTCCCCCTTCTTTCCACTACTTAAAATTCCTTCAAAGCATAATTCAGGTTCTCTTAGGTCATGAGGTCTTTGCTGATTTTCTTCCCTCACCCTTTTCAGTGCTTTTTCTTTCTTTAAATTATTTTATATTTTTACTTATCCATGTACACATTGTTCCATGTCACCCACTAATAGAATACAGCTCCTTGTGAATTGTATCTGACTCATTTTTAGATTCCCAAGACAAGGTACAATATCTTTCCACAGTCAGTACTTAATGTGTGTTGACTTGAGTTAATTGACAGTGGAGACCATAGAAATAATGTGGCCTAGTGTACCCAGCTGCCAAAGTGATTTTCCTAAAGTATAGGTCTAATTATACCAACCACCTACACAAGAAACTCAAGTAGTTACCTTTTGCTTCTACTATAAAATGTAAATTCCTTTGTTTGTTATTTAAAGCTCTTTATAAAATGGCCCCACCCTACCATTCCAGTCTTCTTGTGGATTACCTTGACCTTTCTTACATTTCCACTTCATGCAATCTATGGTCTACTCAAACCAGCTTTCTTGCAATTTGTTCCTCACACACACTTAGACTTCTATCTCCATGATTTTGCAATGACTGTCTCCCATACCTGGAGTACCTCTCTGCCTCTTAGAACCTATATTTCCTGTAAGACTCAATCATTCACTTTCAGCATGAGATCTTTCTTGGTCCCATAGGTGCTAGTCCTTCCCTGCTCCAACATTTACCTTACAAAATGTCTCCCACAAAAGGAAGTAGTAATTTGGTCTCACAAAGAAAACTTTTATTTTGAGTTTTTGCTCATCTCCCAAGGCAAACTATGCTACTATTACTAAAACATTAAATGGCCTCACTACAGCATATAAGGTTAAACATGTGTAGAAGCAGAAAAGGGACAGCTAGGTGACACAAGTGAATAGAGCATTGGGCTTAAATAAGGAAGACTCATCTTAATGAGTTCAAATCCAGCCTCAGATACTTAGCAGCTATGTGAAACTGGGAGAATTGCTTAGCACTGTTTGCCTCAGCTCCTCATGTGTAAAATGAACTGGAGAAGGAAATGATAAATCATTCTGCTATCTCTGCCAAGAAAACCCTAAATAGGGTCACAGAGTCAGACATGACTGAACAAAGAAGCAGAAAAACAAGAAACAAGAAGTTGTTTTGAAAACAACAAAGCCCTTTGTGGATCATTGGTCAGACAGATGTGTACAATCTTTCAAAGACTTTGCCAACTGTCTCACACATGAGCCAGTGTTAGCCTATGCTATCCCAAGCAAGCCTTTCTGTCCTACCTCCACAGAGAAGTTGCCCAGTGACTCCACAGCTAAGTATAGAGTAGTAAACAGCAGCTTCGAGGCTTAGGGAGCAGTCCTGTACTAAGAGTGATGGTCTCATGAAACAAATTGCAAAGGCTTGAGTAACACCAAGATAGACTGATCCAACCACAAGCTGAGTTTCTGGCTCTAAAATGAGTTTTTACTGAGAAATATGAAGTCTGTTTGCATGGAAAAAAGTTGCAAGTGTGAACTGACAACAATTCATTAGCAAATGCTGACCAGTACCAAGTTAAATATTGTTTTGCAGAGATGGGTACCAGCATTAGATAACTATGAATTCAGCATTTACCTCTGGCTAGGTAAGACTGGCATATATACAGTTGTACTGTCCAAAAGATAATGACACAAAAGCTCTGATAATATCTAAAGAAATGAACACTCTGTGTGACAACCAAAGGACTGGACTACATGCCAATGGCAATGCAGCTGAATGCTTTGGCAAAGAGAACAGATGGCTGATGAAGGGCTGTGTTCTGTAATACAAGCCAATGATGAGGTGGTGATGTCCAAGGGCTCAAGTGCTAGTTAGTCTTTTGAAAGCACTTGACCATATCCGACAATGGCAAAAGTTGGAGTTGTACAACAGAACACTGGAACAGTCACTGATCCTAAACATGGTACCTGGATGACCTTAGACATGAGGTCATATGAGGTCAGGAGGAACCTATAACTAGTAACAGATAGATTTTAATGGCCCAATATGTCTTCAGATGTCACTAAGAAGCGTGGGATTTATTTATGCCTACTGTTTGCAAAGAAAATATAACCACTTTATGTTGTATACTCACATAAGATATGTACTAGCAAAACTTTGAAACTATTTTTGTTGACTTTCCATCTCTAGAAAGAGATAGAAAGAACATGTCATGTAATAGTAATAAACCATTTCACTAGGTATACATACATATGTGTATATATATATATATATATACACACACACACACACACACATATATATATATATATATATATATATATATATATATATATATATATATATATACAGAAGCTAGATAGTCTATATAATTGCTAAAATACTGTGGTAAATCTATTTCACAACAGATGTACTTCTTGCCAGGATCCATTAAGACCAAGGCAGAGAATTGGAAAATATACTGATTAAAGGGATGTTGGCTTTGGCTGGCATCAAGAAATTTAGAACAACATTTAACCACCCTCAAGAGGACCCACAATCTGAATGCTACAACCACATTTTGATGAACATGTTAGAGATGCTGAGACCACAATAAAAATCCCATTGGGGACAGCATGTGGCTTTTCTTGTATATTCAGATAATTCTCCAGGGATGATGCCATTGGCTTTATAATTTACTTGCTGATGTTTGAGCAGAAGTCACATCTACCTAATAACTTGTGTTTGGGAATCTCTGAAGAGGCAGAGATGGGAGATACTAATAACCAGTATGTCTCTGGTTTGAGAGAGAAGCCAAAAGTTGACTACCTAGCTATATCTTCAACCCAGAATAATGCTGAGACATACAAAAAATTATGATATAATGCCTGTCTTCACTGTTCAGATCTTCAACAAGGTAACAGTTCTTTTGAGCAACCTTGGAATTCCTGGAGCAGCAAAACCCACAGAAGAATATGCTGAAATCATCTTCCAACCAAGGACAGTTTGGAAGGTAGGAAGGAGGGAGCTACTGTACTGAGACAGGAGTGGAGCACAGACCCACAGTCACCCTGAAACAGATCCAGTCCTAGGAAGGCCTTGCCAGAAAAAGAGATCCCCTAGAGCCTCTGAATTAGCTGAAGAGCCAGTGTCATCTGGAACTTAGCTCACAGTCTGGTGAGAGTGCTGAGCCCTTGGCAGGGGGGAGATTACAAGGGTCTATGCTGGTGCTGAGGCAGAACTTGGGTTTTTCACCCCTGCTGGGAACCAGGAGGTAGGCTTGAGTAGCAGTGGCCCAGGTGGGGAAGGAGCACAGGCTCATCAGAGCTAACAACCACAACACACAAAGCTGGTTGATTAGCAAGTTGGTCTGGGGTCATCTATGAATCAGGGAATAGGCTATGTGAGGGAAGAACCTGTTCGTCCTTAAATCATACCACCTGGGACCTTCTGAAGTTTGGGATAGTGCAGCTTGGAAACAGTGTCCCACTTTAAGGAGCTAAAAGTCAAGTAAAAGAAAGGCAAGATGAGCAGACAGAGAAAGGTGAGGACCATAGAAAGTTTCTTTAGTGACAAGGAAGATCGAGGTGCACCCTCAGAGGAAGATGTCAATGTCAGGGCCCCTATACCTAAAGCTTCCAAGAAAAATATGAATTGATCTCAGGCCATAGAGGCTCTCAAAAAGGACTTTGAAGATAAAGTTAGAGAGGTAGAGTTTAAAAATGGAAAGAGAAATGAGGGTGATGCAGGAAAGACATGAAAAAAAGTCAACAACTTGAAAAGCCAAATTGGCCAAATGAAAAAGGATGTACAAAAGCTCTCTGATGAAAATAATTGCCTAAGAATTAGGATTGAACAAATGGAAGATAGTGACATTATGAGAAACCAAGACACAATAAAGCAAATTCAAATGAATAAAAAAATAGAGGGTAATGTGAAATATCTTCTTGGAAAAACTGCTGACCTGGAAAATAGGTCCAGGAGAGATAATTTGAAAATATTGTTCTAGGGGCAGCTAGGTGGCGCAGTGGATAGAGCACTGGCCCTGGAGTCAGGAGTACCTGAGTTCAAATCTGGCCTCAGACACTTATCACTTACTAGCTGCGTGCCCCTGGGCAAGTCACTTAACCCCAATTGCCTCACTAAAAAAAAAAAAAAAGAAAAAAATATTGGTCTACCTGAAAACCATGATCAAGGAAAGAGCTTAGACATCATCTTCCAAGAAATTGTCAGGGAAAATTGCCCTGCTATTCTAGAAGCAGAAGGTAAAATAGAAATTGAAAGAATCCACTGATAACCTCCTGAAAGAGATCCCAAAAGGAAAACTCCTAGGAATATTATAGCCAAATTCCAGAACTCCCAAGTCAAGGAGAAAATACTGCAAGCTGCCAAAAAGAAAGAATTCAAGTACTGTGGAGCCCTGGTCAGGATAGCACAAGATCAAGCAGCTTCTACATTAAAGGACAGGAGGGCATGGAATATGATATTCCAGAGGGCAAATGAATTGGGATTACAACCAAGAATCACCTACCCAGCAAAACTCATCATAATCTTTCAGAGGAAAAAATGAGACTTCAATGAAAAAAAGGACTTTCAGGTATTCATAATGAAAAAAAACCTCAACTGAATGGGAAATTTGACTTTCAAATGCAAGACCCTAGAGAACCATAAAAAATTGGAGTTGGGGCACTTACCTGGGTTCATACAGTGGGTGGCTATCTTGTGTCTGAGGCAAGGTTTTGGCTGGGATCTCCCTGGGTTCAGGGTGGATGCTTTGTCCACTATGTCACCTAACTGCCCCATGATGATATCTTTAGGGTTAAATTGAGGGGTGAGGGGAATGCACTGGGGGAGGGGGAAAGGCAGAGGTAGCATGGCGTAAAATCCCACATGAAAGAAACTGGAAAGGACTTATGGAGTGGGGGAAGACAAGGGGGAGGAGCTGCACAGTAAATGAACTTTACAATCATCAGAATAGGCTCAAAGACCTTAAACTCATCAGAGTTGCTTCAAGGAGAGATTAACACATACACACACACACACACACACACAATTGGGTGGAGTAATCTATTTAATCTGGGCAGTAAATGAGCCTAACACTCATCAGAATTGGCTCAAAGACCTCAATCTTATCAGAATTAGCTCAAGGGGGGAATAGCATACACACTCAGTTGGGTGGAGTAATCTAACCCTATAGGAAAATAGGAGAGGAAGGGGATAAATAGAGAGGAGCAAAAGAAGGGAGGACAGATTGGGGAAGGGGACAGATTGTAGCAAATCCCTTTTGAAGAGGGATGGGGTGAAAGAAGATAAATAATAGAGTCAATATCATGGGGAAAGGAATAGGATGGAGGGAAACAGTTAATAGTAATCATGAAAAAGAGAAAAAGGGGAAAATTGTACAAAAATATTTATAGCAACTCTCTGTGGTGGCTAAGAATTGGGAATCAAGGGAATGTCCTTCAATTGAGGAATGACTGAAAAAGCTATGGTATATGATTGTAGTGGAATGGTATTGTGCTATAGGAAATGACAAACAGGATGATACCAGAAAAACCTGAAAAGACTCATATGAACCAATGTATAGTGAAGTGAGCAGAACTGGAAGGACATTGTGCATAGTGACAGCAGTATTGTTTTATTAGCAATTGTGAATGACTTAACTACTCTCAGCAATACAGTGATCCAAGACAATCCCAAGGAACTAAGCATACTATCCACCCCCATAGAAAGAACTGATAAAAAGAGCACTTGTGTATTGTACATATATAACCTGGTTGAGGTCTTGTGGAGGGGGGAGGAAAGAGAGGGAGGGCAAAACATTTGGCAATCTAAATCTTATGAAAATGAATGTTGAAAACTACCCTTACATGTAACTGGAAAAAATAAAATAAATGTTTGTTGTAAAAGCATATTCCCAGGGCAGCTAGGTGGAGCAGTGGATAGAGCATTAGCCCTGTATTCAGGAGGACCTGAGTTCAAATCCAACCTCAGACACTTAACACTTACTAGCTGTGTGACCCTGGGCAAGTCACTTAACCCTAATTGCCTCACCAAAAAAAAAAAAAAAAGCATATTCCCTTATTTTTTTGTTTGTTTCTTTGTTTGTTTGTGGGGCAATGGGGGTTAAGTGACTTGCCCAGGGTCACACAACTAGTAAGTGTCAAGTGTCCGAGGCCGGATTTGAACTCAGGTACTCCTGAATCCAGGGCCGGTGCTTTATCCACTGTGCCACCTAGCTGCCCCCATATTCCCTTCTTAAAGCTAAAAATCTATACTGATGTTAAAAGAAATAACCATTAAATTTTCATGAAATAAATTAGTTGGAAACTAGAATGCTAGATATCTCTTCTTCAATCTTTGTTTTGTTTTGTTTATGAGGCAATTGGGGCAATTGGGGTTAAGTGACTTGCCCAGGGTCACACAGCTAGTAAGTGTTAAGTGTCTGAGGCTGGATTTGAACTCAGGTACTCCTGACTCCAGGGCCGGTGCTCTATCTACTGTGCCACCTAGCTGCCCCTCTCTTATTCAATCTTAAAGCAAAAATAAATTTATAAAACTGGAAAAAAAAGTGAGATCTAAAAGAGCAATCAACAGGGTTTAAGATTACTTTTCATTGGGCTCACTCACTTGGTTAAAAAAGAAAAAAGGATATATGTCATGGAAAATGTGGGAGTAAATTGATAATCTTTATGGCCCTCCCCTTTGCCTGTTTCAGCTGACCATGACTTCTGCCTAAATCTGAGATAATTCACTCTACTAAAAAGTGTGTTTACTGACAATCTTACATCTCATAAGCTTCTATGGTTGATCAATATGTGTATTTTCCTTATTTTCATTGGTTTTATAGTGTGAATGATTAAGAGGCAGGGGAAGCTCTGGGAGCAACATAAAGAAAGAAGTAATTTTATCTCATACAGTGCTAGGATCCCAAATTCCACCCCCACAGCCACCTTCTTAGATAATCTTCTTCTCTAACAAGAGTATAATCATGAACCATTGATATGTTTTTTAACTAAACTCCAAAGGGCAAAATTAAAATGAATCTGGACCTTTCAATCTGCCCCCTCAGCTTATAAGTCAGTTGTTTGGTTTTTTTTTGTTTGTTTTGCTACATAACTGAGCTCAGGTGTCTGGCTCACTAACAGCAGTAAGGTCTTGGGGTTTTCTTTAATCTTTAGCAGTCCTCTTGTTCAGTATATTGCTTTCTGGAAGATTTATATTTAAATTATCCCATGCAGATAACTATGTTTGGATGGAAGAAATATCTGAATAACCATGTTGTTGTTGTTGTTTGTCTTTGTTCTCAAAGAGCACCATGATATTGGGGTGATGTCATGACTTGTGCTGAACTGAATTTAAGTGAGGGAGGACTGTGCAAAGTCACCAACCTCACTCTCCTCCAGGGCCATCTGAATTCAGTGGCAAGATATCGATCTGGACAATTCGAGATGGCTCCCAATGTTTAAAGCAAATGGAGTTAAGTGATTTGCCCCGGGTCACACAGTTAGTAAGTGTCTGAGGTGAGATTCAAACTCAGGTCCTTCCAACTTCAGAGCCAGTACTCTATCTACTGTGTCACCTAGCTGACCCTCAAATGACCATGTAGACTGTACCCAATAAGGACAAGGCCTGAAAATTAGAAGTCAGTTCTATATGTGTATGACCCTTTAAAGCACCCACTAATTTATTACTCAATTCAAGAGTGAAATGAAAGTCATGTAAAACATTAAAAACTGAATGTGTGATTTATTATATTTGATTGGTCTATAAGGCTTAAATATGTCTGTCATTGTTAACAGTAAATGAATGTAACTTTACAAGTTCAGTATTTCAATACAGTACAGAACTATAAATGTGGCAACTGTGCTCTAGAAAATTAATATTTCCTCAATGCAAATATCAATCCTGCAGGACCACTCAGAAGCTTCCACTAAAAACTCAAACTGCAGTATCACAAGCTCTACTCAAAATGTAAGCCTATCTAAATTAAGCATTAGAGAAAAACAGTGGCAACACTTGGGCTTAATATGTCAGATTTGGTACAGGATCAAAATAACTAACTTTTTTAATGTCCTGGTTTCAAATTAATAAATACAAAACAATATAAAAATATACACCAGTTGATAAAGGGCTACACTGATAAAGATCAAGAAAGTTAAATCTCGCTTTCAAATGTATGCAGGTATGTCTTTAGGGACAAGATTTCGGGGTAGCTCCGGCTGGTCTTTCGGAAGAAGTCCAGACTGGTGAGCTGCTCTATGTCTCTCACTCGGGCAGTATGCATCTTCAAGAGATCTTCAACCCACCGGGATTCATCTTCTGAGCTCTACAAGAGAAATACAACTTGGCTTGAGCCACATGCAGAATTCAGAATTTTCCAAAGGAAATAATCTTTGATGATTTTCTACAAATGACCTCTACACACTTCTAGGCTCACAGCCTAGATGAACTCCGTCCATCTCTCTTATAGCACGCATGTGCATGCACACACACACTCAAACACACACACACACACACACACACACACACACACACACACACACACAAACACTCCTCTGTCCCTCTCTACCACAGTCCTGTCAGAACAGCCCCACAAATACCTACCATCAACTGTAAACATTTTCAACATCAATTAGTTATATCAAATAAATGAGACTTGTGTATGTGGGTACTCAATTTAAGGAAGGCTCAGGACATAAATCAAAATTAGAAAACCCAAATGCTCCTAAAGAGTTCCACATTTTCCTCCCTCCAGGACTGTCAACACATACATGAGTAATTCAAAAAGTTCTTCTACTTCACAAAGAGAATTAAGAAGGGCACTTGACCAATACATGAAAATGCAAGTATATATTCTATATCTTTCAGAATAATGGATTCAGCTACATCCTTCTGATGATTGAATGAACAGAATGAACTAATATGTGCATGAGTTCATCTCAAGAAGCACAGAGTTGAAATGGGTACATGATTTACACTTAAAGGATGATATCATAAGCAATTTAAGAGAGTATAGAATAGTTTATCTGTCAGATTTATAGACAGGGGAAGAATTTAGAACCAAAGAAGATATATAGAGCAACACAAAACGTAAAATGAATCATTTTGACTATATAAAATTAAATAGTTTTTGCTCAAACAAAACTAATGTAACCAAGATTACAAGGGAAGCATAAAACTGGGAATGAATTTTTGAAACAAGTATCTGATAAAGACCTCATTGCTTAATTATATAGAGAATTGAGTGATTTATAAGAATATGTCATTTCCCAATTGATAAATGATCAAAGAATATAAACAGGTAGTTTTCAGACAAATCAAAGCCATCTATAGTCATGAAAAATGCTCTAGATCACTATTGATCAGAGAAATGCAAATCAAAACAACTCTGAGGTATTACCTCATACCTATCAGAGTAGCAAATATAACAAAAACGGAAAATACTGGATGTTGTAGGGGATGTAGGAAAACTGGGACACTAATCTACTGTTGGTGGAGTTGTGAAAAGATTCAACCATTCTGGAGAGCAATTTGGGACTATACCTAAAGGGCTATAGAACTGTGCATACCCTTTGATCCAGCAATACCATTACTTGGTTTATATACCAAAGACATCCCCCAAAAGAGAAAAAGACCTATTTGTACAAAAATATTTATAGCAGCTCTTTTTGTGATGGCTAAGAATTGGAAATCAAAGGAATGCCCATCAATCAGGGAATGGGTAAACAAGCTTTGGTATATGATGGTGATGAAACATTATTGTGCTATAAGAAATGAAAAGCAAGATGATTTCAGAAAGGCCTGGAAAGACTTGTATGAACTGATGTATAGTGAAGTGAGCAGAACCAAGAGAACATTGTGCACAGAGACAGCAATATTGCTTGATGAAGAACTATGAATGACTTAAGTATTCTCAGCAATGCAATGATCCAAGACAGTCCCAAAAAACTAATGATAAAACATACTCTCTACTTCCAAAGAAAGAATTGATATTGATTGAACACAGACTGAAGCATGCTATTTTTCACTTTCTTTTTTTTCTTTTATTCAAGTTTCCCTGTACAAAATGATTAAAATGGTAATGTTTTACATCATTGCACATGCATAACCCATATCTGATTGCTTACTGCCTTGGGGAGGGGGAGAGGAGGTAGGGAATGAGGAATGAAATTTGAAACTTAAAACTTCAAATAATGTTTAATATTAAAAAAACAATAATCACAGAATTGGAAAATATATCAGAAGCAATCCAATCCAATATAGATCTGAACAAATACCCTCTTTACAATGTACCCAAGAAATAATTACTTGGCCATTGCATGAAAACCTCTTATGAGGGGGAATCCATTGCATCTTAAGAAAGCACATTCCACTTTTTTCATAGATTAATTGTTAGGAAGTTTTCCCCACATATTAATCAGACTCTCTGATACTTCTACCTATTGTTCCAAATTTAACTTTTGGAGCCAAGCAGAGCCTGTATAATCTCCCTTCCATGTGACAGTCCTTCAAGTATTTATTATATTCCTTCCTAGCTTTTCTGATCTAGGCTAAATATCTCCCAATCCTTGGACTGGGAATGACAGGACATGATCTTAAGGCCTTTCATCATCATGTTTGTCCACTTCTGGACACTTGAGAGCTTAACAATGCCCTTCCTAAAATATGTCTTCAAGAACCGAATGTACTCTAGATGTGCTGAGAAAATATACAATAGGTCCATCTTTACCCTAGTCTTAACACTGTTGTCATAGTATCCTTTGGACTCCAAGTATTTAGCACATTAATCCCTGGTTCTTTTTCAGATGAACTACTACTACTTTCAGATGTAGCCATACCTCCTCCATCTCATACTTGTATGAATGATTTTTTGAACCCAATGTAAAACTTTGCATTTGTTGCTATTAAATTTTACCAGATCTGCCTCCAATGTTCTAGGTTGTCAAGGTCTTTTAAATACTGACTCTATCATGCAGTGTATTTGCTGTACCTTTCATCTCTGGCTCATTTGCAAACTGGATGTATGCTACCCGGAGACTGACAAAACCGTTAAACAGAACAGGGCAATCAAAGATCTGTGGAGAACTCCTTCCAAGTTGACATTAAACTGTTAATGACTAAGGGTTTGATTTCTCAAAGCAGAGTCCTAAAAGCCAATGTTGGGGTTGGAGTGGGAGAAACAGATGAGGAATATGTCCTTTGGGACAAGGAAATGTTTGATTACAAAGAAAACATTTTTACAGTAAAAACTTCAGGATCAAACTACTAATGTCAATAATATGCGACTCAAAGATCCAAGAAGCATTACACATGAAAAGAGGTAATATGTCTGAGTAGAAATCACTGGTTCTGAAAAAACATTATTCAGTTTCAAGCTTAGGCTCTGATGCTCGCTGGCTATGTAACCTTGGGCAAGTTATTTAACTTTTTAGAGATTCAGCTTCAAAGTAATATTCCCAGCTGCCTTTCCCACTCATGATTCAAGAGACTATGGCTCAAGAAGAATTTCATTTCTCAAAAACAAAATCCTGACAATGTGATCATGAATACTAGGGGGAAAGTGAGGAGATGACATTGTCATCAGAGCTGTGCTTTATGTAATTCACTTTCATCGTCATCACCATCATCTCTAGCATTTATAGAGCACCTTTTATGTGCCAAGCATAGTGGTAAGCACTTTACATTATTATCTCATTTAACCTTTATAATATCCCTGGAAATTAGATGCTATTTTATTCCCACTATACAGTTGAGAAAATTTAGGCAAAAAGAAGTCAAGTGACTTGCCCAAGCTAGTAAGTGTCTGAGGCCGGATTTGAACTCGGGTCTTCCTGACTCAGGGCCCAGTGCTGTACCCACTACAGCACCTAGATGCATCATCAGTAAAAACCAATGTGGAAGCACAGAAAACTTTCTCAAATGAGCTCCAATTTAAAAGAATATATTCAAAAAATGTCAGGAGGAACACAGAACTACAAACACAGAAAAATTCAGGCAAGATTCAAGCTTAGAATGAGCTAAGGTTTATAAAAATTGTTGAGGATAACAAAGAAAGGGACTTTTAAATCTATGTTTAGAGCAAACTGAAAAAATCAAAAGGAAAGAACCATTCCATTGATGAAAGGCAAGTAGTATGATGGTATGAGCTATGATGGTATTGCTAACCCTTTCCCATCTAGTACTATGTCTTGTGGCTGACAGTGATCATTTAAGGTTTGAGAATGGATTTCATGAACTAATGATTATTTATGACTAATTCCTAAGCAGTGAATCAACAAGCATTTATTAAACCCTTACTCGGTGCCAGGCATTGTGCTAAATTCTGGGGATGCAATGAAAGGCAAAAACACAAAAACATGATTCCTGGCCCCCAAGGAAATCACATTCACATTCAAGGAGAGACAACATACCCAAAATACAGTGTAAACGTTAATTAATCTCAGGGGGCAGAGAAATCATTAATGGGGGGAAGAGAGCAATGGGGGAGCAGGACTAGGAAGGGCCTCCTGTAGAAGATAAAATTGGAGCTAAGTCTTTAAGAAAGTCAGGGAAGCTAGGAGGCAGAGGCAATAAGGAAGAACATAGCTGATGAAAAAGCATAAGGTCAGAAGATGAAGGAAGCATCATGTGTATGAGGAACCCCAAGAAGTCCAATACTGCTGGATAATAGAGTAAATAAGGGGCCGTATAAAAGGACTGGAGAGGCAGCTGGGTGACTCAGTGGATAAAGCATTGGGCCTGGAGTCAGGGAGACCTGAAATCAAATCTGGCCTCAGACACTCGCTAGCTGTGTGACCCTGGGCAAGTCACTTAATCTCTGCCTTACTCCGCCAAAGAAGGAAATGGCAAACCCCTCCAATATCTCTGCCACATATGGGGTCACAGAGAATCAGATTTAACTGAATGCCTGAAGAACAAGAAGATTGGAAATATAGGAAAAGGTCAGGTTAGAAAGGGCTTTAAATGTCAAAAAATAGAGGATTATATTTGAAACTGGAGTCAACAGGGAACAAGTGGAGTTTATTAAGTAAGAGAGGAGGCACGGTCAGAGCTGTGCTTTATGTAATTCACTTTAGTGGCCTGAATAGAGAATGGATCGTAGTAGGGAGAGACTAGAGTCAGGGAGATCAACCAGAAGCCAGTTGCAATAGTTCAGATGTGAGGAGATGAGGTCTGTACCATGGGAATGGCTGTGTGATTAGAGAGAAGGGGACCTCTATAAGAGTATGTATTGGAAAGGGGACTAGAACTCACCTCTTCCTAACTGTAAGGCCAGTGTGTAAATTGCATCTCATCATTATTTAATCAGAGATGATTAAAGAAATTGATGTAATAAGAATGAGAGCCTGGGGCAGCTAGATGGTATAGTGGATAAAGCATTGGCCCTGGATTCAGGAGGACCTGAGTTCAAATCCCACCTCAAACACTTGACATCATTGTTATTATTATTACTCTTCTGTTGATTATTTCCTATTTATATTGTATACAGCTGGTCTGTGCCTAGTTGTTTACATGTTATCTTCTCCATGAGAGACTGTGAGCTCCTTGAGGGCAGGTACTATCTGTTGCTCTTTTTTGTATACCTAGGTCTTAGGACAGTGCCTGGAACATAGTAGGTGTTTAATAAATGCTTGGTGACTAACTACTTCCCCATGACCAAAGAATACAAATATTTAAAGGAAGGAAATTGATTCCTAAGACAACTTCCCAATGGGAATAAATGTTTAATGGGTCCCTGTTTAGAATTAATTAATTCATGATTTATTATTAATAATTCTTTGCTGGCAGGCAAGGTGAATTTTCTATGCACCACCACTCTCCATCTGCTTCTTCCTTGACCTCAATTTGGAGGATTGTGCTCATTCTCATGGCTCCCATTTAAAGCAGATTCTCAGAGGCTTCAGGAGAATTTGGCCCCCAGTCCACTGCTGGAGTAGGATTGGTCAGGAATAGTCAAGGAAAGACATGAATTATCTTCTGTCTCAGCTACTTCACAATTACTGAGGTTTGGCACAAGTTTTACTGTCAGAAGGGATTCAGATGTCTCAAAATGAACAATCAACATCATGACTAACTAGAAAATAGAAATAATACCAAAGACACAATGGCCTTCTGTAAAACAGCAACATATTCATTCTCTCTCTCTCTCTCTCTCTCTCTCTCTCTCTCTCTCTCTCTCTCATAGTGAGAAAGAGGAACACTGTGAGGTTCCTGGATTATTATAGAAGAAAACCCACACAAACTTCTTAAAAGCTGGCCAGTAGCTCAAAAGAGATGAAGCCCTACATGTCTCAGGGCTTAAAACTTCAAATGCTCACACTTTTTTCCTCCCCAGTGGCTTTACTGAACTCTGAACTGAAGCCTGGGAACTTGAATTTCTCGGAAAACTTCAGCCCACACAGACCTGGATTGGGCGCGTGGGCTCACCGGTGCCAATGCTAAATATGTAGCATGAGGGTGTTGATTCAGGAAGCTGGCCCTGGGCAGAACCAGGCCAAAAAGCATAAATATTCAGAATATTTTTGCAGTCTTGGGAAATTAAGGGCTCTCCTCTTCCCCCTGCTCCTATCTTCCTCTCAGAGTATCGAGGTTCATGGGGAAGGACAAATCTAAATATAGTTCCCCTAGGAAGGTCACATCTGGTGCTCCGGGAAATAGTACCATTTACAAAAGAGAGTGTCTTAAGCTAGCCCAAGTTCCCCTTAGAATAGGCATAAGAATCCTGGTTGGAGGAAAGGAGCCATAGCGCAGTCTCAATCTAGCCCTTAGATTTTCATTTTCACCAGCTTTAATTTTTGTAAATGCAAACAACTGATTGGGCAGCCACAAGGCAAACAAGGCATTTCCTGACCCATAAGACTGCCATCTGAGATCATGGCAGCTCAGGACAAAGCCACTTCATTTTCTCAAGTTATTTTTCTGGTTTCCCTTTTTTTTAACTCTCTCTTCAGGAGAGCTGAGATGACAGGTCAGCTTCATTTCAATGGTTTTCCTTTGGGTTCTCATACCCTAAATTCTGGGCTCAGACTAGCAATTCAGCTGGTGCTAGAAACCCTGATTAGGGCTATGAGCTCATGAAACTGTTTACTGAGCCTAGTTCTTGGGTATACAATGCAAAACCTGGGAAACTCAAATATATATATCTTCATTTATTAAGGGAGGAGTTTGTTTGTTTGTTTAAACACAGTTCTTGAATAATTACTTTGGGAAGGAGGAGTACAAACAGAAGCACAATCCAAGAATTTGCTGGCAGCTTGTTCTGCTGGGGATATTAGCTATAATTCAGTCATTCTTTCCTGATGCTGAGAGAGCCAATAAGATATAGTGGGTAGAATGCTGGACTTGGAGGTTCTGATCCTGCATTGTACAACACTTCTATGGTCTTGGTCATTATAGTGTTACTTATTTTCTCTCTGAGCCTATCTGTAAATTGGAGATAATAATAGCACCAACTTCAGAGGGGTGATATGGCAATTATTTATTAAGAGACTACATTGTGTGATGTGAGATTAAATGAGATAAAGAATATAAAATGATCCACAAACTTCAAAGCAGTGTAGAGATGAAGCCATTATCACCCCACCATCATCAAAAATCATCACCATCATCTTGGGAGTCAATCCCTAAAAGATTGGACTGAGAATCAAAGGATCTGGCTTAAAATGCCAGCTTCCCACTCATTAGCTGTGTGACACTGGGGTCTATTAGTCAACAACCATTAATTAAGTGTTTACTATGGGCGAGGCACTGTGCTAGGTGCTGGACATAAAAAGGGGGAGGAGAGACAAAAACAGTTCCTGTCTTCAAAGAGCTTCCAGTCTCACGGAGGAGACAATGTATGAATGACTAGGTACATACAAGATCTGCACAAAAGAGATTGAGTCTCCATTTCTTCTCCTATACAACACAGATAGTATTCACATATCACCTGCCTCACAGGGTTGCTTAAATGAGGTAACTTAGGCAAAAGCCATCTGAAAACTATTCAAAACTGTAGAATCTTGCCTTTTGGGAAAGCTGCCCCCTGCAAGGTCATGAGGTGGTGTTTATGTTGGCTGAAGGTCCATACCCACTGCCCCAGAATCCCTTTGTACTCACGTTGCAGCTCTCCTCATTGTCTGGCCGGTGAGGGAGGATGAAAGAGAAGACAGAGAGGGGGCCATCGCACTTGTCAGCAGGTTGAGTGAAATCAAGGCAACTTGTTATGATGCTGTAGTAATGAGTGGGGATTGGGATGGAGCTTCCTTCAACATGTCTGGTAGAAGAAAATTTTTTTAAAAAAATTACATGTAATCTTCCTTCTTTAACAATAGCCAAGACACTAAGATGAACTCCCATACATGGTAAAATCATTCCTCATGTGTACACAAGAGGGTCAGTTAAAATCCACACAGCTTAGCCTGTCTGTCCCTCATGCCTGTTGCTCTGTCCCTCCTTATCTCTGCCTCCTAGATTCAGTTGTCAGCTAAAGGCCTACTCTTTGCAAGCTTTTTCCAATTCCCCATAATGCTGGTACCTTACCTCTGTTGATTATCTCCAATCTATCCTATAACTTGTCTATCCTATAACTTGATAACTTATTTGTACATAGTTGCTTGCCTGTGGACCCCACTATTAGACTGTAAATTCCTTGAGAACAAGGACTGTCATTTGCCCACTTGGTACCACATCTGCACATTGTGGGTGCTTAATACAGGTTAGTTGTCTGAGTGATTTAAGACCCTCCACCAGCCCACACCACCCAATCTTTCCAGTCTTCTTTCTCATAACCTCCACTGTCACCCCGTATTCTACATTCCAGCCAAACTAAACAACTTCGCTTTTCTCCAAACTCACAGTTACATTTCCTTACTCTGTACCCTTGCCCAAACTGTGCCTCATGATTAGAACACACTCCTTCCTCATTGGCACCTCTCAGAATGCTAATCAACCTTGTAGGGTCAGTTCAAGAGCTGCTTGTTCCATGTAGTCTTCTCTGATCTCTCCATATTGTTCATTTTCCCTCCCTTCAAATTATCTTTTACATATTTTCTAGGACTCATATCAACCCCCCACCTACCCTTGAAGGCCAAGTTTTCTTACTATCTTTGTATCCCCCATGACTTGCACATAGTCAGTCTTTTTAAAAACATTTGATCAATTAAATTATCCAGAGAGTGGAAGATGAGAGGCACAAGAGGTATGTTAAGTAGAAAGGGAAGGGGAGAACAAACCCTTTCAGTTGACCCTAGCTGAAATCTGTAGCAGTGAGGAAGGGAGGGGAAGGTGATAAGTATTTATATAGGGCCTACTATGGGCTAGGCACTGTGCTAAGCACTTTACATATTTTCATTTGATCCTCACAACAAACCCTGTGATGTGGCTGCTATTAATTAGTTAGCGCTCTCATTTGCATTATTCTCTTTATGGTTGCCTATACATTTACTGACCTAGTATAGAGGACATATTATATGTTCATCCCCTTCCTTTCAAAAGAAATGGACAAACACCCACTGCACCAGTGGACTCCATAGATATTTTCTACAAGAGTCTTACAACAATCCAAATGTCCTTGAAATTGGGTCTAATTTATCTGGATTGCAATGTGTTATAGTGGTAAGAATATTAAATTTAGACTCAAAGGACCTGGGTTTATTACTGGGTTCTGGTTTTATTACTTCTGGGTCTTATTACTTAAATGACTTTGGCAAAGTCACTTCACCTCTAGGGCCTCAGTTTCCTCATCTGTAAAATGACTGGGTTGGACTAGATTATCACTATGATTCCTTCTAGCTCCAAATCTACTAGGAAGTAAATATTAAGAACTGAAAGAGAGCATGTGGTTTCCTGTGGAAAGAGGACCTGGGTTCAAATCCTGCCTCTGCCACTGACTACCATGTGTGAATTTGGACAAGTCTCGATCTCCATAGGCCTCAGTTTTCTCATCTATTAAATGAGGGGGCTGCTCTAACCAGCCACTGAAGTCCCTTTCAGCTCTAGATCTATGACCTGAGAATCTCATGATAAAAGTCCCTAGCTTCCTTTAAGTCCTAGTCAAAATTGAATCTTTTACTTGAACCCTTCCCCAAATCCTCTTAATTCTGGTGCCTTCTCCCCTGTAATTATTTCCTATTTATAACCTATGTTTTATTTAGTTTGTTTTGCTTATATTTGTTTGCATGCTGGTCTTCCCCCCTTCACACACGCACACACACACACACACACACACACACACACACACATACCCCACACCCTTAGATTCTTATAAACTCCTTGAGGGCTGGGACTATCTTTTGCATCTTTTTATATCCTCTTAGCACAGTGCCTGGAATATAGTAGGTTCTTACAAAACGTTTATTTAAAAAGTGTCTGATTGAGGTCTCATGTATAAATGTTTTCTTGTAGTAGAGCTACTTATATAAATTAGTAACTCTTTACCAGTTATCTTATTATCTTAATTTTGGACCAGGGTTATAACTAATATAAGGGACCAAGCACAAGATCTAGAGTGAAAAGTATTTAGATAACTCTTATAAACTCATATAACTTATACAAAGCCTGGGCACCATGCCTTCTCCCATCATTATTTTTTTCTTATTTTCCTGCTTCATACTTCCTAGATTGCTATCAAGTAGCTAGTATACTATACAAAATGCACTAATATGGCATAGAAATCTTCACAAAACTGACTATTCTGCTATGATTGGTGGTGCACGTCCATAGTCCTTGCTACATGGGGAGGCTTTGGTTGGTGGATTGCGTGAGCTCAGGAGTACTGAGCTATATGCAGCAGGCTAAGTAGATTGAATGTCCACACCAAGTCTGGCACAATTATGGTAACTATCGGGGAACAAGCAATATCCAGGCTGCCTACAGCAGGGGCAAACCAACCCAGGTCAGAAATAGAGACAGTAAAAGCTCTCACATCAATCAGTAATGGGATCAGACTCAGTGGCTGCTGCACTTCCAATCTGGATTAGATTGGGACACCGCTGGGAAAAATTGCCTATTTCTACAGTTTTTCTATTTAAAAAAATTCAGTGATTCAAAAAAGTTACCAACAAAGACCAAGAAAAGAAGAAAATAACAGTTTTAGAAATTTGCACAACTATTTCTAAGGAAATCAAGCCTAAGGGAGGTGGAATAACTCACCCAAGGTCACACAGGTAGCACACAACTGTGTAAGAACTTGTAACCAAGGTCCTCTTGATTCCAAATCCAGTGCTCTTTCCACAATACCACCCTCTCATCATCTTAATTTTAGCTCAAAGCCTAATATTGGTAGAACTGTGGAATCTCAAAATTGGGAGAGACCTCTAGTCCAAACTATACTTAAAGGAAGGTGGTCATCTGGTTCTTTGCTTAAGACTTCTAATGAGTGGGAACCTACTACCTCTCCCAAGCCTTTCCATTTTACTTTTAGATACATCTGTTAGGTCAGGTTTGGGTTTTTTTTTTTCCTTACATCCAGTCTTACATGAGACTTCCTCCGTGTAAATTCAACCCATTGCTCAAGTCCTACTCTCTGAGCCAAGCCTATATACTTCAGTGGAGTTCCACTCATAGCTGTGGACAAGCCTTTTATTAGTGCAAACTGTAACCCAGGCCTGCTTTCTCATACTACAGAATTCTTGTCTCTGTTGTACCTTTGGTCCCCCACGAAGGGCCTAGCCAAACAATGAAAGTCTTTCTTTCTCTAGGTCTTTAGTATTTCATGTCTATTTGGGCAGTACTCAGGCTGTCCACTCCTGATTCTCCTTGCATGACCAGATTGTAGTAATGATGGAGTACATCCTGATCCTCTCTGTCTTTGTTCATATTATTTCTATAACACCGAGAAAACCCTTCCTATCCATCTCTGCCTGTTGACACATCTCATTGCCACCTCACTGGCTACCTTTTCCATGAAACCTTCCTTCTTAATCCTCTGTGGCTAAAAGTAGTCTCTCACCTATTCTAACACCCCTTATTAATTATAATTAATCTACTATATGTATAACATAAGTATTATTAATAAAACTCCTTATACATTTATATTTCAACTTGTTTCACGTCTAATTTCTCTTTCTAGATCACAAACTCCTTTAGAACATGACCATGTCTTGCCTATCTCTGTACGTTCCCCAGCACCTCACCTAGCATACTGTAAATAGCAGGCATGTCTTTATGTTTTTGTTGAATCAGTATTTCAGTCAAAGGAATTTAAAAGCTAGAGAACTAATGAGGAGAAATTCAGAGGAAAGCATTTCAAGAGCCTAGTCTCTTTTTATTTCCCAATTATTTGAGAGAGAACTTTTAATGACCTCTTGGAATTTAAATATAGAAAGTTAATTTAAAAGTTTAAATGATTAAATTCAAATTCATTCAAATAATTAAGTATATGATAAATAAATTTAAATAATTAAATGTAAATTAATGTAAGTGATTGTTAAAATTAGTCGAATAAGGACAATTATTAAATTTAATAAAATTTATCAATACAGTGAAAGGAAATTTAATCAGTATTTCAGTGAAAGGAAATTTAAACAAGTAAAATTCTAAAAAAAAAAAAAGGAAAATTTGAGTCTTACTGTTTGATTTTGTCTTGTGTATCATGTAAACCATCATAATCATAGTCAAAAATGGGACCACTGATGACATTGACTCCATTCCTCTCCGTTGCATATCTTTTCACCAAAACCCTTTGGAAATAATTCCAGATTCCTGTACAAAGACACAATCTTGAGTAAGCAAAATGCTTTTTACTTTAACTGGATCTATTTTACTGTGCCAAAGACCACTGATTCATAATCCTAGCACAAATACCCCCTTCTTTCAGCAACGCAGAATTTGCTATATCCTTTTGTTTTTGGGTTTTTTTTGGTTTTTTTTAGTGAGGCAATTGGGGTTAAGTGACTTGCCCAGGGTCACACAGCTAGTAAGTGTTTGGGGCCTGAGGTGGGATTTGAACTCAGGTCCTCCTGAATCCAGGGCCGGTGCTCTATACACTGCACCACCTAGCTGCCCCTGAATTCACTCCCTTTTAACCTCTACCTGTTACATGAGGTTTTTCTGGATTTACCACCACCACCCCCAAGTTCATACTCTCTGCTTTCTTTGTGGCCCCTCAGGTGGAGAAACAAGACATTGAGACATGTTATAGGGGAGAAGACAACCTGGACTATTATCCCTGTGAGCTATCTGAATGGTGCAGATTCAATGGAAAGAAATGTACCTCCTTCCCAATCTCATCTATTTATTTCTGACAGAAGTACAAACCAAAAGGTTGAGTTTTGAGAACAGAGAACTAATGGCACTCACTGGAAGAAGAGAGTTATATCAATTGTTTGTGGACTACTACAATTCCTTTGTTTTGTATGTGAGGTGCAAAATAATCCAAAAATTAGGATTTAAGGGGCCTGAGCCATGTAAGCCTCTGATACTGAGCCTAAGGTTACAAATACTTTTCATTTCCTTATGTGTGTATACAGACAGTTCACGTTATGGAAGTGGACCATTCTACAGACCTCCACATAATGCAGATTTGCCCTTAGATGTGAGAAGAGGAGGAAGGGATGAATGAATGGAGGGGCATGCTCCTGTGAAGTGAGAGCAGGAGAAAGAACATGCAGGGCATAGAGTCAGCCAGGCACTGAGCAGAAGAATATATGGGAGGCAGACATATGGGGTTGGGGGTCAGGGAACACAGGCATAGACAGGAGAGGATGGTCAACATGGAGCTGGGAACAGACATGAGGTACCAGGAAGAAGATACTGGGACATAGAAAAGGCAGGTAGAGTGGGGCAAAGGTTTCCTCTTTAGGTTGTTGTGGGGGGATGGTTTGTGAGGGGGTAGGGAGAAGCCATGTAGCACTGAGTTGAGTGTCAGAAGAAGAAGAAAGAGAGAGATTACAATACTGTACAATAAACAAGATAGGTAGTTTTTCAGAATTCAGATTTCTTTCAGAATTCTTTAGGTAGGGGGCAGTTAGATGGTGCAGTGGATAAAGCACTGTCCCTGGATTCAGGAGGACATGAGTTCAAATCCAGTCTCAGACACTTGACACTTATTAGCTGTGTGACCCTAGACAAGTCACATAACTCTCATTGCCCCATGGGGGGGGGAAGGGAAGGATTCTTTAGGTAAAATCAAAGTTGTGCAGTGTGAAATTTATGTAAAGCAAGAACTGTCTGTAGTCTATTTTCCTCATAGAATATAAGGTCTTTGAGGTCAGGGACAAACTTTTTTGGCCTTTGTTTCCCTAGTGCCCATTTATTCTAAACAAAATTAGATTTAGCAAAATAAATGACCCTGAAATTTTATCGACATCCCTATTTCTTTATCAATGTTTCTACAAAGGGAGAAAAAAACTCAACTACAATATTCAACTCTAGACTCATGAGAGCAATAGCATCAAGTATAGGAGACTTTTTTGGTCCCCTCATATTAGGAGGAATTCATGGGATGATAATGACAATAGCTTACAAAGTACTATGAGTTCAGCAACAAATATTTGTCAAACATCAATTAAATGAGGCACACCATATTAAGTAGTATACACATACCTATACACACAAAGGGGAACAATCCTCAAGAATCTTATAGTCTCAAACATTTTCTAGTCTTATTCCAACAAAATATTAATCATTTAAAAAAATGTTTTACAGATGAAAAAACTCCGTTAACTGACATAGGTAAGGTTCCCTCAACTGTAAAATGGGAATAATAATAGCACCCACCTGACAGGGTTATTGTGAGGCTCAAATTAGGTAATTTTTGTAATTGAACACAGAGTCTAGCACAGAATAGGCAGCCAATGTTTATTGACTGTCTGCCCATAGTTGGCACTTAATAAATGCTTGCTTCTTCCCACTCCTTCCTATCCTTCCTATTCAGAAGGATGGTAATAAAAACATCCCTTCCAAATGCATAGCATTTTGGGGCTTTCCTATACATTATGTCATTTGATCCTCACAGCAATCCTTTGAGGTAGGTAGGACAAATTGTATCTTCACAGATGAGGAAATTGAGGTACAGCAAGGTAACAGTAGGCAAAAGCAAAAAAAAAACAAAAACAAAAACGCAAAAAAAACACTCACATCATTTAGGAGGCTATTGCTCAACTCCTCTACTCCCACTTCTCTCCCAGGCCTGGATCATTGCCCCTAACCTGGAGGAGCTATAGAGAGCCACCTAGTCCAGCTCCCTCATTTTTACAGATGATGAAACTGAGGTCTATAAAGTAGGTAAGATTGATCCAAAACATACAATTAGTAAGTGACAGAGACCAGATACAGACTCAAATGGGCAGCAGAGAGTCCCAGTTTCATGAGCACTAATGACACTAGACTGCCTAGAATGCCCAGATGCCCTCACAAACTTCTACCTCCCCCAGGCCCACACCTGGTTAACCATCCTGATAAAGCACCAATGGTCATTTTGCCAAGGATGTTGTCCCACGCCATTAACCAGCAACAGTAAATAGCATGGAGGTTAATGGTATCACTCTGTTTATACTTGTCACAGCTCTAAATTTGATGTGTTAGTAGCCTTAAGACAAAAACCACTCAATAAATATCTAGGTGGCACCTGAGAGTCTCTATGGGTACTACACACTCATAATTTTGCTCAAAGATTACACACAATGTATTTATCAAAATTTACAAAGTATTTACTGTAAGGCTGAGTGCTCATGAGTCTTTTTTGTTTCCTATCAAAGAACCAACAAAAACCAGGGGGGGAACATTTTTAATTGCTATTTTTGTTTTAGTAGAGAGACATACATATTTAGAAGTGAAATCACTGATTTAAAAATTAAGAACAAGAAAGAGAAACTTTTATATACTAACTTACAATGTACTCTCATTCGCCAGTCAAAAGAGGAGGTGGAAAAAGAGAAAAGGAAATAGAGAGAAGGAAGAAAAAGAAAGGCAGAAGTAGAGAAAAAGGTGGGGGTAGGGGAGGTGTCAATAGGTTCTGAGGCTGTCAGCAAATAACCATAGTTCATATTTCAGAGTGTTGTCTCACATTCACAGTCCTTTGAAAAATGAATTAGCTCGTTAACTACCATTCAGAACTCTGGATCTGCTCTTTATACCTTCAAAGGGAGATACACAGCAGCCCACCAAAGGAGAAAATATTCCCTAAGTTATCATAGCAGTAACCAGAGAACCATCTCCCTGAGGACCAGAGAAAATCAGCCTAAGGTCAGATTTCCTCTCTACTTTCTATCATTTCATAGAATGCGGTTCTCATGTAAAGAGAAAGAAGATGGGAAAAGGAAAAGCAAATGCTAAGGCACTGAGGGGGGAGGAGGGGGAAACCAAGACAATGAAGACACTCAAAAGGCCCAAGACCACAGCAATGTGGCATGTGAACAAACCACCCCACTGCTGGGAGAAGAACAGTGAACCCTCTGTCCAAAGCCTGTTGCAATGCCAGTGTCAGGATGGCACTGTGTGTTTCCTTTATTACTGCTTAGACAAAAACGTGTTAGTAAAGAACAAAGGCCTCTGGTAAACCCTCATTTGAGGAAATTAAATGAAGCAACATTCCAAAATAACCTTTGCAAAGAATATAGTGACATGAGCTCCTGGAATATTCAAACTGGACCTGAGAATGGTCCAGGAATCCAGTAATCCAGTCTTTTAAAATGTATGTTTGCATGTGTGTACATGTATATGTACATATACTATATGTGTATATGCATTATATGTGTATATATCTATAAACTTGTCTTATATCTATATATGTATGTGCGTATGTGTGTATATGTATGTAGGGGTATATGTATTGTGTGTAGGGGTGTATGTATATATAGTACATGGGTATATGCATTATATGTGTATATACATACATATGTGTATATATATCTATAAACTTGTCTTATATGTATGTGTATAAATATCTTGATATCTCTATATGTGAAATTCTTTGCAATTGGTTCTGTATTTGAATTAAGTTGTTTAGGAAACAGTAGAAGGTACGATAGGAGGACATGGGCTCAGGAATCCAGAGGTTTAGGTTCAAATCCCACCTCTGAGGTTTATTAGCTGTATGGTAACTTTGGGCAAGTCTTTTAATCTCCCTCAGCCCTGAGTTTCCTCTTTTGTAAAATGAGAAGGGTGAACAAGATGGCTTCTCGGGCCCCTTCTAGCTCTGGATTTATGATCCATCCCATGCTTTTGCTCAACAATAAAGCAACCATGCTACAATCTTTCTGATCTTTATATACCAGAGCCAAGGCAGGGCCTCGATTTCTCATCTCTAAAATGAAGAGGACGGTCCATTCATTCCAGCTCTAGGTCTTTGACTTTATGTCACCCTTTCCATATTTTTTTCACATGACTCTCCTTCACATAGAATTACATTCCTGCCAAAGCATACTATTCTGAAATCGCATACTGAGCTTCCCTTCCAGGGCTTTCTTCACACCACTCCCTCCTCCGGCTAGAGATGTCCTCATATGACATCATCGTCATCACTGCCTATTAAAAAAAATCTCCCCATCTTCCAATGCTCAGCTCAAATGCTACTTGCCATTACAGTCTTTGCCAAGCTCTGATATAGGCTGTAAAGCTGTCCCTCATTCAAGCTCCATTAAGACTTTGTTTGTGCCTCTTTTGGGGCACTTAACTATAATAGAAAGCAGAAGTTGATTTTGCACACTTCCTTGATCCCAGTCGCTAAATTGGATAGTCACTGAAGTCTGAGAGCACGTCCCAGTCACCTCTGAGCTAACCTCAGGACAAGAGCACAGTGCTTTGCACGTCATCGGGACTCAATAAATATTTGTTAAATGAATCAGTTAACAAATGAATTTGATACAGTTAGGGAACAGAGTGTTTTATTTAATCATGGAACTGTATCATATATGGATCACCAATTTTTCAATTATCAGTAAACACTCAGATATATGCTGCTAAAACTGTACCGAAAGTAAATTAATCATCCTTTGGCAGGTCAGAAGACAATTCATGAGTCTGTAATATTTTAGACAACATCCTAGGAATAATATGTAAGAGGCTCTTAGGGAATGCCTGGTGAATTATATTCTGTCACTGAATATCATTTATCACTGGGCTGGTAAAGCACAAAAGTGATGCATATCAGAACTCTGGATAACTACTTTTGACCATAACATAACTCCAAACAGAAAAAGATAAGCATTAAATAAATGGGCAAAGATGACAAAAGATAGAAATAGGCATTGTTGGAAATAGGCATACTAATAAACTGTTTGGAAGTGCTGTAAATGGGTCCAGCTGCTATGGAAGAAAATTTGAAACAATTCTAGAAAAAAGTAATTAAACTATCCAGACCTGATAACCCAGCAATACTACTACTGGTCATATATCACTAATATCTATAACCAATTACTGACACAGTGAAAAGTCCCAAAATATTTATAACAGGACTTTCTGTGGCAAAAACAAAACAAAACAAAACTAGGAAACAGTAGGTGCTCATCAGTAGGGGAAAGGCTGGAGAAGTTGTTGCATATGTATGTAATAGACCATTATTGCATCCCAAGAAATAACAAATAAGAAAACAAAGTAGCATGGGAAGAGCAGTATAAAAGGATGCAGTGTATCAAGCAGAACCAAGAGAATAACATACACAATAACTCCAATTATGCAAAAGAAAACAACACCATGAGATGTCAGAACTTAGATCAATGTCATGACCAATTTCCTTTCTACAGGACTGGTGAAACATACTCCCTCTTGGTAGAAAGGCAGTTGACTATGAGGGCAAAATAAAACAAATACTGTTTGGGGACCATCTAGGTGGTGCAGTGGATAAAACACTGGCCCTAGATTCAGGAGGACCTGAATTCAAATGCAGCCTCAGGCACTTGACACTACTTACTTGCTGTGTGACTGAGCAAGTCACTTAACCCTCACTGCCCTGCAAAAACAAACAAACAAAAGAAAATACTGTTTGATGTGGTCAATGTGTCCATATGTTTTGCTTAATTGTACTTCTTTGTTACAAGGGAGGGTTTGGAAAGTCCACAATAGAAATGAGTAGAGGGAAGAGGAGGAGAGGAAGATATTAAAACATTTTATTAAAAAAGGAAATCAGTCCCTACTCTGTCACTCAGCAACATTAGAGAAGACCCTTAACTGGGCTAAGCCTCAGTTTCTTCATCTGTAAAATGAAAATCATTATGATTACTTTACCTACTCAGATTGTTATGAAGATTGAGATAAGGAGATAATTTAAAACAATTTTGAAATCTATAAAGTGCTATGCAAACACAAAGCTTTGCCAATATTATAAAAAATAACAAGTTAAAAAGGCAAAAAGCAAATGCTTAAGTTTATCTTTACAACTGTGTAGGCTAAATGTACTTACTTTGGAAGGCAGGATACATTGGAATCATGTTAGTTATAAGGAAGGCATCATATTTAGATTCTGCAGAAGAGCTCAGATCTAAAATTTAAAATGAAAACAAAGTGGTGTTAATTACTTAGACATTACCAATATCCATCCTGTCAGATTAGGCAGGTCTTGCCTATGAGTACACCTAACAATTACCTGAGCAAATCCATCTCTTTCTCTTTTCCCATTCCTTCTTCCTCTAACCATATTCTCATATTCATATTCTTCCTCTCTCTTACTCCCCCAAGTGTAAGTGTATGAGTATGTATATAAACATATATACTCTCTTTCTTCCCTCCTTTCCTTCCCCTCCTGTCTTTCTTCTCTTTGTTTCTGTTCCTTTTATTCTTTCCTCCTATCAATTCTTTGTTTGTTTGTTTAGTTGGTTTTTGGGTGGGGCAATGAGGGTTAAGTGGCTTGCCCAAGGTCACATAGCTAGTACTTGTCAAGTGTCTGAGGCCGGATTTGAACTCAAGTCCTCCTGAATCCAAGGCCAGTGCTTTATCCACTGTGCCACCTAACTTCCACCTAGCTGTCCATTCTTCCTATCAATTCCTTGGGTCTACATAAGGATTACCCAAAGATCCTGCTTAGTCCCAATTGGGAAATTCAATGTTATTTTTTTAACCTTCAGACTGAGAAGGGAAAAAAAAAAACAAAATAAATTTATCAAAGGTAAATAAAAGTAACAAAATATCAAAATGCTTCTTAGAGACTGCCCCTATTTTGTTTATTAAAGGACCAAAGCACAAACATATGATTAAGAAACAAATGCATTTGTCACTTTATCAGTAGAAAGGATTCTGGCCTTGAAGTTAGAGGCCTGAGTTCATGAGCTAGCTCTGCCACTTACTAGCTGTGTGACCTTTGGAAAAATCATTTTACTTTTCTGAGCCTTGATTTCTCCATCTGTAAAATGGTGATAATAATTCTTGTTCTATCTATCTCACAGGTGTGTTTTATGGAAAATACCGTAAAATCCAAAGACAGAGATAGATATAGATAGATAGATAGATAGATAGATAGATAGATAGATAGATAGATAGATAGATAGATAGATAGATAGATAGATAGATGGATAGATGGATGAATGGATGGATGGATGGATAGATGGATGGATGGATGGATGGATGGATGGATGGATGGATGGATGGATGGATGGATGGATGGATGGATGGATGGATGGATAGACAAACAGGCATAAGTACATATATAGAGAATATATAGATATATGCGAGCTATTATTAATATCATTGAATTTTCTCTCACTGAAAGCTACTCCATGTTCAAGTTCTTGACTACTGTTCTCTTTCCTGGTACACTTAGGAAAAATAACAAGAGTCATACTACCTGTTCATCCAGCTCAGGGTCCCCTTTCTCTCACCACATTTCTCCATCTCATACACAGACATATCACAAGGCACTTTGCCAAGAGCCTTGCTGAAATGTAATTGTATCATGCCCATGGCACTGCTCTTATCTGCCAACCTGGATTTGGAGTCTGAAGAGCTGGATTCAAATACTGCCTCAGCTACTTACAGGTTACCTGGGTAACCTGGGTAAGTCATATGCCCACTTTGGGCTTCGGTTTCCTTATCTATCCCATGAAGAGGCCGGATCTCTAAAGTCACTTCCAGCTCTAAAGGCTCTGCCACTAAACTGGATCCCATTTTGCTGAGTCTGTAAATACACTCAACCAGACTTGACACAATGAAAACCCAGCATCCAACAACCATGCATCATCCCAGGACCTGATGGCCAAACACAAGCAACAAACAACTTACAGGGAGGGAAGAGGAATCCATAGGATATCTGTTTATCATTTTTGTAAGCCAAACAGTTCTGACTGTAAGTTGGAGAAACACGAACATCTGGTCGCACACAATTGGTCAAGTGCTCAGGAATGCTAGAAACCTCAGCCTGCAGCAAAAGGTAAATTAACACCATGATGCCAATTCAAAAAAAAGACACTTAAATAACCATGAAAGAGAGGCTAGGGTTGGCTCTGTTAAGAACCAAAAGAAAAAAGAAAGAAAAAGAAAAGGGAGGGAGAAAGGCTTTTACTTTACCTCACCTGGTTTCCTAAAAAGAACATGATTCTAGCAATTGTAGCATAGATACTTTGTACACAAACATGTACCACGAGTGAACTTAAAAGTCTCTGACACTGGGAAGAAACTGCCTTTTGGGTCATCTCAACTATACAGATAATCCTAAGTAGATCTCTAAACATTTGGGGACCTTAGTTTGCTGATATGTAAAAAAGAGGGGTTAGGCAAGGTAGCAAGGTGGATAGAGTCAGAATACCCAGTTTCAAGCACTGACTCAGACACTTAACTGTGCAATCCTGGACTAAATATTTAACCTTTTTAAGGTTCAGTTTCCTTATCTTAAAATGGGGATAATAACACCAACCTCAAAGGATCAAAAGATAACATGTAAAGCAATTTGCAAAACTTAAAACATTATATGTTAGCTATTATCATTAATTATTATTATTATAAATCTAGAGCTAGGGAGGGACTTCAGAGTCATCCAGTTGAAGACTCATTTTACAGATAAGGAAATTGAGACCCAGGGAGATTAAGTGATTTATTCAAAGTCATAAGTTAATTAAGCGTCAGAGGTAACATTTGAATCCAGGCCCTCTGACTTCTCAATCAGTGCTCTTCCAGTTCTAAATCCCATGACTGCAGGTAAGCGATATAATAATATTGGGAAAAGAAGCAGCTCTAGAGTTAGGGAACCTGGTTTCAAATATCACCTTTGCGGCTTCCACTACCTTGTTACTTCCTCTTCTTGGTGCTCACAAATTAGGAGGTGAGGCCTGATGATCTCTGAGGTCTTTCCAGCTTTACAGGTATGGTCCTATTCCCTTCTCTGGTCTTCAGGTCCCTTCTCTATACTATAAAGACAGTGACATTTGCACTGTCTACTTCATGGGGTTGTTGTGAGGCATCTATCTTTTACCCTTAGCAAGCTTCCATTCTCTTTTTTTGATCACTGGAGATGCTCCACTAGAGTCTAGCTTACCACCAGACAGGGATGGCCTGAAGAAGATTTATCTGGAAGATCCTTTCCAACTGTGGTATTCTGTGATAAATCTTATTCTTGATAAAGGTTTGGTTTATCTTTCCTTTCCTTCATAGAACCCAAGTTCCTCTCAAGCACAAGGTTAAATCTTGAGCATTTCAATGTATTGAATGGTTACCCAAGAGTCTGAACAAGTCACTTTATCTTCTTCTCAAAGCTGAAATACCACAGGACATTTGGGGATTTATTCGACTTGGGTATGCTCAAAGCCCACCTGGGAGCCTTCACCTCATCATCTGGTAATTTACATTTTGATATGGGCCATAACTATTTCAGGGATGAGGGTCGACAATTACATTGTTTCTTAAGATTTGCATTAACTACTTATTACACACATTATCTCAGTTCAATCTCATAGCAATTCAGTAAGATGGCTGCTATTATTTTCATCTCCATTTTGGAGATGAGAAAACTAAGGTTCAATGATGATACGGTAACTATTAATAACAAAATTCCTCCCTAAGATCCTGATACCTTTATAACTAATTTCCTTCCACAAGTACTTTGGAAACTGAGAGAAGCGTGGTCATGAAATGAGACCAGTTTCTGGGACTATTCTCACTAAGAAAAGTTAAAGCCCTGTCTAAACACAATTTAAGTAAGCCAAAGTATTTATCTTCCTACTAACATAAGGTATATAATATAATATCAAATACTGGAAGACCCAATTCTTTCAATGACCTGTTTGGAAACAGTGTAGGATGTCCACAGTGGCATTAGGAGTGTTTCACTATAGCCGCTTTCAAAATCATGGTGATACAAGATATTATATCTAGTCCGATAAAGTACTGCAGGTCGACCATAAAGAAGATGTCTCTCTAGGAAAGGAGAAAAAGAATAAACTTCATTAAAGACAGTTTAGATCATACATATGACATGGAAAAGATATTGGAAGAGAGCCAAGTTGTCCAAAATTTGCTCACTTTAGTAATAATATAGCGCCTTCCCCTTAATTTAATCAAGTTAGTACCTAACCCTCTTTTTGGTTTATCTGATCACCTTGGAAGAATAGTGTTGGTGTTTTGGGGTTTTTTTTTTTTAAAACAAAAAGTTACAATAACATTAAGCTTTATCACTTACAAAGCTTTCCCACATACATTGTCTTATTTGATTCATCTTCTATACAAACCAAAATAATTGTTTTTGTGATTTTAATAATTTCTTTACGTTGTCATTTTAGGCAGTGGATTTTTTAGTCTTAGGGTAAAATGCTGGTATCAGGGGTGGGGAAGTTCTATAGCCACCTCTGGAATGATCTGACTAGACAAGAGACAAATAATAGTCCTATTTTGATGTCACTCTGTCCAGACTCTCATCACTGCCATCTAGTGATTTGTAGCGACAAAAGATGAAAAGGGCCTGTTTCTTATCAAGGCAACTCCCTTCTCTCTGAGCACTTTCTTAGTAATTACAGTAGAAGGGCCACATCCTTCCATCCATCCTAAATCCTGCTCTTATCCTAAATCTCTTCAGTATTCACAATGATCATCCTTCACACACTTTGGACCACTTTAAATCCCAAGATCTGTCTCTATTCTATAAGAATTCTATACCTAAGACCTTACCAACACATGAAACTATTCTACCTCCAAGATTACGAGCTTTGAACTTTCCCCAATTTGGATCACAAACATCTGTCTTTCTATTTCTCCCACTGCTTCCCTCCTCCTCAATTCACTCATGACTTTCATGGCAAAATCTGGTTCTCCCAATCTATACCCCCTAATCTGGCCTCACTTCCCTTTATTCACATTTCCTTTCCATGGACCCTAAGACATAGCACTCCACCCCCAAATCCCTTTTCCCAGTTTACTTAAGAATATGATAGAAGAAAGGAAAAGGTTTACACTTTCTTTTCTTTTTTAAAAAAGCAGTCCATCAATCAAAATCATTAAGTGCTTACTATGTGCCAAACACTATGCCAAGAGCTGGGAATAGAAAAACAACAGTGAAACAGCACCTATTCTCTTTTTTTGGGTGAGGAAATGAGGGTTAAGTGACTTGCCCAAGGTCACACAGCTGGTAAATGTCAAGTGTCTAAGGCCAGATTTGAACTCAGGTCCTCCTGAATCCAGGGCCAGTGCTTTATCCACTCCACCATCTAGCTGCCCCAACAGTAGCTATTCTCAAGGAGCTTCCCTGAGAATAAGTGAGACAACATACATACATACGTCTGTTCATCCCCTGATACTGATATCTGACCCTGGTTTATCTCCAATATACATCTTTTCCATTTCTATTCCTAGTAAGTGTCAAGTGTCTGAGGCAGGATTTGAATTCAGGTCCTCCTGAATCTAGGGCAGGTGCTTTGTCCACTTACCACCTAGCTGTCCCAGGCTCTCATTCTTATACATCAATTTCTTTAATCATCTCTGATAGTCTCCCTATCTTGCTTCCTATAGTTGTTCCAAACTTTCTCTCTCCTTAAGCCCTGAAACTAATTCCCCTGCTCTATCAGAAAATAACTTTTTTTTCCTACTCTATTGAGGGTACTAAAAATATCCCACCTGTTCTCAAGCCATCAATGCTTCTGAAATGTCAAATCCAAGGTCAAACCCTTGACCTTTCTGTAGCAGTTTGATGGTTCTGATCACCTGCATGTTCTAGATGACATGTTCTTCTATGACAATGTCCTCTCCTACTTCTCCTATTTGTTCCCTCTTGGTCTGCTTCGGTGCAGCTCTCTCCTCTTTAAACCACACCATCTTCATTTTCCCTGCCTTGAAGTCCTCATCCATTCCCAAGGTTTTAATTAACATATCTATGAAAATGATTTCAAATTTACATTTCCATGTCTACCTTCTTCCCAGAACTCCAACTTTGCTTCTCTAACTGCCTTTTGAACATCTTTCCCTGGATGTCCCACCAGTATTTGTCACAACATGTCTAAAACTGAACTCATTCCCTCTCCCCACTACCTCCAACTTCAAAATGCCTATCCCTTCCTCCTTAACTCTTTCTGTTGCCAGTATGCATATCTCCCAGTCAACCAGACTCAAAATAAAAGAAGTTATCCTTCTTCCATCTCCATCGCCCTTCACATTCAACCAGTTGCTAAATGCTGTTAATTCTACCTGAGCGATATCTCTCAAATAACCCTCCTCTTCTACATTCATAAGCCTACCAACTCATTACCATTCACTTAGATTATTGTATTACTCTTCTTATAGGTCTTACTGAGTCCTTTATTTACCTTTTCTAATTCATGCTGTTAACAAAATAATGCATCAAAGCAAAAGATCTAATTATGATCTAATTATGTTAGTGCCTGTTCCAAATCTTACTGGCTCCCTATTAATTATATGAAAAACTAAACTCTTTACCTTGTATTCAAGCTCCTTCAAGATCAGTAGACTGGCTCCCACCAACACACCTTTCCAGCCAAATTTCTCACTCCCTCACCCTCTCTACATTCCATTCAATAACTAGCTGATGCCTGAGTCCTGCACAGTCAGGCCTTTGTTCATTCAAGTTCTCTCCATGACAACATACTCTCCTCCACATTTCTGCCTCTTGAAAGCCCTCTCATTCTTCAAGGCTCAGATAAGATCCCAACTCTTCCGAGATTCCTCTGACTCTCCTTGTTATAAATGGTCTCTCCTTTCTTGAATTTCTTTCACCTTCACCCCATTACATTCTATCTTGTGTCCTATGAATTTAAAATAAGAAAATATTTGAAACACACTTTACAAACCTTAAGATGCTAAGCAGATGCAAGCTATATTTTATATTACATGCCAATCAAATAAGATAATATATAAAACACTTTGCAGATCTTGAAGATATGTAAATACAAGCTTTACATTAATAATTATTAATATCTCCCCCTATTAAACTATAAAATCATCAGGGGCAGGCACTGTCACTCTTTATCTTTGTATCTCAGGCACATATCATCATGCCTTAGAGGTAACCAGTGCCTAATAGATGCTTGTTGATTTGAATTTACTCAATTAATTAAATTTGGCCCCAGAAGAGATTAGTAAAATGAAGTGATCAAATGAACCAATGATTTAATCAAGTGGAAGACTCTCTGTTGATCATTATTTGCAAATTGCAATTTGAATATGCATTACTTGAGCATTAAAGAAAGTAGTGATGAGCATTTAAAGTAAGCAGCTTTGTCACATGAAGAAAGGAAATCTCCTCAGGTAGGACATTAAACAAACATGTATAAATAAAATAAGTGTAGGTTTTAGAGGGTCATTCCTTCCACTGGTGAGGGTGGGGAGGGAAAGATGACAGGTTTTTTGTTGTTGTTGTTTGTTTTTGTTTTGTTTTTTTGGTGAGGCAATGGGGTTAAGTGACTTGCCCAGAGTCACACAGCTAGTAAGTGTTAAGTGTCTGAGGCCGGATTTGAACTCAGGTCCTCCTGACTTCAGGGCCGGTGCTCTATCCACTGCACCACCTAGCTGCCCCAAGATGACAGTTTGAATTTCAATTTTTAAGAACTTCCATCTAGGTTCCCAAATGTTGCGTCAGGCAAATATGGGGGAAACAATGCTCATGGGAAAAGCTGTTCTCAGAGGGAAGAAGCTCAAGACCTTTCCCACTGAATAAAAAAGAAGAAAAAAAATTCTTCTTAAAACTTTCTCTGACAGCTATCAGAAGTGGCAGGAACCTTAATTGATCTATTTTGGAAAGGCCAAAGGCTGAGCTGTCCCTGTTATAGAAAAATGGGACTTAGTAACCTGAAGGCAAAATAATTTGTACCTAAAGCTTGAATGACTAAAGGCCCCCCAGATGATAATCAAATTATCCTTATTTCGTTTAGGGAAAAAAAAAATCCTAGCAACCACTTATTCAATTCTTTATACATGTTGTTTTAATTGGAGTGTTACCATTCTATGCAAATAACCAAGAAAACCCTTTGGAGTATACATTGGAAGATCCCCCCAAGTAGAGCCATTGATTTGAGGCAAAAGGGCCCACCCTGCTCTCACAAATTTCCCATGGATGTTTTGGGACTCATCCGAGTCATAATAAGAGGCATAAGTCTCATTTCATGCACTATACTTGGGAGACCAGAGTAGGAATTGTAGCCAAGGGAGATATCATTGGGGAGGGGGGGAAGCCACCAAATCAGAGCCATCATACTTGGGGAACAGGCGAGCCAACCCAGACCTTCCTTCAAAACTCAAACCAAACCTTTTCTAGGCTCAAAAATTCCATTAACGCTTTCCTTGTTTTCATTTTTGCTGCCTCTGAATTTTCTGGTTTCAGCTGGAAGCAGAAGCATCAAAATTCTATGAGAGGCTATTCTCATTTTATTTGTTCGACTTTAAGTGCTTACCAAACACATTCCTCAGAAATCTGAATACAAACCCAATATTCCGGATCTATTCCACTGGGGAAGCAAAGGATTAGCAGCTGCTTCTCATTGTAATTCCTTAAACCTGCTCTCCTCACAGCAGGCATTTAACTATCAATTTAAGTGTTTATTGACTCCACCAGTTGGGATGCTCTCCCTCCCATGTCCATCTCTATCTCTTTTCTGACTATTCCTAAACAGGAACCTTCTTTCCCTCCAAGCCAGGGAAATTTGATGGCTGTCCCAAATTCATTACTGGTTTGTTCCAACCTCTATGCTATTCCCCTACTACCCAATGTAAATCTGTCTCTGTCTCTGTCTCTGTCTCTGTCTCTGTCTCTCTCTCCTCCTCTGCACCAAGAAACTCCCCTCTTTCAAAATCTTGCTCAAGATTCTCTTCCTCTAGACAACCTCCCCAGATTAACTCCACCCTGCTCTGCCCATTTCTGCTAGTCTTAAAGTCTTAAATTTTGTTTTGTTTCAAGTAAGATTTGTTTAACAAATATTTGTTTAAGTACCTGTCATTTGCAAGGTATTGTGATAGTCTGAGGGGGAATCCACTAGAACCTGCCCCTGCTCTCCTGAAGTTTACTGTCTAGTAGATTGTCTATTCAGTGTCCTGAACTAGATTTTAAGCTCTTCAAAGACAAAGACCCAGAATATTATTTTATTGTGTTCTGTATCTGTCCACGAAGTATTCAAGACATGGGACTGCAGTGTGGACTCTGTGGGGGGATGGGGGGTGCGGGTGGTGGGAGTGGGGAAGACATAAAAGCCTGGCTATTTTACTGGGAAAAGTTACCTACATTTTATTTCCCACTTGCATGCATTTGCACAATCCATCCCTAAACTGGAAATGGAATTCTATTTCATCTTTGCCTCCCAAAATCCTCATCTTCCTCATCAAGGCTCAAGGCATCAAGTACTGCTGCGGGCTCCACAAATTTTTCCCTAACTTTCCAATGTAACAAGGGAATAGAATTATAGATTTAGAGTTGGAAGAGGCTTTAAAGATCATCTAACTAACCCCTTCATTTTTCAGATTAGGAAAGGGAGGCCCAGAGAGGCTGTTACTTTCCCAAGGCTGTATTGGTAGCAAATGAGAGACGCTGGATTTGAACCTAGGTTTCCTGACTCCAACCGCAATCCTTATTCCATTATATACTACTAGTGGGTTCTCTCTCTCTGTTTCTGTCTCTCTGTCTCTGTCTCTCTTTATATATATCCATAGAAGCTACATGAATACAGAGATTTCTTCAGTGTTTGTCTTTGTATACCCACCACCTACCACAGTACTTCACACATAGTAGTGCCTTAATGTCTGTCAAATGGAATCCAATCAGTAAGGAAGGATAGATTGTCTCCAACAGGGAAAGAAAGAATACTCAGATTCTCAAAGCATCCATGATACCCAAACTTGAAAAGAAATTTACCCATCCAGACACTGATCCACAAGGTCTGGGATAGATCCACCTGAATCATAACAATTTGGCCAACAAAAGAGAGCTAACATTTTTTCACTTGGAGTCATGGCTGAGATAGGAAGATCTGGATTAAAACAGTAGCAAGGTTCAGAACTTTCAGAATCTCAGTCCAAGTTCCTTCTTGCAAAACTGTGGAAAAGCCACACAATTTCATTCCTGGGTAGGAGACATTGCTGTCTGCCCTAATCATGTCATATAAGCCTATGAATTGTAGGTCGCAATCCTTGGGCATGGAAGTTTTTACCTTGCAATGGCCACTGCTAGAGATGATGTGTGTCGCTCTCCTTTTTCAGTGTGATACAGGCTTGTTTCTTCTTCAAATTATCCTTTTCTTTTCTTCCCAGTCTAAGTTACCACCCTCTAGAATACCAGACAGAGGCTTTCCTCCACTTCCCAGGTCAGTGTTTACAGTGGCTTCTTGGACTCTCTGCTGCAAGCCAGGGTTCTCCTCCATATGCCACACTTGGCAGGACATTCATAGCCAAGTCTTTTTAAGTGTTGTGGTCCAATTCTTTTTTAAAGGCTTCCAAAGTCTGGTCATCCAAACTTGAGTTTCTATTTCTTTTCCCTCCTCAGTTTCCTGATTCATGTTCCCACGGATTAGCTGGCCGACTTTTCAACCACAAGAAAATCTCTCCTCTTTCTCTTCCCTTTAAGTCTTTGCTCTCACAATAAGATGTCCTTGAAAATTCTGAACAGGATCTCAATTGGGGAATCCACTGTTACGAACTATATTTCTCTTGTTCCGCAGCATGAGTGATCTCCTCATTTGTCACTGATTCTTTTCTGTCCACTTTCTTTCAAGCAAGTTAAACTTTCATCCAGGGGAAACCATTTTTTAAATACCTTCTATTTGTAAGAGCTCTTTGCCCTTTACAGAATTTCAGACTTGGAGGGGGCCTTAGAGCCTATACAGTCCCACCCATGCCTGAACAAGAATCCCCTTTCCAAGATGCTGGACAAGTGGTAAGACAACCTTTGTTCGAAGACCTCAGGGACTTACCTTTGAAAACAACCTATTCCACTTTTGGACAGCTCTAATCGTTAGGACATTTTTCCCTATGTCGGGTCTAATTTGCTCTGACTTCCACTCACTGCTTGTAGCTGTCACAAAGATTGACTAATCCCATTTCTGCATGACAGTCCTTTAAGTAACAGAAGAAAAGTAGCCCTCAGGTGCTGACAATATCAATACCTAATCCTTCTCTTCTCCAAGCCTAAGCATCTCTGTATCTTTCAGCTGATCCTTTTATGCCAGTTTCCATGCCTCTAACCACTCAGATTGTCCTCTCTGCTGCATACAGCACATTTTATCAATGACTCTCCTAAACTGTGGTGCTTGCTCACAATTTACCATTACATTCCAGCTATGATCTGCCCAGAAAACTGTAGAAGGATTTTATTATTTTTTTCATACTAGATAAAATGCTTCTATTAATACAGTCTAAAATGACATTATTGGGGTTTTGGCTACCATGTTACTATGGACAGATTGAGCTTGTAGCCCCCTAAAAAACCATATTTTTCATTAAAACTGATGTGTAGCCATGTCTCCCCAAAACCTGTGCTTAAAGAATTACATTTTCTTTAAAAACCAACTATAGGACTTTGCATTTATCACTATTAAATTTCATCTTACAAGAGGATTTGTGCTAAATAGGTGTTGGTGGACAAGTACCTATGCTATAATCACTTATTGGAGATGTTATGGAAAAGATTCTCAAATGAGTACAGTTTGGACTAGAAGGTCTGCCTCCATGTGAGATTCTGTGATATGTTGTCTTCCTATCCACCTTTAACAATGGCCCTATCTATTTTTTGCTTTTCTCTTTTTGTTCTCAATAGAGCTTTTTAAAACCCTTCTTATTTCCTTTGGCATTCATGAACAGCCTTAGCTTATTATGAGTTTTAATATTCCTAACTATTCTTGTGACATGATGCCTTCTTTTGTTACCATCTTCAGTTACCTTCTCCTGTTTGTAAATATCTTTTCAAAGGCTAAACTGATCTATCCAATTACTAATGCACATATCAGTCTCTTAGTTATGTGGCCTCAGGCAAGTCATTTAATCTCTCTTGGCCTCAGTTTCCTCATCTGTAAAATGCAGAAATTGATTGCAACTAACCTAATAGGTGTAAGAAAATAATGCACTTTGCCAATGCCCAAAGGCCCCAGATTGATTGGATTGCCTGAGATTGACTGACTTTGCTGATTAACATACTTAAAGTTAATTCAATTGAAACCATACCTGCCTGAAGCTGTGGACTCTGACCTCAACATGAGACCACCCTCAAGTCCAGTGAACCAACGGCTTTGGGTGATGCTAGCCAATTAGCTTGAAACAGGGTGAAAGAACTACCTCTCCTCAGGCGGTGGAAGAAGGATCCTTGGGTAGTTCATATTGGGAACAGGCTCTTGGTGGCAGAGGACTCTTGGAAGAAGCAGGCCAGGCTGGACTCTTATCTCTCCTCTTGGGTAGATAGGCTTCTTAACTTTCTGAACTCCAAGTGTTCTCTCTTTACTAACATTTGGTTTGCTTTAATAAATGCTTAATGCCCAAAAACCGGTGCTAAAGCTTCAAATTTATAAGTAAACCCTAGGTAGCTTTCTGTAACGATTGGAATGACGCCACCTGCTGGAGACTTACTGTAGAAGAGTTCTGCCCATGAAGCGAAGGTCTTTGAGGGCAAGACCAGGAGTCAGGAAGTGACGCGGGCTAGTGGGAGGAGGAAGGAAGAGACTGGCGCTCAGTCTCGCTCTCTTTCCTGAGGACGCTGGCGGAGAAGGGAGCTAGAAATGTGTTCTCCCTTTAATAGATAGGAATCTAGGCCTTTCTCTCTCTTTACCAAATTCTTATTCTCCTTAATAAATGCTTAAAAGTCTAACTCTTGCTAAAGCTTATAATTTATTGGCGACCACTCATTAGATATTTTAGACAGTTTAGCTAGAATTTTAGCCCTTAACATTTCCCTACACTTGGGACAGGAATAAGGCAACCACACATTAGATTTTTTTTTTTTTGGCAGAGCAATGGGGGTTAAGTGACTTGCCCAGGGTCACACAGCTGGTAAGTGGCAAGTGTCTGAGGTCGGATTTGAACTCAGGTACTCCTGAATCCAGGGCCGTTGCTTTATCCACTGCGCCACCTAGCCACCCCGACACATTAGATTTTAAACGTCATGCAGGGTTATTGTAAGGATCAGATGAGAAAAAAAAGAGTGTGTGTGTGTGTATATATAGTACTTTACAGTCCTTAAAACACTATATTAATATTATTGTTAAGACAACCTCCATTTTTCTTTCCCATCAGAATTATTTGCTTGTTTCATCAGAATTTTATTCATTTGAGTATTTCATTCCTCTTGGACCAGCTTGCCCTGTAAAATTTAGGCTGCGGCATCCTAATCAGTTTGTTTTCTTAACTCTTAGAAATCTTTCACTCAAAAATCTAAGGTATACAAGTATTTATATCTTTCTCTCAATCTATCATAAATTATGTGATGGAGTATCCCCTTTTATCCCATCAGTACTCCTTTAGCAACTAAGTCTCCTTAAAGACCACAATCAGGTCCAGAGTAAGCTATTCTCTACATCCCTTCCTCCACCTTTTGAAGAATGAATTTAAAGGCAAGTCAAGAATGTATTAGGTGTTTTGCTTTTAGGGGAGAACAGAAGAAAGGAAAAGAAAAGGTAGAAGAGGGATGGAGAATCAGTCGTATAAGTTATGGCCCCTACTAGATTTGTAATCTGTTTATTGAATTTGTCTTCTACTTCCTCCTTCTGTCTAGTTCATCTCTAGGATATTCCATCCAAAACATTAATTATGTCTCCCCATTCCCACATGCTCCCTTCTGCTTTAATATCTTCCATGTTGGTTTATCTGCATGTGTTCAGTCTTTGAGTTTCTTCCTCCTGAGATCTTTGGTAGTTTCAGTCTTTTGTTCATTATTTTCCCCTATTGCTCATTTTCTGACTCCCTCTCCTTGATGATGGTTTCCCTAGTGACTGTATCTCAAAGCATCTCAGTCTTTTCCCACAATGGGCAATTTATATTTCACCAGCTTCGATCTCTACTCCAAACACACACACACACACACACACACACAGAGTGTCTTGCCCCCTTTCCCTCCATTCCTACATTTTCTGGCCAAGCTCTATTGTGGCACAGAGTCCTACTGTACTGCTAACACAGCCTAAGCAAATTTCTGCCAATTTGATCCCCAAGGCACTAAAAGAATGGGAGGGGCTCCAATCAATCTATAAGTTTTAGTTTTGTCACAAGCCAGTGGGTTGATTTGTGCAAACCTGATACCAGGAGTGTGGTAGGTCACAATAAGGGAAGAGAGTGTTAAATGAGAACCTTAGGGGATGGGATTTCTTCTATGTTGTAAATTCTTCAGGTTTTTTTTTTACCTTCTTTGGGTTCTTAGAGTCCTAGACCATGGAGATAACTGAAATTGCTTTATCTCTTGCACATGATTCCTATTTTGGAGAGATTTGAGAGGTCCCAAAGATCAGAAAAATGTATGGTCCTCCATCTTATTGGTCATAACAGGTTACGATTTAGGATTTTCCTTGGATTTTTTTTCTTTGTATTTTCCTTAGAAGCACTTGCTCCAATCCTTAAGGAATAATTTATTCTTTCTGATAAGCCAGAGAGGTCATACTTTCTCTACAAGTTACTATTCTTAGAGTTGGTTAAGGCACTGAGATATTAAATTACATGACCATGGTCATGTACAAATATATGTGTGTGTATGTATGTATGTGTGTATATACATATACATATGTATACATACACATGCATATACATACACACACACACACACACACACACACACACACATATATATATATATATATATATATATACACACACACACATCAGCCCTTTACTTAATTAAGGAAATGTCCATAGGCTTAGTCAGCCTTAGTCTCTCTTTTGGCCAAAACATATTACTAACATTTATGCCCTTCTCCTATATGCTGTTGGGAGGTCAAAATAGAGAATCCTAGTATAGGCTAATTCAGAAATCCACTTTTAGTTTTGTTTGAGTTATTCTTCATTGTTAGTTTTTTTGTTCCCCATTTTTATTGTAAACTTAATAAGCATTTTAATACAAAGAGGAACAATAAAGAAGATTGTATAAAGATCTATGAACTTCTGGTACATACAGTTTGAAGAAGTCCACCTCTGAGGGGCTAAATCAGAGGAATATAAGTGTTTAGTATCTCTAGGGGACAACACCCTGAAGAGTAATTCTTTAGTGGGTTTTCTCACAAGAGACCGAGGGAGATAAGAACTTGAGTAGTATTCAAAGGGCCTCTTGAGAACTCCCCAAACCTGCTGCTGCCCTGAGTGAAACCATCAGCTCAAGGCAAGGGTACCTTAAATCCCATTCTCCCTATGATGAGTCTACAGTGTCTACTGAGTGGAAGAGGTGGAGGGAAATGGGGAGGGGGAGGGGGAGGATAGGCACCATCTCATGAATGCATTACCACGGACTACCAAATGCCCTTATTTATTCTCAGCCAAAGTGGTTTCCTGGCATCATTGGGCCTGACCTACGTCTACAGAAAAGACAGTAGGGCATTAACAGCAATACTGTTAACTGTTTTGTAGCTATCTCCTGAGGGAGAACAGTCTCAAGCTTCTCTTTGTGCCCTGATGATTCCCTATCTGGGGAACTCAAACCAAACAATATTTTTCCAAGCAGAAATCCAAATCTTCATATGATGAAGATGCTCACTGAAGCTTCACTGGAACCCCGGTGAAGGGTTAGGCTAAAGCACTCCATGTCCCAGGCACAGTTTGTCAACTTTTTGTACAGCTGCCCACTAACTTTAGACTTCATCCAAGAAGCTCCCAAATATTCTGTGTATCCCATGATCAAAGGGGAGCTAAGAAAAATGGGGTGGGAGAGAGATGAAGATCTTATAAAAGGGAGAAAATCAAAGAAGTCAAAGAAAAACAAAACCCTTGAACTAATTTCTTCAGCTCCCCTAATCAGATGGGAAGCCACGCATAGGCTAATAGGAATCATATGCAAGCTAATAGATTTAGCAATGGAACAGTAAAAAAGGAAAAACACACATACAACACACCCTATTATTGGTTTGTGAAACTGAGGGGGAGGGGTGGTAATAGTACTGAAGCCAAATAAAAGAAAAACTATAATCCTCAAAGAAATGAGTCATATATAAATCATATAGAATAATATCTTAGCTATATGGTACTTTCAGACAATAAGTCATTTAGTTTTCCATTTAGCTCAGTGTTTAGCCTCTTTAAGCACCAAAGCAATTTTTAAAAATTTAATAATTTGGGATAAAAATCTTTCTAAAGTGAATCACACTCTTCCCTGCTCCCTTAGACAGAGGATATTGAACATAATGTAACCTTTTCACCACTTTCAGAGCATTTTATTCAGTTCTGGATACCATATTTTAAGAAGGGTGTTAATAATTAATGATAATGATCAATTAATAATTAATGAGAATGTCCAGAGAAGGGAAATCAGGATAGTGAAGGTCCTCATATCCATGTCATGAAAGGGTCAGTAGAAGGAAGATGTTTAGCCTGGAGAAGAGAAGACCGTGGGGAACAAGAGCTATCTTCATAATCAGAAGGGCTGTCATATGGAAGAAGGAAGGGGTTTATTCTACTTGGCCCTAGAATAGAGAATGAGAAATAGTTTCCAAGTCTCAAAGAGTCAGTGATCCAGTCAATAAGCATTTACTTTTGCACTTAATGTATGCCAAGGACTATGTTAAGTGCTGGGGATACAAAGAAAGGTGAAATCAGTCCCCATTTTCAAGGCACTCAATCTGATGGGAGGAAAACATGAAACTAACTGGGTACATAGAAAAATAGAGAGGGGGGGGGCAAAATGGAAGGCAATCTGAGATGGGAGGAACTAGGAATGGGGGGACCAGGATAGGCTTTCTATGAAAGGTAGGATTTCATCTTAAAGGAAGCCTGAAGAACTAAAAGATAGAGGTGAGGTGACAGCACACTCTAGACATGGGAAACAGCCTATTGTAAAGAATTAATTTTTATTTGAGGTTTTTATGCCTTGGCCCACACTGGCCTAGGGCTCCACAAACTGCACAGTGCTCCACCCACTGATTGTAGCCGTTGCCATGGTGCTGGCACCTCATGTCATCACCACTTGCCGACTCTTACATGGGCCTGGCAAAATTATAATGATTGGAAGCCTAGTGAGGGCAGTCATGTGACTGTCAGAGTGGCCATCCAATTCACTGAGGGCTGTGTGGAGTGTGCAGGGAAGAAGGAAGTTGTTTTTTCTTTCTGGCATTCTGGCTGGAAGCTGGAAGGCGACGGGAGCTCTGCTGTGTATTCTCAGCTGATTCCTGGGCGGTGGTATTTTTCAGGTTGTATATTTCCCTTTCTCCATTTTATTTCCTTTCCCTTGATCCTACTGATCCTGTTTGTGCTTTTTTAAAAGTTCGTTCTTGTTAAAAATAAATCCTGTGGGGCAGCTAGATGGCGCAGTGGTTAAAGCGCTGGCCCTGGATTCAGGAGTAACTGAGTTCAAATCCAGCCTCAGACACTTAACACTTACTAGCTGTGTGGCCCTGGGCAAATCACTTAACCCCCATTGCCCCGCAAAAAATAAATAAATAAATAAATAAGTAAACAAACAAATAAATAAATAAATGAATGAATGAATGAATAAATAAATAAATGAATGAATGAATAAATAAATAAATAAATCCTGCTCTGTTTTGAGGGAGGCTGCCAGTCTCCTTCCTTGCCCCAATGTTGCGGCGAGCCACTTAGCTAACACTCCCCAATTAAAAATTGGTCCCCACACTATCAAAGGCATGGAAATGGAATATGGAGTTTCAAGTACAAAGGATAGCCAGTAGGCCAATGGTGCTGGATTGTAGAGTATATGGGGGAGTAAAGTATAAGAAGATTGAAAAGGTAGGAAGGGACCAGGTTGTGAAGAGCTTCAAATGGCAAACAGAGAACTTCATATCTGATCCTAGAGGTAACAGGAAGCCACTGGAGTTTACTGAATAAAGGGGTGATATGATAAGGCCAGTACTTTAGGAAAATCACTTTGGTAGTTGAAAGAAGGATAGACTGGAGTAGGGAGAGACTTGAAACAGGGAGACCAACGTGAAGGTTATTGCTATAGACCAGTTGAGAGATGATAAGAGCCTACAAAAGGCTGGTGGCTGTGTAGGTGGACCAAAGGGTACAAAAAGAAGACATGTTGTAAAAGTAGAAAAAACAAGGTTCGACAAAACATACAATATATTTAATGAATGCAAAAGTCAAGGATAAGAAACTGAAGTTGCAAGCCTGTGTAATTGGGGTAATGGTAGTGTTCTCTATGGTAACAAGAAAGCTCAGAATAGAAGAAGACTTAGGAGGAAGATAATGAATTCTCTTTTACACACCTGTTGAGTTTATGATATCTTCAAGGCATCAAGCTTGAGATGTCCAAAAGTCAGGAAATATATGTATGTGTATCTATACACACAAACACACATCTACATATACAAACATACATTTTACACACTTACATATGTGTATGAACATATACATTGTTGTTTAAAATGTCTTCAAGGCATCAACTTTAAAGTATCTAAAAGTCAAAGGATATATATGCAGATGTATATATGTGTGTGCAAATATATGTATATATCCACACATGTATGTATTCACATACCTATACACATATGTGTGCATGTGGGTACATATGTTTATGTATATGTGTGTATACACATGTGTATATAGTTGTTCAGTCATTCAGTCATATCCAAGTCTTCATGACCCTGTATGAGGTTTTCTTGGCAAAGATACTGGAGTAGTTTGCCATTTCCTTTCCATTACATAACACAGAGATTAAGTGACTTGCCTAAGGTCACACAGCTAGTGAGCATCTGAACCTGGATTTAAACTCAGACCTTCCTGACTCAGATAGATAGATGATAGATAGATAGATGTATGGATGGATGGATGGATGGGTGGATGTATAGATGGATATATGATAGATAGAGAGATAGATAGATGATAGATCTATCGATCTAGAAATTATCTGCATATAGGTAATAATTGAACCCACCAAAGTTGATGAGATGATAAGTGGGATAGTATAGAGAAAAGAGTTTTCTCAAGAAAATTCCCAAGACAATCTGGGGGACAGCTACAGTTATTGGACATGACACAAATGAAGATCCAACAAAGGAGACTGAGCATTAATCAGGAGGTGAACCAGTCGAAAGCAATGTCATGTAACCCTAGAGAGAAGAGAGAATCCAGAAGGACAGAGGTTAAGAATGATGAGTATTGAGAAAAGACAATTAGATCTAGCAAATAAGTTCATTGTTTATTTTGAAGGGGTAAGTTTTGGTTAAGCAATGATTTTAGAAGCCAGAATGGAAAGAATTAAGAAGAGAATAAATGAAGGGACCTAGTATAGTCAGCTTTTTAAAGACATTCAGCTGAGAAAGGGAAGAAAAATACAGGATAACAACTACTAGGACTGGTTGGATCAAATGAGTGTTTTTTAAGGAAGAATTAGATATCAATATGTTGTAAATAGCAGGGAAGAAGTCAATAGATGTAGAGAGATAGAAGATGAGAGAATGGGGGGGGGGGCAGTGATAATGACCACAATCTGCTGGAGAGCCAAGATGGGATGGGATCAAGGGTACATGTAGAGATATCTGCCATTGCAAGTAGAAGAGTTATCTCCTTAAGAGACAGGGGAGTGAAGAAGGAGATTAAGGGGGAAGATGACTGAGAGATGTAAGAAGAGGATGAGGGGGAAATAGGGAGCTCTAAGTAAATGACCTCAATTTGTTCAGTGAAGTATGAGCAAGGTCCTCAGATTAGAGGATATCCTCATCTTCATCCTCAGGTGTTCCGGAATTTTCCAAGAGAGACAACATGGTAAGAAGATAGATTTATGTTGATAGAAGTGTAAAAAAATACCCATACAATTAAAGTTATCCAAAAGTAGATTGGCCTTCTTCTAGAGGTAATGGGATTCTCTTCACTTGAAGTCTTCCAACAAAGGCTAAGTGATCACTTGTCAGGTGTGTAATAAAGAGGATTTTCTAAACTCAGGTGCTTCTTAGATTCAGATGACCTCTGAGATCCCGCCCAACTATGATATGAATATCAATTATTCTACCGTTCTGTGATATCATGGTATCTAAGGCCGATTGACTCACACTACAGTTCTCAGCTCCTAGACTAGACTAAGATAGTCTTAGATTGAGTTTTAACTTCATGTCTGTTTTCATGATATTTTAAAACTCTCTCATCAATGTTCCCATTTCTCACGGCTTTCAGTGTGTGTCTACCTGTAGTACCCCACTCCCCCTGTTTTTCTAACCTGCTGCTTTTAATCTTTGATGGAATTGGAAACCAAATAACCAGGTTTATTAGAATGAGACATAAAGGAAAAGAAAAGCCTCTGAGTGAGGGCCCAAGGGGCTCTCCTTTGAGTGAAGAACATGAGCTTTAATGCGTGGACTTTGTGACATCTGTTTTAGCTATAGAGACGTCTTTTTTCCTTACTTACACAGTCTCAGCTTTCTCTTTCTGTACAATATTCTGACTGGGTTAGAGTGTTGAAGAGCTGACTTCCCATTTGGAGATCTGTTGCTGCATGTAAGTGTGTCTCTAAGCCTCCTTACTGCAGCACTCCCCTTGCTTCAATCCATGACCAGATATGTGGAGAATGGACTAACTGTTCTTCAGAAAAGATTAATGATGAATGGTATTTTGACCAAATATTACACAAATGCATCTTGTACACATGTAAGAAAAATTTGCTATTTGCCAGATGGGTGAAAAAGTAGTTGATTATCCAACTGTGATTTCTTCCCCACCCCCACCTCTGCCTCCCCCTCCCTCTCCATCTCCCTCTCCTCCCCCCCCCCAATGCGAGAAAACAACATATTTCTTTGATTGGCTTTCCCACCATAACCCTTACCTTCTGTTGTCCCTTTGGGATAAAGGCGTTTATTGAGCTCTTCCAATTTGTTCTTCATAGGCAAACCCCAGAAAAGTGGAAACAAAATCACAAAGTCAGAAGCACTCTTTTTTGTACCCCACCCCCACATTTAGGTCCTAGTGCTCAAGAAAAAACGGGATGGGGAAAAACAAAACAACGATCTCCCACTCTTAAAAAGGTAGCATTATAAGACAAATTTAAAAAATGCACTAAACCCTAAAAATATTCCTACCAGAAACCCTAAGAATAGACTTTTCTTCCCCTTAAAATATGCACTTACATTTTAATGTCCACTTTTATCCTAATTCTTATCAAGTGATTATCATAGGAATTGATGGAGAAGGGTTACTTTATAATCAAAATTATTATTAATAATAATAATAGTGTCTCTTGAAGTAATCCACCCACATGAACACATTTAGCCTAGGGTTTGTTTTTTTTTTTTTTGTTGTTTGTTTGTTTTTGTTTGTTTTTTTTAGGCAATGGGGGTTAAGTGACTTGCCCAGAGTCACACAGCTAGTAAGTGTCAAGTGTCTGAGGCCGGATTTGAACTCAGGTACTCCTGAATCCAGGGCCGGTGCTTTAACCACTGCGCCATCTAGCTGCCCCGGCCATCTAGCTGCCCCTAGCCTAGGGTTTTAAATAAGAAGTGGAAAAGACTTCTCTGTTCCTTGAAGGGGTGTAGTGTTAACCCAGGAAACTAAGATAATTTTCAAGAAACAGAAGCCTCTAAATACTTTTGGTGGGGAAAGGGGAGAGGTGGGATAAGAGAGGTGATGTCATGAAACTGCCTTATAATGGAGAATGTTTTGTACTTTGGTAATTAATTAACCTTCTCCCTCCACAATGCGTTCTAGCTTCTCTTTATATTTTGTCTTCCCCATTGGAATCGTAATTCCCTTGAAAGTAAGGGCCATCTTATTTTCTTGTATTTTATTCCTTCACTGTAGCACAATCTCCCGCCTATAGTAAACCCTTTATCCAACTAAACTCCTTCCTCCAGGGCAGGGTCTGAGATCACCTTCCATTACCTTCTACTTTCTATTGAATTTGTCTCTCTATATAAGGAGGATTAAGATTTCCTACTATCTCCTGTAATCAAGATTAAGATTTCCTTGTATCCTTTGTGTCAAGCAAAGCTCTGTCCCATGTGTTTCCATATGTATTAGAAACATGAGCTCCTTGAGAGCAAGAACTGTCTTATTTTCCTATGGACTTTGCAAAGTAAACACTTAATAAATGCTTTTCCATTCATTCATAATTAGCATAATTCTTCAGTCTCCCTTTGGCATTACCTTATCATCACATGTACATCCCAAGTCAAAATCAGAGTGAAGGTACAGAGTCCCAGGATAGGCGGGTCTTGTAACTTCATCAGGCATGGTTGGCCTATATGTATTAGTACGCAGGAGATGATTCAAACTTCCATGTGTCCCATTATTAGGAGCTGGCCTTAATCCCAGGAGATCTGATGAGAGAAAGAGAATAGGTCAGTTGTTTAATAAATTATTGAAGTGATACTGATTCTAGTCTACACTGAAAGGTTTTTATTACATATGTGTATGTACATGTGTATGTGTATATATGTGTGTGTATATGTGTGTATATATATATATATGCACACAGATATACACACACGCACTCTGATTCTTCTGAATTTAATGAAATAAGAAATATAATAATAATTTCCTCTCCAGCCTCACTTGTTGTAAAAATGCCTAGAGTGAGCTGTTTGGAATACCCAAGCTTATTAGTATGGTTGTAAAAAACGGTACTGCATAAAGGACATTGCCTGGTTCTAACCTGAACTTAAGTCACTCCCTTGCCTCTTGCTATCAGAGTGACAATTCAAGAAGATTCATAGAATTGTCACTTTGCCAATACTTCTGCACATGTATGGGGCCTTTCTTCCAAAGTTCTTTAAAGAGATGCATGATTAATAAATAACTGTAGAGTCCCTGGGAGTCCTGTCCTCTGATCGACTCTGCAGGGGTGCTGGCCTCATGCCTAAAAGCATGATAAACAAGCCCAATTTCAGCATGAGGGAGTCTTTGCCAAGTGGGCACACAGTGACTTGTCTAAGGTAAGAGACAGAGCTGGGAAGAGTACCCAGGAGTCCCGACTTGTGGGCTCCTCCTCTAACCACCAGACTGGCACTCCCTCACTGCCCCCCCAACCAAGAAAAGAAAAAGTTGTCCTCAGGCAGTGACTAAAAGCTCAGTGGAGGTGGAAAAGGAACACATAAATAGCTGGACTTGCTCAGGGGGTTGGCACAATTATAACTGAACCCCGAGGCAGGCACTGGGTAGGGGGTGGGTGGGAGGGGAACCAGGCCCTTGCTTCAGGAGGTCAGAGAGACTGTAATGCTATGTTCCATCCTCAGGAGGCTGCCAAGAGCAATGCTATGAATGTTCAACATTAGTCAACTGCTGGGAGGAAACAAAGAAGTCTTAGAGAAAGATGAGTATTTTGCCCCTTGAGCCAAGGAGAACGCCTGTGGCATTCGTGGCATGGAGGAGAGGAAGAGAAACAGCACTGATGGTCGGGGAGGCAAATTAGCAAAGGAAGAACTTTAGGAACAACTCACCACACATGACATTGTAAAGTTCAATGTTTTCAAATGGAGGCACTTTGGTCTTGTACTTAAATGTTGGGCCATAACCTACAAAAACAGTCTTCCAAAAGAAAAGGAGAGGAAAAACAATTAAAAAACATGGCTGTTGGGAAGTCAATGGTCTACAGCTTTTGTTCATCTTCTCCTACCATTCTTGCCATGGCCTAACAATTTCACTTTCACCCAGGGAAGAAAGAAGTAAAAGCATGGTTGGATAGTGTTGATTCTGGCTCATACCTGCATGCTATTGACCTTGTTGTCAAATCCATGATCTCCCTGGAAAAAGCATTTTCCTGATGGTTTCTTATAGACATCTACGGATTTCCTACATTAAAACAATATCATCAGTCAGGGATCCTCATGGAATTGTGAGATTATTCCTCAAAATGCAGGTTTAGTATACCCAAGGATAATGGGAGGGGTGATTTTTTTTAAAGGTAAAACAAATCATTTTCTATTTATACATCACTATCAACCTAAAAATCCCATCAGACTTTGATAAATACCCATACCTCTAAGGTATGACACAACAACTGTCTAAAAAGATATTAAAAGCAAACACAAGCTCACTCACTTAGGATATGAATAGAAGAAAGTATCAGCTGGGAGACAATTGTTTATTTGGGATCACAGGTTATATATGTTTACGTGTTCTTCCTACCTCCCCTCACTCCCAGCAGAATGTAAGCTCCATGTTTTGCTTTTTCTGTTTAGGCATTTAATAAATGCTTATTGGATTTTTAAAAGGGTTAAATGGAAGATTCTCCAAACATTTGTGTTTTGCTATATCCTAAATTGTGCCACCATTGGTACTTTGCCAAAATATCAAGTTTCCCATAAAACTTCCAGCTTTGATTTCGAAGCATCAAGTTTTACCTCATTTGCAGATGAAGAAATATAGTGTTGACTTTATTATACCATAAATCAGATGCAGAGAAGTAAAATGAGGATTTTTTTTCTTCCCATCCAGGGTTTCATTCCAGAGATCATTCTGCCTATACTCTACACAGAGGTTCACATACCCTTTTTGTATCATACACCCCTTTGGTAGTCTGGTGAAACATATGGACCCATCCTCGGGACAATTATTTTAAACATATATTTTAAAATAGAAAGTATTACAAACCATCATTTATCTTTTTTAATGTAATTTTTTCCCTTCCTATACATGGACTAGCAGGGTCTGTGATCCCAGGTTAAGAACCTCTCATCTAGAAGATTCGGCCTGGCAAACTAGACCAGTGCTTCCCTGCCTCCAAATATTTGCACAAGTTGTCTCCCAGGGCTCCCTCTCTACCCCATAATTTAAGGACTATCTAGTTTCATTCAAAACTTTTTTAGGGAAAGCCCTTCCTATTCCTCTAAGTATATTCTTTGGCCTCCAATTATCTAGTACTATATTTGATTATTATGTTTATATTTTGTATCTCCCAGTATATACTAAGCTCCTAGAGTTCAGGGGCTATTGGTTTTTGTTTGTTTTGCTATACTTTTACAACCTCAACATCTAGAATGTAGATGAACATCAACATCTAGATGTACACATTGTAGGTCCTTTTAAAAGCCTGACATAGGAGTGTTGCCTTTACTCTTACAATAGATGTCTAAGTGTCCTATGAGACAAGCAAGAAGATAACATTAAGACATTTAACGTGAGACCCTCCTACCCAGAATTGCCCAATGGTAGAGCTAATACCATCTTCTAAGATTCAATACCCAGCTTCCACCATTGTCACATGTCCACTTGTCTCTCTCCCAAATGGGAATGAGAAATCAAAAGAGCTTAGAGTCATTACAGGTGTCAAAATATGGATAGGATACGCTCAGAAGGAGAGATTCAAAGTGCAAACCAATCTACAGAGGCTTGCTCCATAGCCACAGACCACTGATATCCCTAGAGACACAGAATGGATATATGTTATTTAGGAGGGAAATGGGTAGGAGAGGAAATGAGAAGAAAAATCTCTAAATATTCAGAAAGTCACTTTTTTGGAGTATATCCCCACCATACCCCCATTTCCAGGTGCATATGTTTAACCTGCCATTTCAGTACTATAGATATGACATTGAGCAGGAAATGTATACAATTTTAAATTCCATACCACCCACCAGCATAACGCATGAGGGACACCCTCATGAGGGACCAAAGGTAATATGATGATAGTGAATAAAACAAAAGCTTGACTTTCAAGGAAGCAAAATCACTAATAAGAAATAGGAGGTATATCCTACATTCAGCAACATTCCTCAGTCCACCTTCCCTATGATAATAAGAATCACTTTCCTGAAATGTTTTTATTTATTAACCCAACAAATATTTCTTAAGCAATCCCAGAGGTAACTAGTGTAATGGCTAGCCAGGAAGACCTGGGTTTATGTCTTGCTTCTGCTACATACAGCATATGTGACTCTTAAAAAAAAGAAAACTTTACCTATTTAATAATTTAAATAATTTAGGCAACTCTCTAAGACTATAAAGTGTCAAACTACAACAATAGTGGGGGTTTCCCCACCAGTGAAATCTCAAGGACAATTCCTACAGTTATAGCACTGTGCTAGGTGCTTCAGAGACAACAATGAAAGCAGTCTTGGCCTTCAAGATGAGAATTAGATAGCTTTAAATTTTCACTATCAAATTAAAACTCCAGATTGTGAATGGCAAGTTTGTGTACCATCTTCACTGCCTGTCCCAGTAACCCTCTTCACTTCTCTTCTCATACTTGTATTCAGGCAAACCTACTTTCTGTCTGAAACATCTGGTCTTTTCTCTCCCCTCCAAGCTGTCATTTACAACATAACACTTCCTCTCCCCACCCTCCCCACAAACTCTCTCCCAAATCCTCTCAGCCAACCCTTGTTCCTCAACTCTTTGGTAACTTTTCCATAAAAATTCCCCAGAGTATTCTTACTGAGCCTCTATCCCTCCCATAGTGCCTGGCCGTCATCCATCCTCCACTAATAACCTCTACACAGAACACTCATGTGCATCTCTGCACAAATATATCTATATGTTAATATGATCTTCCCATTTGTAGTCCACTTTTGTCCATAAGATTGTAAGCTTCTAAAAGGCAGGAATTTCATCTGCTTTCTCTGTTACTACCAATGGCAACTAGTTATGGGGGAGGGGTTCTCTCCTTTGCATACATAGTGGGTGTTCAATAAATGTTGACTGATTCATTGAAGCATTGTGTGTGTGTTTCTTTTTTTAAGGAGGCCAACTCTCTGCAAAAACAGCAACAGATGTTTTAAAATACCATAGAAAGTTGGAACTGGGAGGAGTGGAAAAATCCATATCTGTCTCAGCAGAAGATGCTGCTGGCAGGTTTGTGTGTAGATGGATAACCCTCTGAATGATTAACTCTTTGGAGGCAGTTAGATCCAAAAGCAATGAACAGTTTATTCAATATCAAACACCAATGGTGGCCAACTAGTGACATAGTTCCCAAGAGAAAACATCCAGACTCCCCTTTTTTCTATTCTATGAAAAACTTCCCTTGCTCCAAAGAAAGTCAGTGTTTAAAATATCTCAGATCCATTTTGTTAAAATGGTAACCAAAGGAGACACCCTAACATGAACAAAAATTACTGAAGTACTCTATAAATACTACCACAGGTCAAAGTTTTGGTCTTTCAAGCAAGACCAAATCAACAGAGTTTGCTAGAACAAGGTCCTGGTACTTCCTTTGACTTAAAAAGTTCTAGAACAATGCAAAGTCTAAAAAGGAAAGGAAGAGAGAGAGAAGAGAAAAGGAGAAGAGAGCTTGAGAAAAGAAATAGAGAGAGGGAAAGGGAGACAGGGAGAGAGATGTAAGGATGGAGATGGAGAGGGCAAGGGGCAGGCAGAGAAGGAGAGAGAGGAGGGGAGAGAAAATGGGAGAAAAGGAGATGGGGTGGGAAGGGAAGAAGAAGAGAGGAAGAGGGAATGGGGGAAAGGAGAAGAGGTAAAGGGAAAGGGGAAGAGAAGAAGAGAGGGAGAAAGAGAGAGGAGGAAAGGGATAGAGAGGGGAGAGAATATGGGAAAGGGAGTAAAAAAAGAGGAAAGGGAGAGCCTTTCAACACTGCCAATCTAGCACATTTAGAACAGAATCCCTTCCAGGTAAAATTTTGTTTTCCTAACCTAACTCCTTTCTCTAGTGATTAACCTTCAAGAACTTCAATTGCCCAAAAGTCAACAAGAGAGAAAGAAGAAGAATAACTAAGTTACCTTGCTACGTGCCATCTTCTGTCCACCAGTAGATGGATATCCTCAATTCTCCTGTTATTAGCATAGTGTAGACGTTTGGGAAGGTTCTGTTTCATGTAAGGTTTAAAGTGCTGGTCTGGCTTTTTACACTGGAATGCAAGTGAGGAAGATGTAGATTTCATGATGTAAGTTGTAGGAGCATTAGTAGAACTGAAACTTCACTAGGAACATGCCATGCATAGGTAAGAAATCTATGGACCTATTTACTCCCATAAGATGTTATACCACCCCAAAACAAACAAGTTCACAAAGCAGTCTGATGACATGTTTCTCAAATGATTTTTGGCCCTAGAACACTTTGGGGCTGAACACCATCAATGGAACCCATAAAGACATACATGGAGGTGAGTTCAAGGGTCAGAGGAATGGTAAAACTTGTGAATGTAAACCACAAGACAAAGCCAAAATTGTAGCACGTCTCCTTGAGCCCATCTCTTAGAATTTGATGGGAGGAAATGGAAGGTTTGATGACAGCCTCTTCCTCCCATAGAGGAAGGCATTGTCTTTTGTCTCAAACTGTCGTCTCTTGAAAACTCCTACAGAGGAAAATCCTACAGAGTTTGGGTGGGTGTTAGAGCTGAGGCTAGTGAGGGAGACACTGAGGTTAAGTGACTCTTCTAGGATCATGCATCCTTTATGTTTTCTTGACTCTAAGACCCAGCTCTCTATCTACTGTACAACAAATGCCTCTCCTTTAGGTTATACCTTTCCATTATAAGCCGGATAGTATTGGCCTAAAAAGAAACTCATTTAGCCACTGATACCTATATTGAAGTGATATTAGTTATTTCTTTGACCAGTAGCCCAATGTAATACCATTAGGGGGAAAAACTCATTCAGGTATTACTACAAGAATTAGGATCAATGGAAAGGCAAAGCAGCCACTCTCATTTTCCCCCCTCTCTATACAACCTGTCTAGCTCAAATACAAAGATGACATGATTTCAGGAAAGCGAAAAGCCTTCAATATTTAAACAAAACAATAATACTCCCCAAAGGAAAAAAAAATATTAATTAAGGTTGTTTCACAAATCAGAATCTTTTTGCAAGTCAAATATTGAGAACAGTGTTGTCAATCTCAAGTAAAAATGGGAGGTCACTAATTCATACATAAGGATCACCGTAGCCCACCTATTGACTTAGGTTTAGACTATAATATTCTCTATATTTTATTGTATCTTATTTTGTTAAATATTTCCCAATTACTTTTTCATCTGGTTTGGACCACACTGGGTGAGTTGTGGGTCATATGCTGCATGTTTGACACCTCTGCTTTTAGAGTATATATGCATTATTATAATTGTGTATATGTAGGTACATATGTATACACATGCACATTTTTTATTCACCTACTGGATTGGGAAGAGATGGATAAGCACATATATTTTGAGTAGAAGTAAATATTTGTTTTATTGTGAATGATTACTTTACATTTCTAATGGAAGGAGCAAACAAATATACTCAGCTCCGGCTGTTGCCAAGACTCTCATGGAGCCCATAGTCCAGAAGGTCATAAAACCTTTCAGATCAACAAACACCGAATGGCATGGAAAGCTATGAGAAATGTCTGTCCCAACACATGGAATAAACATGAGAAATCCACCCTGGGAGGAGAAGCCTATAAACTATAGGTACTCACAGTGAGATTGGCAATAATTGTTCTGGGGTCATCTGTTTAAGAGAAAAGGGAGGAAAAAGATAGATTTAAAATATAACAATTACTACTGGAGAAAAACATAGCAAGCTTCCCTGTCTCTCCAGAAGAATTTTCCCTTTGATGTTACAGTGAAATAGAACTAAAATATCACGCATATTTGTTAATCTCTTCAATAGTGTTGGCATGAGTTATCCCTTTCACATTGTGGGGATTAAGGGCACAGCACCCTGGTGATCTGGAAAATCTCCATAAAATTGTTTGTCTCTCCCTTTGCACCAGAGAAGAGGTCTGAATTGTTATGGTATTAAAAGATAAAATATGTTATATTACATAATACTATACATATATTTTATGCACTTCTGAGTTTCTAAACTTTTTACGTGTCATCTTCTGGCCTTCATGTGTCATATGCATCTTCTGAAAAACTCCCCAAAAAACCTTCAATTAATTTCTTATGCCAACCCACAATAGATTAAAATGGAAATGGAAAAAGTCGTGATATAGAAGGGATAGCTGTAGTAACTACAAAGGAAATTAAGATGAATGAATGATGCAGATGCTAGAGTAAGTAATTTTTTTCCCCTAGAGCCTAGAAGCAAATATCTCATTTTTGGTACACAAATTAATACCTTCTTAGCCTTGTGATACACAACAGCAAACTGTATTAGAAAGAGCACCAGACTTGAGCTGGGAAGGAAACCTTACAAGTTCTGAGACCCTGGGCAAATCACAACCTGTCTGAAACTGTTTCATTTTCTGGTAAAAGGGAATAATGATACTTTGGATTGCAGAGAGGAAAGAACTTTGCCAACTATCAATGGGAGCTCTTTTGTGGTCTAAAGGGGTCATATGTGATTCCTTTCATATTAGAAAATAAATCTTATGGTCAGAATTTTAAAAATACAACTTCCTAATGATCTATACTTCTTTATAACAGAATACATATGATTCATCATAAAGGGGAGGGGTTTTAATCCATTAAAGTTAATTTTAACAACAAAGATTGGTTTTCTCAATAACATTAGGTATAATTATAGATTTCATTCACATACACTATCCTCCTTTATTTTCACTGCTAGAAAACAAAGGATGATTGTAGCCAACACCATAAACTTGTTCTGGAAAACACTTAATGATATAATAAAGGTTGTTTATAAAGTGAAGAAAGCATTTGGAGCTTTACAGTTGCTTTTTGTATTTTGGCTTTTGAGCCTCAAAATAGCTTACAGTCATAGGCTCATACCCATGAAACTAGCAGGTACCATAGAGACCATCAAATCCAACCTCCTTATTTTACAGATGAGGAAATTGAGGCACTGAGTCAGTTAAGTGACTTGCCTATGGTCACACAGATATTAAGTCTCAGGGAAGATCGGAACTCAAGTCTTCCTAACTCTAAGTCCAATGCCCAACACACTAAACCACACAATCAATACAAGAAGACTTTAATGTTTGGAAAGGGGATCAAAATTGTCCTCCATTTGTCAATTTACACATATTCAAGCTCACTCTATAGGCCACGAGCCACACAGCTATGAGTTGCTTAAGTTCAAATTTCACAAAGTAATGTTCATGCCACTTCAAATTGATACTGGATTCTGAAGGAAAGGTTTCCCTTAACTCGCATTTCCTGTTCTGGGGTACTCTTATCTTCCTTTTAATAGAGAGAAAAAGTAAAGCTTTAATTGAGCCTGTTTGGATGACCTCAATAATCTAGGTCCTATCCTCTGATAGCTAAAGGAGACTAAAGACGCAGGGTAATGCAATTGTCTGGTTAAGCTCGGAATTAGGGCCACTGTTAGCATGGCCAGTCTTTTAAACTTCAGAGTGATTGGCATTATAAATGGGTGAAATAAGCTATCACCTACACGAGTGTGATCTCTGGGATACCAATAAAGGACCCTTATTCAGAGAAAATACTTCTCCCCATCTATTCACTGAAGCTTGAAATTCTCCTACTGTAGAGGAAGACCTTTCATGCCACAATGACAGATAGGATTACAAATAAATACTCTTATCTCTGGGAGACATTAAAGAAGAATTTAGTTTCACACTGTGCTTTAAGAGAGGTGCATGCTGGACACCTGAAAGGTTGTCAGGGTAGCTGGGAAAGGTACAAAAAATGAAGGCTAAAGTTGGACGACTTTATTAGAGTTCAGTCCTAATCCCTGTTCCCTTTAACATGATAAACTCCCTTTTCAGAATCACAGATCTAGAATTTTTGTTTCTTTGTTTTTGGGGTTTTTTTTGTTTTTTTGTGGAGCAATGAGGGTTAAGTGACTTGCCTTGGGTCACGCAGCTAGTAAGTGTCAAGTGTCTGAGGCTGGATTTGAACTCAGGTCCTCCTGAATCCAGGACCGGTATTTTATCCACTGTGCCACCTAGCTGCCCTCTCAGATCTAGAATTTTAAAGGACTTTAGAGGTCACCTACTCTCACTCTCTCCTCTTACAGAAGAGGAAACTGAGGTCAGAGAACTTAACTGACTAGCCCAAGGTGGCACAGGTAGTAACAGCAACTGAATCAGGATTTGAACACAGGCCCTCTGACTCCAAATCAAATGCTCTTTCTATCGCATGTCACTGACTCCCAGGATTTCCTATATCCAATTCTTCCATTCATTTGCTGTTTCTTGATAGATGTGTGCTTTGTTGTTGTTGTTGTTGCTGCTGCTGCTGTTGTAACTACTTCTGTTGTGGGGGTTGGGAGGAGAATCTTCTCTAATCTGAAGTCTATAAAGACCTCAATGTCTACCTTTTCTAAATGGATTATTTCTACAAATAAACAAAATGCCAACTTTAAAAGTCTTCATTTAGGTAGGAATCATCCAAAATCCCTTGGAGCCTAGGAGTTTAAAAGTTTCATCTGACTGTAACATTTCCCATCCTGAAAACTAACTTAAGTGGCATGGTGAGTCATGATCATTTTCCCGTTACTCCTCATCTTCAAAACAGCCACCACTTCCACAGGCATTAATGGGTTTTCCTTCTGGCCTTTGCCAACCAGTTTTATATGGGTCAGAATCTGAGATCTGACCAGACTCTTGAGGGATATGAAGTTTCAGCAGAAGAGTCTTTTAAGTATAAAAAGCACATTGGACTGACTTTGGTGGGGCAGTCAGGGAGGGGAAAAGTTTATCAATGAGTAAGTAATCCCTTTGCTTACCTGGGATGGTTATCTGGGGAGGACCTGGGAGAGGGATATAGGATTATAGACTGAGAGCTGAATAGAACCCCTGAAGCAACTGAATCAAACCCCCTTATTTTATAGATAAGGAAACTGAGGCAGGTAATTGACTTGCCCAAGATCACAGTTACTAATTGTCTGAGGAAGGATTGGAACTAAGATCTTCCTGATTCCCAGTCCAGCATTCTATCTACTAGCCACCTTAAAGGAAAAAGATACATTGTATTTGGAAATTAAGGTGTTATAAAAGCAAAAGATATCAATTTTTAAAATTTTTAAATAGTAATTAATTACAGTAGCTCAGAAGCAAAGGGTTCTCCAAATTGGTACATTAGTCACAAGATAGCCATGTCTTAAATGCCAACTTACATTTTGCATTATTACTAGACTTAGGGCGAATTCGTCCCAGGGCTCCAGGCACCAAGATAATATCATCTACATTGGTCAGATAGGAGCTCAAGAACTCTGTCCTTTCACATGTAACATCCTCCATTCCTGTGGGAAGGAAAAAAAAAACATTTTAGGAAGATAAGTGAGGTGCAAATTTAAATAGTAGTATGGGATTGTTAAGTATAGCTTATTCATGAATCTTAAGAGTTTGTTTTTTCCAAACCACTTATTGGGAAGAGTAGAAAGAGGGAAGTGGGGGATTTTGGACAAAAGATTTTCTTAATTTAAAAATAGTGATTTCTGCTCCATAAAATCAGATTTTCTTAAGCAGCAACACCTCTGCTCATGCTTGAATGTTAGAAAAGAACCATCCTTCAATCATCATTGCAGGTCAAAGAGTCAAGTCCAAAAAGAAAAAAAAAATAAACAATTATTCCAACCCCATGATATAAACCAGCTGACACTGATGCTACTTCTCTAGTCTAAGAAAGATCTTTTTTAAATCTAAATTTCCATAAGGATTTCCTGGTACTGAGGCAGTAAGGGGTGAGTGGAAGCAGGGGGAGACACAACTAGAAGACACAGTTCTGTGTGTCTTTTACAAAATGTCTCTTTCAAATTATCTCTCAAACATAGCTCCTACTTTGAGTATATATAATCACCAAACAACTAAGTGTCTCAGTAGGTGGCCTTGGATATTACTGAAAAAATAATGTTGGCAGAACAAAACAGGAAAAAAAAATGTCTACTCCAGACCCAATGAGCTGAGAGCTACTGCCCTAATTGTAGAACAGAGTAACTGTTCCAGCAAGGTTGTAAATAGTGTAATAAGAACAGAGAACTGGCAACTGTAGCTAAGAGAGGAGGTAAAGTCACTGAAAAGGAGACAGGACTTTTCGCACTGGTTTCATGTTCAGCCATCCATGGAGAATTCTCTTGAATGTTGTAATCACACAGGAATGTATGCATATATGCAAATACATGTGTGCAAATATATGTGCTGCGTGTGCCCATTTAACATGTCTATAAATAATGATAATAGTTGAGGATTCTCCTTGGAGGTCAGAACATGAGACCAGTGCATATATACATGTGCAGATATGGATATAGATGTGGGTGTGGAGATAGAGCTGGAGATAGATGGAGATGGAGATGGAAAGAGACAGAGATAGAGATAGATAATGACATTGAGTTACAAATTTAAGTGTGGCTAGAAGAGGACAACCAGGCAAGTGGGCTGGCAGGAGGAGTAGAGACTGTGCCATAGTTGAAAATTTATGCATGCTTAGTCTAAAGAAAAGATGACAAGAAAAATTGCAATGGATAGGGTACTGGGCCTGGAATCAAAAAGATCTGAGTTCAAATCCAGGCTCAGACACTTACTAGTTGGTTGACCCTGGACAAGTAAGTCACTTAGCCTCTTCCTGCCTCATTTTCTGCATCTTAAACTGAGATTAATAATAGCACCGACCTCCCAGGGTTGTTGTGATGATCAAATAAAATAATATATTGTAAGGCAATTTGAAAACCTAACAGTATTATACAAATGTGAATTATTTAAGTATCTGAAGAACAATTGTATGGAAGAGAGATTCACTTTGTTAGACTTTGACAGAGGGAAGAAGGAGAAATGGGTTTCGAAAGTACTGGATAGCAGACTTAGAATGAGATACGATTTGTCCAAAGAGCATAGCATGGTGCCTGGCACACAGTGGAAACTAGATAGATGCTTATTTTCCTCCCTTCCTATGTAAGGAAACATTTCCTCATAATTAGAGCTGTCCAAACTGCAATGTCCAGACTCAGAGGTAATACTTTCCACATCATTTGAGATCAAGGTAGAAATAGGGAAAACTAGTTTCCAGGTTGTTGCGGAGGGAATTCTTGTTCAGGTAAGGGGTTGGACTAGATTATGTCTGAGGTCCTTTTTCACTCTGACTTATCTATGACTTATCTTCCATAAGTCATAAACATGAAACTAAGATAAAGTAAGCATATAATGAGGACATCTAGTTTACTTTGATGAGTTTAAGCCACCAATAATGAAACAATCTTCATTGAGGGAACTGAAAGAACAGATGGGTGTAACTAACAGACCAGGTCATTTGTTGAACCCACATGGAATACGTTTGTTGTTGCTGTTTAGTTGTTCAGTCATGTCTGACTCTTTGTGACCCTTTTTGGGTTTTATTGACAAAGATACTGGTGTGGTTTGGCATTTCCTTCTTCAGTTCATTTTACAGATGAGGAAACTGAGGCAAACAGAGTTAAGTGACTTGCCTAGGGTCACACAGTTAGTATCTGAGGTCATATTTGAACTCAGGTCCTCCTGACTCCAGACCCGTCATCCATTCACTGTGCCACCTAGCTGCCCATTTAATTTAATATAAATTATAGAATATGTTGTCATATAATATAATTTATGCAATATATTATTTAATTTCTCTAATTTTAAGTTCTATTTGACCCCAAATTCAAATATTATAGCTATCCCTCCCTATCTTGTATCATTTACAGATTTGACAAGCATGTTATTTTATGCTTTAGTCCAAGCAACTCATTGATGATGATGATGATTTAAATAACCCAGGACATAGCACATGCCTTCAGAGTGTTCCACTGAAGATTTCCTTCCAAAGTGACATTGTCGATATTGGCCACTTTTATGGTCCAACAATTAAATAATCCAAATCCATCTAACTGTATAATTGCCCAGTCTACATCTCAGTGTTTTCCATAAGGATAGCATGAGAGACTTATTGAGATACTTCACTAAAGTCTAGATTAACCATCTATATAATGCCTTGATCTTATCAGTCTAGTCATGCTACCCTGTGAAAGAAATGACTAGTCTGACACTGTATTTTGATGAAGTTATCACTTCTTCCTTTTCTAGTCGTTCAAACCATAACTTCTAAAAAGAAGAATTTGGCCAAGAACCAAAGTCAAAATCTTTGGCTTATAGTTTGTAAAGACCATTCTTTTCCCTTTCTAAAAATGGAAACATTTGTTCTTCTGAAGTACAGCATCCCTTTTCCATTCTCCGTGACCTATTCAAAATCACTATCATTATCAGAGTTATACCATATATGACTAAAAGAATCTGTTTGGGGAGACAGAGTGAAGATGGTAGAGTGAGAGTCAACATTCTTGCCTAGCTCACCCCACATGCTTCCTCAACAACCACCTAGAAAACATGCCAGACTGAATTCTGATCTGGAAAGCCTAGAAAAGGTCATGGTGAGTCATTTTTCCAGCCTAGGGCAGCTAAGAAAGATAGACAGATAAGTCTGCCAACACTGGGTTTGGGGCTGGCCAGAAGCACAGTACAGGGGTAGAGGAAGTAGTGGTAGAAAGTACTGTAGCACCCAGAGATGGTACAATGAGGGGTGCTGAGATTAAACACCAAGGCTGAGAATGTACACCAAATATGGGATTCAAGAGAAGCATAAAAAGGTAAACATGTATAAGAAATCATAAAGGACTAATTAAGGTTAAACTGTTTACATTTTTATATGAGGAAAGGACATGTAACTTCTCAGAACTTTAACATCACTGGGGCTCTTGGGGGAGTCTAATTAGACAGAGGGCCTAGATGTGATTCCATTAATTTGGGATTATCTGAAAAGAAGAATGGACTGGTAAGGGGGAAAAACACATTGGGAAAAGGGAAGCATGGGGAAAATGACCTCATATAAATGGGACATGCAAGGAAGAGTTTATACAATGGAGAGGACAGTAGGGGGCAGGGAGTGGGAAATACTCAAACCTCACAATCATCTGAATTGGTTCAAAGAGGGAAGTATAAACATATACTCACAGTATATGGGTACAGGAATTCATCTTACCCAAAAGGGAAATAGGAAGAAAAAGGCATAAGAGAAAATGGAGGGGAGATAAGAGGGAGGGCAGATTAAAGGAAACAGTAGTCAGAATTAAAACAGACTCTTCAAGAGGAGACAGGGTAAAACCAAAAAGAAAGATAAATACAAGAAAATAGGTTGGGGGAAAATCCACAGTTAACAATCATAACAGTGAGTATGAATGTGATTAACTCACCCAGAAAATAGAAGAGGATAGCAGAATGAATAAGAAACCAGAATCTAATAGTAGGTTGTTTACAAGAAACACACTTGAAACAGAAGGCTACACAGAGTTAAAATAAGGAGGCAGAATACAATCAATTATGCTTCAGCTGAAATGATTTCAGACAAAACAAAAGCAAAAGTAGACCAAATTAAAAGAGATAAATAGGGAAACCTCATTTTGTTTTTTTTTAAGTACTGTAGACAATAAATTAATATCAATACTGAATACATTATGCACCGAAAGACAAAGCATCCAAATTCTTAGTTAAATAACTTATAGGAAGAAATAGACAGTATATCCCTCTCATACCTAAATATCTCTAACCATAAAATAAAGGGAAAAAAGTTAAGGAGATGAGTAGAGTTTTGGAACAGTTAAATATGATAGAGCTCTGAAAAATATGGAATGGGAATAGAAAAGAGAATAAGTACACCTCTTTCTCAGCTATGCATGGTACTTTCACAAAAACTGACCATGTATCAGGACACAAAAACCTTACAAACAAATTCAAAAGAGCAGAAATATTAAATGCATCTTTTCTGACCATAATGCAATAAAATATATCCAAAAAAGGACATTTGAAACATGAATAGAAAATTACTTGGAAACCAAATAAAATTTTAAAAATTAATTAGAAATTCAATTTAAAGAAATAATGAGTCAAAGAACAATTTGCAGAAACAATCAACAAATTCATCAAAAGGTAATGACATGCAGCCAAAGCAGTATTTAAGGGAAATTTTATATTCTAAATACCTATATCAATAAAGGAGAAAAAAACCAGATCATTAAATTAGGCCTATACTTTTTAAAAAAGCTAAAAACTCCAACCAATTAAAAACTCCCAATTAAATACCAGGATAGAAATCCTGGAAATCCAAGGAGATTAACTAAACTGAAAGAAAAAAACCATTAAATTAATAAATAAAACTTGGGGCTAGTTTTTTTTAATAAAATAGATAAATCAATGCCTAATTTGATTTTTAAATTGGAAAACAGAAAATCAATGTATCAATATAAAAAATGAAAAAAAGCAAATTCACAACCAATGAAGATGAAATGAAAATGATTATTGACATCTATTATGCCCAACTATGTGCCAATAAATGTGACAAACTTAATGGAATGAATGAATATTTACAAAAATACAAATTTTCCAGAATAAGAGAATGGGAAACAGAGTACCTATTTTGGAAGAATCAATTGATCAAATCATAAATGAGGTCTTTAATGAAAATAAAATCTATAGCCAAACGGATTTACAAGTGAATTCTATAAAACATTTAAAGAATATTGAATTCCAATAAAGTATTTTCTGGGGGGAAAGACTCTCTAAAGAAGTCTTTCCAAATTCCTTCTATGATGCAAAAAATGGTCTTGATATATAAACTAGGGAGAATCAAATCAGAGAAAGAAAACTACAGACCAATTTCCCTAATGAATATTGATGCAAATGTTTTAAACAAAATAATAGCACAGAGATTAGAGCAAGTCTGAGTTTGTACTAGGAATGCTGGACTGGTTCAATATTAAGAAAACTATAACCATAATTGACCACATATATCAACAACAAAAATAACAAAAACCACACGATTATTTCAATAAATGCAGAAAAAAACTTCTGACAAAATATCACCCATTTCTGTAAAAATAAATAACAAATACTAGAAAGAAAATAGAGTTTTCCTTAAAATGATAAAGTAAAATTATTTAAAACCAAGAGAAAACATTATTGAAAGTCAGCAGTGAAATAAGGATATCTATTATCACTATTACTATTCAATATTATACTAGAAATGCTAGCTATAGCGATATGACAAGAAAAAGAAATTGAAAGTATAAGAATTGGGAATGAGAAAATAAAACTATTAATTTTTGCAGATGATATGATGATTTGCCTAGAGAATCCTACAGTCAACTTAAAAAAAAAACAACAAAAAACACTAATTGATGGGGCAGCCAGATGGCGCAGTGGATAAAGCACTGGCCCTGGATTCAGGAGGACCTGAGTTCAATCCAGCTTCAGACACTTGACACTTACTAGCTGTGTGACCCTGGGCAAGTCATTTAACCCTCACTGCCTCCCCCTCCCAAAAAAAAGTAATTGAAATAATTAACAATTTTTTCAACGTTGCAGAATATAAAATCAACCCACACAAATCATAAGGATTTCTGTATATTATATTACCAACAAACTCCAGAAGGAAGAGACAAAAAGAGAAAGCCCATTTAAAATAACTACAAGTAATATAAGGCTTGGGAGTCTACTGCAAGGTACATGTAGGAATTATATGAACACAATTACAAAATGCTCTTCACACACACAAATCTAAATAATTAGAGAAATATTATTTTTCATGTTAGTTCCAACCAATACAATAAAATGATAATACTACCAAAATTGATTTACTTATTTAGAGCTATACCAAATTGCCAAAGCACCGTTTTATAGAACTAGAAAAATAATAACAAAATTCATATGGAGGAACAGAAGGCCAAGAATAACAAGGGAATCAATGAGGGAAAATGTGAAGGAAGGGTTCCTATCAGTATCAGATCTCAGCTGATACCATAAAGCTGTAGTAATCCAATTTGGTACTGGATAAGAGGTAAATAAAAAAGGTACATAATAAACAGAAGCAAACGATTTTTGATAACCCAAAGATACTATCTCTTGGGGCAAGAACTAACTTTTTGTCAAAAACTGAACTTGAAAGTAGTCTGGCAAAAACTAGGCATAGAATAAGATCTTTATTGTATACCAAAATAAGCTCAAAATGAGTGCATGGTTTAGACATAAAGAATGATATCATAAGCAAATTGGTGGAACTGGGAAGACAATACTTCTCGGGTCTTTGGATGAGAAAGAGTTCATGACCAAACAAGATATAGAAAGGTTGGGGCAGCTAGGTGGTGCAATGGATAAAGCACTGGCCTTGGATTCAGGAGGACCTGAGTTCAAATCCAGCCTCAGACACTTGACACTAGCTGTGTGACCCTGGGCAAGTCACTTAATGCTCATTGCCCCACCAAAAAAAAAAAAAAAAAGATATAGAAAGGTTCACAGGAAGTAAAATGGATAACTTTGATTACATCAAATTAAAGTGTTTCTCACAAACAAAAGCAATGCAGCCAAAATTAGAAGAAAAGCAGAAAACTGGGGAGAATCTTTGCAGCAAGTTTTCCTGATAGTGATCTCACTTTTGTATTTTCAGGTCACTCCCCTTCCTTCTTCAGTGAGTTCAGTATCTCACTCATAATTTTTCTTTCCAACTCCTGTTTTTTTTTTTTTGGGGGGGGGAGCAATTAGGGTTAAGTGACTTGCCCAGAGTGACACAGCTAGTAAGTGTCAAGTGTCTGAGGCCAGATTTGAACTCAGGTCCTCCCGAATCCAGGGCCGGTGCTTTTTCCACTGTGCAACCTAGCTGCCCCAGTGATCTCACTTCTAAAATATATAGGAAACTGAGTCAAATTTATAAGAATAAAAGCAATTCTCCAATTGATAAATGATCAAAGGGCAGGAATAAGGTTTTCAAAGCTATGAATTATCATATAAAAATGTTCTATATCACTAATTATTAGAGACGTACAAATTAAAACAAGTCTGAAATACCATTTCATATCTACTGAATTGACTAAAATGACAAAAAAAAATGAAAAATGCTAGAGGGAGAGACAATGTGGGAAAACAGGTATACTAATGCACTATGAATTAATGATCTGTAAATTAATCCAATCATATTGATAAGCAATTTAGAACTATGCCCAGAAATTCATTAAAGTGTAAAACCTTTGACCTGGTAATACTGCTACCAGAGCTATACCTCAAAGATATCGACAAAAAAGGAAAAGGACCCCGATATGTACAATATTATTTATAGCAACTCTTTTTGTGATGGCAAAGAATTAGAAACTGAGAGAACACCCATCACTTGAGGAATGACTGAACAAGGTATTTTATATGAATGCGATGGAACGACAAAGGGGGTGGTTTTGAAAAAAACTTGGAAACAGAACTGATGCAAAGTGAAGTGAACAGAACCAGAAGAAAAATATATACAGTAACAACAATGTTATCAAGATAATCAACTTTGAAATACTCAGTAACTCATCAACACAATGGTGCACTACAATTCCAAAGGACTCATGATGAAAAATGCTATTCGCCTCCAAAAAGATAACTGATACCCTCAGAATATAGGTTGAAGCATATTTTTCTTGTTTTTTAAACATAGCTAATGCAGAAATTTGTTTTGCATAACTACAGATATTTGAAATAGGTTTTCTTTTTCTTGCCTTCTCAGTGAGTAAGAGTGGAAGAAGATTTGAAACTTAAAGAAAAGAAAAGAAAATGGCTGAGAGAGAGAGAGAGAGAGAGAGAGAGAGAGAGAGAGAGAGAGAGAGGGAGAGGAAGGGAGAGGGAGGGAGAGAGAGAAATAGAGAAAATGAATATCTCATTGGGCAATTAAAAGAGACAAAATCATCATCACCTGACTTGATTCATAGCCTTTTGGTCTAAAACATAATATCATGAATATTCTCTAAATAAATTCATAAAATATCACATGATCCTTTGTAAACAAAGAACTAAAAACCAGTCTACCCAAGATCTGGTTGGCCATAAATCAGTATCGTATAGAGTCCTTGGTCTAGAATGCTTTTAGAATAGACATAGAGGGAAAAGGCTGATTAGAATTGGCAAGACTTTTATTTTTCCTCTAAGTGCCTCTATTCAGTTCAAAGTTGCCATTCAGAGAGAATGGAAAATCTGTTATATGGCACAATATTTGAATATAGCTCTATATATGGAAGTGGTGTATACTTCAGGAAATGCTTGTCAAGAAAAATACACAGGCCAAGCATGTATTAAGAGACAACAGATGGGCAGCCTAAGGGGTGCACTCCAACCTGTACAATATTAGAAAACTTATATTAAAGGGTCCAACAAAATGGGTAGATTTCCTGTGGTGGATTTTAGAGAATCACAGAATTTTAGAGTTGGAAGGGACCTCAGAGGTCACTTTCTACAACCCATATAGGACATTAATCTCCAATTTCTGACCCTATGTGACTGTCTGATAAGTGATCATGAAATCCCTACTTGAAGATAACCAATTAGGGGAAACCCAACATCTCCTGAGTTAGGGCATTCCAGTCTTGTACAGCTATGATCATTAGGAAGTTTTTCCTGCCTCTTTGTTATTTCTACCCAATGGCTTTGCTCTCTGGAGCCCAAAAGAAAAAGGCTAAACCCTTCTCCACATGAAAGCCCTCCAGAAACAATAGCCATCTTTACCATGTTTTCCCCTTAACATTTTCCTCTCCAGGGGGCAGCTAGGGGGCACAGTGGATAAAGCACTGGCCCTGGATTCAGGAGGACCTGAGTTCAAATCCAGCCTCAGACACTACTTGACACTTACTAGCTGTGTGACCCTGGGCAAGTCACTTAACCCGCATTGCCCCACACACACACACACACAAAAAGCCAAAAAAATATTATCCCCTCCAGCTAAACATCTCTTATTCCTACAATTGATCCTCACATGGCATGGACTTAAGGTCTTTCATCATCTTGGTTCTCTTCTGGGTGTTCACCAGCTTAACAAAATCTTCCCTAAACTGTGGCATCCAGAATTGTACAGAATAATCCATATGTTCTCTAACACACAGTATAGAGGAAATGTTGCTTCCTTGTGCCTAGAAGCCATAAAATCTTAATGCAGTATTGACTTATAATGAGTCTATGGTCTACTAACATCCCCAAATCATTTTCAGGCAAACTGCTATAGACATCTGCCCCCTACCATCTTGTACTTGTGAGGCTGATTCTTTGTGACCAAGTATAAGTTTTTACAAGTATTACTCATGAATTCCATTTTATTAAATCCAATCTAATGCTCTAACTTTTCAAGATCCTTTTCATCCTCCTGCTTCTGTCAACTAATGTATTAGCTATCCCCCAACACTGTATTATCTGTACATTTGATAACTAAATAACAACTGCATTATACTGCTATGCAGGCAACCATAGACTTCACAGTAACCCTAGAGATTATGGATAAATCTTCTAACTCAGCCCTCGAGAGAGGTAGTATGGAATTTTCCATTTTTATCCACATCACCTTCCTCAAGTACTAAGTTACAAGAGCCACTTTGTCTTTTTACTTCCACAGTTCTCCCTATTACACCAGGATCTTCACAAAATCACAGAATATTAGGGTTGAAAGAGACCTCAGAGGCCATTTAGTTCTTTTTAAAATATATTTACTTTATTCTTATCATAAGAAAGAAAACAAGCATTTCCATAACAAAGTGGGATAGAAAGAGAGCATTGTCCTGAGATTGCCAATATACTATGTACAACTTGGCTATTTCTTTCAGATATACCATCTATTTATCATGCAAGTTTCTTTTTTTTTTCCCTTACCCTCCCCCCCGCCCAACTCTGAGATGGCTACCACTAGACAAAAATCTGTATGTGTGTATACATAATGTACATATATATGTATGCATATTTATGTGTCTATGTCTGTGTATTTTTCTATATTAGAACTGCTTCTTCCTTCATAGACTCTGCAATAAATTTCGGTATTTGTTATAGTCAGAATAACTTGGTTGCTCAAAGTTCTTCTTATAACAATACTGATGTTACTGTATAGAATGTTCTCTTGGTTCTGCTAATTTTTTGCTCTTCATTATTTCATGGAGATCTCCCCATGCTTACCTAAAATCACTGAGTTCATCATTTCTTATAACAGAGTAATATTCCTTCATGAACATGTAACACAATTTGTTCAGTCACTCCCCAACTGATGTGCATCCCTGGGATTTCCAGGTCTTTGCAGCTATAAATATTTTAGAATATGTAGGTTCTTTTCCTTTTTCCCTAATCATCTTGGGAAACAATCCTAAAAGTGGTATTGCTGGGTCAAAGGATATAGGCAATTTAATAATTCTTTGGGCATAATTCCATATCTTTATTCAAAATGGTTGGATCCATTCACAGATCCACCAACAATGAATTAAGGTGTCAATTTTTTTTCCACATTCCCTCCAACATTTGTTACTTCCCCCTTCTATCATTTTAGCCACTCTGATAGATATAAAATATCTCAAAGTTGTTTTAATTTGAACTTCTCTAATTAGTAATGATTCAGAGCATTTTTTCATATATGTACACATTGTTTTGAATTATTTGTTGGCAATCTGCCTGTTCATATCCTTTGACCATCTATCAATTGGGGAATAACTCACAGATTTTATATGATATCTTTATATATTTGATGTATAAGACCTTTATCTGAAGAACTGTCTATAAAATCCCTCCCCCCCAGTTTTCTCTTTCCTTCTTATCTTGGCTACATTCATTTTATCTGTACAAAACCATTCTAATTTAATGTAATCAGAATTATCCATTTTACATCTGACAATGCTCTCTATACCTTGTTTGCTCATAAATTGTTCTCCTATCTATAAGTCTGATAGGTAACGTGCTATATTTTCTTCTATCTCCCTTTATATCTAGATCATGTATCCATTTTGAACTTATATTGGTATATAAGATATCTATGCCTAATTTCTGCCAGGCTGCTCTCCAGCTTTCCCAACAATTTTATCCAAATAATGAATTCTTATCCCCAAATCTTAAGTCTTTATGCTTGTCAAACACTAGGTTATAATATTCGTTTTCTATTGAAGATTGTATGTCTATTCTCTTCCACTGATCTACTTTTTTGTTTCTTAGCCAGTACCAGATAGTTTTGATAACTACTGCCTTATAATATAGTTTAACATCTGGTACTGCCAAACCTTCTTCTTTGACATGTTTTTCCATTAGGTCCTTTGATATTTTTGACCATTCATTCTTCCAAATGGATTTTATTGATTTTTCCTAACTCAGTAAAGTATTTTTGGCAATTTAATTGCTATGGCATTGAATATGTAGATTAATTTTGGTTAAATTGTCATTTTTATTACATTGACCCTGCCTATCCATTAATTTTTGTTTTGTTGTGGTTTTTTGTTGTTGTTGTTGTTCTTGTTTTTTGTTTTTGAGGGGTTTTTTGGGGTTTTTTTTGGCAGGGCAATGAGGGTTAAGTGACTTGCCCAGGGCCACACAGCTAGTAAGTGTCAAGTGTCTGAGGCCGGATTCAAACTCAGGCACTCCTGAATCCAGGACCGGTGCCTTACCACTGCACCATCTAGCTGTCCCCTGTACATAAGTTTTTTAATGGTTTTGTTCATAGAGACCCTGGATGTGTTTAGGTAAGTGTATTCCCAGGTATTTTATATTATCTAGAGTTATTTTAAATGGGGGATGTCTAAGTATCTCTGCTTGCAGGATCTTATTGGTGATGTATAGGCATGCTGATGGCTTATATGGGGCTACAGGCCATATAATTCAACCTGGATCTGAACATGAATTCTTTCTACAACATCCCCAACAGGTGGTAGGCTAGGCACTGTTTAAAACTTTTCAAATAAGAGGGAATTTCCCTACCACATCCCCAGATAGCTGATGCCACTTTTGCATAGAATTGTTAGGCAATCTTCCCTTACAACAAGCCTAAAGTTATTTATGCAACTTTTGCTTATTTCTGCCTTTGGGGGCCAACTCCCTCTTCCACATGATTATCCATTATTGGCACATTTGCTAATAGTGGAAAAGCACTTTCTCTGAAAATACCCTTTCTGTCTACTGCCATTCCCTAATAGGTTCTAGAACTTCCCTATTGAACTTAACTGGCAGAAATATATGTTGTCAAAAGCATTTATACAATTAGTGAACCAAAGCACATTTTCATGTAGGAATTGAGATTTTTAGAATAGTACTCAGCATATTATACAGCCACAGCAAAATCATATTTTAGACTAAAATGGATGCAACACCTGCTTAGCACATACTCTTTTGAACAAGGAAAAGGCAACACATCATTTTCCCAAATCTAAGGGTAGCCTAAAACTTCTCTCAGTAAAAGATAACAATAAACATGACCAAGATAGAGGTTAGGAGTAATAATAAATAAAACATCTTTGTTTGAATTGGAAGAAATATAAAAAGCCTTTCACCTAATAAATTGGTATCAATATCGTGGCTTTAAGTAATTAATTTTATGTATATTACATTGTAATATATATATATATAAGATGTATCCTAAAAGATTTTATTGTGGACCTATAGACCAGGGAAGGAGGTGGGACAGTTATGTAAAGATAGTATAAGATAACAGATAGCCCAAGTTCTGCACTGGTATCCATGGAAAAGTAAAAGAAGCACAGAAAAATCCTTGAATATAATAGGCTATGCCTCTGTGGAAGATTTTTTTTTAATGGGCAAGAACTGCATATGATGAGAAGGCACAGAAGGATGAGAAGATGGGAAAAGACCAATTATAATTAGATTAAGGATCCATTTAAATACTGGAGTATTGGGTGAGGGGGTCCTTTCAAAACTCTCTTTCTTATTTTAGAATTATAGTCTATATTTAAGAGCAGTCTATAGAAACTACTCATTCCTTAGTTATCAAATATTTTCTGGTTTTGCCCTCACCACTGACATTACACAAGAAGCTATCCTTTTAAAAATGTTATTATATAGGGGAAAAAAGACTTTACCATGGTCTCCGACAAAGATGACATTAACACAACGATGTAGTTTCAGTTGTTTCAGTCCATCCATTAACTGTCCCACAGTTTTGTCAATTTCCCTCAGAGGATTTGTCATCTGTAAAAATGGTTAAGAACAACAAAGTCAGTTCTTGTCTCTCTGCTTCCTTTTTATCATTTCTCACTGATCTCCCACCTTAGAAAATTCTGGAGGGTAACCTTCTGTATCAAGAAGCAGAGCTTTGGCTAGAAAGATTTTCCCAGTAATTATTAAAAAAACTATGCTGAACACTTCATGCTAACTCATATATATGTATTTGTGTATATGAAAATACACACACACACACACATATATATATATATGAATTACTAATAAGGAGGAAATTTTTGTTTTTAAAGATGTACTGGCTCTTGTTTTTTTTTAAAGGAGAGTTTAAAAAATATCATTTAAGGATGAACAGAAATAGCTAAACATTTGAAGCTCCCAAGGGACCATGAGAGATAGGAACCAGGAAAAACAAGATGATCAACAAAAGAGAAGATTAAGGGTTGGTTTTTTAAGGATGTTTCAGCACCAAGGACAGCACATGGTACATAGTAGGACATCATCAATACAATGGGATCCATTCAATTTTCCAAAGATCTTTGATATCATTTTCATGAAAAGAAAAGAAATTCAGTGAATACCAACAGTGGAAGATTTCCTAAAAATACATATAATCATTTTAACATGCTAATTCTTTCTGCTTTATTTTGAAAATAAAATGTGTCCCTGAAGAGTCATGGTGTAGTTGATAGCACACTGGACATAAGAGTCAAGGAAAGCCAACTCTGAATTAGGCACTTAACTCTCTGGGTTTCTCTTTACAGATGACTCTAAAATGAAGGAATTACACTAAATGACTTCTAACGTCCCTTCCGGCTCCAAATCTATGACTTTATGAGCAGTTTTAAGCAAAGGTAAATTATTGGTTTGTTTTATATGGTTTTTTTGGTTCATCCTATTGAAGAAAAGAAGAAAACTCAAAGTCCACTTTTTTGAAGAATGTTTCCGGACGAAAAGGACCTCAATCTGATCCCTTATCCTATTGCTTCCCTTAAAAGTTTGAATCTGTATGCACACAGGTCTGGCTTCTTTCAGTTTCAACTATTAAATAAGATGGTTTCCAGACAACTTCTCAAACATGTATATGATAGTATATTTTACAAATTTTATTATTTAGCTACACTTATACAACTTTTGGAATATCACAAGACATCACGGATATAATTCTCATTCAAATAATATGCTTACTTGATAATTATCTAAAAGCTACATTCTATTAGTATCTCCTTAGATGAATTAAGACCTCCTATTCCAGTGGGAAGATTTAATCCTTCAAGATGGGATTCAGTGTCTGAAATTCTCTTTCAAAGTAAATGTCACTGAAAGTTTCAACCAGAAACCTGAGGAAAGAACTCCAGCTACTCCCAGATGTGCTGACTGATAGTGTCCTTCTGACAAAACCCTGCTTAAAATTGTTGTCTAAAGAAAAAGGAACTAAATATAAAGAGTTTGTCAACTCACTGTTGCTGCCATCAGTAAATTAAGAATTCTTCCCTCCAAAGAGTGCCAAGAATACAGACCTAGGTAAACAGGTCTAAGTTTTGACTTTGCTTTTTATGATATACTAACTCACAAGAAGTTTGAGGTTTCATGTACAAAAAGAAGAAAATGAACCTTTGGGTTATTTTGAATGTTCTGGCAATGTAGATATTGCCCATCAATGCAAGATTACACCAACAATACCCTCTCTTGATTATTCTTTATTGCTGCCTCTAGCCTTCAGGTTCTAACCTGAATGTGTGTTTGGTTACAAAGTTGTGAAATTATTTAAGTCAACTGTTTTACGGAGTTTTCTCCTTTTGAGGTCAAACTACCCTTGGTTTCTTCCTCCTTCACTCCCTGTTAAAAGGATGCCATTATTTAAGACTGAGCAAGTAACAATTTTCTTTGGAAAGAAAACTTAGAAAGTTCCTTTTGTCACAGGATCTAAGTTGGGGCAAATTTTGAAATGCTTCAACTCAAAGCAATAGTTTTCTGAATATGTTTTTTTTTATTCAGATGCTAAAACTATTTAATAGAAGCAAGATGGTAATGGGGAGAAGCATGCTTTTCTAACTTGACGAGCATTCAAAAAGTCCTTCAAGAAAGCTTTTTTTTATGGTATCCATCTGAAGCAGGAAGATAGCCTTGTGTACCAGGCTCTTTGGACCCTGAAAGCCAGAAGGGCCCTGATTTGGGGGTGGGGTGGGGCAATGAGGGTATAGAGACTTGCCCAGGGTCACACAGCTAATAAGTGTCAAGTATCTGAGGTCAGATTTGAACTCAGGTCCTCCTGAATCCAGGGCCGGTGCCGTCCAGCTGTCCCCAGGACCCTGAAAATTAAATAAAACTTTGGGCAGACTCCCCAGCCACAAAGTAGTACTAGCATTCTAAGGTACCAAGGAAAACCTTCACTCTGGCCTCCCTGGCATAAAGCTTTGGAACAATAGGTCAACTTACTTTATCTCGACGGGCTTCCGCAGCATAATGGGTCATCCTATGTATTTTTCTTCTTCGTTTCTTTGGAGAAGCAACTGGTCTTTCCTGTCTCCTCTTAGGAGTTAGCTTCCTCTTAGGTCTCTTAGCCGGAGTAAGAGGGGAGCCATAACTACTCTCCTGTACTGGCGGAGAGAGATGTCTGGACTCAGAAGAAGCCTGTCACCCCCCCAGGGGCAGAGAGTACAGCTAACCCTTTGCCATTTGATGTCAGCAGATTCTTGGCCAGAAAGAAAAAGGCTTCTTAGGTGATAAGGAAGTTGGTACAAGGGACAATTTAGGGGCTCTTGCAAAGAGGAACCCCCTAAATTGTTCTTGCTGGCAGAGTAGCAGCTTTTGCACTAATAGCATGAGTCTAAAGGGATTCTGTAATTGAAATGAATTTAAGGAACTTATGAATAAACGCCCATGTGGATTTCTATTAGCAAAGGAGGGTAACATTACAGAAAAAATCAGAGGGGAAGTTAAAGAATTACTCATTTGGTTATATCAATTAGCTGATATTTCACAGTCTGTGAAGGGTTCCCTTAGTTATAGAGTATATCCCATCTGAATAACTGGTTCATCTGGGTGCTGGGTTTTTTAAGTTCCAAAATTTTTCTTTTAAAATTAGGGAAATTCTAAGAGAAAATCAGTAAGCCCTTTTAATTTCTGATACTGCCTGGAGGAAATAATCAACTTAATATTTTTCCTACCAGAAACCACCTTCTTTAGAGAAGGCATAGCAAAGTTATTGCTATGTGGAAAGCATTGTGGTGCAATGGAAAGAATACTAGACTTTAAGAGAAAGGTCCTAGCTTCTAATGTTATCTCTGTTACTACAACCAGTATCATCTTGGATAAGTTTCTTTGCTTCTCTTGGCCTCAATTGCTTCCTTTATATATTAAGAGGGTTGGACTAAATGGCCTGTAGGGGTCCATTCTAACTTTAAGTCTATGTTCCAATAGGCTAAGGGCTACATAGAGTAAGACCCACTTTAGGATCTAGTAGGTTCCTGTCATGATAATGGTCACCTTTGTTGGCAAGTACCAACAAAAAACATATTCCAAGAGTGGATTATCCATAGAGGTAAAAAAAAAATCATTTTTAGTCTTTAAGAAGCCTTGATATAAACTCAGGACAGCATATCAGAAGCACAGGATAGAGAATATATCACTGCTATTATGGCCTCTGTATCTGATCCTTAGATGAAGAATTTATAGGTCTATGGCTAGCAATACAACATTTTTTAATATGCCAAAATGTCTCTTTACAAATTGCAGAAATTCTAAGACAAAAATCATTAAGTGCTTTTAATTTTTTATGACCCCTGGAGGAAATAATCTGCTTAAATATTTTCTACCAGAAGCTACCTCCTTTGGGGAATTGGTAGGGGGTAAGGGGGAGAAGAGTCAGTGGAGAACAGCTGCGGAGATCTGGTTTTGAGAACTGAGAGAACAATGATAGCTAACTGATCCTTTGGGACTCCTAATCACTGAAGTAAAATGGGCACCCTGCTTTGTTTGTGCTACAAAAGTAAATTTGAAATGCCATTTATTTTTGGGCTGTCTAGCTGATTTTTCTTGGTTGGGCTGGTCACAGAGACATTTGAATGCAAGAGGGGAAAAGGGGAAGAATAATGTTAGTGTATCTAGGGAGGCAGGGAAGATCTGCCATGCTAATTCATCATTTTCAGGACAAGCAGTTGCAAAAGGAGATTCTGTTTGCCACTCATCCTTCTCGTGGTTGGAGATTTTGGAAGGCGCAGCCCCAGACTTCGGTTTTTTAAATGCTTCAAGCTTTCAGGCAAGTCCCAATGAGAAGAGTAGCAAGAAGGAAAAAGAGGAGTTTCTCATTTCATGGTTCCCAAACACATTCAGCAAGAGCTCAGATCTGCCCATCAGACTCCAGGCCATTTGCAAGAGACCTGTACATTCTGAAGACTCCTAAGAGTCTTTCCAAGACAGCATGTTAGAGGAGCAGCAAGAACAGGTTTTAGTTGGAACAGGTTTTGGTCCAATGATTACAGTTGCATAAGTTTCCTCCTTGGAAAGTTAGAGGGAGAAGAAAGCTAAGTTCTCATTAACCAGCCATTCTCTAGCCTCACTTGAGAAGAATTAGCCTAAGGTTATTGAGGGTGGAGACAAAGGGAGGACTATTGGCCCTGCTTTCAAAAGTACCGCTAGGCCATCTGAGGAGGGTAGTAACTAGCCAGCCAAAGCTCTGCCTCTCGACCTGGAAGGGCAACCTACCAGAGTGTCACTGAGGAAGCACAGAAGGTAAAAGAAAGATCGCAGAAATCCAAAAGCAAGCACATGTCTGAACATTCACCAGTACACTGTGAAACCAGGAGCAAAACTCTATTGCAGGAGTACTAAATTTGATAGGATAATTAAGTATCTCTTTCATGAGAACCTTGATAACCTGTAGTCAAACAAAGAGCCAACTTGAACTTCACAAATAAGCAATTTGTATTCCAGGGTGTTGTTTTTGTTTTGTTTTGTTTTGTTTTACCAGACATAACTTGAAATTCATTTTCCATGTCTGTTCCTTTATTTTAAATCAGAAAATCATACTTTACCTTATAAAAATCCTTCAGATCGTCAATTCCTTAGATGGACCAAGTAATCATTGTAAAAATATATTAGGAGAAGACAACTTTCATTTGCTATAATCTTGAGCCCAAAGCACATATTTAACAGCAGAAAGATTTTGCTGAGTTGTTTTAGTTTTTCATTTCACATGGATAAATTTCTTATAAAAGTCTTTACTACCTTCTTCATTTGTTGAACTATCCCTTAAAATATAGAACTAATAACCCAACAGGAACTATGCTTACCCAGTTAAATATTAGAAGGTGAAATAAGCCACCTATTGTATGTATGTAGATGACAATCATTCATTTGTCATCTATGCTTCATAAGAATGAGGTGGGCACCCATTGAAGAAAGAGCCTGGACTGGCTGCATTCATGAAGTTTGGATGTCACTTACTTGTAACCATGCTTAATTCAACTGACCACTTTGACATTTTGTTTCCACATCTGTAAAATGGGGATACTAATACACTCTCCCACCATCAGTATGTACTGTTGTATATGCCTATTCTAAATAATGTGAGCTTGGCTTTATTCAAGGAATTCTCATGGAATATCAGAGAATCTACGAGTCTCCAACAACAAACATTTTCAAAGATACTAGCAATGAAAGAAAAAATTTAGATTCTCAGGAAAAAAACCCTCACAGCCCTAAAAGATGAAAGAAGGGTAAAAAACCATAAATACATCAAAATGGTTAAATTTGCAAAATCCAGTGTTTAGAAAATGTCTATGCTGAAATACCAGTACAGAATATCATTTGACACTAAAATACCACCCCCAAATTCTCATGGCCTTCTCTTAGAATTTGAAATTACATCTATAGGCCTTGTAAGAGAAAGTCTATAATCAAAATTCTTGGATACCTAATGAAAGGGATATGGAACAGCTCTCAAATAGATTAATTCTAATGTAAAACTCTCTTTAGTTTAAGTTCTTCTTTAAAAAAGGAGTTTGGGTATCTGTCCATTCTTCATCAGCGCCTCCCTTCTCTACCCTCTACTCCTCAATCTAAATCCAAAGTTTGCTCCAGCAATTCAACAAGTATGGGAGTGCTTTGCACATAGCAAGCATTTGACACATATTTATTATGCCAGATTGAAAGCTATATTGTAGTGGACACACCAGACTTTACATCAGAAGGACTAGGTTGCAGTCCAGCTTTTCCACATACAAGCTATTTGACCATTGACAAATCATTGGAATTTTCCACATTTTAACTTCTTCATTCATAAAACAAGTTTAATATGTACCCTATCTACCTTACAGGGCTATCATAAAGGTCAAATGAAATTGTGTATATGAAGCACTTTTTAATTCTAAGGTAAGTGTTCAACCTATGATTTCACTAGTTTAGGGAACTCTGTGGCAAGGACGCTCCCTCTGCCAATGCAAGTAAAACAGCTTTTCTGAAATGCAGTCTTAGAGAGTAGCCCAGGTTACTGAGACATCAAGTGAATCATCCAGGGTCAGAAAGAAAATTTGTCAGAGGATGAATCTGAACTTAGGCCTTCCTTGCTCCTTGGTCAGCTCTCTATCCAATATATTACAAATTCCTCTAATTATATAACTATGAACTATTGTTATACTTTTTTATTATAAGACTCAATCTTTAAAAACAAGTGCCTAGACAGTATTTTCCCAGTGTCCTTTTCATTTTCATATTCCTTTACACTCTAAATCCCAGGATTAAAAGCATACACATGGGGGCAGCTAGGTGGCGCAGTGGATAGAGCACTGGCCCTGGAGTCAGTAGTACCTGACTTCAAATCCGGCCCCAGACCCTTAACACTTACTAGCTGTGTGACCTTGGGCAAGTCACTTAACCCCAATTGGCTCACTAAAAAAAAAAAAATTAAAAAGCATACACATGATAACACAGAGGCAATATAGTGTATTAGATAATGTCTGAGCTCAGAGCCAGGAAGACCTGTGTTCAAATCCCATCCCTGACACCGTGTGACCCCGGGTAAGTCCAACTCTCATACATGAGTTGCAGTTGGAGGAAGCCCCTTTACTGGGAGTTCCCCCACAATGAAGAAAACATAGAGCTTTCACGTATTTAAATATATGCATCATACCAGGTATCAAAACTGGATTATTCCCCCCTTCTTACAATATAAATTCTAAGACCTGTTTTTTATTAATATAGGGTGGGCCAAAAGACCCAAAGTGGTTTCAATATTTAATAACTCCTTTTTTTGGTTTTTCATTCACAATACCATAGTAGCATATACAATATGTTGGAAATGAATTTACATTATGTATGAAAAATCAAATCTCATAAATGGCAAAAAAAATAAAGAAAAATAATTTTCAAAAAGTTATTAAAACATTGTGGCTTTCAGCAGACCCTACATAATCTGACCCAAACTTCTTTATGAGCAATAGACATTTTAAAACTCAGTCCAGGTGATCGTAATTTTAAAATGTTTTTTGGTTATAAACCAACAACATAGATATATTACTATAAATCTACCATGTGGCCTTGCCTAAGAACTGAATCAGGTATCACAGAGGAGAACAGACTAATCCAGTGACACCTGTTCCTCTCAGGCAGATTATGAATATACTAACCTCAGGGCCAAATGGGCCATATTTGTGTCCAGCTGCATCTGGCTGTTCAGAATAGAAGGCATAGACAGAAGGCCTACAAGAAAGATTGGGCATCAGAATCTGTCTCCCAACCCCAAACATACCAAATGTCCTCTCATAACCCAGCTCTCAAATGAGGTTAATTAACTTCCCAACCACTGTTTCTATTATGGAAAACTCATGAGTTTTTCTTCCATCAGTTCCCGCTACTCCCTGCCCCCGCAACACAATTTAGCAATTAGTCACTCTATAACGTTATTAAGTTATCAGAATACATGTGGTGAAGGGCACCAAGCAATATCCAAGAGTGTACGTGGCCCAAGGAAAACTCACATGGACTATGGAAGCTGTATCATATAAAAATTCTTTATTAAAGTCACAATTAAGTCTTAACATTGTCTCAACCCTTAGGGTGCTGCTTGTACATTTCCCAAAGCTCCTGATTTATTTAAGCTGGGTTACAATTAATAGGATAAATAGTTGATGTTAATCCATGAAATTAAATGTTCCTTGATAATCAAAGCCTATTCTATCCCTCTTAAGGAACCTGTGACATGGTTAAGACTAAGAGCCACACGACATTAATAATACCAAACATTGGCTGGAATCCTGTTTTAATGTTCCATCTAGTTTTCTATGTAATTCAAATCTAAAATGGAAATTTACAAGAAGGAGAGAAAAATGGGGAAGGATAAAAAATTACCTTTCATTGTCTGGAAGAGTAAGCCACTGCAGTATTGTTAATATTCTTCGTTCATGAGGGATGACACTAGGGTTCAAAGACATATACAACACACTTAGTTAACGTTGAATTGCCAAAGAAGGAAAAAAAAACCTTGAAATATGATGAATTTTTATGTTGCCAGTAGGCCTAACTGATCTTATTTGTCACAATCTGTTTTCACTTGGCTTTAGTAAAAATCCTCTTTCATATTAGTGTTTAAATTCATCTTTCCATTTGCCACATTCTACATTGCTCAACTTCTGCCACAGAACACCAAGGTTGGAAAATGTGATTCATGGTCAAAGTGGGGAACGTTCTTGATCAACGTGTAGTCTGGAGAGGCAGTGTGTAATAGGAGAGACAGCAGTGGGTTAGGAGTGAGGAGGTCTGGGTGATAGACCCAGCTCTGTTATTAACTAGTTGTGTGTGCTTAGGCAAAAATATTTGACTTCTCTGGGTCCCCGTTTCATCTCTACAGTGAGAAAGTTTGACTATTAGATCTTGAAGATCTTCAAGAATACTCTCTGCTACATAGGGAAAGTAACTATAACTATAATACTGAGGACAATAGCGTAATTTTCCTCCAAACTGGCTACCTTGCCCAAACTGGGATCCTGTTATAAACTCTTTACCTTTAAGAACCTACAGTAGAATGTAAGCAATGGAAGGCAAGGGAATGATCCATTTCTTGTTCTAGTATCCCCAGTGCTTATGCACATAGACATTAAGCATTTCTTAAGTGCCTACTATGTGCCATGTACTGTTCTAAGCCCTGGAGATACAAAAACCAGTAAAAGACACGCCCTGCTGTTAAGGAGCTCATGGGCATGGTGGATTAGTTGAATTGAATATCATTAATATGTCAGTATTTTATTCTATAAATAAATACAATAAATGGTCCCAGGCTCCTTTTTATGTATTAAGGGCTAGAAAATATGACATTTCTTTCTGGTTGTTCCACATAGGTAGGGAGGAAGAGGAAGGGAGGAAGGAAGGAAGGAAGGAAGGAAGGAAGGAAGGAAGGAAGGAAGGAAGGAAGGAAGGAAATATTTAACTGCATTTGCTTTAAAAATGAGCTTCAATTTTTTATTTGTTTAGTGACAGTGTTAAATTGAATGATCTAGAAAGTCCTTTGAAACTTGAATTATAGTTATATAATTCCTTTTACTCTTCCTAGTTGTTACCATTACAGATTACTTAACTCAAAGTTCAAGTCTACTCTAACTCCCTTCTCTGGCCTTCTGTGTTATATGCTGGATTTTTTTAGAGATCAAGAGAGTCAAGTGATGATTAGTCTTCAAGGTAATTAATTCCATAACACAAGAAATTCACCCTATCTGAATAAGAATATTATGTATTTTAAATTTTAACTTCAAAAGGCAAAGGTTAATTTTTTTTTCTTTTTTACTTTTTTTTTTTTTTGGTGAGGCAATTGGGGTTAAATGACTTGCCCAGGGTCACACAGCTAGTAAGGGTTAAGTGTCTGAGGCCGGATTTGAACTCAGGTACTCCTGAATCCAGGGCTGGTGTTCTATCCACTGCGCCACCTAGCTGCCCCAGCAAAGGTTAATTTTAATCTTTAATCTGTCTCCATTGTAACTTTTACTTACTCAGTTTAGTGAAATTGGTATGAAATACACAAATGAAGGCAGAAGTAACACACTTAACTCTATGAATTCTGACAGGTTAAAAGGAATCATATAAAATGTACAGCTTGAATGCATTTAGTACTATTTTTAGATCCAGAAAAGTGATATTCATAGTATATGTACCCAGAAGGATACCTTTATGACAAAATTAGAATCTTTTGCAAACAGAGTTATTACAGAATCGAATTAATAGGGTAGAACATTGGCGTGTGGAAAGAATAGCACAGCCTTATGATCTCAGACAAGTCATTTTACTTCTCAGGTCTTCTCAGAGTATTTAATTGTAAACAATGGGACTCGACTAGATAATATCTAAGCTCTCTTCAAACTCTAAAATTATACGATTCTTATATTTTCAGACAATTTGTGAGATGCCCATATAGTCCCCAACATATGGTTCCTGACAATTAGAAGCTTAAAATCACAACACCCAACAAAACCAAAAGACCTTCAAAGGGTTTTGTTTATCCAAACAGAAGGATAAGCATACTTTAATATGCCTGTTTTGTTTTGCCTTAATGCAATACAGTTTTGATGCTGGATCTGCAAGTATAGGAGAAGGGTGGAAAATCCCTATTGGTGGGGTGGCAAAAGATATAGGAAATAGTGAGAAAAGAGAATAGGATGAAATGTTAGAAATTGAGAATAAAGTATATAAGGAAATAAGGTAAAATGATCATAGAGCTTGAGCAATAACAGATCTTCAAGGTCATCTTTGTCTAGCCACCTCATGTCACAGAAGAAGAAACTGAGGCCAAGAGAGACATCAAGGGACTTGCACAAGGTCACATAGAAGAGTCAAGATTCAAACTCATGTCCTATGACTCCAGATTCAGAACTCATCCCCACACCACTGAAGAACAAAGACATCTCCTTTAGTGAAGGTTTAGAGATAGAATCTTAAACTTAAAGAATGACAATCAATAAGGATATCTTCAACATGATATGCCCAAGGAGGGATAAACCAAATTATCCAAAATATTCAATATGTAAGGGGTGATGCCGTCCCAAAAGTCTTAGTGCAGCTTAAGCTTACTAAAGTTTTTTTTTATTTTATTATTTTATTTTCCAGTTACATATTACATATAAGGATAGTTCTCAACATTTGTTTACACTGGATTTTTAGTTCCAAATTTTTCTTTCCCCCCCCACCTCCCTTCCCTCCCTCCTCCCCAAGACGGAAAGCAGTCTGATATAGGTTGTATATGTATGGTCACATCAAACATATTTCTACATTTTACTAAAGTCTTACAATAGTATTAGTATACTATAAGTTTTAAAAAGTTTAAACTGCACTAATTCTTTTGGCACATGCTATAGATGTGCTGCTATGATGGGGAACAGACACAAAAGAGCCACAAAAAGCTTATTAAAAAGGCAAGAATCATAATAGACTGAAGCAGTGTAGTGTAGTGGATAGAGAAAGACACTTGGAATCAGGAAGACCTTAGTTCACCTCCTGCCTCTGATACAGTGTCTGTCTTTGAGGGAACCCACTTAACTTCTCTTGCCTTCCTCCTTAGCTGGTAGTGAGTACCCTAGATTCTATTGGGCAACAGTATGTGGTGGAGGAGGTGGGGACTTCAGTGGCAGAGCCTTGTTTAGAGTACATTAGCTCCATGCTTTTTGGCTAAATGACATAATGACTTGGTATCAGCTTCTCATCTGTAAAAAATGGCAGACACCGACCTAAATGTTCTAATAGGCTTTCCCTAGCTGCAAAGTTCCATGATTTTGATCAATCTTGAGAAGTGACTGGTGAAAGATGATTTTAAGAAGAAAGCACTGGGTTTGGAGTTAAAAAGAACATGGATTAAAATCCTGGCTCTGCTACTTAATAGTTTGCCAACCTTGAACAAATACCTCACCTTGATGATCTCTAGTTTCCTCATATGTGTTATTAATAATAATATTAATAAGATTAGGTACGATTAATAGTATTTGTACCATTATTATAAAATGTGGTTTGATTTGATTTGATCCTCATAACTACTCTGTGAGGCAAGTGCTATTATTATCCCCATTTTTTAGATGAGGAGACAGATACTTAGAGAGGTTAATTGACTTGCTCAGGGTCACACAGCTAGTAAAATTCTGAGGCAAGATTCAAACTCAGGCCTTTCTAGCTCCAAGTCCAGCACTCCATTTACTATCTGGCCACCTAGCTACTGGTTTTTGTTGTTTGGTGGTGGTAGTGGTTCAGTCATTTCAGTCATGTCCAACTCTTCATGACCCCATTTGGGGTTTTCTTAGCAAGATGCCATTTCCTTCTCTAGCTTATTTTATAGATAAGGAGCCGAGGCCACCAGAGTTAAATGACTTGCCCAGGGTCACATGGCTAGTAAGTGTCTGAGGCTGGATTTGAACTCACAAAGATGAGTCTTCCTTATTCCAGGCCCATCACTCTATCCACTGTGCCACCCAGCTGCCCTAGTTACTGTTTAAGGACATAATACTTTCACTAGCTACCCTTACTGGGAACTTGTGAGGGACAAATGAGATAACAAATGTAAATGAGAAATATGATGATGATGGTAATTTAAATAATTTAGGATTTATCTTCATATAGAAATTCATGATCATCTGTGCTCCAGTTATACAGAGAGAATACAAGAAGAAACCACTTGGGTACCCAAGCTTGTTGAATGAAAGAACAGTAGACAACTTCCTGACTCAAGAAAGAGGGAAATAAGCTATAGAGGGCTATAGAGGGAAAGAAGTTCCCTCCTTCCCTATAGAAAACTCCTGAAATATTGTTTTAGTACCATTCTGCCTAGAGGTAAGGGTCAGTTTAGATACCTTAGTAAGATTCTTTCAATCCCTACCATTAAAATTAGGAGCTTGCCTGCAAACTATCGATATATCTTATAGCTTCACTACCCTTAAATCTGTACACAAGTATGTGTATGAGCTTCATTTCTATGGATTTTTCCATTTGAAAAATATGTAAGAATGTTAACCAACTTTATGAAAACCTAGCTCCTTACTACTAGCTGAATGAAGATTGCATGTTCTTCTGTTGCCTTTATTGCTTTATCTTTTTATCCTCTGTATTTCTCTTGACCACAAAGAAGATACAGTGGATGTGGTATGTGACATGCAGAAGAGGATAAAACGTAAAACAATGGGGATATAAGATCTTCATGTAATGCCCTATACATTTTAGGCATCACAGACTTTGAGCTAGAAGTGATTCTAGAAGTAATCAAGTCCAGTTCCCTCATTTTACAGATGAGGAAACTAAAGCTCAGATAACAGTAGAGTGACTTGTCCAAGGTCATACAGTCCATAAGTCTCTGAGGTAGGATTTGAACCCTGGCTTTACCTGACTTAGGCCCAGCACTTTTTTCTGCAACACCACACTGTTTAATAAATGTTCCTTAGATTCTTGTTTTCACTTGGGAGAACCACATCCCTAAACTGAACTGTAATCCTTTGACAGAAAAAATTTTCTAAGAATTCCCACCAAATAGAATGGAAAGGAAAAATAACATGGAATGTAAAAGAGACAAAATCATAGGCATCTTTGGAGCACAACAACTACCCTCTTGAAAGGTGCCAGAATGGGGTGGAAAACATTGAGATTCAAAACCCAAACACTATGTCTTTTCACCTTACCCTTGCACATTTTCTGGGGGTGGGGGGCTCTCTGTATTAATTATGTTACTGGCATAAATCCATTTTGCCAAGCAAATGCACAGAGTAGAGGAAGAAGGGGCTCCCATAAAGATCCATTACAGCCAAGGGTTAAAAAAAATATATCGTTCATAAGATTAAATTGGTAGATCAACATGCCAGTTAAGTTAAGCAGTGTCATTTCCAATATACCCACACTCGTTCCTCAACTCAGGAACACTTTAGGGGAAAAAAACCCAAAACTTTTAAAGGGAACTTCTGTCTTAGAGTCAAATCACCAAACCCAATTTCAATTTGACTCTTCAAAACTGAAAAAGCGACTTTTATTCCTGTAGTTAGAGAATATAGGTGTTGCCAATCTGTATTAACCTGAATTTGTGATTGCTTTCAGCACACTACTATTACGGAATAGGCAGATTTTTGTTAAGGCATAGACTGCAAAAGTGGTTTATAAAAAAATGGAAAGAACATCTCAGTGGGAACAAAATCCCAATGAAAGCTGAAACAGATTCCTTTTCTTACTGAGGAGCCTTTAAAAAAATCAACATGTTGACACTTTTATTAGGTATGTTTCATCTTAGCATGGTTTCATAAACATTAACTACTAATCCTCCCCCAACACCTCTTGGAGAAGGGACTTAGCTCCATTTTCTTATTAAGAAAACCCAAGCTGAGTGCAGAGGACAAAATGGGGCTGGAAAAGAGGTCTTCCTGGTCTCCTATCTTGCATTCCCCACCATCAGACGACTATATTGAATTCCCAGCAGTCCAAGACCACACAAACGTTTTGAAGTCACAGACCAAAATAAATAAAGCATGTTGTAATATATTTATAGAAAATGATAATGCAAGCTACAGTAAAAACTAGAGAGGAAGAGAAATATACATTCCCTAGGTGGGAAATTACTAAAACTCTGTAAGTAGTGAAAAGAAAAAAAGAAAAAAGCTTTGAAAATGATGTGTGGAAGAAGACTTCTCCTTGCTTATAACTTACTTTAGCTTTAAAGAATGAATGAATTGAGTAAGTGAAAGAAACCCCTAAATAACTCTTTGGTGGTTCATTGAAAACCCATGAATGAAAAGTTCTCGATGCCAATGACCACCACAGTGCAGATTTGAGTTGCAGTGGACATGAGAATCTGGCAAATTAATATAGATAAAGCATTTTGTATACCTTAATGGGCTGCATTAATATTAGTTATTATTATCACAAGAAACTGAATTCAGAATTTAATTCTACAGTTAGGCACAAAATAAAGGTCACTTACACAGACCAGAAGAATGTCCCAGCTTTCACTCCTTGCTTGGTGGCTGTAATCCATATCTAATGAGGAAAATATAAGAGGCTTACATATAACACATTCTGACTTTTGGACACCAAAGGAAAAACAGGCATTAAGATGCATTGTGTCATATCTCTCATATACCCCACCAACACAACGGCCCCTCCATAAATTTAACAATTTGTAGCCACTGCAAATGAATTCAAGATTAACTTCCATAAAATTATTAACATTTTTTGTTGAAGCATTCACATAATGAGTACTTTGGAGTTCAATTTGCCTTTATCTCTTAGAATATAAGCACCTTGATAATAAGATATGTGCATATCTTTTTTTTTTGTATCCACAACTCCTAGCACAGTCCCTTTTATGTTGTTGCTGTTGTTTAGTTTTTTGTCAGTTGCAAACAAATCTTTATGACCCCATTTGGGGTTTTCTTGGCAAAGATACTGAAGTCATTTACCATTTCCTTCTCCAGCTCATTTTACAGATGAAGAAACTGAGGCAAACAGGGGTAAGTGACTTGCCCAGGTCACACAGGTAGTACATGTCTGAGGATGGATTTGGACTCAGATTTTCCTAACTCCAGGCACTTTACCACCTAGCTGCCCCTTGTACGTAGTAGGTGTCTATTAAATGTTTGTGGAATTTAATTTTTTCGTCTCCTTTCTTTTTTTCAAAAAAATTTCTGAATCTGTTTTCCCATAATCATAATACAGGTTTCCCTGATTGTTCAAAAGCTCAAAGACCACCACATTGGCACCCATGTCAGACTTCCAATCGTATTCAAGTCATGCTTACAAAAGGCAGTGTGCCACAATGAAAAGATCACCAACTCTGGAGTCAGAAAACCTGGTTTCAAATGTCATCTCTATCACTCACTACCTATATGACCTTAAGCAAGTAGCTTAACCTTTCAAACTTCAGTTTTCATTTATTGTTGTTGAGTTGTTTCGGCTGTGTCTGACTTTTCATGTCCCCATTGGGGGTTTTCTTGGCAAAGGTACTGGATGGTTTGTAGCTCATTTTACAGATGAGGAAACCAAGGCAAACAGGTCACCCAGGGTCACACAGCCAGTAAGTGTCCGAGGTTGCATTTGAATTCAGGTCTTCTCAGGCCCAGTGCTTTATCCATTGTGTCACCTAGAAATTTTCATTAGATAACCTCTTAACTCTCTTCCAGTTTGAAATCTATGATTTAGGTTCCCTTTAAAAAACAGCCTGGGTGGGAGCAGCTAGGTGGCACAGTGGATAGAGTACCAGCCCTGGAGTTGGGAGGAACTGAGTTCAAATCCAACCTCAGACACTTGACACTTACTAGTTGTGTGACCTTGGGCAAGTCACTTAACCCTCATTGCCCAACCAACCAACAAACAAACAAACAAAAAAAAAGCCTAATGAATATTTCTACTTCTGGTTAAGAAAGATTCTTGGGGCAGCTAGGTGGCGCAATGGATAGAGAACCAGCCCTGGAGTCAGAAGGACCTGAGTTCAAATCCGGCCTCAGACACTTAACACTTACTAGCTGTCTGACCCTGGGCAAGTCACTTAACCCCAATTGCCTCACTAAAAAAAAAAGAAAAAAGAAAAAAAAAGCATCACTATCAATCACAGATTTAGAGCTGACATGGACCTCAGACACCATCTAGTTTAACCCACTCATTTACAGAGGAGGAAACTGAAGCCTAGAGAAATGAAGTGACTGATCTACTCACGGTCACATATGTAAGTGGAAGAGTCAGTGTCCTCTAACTCCATTGTATATTTTTTTTGGTGAGGCAATTGGGGTTGTGACTTGCTAGTAAGTGTCAAGTGTTTACTATGTGCCAGGCACTGCGCTAAGCTGAATAGGGATAGTGAGAAGGTTCTATTCTATGCTATTATTAATACCTCTTAAATGCTAAGGTCTTTTCTCACACTCCATCCTTTGTGATGTCTGTCCAAGTCTGATACTCTTGGCCATTATGCCTCCTTGATGCTTCTTTGGTTTCCCCAAAACTATTCTCTCCTGTTTCTACATCTACCTTCCTAACAATATTCCTTTTCAGTCTTCTTTGCAGAATCATTAACTCTTTCCAGGAATGACAGGGTGTTATGTAATCATAGGATTTGAGAAGTAAAAGGAACCTCCGTGTCCAACTTTTCAGATTCATCCATAAAGGAATCCCTACTATAACAACCCAACAATTGATCGGGTTGGTTGTCCAGTCTTTGTTTAAAGATCTCCAAGGATGGGGATCTCACCACCTGTCCTAAAGGCATCCCATTCCACCTTTGGACAGTTCTAATTGAAGTTTTTCCTGAAATCAAGGTTAAATCACCCCCTTTTGTAATCCCTCAACTTCAGCCCGTTTTATTGATGGCACCTACCAACAATATAAAAGGTAGTCAGGGAAGATGGTGTCCTCTGGGCACCCAAATGGAATTAGGTGCACCCCACTGGGGCACCAGGGAAAACAGAACATCCTTTCATATAGGGTTCTTATCTGAACATACCAGGACCAAGCACTGGGGTAAGGGAGCTTAGAGAATGAACTTGGGGCCTGGTGCTGATTCATGCTAGGTGGAGTGAAGAAAGACTACTGGGCAATTGACAGCTTGTTTATATTCAAACTCCCCTCCAGCAAGTAGGCTTTGGGTTATTATTGCTGCTTTTATTCAAAGAGTATTTCTTTGTTTCTCTGGGGCATCTTCATTTAGCAAGTTGGAGAAGCTACTATATTCCTTACACAAATTTATATCTCTTTATGTATATACAGCCCTACTCTCAATCCTGAGCCCCATTCACACATCAAAACTTCCTGTTGGATACATCCACTGGTTCCTCCCATTACTGCCTTAAATTCAACCTGTCTAAAACACTCAGAACACATCAATTGTTTGTATGCATGTATACATTTATGTATATGCACTACACAAATATACACAAATGTGTCTACATATATTCACATGTATAGGTATATGTGTGCATATATACATATGCATCTTACATGTGTTTTAACATATATGTGCACACATATGTCTTTTCCAATTATTATGTAAAGATGAGAGGAAGGCTTTTTTAAATTCTCAGGAGAATGTAAAGCAGGAACTATATTCTGAGGGTTTTTGTCTTTTGATCCCTAATACCTAGCACAGTGTCTTACATGTAGGAAGTACCTAAGAACATACGCTGGATTAAAGGACATCCCAAATGAAGTGTACATGTTGAATAGTGGGAAATAGATGTAGAATTAGCATGGGGCAAGATTATGGAAGACCTTGAAAGAGAAGAAGAGGATATGTTTTAAGACATAGGCAGCAGTCAACTCTAATTTCTTGAACATGGCAGCAGCACGATAAAAAAAAAAGTTGTCCAGCACTTAGAGGCGACATAAACTTAGGTACTTTTATGCAGTTGTTCAGATCTTCGCTCTTTGGTTCCATTTTACAGATGAGGAGATTGAGACTCAGAAAGTTTGACTGATTTGCCCAAAGTCACAAAGCTAGTAAGTGCTGACTATATCCTATCTTCCCTTCCCTACAAGCGCCACTGACAAGAGTTCATGATTTATAGATGATGAAAGTCTTCCTGATATTTTTTAAATTAAAAAATATATTCATCTTTTAAAATGTATCCCAGTTTAATTATTCCTATGCCTATATAATTTTACTGATATTTCTTATCTACTCTTTCAAATAAATTTGATTTTACTTTCTCTCATAGAGATTTCCAAGGATACCCAGGCATCTTTCTGGACATCTAGATACTTCCACAATATCAACAAACTGTCTCCATTTACATGTTCATAACTAGCCACTAAAGAAGTTATCATTTTGAACAGCCAATTTAATTTTTTCTTCTTTTTCCCCTCTTTACTTAATTGTTTATTTTAATTTATTTTATTTTCAATTCAGAGAACAAAACAAGCATTTCTGTAACTACAATAAAAAGATGATTGCACATGAAACTGCAAATTAGATTTAAAACACTTAATTAAATTAAATGTAAACACTCAATTTAGACTTTCTTGATATAGGCTACTCAATCATCCCTGGATAGATATATAGTAACTACTCAGAAAAATTGCTAACCAACTCATTAATGATTATCTTCTAAAAAAGTAGAAAAAATGCCTACCTTCATTCTGGCCTCATAGTTCACACTGGATAAACCTCAGTTACAATTTAATTATCTCCCATCCTACTTATTATACCTCTTCTTTCTCCTTTCAAAGCAGATCCAGCCTCCACAGAGAGTTGACTCACTCTTAAGATCCCAAATTCATACACTCAGAACACATCTATTGTGTATATGTGTGTATGAATTTACGTATACACAGAATAGATATAAATATAAATATGTGTCTACATACATTTTCATGTATAGTTATATACATGTGCGTATATAAATATGTATACATATGTCTTTTCCAATTATTGTGGAAAGATGAAAAGAAAACTTTTTCAAATTCAGGGTACTGGGGTTCAGATCCTTTCTCAACCTAAACATGTATGTCTCTGTATATTACAATCTAAAGTATCACTGGGCATGACTATTTTCTTAGTATATGTCAAAAGAAGGGAAAACACACACATACACACATAGCCCACCACCATTCTTAGTCAAAGCGTGTTCCAATCTCTCTGGAAAGCTTCCCCAATATTTGTTACATTCTAAAAGAGAAACAGAGAAAGAGGATCTCAGACCAAGCCAATATCCAGTAAATGTCCTAGACTTGAGATCCTGTGGGAGGGTGAAGCAAACACTCCCCCGGTTAACTGACCAAAGAGTGAATTTCATGCTAGTGGCCAAGGTACCATATACACTAGCATGGAGAGAGGAAAGGCACAACCCAGATGAGGAGGAGATTAATTTGACATATTCATAGATATATACATATACACATCCATAGTCTTACTTATGATATGTGTGCATGTCTATACACATGTATAAAATAGAGAGGTATGTCTACATGTATGTATACTCATAAAACATAGAGGTAGGTGAAATATATTTACATACATAGGTACAGAAAGAGTTTGGGGCTTTGTTTTTTGTTTTTGTTTTGTTTTGTTTTTAATCATGCTTTCACAGTGATAGACTAGCTAAGTTCAGAGGAACTTATCACCAAGTTGCCTACAGGGCAATCCTCCTTCTGCTCACAGCAACTCATAAAAATATCACCTAAGTAAGAGAGAGATTGAAGTTTGTGCTACTGTAAAGGAGTACCCACCCCAACAATAAGTACAGATCCTTGAATTCTATTTACATAAACACACAATCAGACAACCATTCTGCATTGCACTTTTACCATGTAGCTGCCAATGACTCTACTAAGTGCTAGGGATACAAAAGAGGCCTCCCCTCCCCCCCAAAAAAAGTGAGTCCCTGACCTCAAGTCCCTGTAATTAAAATAATTAATAATAACAATGACAATAGCAACATTCATATATTGCTTTAAGGATGCAATACACTTTGTTTTCTTGTTCAGTCATTCAGTTGTGTTCGACTCTTCTTGGCAAAGATACTGGAATGCTTTGCTATTTTCTTCTCCAGAGTGTCCCCACTTTACAACTGAGGAACCTCTGAGGCAAACAAGGGTTAAGTGACTTGCCCAGGGTCACACAAATAGTAAGTGTCTGAGGCAAGATTTTAATTCAGATCTTCCTGATTCCGAGTTCGGTACTCTGCCACCCCAACAACCTGCCCCCAGTATACTTTAAATACATTATTTAATTTGATCCTTACAAAAACTCTCTGAAGTAGGTACTATTATTATTGCAATTTTTCTAGATGAGGAAACTGAAGCAAACAAAAGTTAAGCGACTTGGTCAGGGTCACTCCACTAAGGAGAGTCTGAAGCAGGATTGGAATTCTCATCCTCCTGACTCCACTCTATTTAATGTACAACCCAGCTGACTGTACCCACTTCTCAAGGACTATACATTCCAATGAGGAGATAACTAAATATTTACATACAAAGATGAAAGTAAATGGAAAGAATTACAGGGTGGGCCAAAAGTCACAATGTTTTAATAACTTTTTAAAAATCACTTTTTCTTTATTTTTTGCTATTTACAAATTTTGATTTTTCACAAATAATGGAAATTCATTTACTATATATAACATACATGACATTCTGGTACTGCAAATTAAAAATTACCTTGGTGACTTTTGGTCCACACTCTATAAGAGGAGAGGGCAGGTAAGTTGGGAAGGTAGATCAGGAAAAGCCTCCTGTGGAAAGTGGTCCCGGAGCTGAGTCTTGAAAACACACACACACACACACACACACACACACACACACACTATAGAAAGCAACAACACAGGTGTCGTGCCAGGCCTCTATCCTAAAATATGACCACTTGAGCAAGTTTGGTGACCCAAAGTTAGCATCTGAAGCTATTGAACTTCTAACTGCTCTCTCAGGTAATAACAACAATGATCAGGCTTGTCTCTAACCCATGTTTTCATGGCTAAACCATCGGATGAAGAGAAGCAAAGGGTATCTGTGATTAAAGTAAACCTGGTGCCCAGGGATCAGAAAGGAGAGATGCAGGATCACATGGCTTTGAGGGAGCCAAGAAGGCAATCATGCATTTGTAGAGTAAGTGGGGGAGAGGGGAAAGCAGCAGGCAGGCAGGCAGGCCACTCCCCCTGGAGAGGTGCCCAGTGGCCTGGCATCATGGAAATTTACCCAGCATGTTTGGTGGAAACCATCCAACTCTGCAATTTTCCAACTACCATTATCAGACCACCTTGTTTTTGATGTACATTATAAGTACTTCATACATTCTTGGCTACCACTAAGAGGCATGCTGTGAAAATGACTCTCAAAGGAGATGCCAGCAGAGCACAAGCTCAGGTAGTCCTTTATCAGATGAAAAGTCTTGAACTATAAACCCAACAGACAGTATCTGAGGCAATGGGGTGACCTGATGGATAAAAAAACTGGACTTTAAGTCAGGAAGAACTGGGTTCAAATCCTCCTTCAGACACTTACTAGCTGTGTGACCCCAGACAAGTTACTGAATCTCCCTGTGTCTCAGTTTCCCCAACAAAAAAGGGGAGGAGACAATCAAGGCACCAAATCTCACAGGATTGTTGTAAGGCTCAAATTCTTTGCAAACCTTAAAGCACATCCTTCATATGCCTGCTAAATCCCTCATCTTCTAGCAGAAGCTTTTTCCCCAATCCTCCTTCATTCTAGGATTTTCCTCTGCTGATAATTTCCAATTTAGCCTATATGTAGCTTGTTAGTACATAAGGGGTAGAAACCCCTTGAATGGGAGCTTCATGATTGTAAGCACTATTTTCTTTGTATCCTCAGGGCTTAGCACAAGACTTAGAACACGATTTTGTTGTTGTTTGGTAGTTTCAGTCATAACTGACTTTTCATGACCCCATTTGGGGTTTTCTTCTAAAAGATACTGGAATGGTTTGACATTTCTTTCTCCAGCTCATTTTACAGATGAGGAAACTGAGGCAAACAAGGTTAAGTAACTTGTCTAAGGTCATATGGCTAGTAAGTGTCTGAGGCCAGATTTGAACTTGGGAAGATGAGTCTTCCTTGACTTCAGAACCTGCACTCTATCCACTGCATCAGTTCCAACTAGGCCCTGGAACAAAATAGGCACTTAATAAAATCTACTGACTGATAGAACTGTCACTATTATTGCTGTTGTTGTATCCAAGTTAGCATCCGAGGATGCTAAACTCAGCAGAGACAGGTTTGCTAAGGGATAACATGTTTTGTTCTTACTTTGGCCACAACAGCTTCTGAAGAACATGCACTAAGCTATAAAAATTCTGTAATGTGCTTCAGCATGGAAACCTCCCCTCACTGATGTACTGAATCAAACTTTGCCAAATTCTTTACATCCACTGCCCTCAAATGTTTTTTTAAAAATCTGGCTCCCTGTCTCAGCTGGGTTAGAAGACCACTGAAAATTGGCACTGGAGATTTGACCTGCCCTATTTCCTTCATGAACCAGTTTGTCCCTGCTCAGGCAACTTGGAGGCAACCCCTGGCATCTGGGGGCTCACCGTATTGATGCAGGGATATCCAATCAGTGTTAGTCCTACTGTAGCATAAAATTTCCCAAGCTCAAGGGATCCACCTCAGACACCCCAGTGGCAGGGATTTCTGGAGTGCATCCACATCCCCAGCTCCTGAAATTATTCTTACAAAAACCTGAGTTTGATTTCTGCCCCAGCCATTTACTATGTGATGCTGGAGCAGTCACTTAGCCTCTGCCTGCCTCAGTTTCCCCAACTACAAAATAAGCATAATAATAGCACCTATCTCACAGGACTGTTCTGAGGATCGAATGCAATAACATTTGTAATGTACTTTCTAAACCTTAAAGCTTAATAATAAGAATGTTACTACATATAATTTAATTAAATTATATATAATTATATAATACATTGTATTTATATTTATTGATCAGTAGAAATTATTGTAATTACTTATTCAATAACTAAATAATTATACTTATTATTAAAATTACTATTATATATTATTTTAGATATTATACAAGATTATATTATCTATTTGTTATTATTATTATCACTACCATTACAAAAGTCACAGGGATTAAATGATGTTCCAGCCAATCCTGAGCATTGAGATTCTAAATTGATTCCATATGACACCTTCAATAGGAGTAAATTTCCTCATTCTCTTGATGCCGGTGAGCCCTCTTGGCCAAACACAGGTCATCCATCACAGACATCAAACGGGCATTCAAAGCTTCATCCCAGGAGATCACACCAAAGCAAAATCATAACCACCTTCAGAGGCAAGGAGCAATCCAAGGCTTTGCCAACATCAATGCAAAGGGTTATTCTTCTTACAAGACCCTCCACAAGCTGGCTCCAAACTCCATTTCTAAGCCTTATTTCACGCTACACCCCTTCCCATACACTATGCTCCAGTCAAACCAAAATAAATTAACTCTGAGGGAGGCAGATGTGGCATATGGAAAGAGTAGGTCATACATGGGCTCTAAAGTTAGGGCTCTTACCATTACCTCATGACTGCCTGAGTCTGAGAGGCAGTGGGATGTTGATAGCACTGGACAGGGAGACAGAAGGATATGGGTTCAAATCCTGTTTCTAACAGTGGGAATTTTATTTCTCCAAGTCTTAGTTATGTCATCAGCAAACTAAAGAGATAAACATATGTAGTACCTACTTCACAGTTTTGTTGTGAAGTAAAATGGGATAAGATATTACACAAAAAGTGCTTTGTAAACTTTCAAGTACTATTTAAATATCAGCTGTTGGTGTTAATAATATAGGGAAATTATTCTAATCTCATTCTTTTTTTTTTTTTTGTGAGGCAATTGGAGTTAAGTGATTTGCCTAGGGTCATACAGCTAGTAATTGTTAAGTGTCTGAGGCCGGATTTGAACTCAGGTCCTCCTGAATCCAGGGCTGGTGCTTTATCCACTGTGCTACCTAGCTGCCCCCCCCAAATATTATACTTTCACATTTACTGTTTTGTGGACTATTACACAAGTGTGAAAAACAATTGCGTTTTTTGTAGTTAAATAAAATTATGAGGATAAGATCATCTTCTATAGGAGTGCTGAAGGTTTGATCAGTATAAGGCAGCTAGGTAGCAAAGGAGGTAGGGAGACAGCTGTTGTTTTTCCTTCATTCTCAAAAAGGACCAATGACAACAACATGAAGATGTCTTGATTTGCAAGCGAATTAGATTTAAGTGAGACAGCGCTGTGCAGTTATGAGCCTCAGTTCATCTTCCTGAGTCATCAGAGTCCAGTGGCTGTGGAGTCAGGAAGACCTGAGTTCAAATCTTGCCTTAGATGCTATTTGGGTGACCATTTAACCTCAGTTTTTTATCTGAAAAATGTGGATAATAATAGCACCTACCCCACAGGGTTGGGGCGGGGGAGGGTTCAAGCATGTGTCAGTTGCTGTTGTTGAGTCTTTTCAATCCTGTTTTACTCTTTGTTATCCCATTTGGGGTTTTCTCGGTAGAGATACTGGAATGGTTTGCCATTTCCTTCCCCAGCTCATTTTACAAATGAGGAAACTCAGGCAAACATGGTTAAGTGACTTTCCCAAGGTCACACTGCAAATAAGTGTCTGAGGCCAGATTTGAAATCAGGAAGATGTAAAGTATGTGGCAAACCTTAAATTGCTATGTAAATGCCAGATGATGATGATGATTTTTCATCATCATCTGTAGTAAAAAGATCAGGATTAAAATCTCAACTCCACCATTTATTACCATAAGACCTTAGGTTAGCCCTTTCTTCTCTCTGAGCCACAATGTCCTCAGCTCTTAGAGATAAGAATTGGAGCTGCCATTTCATTAGCAAAGTGAACAAGGAAACCTACCCAGGCAGGCTGACATCTTCTCTATAACTTGAGTCTTGGAGAGTTCCCAAAGACACCAAGAGGTTCAACATTTTATCCAGGGTCACAGTCAGCTGAATAAGAAAGCTAAGCCTTGTACTACTTTTCTAATAGGGCTGTTGAGAAGCAAATTTAGTCACGTCAAGTACTCTCTATTTTAACATGAGCTATGACAGCCTGACTTTTTTATATTTTTTTTGGTCTATTCCTATATTCATTGGTCAAATAGGTGGTAGAAGAGATAGAGTGCTAGGGTTGGACTCAGGAAGATCCAAGTTCAAATCCAGTCTCAGACACTTCCTAGCTGTGTGACTCTGGGCAAGTGACTTAACCTCTGTCTGACACTAGAGAAGGAAATGGCAAACCACTCATACTAGAGTGGTTTTTCTTTGCCAAGAAAATGCCATGGACAATACAGTCCATGGCACCATGAAGAATTGGACATGATTGAAATGACTGAATAACAACAGCAGGTGATATCATTGATGTAAAGAGCTCTCCAAGCAAATTCCCTCTAATCATGAAGATAGGCGATTCATCTCTATACTTTAGTCTTGAAGAGTTTCATGGAACATTGAAAAGTTAAGCAACTTCCTCAGGGTCATAAAAATCAACATGCATCAGAAGCGGGATTTGAACCCAGTTCATCTTGATTCCAAAGCCAGCCCTCTATCCTCTACAGCATGTTCCTTCTCACCTTTCTTCTATATTTCTACAACATTTTAAACCCTAGCCATCCCAGGATCAAAGGATTTAATACTGGAACAACAATAATCGTATCTATATAGTGCCTTAAGGTTTGCCAAGGGCTTTATACATATTATCTCACTTTATCCTTTCAACAATGCTGTGAGGTAAGTGCTAATATTATCCCCATTTTATAGATGAAGACACTGAGACAAGTTCAAGTAACTTGCCCTCAATCACACAGCTAGGAGTTGTCTGGATCTGGATTTGAACTCAAGTCTTCCAAACTCCAGGTCCAGCATTCTATTCACTCTGCTGCCTTGCCACCTCCAACAGCCAAGAACCAAAGCCCAGTGCTTTCATCAGGTTAAAGTAAGTAACTGAGTTCCAGAAATGGGAAGTGATCCAAAAATACAGGTAGAATGTAGGAGAGCCAGGATTTAAACCCAGATTCTTGGACTTGAAAGTATATGTTTTTTCCACAATACCTCTCATGAAGCCAAGCCAATGTCACCTCCTCAATGAAGTTTTCCTTGATCTCTATCCTCGACCCACAAGTAAAACTACTAGCCTTTGTCTTTTCATACATTCCTATTCATTGTCTGAGAGAGAAAGATATATATATATACATACATACATACATATACATATGTATGTATATATATGTATATATGTATCTATATATATATGTGTATATATATATATATCGATCTATATACATATGTATGTACAGGGTATAACCAAAGGGTTAATGCGGTTTTAAGTTTTAATAGCTTTTGGGACACACACACACAAGTATGCACACGTGTGTATATGTCTGTGTGTTAGAACATGCTTCCTCTGCCCCATATTCCTATCTAGGTTGTGAGTTCCTTAGTGATAGGGATGATTTACCCATCATTGTATGCCTTGAGAACCTAGAAGAGACTTAGAAAAGGCCTCCTTCAGAAGGTGGGGTATAAGTTGAGTTTGCCAGAATAATGAAAACTAATGTTGAAGATGAGAAGAGAGAGTACTCCGGGTCTTGGGGCACCCAGAGCAAAGATATGATCATCTGCATTAGTAAAATCAACGTCTGAAAACCAAGGATACACACAGGTCTTTGCTTCCTAGTTTTAATCCTAATGCTTCTCTCTTTCTTTCCTACTTAATCACAGCTTTCAGATATGTGCTCAAAATCTACAGCTATGTTCATAGAAGTCTAGCTGAAAGGCACTTCAGAGGCCATCCAGACCTTACTTTACAGATAAGGAAACTGAGGCACACGGTAGGCATTTAATGCATTTTAAGTGATTGATTTTAACTTGACATCTCTGACACCTGGCTTTTACTTTAAAAGGGGGAATGAGGCATATGGCTTTTAAATATCTTCAGTCTCTTTTTCAATTCAAAATCCTTCCCTATTCAAAGAAAAGGGAATTGCAAGAACCAGTGAAAATCTCTGAGGGTCCCCAAACTTCTAAAGACTTGGATTATTGATCAGAAATTCATTCTCTTTAGCAAATGGGGCAGACATCATTAGTAAAGAACACAGAAGAAACAATTTCGCCTGGTACCTCTTCATGTGGCGTGCCAGCAAGAGCTCTAAGATTCATCCACTTAACTCCATATGGTTATAATTTTGATTTAACTAGGGGAAAAGTTGCTGTTCCAAGACAGTTTAACATCCGTTCTCCCTAAAGCAATGTCTACTTTAACCTTTGTCTGCTCTTCTTTTCTGCCTCCTTCTTGAATAATTCACTTCTTTGAGCATTTTTTTTTTTCCAACTGTTGAACCATGATTTGAAGTATCCTCTAATCTAATCTATTTCTTTATCAGGCCTGGCTACCAAAAGAATGGTCTCAACCATTTAAAGATTGGCCAGACGAAAAAAGGCAAGACCTCTCAAGATTGGCCATAGGGGAAGTAGCTGGACTAATGAGCTGAATCAGAACCTAAAGTTGTTTTAGGAAAAAATGCCTAATGATAGGGCTCATGGCTAAATAATCAGTGAAGGTAGAGGATGAGAGATGGGTGACAAGAAATACTATTTTCTCAAACAACAACTGCAGAAGTACCAGGATCTTTCTACAGGAAATGATTATGCACAATGTGCCCAGTTTTTGTTAAGGTAACAGGCTGGGGACATTGTTTTTTTTTTTAAATTTGATTTTTATCTCCATGTGATCCTACCAGCAAAAAGTGATCTTGAGAGCAGGGACTTTTTCTTTTTACTTTTTTTTTTTTTTTGCAGGGCAATGAGGGTTAAGTGACTTGCCTAAGGTCACACAGCTCGTAAGTGTCAAGTGCCTGAGGCCAGATTTGAACTCATGTCTTCCTGAATCCAGGGCCAGTGCTTTTATCCACTGCCCACCTAGCTGCCCCTGGCTTTTTCATTTTTGCCTCTGTATATCCTTCTCCTAGTATGGACTTTACACACAGTAAATGCTTAATCAATCCTTGCTGAATTACTCCTTGACCTCTCCTTTCCTTAGCAAATTCTATATGGCATCTAATTTTGTTGTTGAATTGTGGCCAACTCTTCATGACCCCACTTGGGATTTTTGCACATGTCATATCTATTAGTCTATAAGCAGTTTTTTTTTGTTGTTTTTTGTTTTGTTTTGTTTTTGTTGTTGTTGTTGTTGGGTTTTTTGTTGGTTGGTTTTTTGGGTTTTTTTGCAGGGCAATGAGAGTTAAGTGACTTGCCCAGGGTCACACAGCTAGTAGGTGTCAAGTGTCTGAGGTTGGATTTGAACTCAGGTCCTCCTGACTCCAGGGCCACTGCTTTATCTACTGTGCCACCTAGTTGCCCCCATGTAAGCAGTTGTAATGAAGGGATGCTGTTATTTTTCATCTCGGTATTGCCAACACCTCACCCTGTGTCTTGCATGCAATCAATGTTGAATATTTGTTTTGTTATTATAAAAAAATCGATGTTTTTAAAATATAAGATAAATCCACTTGAAAATGTGTTTGGTTGCCATTTTGCTTCAAGATGATGACATAAGCAACAAATCAAATTTTAGGTAGGTCTTAATTTCTTTAGGGTTATAGATTTGGTTAAAGTCTGTTGTCTTCTTGAAAAGAATCTGAAGAACTGGCAAACACGAAATGTTGATTTGAAACAGTGACCTCATTTTGTTCGCTTGGTTAATACTACACCTCCTGTCTGATAGCCACATCTACAGAAGGTCTTAGCATGGCCTCTCTTCTTCCTGAGTCATGCTAAGCCAAAGGAAACAATGTCAATACTGGGGCAACCAAGCCCAACTTGATAAAACTGCCTTTTATCTCGAGCTTTGGTGTGTCCCCAAACAAGTGTGGATTCCACAATGAAGTCAGAAAAGAGGCTAAGTGATTGTGTTTTAACAGAATACTATTTAAATAGAGTTTTTAATTGACCTTAAATGTTATTTTTTCATGAACCTCATTTGTAAAAATCTAACCCATAAACAACATTTCACTATGATCCCAACTTGGGCCATCATGGTCCCTTGAGAGTCTAGCAATAGCAAAGCCAAGAGAATCAGAAAATCCATTGAAAAGAAGCAATGAACATAAATGGGCAGGGGGATCTTATATTGTTTTTATTTTTAGGGGAAAGTCTACATTTACATTTGCCCAATGACGTTCTATCTTGAAATTCTACCATTTCTTATACAAATAACCTTTTTTTCAAAGTGGTTGTTCAGTCATTTCAGTGGTATCTGACTCTTCATGACCGCTTTGGGGCATTTTATCGGCAAAGATACTGGAGCAGTTTAGCATTTCCTTCTTCAGCTCACTTTATAAATGAGGAAATTGAGGCAAACAGAGTCACACAGCTAGTAAGTGTCTTAGGCTGGGTTTGAACTCAGGTCTTTCTGACTCCAGGCCCTGTACTCTATCCACTGCTCCTCCTGGCTGCCCCATTTTTCAAAGAGTAGTGCTTTAAAGGGAAAGTTCTATTTACCCTTTATTTTCTCTTAAATACCTATGAAGACATGATAAACAATTCTGGAACAAGTCGGGCCACAAGTATCTTCTTAGTGATTAACTGAATATATGCAATAGAACACCCTCGTAGGAACTGTCTCTGGTTCCTGATGCTAAGCATTTGAACTCTACTCTTTACTAGCAATATAATATCCATTTGTTTAATCTAATCCAATCCAACAAACATTTGTTAGACCCTTACGACTGAGAGGGATCAGAAAATGGTTCCTGCAGGAGGCAGGGCCTAGATTGAGTCTTTTTTTTTTTCAGGGCAATGGGGGTTAAGTGACTTGCCCAGGGTCACACAGCTAGTACGTGTCAAGTGTCTGAGGCCAGATTTGAACTCAGGTACTCCTGAATCCAGGGCCAGTGCTTTATCCACTGCGCCACCTAGCCGCCCCCAGATTGAGTCTCAGTGGAAAATAAGGACTGACTCTATGAGGCAGAGATGAGGGAGTATAGAATGGTAGAGGAGACTGTTTCCTGGATTTGGAGTCAGAGGTCCTGAGTTTAATTCCCAACTCTCAATTCCTCCCTTGTGACCTTAAACAAGCAAACCATTCAAGTTCCTTTGCCAAGAAAACTCCAGATGGGGTCACAAAGGGTCAGACACAACTGAAAAATGATTGAACTGACCTAAAACAAGCCACTTAACTTCTCTGGCTTTTGTTTTCTCATCTGTAAAATGATGTGGTTGGACTAAATGACTAGTAAGATCCATTTCAGTTTGAAATCTGTGATCCCATAATCCTAAATGCAGTCAAGATATAGAATGGAACTTGTACGAATGCTAGATATAGGAAGCAGAATGTCAATAATCAAGGAATAGTTAAACAGGCTGATTTGGCCAGAATGTAAAGTGGACAGAAATGAATGATGTGAAATAATTCTGAAAAGGAAGATTAGAGACCAATTATGAAGTTTATCCTACAGGCGGGAGAATCAATGATAATCAATGGTTAATCATTTCTCGAATGAGGGAATGACATGGTCAGATTGGGTTTGGGGAAGATTATTTTGGCAGCCATGTGGAAGATTAATTGGAGAAGGTAGAAAATGCAAGATAGGAACCCCATTAGGAGAATACTGCAATAGTTAGAGTGCGATACTATAAAGGCCTAATGTAGTGAGTGGAGAAAAGGGGATGAATATAAGAGATGTCATGGAGATATATGCTAACTTCTGTCCCATTAGAGCAAGTGGGTTACACACAGCTCAAGTCAATAAGGAAAGATTTTATTGAAAGCCAAGTAGACCTCCTGTACTTCAATTTCAGGCAGCTAGGAGCTTGGAGTCAGGAATTCTTGAGTTCAAATCCAGTCTCCGAATCTTAGTAGCTGTGTGACCCTGGGCAAGCCACTTCACCCTGTTTGCCTCAGTTTCCTCATCTGTAAAATGAGCTGGAGAAGTAAATGGCAAACCACTCCAGGATCTTTACCAAGAAAACTCCTAAAAGGGGTTACAAAGAGTTAGACACAACTGTAAACAACAACGACGACAAAACGTGTGCCAGGTACTGTGCTAAGTGCTTTACAAATATTACTTCATTTGATCCTCACAAAAACCTTTGTAAATGCTATCATTATCCTTATTTTGCATTTGAGTAAACTGAGGCAGACCGAGGTTAAATGGCTTGCCCAAGGTCAAAGTAAGTGTCTGAGGCTGACTTTGAACTCAGGTGTTTCTGACTCCAGGCACGGTCCTCTATCCAGTGTACCACCTTGGCGGATTTGGTTCAAGCCTAGAGCCCTGCTATTTGCCACCTGAAAGACTCTGGCCAAGTCATTTAGCATCTCTGACTCTCACTTGCCTCTTCTATAAAATGAGACAGTTGGACTAGATAACTTTTAACATCCTTTTCAGCTCTAAATCTGTATCTTAAATCTGCTGATGCTTCCTTCAAAATGTCTATTAAATTTATCTCTATGCCCTTTGCCTTATGATTCCACAGCTATCACCCTAGTTCAAACCCATTTCAAACCTGAATTACTCAATAGTATAGGTAGTCTCTCTGTTTGAATTTGTCTATTCAACTATTATGTAGACTTCTGGGGCAGAGCCAAGATGATGGAGGAAAGGCAGTGAGCTCTCAAATTCATGATGCGATCACTCCAAAAAACATCCAAATAATGCCATAGGACAATGCCTGGAGCAGCAAAACCCACAGAAGAATGTGCTGAAATCATCTTCTAACCAAGAACAGCCTGGAAGGTTGGAAGGAGGGAGCTGCTGTGCTGAGATAGGAGTGGAGCCCAACTATTATGTAAGCCCATTGAAGTCAAAACTGTCATATTTTTTATATCTCCCTCTCTTGCACACTGTAGGTACCAAATAAATATGTAATCATTTAAGCAAACATGTCTGTTCCATAAATATTTGTTGAATGAATGCTTGCTAAAATCAGAATTTAATTATATTCATCTAACTTTCTGGTGATTGCTTTATGCTTCCTAATTTAATTGAACCAGAAAAAAAAATAGTAAGTACTAACTCCAAGAGGCAAAAGCCCAACAAAACAAGAAAAAAGTCCTCACAGAATAACATCTGGAGCTATATTACTCCAAAGAAGCATGCAGCAATGGAAGAAGGAAGATCTGGGAAGAATCAAATCCTACCTCTGACAGGCATTTGGGCATAACCAAGAAAGAGTAAGCTATTTCACTAGATCTTAGCACAGTACTACTATGTAGATGCTTAATAAACATTGATTTATTGATTTATTGATTGATTAGTCACTCAGTGCCTCATACTTAGTGCCTTTCAGACCATGAATTACAGATGGAGGGTGTGTCCATGATGGGATTTCCCAAAATTATGCAAGTCACAGATGTGAGCCAAAGAAAACCCAAATTTCCAAAGAACAGCAAAAACTCAAACTTACCGGTTGGCCTCCCCACCACCTGTGATTAAATTTCTCTTTTCCTCGAAGGTGGAAAGTAGCATCAAATACAGGATCATACATTGAATTGCCAACAATTCCATGTGATTCAGGATAAAGTCCCTATGTGCAAAAGGCGATGTATTAGTAAAATTTCATCAATATACATGAAAGTCAGTAAGAATTCTAGTTCAAGAGTTGCTAGTTTAGAAAGTTGTTATATATGTAAATATATGAATGTTGTGAACATATAAAAATATGTACACATATATAACAACACAACTACATATACATATACATACATATGTCTATGTGTATATATTTATATCCATATGTATAGGTATATCTATATTATACATATATGTACAACTACTTCTAATTATACATGTAAATAATCATCTCCATTTGCAAATATGTATAGAATAGTAATTTTAAAATATTATATATTTAAGAATGCAATAATGAACTACCCGCCCTCTATTGAAAAGGGTTATAAATATGGCTTATTAAGCAATGTGAGAGCAGTGGACTAGAACATGAACATTTTTTTCATAACTAGCTCCTAAATTTTGGAGTTTAGCTAATAATTCTTTTCCTTCCTTTAAAAGTCTCTTCTCCCTTCTAATGCTCTTTTCCTTATTTTCTCACTACTTTTATCCCATCTACAACCAAGCAAACAAAAATGGCCAGTGCCTGAATCTCAAGGAATACCTAAAATTCTAATTTATATAATTAGCAAAATACAATTAAACCCCAAACTCAGAGGACAAGCAACAGAGCGCCTTAGGTTTGAAAAACTGAATATCACACTTAGTCCTAACACAAAGTACTTTTCACTGACAACCATTTCCTTCTAATAAACCAACATACTTGTTAAGTGAGGAATATACTTAAAGGTTTTAGCATTTAAAGTCAAAGTCTATATCTTTTATCAAGACATATAAGTAAAAACTACCTCATTGCTGTGAATCACAGATGAAAGAACAAGGCTTGAAAACATGCCAAGCTTCTCTCCCAACACTATTTAGCAATTCTTAAAAAACATTTTTTCTCTTTAAATTATTTCAGTTTGAATCCTTTGCTTGAATATATTAAATATATCCTTTAAAAAAACTTACAGTTGCCAAGGTATATAAGTTAGGGAAGGTTTTTGTAGGGTAGACAGGTCTCATATAAGGTGAATGTGTGCCGCAAGATCCTGAAAAGACAATTGTGGATGTTAAAAATGGAAAAACATTCAATAAGAACGTGGGGACAATTCACAATTGTATATTCTCTAAAAAGGCCTTTTGACAAACTGTCTTACAAAACTACAAAGAATTAGCATGCCCTATTTCTATTTTATCACATATTGATGACTTTGCAACTCTCTTATGGGCCCTCATATCACAAGATATCAAAGTCCTTTCATTGTACAAATACAGAGTAAGAAGAATCCTACCCATAGACTGAAAGGAACAATTAGAAATTAAGTTAACATGTAGGCCACAGGTGTCAGGGGTAAAGACATAGTAAGATTTCTTACTTAGTTTTTCAATGTTAGGCATGACCTTGCTCCCTTTCTTCATGTAGGATGCACGGAAACCATCCACAGAGAAGATGATTAGTGGAGGGCGAGCAAACCTTTTAACCACAAGACATTTTGCATTAGAGAAATGATTTCCATAGTATTCATTATGTACACTAATTGTATATTATGAGAGAGGCAGAGATAGAAAAGCAGAGATACTTTACATTTTAATTCCTTGTCCCAAGGCAGGCTTGGCACAAGGGAAAAGGATGCATTTAGAAGTGGGCTTGAAGCTTGTCACTACTATTCACTATCCCTGAAATTATGGCTAAGACACCAGACTTCCTCTAGGCCTCAGTTTCTTCATCTGAAAAATGAGAGGTTGGATTGGAGGACTACAAAGGTCCCTTCCAGCTCTCATTTTACAGATGACGCATTCATTCCTCAGAGAAATTAAGTGATTTGCTTTTCCCCTCAAACCTAGCTCATGAAGAAGGCTCTTGATTTTCAGTAAATTATGTCTTTATAAGCCCAATGATGGCTGCTACAATCAACAAACCATTTTACCCCAGGACACAATAACAATGATCTAAGATAAAACCTAATATGTAAATAATTCCAACTGTTTTAGATTATTTGAAGACTATCTTAAAAAATAACTGGGGTAATGAAACAAAATGAAAAGTACATTTGTACTCATGCAAAAAGATTCCAGGGAGAAGACCAGCAAGATAACTGTCCTCAGTGTCAGGAAGATTTGGGTTCAGGTCCAGCCTCTCACCCATACTGGCTGTGTGATGTTGGGCCAGCAATCTAATCTTTCAGTTGCTGTTCTTGCTTAGTTGTTTTTCAGTCATGTCTGACTACGCATGACCCCATTTGGGATTTTTTTTTTGCAGGGCAATTGGGGTTAAGTGACTTGCCCAGGGTCACACAGCCAATAAGTGTTAAGTGTCTGGGGACGGATTTGAACTCAAGTACTCCTGAATCCAGGGCCGGTGCTTTATCCACTGCACCACCTAGCTGCCCCTGTGGGATTTTCTCAGCAGAGATGCTGGAGTGGTTTGCCATGTCTTTTTATTGCTCATTTTACAGATAAGGAAACTGAGGCAAACAGGGTTAGGTGACTTACCCAGGGTCACCCAGCTAGTATGTTTCTGAAGCCAGATTTTAATTCAAGAAGATGAGTCTTCCTGGCTCCAGACCCAGCACTCTATCCATGACTCCAAGCATGGCACTCTATCCACTGTACCACCTAGCTGCCCAATCTTTCAGTACCCCAGGCTAACTACCAAAAAATAAAAATTGCAGAGCAGGTGCTGATTAACATTAGTTAAGAGATTTTTCCTTACTAGAAGTTCCTATGGCAACAAAATTGCAAGTCTAGACTTCCAAAAATATGTATGATTTAAATAATAATATATTATGCTTACATAGCATTTTACAATTACACATTAACTCACCTTTTGTAACTATCCCTCATTTGTCATGATTACCTCATTTTATAAAAATATAGGTCACAGATTTAGAACTAGAAGGGACCTGTAAGGTCAATTTCATCCGACCCCTCACTTTAGAAATAAGGAAAATGAGGCCCAGAGCAAGAATTATTCTTATTTTACAGAAGAGGAAACTGAGGCCCATGGAAGCATGGTTAGATAAGTACCAAGTGAGGACTGAGGCACAGAGATAAAAATGACTTGCCCAAAGAAATACATCCAGTAAGTGATAGAGTAAATTCAACTTTTATTAAAGACTAGATGCCCTGGGGGGCTTGGTGTTAGTGATTGAAGAACAGTAAATGGTAGTTGGCACTGAAAGAGTAAGGCAGCAAAGGGCTTACTCCAAGCTCAAGAAAACTCAGAAATGGCACTATATACTATACTAAGATAGGTTTTGTGATTTCTTCACAAGTTGAGTAAGATCCCTTTAGAATAGTGGTAACAGGGGAAGCTAGAGCACTTGCCCTGGAGTCAGGAGGACCTGAGTTCAAATCTAGCCCCCAACACTTACTAGCTGTGTGACCCTGGGCAAGTCACTTAACCCCAATTGCCTCAAAAAATAATAATGGTATCAAGGAGCTAGCATTAACACATACCTTCTGGGTTGACAATATGAGATCAGGTCTTTAGTATATAAGAATGAAATCCAATCTGTGGTCAATACAGTTCTCTGGGTCTATGTCTATGATCAAGTATGGAGACAGGGACTAGATCTATGCTTTTATAGGTATAGAGAACTTCTAGGTGATAAATCTCTTTGTTATGATGTAGTCAGCACCTTGTAGTCTTAAAATATCACCTAGTCATTGAGAGATCAAGTGATTTGTATAGGGTCACATAACCAGTAACCATCAGAAGCCTGACTCTAACCCTGGTCGTAGCTCTCCAGTCACTATGCCAACAAGGTTCTGCTGTGTATGTCAACAATTTTCTCTTCAATCTCTCAAGGGTCTGTGGTTTTGGCAGCATGGGAAGTCCCTCCACAGATGCTGATCACAACCACCACCCTACCCATGACTCAGCAGAAAATGATAACTAACATTTATCTTATTATTAACATTATTATTAGTGCTTTAAGATTTGCAAATTGCTTGTTTAATTATTAGATGATCTTCAAAAAGTTTAAATTTTAATTTAATTTTAATTATGAGATGATCTTCAAAGAGCTACTTTGAACAAAACAAAGCAAAAAAAAACATTAAGTTATCATGGAGAGGCAAATAGGTGGTGACCCTCTCCAAGATTAACTAGACTGGTTCTTGGACAGCAAGCATTGACAGGCCAGTATACAAAGACATGATTCCTCAATAGTATCTGCCAGAACATTTGCTTCACTGGCTTAGCATTCAAGAACTGAAGGTCACAATCATATTTCAAAAACACCCCCCCAAGATTCCCCAACGGAGTACATGCCACTCCTTGATGTTCATAAAATAAACACAGCAACCAAGTTTCTTAACTATGGGCTCTAGGCCTAAAACACATTTAGAAAAACTGTCATGAGTTTCCAAAGTTAACCCATCAACAAATAATGTTATCATTAATAATAATGAGACAGCTATGGGGAACTGGGAAACTTGGGGTTAGGCCCTGCCACACAGGCTGTGTGACCCCTGGACAAGTCATTTAAGCTCTTAGTGATCCATGCAACTCTCTTGTACTACAAGCCGCAGGACAATTTTGCCAAAATGCCTTGGTAGAAGGCATTTCCTGGGAGGTAGCTCCCTAAACTCCTTAAAGCATGGATGGAAACAAAATAATAACAACACCCACTTATCTAGCACTTTTAAAGTCTGCAAAGAACTTTCATAATAATTATTGCATAAGGTGGCTAGTACACATGACCTTATCCCCTATTTTAGAGATGAGGAAATTAAGACTTAGGAATTAAATGACTTGTCCATGGTCCTACAGAGAATAAGTATTTGAACTGGAATTTGACTTTCATGTCTCCTGACTCAATGCCTACTACTCTTTCCACTGTACAACGTTGCCACCTTCCACCTTGTAACACATAAGGCAATGCATGAGGTACACTACTATTACAGGGATTATACAATTGAAATAATGGTCATTTGAAGAAGCAGCAATGGGCCTATGCTGATCACATTTAAGCTGAATGAATGATCAAAGTCAGGAGGTACACAGAGAAAACAATGCCTCAGTGGTCCACAGAGAGCTGACCATATCTATTTGTAGCTCTCCTCTTGGTAAGTAGAAATTCTACAGCCAAAAACAGCCTTAAGAGGGGCAGCTAGGTGGTGCAGTGGATAGATCACTGGACCTGGAGTCAGGAGTACCTGAGTTCAAATCTGGCCTCAGACACTTAACACATTTACTAGCTGTGTGACCCTGGGCAAGTCACTTAACCCCAATTGCCTCACAAAAAAAAAAAGCAGCCTTAAGAAAAAATGGCTGCAGCACTCAATCACAATCACCACCAGGAAGATGTTCTTCCTTCTTCACTCTTGCCCAAGATCTTCTCAAGAATAATTATTTAACACGGAACATGATGTTTATAGGTGAGGTGGAGAGAGTGATGGACTAGGAGTTCATGAAGACCAGAGTTCAAATCCTGCCACAGATACTTGCCAGGTGGGTGACTTTAGACAAGTCACTTAACCTCTGTCAGCCTCAGGTTCTTCAACTGTAAAATGGAAATGAAGTACCTTCTTTCTCCCCAGGATTGTTGTGAAGATCAATTAAGAATATGTGTAAAGTGCTTTGCAGACAGAACTATTAATCCCCAGGAGGGGTAAAAAGACTTCTCCAAGGTCACACAGGCAGGAAGTGACAGAGCCAGGATTTTAAACCAAATCTCATACATCCAAAAGTAGTGGCTTCTTTATTTGTATACCCTACCTAATCATTCATCCTGGAGCTTCCCTGTCTCTATTAATGCATCCATTTGCTTCTCTAACAGATAATAGTACTTCAAACATATACATAAATTGCACTTACCCTGCAGGGCATTCTGGTGCTTTTATTTCCTCACAATCATCATCCACCCAGTGGGACTCTCCTACAAGGAGAAAGGGGAACTTTATGGTCAGCACAGCCAAGTGTTTCATCCAGAGCCTAAAATGAGCAAACTCTTTTGTACCTGAAGAGGTACAAATAAGTTGATGATACCCAGCTAGTGCCTAGGTCTAGGGTGTCAGAGAACAGGAATGATATGGAAAGTCCCAGGAGGTATGAATCTAAGAGCTCCTCTCTGAGAAGTGAATGATGGTTGCAGAAGCAATGAGAAAGTCATGGGATCAAAAGACAGTAGGATCATAGACAGAGCCAGAAAGGACATGGGGGCTCATCTAGTACAAACCACTCATGTTGTAGAGGGGGAAACTGAGGCCCAGAGAGGGTGGCCAAGGGCATGCAGTTCATAACTTTTAGAGCCTCCATTTTCAGGTCCAGAGTTCTTTGTATGACATGACACCTATCAAAAATGAGTAAGCTAACAATATCCAGGAATAAAAGTTTCCCTATTCCCTCAGGGGAAAGAAAAAAAAAGATATGTTATTGTGCTTGTCATCATGATTCCCATTTTTTCAACAATTATGCCTGTCCCTACCATCAGCTAGTGGATAGGGGGAGTGGATAGAGCACCAAGGCTGGAGTCAAGAAGACCTGAGTTCAAATTCAGCCTCACACACTTACTATCTGTGAGACCCTGAACAAGTCACTTAAGCTTGTTTGCCTTAATTTCCTCGTCTATAAAATGAGCTGGAGAAGGAAATGGCAAACCATTCTAGAATCTTTGCCAAGAAAACACCAAATGGAGTCATGAAGCCTAACAAACTACTGAACAACCACAACAAAATGCACTTCACTCAGCAGGCATTTATAAAGCATCTGTTAGGTGTCAGGTACACAAATACAGAATCAACATTGTCAATACCTTCATTCAGAATCAGGAGACCTAGCTTCAAATCCCTGCCCCATCACTTACTACTACTACTACTACTACTACTACTACTACTACTACTACTACTACTACTACTACTACTACTACTACTACTACTACTACTACTACTACTACTACCACCTGTGTGATATTGGGTACCTAACCTCCTTGGTCCTTAGTTTCCTTATATGTAATATGAGGAGGTTAGACCAGACAACCCCTAAAGACCTAGTACTAAATCTAGAACCCTGTGATCCTATATAACATGGGCTACAATTCCCATTTCACAGACCAAGATGAGCAAAAGATTTATAAGGATGATAGCTAGAAGATTGTCAGTATAAAAACAACCTGTCCATAGTTTTGAGATCTTAGGCTCTTGAATCAACCCTTTAACCACTAAAACTAGTTTATTGGACATGTAAAGAACATTAGACCCGAAGTCCGAAATCCTAGATTCAAAGTCCTAACTTGGCTATCTCAAATTTAACCAAATTATTTAACCAATCAAAGGGCATTTATTAAGCTCTTACGACACTCCAGGCATTGTGCTAGGTGCAGAGGATACAGAGACAAAAAAATGAAAGAAATATTCCCTGATGTGAAGGAACTTACAGATCAGTGCAAAGCCCTATGCTAGGAGGTAGGGATACAAAAATCAAGAGGATGAAAATCCAGCTCCTAAGGAACTTTTTTGTTTGTTGTTGTCCAATTGTTTCCATCACGCCTAACTCTTTATGACTCCATTTGGGATTTTCTTGGCAAAGATACCGGAGTGGTTTGCCATTTCCTTCTTTAGTTCATTTGACAGATGAGGAAACTGAGTCAAACAGGGTTAAGTGACTTGCCCAGGGTCATAAGGCTAGTTAGTGTATGAGGCCAAATTTGATTCAAAAAGAGGTGTCCTCCTCACTCCAGGCCTGGCACTCTATCCACTGTGCCACCTATCTGCCCAATAGATATAACCATGTCACTCCTTGGCTTAATTTTTTGTTATCCAGTTGTTTCAATTGTGTCCAACTCTTCACAAACCCATTTAAGGGTTTGCCATTTCCTTCTCCAGCTCATTTTACAGATGAGGAATTGAGGCAAACAGGGTGAAGTGACTTTCCCAGAGTCACATAGTTAGTAAATGTCTGAGCCCAAATTTGAACTCAGGTTCTTCCAACTCCAGGCCTGGAGCTCTTTCCACTGCACCAGGCTGCCCCATTCCTCATCTCCTCAATGAGGGGTAAGTGACTTGCCCAGGGTCACACAGCTAATAAGTGTCAAGTGGCTAAGGCCAGATTTGAACTCAGTCCTCCTGAATCCAGGGCCTGTACTTTACCCACTGCACCACCTAGCTGCCCCCTGCCCCATTCCTAAGGAGCTAATAAAAGGAAAAGAGATGTACACAAATTAATGTCAAGGAGCTTGTAGACTCCACTAAATTTCTTAACTTCACTGAGCCTCAGTTTCTTCATCTGAAAAATGGGGATATGCTTATACTCTCTCACTGGGTTGTTGTAAGCAACATGATCTGCATTCTCTAAAGTGTTATATCAATGTGGGCTATTATGTGTTACCATCAAGGCAGCATAGAATAGTGGATAGAGAGGTGGCCTCAAATTAGGGATGACCTGGGTTCAAATCCCACCTCTGACATGCTGGCTCTGTTACTGTAGCCAAGTCACTTAATCTTTCCTTCACCTTGGTGGTTCTCTCAGACTCAAAGTTGCAGGGCCGGTGCCAGTCTGCATTGGTAATATAATTCCTTACTGGGAATTTTCTAACCCCCAGTGAAAGCATGGTCAGGACCAGAAATGAAATTATAATTATTGTTATGTAGTACTTCACAGGTGCAATGCCCATCCATAGACATTCATGCTTTCCTTTGATTCTCACAGCCCAACTCTGGGAAGAATAGAGTGTAATTATCACCATCTGTACTTTTCAGAGAGGTTAAGTGCCTTGTTCAAAGTCACACAGCCCTTGGCTCTAGCCCTAGTGCTATCTTCTCTATGCTATATCCTGCCTGCTGCTGAAATCTGGCAGCAGAACTCTGAAAGGGCTTTTCCCTTCGGATCCAGATCCCACCCCTTCTCCCCATCTAGAGAAGGATTCAGATGAAGAGATATTTTGCCTGCAGAAAACAAAATGTATCAAAAGCTGTCTTGTACCACTTTTCTAAGGGCAAACAGAAATCACATGTCCAGCGCTGAAGGAAAAGTTTGTGACCAACCCTTGAGGGAAAAAAAAAAAAACGTTCCTATGTAAAGAGTTCCCTTGTAAACCTGCCAGAGTCAGTGAGAACTTAGCTATTGACTGCAGGCCTGAAGATTATGTACCTTGAAATAGGGTAGACCTTTAAAACACATCTAATATTAATGGGGCACTCTCTTCCTGCTCTCAGAGAAGGCACTCAATGGGGTATTTAGAATCTCCATGCTTCTGTTGGCAGGAGTATTCTCTCCCCAGATACAGATTCTGCTAAACCTTCTATCCCTTCGGGAGACAGTTTTTATCAACCGAAGTGGCCAAAACAAAACAAAACAAAAATGTGTCACATGGTGGTCAGCGCATCCTGGTGATGGGCCTCTCTGAGCTTAGCTGAACTGGTTCCCAGGTGACAGCATCCCCAGCCTCATTTTCAAAGCCTACCCAGTTAATGTCCAAGCTTACGCTCTGAACAATGATCAGAGTAGATAAAATATTCACGGAGGCAGACAGAACAGGAGGACTGAAACTAGAACCAAGAAAGAAGGTCTCATTCACCCCAGTGATCTTCTCAAAGAAAATCACAATTGGGGGATGAAAGGAAGGGAGGACGGCTCGCTTGTTCTTAAAATGTGTTGCCAAAAAAGTGCTTAATGATATTAGCTGGCATTTCTTTATCACCTTAAAGTTTACAAAGTGCTTTCCATATCCATCTGATCCTTATAATGATGCTGTGAGATCTGTAATACAAACATTATTATTATCCCCACTTTTCAGATGAGAAGACTGAGGCTCAGAAAGATTAAGTGACTTGCCTTTGGTCACATAGCTAGTAAGTATTAGAGGGGGAATTTAAATCCAGGTCTCGGTTTGTTTCAAGACCAGATTTGTTTCCACTACATTCCCCTGCCTTGTGTTTTTGGTAGAGCAGCTCTACGTAATTATCAAATTCTATTTTATATCCCCTTCATTTTGCAGTGGCAAAACACAGGGAAGTGGTTATCTCTCCTCAAATTCCCAAACTGGTATCCAAGGCAATAAAATTCATTTGTCTCCTGGACCACGTCCAGCTTCCGTTTTCCCAAATCTGAAGACGACTCAGAGAAGAAGAAAAAAATACATACCTTTACAAACAACTTGGTAATTGGTGCAACAGTCTCCTCTGGTCAAGCAGTCCTCTGAGCAATGACAGGCATTGTCTTCGTTTCTTACTTCTCCGCATCTGTCCTTAGTGCATTCCCAGCCACGGGCTGAAATAGTCAGAATAAGAGATTTTTCAAGGCTTCTTACAAATCCAACGAAGAGAGAATACCAGTGGTATACAGAGGCAGCCAAGGAAGTTCAAGACATTTAGAGGAAGCAGTGAACACAGCCCATTATTGGGCCCTCTCATGAAATTTTGGTTGGCCAGAGGCCCGAGTGATTGTTTAAAGAACTTCTTAATCAGATTTATATTTAATTGTTTTTTAAACAATAATCTGTCAGAATGAAGTGACACTCATTTGAAAAAGCAGCATTCCCACCAGTGAGCATGGAGGGACCTCACCTTTCTTGGGTGGCTCTAAAGTAAGAAATGGAAAAGTGGTTCTACTGAACAGTGGTGATTGGGTCATGGTGTCAAGGCATGGATGGTATATGTGTCTTAGCTTATCTATTTTCATGTGCAGATTTCTTGTAGCTTAATCAGCTTGATCCCTAAGGCCCTCTCTAAAAAGAGCAGAAAGATGAAAACCCTACATTTTAGGAAGTTCATTGGTAAGCTCCCCTCTCCCTCTTCAAAGGGCGGCACGTTGACTTTCCTGGACAAACATCCTTGTTGGTGGTGTCATTTTCAGTTGTATCCAACTCTTTGTGGTCCCCATTTGGGGGCCATTTCCTTCTCCAGCTCATTTTACAGATGAGGAAACTGAAGCAAATAGGGTTAAGTGACTTGCCCAGGGTCACACAGCTAGGAAGTGTCTGAGGCCAGATTTGAACTCAGGAAGAGGAGTCTTCCTAACTCCAAGCCAGGCACTCTATCCACTATGGCGCTACCTAGATGCCCCATCCTATCTAGCCCTAAAAAGAATACAAGCTCCTAGAGGATAGACACCATTGTGTTTTTGTCTGTTACTCCCATCTAGTGTCTTAAGCAACTCAATAGGGGTCTGACCTGTGGTTTCATTGGTATAGGGAGCCCTCTGATGATGAAACTCCCTGTACCAGTGAAAGCTGGTGCCTTCCCTACAGCTAGCTACTGTTCCTCACCTGTAGACTCCACCTCCAGGTTTTGGGCATTTCCATAGTCACTCCCCCATGCCTGGACTTCTACCCCTCCTCATCCCTACTTCCTGGCTTTTCTGGCTTCCTTCAAGTCCCAGCCAAAAGCCCACCTTCTACAGGAAGTCTAGCCTAGTCCCCTTTCACTCTCTTGATCATCTCCAATTGATCGCACATAGGTCTTGTTGCACGTAATCGTCTACAGGCTGTCTCCTCCCTTCAATTATGAGCTCCTCATGGGGCAAGGATTCTCTTTTGCTTTGTTTGTATCCCCAGAGCTTAGCACAGCATCTGGTGCATAGTAGATGCTTAACAAATCCTTGATGGGTTGACTTTCCCAGGGTCATACAGCCTGTGCCAGAGGGAAGATGTGAATTCGGGTCTGGCTGTTTCCAAGGGCAATTCCTGTCCACTCTGCACTCTGTACTTCTTTTTTTTTTTTTAATTTAACTGACGTTAGGGGCAGCTAGGTGGCGCAGTGGATAAAGCACCAGCCCTGGATTCAGGAGGACCTGAGTTCAAATCCGACCTCAGATACTTGATACTTACTAGCTGTGTGACCCTGGACAAGTCACTTAACCCTCATTGTCCCACCCCCCAAAAAATTTAACTGACGTTGAATGTCATTCAGAGGAAGGTGACTAGCATGGCAAGTGGCTGGACACTTTACCTTTGAAGACAAACTGAATGAACTGGGAATGTTTAATCTGGAGAAAAGAAGGAAAAGGGAAGAACATGATACCTGTTTTCAAGTCTCTGAAGGGCTGTCATGGCAAAAAAAGACTAGATGTGTTCCAATTTGCCCCAGAAGGCAAAATAAGGAGCAGTGGATAAAAGCCTGCAGACACACAGATTTTGGCTCAACAGGAGGAAAAACTTTAAACAATGAGAGCTAGCCAAAAGTGGAATGAGATACCTCTAGAAGCAGTGAGGCCCCTTGCTGAAGATTTTCAAGCAAAAGCTGAATGACCACTGATGGACAATGTGGAGGAAGGGATTCTTTCCTGCCCAGGTATGTGTTAAATAATATAGTCTCTGAAATGCTGTGATTAGGTATGGAATCACAAAAGCAGCATAAGACTTAGGAGTCAGAAGCTATAGATTTTAGTCAAGCCTCTGCCACTCAAAAGTCATCATCAGTGGTGTGCTAGACCTAGCACAAGCCACTCCAACCAGCTTGGGTAAAAGATGCTTGTTAAATTTTCAGTGTGAACACTGACACCTCAGAAATCAGCAAATGCTACAAATCAGAATGTGGTTTATTATTTTATTGACTGGCTCCACTTTAGAAAGTGATGGAGAGAATGTTAATAATACAGATTAAATTGAAAAGTGTGCCCTGCATACTTTTTGAGGGGGAGAGCCAGTTATTAAACATTTACCAGCATGCTACTGGATATAATCTTGTGGAAATTAATTAGTCCCTCTGCATCTCAGCTTCATTATATAAAAAACAGGGATAGATCAAAGACTCAGAGATAGAAGGAATCACAGAGGTTATCTACACCAACCCCCTCATTTTATAGATAGGGAAACCAAAGGCTAGAAAGGATGAATGAATGAATGCCATGGGAACATAATGCAACAAATAGAAGAACTCAGATTTGAAAGCAGGCCATCTGACTTCAAATCCAATGTTCTTTCCATTGTTCTATATGGCTTCAAATGAGACACATATGTGAAAGTGTTTTATAACAAGAGAGAGGGAGGGAGGGAAGGTGGAAAGGAAATGAAGAAAGGAAGGAAGGAGGGAAAGATGAAGGGATAAAGAAGAAAAGAAGAAAGGAAACATTTATTAAGCACCTACTATGTGTCAGGCAGTATTGTAAGTCCTTTAAAAACAATATCTCATTTTTTTTCCTCACAACAACCTTGTGAGATAGGTGCTATTAGGATCCTCAGAAACTGAGTCAAACAAAGGTTAAGTGACTTGTCCAAAGTCACACAACTAGTAAGTGTCTTGAGTCTGCATTTGAACTCAGGTCTTCTTTACTCCAGGCCCAGTACTCTATCTACTGTGCCACTTAACTACCTCTATAAAACACCACATAATTATTCTTATTCTTACTAATGCAAGTTAATAATATTGCTACTATCACTATTCTTAGAATAGGCATGAGGTTTATGGGATGCCCAGGAAAGACTAGCACCTTCAGAATGAAGTTCTGCAGAGCCCTTTTCAGGGCTGCTCATTCATCTAACTTTGGTGTCCACCTCTCACCTAACTCTCACCTGTGGCTGCTAGGAGCTATGGGATGTGCAGCAGCCATACCCCAGTAAAACTTTCCCAGCAGAGGAGCTAAACCAGGTTATGGGGTAACTGAGAGGCCTTCAAACCTGTCAGTGAGTTAGAGTGATATCCACCCCAAGTATGTAAAGACTTTCCCTCAGGAGAAAGGGTAGATGAGAACAATTTGTTCCAACAGCCATGAAAGCTGCTGAAACAGATGTTGTGGAGTGTTTAGAGCTTGGTCAGACATCAAAAACACCACTGCATCCTGGGCCATCACCAGTCATCTTGACTTTTGTCCTGTCACTGGACTTAGATGACTCGGGAAGAAAGAGGAAGGCTGATAGCTTTGTGCAACTCTGCCTCCTTTAAATCCAATTCACACACAAGTCAAGACATCACCCATGATGTTAGTGGTCCTCTTCAAAAAGGAAGGATGAACAACACTCTTAGAAATACAAAACTAAATCCTTGTTCATTTCACTGAAAGTATATTATATATACAATGACATTTCTATGTTTATACTTCCGAGCAGTATGACAGATATGCTACCAAGTTATATGAGAATAGCTAGTTAACTACTCCCAAGTTCAACTTTATCAAGAGAATAGGTTTAAGAAAACAAAAATAGGGGCGGCTAGGTGGCGCAGTAGATAAAGCACCGGCCCTGGAGTCAGGAGTACCTGAGTTCAAATCCGGCCTCAGACACTTGACATTTACTAGCTGTGTGACCCTGGGCAAGTCACTTAACCCCAATTGCCTCACTAAAAAAAAAAAAACAAAAACAAAAAAACAAAAATAAGGAATAATCTTCCATCTTAGGGAAAGTTATGTTAGACTGTAATTTAACTTCCAACCTATCAATTTTGTATTCTCCAAACAGACATTTTCTAAAGAAAAATAAAAGTTATCAAGTTATTTCAGATCATCCAATGAGAGAAATGGTCTTAAGCCATGGGCAAATGATATGATATATCTTCACTTATTCAGGACATAAGTCATCATTAAAGACAGAAGCAATGATTCCAGATGGTATTGTCCTCCTCTGAATGCTACATCTTTCTATCTTCCATGTAGTCATAATATTCTCCATTATCTATAAGGAAAACCTGGCCAATATTTTTACAGTATTTTTTCTATTTTTTTTTTTGCAATTTTTAGGATATTTCCTCCACTTGGCCCAAGATCCAGTGTACACTCTTGCTACCCATAACTTCCCATCTTCATTCTTTCTCTTTCAACCACCTCCAATGGATAGAGGGCCTGGCATCCAAAGGCTGACCCTGATCTACAATGGCATCTATTTGCAAATATAGTCTTCAAGTCAAAGGTGATATTGTTGTATATGACAATAGCCCGATGGTGGATCTGCCTACCACAAGGCTCTTCCCACTGTGGTCCATCTTCCATTTGGCTACAAAAGTGATTTTCCTAAAGCATTGGTCCTACAATGTCACTCCCATATTCAATAAAATTTATACCTTAGTCTTATACCTTAGTCCCTGGCATGTCCTCTTTGACTTACTGACAATGGCCTCCTTAGTGCTTTATGAACAAAACATCACATCTCTTAGCTCCAGACGTTGTCTCTAGTTATCCTCCATGCCTGAAATGCTCTCCCTCCTCATGTCTACTTTCCAGCTTCCTTCAAGTTCCAGTGGGAACCCTTTCAAAAAGCCCTCTGAATTCCACTGCCTTCCTTCTGTTAATTGTTTTCTATTAATCTTGTATATTGCTTGCTTTTTATCTCTCCCATTAGATTCTGAGTTCCCTGAGGACAGGGGTTGTCTCTTGCCTTTCTTTGTATCAATAGAGCTTAGCACAGTGCCTGGAATATGGTAGGTGATTAATAAATGTTTATTTACAGGAGTTACAACTATGAAGTCAGGGATAAAAGCATAGAAGAAATCTCTATGGACATGAAAATAGAAAAGTTATAGCTTATGAGTGTCAGCAGATGACTAAAGCTACAAAGTAATTGTGGTGGTGGTGGTGGTAGTTCAGTTGTTTTCAGTTGTATTTGACTCTTTGTGACTCCATTTGGGGTTTTCTTGGCATTTTCCTTCTCCAGTTGATTTTACAGATAAGGAACTGAGGCAAACAGGGTTAAGTGATTTGCTCTGGGTCATCCAGCTAGTAAGTGTCCGAGATCACATTTAACTCAAATTCTCATTACTCCAGGCCCATCACTCTATCTATTGTGCCACCTAGCTATGCAATATAAAGGAATAGTAGACTACAACTCCCAGGAGGCATAAGTCATTAGAAGATACCAAGGATCCCCAACATTGCTACATTCGGTTTTCAACATATTCATTATGTAGTACCACAACTAAGGAACTTGGAAGAAGGTCCCAAGGAAAGCAACAATTATAATAAATAGGTTTGGGAAATCTTCCCTGTAAGAAAATTCTAAGAAAACTACTGAATCATATTTCTATAGGTTAGAGAAAGGAAATCAGAGGTTGTATGGGAGACAATGATGGTCGTCCAAAAAATATGAATGGCTATGTTGAGCAGGTCTCCTGTTTCTAGTGATAATAGGCCCAGAAGGAATTATAACAATATGAAGTTAAGTATCTGAGAGAACTTTCTAATTTGTTCCAGAGTACCATTACCCATTCCAGTTATCAAGAGACTTTGTGGAATCTCCTTTGGGGGAGGGGGGAGTGGGGAGGTTCAGAACTACCTCTCTTGGATACTTAGAACACAGTCTTGCCTAGGGGAAAAGAATATTGACTTAGATTCTCTCTCCACAATCCCTTTCCAGCTCTTGATTATAGGACAGTAAATGTGGGGGCAGGAGCAGAGAGAACTACAAAATAAATCAACATGTTGGAATACCAGTGAAAATCTGAGGGACTCCATCCAATAAAGTTCTGCCTTTCCATTCCCGCGGCTGTCATTCAGAAACTTCTAACTATTGTTTGTGCTACTCTAAAACATGAGACATTAAAAAAAAAAAAAAGGAAAAAGTATCAGGAATGTTCTTGCAGAGGATTGCTTTGGAATGATAATCTGAAACATGATAGGACTGAAGAATATCAAAGTTTTCCTTGCCTTCTGTCTTAGAGAAACAACGCACACAATCAAATACATTCACTGACAGCACAGATTAGGCTGCCATGAATAGCAGAATTCTGGAGTAACTGTCAAGTCCATGTAGACTAGATGTCAATAGTATGAACATGCCACTGCTGCATGCATGATAAGCTGAAATAAGTCAATCAACAAGCACTTATGAAATACCTACTATGCGTCAAACTTTGTACTCACTGCTAAGGATACAAAGACAGAAGCAAAACAGTACCTACCCTCCACAAGCTTACATTTAAATGAAAATAATGGCACAAAGCCCAGCTAGAGAGACAGGAAAAACAGAATATAACTTTATGTTATGTAGTATTGCTAAGTTTGGAGGTGAAGAAATAAACATGCCAGCAATGAGAAAGTGGTTTTCTTCTCTTTAAGCAAAGACATGAAAAGAGATCAAATCTAAAAGGCAGGTCACAACTAGCCTCAAAACCCAATCAAGGCAGCAACATTTGCACGATATGGGAAGGACAAATTATTGACTGGAGTAAAGGGGTTTTTTTAACCAAATTGGAACATACAAATCACCATCAGAGCATCATTCAAAGAACAATAATACATGGAATCACTCGGGTTTCCAGTTTAAGTAGGCCAAAACAGGAGGGTGGAAGGGAAAGCAGCAGCAAGTTTTAACTCATTCATTATCGGTGAGAGTCAGCATCAGAAAAAGAAAACAAAGGCTACCGTACCTGTCTTTAAACAGTGCTCATCAAAATCATGGCAGCAGCTACCATAACTCTTGCACAGATTGTCACATTGACAATCCATGTCCTCGCGCTCTTGGAGTTCAAAGCATCTGCCCTTGCAGGAATTGGAAGTATTGGTCCTGGGAGCATCTGAAAGGACTGTGGAATAAGAGATAATAAGGGTGGTTGGTATCATGTCACCACTGACCAGCAAGCACTAACTCATAACAAACCTCTAGCTGCTTAATGCCCCATGCTCATGATACTGACATCACTATTTCAATCCCCACACTGACCAATTTACTTTATATACTGATAGAGAAAACCTAGAACCTCAGCTAGCAGTCTTGAGTGAGTGTCTCTTGTCAAAATAGGAACAAGAAAAGAGAATGAATATAAACCACCAACACTTTTTCATTACCACCAATGAATAGTTCAAGGTAAAAAAGACTATGGTAAATAACAGCATCTTCATATATGAAAGAGAGCAAGACAAACATACATAAACATATACAAAACAAACCAAAATAAGAAATACTAATTTGATCCGATTAAAGACTTCTGGTTTCATTGGCAAGTTTTTAATGGGGGAGGAGCAGGAAGAGGGGAGGGAAAGCAGAGTTAGAATAGAAAAAACAGGAAACATGTGGAATAGAGGGGGGTTGGACTAGAAGCCCCCTGAGGTTCCTTCTAGGTCTAATATGTCAAATATTCTATATCTAGAGCAGAAGCAGGAACCAAAGTCACAGCAAAAGACTTTTCATCATCATATGCTGTGACTGAAGACTGAATTTATTTGGCAAAGAACAAGACTTAAAGATCCTAGAGGAAAAATAGAAATCTTCCTTTTTTAATTGACTGCCACTGGCAGAAAACATTTCCACGAAGAGCTACAAATATAGCTAGACAAAACACCAACTTGAGAAATCATGAATGTGACAACTGACATTTCTGTGCATCAGAATACTCAGTTTTCCAAAAAGAGAAAAAGCTGTCCATCTCTGGGCTAGGAAATATTTCTAGGTTCTATCAAACAATTTGTCTACATGCCCTGAAGCTCCTGGGCCTGGAGGTACTCTGGCTCTTGCTAAAAACCACAGTCAGTTCCATTAGATTTAACAAACAGATTCATTGGAAGATAAGGTACAAAAAGACTCAGCCTGATTTGCTAAGAAGTGCCAAAATGCTCATAAACTCAGCTATTTCAGCAGGAAAATATTAGGTCTCCAGTGCCGAGATATAGCTGATCTACAATTATTTATACTTTAAGTCATCAATGGATATAACATGATCAATTGTAGCAAGCCATGAGAAAGAAGGAAAGAAATGAACTGAAAATAAGACAACTTCATGGAACAAAGCAAGAGATTAAATTTAACACCAATTTTTTTAAAAGAAAATAAAGAACTACCTTTTCTTCCTTAGAGAAAATTAATAACAATCTACTTCTAATAGAATATATCCGGTAATGTCATTCTTAAATGCCTTCAACAAATTCTGCTTATTATCCAGACTAGTGAACCAGATAAATAAAAACACTTAGATACAGACATATACACACACAGACATATATACACATATTTGTCCGTGTATATACACACACACTCAATAACTATACAGGATCTAGACTTACCTAACATAGTTGAAGCTTATTTGTCCTCTCCTTTTCTTACATTTCTCTTCCTTTCCATTCTTAAACCATTCTACAATTAAGTGCTGAGTAGTGCAAATAGTGAATCCCCAGAAGTGATCACATTATTCAAATTTTGCTGCAAATTTCCATTGAGTTGGAACCAATGACCATATTTTATATAATTATAACTTTGAATAGTACAAATTCACTTCTGGAGATTCACTGTTCACACTAGATCAAGGATTATTAGCACGTGTACCTTTTTTTGTTTTATTCTGTTCCTGATATCACTTAACTTGGCAGTATTCCTCACAACTCTCCCAGGCTATGAATTGCAGAACAGTTGCTGATCAGGACTGATAAAGGGAATTTCCTAACTGGGAATTTCCAATGTCAAAGAATTCACAATGATAAATCTGATCCATTAAAAAAAAATTCCTAATACAATCCTCATTGCCATCATTCTACTTTTTTTCTTTCATTTTAATTTTTTTCAAATTAACAAGTATTTATTTTCTCTTTCTCAGTTCTACTCCTCTCCCCCTGAAAAAAAATCTTTGTAATAAATATGTAGTGAAGCAAAACAAATGCCTATATTAATCATATCCAAAAATCATCATTCTCTTTTGACCATCTTTCCTTGCTATATAGTCTTGAAAACAACTTTAAAACTTTCAGATGACTGGTCACTATTTCCTTAACTATTTCCCTCTACCTCCAACATATATGACCAGTGAGTCTTTTTTTAATCTAAATATCAGTAACTCATAAAATAAACAATATCATTAATTAGGATCAGGCTTGGCAAGGGTCAAAGGTACTGTCTCCTGCTATATGAAGATATTCTGAAACTTGCCCTATAACTGGCTAGCATTCAGCTGACCAAGGATAGAGGTGAATACGACTGCCCAGCATCTTGACAGACTTCTTTCCAAGTCCTCCTACCATCATTATGCTACCAGGTTTAAGTAGTTTGATCTGTTACCCATTCAAACATAATAGCAGAAAAGAGCCCTATGTATAACCTTTGCCACTTCCCAATGAACAGTTCTTGCTTCAGGACATCTTCAACAGTCCCTTGGCTATCCTACTTCTAGCCTGGTGCTGCTACTTTCAGACTGGACCCTCTGCATGGCAGTCCAATTTTTATCCCATCCCCTACCTGTATGGGCAATTGGGGAACCTATTGTTATCTTAGATCTTACAACCTTTGACTCATATAGACTTTGAGTTCCATAAGCAAGATATGTAGTTAATACTTAGGAATTTCATGATATCTCATTATGTCTATTTGATTGTGTCAGTTCGATTCTATTATTTAACCCCAACATCACCTCCTAGTGATATGACAAAAGACAGTGTTAAGCAATCATGTCAGAAATGAATGATAAAGCAATGTGATTACTCATGAAGACCTCAAAAAAGTCTTCACATTAAATACTCATTCAAGTTTTAATGATCTCATGTATTTTTTTAAGTGACAGGTTATGTTACAATCAAGAGGAAAGTCATTTCTGGTGTTTTTTAAAATAAATGCTGCAAATCTTCACTTCCATACAGGTTTGTGAAAAGAATAGAAAAAGTAACTTTCCTAATTTCTAAAACATTCTGTATTTTTCATGGAGTCATAATGTAGCTGTTTAAAAAAGTTATGACTGGATAAAACTTATAGGACTTATTTTTGTCATCAATCTATTCATAGAAAAGGTAGTTATGTGGAAGATATTCTCTAAAATAGCTAAATAAAGCTTTATTCCTAAAAATGAAAAGTGGCACAAGATACTTCATAAAGACCTGGTTTCAAAATCAGAAGGACCTGAGTTAGAATCCTCTGATGCGCAGTGCTTCTACCATAACCTTTCAATGCCCCAGGCAACTCTCTCAGACTAAATTGCAAAATAATCTCCAATAATTAGTAAAGAGACTTTTTTCATTGGTGATACCCTATCTAGCAGTATCAAACTCAAATATAAACAGGCCACTAAACATAATACAAATCCCTGAAGGCACACATTGACTTAGAAAACCACATATTAAGATCATCTATGTTCTATTATACTATTATTTATCTTACTAAGTATTTTCTAATTACATTCTAATCTGATTCAGACAGCACTTGGAAGTGTTATAGCTACAAAAAAAATGTAGCCGACTCTTTTTAACACCTCTGCCCTATGCCAATGAAATCATAATCACAGGTCTGATCTTTTTAAAAAAAAAAAGAATTCTAAAGCAATCCCTATTACCATGTTATTGTTTGTTTTACTAAAGATAATTTATGGGATGAGGAACAGTGCCGCAATTTCATTACTACAGGGAAATCTCAGATGAGGAAACATCCTCATCAATTCAGCTCATTCCTTTCTCTATGATCTATAATGTAAGAAGGTTGCCACTGAAAAGTTAATTGACTTACCCACTGTCACACAACAAGTACATCTCAGAGGTAGGACCCAAACCCAAGTCTTCCTAGCACCCAAGGAAGCTCTCTATCCATTAGGTCAAGTTGCTCCTGTAGATTGTATACCCAGATCAAAATTTAAATTAACCTTAATCAACCCATCTACTGTATATAGGAATTGGATTGTTATCTATTTGAATCACAGAAATGAGATTATATAAAACAACCCAAAGCAAGAGGGAAAGGATGATCTAAACAATATTTCAACCAAGACACCCAATCATTTTTACCCTTACATAACAAAGTCATCCTTGTAGAAAGTAAAATTCCAGATTTGAGTGATGGCAGATCAGGGAGGCAGCATTTAAGCTTAAAAACACCCAGCATGCCATCCAGCCCAACCTAATGCAGGAATGTTCTTTCTTTCCAGTTTTGTTCAGTCCCATTTCCAGTGTTTGGGATAGTGCTCCCAACCTGTTCCTCCCATTCTTCTTGGTATTCAGCCCAAGTATTTCCTGACCATAAGAAGTAAGGATTGGAATGGGTTATAACCCATTGAAGTTGTATGGTCTCCTTTTCTAGAGAGCTTTAAAAATAAGATAGATTATCATATTTTCAACTGGTTTTAATGTGATCTGAAAAATAAAACAAGGCAAAGGTGTAGATAATCTTTCAACATCCTCTCCAACCATAAGAACAAGGGATTCCAATGATTGTTTCATTCCAGTCATGCCTTCTAGTAGCAAGATAAGAATTTTCTTGCTACTTACAACCTTAAATTTAACAAAATAACATACACACAAGCCAGCTATCAAGTTATCTGAATCAAGTCTCTAATCATCTTCTTGGACATTTTTTTATCTTCTCTAAACTCTAGACACTTCAACAACACCATTTCTCCCTCCCCACCAGCAGTCAGAGTAAGTCCATGTCAAGTTGTTTTGTGTTTGTTTTAATTCAGCTTTTTGAAGATGCTTCTATCTCCACAATTACATAATTAAATAAAGGGACCTCTTAGAGAGACTTCACATGCATTTTCCATCAATCTAAAGTCGTTATAGATAGGACCTCAAAAACTATAAAGCTATACTTTATAAACTTTAAATAGTGGACATAAAATTAATTTTTAAATTATACTTCCAAGCTGCCTAGATTGCAGGGTGGAAGTACTGGACTGAATCACTAATAAATCCCCCATTTGTGGTTTTAAAGAAGTTTTGATATTTATCTCATAGGGTAAGATCAGTAGGTCTTTAGAATTTATGCAAAAAATCACTAAGATATAAAACAAAAGCTCTATATACATGGCCTCATTCAATTGTCACAACAACCTCGTGAAATTAATACCATGGGTATTATGGTCCTCATTTTACTTGTAAGAAAAGAAAGGATTCAAACCCAGATCCAGTCCTCTCCATTTTTGCCAAACTACATTTTTCAGAAAAGATTTTTTTAAAAAAACTTAATCATCCACTCATTTTATAGATGAGGAAGGTAAGGTTCAAAGAGAAGAATGGATAACCCAAGATTATACAGTAAATGAGTGGTAGAGCTGAGATTTGAACCCAGTTCCTATGACTTTCCATCCAGTGTTCTTTCCCCTGAACCATACTTTTAATAGCACACTTTTTTCCCAAAGAACTTTCCAGTTAAGCACATCAACTATTGTTGTTGTTGAGTCACGTCCAATTCCTCATGACCCCATTTGGGGTTTTATTGGCAAAGATACTGGAGTGGTTTGCCATTTCCTTCTCTAGCTCATTTTACAGGTGAGGAAACAGAGGCAAACAAGGGGACTTTCCAAGAATCACACAGCTAGTAAGTTTCTGAGCCAGATTTGAATTCAGGAAGATGAGTCTTCCTGACTCCAGGTCCAGCATTCTATTCACTGTACTATCTAGCTGCCCCTCATGAACTATTACTGTTCCCATTTTACAAATGGGAAAACTAGGTTCCTTTACCCACTCCTTAAATTCCTATAATAGACATACAAAAATTTAATCTTCTGATTCTTTTGCTAAGACTTTCCACTTATGTCCTGGCTTTTCAAGAAATACCATCTTAAGGCATTTATATTTGTGTTGGAGACTTTTTAAAATCAATTTCACCTTCATTTGAGTCCCTAACTCTTCTTATCTGAGCTATAACAATGACCAAATTGGTTTCCCTGCCTCAGATCTCTTCCCACTTCAGACCACTCTCCACACAGATGGCAAAGTGGTTTTCCTTATAAGCCTGACTATATCACTCCCCTAATCAATAAACTCCACTAGCTGATTCTCTATAACCTCTAGGGTAAAAATCTAAACTGCTCTTTTTGGCTTTGAAAGCTCTTCACAACCTGACTCCCACCTAGACTTCTAGCCTCATTATATATCACTTCTTTTTCTAACACTCTACAATCTGACCAAACTGATCTTCTTACTATTCCTTCTTAACTCCAGTCTCTCTGCAGTCTCTGTGTGTTTGTACTGCCTATCCCTCAAACCTGAAACTCACTTTCTTCTCACCTTTTCCTCTTAAAATCCCCTATTCTCTTCAAGACTTAGGCCAAATGGGGCAGCAAGGTGGTGCAGTGGAAAGAGCACTGGCCCTGGATTCAGGAGGACCTGAGTTCAGATCCAGCCTCAGACATTTGACACTAGCTAGGTGACCTTGGGCAAGTCACTTAGCCCCAATTGCCTCATCAAAACCAAAAAAGACAGGCCAAATGTCATCTTTCATGTTCCCCTCCACCCCCAATTATTATTGCCCCCTCCCTAAACTACCTATTTTAATTTATATTTTTCTGTATATAATTATACATGTTCATGTTATTTCCCCTGACAGAATATAAGCTCTTTGAGGAGAGGGAGACTGATTCTATATCCCACCTAGCATAGTGCTTGGCTCATAACCGTCATTTAATAAATATTTGTTGATTGATTGAAATCCAGGATCTATACTAATCATGCTCTAATGATTTATCAATGAAGATATGAAAAACAATACAGGAGAGTTAGGCCATCCCTGGCTTTCTTCAGGCCCCAGCTAAAATCTTCCCCTCTACTACAAGCCATCACTGATCCCTAGTGTTTTCCCTCTGTTGATTATTTGTAATATATTTTGCATATAGCTTATTTGTACATATTCATTTGAGGCAGCTAGGTGGTCCAGTGGATAGAGTGCCAGAGATGGAGAGTAGTACCTGAATTTAAATACAGGCTCAGAGACTTACTAGCTATGTGACCCTGGGCAAGTCATTTAACCTTATCTGCCACAGTTTCTCATTTGTAAAAAATGAGCTGGAGAAGGAAATGGCAAACCACTCCAGTATCTCTGACCCGCCCCCCTGCAAAAACAAACAAACAAAAAAAAAAAACAAATGGTATCACAAAGAGTTGGACACAAAGAAAAACTCAACAACTCCACACAACGTATAGTTGTTTGAAGATTAACTCCCCCAGTAGACTGTGAGCTCCTTGAGAGCAGGAACCTTCTTTGTATCCCTAATGCTTAGCACAGTGACTGACATATAGTAGTCACTTAATAAATATCTACTGGGGGCACCTAGGTGGCACAGTGGATAAAGCACCAGCCTTGCATTCAGGAGGACCTGAGTTCAAATGTGACCTCAGACACTTGACACTTAGTAGCTGTGTGACCATTTCCCTGAAAAAATAAAGAATAAAAACATCAATCCATCAATAAATAAATAAATGTTTACTGAATGAAAGCATGAAAATAAATTCACTCGTAATTACTATACCTCTTAAAGACTTAAACTCTATTACCCATTAGAATTCCTATTCAGAAGATCACTTTCTGCTGATCTAACTTCTTCTTAACTTCCATACTAGATTTAATTTTAAAACCCCATAGAGTATTTCATAAATTTGGTGGATTTCCATGATAAAGTTCAATAAGCATTCTTGGGTGCCTACATGTATACAGCACTGTGCTAGACACTGGAGACAATGACACAATGGCCAGGACACAATCTCTGCCTCAGTCCTCTAAGTTTTAGTCTCTCCTTCCCACCACCATCTTTTTTAAAACAATGATGGTTATTCCCTTACATGACTTCACTTCTATAGACACAAAATTAAAATGAATATGATCATCCTTCCCTTGAAGGACAATCCTTGAAAAAAATTTCTCAGAATTGGTTTGGAGTCAGGGGACCTGAATTTGAATCACAACTGTGCTGTTTACTATTTAAGTTATTTAACCTCTGTAGGCCTCAATTTTCTCTTCTGTCAAAAGGAGTCAGATTCCATGGTCTCTAAGATCATAGCTCTAGATGGAAAGGGACCTTAGAAGCCCTCTGGTCCAATCTCTCCTTTTGAAAGTTGAATCACTGATCTGGAATTTGGATCCATATCCTTCAACTCTGAATCCAGATGCAGGCCACCTTTCCATCCACAAAGTTGTTTGCACCCCTTTGTTTTCAATCATATCCCTAAACCTCATTAGAAACACATTTACACTTCCTACAAGACCACTAAAGATGATGAATGGGTCAGCATGAACTCTTGAGATTCCATTAAACATCTGCCCACTAGTTAATAGATTACAATTTGCCTTCAAAAATTAACGATCTCTCTAACAGCTTATCCAACTTGAACCTGAGGAACAAAAGAACCAAATCATAGAGTTGAGTGGGGCAAAAAAGACAAAAATCACACTGCTTGAGTCCAGTCTTCCTGCCTCTGTGCCAAAAGTATAATAAAGTGAGATACAAAAGTGATTTGCATCCTCTCTACAAGTCAATTAATTGCAATGAATACCTAACACAGATGAGGCACTGAGGTAGGTATCTTAGGAGATACAAAACACGACCTCAACCTATAAGAATTTCAGAAATCTATGTTACAGGCCCTTTGTTTCATGTCACCTCCCCTAGGTGAGTTTACATGATTTTTCCACACTAAGATCTGCTCAGTTAATGGACCACTCTTGTAAATTTACTGAGTTTTCAGATCATCATATTTTTATCCAAGTATATGTTTACCACCACTTCTAAAAGTCTTATTTGACTGTCACTTCCAATGGCTCACAGTGTTGTAACAATAAGTATAGCCTACAGATGTGCTAGTTAATTAATTGTAAACACAGTTTGTTTGCATTTCCCCAGCCTTGAAATAAATATTCTGGTCCCTAGTACAGCACCAGGAGTATCAATACGTGCCAAACATTCTCAGCAACTGACAAAGATTTTTTTTTTTTGCAAGGATCTGCCCCTGTTTGCTAAAGAAGAGGCAGGACAGTTTTGAATGAACCATGCTGCTTCAGTCAGTCAGCAGTTGGTGAGGGGCAAATGTCCTCTATCTTCATATTTGCTGTGATGTCCTTGAAGCTGTTGGTTTCCAAGGAAAATAAGGTCATCTACCTCTGCCTAAGTGATCCAAGTTTAATGTGAATATTCAGTCATTGTTTCTCATGTTAAGGCTTTGCTAGTGGTTCAGATATTATTATTTACAGAGATTATTTACAGAAGGCTCTTTCCAGACCTTGTGGCACTCAGAGTCCTCATGACTCCTAGAGCTCTAAGTAGCCTATCCTTTTTACTTAATTACCAAAGTGATGCAAAATCCAGAGAAATAAACTCTGGTCTTTATGTCGAAGCAGCAAGAAAAAAAAGCTGCTCTCCAGAGAAGATCTTCAGGATAAGCCTGAAAAAGAAATCAAGGAACTCAAAAGTAAGCTATCTTTTTAAACTATCTTCAAGCCACATTTATCTTCTTGTGTGTAGCTGAGCAATTTTTTAAAAAACTCCTTAAGAATCTAGAACAGAAGCCAGAGAAGATGGGGGTCTATGAACTTCTAAAAATATATTTGGATAATTATTTCAAAATAATTGGCTTCCTTTATAGTCCTAAGTATTTTATTTTATCCATTTAATAACATCATTCTGAGAAGGAATCCTTTAGGCTTCACCAGAATGCCTAAGGGGTCCATGATATAAACAAAGTTAAGAACCCCTGCTCTAGAATAACAAGTTTAACAAATTTAATTTGATTTTTAATTTAATTTAACAAATTGGTAAATCAAAAAAGAAATCTCAGTTTCTCTGCTTTCCTGGGTAGGTTTCAGCCCCTCCCTTGAAGCATGCCATAACAACTCCTCATTGAATGGTGATTTTCCCAGAAATGACAGGGCCAATAGTAATATCAATTCCTTAATTCTGCCAACAGCTTCTTTGTAACACATAGGAAAACAGTTGCTTGCGAACTAAATGTTTATAGTACTGCTGGCCTATATTTTAAAGAAAAGAGAATCTTTTCCAACCGTTGTAGCAATGGGGATTGGGTGTAAGAAAGTACTTTTACAAAAGAACAGCTCTCTTGCCTCAGTGATATTCTTTACAAATATAATGCTCATTGCTATTCATATCATAGATGTAAAATGATAGAGACAGAGGTCTCCCTTTTTTTCAAGAGAGGAAGCTGAGGCCCAGGAAAGTTAAATGATTTGTCCACAGTCAGCAATCAATTTGTAAGATGTGTTTGAGATTAACCTAGGGTGCTAATAAATTAAGTAGCTTGCCCATAATCAGTGTGTCAGAAGCAGGACCTGAACTTGGGTCTTTCTGATGTCAAGGCTGGCACACCACACTGCACTGGCTTAATGTTTGTGGCATACAGGAGGAATGGGGAGGGGAGGGAGTTCTGTGGCATGATGTACAGAAACTCGGGATAGAATAGTATACATAAGAACTTAAAACTTTTAGACCTTACATATCATCTAAATCAATCCCCTCACCTCACATGACAAAAGGAAAGGCTAGAGGGATTCAGTGACTTGACTAAAATCATACAGGAGGGAATGGAACCCACTCCTTCTCATGGTGTAGAGGGTAGAGCATTGATCTTTGAGTCCATAAGATTTGGGTTTGACTCCTGCTTCAGATATTTAGTAGCTGGCCAAATCACTTAACCTCCCTGAGCCTCAGTTTCCTCATTTGTAAAATGATGGGAGTTAGACTTGATGACTTCTCAGATCCCCTAAATTTATGAACCTATGCCTCCCAGTCCAATTCGTCTCCTACCACACCAAGTTCTCATGACACTTTCTCAAGGGTCAGTCACACTGAAATGAGCCAAGCAAGTTGGTTTTGCACATTAGTTAGGAAATCATTGCATTTATTTCATTTAAAATTAATCTCATCACTTGTATAAATAGAGTCCTCTAAAGACAAGGAACACACACACACACACACACACACATACACAAAACAACAACAACAACAACAATCAACAAAACTACCCTAGAATAATTCTTAAGAAAATGCAGCAACTTCTGTGGAAACCTTTAGCCTTCTAGAGGTAAGATTCCCTTTCATCCACAGCTACTGTGTTCATGGGAGTCATACATGTCTAAACAGAACATTGGTTACCAATAAAAACAAGGTCCCCTGGCCCAGCATTGTACCTTCTGCTCCTCTCCCTCCCCTGTCCTAACAGTAGACAATTCATTTTGTCCATTTGCCTCACTGGCCACACAATTTTTATGATCTCAGCTTTCCTACTCAACCCTCTCCACCCCTACCCCCCACCCCCAACCTAATATTATTCTTTCAACCCTCTGGCATGACTCAGAAGAAACTTAGTTGATGTAAAAGAAGGCTGTGTATTCCCTTATCCTATTCACCATAAACAGATTAATAATCAAACTTAGAGCCAGCCAAATCAAGACAGGTGGTGGTCTTAGAGGTTAGAACTGTCAAGAAACATGGGTACATTATGCATAGAATTACCAGAAAAAGAGAAAAACATGCTGAAATGGCAGGTAAAGTCCAGAAAATATTGCCCCCTAGGGTACCCATTACTTAAAATGTAATTTTTATTTATAAAACCATCAGCAGCTCCAATTTCCAGGAAATTAACCAACTCATTACTTAAGACCTGGTCAGCTAAGCCCCTCACCATACACAAGGAGCTCCTTTATCACAGTTCTCAAACTGTCTGTGGACCTGCAGCATATTGTAAAAGGAAACTTTCCCCCTTTCTCTTCAATTCTAGTAATTAAGTCAAGGGACACATTTATAGCCTACCTTCCTTATGCCACAGGAAAGAAAATGGAGACAAGTTTATCCCTGGGAATAACTTTTGAATCCCTCCTGTATTCTATATTCTATATTCTTTTTCTGTTTTAAATAAATCTTGTTTTCATAAAAATACTACATTTCTCAAACTTGATGGAGACAGAGAGACTGAGAGAGAGAGAGAGAGAGAGAGAGAGAGAGAGAGAGAGAGAACGAACTTGTATACTCATTATTTACTTTCTCTTCTCCCCACATCAGAAAACTTTTAAAGAAGAAAAGTTGGAGGGGGTGGAGGAGTCAGCTGGCAGGCAGCTGCAGAAGAGCCTATGGGGCACCCAGGTACCTTCCCGTCTTAAAAGATCACCTGCTCTCACCATTTTTACATGGGCAGTGGTAGGTAGTTTGTAGCAACCCACAACCAGCTGTCTTTTGGTTCATCCATAATGTTCAAAAACATTGTTGCCTTAAATATCACATGCCCAAGAATATTACAGACAAGATCTTATTTATTCTTTTTAGTCGGTAGTCAGTATCATTAAATACCTGTAACCTGTCACTTTCCCCATTTCTGATTCATGCTGAAATCTAGGTCAAAGCTGAGCATTTTGCAGCATGAGATTTTCTTTCAAAGGGGATAGCTTGGCACCAACAAAACCACTCACAAAAGAGATGGAGAATTTGAAGAGATGCTATTGTAGGTCACTTACCTGAGAGAGGGCCCTCCTCCCATTCTTCAGCTCTCTTTATTCGGTTTGTAGCAAATCCTACACAGGCATATATTCCGATGGCAAAAATGAACAGGGAGATTACCTGGGGAAGCAAAAGACCAAAGTGTCAAACACACTTATGGATGGATAGTGGTCAAGTCCTGTGACATTTAAGGGTCAAACCATCAGGGCTCAATCCTATAGCTTTTCAAACACATCATCAAATGCCATTCTCTATTTCACACATTCAGCACTCTGCAAGGATTGTTTAATTAAGCAACAGAGCAGAAAGCATTTCATTTGATAGCATGTCCTTAAGGAGGCAGTGGAAGGGTCTCCTTCCCACAGAAATCCATTTTCTTGCCCCCTACCTGGTGTGACTGGAAAGCGTTTCTCTTTGCCATGGTAGAGAATTCTTGGAAAGCCTTTTTGCTGTGTGTTGTTCTCTTTTTTCTCTACACTGAATGCCGGGCTCTTTGCTCTCTGAGTCCAGTCTATTAGCTACAACTAATCCCACCTGGGGAGGTTGACAGGCTCATTTGATTTGCCAAGGGCCTGATTTCATCATGGTTCACTCACAAATCCCAGCTCTGAGTACAAGAGGCTTCCAGCATCATCCTTCTTTTCCCCTCCCCCTTGCCCTTCCCCCCCCATACACATACACACACACACACACACACACACACACACACACACACACACACACACACACACACACACACACACACACACACACACTCTTTTATGTGGTTTCCTCTGGCAACACGAGGTTTTCAAATGTTGCTGTGGCCAATAACAGTTCATGTTCATCTTACTTTCCTCACAAAAACACGGGTAAAAAAGAAACCAAATGTATTTTAACCGATAAAAGTGAAACAGGGCTGGAGAAAGGAGAGAGAGGTTTGGTACCAGTTTCAAGCTTTGGAGATTTACAATGTAGTTATTCAATGTCATTAATCTTGCAACTTTGTTTTAAAAAAAAACAAGGAAGCGTTTGCAATTTATGAATCTAATAACTTGCTTATTTTTGCCATTTATTTGATTGGAGGGATTCAATTTTAATGTCTAAATCCCAACTGCAATCCCCCTCTTTTTTGGTTCCTCATAATTTTCCAACAATTTCTCACTATGAAATCTCCTAGGACTGTAACCAACCCCAGAGATAGCTTTATTTTTCCTCCTATTGTTATGGTTCAGAGGAGGAGCTTTATCAAATTACCAAGAATGCCAGCCAAGCAACACCAAGTCCTCCTTGCCTATCAGAAAGGACATAAAGACAGTTTCTCTCTCTGTCTCTATCTCTGTCTCTCTGTTTCTCTGTCTCTGTGTGTGTGTCTCTCTGTGTCTCTGTGCCTCTGTCTGTCTCTCTGTGTCTCTTTCTCTGTCTCTCCCTCTCTCTGTGTCTCTCTCTGTGTCTCTGTTTCTCTCTGTCTCTGTCTCTCTCTCTGTGTCTCTGTCTCTCTGTCTCTGTCTCTGTCTCTCTGTCTCTGTCTCTCTCTGTGTCTCTGTCTCTGTGTGTGTGTGTGTGTCTCTCTCTCTGTTTCTATCTTTCAGAAGAAACTACCAGTTTGGAAAAAACAGCTTCATAAGCAGTTTCATTTAGGAAGGAAACTAGAGATGGATAGAATTATGATTCAAAGTATTGGTTTGCCAGTTATTCGTGGGGGTAAATTATCATTCAAGGCAAAGAAACCCAGCCCTTCAGGGAGAGAGAAGTTTCTTTCACTGAGCTCTTTACCAACAAGTATATTTAAAGGAACAGTGTTTAGGCTTAGTCTTAAATTTTACTGAAATGCTTGTCCAGAGGCTTGGATTAGTGGTTAATACAGGATCATAGGAGTAATCAACAGGCATTTATTGAGCAGCAGAACTAAGTGCTAGGAGCTGATCTAGGACCTGAGGCTATAAAAACTAAAATGAAACCATTTCTACTCTCAAGGAGCTTATATTTAAATTCAAAGATTCAGAACTCTAGGGGACCTAAAATGTCATCTCATCCAACCCCACCATTTTAGAGTCAAAAGAACTGAGGCTTGAGAGATAATGTGGCATAGTATGGTAGAAAAAGCCCCTTTTGGAGGAGTGAGTAGACCTGGTTTTAACTTCTATGGACATTATTTTCACTACTTGTAGAATGAGGGAGTTGGACCCTAACGTTCTTAGCAATTCTAAAGCCTTTAATGTCTAAGGTCTCTTCCAGTTCTAAAAATTCTCTTAAGAAGCCAGAGAGAATGAGGGGATTTTTTTTATTGTTGTTTTTATTGCTTGTCCCAAATGATCGTTACTCCCGCATAAAATGCATGTGTGTATGTATAAACAGATATCAGCTCTGCCATGCAACAAATGACTCACTGAGCTCTCATTATATTCAAATAGAATGAGGCAGCCCACAAGTACCACCATTCTGTTGACAAGAGATGGTGATCTTGATGACCATAGTTTCATTAAATATTTGAAAGTTGCCTAATGGCTCATTGGAAAATAGAATGTATTACCAAGTACTTTGAGTTTCACACCATCACAAGGATGGTGAGTTACAAGTTGATTTTAAGACAGGCATTGATGGACAAAATAATAAAAATTAACATCTGTATAGCCCTTTAAGAACATGGTTTCTTTTTTCCCCTTTTTTATTACATTAATACATAGTTATGGAATAAAACAAGGTTTTCCATAACATAGTGCAATGAAAACATGACTGTTCAAATCTACCATGTACAAATTGCTTTTTCTTTCAAATATACAACAAAATTCTCATGTAAATTTCTTTTTTCCCTCCTTTTTTCTACCCTCACCCCACTCTAGAAATGGCTACCATTAGACACAAATAGATATATAGCTCTAGATAGACACACATATATGCATATATGTAAAATTATTCTATACATACTTCTATTTATCGCTCCTTTCTCTGGATACACATAGCATCTTTCTTCACGTGTCTGTCATAATTATTTTGGAATGTGATTTCAATTGATCCATACAACAACCCTATGAAGATGGTGCTCTAGCTATTAATATTCCCATTTCACAGTTGAAGAAACTGAAGTTCAGAATGGCTAAGGGACTTTCCCATGGTCACACAACTAGTAAGACCTCATTGCATGTGTTTTTCAATTTGAGGAACTTTGGTTAAAGTTTTAGAAAACCTTATGAAATATGCCAGGGTTTTCTACCAGTTGTGCTTACAATCTAAGGTTATCAGTATAAGGTAAAAGACAAGACGTATGATTCCATTGGGATGAGGAACTCCCAGGCATAGAAACACTTCTCTCTTATGCGGATCGCCACCACATCTGCCATCTGTAGTCAGAGAGTTGCCTAGAGCAAAGGTGTCACTCATCTATACCTAGGAATCCCTGTAGGCCACATATTGACTTAGTTTTAAAATGTTATGTTATGGGGGGGGGCAGCTAGATGGTACAGTGGATAGAGCACCGGCCCTGGATTCAGGAGTACCTGAGTTCAAATCCGGCTTCAGACACTTAATACTTACTAGCTGTGTGACCCTGGGCAAGTCGCTTAACCCCAATTGCCTCACTTAAAAAAAAAATGTTATGTTATCAATGTTTTATTGTTTTTTTATTTCTTTTGCTAAATATTTCCCAATTGCATTTTAATCCATAGGCAGCCCTTGGAACACAGGCTTTGTGTTTAATAGTTAGACTACTGAGAAGTTAAATGACCTACCAAGGCTTCTGGAATTTTCAAGGCCCACTAGTTATCCACAACACAAGGATGCATCTAATAAATATTCATTACAGAAGGGCAAAAATACTAACAGAAAACAATGGAGGATAGTATAAAATTCACTACTATACCCTTTGAATTTTATTTATACTCTTATAAAGATGTCAGGCTTACAAGCATTTCTTTGTAATTAATCAATCAACAAATATTATTAGGAGATTATTATGTGCCAGGTGACAACTAGATGCCTCAGTGGATAAAGCACTGGGCCTAGAGTCAAGATGATCTGATTTCAAATTAGACTTCAGAAACTTCGTAGCTAATCAAAGAGCTTCCTCTTCACCAGGTGCTTGGTGGACCAGGACTAACTGTGGAATATCTATGAATGGTCTGTCTAGGGCATTTCCCTTACACATTATCATCATCACCACCACCACCATCACTACATTTATATAGTACCTACTATGTGCCAGGAACCATGCTAAGGGTTTTATAATTATTATCTCATTTAATTCTCACAACAACCCTGGAAGGTAGGTGCTATTGTCAGCCCCATTTAACAGACAAGGAAACTGAGACAATCAGGTTAAGTGACTTGCCCAGATTCACATAGCTAATAAATGTTTGAGTCTATATTTGAATTCAGATCTTCCTGAGTTCAAGTACTCTCTACCGAAGGTGCCACCTAGCTTCATCATCATGATTCTCCAGAAAGCAAGCTCCCTAGCATCCTCTATGTAGAAAAGTTTCATCAGTCAAGCAAGTTGATGGGTGTAGCACATGTACCTGATCGCCATTACACAAGGACTTAATAGAGTTTTGACCTTAGAATCACCAGTGAAAGGGAGCTTAGAGGTCACCTAGCACAGTCCTACCTGAAGCTGGATTCCCCTCCTTCAAAGTGTCTCATTTTTAACTTTAGCTGAAGTTTGATCTAGTAGATATACCTAACTTAGGGAATCCTGTTAAGGATTCTGTTAAAAATGAATAGAACTCTAGTTTTTGGAGAACCATGATATATGTGGGGTGGGGAACAGTCCTGGCAGCTAGACGGCACAGTTCTGATCATGGTTCTACTATTAACTAGCTCTGCATCTTAGGGGTCCTAAACCAAGAGACATAAAGGCCCTTGGAAGCCACCTAATTTAACCCCTCATTTTATAAATGAAGAAATTAAGTCCTAGAAGTCTGTCAGCAGACTCAATGTCAATCAGAAGTCAAACCAATAAACTGTCAGTCAACATCAAAGCTAGTCAACAAGCATTTATTAAGTACCAACTTGCCCAAGGTCCCACAGGTAGTGAGTGACAGAAGCCAGCCTTGATCACAGATCCTCTGCCTCCAAATCCAGTGTTCCTTCTACTCAACAAGGGCAAATCACCTCGGTTCTCTGGGCCTTGGACTCTTTAGCTTTAAAAGGACTGACAGAAAGGTGATAGACTCAAGTTGCAGAATGAGATGTGTGTTTTCTGACAGCCAATATGGAAATTCATTTTGCTTGACTTTGCATATTTGTTGTAAAGTCATGCTTTTTCTTTCTGTTTATTTGGGGAGGGAGGGGTGAGGAGGAAGGGTGGGGTCACATCCAACTCTCTGTGACCCCATGGACCATAGTGCACCAATACTGTACACGGACCTTTCTTGGCAAAGATACTAGAATCATTTGCCATTTCCTTCTTCGGGTGATAGGATTGGGATGGAGGAAGGAAGAACAAAAGAAATAATGAAAGAGAGAAAGAAAGAAACAGAGAAACAAAGGAAAAATAAAGGAGGGAGGAAAAGGGAAGGAGGGAAGGAAAGGAAGGAAGGAAGGAAGGAAGGAAGGAAGGAAGGAAGGAAGGAAGGAAGGAAGGAAGGAAGGAAGGAAGGAAGGAAGGAAGGAAGAAAGAAAAAGAAAGGAAGAAAGAAAGGAAGAGAAAGAAAGAAAAAAAGGAGGGAGGGAAAAGGGAAGAAGGGAGGAAAGGGGGTAGGGAGGAAGAGGAAGGGAGGAAGGAAGGAAGGAAGGAAGGAAGGAAGGAAGGAAGGAAGGAAGGAAGGAAGGAAGGAAGGAAGGAAGGAAGGAAGGAAGGAAGGAAGGAAGGGCCACTGAAACATGTTTTTTTAAATTCACAGAAGAAAATAGAAGGAAGGCAAGAAGGAAGCAAAGCCAAGCAGGATACCTTTGAGATTTACATGTTGAATTTACTACAAAATTTAAAAGCAAGCTATATATAATACAAATTTATAGTTCCGATGCCCCCTCTCCATAGATAGGTGGATAGATAAATATGTATATCCATATATATGTTCATTTTAGTTGACGTTTAATAAGTTTAGAATTTTTAATGAAAAAAATAAAGGGTTAGATTGAACCAAACTACCTCTCTGGGCCTCAGTTTCATTATTTGTAAAGTGATGGAGCTGGATCAGATAACCTATTGGATCCACTTCCAACTCTAGAACTATGTATGTTCCATGACCTCTGGCCATTCCTCTAAAGAAGTCTTACCTTATACCATCTCACTGTACATAAGGAATTAATTTGTTTATGCTACCTAATCCAAAATAAGCAGACCTTTCATATATCATTATAAGAAAAAACTCAAATGTCTCAAAGATTGTCAATAAATGTTTGCTGCTGAATAGCATTTTTGAGTCATTAATATTTTCTTTCAGGTCAATCCATAAATAATCATTTATTAAACCCCCTATTCTGTTCCAAGAAATGAGATAGTTGCTGGGAGTTCAAAGACAAAAAAGAAATGCCCTCTTCCCTCGGGTAACATACATTCTATTACACTATTATCCAACAACAAGCTAGTGTACTTACCATCCCCAAATTCCCTTCCTGCCTTCTTTCCCTTCCCTTGTTCTCACTTTTCTCTCTGCCTGGAACAAACTCCCAACTCTGCCTATCACCCTCCATGAAGTCTTCCTTCTTCCTTACATTAGCCAAGAGAGAAGCAGATTTAAGCTGCATATAATGGAAAACACCCTAGTAACACGAACTGTTCGAAAGTGGAATGGGACACCTTAGAAAATAGCGCATTACATTACCAGATTTCAAACTATGCCACCAAGTGGTTATCATCAAAACAATCTGCTACTGACTAAGAAATACAGCGCTGGACCAGTGGAATAGAGTGAGTACACAATACACAGTAGAAAATGACCAGAGGAATCTAGTGTTTGCTAAACCCAAAGATGCAAGCTTTTGGGTGAAGAACACACCATTTGACAAAAGTTGCTTGGAAAACCAGAAAGCAATTTGGCAGAAACTAGGCATAGACCAACATCTTACACCATATACCAAGATAAGGTCAAAATGGATGAATGATTTAGACATAAAGGGCGATATAAGTAAATTAGGGGAGCATGGAAAAATGTACCTGTTATCTCTATGGATGAAGAGAAAGTTTATAAGAAAACAAGAAATAGAGAAAATCATGGGAAGTAAAAATGAATAATTTTGATTACACAAAATTATAAATCTTTTATAAAAACAAAACATACAGTCACAATTAAAAAGAAAACTGGGAACTGAAGCAGGGATTAGAAATCAAAGAAAAGGGGAAAAGACCTATTTGTACAAAAAATTTTATAGCAGCTCTTTTTGCAGTGTCAAAGAATTGTAAATTGAGCGGATGGCCATCAACTGGGGAATGACTGAACCAGTTGTGGTATATGATCATGATGGAATACTATTGTGTTATAAGAAATGACAAGTAGGATAGTTTTAGAAAAACCTGGAAAGACTCATGTGAACTCATGCAAAGTGGATAAGCAGAACCAAGAGAACATTAAATACAGTAACAGCAATATTATAAAGATAATCAACTGTGAAAGACTTAGGTACTCTAATTAAGACAATGACCCAAGACAATTCCAAAGGATCCGTGATGAAAATGCTCCAGAGAGAAAAGTAATGAAGTCTTAATGCAGATTGAAGCATATTCCTGTGTGTGTATATGTATTTACTCTATTTTTTATGTTTTCTTTTGCAGTGTGGCTAAGATGGAAATGTTTTGCATGATGTCACACGTATTTTGTTGTTGCTGTTCCATTGTTTTTCAGTTGTGTCTTCATGACCTAATTTGGGGTTTTCTTGGCAAAGATAGTGGAGTGGTTTGCCATTTCCTTTTCCAGCTCATTTTACATATGAGGAAACTGAGGCAAACAGGGTTAAGGTACTTGCTTAGAGTCATACAACTATTAAATATCTAAGTCAGGATTTTCACTCAGGGAGACTCACCACATGTATAATCTTTTTTTTTTTTTGGTGGGGCAATGGGGGTTAAGTGACTTGCCCAGGGTCACACAGCTAGTAAGTGTCAAGGGTCTGAGGCCAGATTTGAACTCAGTTACTCCCGAATCCAGGGATGGTGCTTTATCCACTGCGCCACCTAGCTGCCCCCATCCATATGTATAATCAATATCAACTTGCTTGCCTTCTAAAGGAAGGTGGATGCAAGTAAAGAATTTGCAACTCAAAATGTTAAAAAAAATAATAATGTTAAAATTTTTACATTGGGAAATATTTAATGAAATTTAAAAAATAAAGTAGAAGATAGTATACTCTCTATCTTGGTAGAGGATTTTGTCATGGGAATTATTGCTTCAGATGTGGTTTTCACCTACTCTTCAGGCTAGAAGATTCTTTCCAGAACTATATGCTATGACTGTAATTCTGGAGTTATTTTTATCTTACCTACCTTCCCTATTAGACTGAAAGCTTCATGAGGACAGGAATCACATTGTTCATCTTTGCATCCCCAATAGTGCATCTAGTCCTAAGGAATCTAGTAAACGCTAGCTATATATTTGTAGAATTAATTATCAGGAGAATGCCAAAAAGGCCAGCTCCCCCACACACCACCAGGCGGAAGCCAAAGTACAATACCATCTAATCATTTAAAGTAGAGAAAACAAACCAGAAGACTAATGGATATATAAATACTAGCACTCTCACTTTATTTGAAAAGAAAGTTTCATTAAAGGAGGTCTGGAAACCTAACTAAATGAGCAGAGAAATGTTTCAAAATACTCTAGAGCAAATTCAAATAAATTGAATGGTCATCTGCAGTAGTGTTTGAGGTCATCAATATAAGGTCATCTGTGGCTGAATCACTAAACAGAAACAAGGAAGAGAGGGACTGCAGAAAATGACTTTCCTGTGTAGTTTATCAAGCCAACCATTCTGGAGAGAATGCCACTCTATAGAACCCAGCACTATAAACTAGATGGAGATGGCCAACTTTGCTACTCCCTCAGTAATTATTAATAAGAATGCCTATGGGGGCAGCTAGGTGGCGCAGTGAATAAAGCACTGCCCCTGGATTCAGGAGGACCTGTGTTCAAATCCGACCTCAAACACGTGACACTTACTAGCTGTGTGACCCTGGGCAAGTCACTTAACCCCAATTGCCTCACCAAAAAATAAATAAATAAATAGAAATAAGAATGCCTATGTCTATACCATTCAGTTGTACAAAACACTATCTGAACGACCACTTTGTGAGGCACACAATCAGAAAAAGCATTAACATCCCAATATGATAGATGACAGAAGAGGCTCAGTGACTAAGGGACCTAGCCACAGTCCCATAGCTACTCCAATTTACTTGACTTGATTTCTTTATCTTCTAGGGAAAAATCAGTATAAAATAAATCATCATAAATCAGTTTTCATACTTATAAGAAGGGTCATTTATGGTGTGTTTGTTTTTATTTTGGCAATCAGGATTAAGTGACTTGCCCAGGGTCACACAGCTATTAAGTGTTTGAGGCCAGATTTGAACTCAGTTCCTCCTCACTCCAGGGTCAATGCTTTCTCCACTGTGCCACCTATATGCCCCAACTTATTGTTAATAATTCACTTATCCCCAAAAATACAAACAATAATTCACCTACCAAGTGAAGGAGGTTGGTCTACATGATCCCTAAAGTTCCATCTAGCTCTAAATCTATAATCCTGTGAATTCGTTGTTAACTAGGATTTTACTATTTACAAAATTTTTGGTCAGAATAACCTGGTAAGGAAGGATGGGGGAGGAGAGGTATGCCCACTTTCCAGATTAGGGAACTGAGACTCAGAAAGCAGCCCATGGCCCCACAGCCAAGATTTGAAACCAAGTTCCCCAATTCTAATTCCAACACGGTTCTACCACTTCTACTAAGAAAATTAATGACATTCTAATTATACAAGGAAATGACATTTTAGTATACTTAGAAACATGGGCAGGAAATCATATGCTATTGATACAAATTAGCAGTGTGTGTATCAGTCAGTCAACAGTCACCAAGCCTAAACTCCTCAAACTCAGAAACTATCTTTTTGTAGTAGGTGTTTAATAAATGTTTATCGATTAATTGAGTAAGCACTTACTATGTGCAAGGCATTACACTAATCACAGAATCACAAAGCGAGGAACTCAATGCCCATCTACTACAACTTCAACTTTAACAAGCAACATATCCAACAAGGAGAGCTATGCCTCAGTAGCCTTTGCTTGAAGACATTTTGGAAAGAAGTGTCTTGAGGCAGTTCATTCTCCTTCCATCCCTCCATATTATAAGAATTTCATAATCTGCCTGCAATACCAAGTCCAAACTCTTCTCCTACAATTCAAGACTTTCGACAAACTGATCTTGCCTTATGTTACCTGGCTGACCAAATACACCCTCCATCCTTAATAGTCACATCATTTAAGGAAATTCACTCACTGTACTTCACAGATTGATTCCTAGGACATTAGAGTTAAACAGGTTCTTGGAGGTCATCTAGCCAAGTCTTATTTTACAGTTGAGGAAATTGAGTCCCAGAGAAGTAAAACGAGTCACTTGAAGTCATACAGTGAGGGTGTGATAAAATTAGTAGTAAAATTCAAGTATCCTGACTCCCTGTCTACTGTTCCTCCCCTAAGGAATGGCTAAGTGGCACAGTAGGTAGAGCACTGGCCCTGGGTTCAGGAGGACCTGAGCTCAAATCTGGCCTCAGACATTTGACACTTACTAGCTGTGTGACCCTGGACAAGTCACTTAACCCCATTACTTCAAACATCTGGGGCCATCTCTAGTCAAGAGTGAGGCTGGTGACTTTGCACAGTCTTTCCTCACTTAAATGAAATTCATTGCAAGTCATGACATCTGCCATGGTCCTCTTGGAGAACTAAGGACAAACAACAACTGTCCTTTCTTATGTATTTCTGCCTAACTCTAGTGCCTTCCCTCTGTTGGTTTTTTCCAGTTTATCCTGTTTATAGTTTATTCTGTACATCGTTATTTGCATATTGTCTCCCCCATTAGATTGTATGCTTCTCATCCTAAGCCTCTGTTTTGTCTTTCATTCTATCCCCAGCACTTAACACAATACATGGCACATAGTAGGTACTTAATAAATGCTTATTGACTTTTGTTTTGACATAGTTGTTATTTAATTAAATGTTTGTTGATTGAATGACTGACTCTTGCCAGGCATGTGCTCCTTCTTTCTTTCTTTCTGCTTTTACAAATCCTACTCATCCTTTGGTGCCATGTAGAATTACAAGATCATAGGATCACACATCTAGAATTTGAAGGGAATCTCAGATGTCATCTAGTCCAACACCATCATTTTACAAATGAGGAAAGTGGGAACTAGAGAAGTTAAGTAACTTGTCCAAGAACACACAGCAAGTAAGTGTGAGAAGTAGCATTTGAACCAGGTTTTCTGACTAAAGAGCATTCTTTCTGCTATTATACTTATAGTATGTCCAACAAAGTTTGGCCCTTATATGTTCTCAGTGTTCCTGCAAAACCCTGAGAGTTCTGAGAGAGAAATAGATGCATTTATAACTCAGCAAGAATATATCCACATATATGTATATAGATATCTCTCTCTCTCTCTCTCTCTCTCTCAATATATATATATATATATATATATTGAGAGAGAGAGAAAGTGAGTGAGAGAGAGAGAGAGAGAGAGAGAGAGAGGGAGAGGGAGAGGGAGAGAGAGAGAGAGAGAGAGAGAGAGAGAGAGAGAGAGAGAGAGAGAGAGAGATCTTCTGAAGAGGTTCTACAAAGCCCTATTTCTAAAAGCTGCTTAAGGAGGAACAGGGCCAAACAAGTTGTGGTATATGATTATAATGGAATGCTATTGTGCTATAAGAAATTACAACCAGGGTGCTTTTCAGAAAAACCTGGAAAGACGTATATGAACTGATGTAAAGTGAAGTTGTATGATGAAGAATTGTAAATGACTTAGCTATTCTTATCAATATAGTGATATAAGACAATTCCAAATTACTTATGATGAAAAAATGCTATTCATCTCCAGAGAAAGAACTGATGGAGTCTGAATACAGATTGCAGCATACTATATTTTTTACTTTCATTATTTTTTCATGTTTTGGTCTGTTTTCTTTCACAACATGAGTAATATGAAAATATGTTTTGCATGTGCACATGTATAACCTATATCAATTTATTTGCTGTATTGAAAGTTGGTAGTGGAGGGAGGGAGGGAAAGAATTTATAACTCAATTTTTAAATAAAAAATGTTCAAAATTGGTTTTGCATGTAATTGGAAGAAAATAAAATATTATCCAAAAAAGAAGCTTTACATTATCTGCAATAAAATAAACATTTCTTTGGCTTAATTTAAAAAAGAAGAAGAAGAAACAGGACTTGAGAGTATTAGAAAGCAAAATGGTTGCAAGCCAAGTCCAGAATCCAAGAAATAAGGACTTTTTTGCTTGCCCTTTCTTAATTTCTCAGTTTGAAAACTGACATGATTCTACTCCTTAACATTCTTCACAGGATAGTTCTAGGATTTGAAAGTGTGACAATTAGGCATTGATATAAATGGCTATTCAGAGATTTTCATTTCATGCTCATTGAAATAGAACAGAGTACTGGTGTATATTCTCCTTATTCCTTTTTAAAGCCTCTTTTTATTGGAGCTTATTTTTAGGTTGTGTCTTGGTGAAGAACTCACAGTGAATTCAGTGTGGTATAAAAAGTGGAAGATATATTCTCTGCAGAAAGGATTTATAATCTGAGTTGAGCTGAAAATTGAGATTGCTTAAACTTGAAGAAATTGGCACCAGGAACCTTGGTCAAAATGAGCTGTATAAACGTAACACCATGGCTCCTGCAATTCAGTTCTGCATCTGTGGGTTTGGAGCCCAGTGTACTCAAGATTCCAAACTACTGGAGCAAGTTTACATGAATAATCTGTGTGTCAGGAGGTTCTCCAGGGGAAAAATAGCATGAGCCAATCCAAAGGCAAACATCCTCTGTAATGTTTATTATTACATCACTGAAGACAGAAATTGACACCATTATGCTTTTCAGTGACATAACCACTGTTATCCACTACCTACCAGGCCCTGTCCACCACTCCAGAGAATGGACAGAAACAGAAAACAAGGACACTGTTCTATAGACTACAGGCATTTCATAAATATTTGATGATATTTGGTAAATTCACTGCCCCCGTGAAAAGTAGACTGCCTGGGTGATGCTAAACAGCTTTAACCTACATGTAAATGGTATGTCAAAGTGTCAAAGTTTTGAACATTCAACCAGACCGGTTGATTTAAAATAGTTATATTATACTTACTTTGGAATGCAGAAAATAAATGTGTTCATAATTAAGGTTTTGAAAATAATTCTCAGGAAATCATTGAGATTTCATGATTGCTTCCAAGTCATCTCTTCACCCTGCCACCTATGTCTGGCCATCATCCTCATCTCCCTCACATCGCAACCTGAGAGTCCACTTCTGGTTTGTCTGGCTATAAGTGACCTTTCACTTTTTCTTTGACCCAAACCAGACCTCCACGCTCCCTTCTTTCCTTTGTTTATACAAATCCTTCTCATTCTTCATGGCCCAGTGCCAAGCTCTTCCTCCTCAAGAGGGGCTTCAAGAAATACTTTAACTGACTGATCTCTCCATTCTCTGAATTTATAGAATCATAAGGTCATATGACCATCGTTTAAGAGCTGGGAGGGATGTCAGAAGTCATCTAGTCTAACCCCCTCATTTTCCAAAGGAAAAAATTGAGGGCTGAGCATTTCTGCATCATACCTGGGTGGTTAATAGCTCTACCTCCACCCATTCACCTTTCCCCCTCTCTTTGATGCATTGTCTTTGCCTATTTGAATGTCAACTCTTTGAGGACAGGAACTACCTTACTTAATTATGTTTGTGCCCCCAGCACATAGCACAAAACCTGGCACACCGTAAGTGTTTAATAAATGTTTTATCTATCGTCTATGTATGTATGTATGTATCCTCTCTATCCATATTCTTTGTATGCATCCTATCTATATCTATGTATATATTTATCTATCCTATCTATCCATCCAAAAATCCATCTGATAATTTACCTACCAATTCACCATTTGCTCTCGATATTTATTTGCCTCCTAACTATTTGGTCATGTAGCATAGGCAAATCACCTAACACCTCTGTATCTCAGTGCTTTTACCTGTAAAATGGTAATGACATAGCACCTACCTCACATGAATGCCATGAAGATCAAATGAGATAACAAGCCTGAAGTGTTTTGAAAACTTTAAAGTTCTCTACACTTTATATGCTCCATCCCAGAACTTTGTCTCTCATTTTCTTGAATATTGAAGCCATTCACCATGAGTTCCTTCTTTTCCCATATCTTCATCTCAAAAGCCGTGACACCAACCTCTACTCTTTTTTCTTTCCCCTCCCCAGTCTCTAATAAAGAGGAAGCTCAATTCTTTGCCAAGACTCTTCTTTCCTAATTCATGGAGACATCAATGTACTCCATTACCTTGAATGTCCTGTTCCCTTATCCATATCACATCATGGCTGTTTCACAACATCACTAACAAAGTACATGGTCAAATAGCACCTGAGGCTGAGTTTCTCTTCTCCCTTCAGCTACAGAGCATTCTTCTATTACCATCTTATGAAATGCTTCTCAAAGCTAGGTTTCTTATTACAACTATCATTGAGGATCTTTGACTTGACAGCTCTGAGGAACAAAAGGTGCACAAAATTCATCTCTTGATGTTTAGTCCATCTCTCAAGCTTAATGATTCTCAAACTTTGGGTCTCAGGACCCCTTCAGCACTCTTAAATATTGTTGCAGATGCCCAGTGAGCTTTTGTGCCAGGATGGGGAGTGAGGGGGCACATCAATCAAAATTTATCATATTAGAAATTCAACCTGATAAAACTTAATTAATTTTTCCATTTAAAATTACAATAATAAAACTATTACATGTTAACATGAGTAACTTAATGAAAAATAACTATTTTTGAAAAAATTCTAAGAAGAATAGTATTATATTACATATTTTTGCGTATCTCTTTAATTTGGCTTAATAGAAGACAGCTGGGTTCTTGTATCTGCTTCTACACTGAGTCTTTTGTGCCATGTTTTGGTTGAAGTATATGAAGAAAACACATTCTCACACAGAGATACAGTTTAAAAATGGAGGAATATTTTAATAGACAATGTCTTGGAATTATTACAAAAGAAAATTTTAACCTTGCAGATCACCTGAAAGGGCCTCGGGCACATCCCCGCCCCACCTCCACCCCTGTCTCCCCAGATCCGTGAACTACATTTTGACAACCGCTGCTCTAACTCATCAAGATCTTTTTTGAATTCTGACTTATTTACCCATGGTGTCATTTATCTTTTCCTGCTTTGTGTTGTCCATAGACTTGTTAAGCATACCTCTATGCTTTCATCTAAGTCGCTGACAAAAAAAAAAAAAAGTTGAACAGAATAGGACCAAGGACAGATGCTCGAGGCACTCAACTAGAGACCTCCTTGCAGGAGAAGTAAGCATGGGAGCATCTGGGTTCAAACCCTGCCACTGATACTCATTAACTGTGTGGCCATGGATCACAGGTTGAGAGTTAGATGGGACCTTTGGGGCCATCTAAAGCAATCCATTAATTTTATGAGCAAGGAAACAATCCCAGAAAAGTTAAGTGGCTTTCCCAAAGTCAAACGAAATAGTAACAAGGTTGAGATTTAAACCCAGGTTCTCAAACCCCAAAGCCATAACTTTTCCTCCTACACGAAACTACCTCCCATCATTAAAACTCCCTGGAAAAAAATTTAAAAATTTATTTTTTTAAAAAACTCCCCGAGCCTATTTCAGCATGCATGAAATGGAGACATTCATGCTTATAAAATGAAGGGGCTGAACTGGATAATCTCTCAGGCTCCTTCCATCTCTGTTACTCTTTGAAGTACCTTCTTCACAGAATTTTTGTGTAGATCAAGTGATATAATATATGTAAAATACCGTTCAAACCTTAAAGCACTATGTTATTGATGTAGGGTCTGGTCATTCACCCAATGCTCTAAATCCACTTAACAATATAATTATGCAGCCCCCATCCCTTCATCTTGTCCATGAGGATATCATAAGAAACGTTGTCAAATGTGAGGCTAAAATATAGACATATTGTGTTTATGTCATTTCCTTAAGAGTAACCCTATCATTACATATATCTTAGAACAATAATGTGAAAATTGAGTAGGCTGGATTACATCTGAAAAAATTCTCGGTTCTTCTAATGACCTCCAAACCAGAAAAGTTAAGAGACTGTCCCAAAATCACACAGCTAGTTAATGACAGAGCCAGAATTCCATATGACCAGCTCCCAGACCACTACATCCCTCAAAGCGAATTCTGGAAAAAAAGCATCCTTTACTTTTCTAGGCTCTGTAAACCAGAGGTAACTGTCAGAAATGTTACAAGGCACCCCTTACATATTCTATCTGAGCTCAGGACTATAACCAACAGCTGATGAATGGGCAGAAACAGTCTTGTCTTGGGGGTGACTCAGCAGAGCAAACAAAATTCACTAGGAGCAAGGGGGTATCTGTGCATTTGAGACTCACTAATTAAATCTTTTTTCCATTGTTATGGACAAACTTCAGGAAGTTAGGATTCAATTAAAGGAGCAGATCAGGGCCTCAAACCGAAAGTGCTTATTATACTTTACCGTGGGAATCTCACAATTGCAAGAACAATGGGACTCCCACTAGGGAGGAAGCCACAAGGACTATGTGTGTGATTCCCCTTGTAAGCATGGAAGGACTGTCAAGGATGTGAAGGAGAAGAATGGGATTGTAGAGGATCTGAACTCAACAGAAAGGAAATTTAAGGCTCATATGTCTCTGTCTTAAAGATATGTTCTTTCCTTTATCACTGCAGTTTTCCTCTTGGCCTGTAAAGCTGCCAAGATTTCAGAGTACAGGCCACACAGTAAGCTAGTAAGCAAGTACTAAGGGATAGTTTATTATAAAGTTAAGATGCTTCATATGAAAAATATATATTGCAGCACTTTTGTTGATCTTTAATCTCCTCCATGTGGATACTGCCTCCAGCAGTGCAGTACTCAACTCATTCGTGGCTTCTCATTCTGTGTGGCTCTGTCAACCCTCGGGTAATAGCACCTGGGACAGCACACACACACACACACACACACACACACACACACACACACACACACACATTTTTAAGTGGGATGTGCAGGAAACCTACCCCAAGATCAAGATATTCTATGGATCAGCATGTCTAAAAAAAAATCATAAATCATGAGCCCCCATTTATGAATTTCCACCTATTGCTAATACGATTACTTAAAATTAATGGCATTGAGTTAAACAACATAATATACAAAGTTAAAATAGAAAAATCTCTCTCCATAGACATGGGGCACATTTGCTCATGAATATATGTACTATCAGTGGCAAGAGTAAACATATACAGGGAACACATATGGGAGTACACATATTGGGAACATGTGTGAGCAGAGCAGATGTGGAAGAGACAGTTATAGCCCCAATACAATAGGGCCAACAATGTCTTTTGATAATGACTTAGTACAGGGGCAGCTAGGTGGCGCAGTAGATAAAGCATCAACCCCTGGAGTCAGGAGGACCTAAGTTCAAATCTGGCTTCAGACACTTGACACTTACTAGCTGTGTGACCTTGGGCAAGTCACTCAACCCCAATTGCCTCACCAAAAAACAAAAACAAACCAACAAAAAGATAATGACTTAGTACAATTCTAATTATCAGATAGATAGATAAATGAATAGATTGCTCAATAAATAAATGAATAAATAAATAGATGGACAGATAAATTAATGAATGAATAAGTGAATGATTTAATAAACAGTGAATAAGTGAATAAATCAATAAATGAGCAAATAAATAGATAGATAAACAAATGGATTAATGTTTTGCATGATTTCACATGTATAACTGATATCATGTTGATTGCCTTCTCAATGGATGGAGGAGGGAAGGAAGGGAGGGAGAGAATTTGGAACTCAACTTTTTTTTTTTTTAATGGATGTTTAAAATAAATAAATAAAAAGATAATGCCTTAGTACTGTCAACAATTGGGTGGCTTCCTAATAGGGGAGTCATTTCCTGTCTCTTTTTATTCCTCTACCCCACCCTATATGCTTGAGCTAGAGTTCTAAACTGAAATGCTACCTCTTCTACATAAAAGGAGGGATATACACTGCTAGCTCTCTTTCAGCTTAATGACCAGACTCCTCCAGCTCCTTATGACTTAATTGGTAGTCTCATAATCATCAGTGCTTTTAGAAAGGCAAGGCTTTCATACAGCCAATCACCAGAAGAGAAAAGAAAACCTTGGCTCCCTTCTTTCCATAAAGAGAGGGCTGTCCTTTCTGAATACAGCCATCTAGTTAATAAAGCCTATGAGCACATAGATTATCTTTGAACTCCTTCCTCTTACTAAGAGAATGATTGTTTCTATTCCAAGCCTACATCTAATTCATGATTATGGAAAGCAGGGGTTGACAGATACCCAGATCACTGAATATGGGCTCACTCATAAGAGGGGCTGTAGGAACCTAATTCTGGGAGGAAAAAAGATCTGATGCATGTAAGGTCACATGGCATTGGCCTACCATGTGGTGGAAAGCATCCTCTTTCCATCCATATGTAGCTGGAACCGTATGTCTTTAAATCTACTTAAGGACTGTAGTAGGGAAGGGTCTAAGGAGCAATTCCCTTCTCCCATGGGCCATTTGGCCCTAAGAAAGAGACTTGGGGTTTGTTTTTCTTTTTCTTTTTCTTTATCTTTTTCAGTTCTGGATACAGGCAGTGGAATACCAACCTAGGAGCTTGAGGCACAAGATCTTGAAGCCCAAGATTTCCCAGTTAGATGTTGCAGAAAGCACAGCAAGGAAGCTCTGAGAAACCAGGGTTCCTGGACACTGGGGTGGGAGTAAGGGGAGCCTTCGAATTTAAACTTGGTAGAATTAATGCCCCATAGGAACTGAGTTAAGCTGGGAGCCTAATCCCCCTCTCTTCTTCAAAGATTGAGGTGATATAAGGGGAATTATGTTCCCACAGTATTTGAAAGAAATGTCTAGATGATTGTACTTTTGTGGAAAAAACACCAGGCCTGGAGTCAAGAGAACGCCTCTTCTTGAGTTTAAATCTGGCCTCAGAGGCTTTCTAGTTGTGTGACTGAGTAAGTCACTTAGCCCATTTGCCTCAGTTCCCTCTCCTGTTAAGTAAGGTTAATAATAACACCTACCTTCCAGGGTTGTTGTGGGAATTAAAACTCTTAGCACAGTGCCTGGCACACAGCAGTGCTCTATCCATAGCACCACGGGGGGGTGGGGGGGGGATGGTACGCATGGTGGAGAAAGTGGTATTTGAAAAAAAAAGGAAGAACTTAGTGAAATTCTAAGCAGAATTTCTGAATGTCTTTCGACCAAGAAAATGCCTCAAATTTCAGTATTTTAAAGTTCAGTGTATTTATAGGGTGCCTCAGAGCCTGGGAGGCTTATTGTTGGGCACGGATACATAATCAAGGCAGGAGTATAGGCCAAGAAGAGGACAATGTCCTTGCCCTTTAGCTTATTTTTTGTGCTTGTTCATACTCATTTGCATGAGAGACTCAAAGGATTTTAGAGATCTGGAAAAACAAAAAAAACAACCAGAGTTTCTAGATCTAAACAACAATTTGTCATTTACTGGAAGGCATCCCTTTGGGGAAATTTTAGTGGGATGTAGGTGGGTGATTAGAAATGGATAAAAGTTAAAGGGCACTTTGTAACTATAGTCGAGATATGTTCTGGCTATCTTACTATCTGAGTCTACCAAGTCTGTTACATTTTAACCTTTGCCCAGAGTTCTCCAGGACCCTAATGAAGTTGTGTGTGTGTGTGTGTGTGTGTGTGTGTGTGTGTGTGTGTGTGTGTGTGTGTGTGTGAGAGAGAGAGAGAGAGAGAGAGAGAGAGAGAGAGAGAGAGAGAGACTCTTGGCTCTGCCATTGTCTAAAGTCTCCACTAATCGTGTTCCTTCAATTTGAGAGATCCAGTAGGTTAACATCCACAACTTTCCTCTCTCAGAACTAGATAAATCTTACCATAAAATGAACAAGAAAGAAGTTAAAGTGATGCATGGAATTTTAGAAAAGTTAGATATGATAGCCCTCTGGAGAAAACTGAATGGGAATAGAAAGAAATATACTTTTCTCAGCTAAACAGGGCATATTCACAAAAACTGACCATATATTAAGGCATAAAACCCTCACAATCAAATGCAAAAAAAAACAAATATTAAATGCATCCTTTTTAGACCATGATGCAATAAAAATTATATTGAATAAAGGGCCATGGAAACATAGATTATAAATTAATTAGAAACTAAATAATCTAATCCTAAAGAATGAATGGGTCAAAGAATAAATCACAGAAAAAGGAAATAATTTCATTGAAGAGAATGATAACAATAAGACATCATACCAAAATGTATGGAATGCAATCAAAGCAATACTTACAGAAAAATTCCTATTTCTACATGCTTAGATCAATAAAATAGAGAAAGAGTAGATCAATAAATTGGGCATGCAACTTTAAAAAGCTAGAAAAAGCGGTTTTTCCTCTTGGCTATGGTTTGGGGGGTGGGGGGGGCGGTGTTGAGATTCCAGTGTCCTCGGGAGGTCAAGATTCCTGTCAGACATGGCACATGGACATGAGCATGGACATGGACATGGTCATGGAAAAATTGAACTCCCTGATTACAGACAGTGGAAGATAGAAGGAACACCACTACAGCGAATCCAGGAGAGGTTGGCTAAGCAAGGTCTCAGGGATCCATGGGGCCGCAATGAAGCTTGGCGATACATGGGTCGTTATGGAAAACCTGCTACCTTGTGGGCTGCTTTGTCAAGAGGATTCAAATGGGGTTTTGGAGCATTTTTATTAGCTGTTGGAATGGAATATTTCCTAACTGCTCCAAAGAATGAAGAGGAACATGCTTCTAAACACTGAAGTTAAGACATAGAGGAATTATAGCTAATTATTTAGAGTGAATGTTAAAGATTAATATTAAAATTTTACTTGGTAAAAAAAAAAAAAGCTAGAAAAAACTCTATGCACTGCTTCCTGATGAGGTCAGAAGTCAAACTGTTAAGGAATGAATAAGAAAATAATTAGAGGCAATGTGCAATAATAGATTTTTTTTTTCTATTTGGTTGAGAAAGTAAGGAAAGCTATAGAACGAGAGTGGAGATTGGGGTGGAAGATTAGGTTTATGAGGCATAACAAAAAGGGAGATATAGAATGATCAAAGGTTATGACTACAAAGAGAAATATTAGAGTTTTTAATAATGCAAGTGGAAATCTTTTAAGTAGCAGCAAGATCTAGGGTATGACCTCCATTGTGTGTGACTGAGAAACAGTAAAGGAGTAAATTATGGTATTTGAGGATACTGAGGAATTGGGAAGTTAGGGTATTTGAAGAAGTTGAAGTCCCCTAGTAAAAGAGGTAGGGAGGAGAGGAAAACAGTAAAATAGGTGCAGAACCCCTTGAGAAAGGAGACAGCAACCATGATCTAGACTAAGTGATAAACTCTGATAGAGTAAATTTCAAAGGAGGGGAGCTTGGAGATTATTGGCAGCACAGGGAGAGTCTGGATGTGGCACTGAGGATCAATAAGGTAATGTGGTACAATGGAAAGGGCATAGAATTTAGCATCAGAGAACCTGGAAGAGCTAGAGGAACCCAAATCACTCAACAATCCAAGTAAAGCTCTAAAAATGCACCATACCTTAAAATGATAAGTAATATTTATCTAAACCATCAATCAGCATTATCTTTAATGGGGATATAAGCTAGAAGCCTTCTCAATACAATCAGGGGTGAAGCAAGGATGCCTATTACTACCTCTATTATTTAATATAGTCCTAGAAATGCTAGCTATAGCAATAACAGAAGAAAAAGAAATTAAAGGATTTAGAATAGGTAATGGGGAAACAGAACTATCACTCTTTGCTGATGATATGACGTTATACTTATAAAATCCTGGAGAATCACCTAAAAAAACTACTTGAAATTATTAACAACTTTAACAAAGTGACAGGATATGAAATAAATCCAAATAAATCATCAGCATTTCTATATATTACCAACAAAGTCTAGCAACAACAGATAAAAAGAGAAATTCCATTTAAAGTAACTGTAGACAATATAATACTTGGAAGTCTACTTGCAAGACAAACCCAGGAACTATATGACCAGAACTATAAAACAATTTTCACACAAATAGTCAGATCTAAATAATTGGAAAAATATTAATTGCTCATTGGTAGGCTGAACCAATATAATAAAAAATGACAATCCTACATAAGTTTATTTATTTAGTGCTATACCAATCAAACTATCAAAAAATATTTTATATAGCTAGAAAAAGTAATAACAAAATTTATCTGGAAAAACAAAAGCTCAAGGATATCAAGGGAATCCATGAAAAAATTCAAAAGAGGGTGGTCTAGCAGTACCAGATCTCAAACTGCATTATAAAGTGGTGAGTATCAAAACAATCTGGTACTAGCTAAGAAATAGAGAGGTGGGTGAGTGGAATAGAATAGGTACAAATTATACTACAGAAAATGACAATGGTAATCTAGTATATGATAAACTTAAAGATCTAAGCCTTTGGAACAAAAACTCATTATTTGACAAAATTTTCTGGGAAAACTGGAAAATAGGATGGCAGAAACTAGGAATAGACGAACATCTCACACCATATCTGAAAATAAGGTCAAAATGGGTACATGATTTACACATATAGGGTGATACCATAAGTAAATTTAAATACCATGGAATAGTTTATCTGTCAGATTTATTGGCAGGGGAAGAATTTAGGATCAAAGAAGATATAGAGAGCAATATAAAATGTAAAATAGATCATTTTGATTATACAAAATTAAAAAGCTTTTGCACAAACAAAACTAATGTAACCACAATTACAAGGGAAGGAGAAAACTGGGAAAGATGCATTTTGAAACAAGCATCTCTGATAAAGGCCTCATTTCTCAAATATATAGAGAACTAAGTCAAATTTATAAACAATACAAGTCATTCCCCAATTGATAAATGGTTAAAGGATATGAACAGGCAGTTTTCAGACAAATAAATCAAATCTCTCTATAGCCATATGAAAAAATGCTCTAGATCACTATTGATCAGAGAAATGCAAATTAGAACAACTCTGAGATATCACCTCACACCTATCAGTGGCAAATATAACAAAAATGGAAAATATTGATTGTTGGAGGGGATGTGGGAAAACTAGGACACTAATACACTGGTTGGAGTTGTGAACAGATCTAACCATTCTGGAGAGCAGTTTGGAACTTTGCCCAAAGAGCTATAAAACTATGCATACCCTTTGATCCAGCAATACCTCTGCTAAGCTTATTTCCCAAGACATCCCCCCAAAAGAGAAAAAGGCCTATTTGTACAAAAACATTTATACCACTCTTTTTGTGGTGGCTAAGAATTGAAAATCAAAGGAATGCCCATCAATTAGGGAATGGCTAAACAAGCTATGATGGAATACTATTGTGCTATAAGAAATGATAAGCAGGATGGTTTTAGAAAGGCCTGGAAAGTCCTGTATGAACTGATTTATAGTGAAATGAACAGAGCCAAAAGAACATCGTGTACAGAGACAGCAATATTATTTGATGAAGAACTGTGAATGACTTGACTATTCTCAGCGTTACAATGACTCAAGACAATCCCAAAGGACTAATAATGAAGATACTATTCACCTCCAAAGAAGTGATATTGATTGAACACAGAAGCAAGCTATTTTTCACTTTTTTCTTTTATTCATTATCTTATAAAAATGACTAATGTGGTAATGTTTTACATAATTGCACATGAACAACCTATATCTGATTGTTTACCACCTTTGAGATGGGGGTGGGGAGGGAAGGAGGTATAGAATTTGAAACTCAAAACTTTAAATTAAAATGTTTATTTTTTAAAATTTTTTAAACATTTTTTAAAAATTTAAAATTCAGGAAGGTGAGAAGAATTCACCACAAAGAAAACAAAAAATAATCAGATGTAAACTCTTCCATCTCATCTAGGGCTGTACAAAAAGACTACCAGAATCATAGAAATGTGGAGCTAAGACAAACTAGGGTATGAGGAAGGTGATGTATCAAACAGCCCAGCAGAAGAGAGGGCCAGAACATCTAACCCTGCTGACAACCCAAGGGTCTCATTCCCTTATGAGTGAGGGCCAAATTAGCACCGAGGACAGGGCAACCTAGAAGCCTAATACACAACAAGAGAGACCCAGCAGGCAGAACAAGACAACCCAGAGGCTTAATCTACCACAAGGTATAGGGTCAGGTCCACTGTGGGGTGACCCAGAGACACCCTTTGAGCCAGAGACTGAGCTAGACCAGCACCCAATCTGAGGTGACCCAGGAGCACCAACAAAGGTAAGATCCCAGGTCAGGCCTGCATCTTCCCCAGGATTCAGGCAGCCCATACCCAACCCTGTACCCAGGAAGCTCATATCTAACCCTGCATCCAGGCAGCCCATGCCCAACCTGCATCCAGGAACAATGAGCCCATGAGGTTTGAAAATTCCAGCTCTCCCTTAAGGACCAGTGTGTGTGAAAGTATTAAAGAGGAAAGCCAAGGATACACAAAGATCTTATAAATATGATCACAAAAGTATCACCAGTAATCTTTAGGCTATAATGGAGAACTGGAGAGTCTCCAAAAAAGTGAAAGCTTCCTTAAATTTCCCAAGTTTAAGAAAAAATGAAAAAGGTGAATTATAGAAACAACTGACTAGTCAGCCTAACATTAAGCCCAAGGTGAGAAAAATCTAGAATGGAATATTTTAAATATCATAGGAGAGTCCTTGCTTCTAAAGCAAAAATGTTCATTATTAGAAACTTGCATAACTTTACTAAGAATAAGTCGTGGCAAACCAACCCATTTGAATAGCACCCCTGAACTCAGATCAGGGAAATGCCACAAGCATAATATATCTGCATTGCAGCAAGACATTTGCCAAATTCTTAGCTGATATCTTCACCAAATATATATATATAAATGAGGGCTAGATGATAATTCATTTTGGCAGAGTCATATCTGGTTAAATAATTTACCCAAGGAGGGAGAAAGAGAGAGGAATATTTGTGGAGCTTTAGGTGATGTAAGAACAAAAGAAAAGCAATAAAATTTTATTCTTAACATAAGAATAATCTACTCAAATAGTATGGATTAATGGATAGATTTCAAATAGCTTCATTCTATAGGTCTTTCTCTGTACTTGATCTTGTGCTAGCCAAAATTTTCATCAGTCAGTTAGATGAGGTGAGGAAGCAATCAGATAATGCACTGGCCTAAGTGTCAGAAAGCTCTGGTTTCAAATCTCACCTCTAATGAATTCTGGTTGTGTGACCCTGGTCCCTCAGAGCTCCTAGGGTATTCTCTAAGGCTGCAAATTTCAGAGAAGGTACTGATCTACATTCATAGGAGAAATTCCTTATCACCAGGACTTCTCTACTTGAGTGCCAGCATACATCTGGAACAAGAAATAAAGTTAGAACATATGTGTTTTGTCTTGAGGCCTGAATTCAGTCTGGGTTGACAGGGTAGAGCTTAAACTAGACTAGGTATGGGCACCAACTGAATGCAAATGAAGGAATGGTCAAGCCGACCAGAGTCTTCCTAGGTCATCCATCCTGGGTCAGGACTTAGGCAATAGTTGATAAAGGCAAGAGGTCCTGGTAGAGATGAAGGCAAGTTTAGGAAGGCAGACAGGCTGAAATCAAATAAGCAAAACAGGAAAGCCCAGTTCAATTAGTGAACAAGCATGCAAGACCTGATTACTATACATCAGACACTGTGCCAAGCACTGGGGATTACAAAGAAAGACAAAAAATACAGTTAAGAGGTAAATGGCCATGATGCCCCCCAAAACAAGCTTAGAGTTTTGGTTTCTCTTCCTTTATCCTTTTCAATTCTAGGTGAAAAGCGTGGAATCGTTTACCTAAGAGACATGGGGAATCCAAGTGCGTTCTGGTGACAAACCAGCAAGGAAGCCTTGAGGAACAAGGGTCACAGGACACTAACCCAGTGGGGCTTTGGACTTGAACTTGGTGGGACTAATGCTATGTAGGAATTGAGTTAAACAGTGAGGTGGAAACAGAAGAACAAAGATAGGAAAATAAAAATAAATAATAGCAATAATGGTTGACATTTATTTCATGCTTTAATGTTTTACAAAGCAGTGCCTCAATTATATAAGAATCCAGACAGCTTCTTCAGATTTAAGATAGCTGTGCAATTTGGCAGATACTTATATTACTCAAAGGGTAAGGTGAGAAAATTGAATTCAATTAGAAAAAAAAAAAGAAAAACAGAGTCATTCAAACATTTTTGGTTTTGTTTTTGTTTGAGGTTTTGTTTTGTTTTTTTTTTTGCAGGGCAATAAGGGTCAAGTGACTTGCCCAGGGTCACAAAGCTAGTAAGTATCAAGTGTCTGAGGCCAGATTTGAACTCAGGTCCTCATCCTGAATCCAGGGCTGGTGCTCTATCCACTGCACCACCTAGCTGCCCCTCATTCAAAAAAATTTTAATGCCCATTTACCCACCTATACTATTGCTTGTAGATCACAAAAGAGATCAAAGAAAGAGTGAAAGGTCCTTCATATAGAAAAAAATATTTATAGTAGCTATTTTTTGGTGGCCAAAAAGACTGTAATCTAAGGAGATACCCATCAATTGAGTAAAGGATGAATAATTTCTGGTATATGAATGTGATGGATTATTACTGTGTTGAAAGAAATGAGGAAATAGATGATTTCAAATAAACAGGGAAAAACTTAAATGAACTGATGCAGAGTGAAAAGAATAGAACCTGAAGAACAATTTATACTCTAATATTATAAAAATTAACAGTTCCAGAGACTTTTATAAACTGATGAAGAATGAAAAAAGTAGAACCAGGAGAAAAATGTATATAATAATAATTTCACTTAAAAATAACTTCTCAAGCTGGAAGAATAATGATCAATTCAAAACCATTCATGATTCCAGAGGAATAATGACAAAACATGGCAGAGAGGTGATGGATTTAGTGTGCAGAATGAGACAGATGATATTTGTATATACAGATACTAAGGGAATTTGGTTTTGACAATGTGTATTTGTTACAAGGAATTTGTTTTTCTTCTCTTTTTTTCAGCTGGGTAGGAAGGGGAGAAGGGTAGGAATTTAATTTCTGTCTATTTTTAATAGAGTAGAGGTGATCCTACAGGTGTGGAACACTGCATGCACTTTCAGATAAAGTCATTGCATTAGTTTTACTTATTTGCTTTACTTTGCTACAAGAGACCTTTCAGGAAATGTAAGTAGTCTGTATATGCTTATAATATATAAAAAATAATTCAATAAAACTTTTTTAAATGCACAGAAAAAAATAGAAGAAGGTTCAGAAGGAAACGCAGACCTGTGCATGTCCTGTTTGTACAGGACAGCTTTGAAAGTAACATCTTGAATTTATTACATAGTTTTAAAAAAATAAAGTAAAATAAAATAAAAATAAAGTAAGCTGTACAAAATGGAGATTCATGATACAATCCTGTTTTCTCTTTTATACATTTTATTTTATGAAAATATTCCTTAAGTGTTCATTAAATTCAGAATATTTTTTATATTTAAAAAATGACTAAGATCCCCATTCTTTTTGACCCAGAGGTCTAGATGTTGAGCATATGCTCCATGGAGATGAAAGACAAAAGGAAAGAAAGACTCCATATATCTATCTATCTATCTATATCTATATCTATCTATCTATCTATCTATCTATCTATCTATCTATCTATCTATCTATCTATCTATCTATATATCTATATATATATATCTATATATCTATATATATATATATATATATCTTCATAGCAGCATGTTTGTGGTAGCAAAGAACTGGTAACAAAGTAAATGTCCATCTGTAGAAGCCAAATATATTGTGGTACATGAATGTGACAGAATATAAATATATTGTGAGAAATAGTATATAAAGAATTAAGAGAAGCATAATGGGAAGACATAGCAATTGTTGCAGAGTAAAATAAGCAGAACCAGGAAAACAGTAGACATGAATACAAAAATGTAAATGGAAGAAACAACAAAACAAAACAGTGAGTGCTTTGCATTTATAATGACCAAATTTTAAGGCAGATAAGAGTTAAGAAAATTCAGCTCCCTCCACCTTCACTACAGAGTTGAGAATTCTATGGGAATGGAATGTTGGACTTGACATCCAATGTAGTGTCAGTTCCTTCTTCTAAACTACTTTTTACCTCTTTCTTGTTTAATGATAGCTACAAGGAGATGGCTCATTGTGTAGGAATCAAAATGGGATATACTTACAAACAACAATTAGGAAAAAAAAAAGTAGGCTGGATTGAAGGAGAGAAATAAGTGGACTCAAGAATTGGATCTAAGACTTGTTAGTAAGCTGTGGATATGATCAGTCAAAATGGAATGAGATTCTGAACTAGACCAGTGACTATGGGGAGGGGTAAGATGACATAAGTATAAGCATTATTATAGGACTTGACAACTGAAATAATGTAGACTTTTCAGATAATCTCACTAGGTGTTGGTTGTTGTTGTTGTTTTGTTTGTTTCATTTTTTGTTTTCTTTTGTTTTTTTGAGGAGACAAAAGGTAGTAGAGACAGTTCTCGTAATTTTTGTTTATAGAAATTACCCCAATCTCAGAGGACACTGAAAGCAATTCTCTAACTGTCACAAGGAGCAGTAACTCCTTAGAAAAGGGGCAGATTCTGACTTGGTGTAATTTCTCATTTCACTGCTCTCAGTAGATGGAATCATTATTCCAAACTTCCCCTGGCGCCATCTGATTGACAACTGTTTCAGAAGGCCAAGTCTATTCTTAAGTCAGTCACAGGCATGTTGTCCAATAATCTTACATGATAATCAGCCTCCCTCCATTTGCACAGCTGTTTCTCCTTCAGCTCCAACTGTCTATGATTCTATGGCTCATCTTCAGCATTTATAATAGTTTGGAAATCTGAAACTATTCTGGATAGAATTAATCTCATGTGGCAATGGTCCAGTTATGTCACTCATTCATAAGATCATTGATTGCATCCCTCATTCACAATATACCCATTCTAGAACAAATCCACAGAATCAGAGCTGGGAAGAGTGGAATAATGAGATAAGTACATACACACACATACACACACATATATATATATGGATAAGATACTCACAACTCTGGGCAATTTCAATGCTGTCCCTCATAACTAGAATTCCTTCTCTTCTCACCTCTACTTCCTAGCTTTCTTGGCCTCCATCAAGTCTCAACTAAAATTCCATCTTCTATGGGAAGACTTTTCTGCTCCCCCTTAATGCTAGTGCTTTCCATTGATTACCTCCAGTTTATTCTGTATATAACTTGTTTGTACATAATACTTTGTATGTTATCTCCACCATCTTCCAATCCATGATCAATGAGTAAACAATTATTAAACATCTACTATATATCAGGCACTGTGCTAAGTATTGGGAATACAAAGAGTGGGCAAAAGACAATTTCTGGTCTAAACTAGCACGGATTATATTTTGCTTTTCTTTGTATCCCCAGTACTTAGCACAGTGCCGGATATATAGCAGATGCTTAATAAATGTTTATTGACTGATTGACTAGGACTGGTCTTGTGTTTTCATTGTTATAGAGAACTTCAGGGTAAGGAAATTCTTCTCTCTTGATGCAAATCAGCGCCTTCTCTGAAACTTACAGTCTGGAAGAGTGGCCTCGAGTATAGCAGGTCAAGTGACCCACCCTGGGGTCACAAAGCCAGTATTTGTCAGAGATGGAACATACACATGAGATGTATGAATAACATATTTTCACATAATATGTAATAATAGCTCAATCTCTTCAAATAAGCTGTCAATTTGTATTTATATAGTACTCTAATATTTACTAAACCTTTTACACAACAACCCCAAAAGACAAGTAGTACAAATAATGTTATCCTCATCTGTAAGAGGAAGAAACTGTGGCGTATAGTGACTGGCCCGTAGTTACATAACCAATAAGTGACTACATCTGTAGTGGAAACCATACCATCTGAAAATCTGTTGAAGGAACTGAGAATGCTTAGCTCAGAAAAGGAAAGACTGAGGAGGGATATAACTGCTGTCTTCAAGTATTTGTCAGGCTGTCACATGGAAGAGGGATTATATTTGCTTGGCTGTGGAGCTCAGAATTTGGAGCAAAGTGTAGATGTTACAAGAGAGGGAGATTTTGGCTGAATATAAGGAGCAGCTACATAATAAGTAAAACCCACAGAGAATCACAGAATTTCAGTGTTGGGATCTTAGAAGCTATCCATTCCAACCCATGTCTGAAGATGACATTCATTATCACATGCCTGACAAGTGGTCAGTTAGCCTTTTCTTGATGCTAAGGCATCACATTCCTTTTTGAGACAATGCTAATCATTAGGAAGTTTTTGTTTACATCAACCCTAAATTTGCCCCCTTTGTAATTTTTACCCATTGCTCCTTTTTCTGCCATGGAGATAAAGAGAAGGCTAATTAGTCTTCCAGGAAACAACCCTTCAAAAACTTGAAGGAAGCTATTGTATTGTGCCCTAAATTGTACCTTCTCCAGGCTAAAGTGGATAGCATTGCACCTTACCAAAGGTCTTCAAGCAGAAGAGATGCTCTATCTGCAGATTCTAGGCATTTTGACTGGCTGTCTTCCCTCATGCCTGGAATTCTCTTCTTCCTCATCTCTCTGGCTCTTGGCTTCCCTCGCTTCCTTCAAATCCTAGCTAAAATCTCACCTTCCGCAAGAAATCTCTCCCTTAATGCTAGTGCCTTCCCTCAGCTGATTAACCCAAATTTATCATATATTATACATATATATATACATATTTATATATGCACACATAAATATATAGATATATAGATGAATTTATTTTATTTGTTTTTATATATAAATGTATATTTTATATAGATGAGTGTACTTATATACAAATATGTTTATATACAGATACATATCTATATATAAACATATTTTTATAGAGAGAGGTATACATAAATTTATATATATATATATATATAATGTGTGTGTGTGTGTGTGTGTGTGTGTGTGTGTGTATAATATGTATATAGTTCTTTTCATGCTGTGTTCCCCCATTCGACTGTGAGCTCTTTTGGAGTAAGGATTGCCTCTAGCTTACTCTGTATTCCTAGTGTTTATTGACTGACCACCTGACTGACTCCTGTTCAGGTACAGGTCAGATTCATGGGCCTCTGAGACCCCTTAAAGTTTTAAAATTCTGTGATTCTTATTCCCAGTGTTCTTTCCCCTCCACCTCACTTTTGTTGTTTTTCAGTTGTGTCTGACTCTTCATAACCCCATTGGGGGTTTTCTTGGCAAAGATATTGGAGTAGTTTGCCATTTCCTTCTCTAGCTCAATTTACAAATGAGGAAACTTGTAAGTGACTTGCACAAGGTCACACAGCTATTAAACGTCTGAGACTGGATTTTAACTCACCAAGATAAGACTTCCTGGCATTCTATCCACTGCACCTCCACCTCATTAAAAGAGAATAGTTGGTCTAATTCCCCTACCTCGGATAGAAAGAAGCAAATGTTCCAAACAGATGGTGGCAACTATTTCTATTTTTTCAAGATCCTAGTCATTTTACCCCATCGTGTTAGAGTGAACAATCAGCCTTACTGCTAGTATTTCATCCATGAGCACAGATTTCTCCATGATTTTTGAAATTCCTGATAAAATAGATTCTTGCTGGGCCTCACCTCACCTCACTGAACTCCAGGGACCAGCACTGAACTGGACTTATGACCTCACCAGACAGGTTTGCTTATTTATTAGTGTCAGTATTTGCCTGGGCAGGGCAAGAACAAACAAAAGGAACTCCCATGCATAGAATTTCAATGAAGAGGCCGAGCCTCTGAGAAAAGGGTCCATTGTGAGGATGTGCAGGGGAGGGGATGAGTAGGCCTCTCATTCTGCTCTAACCTACCTCTGGCCTGAGCCTGCTTTTACTCACACAGCCTTTCAGCATTCATGCATGTGGGCCATCCTAGACTAAAGCCCACTGGTTTTTCCACTTGGTCTCTATCCTCAGCTTGTTTCCAGTGCCTGTTTTGACTTCTAAAATGGATTATATACTTTGTGAGAAGAGGGACGGCTACTTTGGTGCTTTCTAATAATGCCTAGATTAGATTTTTTGAAGAGAGTCATTCAAAACTATTGATTGATTACTTCAGGTTTCTGAAACTCCTAGGGCATAGTGGGACACAAGGCCCCAGATGAAAGCTCTTTCCCTTTGTCTCCAGAAGCCACTGTGAAATGAGAAACAAGACAATAGGAACATAGTTCCCCTTAAATTTTGAGCTCTTCAAGGGCAGGTACTATCTTTTGCCTTTGTACCCCTAGTGCATAGCATAGTAGCTGGCACACAGTCGGTGCTTTAAAAATGCTTCTTAACTAACTGAATGTAGATTTCAATCTGGAAGGGACTATAAAGGTCATCGAAACCAACCATCTCATTTTATAAATCAAGCCATCAATCAACAGGTATTTATTAAACTCCCTCTATGTGCCAGGCAGTAGGAATAGAAGTACAAGGAATGAAACAATCCCGCCTTGCAATGGGCTTACATTCTTTTTTTTTTTTTTGTGGGGCAATGGGGGTTAAGTGACTTGCCCAGGGTCACACAGCTAGTAAGTGTCAAGTGTCTGAGGCCGGATTTGAACTCAGGTCCTCCTGAATCCAGGGCCGGTGCTTTATCCACTGCGCCATCTAGCTGCCCCTTTGGGCTTACATTCTAATGTGGGAGACAAATGCATGTTAAAATATATACAGAATAAAATATTCAGTTGGGTACAACTCTTTATGACCCCATTGGAGGTTTTCTTAGCAAAGATACTAGAATTGTTTGCCATTTCCTTCTCCAGATCATTTTATAGTTGAGGAAACTGAAGCAAACAGAGTTAAGTGACTTGACCAGTTAGGAAGCATCTGAATCCAGATCTGAACATAGATCTTCTTGATTCCAAGCCTAGAGCAGCCACCTAGCTGCTCTGAATAACAATTAAATGTGTGTATATAGATATAGATATATATGTGTGTATATATATGTGTGTGTTTATGTATATATACATATATATATATATATACACATGCATACATAAACACACATATATATGCCTACACACATACATACATATATATGATGGTTTGGGAGGAGGGCACTAAGATTTTGGGCAGATCAAGAAAGGCTTCAGTGCTTGGGCAGCATCTTAAAAGAATGACTGGTGGGGCAGCTAGGTGGTGCAGTGGATAGAGCACTGGCCCTGGATTCAGGAGTACCTGAGTTCAAATCCAGCCTCAGACACTTAACACACATTTACTAACTGTGTGATCCTGGGCAAGTCACAACCCCAATTGCCTCACTAAAAAAAAATTTTTAAAAAGAATGATTGGGGGGGGGGGCAGCTAGATGGCACAGTGGATAAAACACTGGCCCTGGATTCCGGAGAACCTGAGTTCAAATATGGCCTCAGACACTTGACACTTACTAGCTGTGTGACTCTGGGCAAGTCACTTAATCCTCACTGCCCTGCAAAAAAAAAAAAAAAAAGTAAGGAAAGAGTTCCTACCCAGGAATTACAAATGGGAAGAACAGAGAAAAAGGACAATTTGTCTGGATTATCAAGAACAGGAAAGAAAATAGTGTCCAATGAGCCTGGAAAGAGAGGTTGTGTATAGGTTGTGAAAAGATGTAAAAGCTAATCAGAGGAGTTTGTATTTAATCATAGAGGAAACAGGAAATCACTGGAGTTGAAGGAACAGGGGAGTCTTGGGGCTGGATCTTTGCTTACAGAAAATAGCTTTGTCAGTTACGTGTATATAGAATGGATTGAAGGAGTTAGAGACCAGAGCTAGGGAGATCAATTAGAAGGCCATTGCAATAATTTAGTTGAGTGGCGATGAGGGTCTAAACTAAGGTCATAACTGGAGTGGAGAGAAGGGATCAGAAGCTAGAGTGAGGTGCTAAGGCCAAGAAAGGTAAAGTATGTAAAGTCCAAGCATGGGTAGCGTACATTAAAGATCCAGTATTTCTAAAAGAAAAAATTGTTTAACTTAAAAAAGCAGAAAATACTTTGCACCATCAGTTTGCCTAGACCCTCTCCTTGAGCTGAATTGGTGGAGTGAAGAATAGATCTCGCTATTGGTTGAGCTGCTCATCCTCAACAGGTCAGCTGGGGAGAGTATAGCAAACAAAACTTAATTGACTATCTGCCTAGCTGATAGCTTCGGAGAAAAGAAGGAGATGGGGCTCTCAGTATAAATCCCATTCCGTGTCCTCAAGGAACTCACAATATTGTTGAGAAAATAAAACTTGATCTGCTCAAAACAACCAGAAAAAAAACAATGCAAGGCAGTGTGCAATTAGCAGCCAATTACATAGCTAGATTGTACGGTTTCTGTAAGTGATGAGGAGCAGATTATAATTAGAATAGGATGTGAGATGAGAGTTGAGCTGGGCATTAAAAGCTAGAAAGGATTAGGATAACAGGAAGGGACTTGTGATGGCATTTTCAGCAAAGGGCATTTCTCTCTGTCCTGGAAGACTAGGATCAGAAATGACACAGAGAGGAATTAGAAGACAGTGAAGAAGAGTAACAGAATTAAGCAGAGAAAAAGCAAAATAAACTCAGAATCTGGTGCTTGAATTTTTGGAAAGTTAGGAAGAGGTCACAAAGGACTTTGTGTTTAGTTGTTAATTCAACAAATTTATCAAATGCCTTCTGTATGCATGGCAATCATACATCCTCCTATGTCAGAGCAACAACAGAAAAGCTAGTGGCTAATTGTGACTGGTTGACGGATCTCAGAGCTGGAATACACGTGCAGGCACACATGCATACTGCCTTTTGTTTACTTCCCAGGACACGCCAGATTGGTGATATAGCAATGGTGGTCAGCAGAAATTGGCAACTGGATCACAAAAAAAGCTCATTTACTCAGAAGGTGTTGTATTAAATTAAATAGCCGCCTCTATCAGGCAATTAATTCTTCAGTTTTCCCTAAATAGGCCCTAGAAACTCAAAGAAGCATGGGAGGCAGTATTGAGAGACAGTGAGCAGAGCATATATGTAGCCCTAGTAGACCCAAGTTCAAGGCCCACCTCAGATACTAGCTATATAGCCACAGGTGCGTTATTTAACTTCTCTGCATCTTAGTTTACTTCTCTGCAAAACAGGGATACTGTTGCTTACACTCCTACCCTCTAGGATTGCTGTGTGGAGAGCACTTGGTGAGACTTCAGAGTGATATATAATTGAGAAGGGAGGGAGCATAGCTATTTTAGCTACTAGTGGGAAACAGACTAACAGCACCAGCCCCACCAGCCCTGCAGACTCCTTAGTCATTCTCTCGCCCCACCCCCAGTCACTCCCCTGTCCAATCCATCTTTCTCCACACAACCGCTAAATTGATGTTCCTAAAACAAGTCACTCCCCTGTTGACAAAACTTCAATGGTTCCCTGTTGTCTTTAGGATAAAAGGCCAACTCCTCTGTTTAGCATTTAAAGCCCTTTACAACATGGCTCCAGACTATCTCAACTGATTTTACATTACTATCATGCAATCTGCATTCCAACCAAATATGCCTACTCCTATACAGAACTTCAGGTCTCACTTCCATGCCTTGGCATAGGCTGTCCCCAGTTTCTGGAACACTCTCCTTCACCTTTGCCTCTTGGAATAATAAAAAGTCACATTGCTACAATCTCACAGAGACAGCAGCTAAAAGAGAATAACCCAAACCCCCAGCTTGGTAAGAAAAGCAACCCATCCAGATTCAAGATAATGGCAACTTCAGAAGTGTCAGTTACCCTAGCCCCACGTGAACACCTTCACATGTGTGCCCTATATCTGTTCCCCTCCGTGTGTGTGCATTATCTACATCCCTTGCATAGGGAATGGGTATGTCCCACCACTGAAGGTATAGTAACCTACAAGAGAATACACTTCTGTGTAGGTGGAGGTGAGTTTAGTGGAGTGCAGTGAAGGGTAGGGGAGGAAGGGAATCTTTCTTCTCACTTATTTTTCTATGTCATTTGATTAAACGTCTTTTGTTTTGAACGAATTTGTCCTCTTAATTTCTAAAACTAGGACTCATAAAAGTGAATGCATAAGTAGGGGCTTGCAAGTATGGAATTTTTTTTAAGAGGATACTAACTCACCAAATGTCTCAGAAATGAGACAGCTTTCTGGGGGTCTGATATGTTGAATGGGTGAATCTCACAATTAAGATGACATCTTGTAGTAGAAGTCCAATCAAATGCCAGACTCAGAAAATTATTGCTCTACCTAGAAGTAAGTCTACTGATGTTTGTTTTATCTTAAGAAGAAATGAAACGTCAAATTCTGATTGATATCAAGGGGAAAGTTGGGTTGGTTTTGGGGGGATTTTAAGCCTCTATTTTACTTCTGCAATGAGAAAAGAGATGCCTCTTTAAAATTCCAACATTTTAGCATTCCTGAAAACTAACAATTTATTTAAAAGAGAAACACAGTTTTTAAAAGGCATGTATATGTATGTATAATATACATGTATATATAACACATGTGTTTGTATATATCCACATGTTTATATGTGTGTATACATACATATATTTCATATATGTGTCTATTTATAAATATATGTATTCCTGTGCTTAGAGCTAATAAGGGTATGTTCCAATAGAAAGTGCACTGGTCTTCAACCAGAAGATCTGAGTTCTAACCTCAGCTCTTCCTCTAACTTGCTGTGTAACCTCAGGAAAGTCATTCAGCTTTTCTGGACCTTAGTTCCCTATTGGTAATATTGAAGTTCCCTTCCAGCTCTAGAGTTCCATGATAATAATAATAATGACTAGTAATTATATGGTACTTTAAGGTTTGCAAAGTACTTTACAAATATTATCTCTTTTTTATCCTTAAAAGAACCCTGGAAGGTAAGTACTCATATTATCCCCACTTTACGAAGGAATAAACTGAAGTAGACAAAGGCCATGTGACTTTCCTAGTGTCATATAGCTAGTAAATCTCTGAGGCCAGATTTGAAGTCAGATATTCTGTACTCCATGTCCAGTACTCTATCCAATGTGCTGCCTACCTAGCTGCCTCTATCAGACCAATTAACTTAGTAATATATACACTCAGGTGTGCCTAAGGCATCTAGGTGGCTCACAGTGGATAAGGTACTGAGCCTGGAGTCAGGAAGACATCTTCCTGATTTGAAATATGGCTTATGTACTCACTAGCTGTGTAGCCCTGGAGAAGTCACTTAACCCTGTTTGCCTCAGTTTCCTCATCTGTAAAATGAGCTGGAGAGGGAAATGACAAGCCATTCCAGTATCTTTGCCAAGAAAACCCCAAATGGGGTCAGGAAGAGTTGGACACAGAACAATAACAACTCTCAGGTTACTGTCATAGATGTAGAGTTAGAAGGATTCTCAGAGACCATTTAACCCACCCCCTTTATTTTACAGACAGTGAAACTGAGACCTAAGGTGGTGAAGTGACTTACTCAAAGTCATACAGGCAATAAGCATCAGAGACAGAATTTGAACACAGGTCCTCTGACTCCACAGCCAGTGATTGCTCTTTCCACAGCATCTTTTCCTTGGTTTCAGTGTTTAGGCTGCCTGAAGTAGTAAGCTTCTAATTCTCTCTAAAATAAAGGTTCTTAACCTGAGTTCTTCGAATTTGATGGGTTTTTAAAAAAAATAAATAGTTTGATAATTGTATTTCAATATAATTGATTTCCTTTGTATTTTGTGCATTTAACAATATTATTCTGAATAGGGGCCATAGGCTTCACCAGCCTTGAAAAGGGGAGGGGGCACAAAACAAAAAGAGGTAAAATGGGGTTCCAAGACCAGTAATTAATTCACTTTTGTTCCTCTCCCCAGACTTCTTTTTGAAAGAATAGCCTTCAATCGATGACACGTAGTCCATGCCTTTACTTTGCACATTGTCAGTGCCCCTCAAGCTGTGCTATTTGAGCAAAGACTCACCTCCTCTTCACTGAAACTAAAAAAGATTATGGGGCAGCTAGGTGGCACAGTGGATAAAGCACCAACCCTGGATTCAGGAGCACCTGAGTTCAAATCTGGCCTCAGGCACTTGACACTTACTAGCTCTGTGACCTTGGGCAAGTCACTTAACCCTCATTGCCCTGCCAAAAAAAAAAGAGAGAAAGAGAGAGAGAGATTATCTGATTATCTCTTCAGCTCCTTGTCCAAAATAATTATTTGCCAATTGCCAATCCCAACATTTATCACCTTTGTGACCTTGGGTAAATTCCTTTAATCCTCTACCTCTGTAAAATGAAGAAGCTTGACTGGACTGGATGGTCCCTGAGGTTTTATCCCTTACCTCACTTTAATGAACAACGGACTGCTAAGTAGTAAATCATCATGCATCTTCTACCTCACAGTCTTGAAAAGACAGGAATCCAAGCACAGCAGAACTTCCTTAGGCCATTTGTTATTTCTCCTGCCTCCCTTGAAACTTATTTGTGGGAGCACTTAGAGGAAGTGGCCCTCCGGAAAATATCTGGTACATGAAAACAACTACTCCAGCCGTATCACTAGCAAATGTTTATAGAGAACCCTTGATCTAGGCCTCTATGTTTATAAACGCAGACTATTTTCTCTACTGAAAGGCTTTGTTTACTGACCAAATGGGCTTTCTCAATACACAATCTGCTTGTTGACAAATCCAGCTACAAAACTTTGGCTGCATTGGACACAATTGAGTTTTTCCATCATTAATACTTCCCAGACATTAATGCATCATAGCTACATGGAGGGTTGGAGCTGGGGAGGGGGGTGCTAACCCTTTTTCCATACTGCTAGCTCGAATTAACCAAAGAGAACAAATACAAGATTATTCCACATTTGCCCCCTCCGTGGGTGACCTAAGCTTGTTTTTTTGGCACCTACCGTATGCAGTAGCTCTGGCACTTCTCACAGTGTCATGAGACCTTTCACCCAGGGGAATTATTAGTTTTGAATCCAGGGGGTAATTCCATAAGAATGCCTGTTTTCCTTCAAAGGACAAAATGTTGTTTGTGTGGTGTTAAGCTCAGTATTAAGCATTCCCTAAACCATCAGACATAAGAGAGGCTGTAACACCGTGCTAATCAGAGGGCAGAAAAGCCTGGCAGAATCAGACAGCAGGGTGTCAGATCAAATAACAGGAGAATGTTAGACCTTCTGAGACCTTAAAGATGATCTGACCCACCTCCCCCACTTACCAGATGAGGAAACTGAGTCCCACTGCATCACAGAATTTGAGAGTTAGAAGGTAATTTAGCAGTCACCTAGTCCAAGCCACATGTGAACAGAATCCCCACTCTAAGATACCCAACGCGTGGTCACCTAGTCTCTCCTTAAAGACCTCCAAGCAAAAGCCCTTCTGAATGGCTCTCAGGAAGTTTTTCCTGACATTCAGCATAAATTTGTCTCTTCCAGCTTCTACTTATTGCTTGTGATACTGCCTTCTCAAGCCAAACCTAACAAGGCAGATCTCATCCCCACATGCCACCTCTTCAGTGCTCTTCTCTAAGCTAAGTATTCCTAGCTCCTTCAACCAATACTTGGATGCCTTGTACTCAAGGTCCTTTACCATTTGGCCTACTTACCTCTAGACACTCTCCAGCTTATCAGTGCTTTTTCTTAAACATGGCACCCAGAATCGAAAAAAAAATACTACAGATGAGGTGTGATTAGGAGAGTACGGGATGGCTATCACCCTCTCCCCCTATTCCTGGAAGCTATGCCCCTCAAAAAAGCCCTTGACTTTCGTAGCACTTTAAAAGTTTGCAAAGAGATTTTCAAAAATCATCCCATTTTATTCTTATGACAAGCCTGGTATCCCTGTTTTACAGATGAGAAAACTGAGGTAAACAGCAGTTAAGTGACTTCCCCAGGGTCACAAAACTAGTAAATGTTTAAGGCTGGATGTGAACTCAGGTCTTCCTGACTCCAGGTCTAGCACTCCATCTGCAGCACCACCACCTAGCTGTTCCTAATAATAGCATTTATATAGCACTTTAAGGGTTGCAAACACTTCACAAATATATGTCATCTGGTCTTCCCAAAAACTTTGGGAGGTAGGTGTTTTTATTATCCCCATTTTATAAATAAGGAAACTGAGGCAAACAACAGTGGCTTCCCCAGGGTAACACTGCTAATAAGTGTCTGAAGCTTGATTTGGACTCAGTTCTTCCTGACTCCAAGTCCAGAATTCTATTCACTGTTCCACCCAAATGTCTTGACATCATACTGTTGATTCATATTCCTCTTTCAATCCATCAAAAATAAAACAAATCAATGGAGATTTTTTTTCAAAAACTTTGCCTGTCCTATCTTATTATGCTTATGAAGTTGATTATTTTTGTACCTCAGCAAAATTTTATATTTATCTTTACTGAATTTCATCTTACTTGATTTAGCCCAATGCTCAAGTCTGTCAAGATCCCAATTCTGTCACCCAATCAATCAACAAACATTTATTAAGCACTAACATACCCAGCACTGTGCTAGATGCCAAGGATACAAATATAATTAACATAATTTTATTCTAAGAGCATACATGTGTATATACATGTATGTGCACATATATGTGTGCATATGCATATGTTTATATTATGTACATACAGAATCAATATAAGGAGAATAAATACAAAGCAAGTAAACATAGGGTGCTTTGAGAGAGAGAGAATTCCCATTTGGGGGAGAATCAGGAACGGTTTCATGTAGAAAATGGTGTTTAATGTCCATCTGAACCAAGAGAAGGATTCTGTTAGGTAGAAATGAGTGAGTGTGTTCCAGGCATATGGGGTATGGAAATGAGAGATAGATTGTCCTTGTATGAGAAACAGAAATAAGACCAAATTGGCTGGACACTTCAGAGTACAAAAAGCTAGAGAGATAGGTTGGGCCCAGGTTGTGAAGAGCTTTAAATTTTAAACAGAGTACTTCATGGTTGATTCTAAAGGAAATCAAAAGCCAATGGAGTTTATTGACCAGATCCACCAGATGTGTATATAGATGCTTATGCATTATATACATATATATACATGTGTATATGCATTGTATTTGAAAAAGTGGGGAGAGATTTTAGCTAATATAAAGACTGTTCCATCATGGTTCTATCTGCAAAAGTGATAAGCATACCATCTATGGCCTTCTGTCCCAGTTAGTATTGTCTACAAATTTGAAGCATACCATCTACGGCCTTCCGTTCTGTCTTGGTATTGTTCACATATTTGATAAGCAAACCACCTATGGTTTTATCCAGGTCATTGATAAAAATGTTAAATAGTGAAGGACCAAACAGATTCCCTGGAGTATTCCATGGGAGATCTCCTGCCATGTTGACACAGAACTATTAACAATTACTCTTTGAGGTCAACCATTTAGCCAACCCTGAATTGGTCTGATAGCACTATCATCTAATGCACATCCCTCCATATTCCCAACAACAACAAAAAATATTTTGAGATACTTTATCAAAAGCTCATCTAAAGTCTAACTAAACTAAATCCACAGCATTTCAAGATCTGGGGACCTGCCTATGGCTGCACATGTATTTCCTGCCTCTTTAGAAGAGTTGTCAATTCAAAATAGTTAAAATTTTGTTTTTATATATATTTTGGAAAATAAAATTCTATTCAGATTTAATAAATAAATAAGTAAATAAGTAAATAGATAGATAGATAGATAGATAGATAGATAGATAGATAGATAGATAGATAGATAGATAGATAGAAGAGTTGTCTTTTGTTTGCCCACATGCCTCTTAGTCTTGTTGGCAAGTCTTGGTTAATGTTCACGATGACTCATTATGAAATAGTAAAATCTTTCACCCAGTGCTTCTCAACAGCACACTGGCAATGCTCATTGGACCAAACAACCTTTATTACCATTATTCCTGATAATTATAATTCCCAGTGTCTACATTCCATGGCTCAAAAATTGCTCTTAAAAAAAAGTTTGAAGTACAATTTCCCAAATAATGTTTTGAAACATTTTTTTAAAAAAACAGAAATATAGTGCTTTAAGATTTGAAAAGTGTCTTACAAACATTGTCTTTTGCCTCAATCTATTGTTTCAGCTCAAAGCAGATAAATAGAGTCATTTGAAAGGCAATCTGGTGTAGTGGATTGAGTTTATTGTTGTTGCTCAGTTGTTCAGTTACGCCCAACTCTGCTCTCAAAACTCAGGAAGACCTAGGTTTAAGTCCTATCTCTCTCTGATCCATGCTGGAAGTGTGACTCTGGGCAAGTCACTTAACCTTCATAGTGCTCTAGGTCAGGGCTTCTTAAACTTTTTCCCATTCACAACCCCTTTTCACTCAAGAATTGTTTACTTGACTCACAGCACATAGGTACATAAAACAGGTATACATAACCTTTTACGTTGCCAAATTTTTCAGGACCCCCACATTCAGTTACATGACCCATATGGGGGTTTCGACCCACAGTATAAGAAGCTTTGCTCTAGGTAGTTCCCTAACACTATAAATTGCAGACAGTGCCAATCTGCCATAGAGAAATTTCTATATCTGAGTTCACCAAAGCAATCAAGGATCTAGTCCCTATCACCTATTCTGTGTAATCCCAGTACCTTGTACGTAATATACATTCAATAAATGTTTGTTGACTTGAATTGAACCAGTCCTAAATATTTCATAAAAACATAAAGTTGAAAAAAAAAACTTCTTGGAGTTTGAGTATAAAAATGGGAAGACCAAAAGTAATGATAAGTAACAAAAAGAAAGATTGTCATTGTTCCCTCTGCTACATACATGTGCTATCATCCACCTTTTTTTCCTATCATTTCTGAATCTAAAGCCTTTACTTTATAAGAATGGAAGATAGCCAATAGCATCTGGATTCTCTCATCCCTTACATTTGCTGCTATACACCACAGCATTAAATCATATACATACGAAATGTGTACTCTTCTCCAAAATGTTAGCCATAGGTTCCCCCAAACAGGAATACTGAACAACTGTTCTGTGGAACAATAAGGTAACCATAACAAGGGTACCAGCCTTTCTTCCCCTCTCAGGCTTTCAAAAGCAAGGAGCCCATAAAAGCTGAATTCGTACAGGTCTTTGGGTCAGCATCTCTAAATTAGCTCTCCCTCATACTGCAGGGCTCCTGGATATCCTTTCAGCAGGGAACATATGAGAGATGGCAGCAGAATACAGTAGCTGTGTAGGAAGCTGGTGACTTCATTCAATTAACAAGCATTGATTGATCCCTGACTATGTGCCAGACAGAGCGCTCAACACTGTGGATACAAAGAGAGTTATAAATACAGGCCCTGCCCTTAAGAGGCTCACATTCTAATGGGGAAGACAACACACAAACAACTACTTACATCCAAGAGATATGCAGGGAAAATAGAAGGTAATCTCAGAGGGAAGGCACTAGGATTGGTGTGGGAAGAAGTTGGATGGGGGATGGGAAAGGCCCCCTGCAGAGATGGGGTTTGCGCTGGGTCTGGAAGAATGCCAGTAGAGGTGAAGAAAGAGCATTCCCAAGCCTGGGGGATAACCAGTGAAAAGGGAGAGAGACAGAATGTCATGTGCCCAGAATAGCAAGAATGCTGGTGTTGCTGAATCATAGAGTATGTGGGGGAGTAAGCTAGATTTCCCAGTGTGTTTGTGTTACCCAGTGTTCTGTATGTCCCTGGAGAGAATCTTTCACAGAGTATTATAATTCATGCTGATGGAATTCTTAAAGCATAGCAAATACCCATGGCTGAGCAGTGGTAAGCTTTTCACAAGGTCAGCAATGGGCTGTGTCCTTGAGAACACCTTGAAGCCCTTCCTTATTCTCAAAGATGTATGGAGGCAGAGGTCAACAGACCCAGAGACCACAAGCATTTAGTAGAGTTAAATATGCTAGTCTTAAATTAAATCAATTTCAGAAAAAGTCAATCATTTTTCTACAGCTAGCTCTCTACCTTTCCCTTCACATGTGATGTTCATCTCCAGAAGACTGGCCACTGGGCACTGAATTTTTCTGGCCATGGTAACTCATCAAAGAGCCAACCTTAGAGGTGAAGAGGTAGAAACCTTCATTGCTCCCCCCCAAAAAAAAGGGGAAACACACTCTGTGACTGAACTGTCTTGACTAGTGACTAACCCAGCCCACTATATCTTTCCAGACCCAGATAAAACCATATTTCATATCCCATCTAGCCATCCTCTTCAGGGCTATCTTGTCATCCACCCCACCACTGCTTGTTCTTTTTCTTTTTCTTTTTTTTTTTTTTTTGCAGGGCAATGGGGTTTAAGTGACTTGCCCAGGGTCACACAGCTAGTAAGTGTCTGAGGCTGGGTTTGAACACAGGTACTCCTGAATCCAAGGCTAGTGCCTTATCTATTGCGCCACCTAGCTGCCCCCCACCACTGCTTGTTAAACCCCTATGCCTCTGACTTCCAAGACCAAAACTCTTTATCCTTTTCCAGTCCACCCACCACTCATTCCCCTAGATGTGTTGTCCCTCCCTCTTAGCATGTATGCGATTGAAAGTAGAGACTATCTCACTGTCATATTTATATTCCCAGTGATTAAAGGCACATACACAAAGAGAAGTTGTATGGTGGAGCCTTAGATTCTTGGACCAGAGTTCTAGTCCTGATTTGGCTACCTGCTAATTATATACATCTTTGAGCAAGTTAGCTAAGGTCCCTGAGCCTCAGTCTATTCTTTTGTCCATAAAATAAAGGGGCTCACGTGATTTCAAAGCTAGTAGGGTCCTGAGAGGTCATTTATCCAACTCTTCCACAATGTCCTTGATAAATGGTTATCTAGCTTCTGTTCAAAGACCTCTGATGCAAGATAAACCTGGAACTCCAAAGGCTGATTCTTTTATTCTCAGACAAGCCTAATTACAGTAGACAGAGAGGTGGCTTAGGAAGATTAGGGTACAAATCCCATAGCCTGCCCCATATTGACTCTATGACCTTGAGCAAGTCACAGAACTACTAGATGCCCTTGACAACTTTCTAAGACCCTAAATTGCAGAGAAGGTGCCTATTCACATTTATAGAGGAATTCTCTCATCAGTAGTTTCTCAATTTGATAAAATCGTATGTCCAACAAAAACAACAAAAAAGCAGTTTTTCCTTACATCAAACCTAACTTTGCTTCTGGGCAACGATTGCTCCTAATCCTGCCCTCTGGAGCTAAGAAAAACTAGATTGGACTAGACAATGTCTAAGTTTCCTTCTGGTTCAAACATTCTATATTTCTATGCATTTATCTTTTCAGACACACCTTCACTCACTTATAGTCACCTTCTAAATATGAACAACAACAATAACAAAATCCTATCCACAACCATTATAAAAGAACTGGATGGTCATTCTCTTTTAAAACATTGGACACCCACCAACTTTTTAGAAAGAAAATGAATACAATATGTTGACTCACCACAACTCCCCAAAGACAGAGCAAAGGGGACTAAAATAAACTTTTAAAATCCCTTGATTCCATTGTTTTCTATTTATCTTCCCCAATTGACTGACTCATTTATGCATGGCAAACTGCCTAACACTCTACCTCTTCCTATTTGTCTTCATCCTTCATCCTTCCTCTCTGAGTAGACGAGAGGAATACCTTTTCCCTCTATACTCACGCCATTGAAGATCAAGGATTTCAAGGAAGCATCTTGGGTAGCAAGAGGGAGCTAGAGAGTATGTGCAAAGTCTGAAGGGCAAAGGAATTCACAACCTCTCCTCATTCCCAAAGACTACATACAAGGAAATGCCACAACTTACAGAAGCCCAGAACAGAAATAATCGAAAAATTTTGGAGAGTCAAAGTCTGTGCATGGGCTGAGAAGGAAACCTATAGGCTTGAAAAAGTTCTTTTTCTAATCATCTCAAATTCCCCAAAATGCTGAACCATAGGTGCAGACTGTTTTCTGGTAGTTCTACTTCCTTTTTTTAATGCAAATCTTTTGCTTTATCATACAAAAAAACCGTCATGTTGAACATGAGTAGATTAGCCCTGCCAATCAATAAATAAGTAGGCTTTCATTTTACCCTCCTCTCCATGTCTAGTTAAACTAACTAGAAGCTATTCTATTTCCTGCTTAAAAGGTATACCATTTCCAAGCAAGGTAGTTAAGGGAAACAGCGAGCCTCCTCACCCCTCCAGGAGGCTTCCAAACCAAAGGCTGTGCCTATCTTTCCTAGCAGTATGTAGTAATAATGAGCAATTAAAGATCAAAAGGACAGATAATCTGTTTAGAGACCAAGAGAGGCAACCAAGTTTCTTTCTAGAGCTATTGGGCACATCAATTCAAAAACATAAGTCAAGGGGGTAGGGTTGCAGAGACTGGAACACAACAAAAAAAGTATAAAAGAATTAGAATTTTGTTCCTCTTTATCTACTGCTCAGGTGTTCTTAACCTAGGACCCCTACCCATAGATAGATTTCAGGAGATCCATGAACTTGGATGAGAAAAAATACATGCAACTTTATTTCCATTGAAGTGGTTTCCTTTGTAAACCTATGCATTTTATGTATTGTGAAAAAAGGGATTCTATACTAAAGGGATCCATGTCTCAAAAAAGGTTAAGAACCCCTCCTATAAAAGATAACAACCACCTCTCTGCTCTCACTCAGAAGCAAGGAAGGGGAGAAGAATGGTCTGAAATGCACAGGAAATTAACAGGCTTGTGTTCCAAGAACTCATCCCTGAAATAGATTGCTCCAAGACTGCCCACCATCTGCACAAAATGATAGATTCAACAGTTAATAAATGTAAAGTAAAGCCTATCCCTTGAATGACACAAAGAATAACAAAATTCAGGATGTGAATGCCTAGAAACCAGCTTGCTCTCCCTTTTCCTACTAACTCAAAAGGCAAACAGCCTTCCAAAGAAGAGCACGGCACTCAGCTGCACATTACACAATCGCTGGATAGATTATCTTCTCCTTTTGAAGAAATGAAACACTCAATTTCCAAACGAAAACGCTGTTTGGCAAACACAACTTGCAAAGAGCTGGGTTCTGCTTCTGGGGCTACTCGGTGCTTCCCAGATTACTGTCCTCAGAGCCGCTTCATCTTAATAGGGAGGGGTACTGGGGGAAATTGTTACTTAGCTTCCCCTCCAACTTTCCTTCCTGACCTAAGGGCAGATGCTGCTTTGCACAGCAGAAGGAGGGGAGGGAGAGGCAGTCTCCTACCGTACCGGTTGGTGTTTGGCGCTCATGTTGCCATCGATGCTTTCTGCTTTTTTCCCGGAGAGTTTGGGAGGGTCAGTGGAGGCAGCTGGGAGAGATCTTGTCCCTGTGGGTCCAGGACCGCTGATGAAGTTGTGCCCCAAGTGCGAAGAGCCGGCTGGTCTTGTTTGCACTATGTCGTTTGCTTTTGAGATTTCTCCAATGCAGATGAAGTCAGGGGGCAGCTGTCCTTGGGGACAATGATTCAATTGGAAGATGGCCTTTGAACAAAGGAGCTGCTTTTACCAGATAGTGTTTTACAGGCATACACATGACCTTTGACTACGAGGGCTGGATGGAAGGAAAGTGTCAGATCACCGAAGACGGGCCTGTCGTCTAAATCATCTGCGCACCCCCCCCCACCTCCCACAGGGTCAAGTTAATTTTTCACCACATAATCTCTTAAAGAAGATCTCTGTGATCTCCGCCATTTCCCCTATCCCCCCTCCCAAATTTCAGATCATTTTCTCTTGTATCTAAAAGGATTTTTGTAGGATAGACCTGGTATGTTGTTAATATAGTCCTTCCACCAGCTCATATTCATGCTAACCACAGGTTCACTAAAGATTTTTACTTTGTATATATTTTGCATTTGCTAATCTCTGTACATGTTGTTTCCCCTGTGGAATGTAAACTCCTTAAAGGCGTGGGTAGTTTTCATGTTTGTCTTCCTATTCCAAGCCCTTAGCTCAGTGCCGGGCATAAAATAGGTGCCTAATAAGTGTCTGGGGTGGTTAGGTAGTGCAATGGATAGAGCCCTGGGCTTGGAACCAGACTCATTTTTCTGACTTCAAATGTGGCCACGGACACTTACTAGCTATCTGTGTGACCTTCGGCAAGTCACTTAACCCAGTTTACCTCAGTTTCCTCATCTGTAAAATGATCTGGAGAAGGCAATAGCAAACCACTTTATTATCTTTGACAGAGAGTCAGACATGACTGAAAAACAGCAACAATAAATGCTTATTGAGCTGAGCCCAAAGACACCTTATGAAATGGAATACTAAAAAATACAACGTACAAATACACTGTAAAAATGCCCTAATACAAAAAATAGCAGCTAAAGACAACTCAAGTATACACTAAATGAGCATGGGAAGAAATCATATTTAAATTCAGCCATTACCTACTTGCCTTTTTGCTGGTATTGAAATGAAAACAAATTATTTTGAAAGAGCTTTAGTGGATAGATAGAATTAGCATTTATATAGCACCTACTATACACCAGGCACTGTGATTAGCATTTTTCACAAATATCTCATTGGATCCTCATAACAACCCTGGAAGGTGGGTGCTATTATTATTGTCATTTTACAATTGAGGAAACTGAGGCAAATAGAGGTTAAGGGACTTGCCCAGGGTCACACATCTAATAAGTGCCTGAGACTAGATCTGAATTCAGGTTTCCCTGACTCCAGGTCCAGAGTTCCATCTACTGCCTCTCCAACTGCCTTAGGAAATCATTCAATGCAGAGATCCTTAACCTTTTTAAAAAACATATTTATTTGTTTGTTTGTTTATCTATCTATCTGTTTATGTATTCATTCATTCATTTACTTGTTTGTTTGTTTTGCCTTGTGTACCACTTTGGCAGTCTGATGAAATCTGTAGACCCCTTCTCAGAATAATGTGCTTAAATGCATAAAATAAAATACATAGAACGTCAAAGGAAACTAGTTGCATTGTGATACTGTTATGAAGGTATTTTTAAAACAAGTTTAGGGGCAGCTAGGTGGCACAATAGATGAATCCCAGCCCTGGTGTCAGAAGGACTTGAGTTCAAATATTACTTCAGAGATTTACTAGCTGTGTGACCCTGGGCAAATTCCTTAACCCCATTTGCCTTCATTTCCTCATCTATAAAATGAACTGGAGAAGGAAATGGCAAACTACTTCAAGATCTTTGCCAAGAAAAGCCCAAATGGGATCCCAGAGAGTCAGATACAATTGAAACAACTCAACAATAACAAAATGTTTATGGATCCCATGTTAAAAACCTCTGATGTAGGGTAGGAAAGTGATATCAAATGACTTTGCCAAGGAATTTCATACAATATTATGGGACTGAACTGAGATTTAAACTCGGGTTCTCTGACTCCAAACCAGCATTCTTTCAAATGCCTCATACCTTTCCTTCTATTGGTAAGTTCCTGCTAACAAAGGACTGAGTTAGAAAGGTGGGGAAACTGAGGCCATTTCTCTAATCGATACTGATTTAGATCATTTTTTCATATGGCAATAGATAGCTTTGATTTCTTCATCTGAAAATTGCCTGTGCATATACTTTGACCATTTCTCAATTGGGGAATGAAGAAAAGAATTTTTAAAAGACAAAATTAACTTAATCTTGGGCAAATACAATGGAGAGGAATACTCATATTTATACAAGAGGATCTTGATTATTAATTAGAATCATATACAGAATTTAGTAGTCGCTATACAATCGTCAGTAATTTAATGTGCTGCTACATCCCTCACACCTATGAGATGTTGAACATAATCAGGAACCGAATTAGAAGCCACAGGGAAATAGTATCTTCCCCTCTCTGAAGCCATTCTGCATTTGAGCCTGACTTTGTGATTTTAGTGATTTTTACCATGCAGAGCAGTCATGGGGAGGGGGGGGGCAGGGGATGAGGGAGGAAGGAGAATCCTAGGATTAGAGCTCCAGAGCAGGAAGGGTTTTAGCAGTTATCTAGTCCAGCTATCTATCACATTTTATCAATGAGGAAACTGGCCCAAAGTGGGCAATTGACTTATCTCAGGTCATACATACAATAGTAGCAGAGCCAAGATTCAAACTTCCATCCTGTGACTCAAAAACCAAGATATGTCCACTATACATTCAAAAGAAAAGCAATTAAGAGACTAAAATGATATCAAGATGAAGAAAGAGCTATATGAAGAAAACTTATTTTTAAAAGATTCTTTAGATTGAAAAGTGTGGAATAATGGTATATATGGGGACAGCTGGGTAGCACAGTAGAGAGAGTACGAGACCTGGAGCAAGAAGTGTTTTGTTTTTGTTCAGTCATTTCAGTCATGTCTGATACTTTGTGACCCCAATTGGGGTTTTCTTTGCAAAGATACTGGAGTGCTTTGCCATTTCCTTCTCCAGTTAATTTGACAGATGAGGAAACTGAGGCAAACAGGGTTAATCGACTTGCCTAGGGTCACACAGCTAGTAAGTATCAGAGGCCACAATTGAACTCTGGAAGATGAGTCTTCCTGACTCCAGGCCCTCAAAGGGCCCTGCAGGCTCTCAAACTCAGCCTTTCTCTCTTCACCAACTCTTGAAGGGTACTTCAACTACTTATCTTTACTTCCTTCAAAGACCCTCACATCCCAATTCTTCAATCTACTTATTTCCCTCCGCCTCACCTCAGCTACACACAGAGATGGTAGCTAAATGGCACAGTGAATAGAAAACTGGATCTGTCACTTAACTATTCACAGCCAAGGTTTCCTCATCTGTAAAATGGGAATAATAATATTATCTGCCTTCCATGGGGGTTGGAAGGTTAAAATAAATGAATATTTGTGAAGTGCTATGCAAACCTTAAATCTTTATATAAATATTATTATTAGCTTTTATCTAGTCACCACCAACAATTGTTCCATTTCCATGTTCGTGAACTCTAAAATTCCCTTATAGGATCATAATCTGTTGTTCTACTTCTTCTACCTTTGGAATCGAGTGTGGTAGCGTTAACTGTATTCTTCGCCTTCACTCTAACCTCCAACACTTGGTCTTCTGAGTTATTTCCCAGACCATCACCCCTTCCAGGCATTCACAACCTAGCTGGGATCTTTGACATCTCACTCTCTCTAACCCTCCTGTTAAGTCCTGTCTTATTCTACCTTTGTTTTATTTTTCTTATACAGCCCCCTTCTCTCCTCTGACACTGCCACCACCTTGAAGCAGGTCCTCCTCACCTCACACCTAGATGATTGGTGTCTGAACTGTCTGCCTCATCTGTAACCCATCCTTCATTCAGTTGTCAGAATGATCTTCCTAAAGCATGAATGGAATCATCATCACCATGACCACCAACATCGTCATAGTCATCACACACACACACACACACACACACACACACACACACACACACACACACACAACCAGTCAATAAACTCCCGTGGTTTCCTATTACTTCTTTTTTGTTTGTTTGTTTGTTGTTTTTTGTTTTATTTTTTTCGGGGCTATGGGGGTTAAGTGACTTGCCCAGGGTCACACAGCTAGTAAGTGTCAAGTGTCTGAGGCCACATTTGAACTCAAGTACTCCTGAATCCAGGGCCGGTGCTTTATCCACTGCACCGCCTAGCTGCCCCCTATTACTTTTTGAATCAAATAGGAAATGCGATTTCCCTTTTAAAGCCTTTTAAAGGGCTCCTTCCTCCCTGAGCGTTCTTACACCTTACTCTCCTCGAAGTCCCCTGAAATCCAGTAACACCACTCTCCTTACTAATTCTTGAATTATACTATGCTCCATCTCCCACTGCTGGCCATTTTCACTCCTCCGTGCCCTTTCATGTCCCCCATGCTTGGAAAGCCCCTGTCCTAACCTCCATCTCCAGACTTCCCTGACTTCCTTCACACCCCACCTTCTTACAAGAAGCCTTTCCTGATTCTCTTAAATGCTACTACCTTCCTGCTGTGATTATCTCTACTTTATCCTGTATTTATCTTGTTTGCACATAATTGTTTGCAAATTGCTCCCTCCCACCCACCCCCCCACCCCATCCCTGACATTAGATTGTGAGTTTCTTAAGAGCAGGAAATGCCTTTTGCCTATGCCCAGGACTCTGCACTGTGCCTGGCACATCCTAAGTGCTTAATAATGCTTGGTGAATGACTTGTTGCTCCCACCAGTTCCTCTGCTTGACTTGGTTTTGATTATACCATCATCATCCCCATGCCCCCCCACCCCATCCCCAGCATGAGCTCATCAATTAGGCAACTAATGAGGAGATTGCTTCAGCCTTGGTACTCATACCTCATTAGTACCTTCAGTTGCCTCTGTCCCTCTGAAGGGCAGGAGGACAAAACAAACCGCTCCCCCTATCCCAATTGCTACGTTTAAAGAGGACCCAAAAGCTCAGTCTACTTTTCATTTCTAACCAACTGCTCTGCTTGGTTTTGATTCCACCATCATCATCCTTCCAGGCCAGGTACCTACCCTACCTACTCCCTTTTCAGCTTCCCTTTGTGTGTTTCCTTTTCCATCAGATTTGTAAGTTCCTTGAGGACAGGGACTTTTCCCCCTATTTGTATCCTCTTCACATAGCACAGAGTCTCAAGCTTAGTAAGCACTTAATACAAGTTTATTGCATTATATATATATATATATATATTTATATTTTTATTTATTTATTTATTTATTTATTCTATTTATTCATTTTATTTATTTATTTATTTATTTATTTATTTATTTATTTATTTATTTATTTATTTATTTATTTATTTATTTATTTATTTATTTATTTATTTATTTATTTATTTATTTATTTATTTATTTATTTATTTATTTATTTATTTATTTATTTATTTATTTATTTATTTATTTATTTATTTATTTTGGGTGCAATGAGGGATAAGTGACTTGTCCAGGATCACACAGCTAGTAAGTGTCAAGGGAATGAGGTCAAATTTGAACTGAGGTCCTCCTGAATCCAGGGCCAGTGCTTTATCCACTTCACCACCTAGCTGCCCCAATTGCATTATATTGTTGACTGAATATATGAAAGTAGTACAGGGATGATTATTATGGGGAATTCCAGGTGTCAGTATTCCCTCCACCATTGAAGATTACCACCCAGCTTTGAGTTAGATGTATCCTAGAGAATTACCCAAAGTACACAGGTGAAGTGATTTGCCGAGGGTCACAAAGCTAGTAAATGTCAGAGGTGAGCTATGAAACTAGGTTTACTAAACTCCACATCTATCATCCTGCCCACTAATGCCTCTATATTAATTTAAGTAATGAATAAATGACTTTCTTTTTAGTCAGCCAAGTATCACAGTGGAAAGATTGCCAGGCCTGGAATCAAGAACGCCTGAGTTCAAATGTGGCCTAGGACATTTACTTGTTGCGTGACCCTGAGCAAGTCATTTGCCTCAATTTCCTCAATTGTAAAATGGGAATAATCATAGCACCTACCTCCCTGAGTTGTTGTGAGAACCACATGAGATAATAATTATAAAGAACTTCACACAGTGACTGGCACATAGTAAGTACTATGTAAATGATGCATCCATTTAAATGTATGGAATAAATTAACCCAAAAGAGAAACACAAGATGTTAGCTGTGAAAGAGACTTAAGTGATCATGTAGACTGTGGAAAAGGCCGTTCTAAAAACATATATAGGCATATATATATATATATATATATATATATGTGTGTGTGTGTGTGTGCATTTATATATTACACACATATATGTGTAGAATATACATTTTAAAGACTTGCTTCACGTTCTCTCTTTTCCAATTAACACTTCAGAGGATTTATACTCATTTCCTTGATGCTGGTTTGTATATTTATTTTACTTTATTTGTGGGTTATACAATAGAAAGACCAAATGATGATTATTTAGTGGTTTCAGAAGAAGCTCCTGAGACCAAGCTTCCTTTCAAAACACAGGTCAAGGGTTGCCAGAGCCAGAAAATGCCTTTCCTGATCACTTCCTTTAGAAATTACCTTTAAAAAAAAAACATTTTGATGCACTTTGTATTTATTTAATTGTCTTGTGTCTTCCCAGTTTGTTCCCTACCCTGCAGGTTCTTGAAGTCATGGACTGTTTCTCATTTTTTCTTTTATCCCCAAGCACTTAGCACAGTGCTTAACAAATAGTGGATTCTTAATGAATGCTTGTTGAATCCCTTAATTGAATTAAACTGGAAGAATGCTCTGGAGGAGCCCCTGCAGTCTTCTTACATTGAGTTTACAATGAGTTTATCGGCTTAGCTAATTACCACCTTGAAGGCCAGGAAGGGCCTGACCTAGAGGAGGAGAAAGAGAAGAATAAAATGTGTTTATCACAGCAACCTCAAGGATAGGAAGGAATGAAGTGTTACTGAAACAGGTTATTACCAAGAAAGGCAGGTGTCCAACCGCCCCACCTCTAAGTTCACTCTGCTCTCCTCCCCCCACCATGACCCCCAAAGGGATCCCTATGCTTGGACCAGGGAATGAAAGAAGTAAGCTAATAAGGAGACACAGATACAGAGAGATGATCATTTGCCTGGGTTAAAAGGGCCCATATTTGCCCATAAAGAAAATCATGCTGTTCCTGGAGGAATAACAGTTTTCTGACCCCAATACACTCCAGAACCTTAATTTCACAAATGAGGAAACTAAGACTCTGAAAGGTTAAGTGAATTGCCCAAGATCACCCAATTTTCACTGGCAGAGCCAATATTAGAACCCAATTCCAAGTTTGCTGATATACTTCCATGTCTTAAGTTCATTAGTCATTGTTCCTTTTCTTCCTCCTTCCCCCCTCCCTCCCTTCCTTCCCTCCTTCCTTCCTTCTTTCATTCCTTCCACCAGGACACATTTTCATCAGTTAAGGTTTCCACCCTGGGAATTATCAATCTTTCTATAACTTTCAGTCTTATATAGTTTACTAGGTTCATTTCACAAAGTCTTTTTTATTATTATTCTTTTAACTGATTCTTGTTTTATAACTCAATAAAATATATCTTCAAGTCAGCTTTATAGATATTTAGGTCCTAAATCAAGTCATTCTGTACCTATGAAAATCCCATGTGCCAACTAAAAGAAGAAACGGGTCTATGTGCTTTTATACATGGGCCTTTGTGTGTCAGTATATTTGGGGCCTTCAGTTTTGGAAGTAATGTTGATTATAACCTGCTCATAGGAGATCCCAGAAAGACCAATATGATAATATTAATGAAAGACAAAGAACTGGAAACAAAATGTTTGCCTGTCAATTGGGGAATGGCTATACAAATTGCGATATCATCGAGGGGGTATAATAAAATAATAACATAAAAGAAAAAGTATAAAAAGAGGGATTTGGAGAAAAATAGGAAGATTTATATTAAACAATACAGAGTAAAAGCAGAATTTAAAAATCACATACACAATGATTACAACAAAATGCAAATGAAAAGTTCACTAAAATGCAGCCAAATGAGTAACTGAAAACTCAATTGTTGTCCTGGAGAACAGACAAAGAAACATGTCTCCCTTCCTTTAGCAGAAGGGTGGGATGGGGTGGATGGAGGTGAGGACTAAGAGAGAATAATGTCGTATAGATTGTTATATTTTACATATATATATAATGTGTGTGTATATATGTGTATAATGTTTTTAATGATTTTTTTTGCTACAAAGAGAGGGTTCAATTATGGAGAGTGGGATATGTTCAGAAATGACAACAATGAAAAAATAACTCATCAATTACATTTAAGAAAGAAGGAAAAAGGAAGGAAGGGAATTCTAGAATAAATTTGGAAAGTCATCTAATTCAATATCTCAACTAATGAAGGAGTCTCTTCTATTAAAAATATAATTATATCATAAACTCAATAACAATCTCAACATAAATTATCAAGAAAACAAAATAAGGAAGAAAGAACATAGAAAAAAAATAAAGAGAAACAGCTCAGCACAAAGCGAAAAATATTTTGGCTCCTTGAGTCAGAGGGTCTGGGTTCAAATCCCAGCTCTGCCCCTGCATATCCCGTTTGACTTTAAGTAAATCACTTGACCTCTCAGGGCCTCATTTTCATACTTTGTAAAATTGTTGGATTGGGTGACTTAATCCTAACCTAGTCCTTCCCAGCTCTAACTCTATGCTCCTATGAATAGGATGCTACCTTAAATTCAAAACAGCTTATAGGTTGCCAAAAAGGACTACATATATAGAAGGAAATGGCAAACTACTCCAGTATCTTTGCCAATAAAATCCCAAAATAGGGTCATGAAGAGTTGGACGTGACTGCATAACAATTTTTTCCTCCTTTCTGCTCAGCCTACTTCCTCTAAATCTCTTTATTTTTTTCTCCCTTTGTTTCTTTTTCTCTTATTATGCCTTAGCACCTGTAAATATTACTTCTTCCTCCCATTGGTCATCCCCATCCTCCTCCTTTTTATAAAATATACTTTCAGAGGGTTTCTCAAAGGTCTTAATTCTGTGTTAAGTTTTTACAATTTAACACAACTTTCATCCATATGATCTCCTTTGAGCCCCACAGAAACTTCATGTGTAGGGACAACAATTACTATTATCCCTTATTTTTCAGATCAGGAAATTGAGGTTTCGAGAGGCCACTCTCCACATCCAGTGCTGTGGTCTTTCCATTAAATCAGGCCTTGGTTTACCAATGTTAATAGCACAGTCCCTTTGTCTTTCTAAATGCTGCCTTTTTTTTGAAAGAGTCTTTTCTGGAAGACTCCCACCCCACGCCCATCTTTGAGACTCTGCAATTCAATGGGAATTCTATCATGTATGAATATACATTAATCCTTTTTCTGTTTCCAATTATGGATAACCAGCAATAGATCTTCTTTCCAAAATTATAGGACTACTTACTCTTCAATGTGCCCAAAGACTTACGGATCCATGCGATGAATTTAATAAGTAAATAATGCTCTTTCCTGAGGAAAATAATAATCCTACAGTGTTCTGTGATTCTAACAAAAATTATAGATCATCCCTTTTTTTTTTCCCTGCCCTGTCAACCATTGACTAGTTCTATTAACATCAATCCACTGATAATTATCTCAGGGATTCCTTAAATGAGTCAAAACTTTTGTTAACAGTATAAACTGTGGCCAAGAGATTCCCACCATGACACTAGGCTCTCATGGTTTGGGTCAGATTGTGGCTTCCTAACCCCCAAAAGGGTCAGTTTCTCATTTGCTTCATTTTCTCCACCTGGAGTTGTTCCAGAAAAAATATTCTTCTGTATTCATAGTAGACTTATGCCACATATAACTCATATCTAATTTTCCTATTGCTCCTATACAAATCCTAAAGATATCAAGTGTATATCGAAACAGAAAAGTTTCTATTTCACCCCACAGAAAATAAATATGATACAAAGGACTCAAAAAAGTCCATAAATAGATGCAGAAACATATTAAACCCTTGATTCATCAAACTTCCCCCCTACACCATCTCCCCACCCCAAAGGGAACTGATTTGGGATTGCAACCAATCTTTTGAGATATTAGTGAGTTCCTCTCTTCCCATAGAGTTTTATGCAACCTCCCCACCCCCCAGGCAGTTAGAATCAGAGTGTTGGGCTTAGAGTCAGGAAGACCTAAATTCAAATTTGGATTCAGACCCTTACTAACTGTATGACTTATCTTGGAAAGTCACTTTACCTATTTGCTTCCGCTACCCCAACTATAAATTGGGGGAAATAATAGGACCCACCACCCATAGTTGTTGTGAGGATCAGATGAGATAGTCATTGCAAACCAGTTAGCACAGTGTTGAGCACATAGTAGGTACTATTTGTTAACTTTTAGAGTAGCAGTACTACCCTGAAGTTTAGAAGGTAAGCATATTTTGAAAGCTACTAATTAAGTATTTTCTTCCCATCAGATCTGCACCGTCAGAGTAACTCCCTAGCTTTACTCTCTAAATTGATGCCAGAAATCCAGTTCTCTCATAATTCTAATCACAAACCCTCAAATTTGGACCAAAAGTATGAACACACATGTACACCTATCCTTTGCTTTTGTACAAATTCTTATTCTCCCAGCTGTTGCCATGTCTTAGACTGAGAACGGCTGCTCTCCATCAGTCTGCAGTCCCTGAGATTCTCTGAAAAGGAGGCTGAAAGACAGGAATCCAGGAATTTGAGGTCTTATAGGATGTCTCACTAAACACCTTAAGCAAGCCATGTGCTACTAACCACAAGTCACCATTAACTGCTCCTGTGGCAGGGGGAAAGTTCCCTCCTGTTCACCCACCACTACCATGCCACCCAGCACCACATCTTTGCTAAGCTACAGAGGGAGGTACAAGAGAAAAGGTGAAGAGGGAATTCCTGAAGAAACTAAGAGAAAAAGATTTATAGAACATGAAAGGGTTGACTCTTCTGACAAGAATCCATTTTCAGGGCCTCATTCAGCCAGTCATCTTGGAAGTGTCCCCAGTTTCAGAAACCCAGTAGTCATGTCTACACCCTATAGGGAGGTGGCTCTGTGGATGCCTCCAAACACAAAATCAAATTCTCCGATTTCATTAGGTTGATCAGAGAAACTTCTTGATCACCCTCGTTGATACCCCCTCCCCATCACAATATAATTCAACAGCTAGGAAAACACATTGTTTGCTGAATTGCCAAGTGTATTCAAAATGCTCACAATTCTCCTGGGCCAGCTCAAAATAAAGACATTTCATACCACCTGAGAATGTTAGTACTAGAAGAGACCTGGAGATAACCTAGTTTGAACCCTTCAATTTGGCATAGTAGACAGAGCATGGGCTTTCCACACACCCCTCACCGCCCCTCCCCACCAACCCTCTGGTTTTCAATCCCATTTCTAATACTTGCAAACTATATAAGCATGGTCAAATAACTTAATGTCTAGGAGCTTTTGTTTCCTCATCCATAAAATGGGCATAATAATACCCTTAATACCTATTTCACTTCATTGTTGGAAGTTATAAAATATGTTTATATATGGGGGGCAGGTAGGTGGCACAGTGGATAAAACACTGGCCTTGGATTCAGGAGGACCTGACTTCAAATCCAGCCTCAGACACTTGACACTTACTACCTGTGTGACCCTGGGCAGGTCACTTAACCCTCATTGCCCCACAAAAAAATGAAATATTTTTATATAAATATAAATAAATATTAAATATGTTTAATAAATCATTTCAAAATAAATGCCAGCTATTATTATTTTATTGATGAAGAAACTAAAGGCAAGAAGGAAGCACAATGAATATTTTCAATCAAGGGCTGAAGAGGTGTCAACTTTGTTGTAAAGGAAATTCAAAAACCACAAAATTGCAGAGTAAAGAGCCTCAGTGTCTATCTAGTTCAACCCATACCTGAAAAGGAATGATAGAAATAAATGAATAATGTACATAAAATGTAAAATGTATAAAGGGTTAATATATAAAATGTAAACTAAAAATATAATGGAAGATAATGAGCTCCCCCTCATTTGGGACCTTTTAGCAAAAGTTGGATCAGCAAGTAGTGATCCAGCCTTTGCTGAACAGGTTCCAAACAAGGCAGGGAGGGCTCATTGCCTTCCATTATACTTCTCATTATAGCTCCAATAGCCCGTCAGTCAATAAGCATTTATTAAGCTCCTACCATGTACCAGGCACTGTGCCATGTACTGGGAATACAAACGAAGGCAAAAGACAGTCCCTGCCTTCAAAGAGTCCACAATATAATGGGGGAGACAACATTCAAACAACTATGTACAAATAAGATATCATTCAGGATAAACTGGAGATAATCAGAGAGGCAGTATTAAAATTTAAAGGGATTAGGAAAGGCTTTCTGTCCAAGGTGGACTTTTAGATAGATCCTGAAGAAAGCTAAGAGGTGGAGATGAAGAGGGAATAGAATTCCAGGATAAACCAGGAGGTTTATCCTTTATTGGAAGAAGAAATTTGCAAAGAAGCAAATTTTGCTTCTTTGCAAATTTCACCCATTGTTCCTACTTCTGCCCTCTCCCTCTTCCTATGATAGATAGCCTTTCAAATATTTGGAGATGGCTATCAGGGCCTACCTATCCACCCCCAGGCTTATCTTCTCCAGGCTAAAACTATCTAGCTCATTTAAATGATCCCCAGGACAGGAACCCAAAGGCCTTCACCCTCCTTGCTGCCCACCTCTGGGTACTCTCCAGCTTAAGAATGTACTTACTAAAATCTTAACCCAATACTCTAGAGGTGGTCTGACCAAGGCAGAGGACGACTGAGTCACCACCTCCTTTTTCCTGAAAACTCTGCCTCTCAAAACAGCGCAAGATTTTATTAGGTTTTTTTTCTGCCATGTCATTCTCTCAATTCATATTGAGCATTTTTCCCCAATAAAATTCCATATCTTTTTCAACTGTAACCTATGACATCTGTCATGGTTCTCTTTGAGGACAAAGGACAAACAACAACAACATACCTTTTGGGCTCAGTATCCACCCAGTTCTAGATTGTTTCTTTTCCTTCCTTCCTTCCTTCCTTCCTTCCTTCCTTCCTTCCTTCCTTCCTTCCTTCCTTCCTTCCTTCCTTCCTTCCTTCCTTCCTTCCTTCCTTCCTTCTTTCCTTCCTCACATCTTTCTTTCTCTTTCTTTTTTTTCTTTTCCTTTTTCTTTTCTTTTTTTTTGCAAGGCAATGGGGGTTAAGTGACTTGCCCAGGGTCACACAGCTAGTAAGTATCAAGTGTCTGAGGCTGATTTGAACCCAGGTACTCCTGAATCCAGGACCTGTGCTTTATTTATGTGCCACCTAGCTGCCCCCTCTTTCTTTCTTTTTTTCCTTCTTTCCTTGCTTCCTTCCTTCCTTCCTTGCCTCCTTCCTTTGACTTAAGGCATTTTACATGTTCTCTTATCTCTTATTTGATCCTCACAACAACCCTGTGATGGAGGTGCCATTATTATCCCCATTTTAAAAATGAGGACTCAGACTCAACTCAAATTGACTCACTAGCTGTGTGACCCTGGGCAAGTCACTTAACCCTATTTACCTCAGTTTCCTTGTTTATAAAGTGAACTGGAAAAGGAAATAGCAAACCACTCCAGTATCTTTGCCAAGAAAGCCCCAAGTGGGCTCACAAAGAGTCAGACATGACTGAAAATGAATAAACTACAGAAACAGTGTTAGTTTGGTATAACTCGTGCTTGATGAATTCATGCTGGTTCTTTAGGATTATAGCTCCCTTCCTAGAAATTCACTATTTTCATATTCACCTTTAATAATATGCTGTAGAATTTGGGAGTATTATCATAAAACCAGGCAGGAGGTAAGACCAAATGGACTCTAACTTCCTTTCTAACTCTAAAGATTGTTTTGTTTTAAGGCAATTGGGCTTAAGTGACTTGTGCAGGATAACACAGCTAGGAAGTGTCTAAGGCTAGCTTCTGAACTTAGGTCTTCCTGACCCCAGGGCAGGCACTCTATTCACCACACTACCTAGCTGCCCTGCCTACTCTGAAACTATAAACCAACTAGTAACAGGGCTAGAATCAGTGTTCCAATATTCTGATTGCCATTATGCTCTTTCCTCTGCATCATTTTGTTGTTGTTGTTGTTGTTAGAAAATCAGAAAATAATTTTCTCTCTCTCTCTCTCTCTCTCTGTCTCTCTCTCTCTCTCTCTCTGTCTCTCTCTCTCTCTGTCTGTCTGTCTCCTCTCCTCTCCCCCTCTCTCTCTCTTTTGGTTAGGAAAGCCAAAAAAAAAAAAAATGAATGGTGCAGTAAATGGTTTTCTAACCTAGATGCCAGAATATAATGCAACATGGCAATGATTGGTTTTATTTCCATTTAATGAATATTCATTAAGCAAGCCCTGAGGCAGCTTGGTAATAGAGAGCCAGCCATGTAACCAAAAAGACTTGGGTTCTAACCCTTCCTCTAACCCAATTAATTAGATGTGTGACTTGGGAGAAGTTGCTGAAACTGATCAGTTTCCCCAGGTAACTCTAAGTCTAGAAGAGTTGCTGAGCTGCACTGATAGAGGGAGTTTCCTTACTAAGTATTTCCTATACCAATGAATTTATTGGTATCATTTTATTTGCTCCAAATCTGGCAGTGCTTTTTTGTTGCTGTTCAGTCTTGTCCAACTTTTTGTGACCCCTTTGTAGTTTTCTTGGGGCAGTTTCCCATTTCCATCTCCAGATAAGGAAACTGAGGCAAACAGGCTTAAGTGACTTGCCCAGAGTCACAGCCAGTAAGTGTCTGAGACCATATTTGAACTCAGGAAGATGAGTCTTCCTGACTCCTGGCCCAGTGCTCTATCCACTGTGCTACCTCATTTGAGATCTGTTATGGCAGGTCTGCATCATGCCCTTTGCACTGCACTGGGTCCCCTCCTTTCTGTTCATCTTCTTTTTATGTGTTGTTTTTTCCCTACTGGATTGTGATCTCTATGATGGCAAGGACTATCTTTTGCCTTTTCTTGTATCCCCAGAGCTTAGTACAATGTCTGCCACATAGTAGGTATCTTAAAATCTTTATTGACTGACTAAAATATGGTAGAGTGGAGAGAGGGCAGTGGGGAATTTGAAGTCAGGAAAATCTGGGTCTAAATCTTCCTCTAAAGCAACCTGGATGTGTGAACATGGGCTAATTACTTAAACCCCTCTGAGCTTCAGTTTCCTCATTTGTAAAATTAGGATAATAATACCATCAGTGCCTACTTTAAAAGGTTGTTGTGAGGCTCGAATAAGATATACAGGGTGTCCCAAAAGTCTTTGTGCAATTTTAAGCTTTAATAGCTTACACATAAAGCAGCTTAAGTTGAACTAAAACTTTTGGGACACCCTGTATTTATATAGTACTTTACGAATCTTAAAATACTATATAAATGTACTTGTTATTATTGTTAAAAGAGAGATCAAGAAAAGGAAAAAATGCTCTAGGAGAAATCTAAGGAGAGAGGGGGCAAAAACCCACTTTCAGCTGGAAGAAACCTTAAGAGGAATAGTCACATCAGAAGTGATTCCTGAGCTGACCCTTGAAAGAAGACAAAGTTTTCGAAAGGTTATTCCATGAAGATGAAGATGAAAAGAGGGTAAATTCAGGCAAGAAGTGTAGGTTGTGCATATTCACTGAAGCAGGGGACAGAGATGCTAAGTTTAAGAAATAGGTAGAAGTACAGATTGACTCGAAAATAGACTTTATGAAGGGGAATAATATGAAACAAAGATGGAAAAGTAGATTGGAGCCAAACTGTGGAGGGCTTTAATGTCAGGCTTCAGAATTTGTTTGTTTTTATCCCTAAGGCCACTGAAGAGTTTTGGAGGAATAGAGAGACATGGTCAAATCCAGACATTAGATGAACATAAAATCAATCATCCAATCAAAAAACCACCCCCCAAAAGTTTGACAAATTCTAGGAGTATGTAGGTAAATGTTTAACAACAGGCTCTCAGAAAACATAGAACACACATTTAAGTCTAATCTGCATTGACATATTCTCCATCACCTTCTTAAGTCTAAACAATCAACAGAATAATAAATCAAGCCCCAATGAGAGCATTTGCTGCTTCCCAAGACATTAATCATGTAATAATGAGAAGCCTTTTGGAATTGGTTCCAGCACATCTATATGAAATCAAACATTCAACCTCTAGCTCTCCTCATATGCCACTTTTTTTTTTTAATTTTAAGTGAGGCAATTGGGGTTAAGTGTCTTGCCCAGGGTCACACAGCTAGTAAGTGTTAAGTGTCTGAGGCTGGATTTGAACTCAGGTACTCCTGACTCCAGGGCCGGTGCTCTATCCACTGCGCCATCTAGCTGCCCCCCATATGCCACTTCTAACTCACTATCTCACATAGGCTAATAAGACCCGGAACTTGTATTGATTGAACTTAGTGATACTGCAAAAAATTGAAAAAGGGAGTTGTTTATTTGGAGAAAAAGATGAGATTAATCAGCACTTTCAGTGGATGGAAATCCTTCCAATGGGAAAAACAGAATACTTAGAAGTATAACCAGAGGCTGAACAAAGCATATGCAAAGCTGCCCTTCCTGAGTCCAACCAATCATGTGTACCAATTCAGTGCTCGTTGTTCATCCTTCATTTTTCTTTTTTTAGGTTATACATTACAATCATCTTAAACATATTTTCACATTAGTCATGTTGTAAGAAAAGAATCAGAACAAAAGGACAAAAAAATGCAAGAATAAAAACCAGCAATGACAAAAAGCAACAACAAAAATGAAAATAGTATGCTTTGATCTGCATTCAAACTCCATAGTTCTTTTTTGATTTCAGACTCCACCAGTTCTTTCTCTGGGTGTGGAAAGCATTTTTTGTCATGAGTCTTTTGGCATTGTCTTGGGTCACTGTATGGCTTAGAAGAGCTAAGTCTATCACAGCTGATCATCACACAATGTTGTTGTTACTATGTACAATGTTCTCTTGGTTCTGCCCATTTCATTCAATATCAATTCTTGTAAGTCTTTCCAGGTTTTTCTGGAATTCATCTGCTTATCATTTCTTACAGCATGATAGTATTCCCTTACATTCATATACCACAACTTGTTTGGCTATTCCCCAATTGAAAGGCATCCCCTCAATTTCTAATTCTTTGCCACCATAAAAAGAGCAGCTATAAATATTTTTGTACATGTCCATCCATCATTTTTTGAAGAGAACCAATGACATCTTGGGGTGTTGACTTGTGCAAGAACTGGATTTAAGTGAGGCAGAGTTGCACAAAGTCATCAACCTCACTCTCTCTTCCTGGATTACCAAAGTTCAGTGTCAGGACAAAAGTCAAGACAACTGGCAAAGGTCCAGGATATAGTGGATGACCCTGGCATCTTTCTGCTTTACCAAGCTCTAATTGTTCCACCTCACTTGCTTCAGTTACTTTCATGGCCATTGGAACAAACTGTTCTCATCTGCCCATCCCACCAGGGAAGGTCTTCACTTGCTTGGCACTTTGAAGATGACAAAGTCATGGCTTCTTACCACCTATGACTCAACATCAGGACTCTTACACTTTAAGATGATCAATTATCTCTTTAATGGCCTCTGAACAGGAAGAATCAATGACATGGTAATGCTTTTAAAAAGTGATCTGAAGGCAGCTAGGTGGCACAGTGGATAAAGCACTGGCCCTGGATTCAGGAGGACCTGAGTTCAAATCCGGCCTCAGACACTTGACACTTACTACCTGCGTGACCCTGGACAAGTCACTTAACCCTTATTGCCCTGACCCCCTCCCCCCAAAGTGATCTGGAACTCTCTTTCTTTGACTCTCCATTATAGCAAGTAGCTCTCTGTTTCACTTAATGAGGGGACTGGGGAACTGGGAGGTGGTCTTTCCCCTAACCCAGCATCTTAATGATTGTTCCCATTTGACAGCTACAATGGGGGAACTCAGCTAATTGAGTTTGTATGTGGGCTCCAGGCTGCCTATTTTGAATTAACTTTTCTGAGTAGATGGTTGAACACCAAATTGAACTCATTAGCTTTCCCTGCCCCAAACCCTTTCCTCTTACTAATTTCCTATTACTATCAAAGGTACTACCATTGTCCAAGATCCCAGGCTCACAACCTAGGTGTCAATCTTGATTTCCTTACTTTCTTTCACTCCTCCATATCCAATCTATTGGCAAGTCTTGTTGATTTTACTTTCATGGCATCTCTTGTATATGCCCTCTTCTCTCCTCTGATATTGCCATTACTCTGGACCAGGTCCTCATCACCTAATTCCTGGACTGTGGCAATAACCTTTGAGTTGGTCTTCCTGTCACAAGTCTTTCCCCACTGCAGTCAGCATCTTCCACTCAAAATGATCTTCCTAAAATACAGGTCTGATCATGTCACCCTTCAATTCAATAAACCCTACAACCTCCGAGATCAAATGTAAGATACTCTGTTTCAAGTTCAAAGCCCAGAAGGAGGACAAAGCCAAGGCCAAGCTTTCATTGTCAAAATAAATGGACTGAGAGCAGCTAGATGTCACAGAAGATAAAGCACTGGCCCTGGATTCAGGAAAACCTGAGTTTAACGCCAACCTTAAACCCTTGACCTTACTAGCTGTGTGACCCTGGGCAAGTCACTTAACCCTCATTGCCCCACAAAAAAAAAGAAAGAAAGAAGGAAAGAAAGAAAGAAAGAAAGAAAGAAAGAAAGAAAGAAAGAAAGAAAGAAAGAAAGAAAGAAAGAAAGAAAGAAAGAAAGGAAGAAAGAAAGAAAGAAAGAAAGAAATGGACTGAGAGTTGTCTGGACAGGACAGAGTCCTGCAAACAGGAAAGCATAAGAGTAGATTTAAGTTAAATTATTAAATCCATAAATTTTTTTTTGTCAATGAGACTTTGTGTTTTATATCTAGCATTTCTATTGTGTGTAAAAAATAACTGTCCCATACCTGATTTATATTGTATATTGATTACTTTTCTATTCCCCTCTTTGGAGAGACCCTAACGTCTGTAATAAGCAAATCCTTCGGGTACAGGAGTGGAAGCCTAACATGAGGAAAGGAAGTCTAAACCATCTCATTAGAGGCCAGTCTCTGCCCAGACTGAATTTGGTCCAAACCAGTCATATACATGGGTACATGGAGAATAGGAGTTCCTTAGTGGATCATTCTTACTGAGTTGTTTCCCTCTTTATCAAGTGGCTAAGCTAAAGCTGGTGTTAAATCATCCATCTTAGACAGAGATAGGATGTGGTGACATCTCTCCTCAAGAATCCTACTTCAAAATCCAATTGAAGCAGATTAGAATCACCATACTGAGCTAGCACAGTAGTCTGTCACTGACAGGGGGCACCCAAGAGTGCTCATCAGGAAAGCTTAGTGGATTTCCTTTATGTCATCCTTAAAGCTTTCAGATATACTCCTTTATGTTTTCCTTAGTAACCCCATTGTGACCACAGGCTAACAGGACTTAGAACTGAAGGAGCCTTTAGAGATGACCTATTTTAGCTTGTCCTTTCTCATTCTACAGCTGTGGAAATTGAGGTCCCTCTAAATATAAGGATTCTTAATTTGGAGTCTGTGAACATTTTAAAAATATTTTGATAAATGTATTTCAATATAATTAGTATCCTTTATAAACCTATGTATTTTATTCATTTAAAACCATTATTCTAAGGCAGGGTCCACAGGCTTCATCAGGCTTCCAAAAGGGTCCAAAGACACACACTCACATAATATTTTAAAACCTGTGTCTAGAACAGTGATTTGGTGTCAGTCACACAGGTAGGAAGGAACAGAACGAGGACCTTCATAAAATAACAAGCTTAGAGCTGGAAATTATTTTAGAAGTCATTGTACCCAGTTCCCTCATTTTCACATGAAGAAATTAAGGCCCAGAATGATGAAATGACTTGCTCACATTCATTCAGGTAGTGAGTATCAAAGGCATTATTCAAACTCAGATCCTCCACTAGAACCTTACACTCCAGGACTAAAAGAAACATCCTGGGCTCTGATCAGTAAACTTCCTTATCTTATCTTGTCCAGATCCAAGTCTCCATCTTGTTTCCTGGACTTCACTGATCCACCTGTGCTACACCACTTCTTCTCTCTGGCTCCCCTTTATGTCATCTTCCCTATTCCAATGTAAGTTCTTCAAGAGCAGAGCAGAGACTGTCTTTCTTTGTCTTCTTTATTGTTTGAATTTGTTCGGCCAACCCTTAACACAGTGTTTGGATCATGATAAGAGTCTTCAAAACTCTGTCTCTCTGTCTCTCTCTTTCTCCTCTCAATCTCTCTCTCTCTGTGTGTCTCTCTGTCTTTCTGTCTCTTTCTCTCTGTCTCTGTCTCTCTTTCGCTCTCTCTTCTCTCCTCTCTTTCTCTGTCTCTCTGTCTGTCTCTCTGTCTCTGTCTCTCTCCCCATTTCTAACGCAAATTACAAGTCTTTTCAATATTATCTTGATCATTTTACAGTTCGTTTTCTCTACATCTCTTTCTGTTACATTATGCTTTTCCTTAGATTGAATGCCCAGACCTGCATATAGAATACTATAATTCTGGTATAGTGGATAGCACATCAGACTTAGATTCAGGAGAGGTTGAATTCAAATTCTGCCCCTATAATCATTAGCTGTGTGACTATGGACAAGCCATTTAACATCTCTAGGCCTCTTTTTCTTCATTTCTGAAATATGAGGCAGCTGGTGGTACAGAGGATAGAGCACTGGGCCTAGAGTCAGGGAAACCTGACTTCAAATACTGCTATGGACACTTATTAGCTTTGTGAACCTGGGAGAGTCACTTAACCTCTGACTGACTCAATCTACTCATCTTTAAAATGAAGATAATAATAGCACTTACCTCTCAGGATTGTTGTAAAGATCAAATGAGTTCACTGTAAAGTGTTTTACAAATCATAAAGCACTATATAAATGGGGGCTATTATTATCATTATTATTATGAAATAGTACTTGTAACTGGAATAACTACTTCGTGGTGTTGATGTAAGGATTAAGGTACACACACACACACACACACACACACATGATGAGATGGCCCCAGATGTTTTTAAGGCAATTGGGGTTAAGTGACTTGCCCAGGGTCACATAGCTAGTAAGTGTCTGAGGTGAGATCTGAACTCAGGTCCTCCTGACTCCAGGGCTGGTGCTCTAGTCTCTGCAAATCTGGCAAAGAGTGCAACCATAGGGTATCATTGCTGAAAGGGACACTGAGAAATTAAAATCATAGAATGCTGGAGCTAAAAAAGAGCCCGAGGTGATCATTTAGTACAATGTCCTTATTTTTCAGAAGAGGAAACTGAGGCCCAATAAAGGGCTTGCCCAAGATCACATAACCAGCTAGTACCAGAATTGGGAACTATACTTAGATCTTTCTAGTTTCCTGTCCCGTGTACTTCCTAAGCAGAGCATGATGATTCAGCCAGGTGGATGCCAAAACAACCCAGGACAGATGGTTGTCATATGGAATACCTAAGAGTTGGAAAGCTTAGCATGATAGCTGAGAGCAGTGCAGTTTGACTATTAAATCCCTAACTGAACATTGTGCATGCTCTGTGCAGGTCTATACAAATCTCATGGAGCCATGTTACTCCAGTGTAACATAATGTTTATCCATATGACATTTTCAAAAATCATGATTTCCCCCCTGGAAAGTATGACTAAGAAATTTCACTGCTATAATAATTTTCCCTAAGTGGTGGAGGGGGCCAGGAAGGGGGAGGGGGTAGTTATTATAACAACCACAAATTGGTCCAGGGCTATGTTTTGCTTCCAATTTCATTACAAATTTTCAGAGAAGCCATAAAAGATTCAAGTGAAATCTGGTTGGTTGATTAGAAACATGTGAATGGAGCCCCAAATCAGCCACGTGTTTCACATTTCCCAGTCTGGGTTTTGCCAAGTATTAATCATAATCTGTCCTATGATATTCCAAGAAACACAATAACCCAGGCTGCCCTGTGTTAGGAGTATGTCCACCAAGACAGAGACTTCCCATGGAGCAGAGAAAGGTGGCAAATACCAAAAGGGAGGAGACTCCGACACTTGGGAGCAAAGCGGTCCTTAGAATCACAGATTGTCAGGGGCAGCTAGGTGATACAGTGGATAAAACACTGGCCCTGGATTCAGAAGGACCTGAGTTCAAATCCAACCTCAGACACTTGATACTGGCTGTGTGACCCTGGGCTAGTCACTTAACCCTCATTGCCTGGCCAAAAAAAAAAGTCACAGATTGTCAGAATGAGAAGGGACCACAGAGGTCTTTTAGTCCAGTCCATACCTGAGCAGGGACCTCCTCTACAACATATGGTCAAGGGACTGATGGTCCATCCTCTAGTGGAAGAATTCAAGCAGGGAAGAATCCACTGCCTACCAAGCCAATCCATTCCACTCTTGGATAACTCTAGTTATTAGGAAATTTATCTTTTCACCAAACATAAAAGTGTCTCTGAAATTTCTATGCATTTCTCCTATTTCTGACCCCAGAACAAGCTTATTCTTCTTTCTAAATACAGTTATCCCTTCCATATCATGGAGGGTAGAGGCACAATGCCTTTATAATCTGGAAAAATCCCCCTAAAATTTTTTGGCCCTCCCTTTGTACTAGAGAAGAAATCGGATTTTTTTCTTTTATGGGTGTTTACAGTACCTTATTATAGAATTTGGATTAAGTATTTGGTCATAGGCTCTAGGACATCTGCTGGCCTTCACCCATCATCTGTGACTTCTGCAAAACTCCCCCCAAATTCCCATTTAATTTCTTATGCCAACTAGCAATATATTGAAACTGTGATGGTGATAATTGATATGTGGAAGGCATAACTGTACATTGTAAATTCATTGAAAACAATGACTGTTTCAATTTGTCTCTGTAATCCCAAGTATTCAATAAATGATTGTCTAGTGACTAATTGATACTTGAAGAAGGCTCTCATGTTCTTCCTTTTCTTTTCTAAGCCAAATAAATCCCAGGTCTTCAATGGATTTTCATGTGGTATAAACTCAAGGTACTTATCTATACTAGTTGCCCCCTTCTGGATACTATCCAGTTTATCAGTCTTGCCTAAAATGTGAGTGTCTTCTGAATTAAATACAATACATCAGCTGTGGTCTAACCACGGCAGAGTATACCTTCTGTTCCCAGAACCCCCCTGGTCCTACTAATCTCTGTCACCAAGGGCTACCACACCATCCACAAGAGCTGCCAGAGGTTAATACTGAAGAACAGTTACCCCTAGATCACATCTGTCCTTATTATGACAATCCCCTAATGTTTCTTTTGTATTCTTCAGTACCTCAAACTACTTTTAAGAGGTAGAAGAGAAAGAATATTGGTTCCAAACCTTATTCCTTCACTCCATCAGTCGGGAAGCATTTATTAAATCAGTCCTATAATGAGTGTGGGGTAGTTGATAGTACACTATGGTCAATAAGAACTGAGTTCTACTCTCACCAGCTGTGTGACCGTGGGCAATTTTACCTCCAGGAATTCTCATTCCCCCAACTGTAAAATGTCTGGACTAAAATGAATGACCTCCAAGCTCCCTTCCAAAATTAAATCTATAATCCTATAATCTTAAATATAAAATGGAGAGACATAGCACTTTGAGAAAAGGTGTGAGCATGTTAGCGAACTCCATATAAATCGGTGGGCAGCTAGGTGGCACAGTAAATAGAGTGCCAGGCCTGAAGTCAGGAAGTCGAGACTTCCTGAGTTCATAGCTGGACTCAAATACTTACTAGCTGTGTGACCCTGGGCAAGTCACTTAACCCTTTTTGCCTAAGTTCCTCATTTGTAACTTGAGCTGGAGAAGGAAATGGCAAACCACTCCACCACCTTTGTCAAGAAAACCCCAAAAAGGGTCACAAAGAGTCAGACACAACTGAAAGGACAACATCAATATGATTCAATAGGCTTATATGGCAACCAAGAAAGCCAATGCAATCATAGGCTTCATTGAGAGAAGCATGGCATCTACAGTTAGCGAGGTGACAGTCCCACACCCTAGTCAAGCTACACCTAGAGTCCTGATTTCAGTTCAGGGAAGCACTAAAATGGAAATCTCTTCCCTAACATCTTAACAAGTTGTCATTCAACTTTAGCTTGAAGACTTCTAGTAAAGAGGATGTTGAGGAATTCCCATTCAGGTGCATTAAGCTAAATGACCTCTAAGGCTATTACTTCCTCCCACCCCTGAGATTCTGAGAATCAATCAAATGTATTTCTGTATATGGAATCACACTTTCCCATTTACTTCCATTAGTATGTTGTTGATACACACCACTGGAAAATTCTTTCAAATATAATACAATCATACTTGAGAATTCAATAATCTTTCAAAATAATATATAAGGGAGTACTTTTAATGAGAAAACTTTTCAAAGCAAGTCATAAAACATGGGTGCTAAATTTCTAGAGTAATTTTTTAGTTTGTTGTAATATTTCATGTTTTAATGAAAAAAGAAACAATTACAGATTGCTATAAGGATCAAAAAAGGTAACAAATATGAAAACAAAGAAGCTTGAACTGATTTCTTGATTAAGAACTTGCTCTCTTAATCTTAGTCCCTTCTATGTCACCTTTGTACTACTTTATCTATTTTAATTGCTGTTTTACCCATTATCTCATTTGAATCTGACAAATGCTGCATGATAGGGGCTGAACAGAGAAAATGTAGTAAAAAAGTAGAGCCATTAACTAGGAATTTTTAACTTGGGGCAAGCACCATGAATGGTGCCTGTAGTTGAGGGAGGTTGGGGAAGCAAAAGAAAGACAGAGATTCAGAGACCCTAACATGTTGCAGCTTTAGGATGGAGACCACCCCCCCAATAATATGGAAGTTTCCTATTTTGACCAATTATTCTTAGTAACTAGGTGTCAGCCTCTGTTGTTCTGCTGCTGAAGGTCTCCAAAGTGAGAGCTGCTAGAATTCAGTATCTTCTAATGCCAGTGCCCTAGGGCAAAGCTCTAACTGTTCCAACTTTGTTATAGCTCTATAAATAAGCCAGGGGATCTCACCCCAGGAAATAGGTGAGGAAGCATATTCTAAAGTAACTAAGAATCCTGATCCCAACAGCTTTGGTAAGAGAACATCCAAGGGAATAGACAGAGAATTGGGTTTGGAGTTAGAATAACTGGATACAAATTCTGACTCTGCCTGATTACCTTAGTTACTGTTTTATATATGGGAGAGGTGCAAGGTTCCTCTCAGGCTTTAGACTGTAAAATAAATGGAGTGAACTTGTTTTCTGAGCATAGCTTGTCTCTTTGCTTTTCCCCCACCAATTCATCTATGTGAGAGAACAGAAGAAACTTAGAGCTTGAAAACTGGGGAACCCCAAACCCCAGAGATGTTTGATAATTATTGGTCATTATTAATCATTTGTTGTTGTTGATTATTTGTTTTTAAGTCATGTCCAACTCTTTGCGATGCCTGTTGGGGTTTTCTTGGCTGAGATACTGGAGTGGATGGCCATTTCTGTCTCCAGCTCATTTTACAGATGAGGAAACTAAGGCAAGAAGGGTTAAGTGACTTGTTCAGATCACACAGTTAATAAGTATCTGAGGCTAGATTGGAACTCAAAACGATGAGTCTTCCTGACTCCAGGCCAGGCTTTCTATCCACTATACCACTTGGTTGCCCTTATTAATCATTACAAGCTTTATAATCCAGCTCACAAAAATTAAGTGAGAGGTATATAGAGTCCTTATTATAAACTAGGGCAGCTTATGAGTTAGTGATGAGGAGGAGGTTAAAGAAGAGAAAGACACCTTGCTCTTTGTTCTAAAGAACAAAGTACTCGAGGCTGAGATTCTATTGCTGAGTAAATAAAGCCAAGACTCTGAGGACCGGAGAATTCCAAACTCCTTTTGGAGGAGAGACTTTTTACTGGGCCTAGACAAAGGCTCCTGCCTTTTTCTATTTTTTATTATTTATTTATTTTGGGGGGTGAAGCAATTGGGGTTATGTAACTTGCCCAGGGTCACACAGCTAGTAAGTGTTAAGTGTCTGAGGTCGGATTTGAACTCAGGTACTCCTGAATCCAGGGCCGGTGCTCTATCCACTGCGCCATCTAGCTCCCCCTCCTGCCTTTTTCTAAAAGAGCTAGTAAAAACCTATGGGATTTTAATTAAGCTGAAAAAGTATGGTAAGACCTATTCTTCCCTCAAAGAGATAGCTAAGAATTTCAGGTGAGCTAGAAGTTCAAGATTCTGGGTCCAGTGGAGCACAGGGATACTACAATAGAGCAGCATCCCGCTGACCACATTCCTGGCTAAAGAAAGACTATAAGACCAACAGGGAGCACAGAAGGGAACAGAACAAGCAGCAACAGGATAATCATGCTATTAGAACACATAGGTGCCCCTGCAGGATCTGAGGCATGAGTTGTTCTTCCACATATGTGCTTCGGTCACTTGAGATCCTTGGCTATTTACCCTCTCCACATTTGCCCTGGACATATGTATTCCCTATGTATATCCACTTTTCCCAATGATATTATACACATTTATAGGAAAATATGCCTCATGTGGGAAATGTTTCATTGCTATTTTTTCTTATTGTGCTATTTCATTAAGCTCCTTTGCTTTGAATTCATTAAGTCCTATGACTGGCTATTAAAGATAAGAGGATCATCATCATCATAGCAAGCATTGATAAAATGCTTTAAAGTTTACAATGTGTTTTACTCCTATGGGGGCTCATGATCTATGGTTTTAGAAGATTTAAACCCACAGAGTACCTTGAGTCTGAGCCTTCCACTGTGGGGACCTGCCATGAAAGTGGAGGCAGGAACTACCTGTAAAATGTGTATGTTGCACTAGATGACCTCAAAAGTCCCTTTTAGTTAACTAAATCTAAATCTATGATCTAGCATGTGACCCAAATAGGGTCAGCCCACTCTGGGATAGAAGAGCTGAAAAAGGTGAAAGTGAAGAAAGATTAAGGCTTGAACTCCATGGATCTCTAAAAAAGACCCAATTTTTTTTTAAGACTTCCATAGCTATGTAACTTTGGAACTTCTATCAGTGTTTCTTATCTTAAACATTCTGTATGTTTCCCTAGAGTGGTTAACAATAAAAAGTCTAAAGGAGAATTGTCTGATTTCAGAAACAGGAGGACAGAAAACAAGATGGAATCCAGCATTACTTCCATAGCTGGGAAAAAGAACATAGACTAGGAGGTAGTGACAGCAGAAAACCAGTAGAGGGAAAAATCAAGTCAAACCCTGAAGATTCACCAGTGGAGAGAAAGAGCAAGCCTTGGGGGGGGGGGCGGGTTTCAGCAAGGCTATAAGAGGACAGTCTTCATGTGTACTATCAGGCTGGGCAATGAAAAAAGGTTGAGCTAAAGCTTTAGCATCTTTATATTTTTACTGGGTACAGAATAAAAATGTGTTTGTGAGCTTCACCTCTAAAAGGGAATATTGACATTACATGTGTAAGCCAAATAGGTGTTTGCACAAACACATCGATTTCAAGATTCTGGCATCTCAAGCTGTGAAATTTCCATTTATTTCACATCCGTGGAACATCCAAAGAAGCCTGGCGCTGGACAGGGTGCTCTGGGATTGGGATTCAGAATATAGACCATAGAGGAGATCCAGCTGTTGTTCCCAAAACAGCCCTAATGGGGCGGAAACACAAACTCTTTGACTTGGCACTTTGGCACATGTGGCTTTGAGGTGTTGTGTCCTGAAGGCTGAATTGATAATATACTTTTGCTAGGCACATTCTAAGGAGTGTTTTCGCAGCAGGGGGAACTAGAGATTTATACATCCCAGAAATATCAACAGTCCTTTCAGAAGGATAGATATTACTGCCTTTATATTGCTATTTCAATCAATTGACCAGCATATATTAAGCACCTACTCAGTGGCAAGTACTGTGCTAGGTACTGGCAATGCAAAGACAAAAATGAAACAGTCCCTGCCCTGGAGATTATATTCTATTGAGGGAGACAACACGCATATATGTAATTTTATACAAAACATATTCAAAGGAATATGATTTCATTTCAGTGAAGAAGTATTAGACCTAAAGCAATCAGTAAAGATATTTGGGGCGGCTAGGTGGCGCAGTGGATAAAGCACCGGCCCTGGATTCAGGAGTTCCTGAGTTCAAATCCGGCCTCAGACACTTGACACTTACTAGCTGTGTGACTTTGGGCAAGTCACTTAACCCCGCAGAAAAACAAAAACAAAACAAAACAAAAAAGATATTTGGATGAAGCATATGAGCTGAGTTTAGAATGAAACTAGGAATTCTAAGATGCAAAGGTTTTGAGTCTGGTCTCCCCAACTAGATTGTAAGCTCCATGGGATCAAAGTGGAAATGTGACTAAGGCAAGTCAACCAGAACTTTGCCCAACAGTGGAAAATGGAGTAAGAGCACTTGGGCAGTGCTTCCTCCTGCCCACCCCAATGCCCTTAGGAAAGCCCTAGGGAGTCCTGAGGCAAACTTCTTCCCCAGATCAAGTAAGGCACCCACATAAATACCACCCCTTCTCGCATTTCTACTACTATCCATTACTGCTTTCCCTAAGTGCTGACATTCCTACTTGTAGCTCTGGGGTAGGCACAATAACTTGTTCTTTGTATGCACAGTACCCAGGACAATAACATACACAAATAGTTTCTCAATACGCTTCAGTGATTGATGGGCTGAGGGTCAATGGTACACTGTTTTTCCAAGGGCATTGTATCCCTAGCTGCCCTAGCACAAGCACACAAGGCCTCACAGAGAGCCTTGCCTGAGTAGGTCCATGAATGTTTCTTGGATGGATGGTTAGATAGAAGCACAGTACCTCACCCACAGCTGGAAGTAAAAAATGTTTGTACAATTGAATAAATGCAAACTACAGGAATATCCTTTTGCTTCTTTCCATTTCAACCCCCTCCACTTTCCAAATGAGTCAACTAGAAAAGAAACATACATTCATTAAATAACCTGCTACGTGCAAGACTCTATAAAAACAACAACAACAACAACAAAAGAAAAAAAAACAAACAAGAAATGCTACTAGACAAACTAATTCCTTAGATTAACATCGGTTACCAGCCATCATCATGTAATAATAATAGATAACATTTATACTATGTGCCAGGCATTATGCTAAGCACTTTACAAATGTTATCTCATTTGATTCTCACAAAAAGCATGGGAAATACATGTCATTACTATCCTCATTTTATAGTTAGGGGAACAGAGACAGACAGAGGGTAAGAGACTTGTCCAAGGTCACACAACTAGTAAGTGTCTGAGGCCAGAGCTGAACTCAGGTCTTCCTGCCTCCAGGACCAGCACTCTATTCACAGCACCACCTAAATTATAGATGGTTTTTGTGCCCATCCTTCTAAAAGAATTCTCTGACTTTTGGAAGGGATTTGATCAAGTTCATTCTTTACCACTATTCTGAATATGAGTCCCCATCTTGGACCTTGGACACATCAGATCCCTGCCAATCAAAAAAGCAAAATATGGGCCTGCTTTGAACAACACTCACAGCAAATATCCAAACTTCCTTGGCCTCCTCCCCAAACCCTAAAATGGAATGACTAAAATTAGATTATTCAGAGATAAAAATGACAGAGATATGATGAAAAGAACACTGTAATAGGAGGCAAGGGAGGAGAATTTTAGTGTCAGCCCCACTGCTAGCTCGCTGTATGCCCTTTGACTGTCTTTCAACCTCTCTAAACTTTTTTATCTTTCAGATGAAGGGATAAAATTACAATGAAATATCCTAGGATTTGGATCTAGAATGGGACCTTAGAGACCATTTGGACCAACGCAGAACTGAGAATTCAAGGGACTTGTAAAAAAATACATACATATACAAATACATGTGTATGTACATATGTATATATGTGTGTATATGCATTCAGCAACATTTGGATCTTAAATTGGTTCCTCTCTCTTTAAATCAAATATTCCTTGTTCCTTGTTCTCTAAGAGTGTTTATATATATATGTGTATGTATATGTACATATACATATACATACAAATATTTATTGAATTATAAACATTATATAATCTATAGAATTATAATAATTTATTATATATTACATATATCTACATGCATACATATATATGGAGGTAAATATAAAAGGAATTCAAAATAAAAAATATTTCCTCCACATTATCAAAAAAGAAAAGGAACACCCTAAATTCATGAATTGTTGGTTGAATAAAGTCCACATCCTATTATGGTAGAGCCTTCCAGTACCAATCAGGTCTTTCCCCTTATTAGTTCAAGGTCCATAAGAACAGTCTTTAACAAGACGGCTGGTCTCAGGCTCTGGCTGGTCCATGCATCCATCCAGCACTGGATCCCAACATCCTTTTGTTTTCAACACATACACATCAATGAGATGTCAGATTGTATTTAAGAATTATACCATTGGAGGGGCAGAAGAACAGATTATTTTGTCTATGTATCCCTGACTTCTTTGTTGTTTAGTTGTTCAGTTGTATTCTACTCTTCATGCCTCTTGGACAAATACTGTCCTTGGGGTTTTTGTTTTTGGCAAAGATACTGGAGTAGTTTGCCATTTCCTTCTCTAGTAGACGAAGGCAAATGCAGGTTAAGTGACTTTCCCAGGGTCATACAACTAGTAAACATCTGAGGCCAGATTTGAACTCTGGTCTTCCTGACTCTAGGCCTATTTGTCCATTGAGTTACCTAGCTGCCTCCTTGGTTCATGGTAGAAACTTAATTTTAAAAATCATTGTTGAATTGAATTCAAAATCTTAGATAATTCTGGGGCAGCTAGATGGCACAGTGGATAGAGCACTGGCCCTGGAGTCAGGAGTACCTGAGTTCAAATCTGGCCTCAGACACTTAACATTTACTAGCTGTGTGACCCTGGGCAAGTCACTTAACCCCAATTGCCTCACTAAAAAAAAGAAAAAAAATTATATTTTACTTTGGGATAGTTAGAGAAAAAATTATTATAGGATATAGTCGTGTGAATCATATTCAATAATTTTCAATCATATCCAACTCTTTGTGACCCCATTTGGGGTTTACTTGGCAAACATACATGGGCGGTTTGCCATTTCCTTCTCCAGCTCATTTTACAGATGTGGAACAGAGGCAAACAGGGTTAAGTGACTTGCCTAGGCTCACACAGCTAGTAAGTGTCTGAGACCAGATTTGAACTCAGGTCCCCTGGACCACTGCACCTCCTAACTGCCCTACTTATGTGCATACATCCACATAATCACAACCTCTGTGAAGGCCCTGCTTTGTCTGTAATACTGTGAACCAGGGGTGGCAAGTAGGTGGCATGATATATAGAATGTTGTACCTGGAGTGAGGAAGATTTCAAATCCAGCCTCAGACACTTACCATCTATGTGATCCCTGAGCATTCCACTTAATCTGTTTACCTCAGTTTCCTCATCTGTAAACAGGATTAATATTAGAATCTACCTCCAAGGACTGTTCTGAGCACCAAATGAGATAATGATTATAAAGCACTTAACAGTAACTAGAGCCTAGTAGACCCTATATAAATATTATTGTTGTCTATTAATTATGAATCATGGAGAAACCAGGAGAGAGTGAAAAATAGCTATTGGGAAAACTAAATTAGCACCAGGAAATGTCTTCTATGAATAGTTTTATGGGGCAGGGAAAGCTTTGCATCAAATATCTTTTATAAGGGTCTGCTAACCAAAATAAATGGGGACCTAACACAAGGACAGGAGCTATTCCCCAATCAGTAAGTGATAAAAGAATATAGACAAACAGTTCTAAAAGGAATTGTGAGCTATTGTCAATAATAAAAAAAAGATTGCTCCAAATTATGATAATAAAATGTAATGCTAAAGTTTCTACCTTACATCCAGAAAATTGTTAAATGACAAAAGATAGAAAGAATCAGTATCAAGGGGATAACAAAAAGATGGGTACACTAATACACCGTGAAGTTGTTAATTGATCGAACCATTCTAGAAAGCAACTTAGACCCAGTGATAGATACAACTGCAAGGAGGTCAAACAGAAAGAAAGATCCCTTATATGCAACAAAAGATTCGTAGTAACACTTCCTTTGGTAACAAAAAAAGTTAACTACCTATTGGTCGGGGGAATGGTTGAACAAATTGTGGTACACAAATGTAATGAAGTATTACAGAGCTGTAAGAAACAGTGAATAATGAATAATGGATCATAAATTCAATACAAAATTGAGCTCATTATCTTTTCCCTAAAACCCTCCCTGTCCTTGAGTTCAGGAACCATTTTTTTGCCTTTCTTAGTATCCGCAGAACTTAGCACAGTATCTAGCACAAAGAAAGCACTTAATAAATGCTTGCTAACTTGACCTGAATGTAAGGAATGCAGAGAAGCATGGGCAGATTTATTCAACTGATGCAGAATTGAGTAAATAGAACCAAAAAACCCCCCACCATTAATGATGACAACAATGTAAATGGGATGAATGATTAAAAACAAAACTAAACACTGTGTAATTGTAGAGACCAAGCTGAGACCAAAGGGAGAGATACTAACAAATACAGAATCCTCCCTTCGCAGCAGAGGTAGGAGACTACAAGTGTGCAAAGTTGCATATACTGTCAGACTTGGTAGATGGTTGTGTTAATCTTGCTGAACTTTCTTTTTCTCTTTTTTTCAAGCTTTGTTGCAAAAGATGACTTTCTGGAAGGAGAGGCAGGAAGGATATATTCAGGAGTGAAACATAAAAATAAGATATCAATAAATTTTAAAAGAAAATAAAATATAAGAATACTAAAAATGGACCGAGAATAAGAAAATTGAGTATAGATGCTGAAGAATGTCTTGGGAAAGTTATTTAGTATTATTTTCTATGGAACTTGTTTAGCTATGTTGATTGTTAGGGTATTTTTGTCCTAGATAACACCACCACCACCACCACCACCACCAGCAGACAATTAGACAGTACCTAAAGGTATACGAAGTGATTTCCCCAACAACAGTAAAAAAATCAATGAAGCAGGAAGTACAAACATTATTCTTCCCAGTTCATAGATTCAGAAATTGAAGCTCAGAAAGCTGGAATTATTTGCTCAGGCGTAGGAAGTCTCAGAGATCAGATTTGAACCTAGATCTCTTAGCAGGAAGACAGTCATTCTCTGCTTTATGCATCTTTGAGCCTATAACTAACTACCTGTGTGATTTTAGAGAAATTAAAGAATCTTTTGGAAACCTAGTTTTCTCATCTATAAAACAAGAACATCTGATCTTGAAGGTCTCAGCATGCTATGATTTTGTCAATAGTCCATGGTGGGGAGGGGGGAAATAGTCTCACTATTGAGAATCTATCCTAAAAACATTATCAAAGAGAAAAAAAGGGGGCAGCTAGGTGGCACAGTGGATAGAGCACTGGCCCTGGAGTCAGGAGTACCTGAGTTCAAATTCGGCCTCAGACACTTAACACTTACTAGCTGTGTGACCCTGGGCAAGTCACTTAACCCCAATTGCCTCACTAAAAGAGAAAAAAAGAACTTTCTTCAAAGTTATTTGTTGTTCAGTCATTTCAGTCATGTCCAACGCTTCATGATTCCATTTGGGGTTTTCTAGGCAAAGATACTGAAGTGGTTTACCATTTCCCTCTCCAGCTCATTTTTTTTTGGAGGGGCAATGAGGGTTAAGTGACTTGCCCAGGGTCACACAGCTAGTAACTGTCAAGTGTCAGAGGCTGGATTTGAACTCAGGTACTCCTGAATCCAAGGCCAGTGCTTTATCCACTGTGCCACCTAGCTGCCCCTCCAGCTCATTTTACAGATAAAAAAACTGAGGCAAACAGGGTTAAGTGACTTGTTCAGGGTCATGCAGCTAGGAAGTATACGAGGCCAGATTTGTACTCAGGAAGATGTCTTCCTGACTCCAGGCCCTGAACTCTATCCACCGTACCACCTAGCTGCCCCTATTATTTATAAGTTATTTATACTATCATTTGTAATTTTTAATTGAGAAGGGAAACAATAATTGACAAATATTCAAAGAAATATGGTACATCAATGTAATTTTTAAAAAAGTATTATGTAATGAAGAATGATAAGTATATTCAAATACTTAAATGGCTCTGAGGTCTTATGGATGAATATCCAAGGTTTCCCTTCACCAAAGCACCCATCCTGGATGATACTTATCCACATCCTCTTACAACTTAACCACGGGAGGTCTACCCAGCAGGCTTTCTCTTGGCATCACAAGTGTATCAGTGTAGCACTCTGGTTACTTATCTCTTGCTCTTATCCAATGACCCAACCTATCTTCTCTTCCCACCTTACAATTCCTTGACCACACCTTTATTTTCTTTATTTCTTTGGAAGCACAGCCTGCACACACCCACCAAGCATGTGACTTGCCCTTTCCTTCTACTTGCTATAAATATACATAGAAATACACACAAAATGATGTGAAGTGAAGCAAAGAGAACCAAGTCAGCACATGGCTGTATTTCACATTTGTTAATAAATCAGTCTGCCATTTCATCAATGTGGCTATTTCCTCCAATAATACAGTTCACAGTCTATCAACATCTTGTCATCCTCTGCAGCTTATCTCTAGGTCCTCCCATTAACTGTCCATAAGGGGAGCCACCCATCTGTATGTTAGGGACCTTCCTCTAGGGCTCCTACATAACTAAGTTACAGCAGACCCTCAAGCTGTCCATTTAGCTCAACTCAACTCAATGGACATTTTTTTTCAGCACCTACAATGTAGGTTACCACTGGAATCCCGAGTTTTAGCAGCTAAAATCATCTTCTAGGGACCCTAAACTATAAACACAAACGGGTAGGAGTAAAACCAGTGGGGGTGTGACATATGTATTCACTTAATCTAAGTCCATGTTGTAGCCCCCAAGTAAAATATAAACTCCTTGGGGGCAAGAATGGTATCATTTTTTTTCTTTGTGCCCCAAGTCTGTTGTATAGTGTTTGGCATATAGCAAGTACTTAATAAATGATTACTGAATTAAATTAAATTGAATTGTAAGAGGTCAAAGTGGGCACAGGGAGTAAATTACTGGTGGTGCTTCACAGTTTCACCAGGATCTTGGAGGCCATGGCTGAGGGCAAAAATGAAAGCTGTGTCTTGAGAAAATGTGACTTCACAAGCTTGGAGGTTCCTGCCGATAAGCACAACCACCAAACTCAACGTCACATTTTCCCCTTGATTCAAAGTAAAGTTTTTAAAAAAAAAACCAAAACCCCAAAACTTCCTCTTACCAAAGTCAAAACAGCTTGTCTATTTCCATTAGGAAAAAGGAGTTTGTTATCATCTCTTTCCTCCTTTAACACCCTTGGAATCCCCTCTATAATAAACTGTAGCCTCCAGCCAACAGAGTGCTATGTTTTTTCCTCTTTTAGGTCTTGTACAATGTGTACCAGTTTCCAAAATGAGACATCCTACGTAAACTCCCGGCTGTAACTAGGGACTTGGTAAACAAAACATTCGGGGTTGTTTAACCCAGTAATGGTGCCAGAGAAGGGAGAAATCACTATCTTGTTTGGAGGTCGCTCTTTTATCAAGCTCACAGAATACAGAGTCAATGGAAAGTTTCCATGCCTTTGGCTCTTACAAAGATCAAAAAAATCTTGCAGAGGGGGAGGTACCTTTCTTTGTGTCCGTAGAGTTTAGCATAGGGTCTGGTACACAGTAAGTGCTTAATTAATGCTTGTTGACTGACTGACAAACCCTGAATTGTCAAGATATCCTTTTTGCTCACAAATGCTGGGAAAATAGATTGGGATAGAATAAACACCCCAAACTATGCCCCCTACTCTAAACCAAAGCAGAAAATTAGAAGAGTTATTGTGAGGATAAAACAAGATGATATTCATAAAGAACTTAGTACGGTATCTGGTACATAGTAGGCACCTAATGAATCTTTGTTTTCCCTTTCCCTTTGCCAACATTCTTCTTAATTAATGATACTTTGAACTCAACAATATAATTCAGAGAAGGTCTGATGAGGGCAGAGTGAAGTGGGAATACCCCCTCCTTATTTCTCTAAATTATGCTTCTCTTACTGTAGACCCAGATCACACTCCCTTTCTTGGCTGACACATCATACAGCTGACTCATATGGAGTTTGCAGTCCGCTGAAACCTGAGATCTTTTTCAGAATGTCTATCTAACCGTATTTCCTCCATATTATTATACTTGTTGATTTTTTATGCCTATGTAAGACTTTACATTTGTCCCTTTGAACTTTCATCTAATTTGATTCATTCCAATATTCTAGCCTATCAAAGTCTTTTGGGACCCTACCTCAGTCATCCAGTGTCCCTTTTTGCTTTGTGTCATCTGCAAAGTTGATGGGCATATAATTTATGCCTTCAAATGTTAAACAGCACAGGTACCCATGATTCTCCACTGGAGACCTCCTGCCATATTTATTTTGCAGCAGTCAGAGTTATGTTTTGAACTTGGTCATCCAACCATCTCTGTCTCCTAAAATGTGCAGTACAAAACCTACTGGATTCTTGCAAAATAGTCATTTATATTTATGTAGCTCTTTAAAGTTCAAAAAGCTATTTATATACATTGCCTCATTTGAACCTCCCAATCACCCTCTGAAGAAGGTATTAGAAGTTTTACACCAATACATAAAGCACTGTGGTTTTGCTGGTGTGGGAATTTTGTCCACTCCTCTCTATTTCACAGTATTGGAGAGTTGTCTTTGACTCAGAGAGGCTATATAACTTTTCCATTGCTATACAGCTAATTCTGAAAGCCAGAGGTAGAATTCTAACCCCATTCTTCCAGACCCCAATATCAGCACTCTATCCAGTATACCTTGCAGATATGAATACTATGATTAATTATTATTATTTCTTTATACAAACACTAGAAAATAAAACATGCTATAGCAGGCTGAGAAAGGTAAAATTTTCTGAATAAATAGCAAAACAACCTGATAATTAGAATCCCGTATCAGAAGCTTATTATCTTTCCTATACTGATAATAGATATACCATATATATATCCTAGATAATTTAGCCATAACATTGATCCATACAAATTTAAGAATGTTAATGGATGTCATCATACTAAATACTTAATGTTGAAACTTCCTGAAATAAAAAGCTTTCAAAATATAGAGACCCAATAGCTTATAATATCCTGGATATAACATTGATCCATACAAATTTAAGAATGTTAATGGATGTCATCATTGCAAATACTTAATGTCAAAACTTCCTGAAAAAAAAAAAGCTTTCAAAATATAGAGACTGAGCAGAGAAAATCAAAATCACATGGGAATAGGATGAGATGTATATTCTCTCCATTGACCTATCTACTAGTGGTGGTGTATAGGGGATGCTTCCAGTGAAGTTACAGATGATGGTCTTATATCCAAATAGCTACCCAAATACAAAAAGGATTTAGTTAATCTACTGTGCAGTAGGATATAGGACACTAAATATAAAGGAATAATAGAAGAGAAACTTGTTGCAGGACCATTTCTATCTAAACATCATTTAAAAAGACATTAATTAGATGATATGGTGATGGTGATGATACCATGTTAACAATAATTGATAGCTAGGTGGCACAAGTGGCTAGGTGGACTTAGAGTCAAGAAGACCTAAGCTTGAAATCTTGCCTCAGACACTAGCTATGTGACCCTGCACAGTTAACTTTTAACAGTAAAAAAATTTAAACTTCTCTCAGACTCAGTTTCTTCATCTACAAAATGGGGATAATAATAGCACCCACCTCTTAGGGTTGTTTTAAGGATCAAATGAGATTATTTATGTAAAAGTCTTGGGAAACATTAAAAATGCTATATATTGTGAGTTGTTCTGTCTGGCTATCCCCTATACTTAGATTGCTTTCCCTCCTCTATTCTGACCACTCCCACCTTCTAAAGGAAGTCTTCTTCACCACCCCCCTCTTAATTCCAGTGCTTTCCCTCCATTATTTCCTATTTATCTTGTCTATAGCCTGTTTTGTATGTATCTGTTAGCATGTTGTCTCCCCTATTAGGTTATAAGCTGCTTGAGGTCAGGGACTGTCTTTTGTGTTTTTGTGTATCCTTAGTGCTTAGCATAGGGCTTGACACTTAATAAACATTGATTGATTGATTGATTGATTACTCACAAATACAAAGTTTTCATTTTTACAAAGCACTTTCCTCACATAATCCCTGTGAGCAAGACAGTATATGAATGATTATTCCCAGCTAACAAATACAAAAACTGTGGGTCTAAGAAAAGATCACGCAGCCATATAGGGAATGGTTGCAAAATATCAGTGCCTGGTTACAAACCCAGTTCTTCTTGCTTCAGGTCCAATGCTCTTTGTATGATACCTCACTGTGTACCCATTATGTCCTAGTGTCTTAGAGTTTTAAAGTTGGAAGAGACCTTGAAGACCAGCTAGTCCTTTCCCCTTGTTTTGCAGATAAGGAAGAGGATTCTCAGAGGTCAAGTGTTTTGCAATACTAACAGTGAGTTGGATTTCTGGTGTCTCAAATCCCAGTCCAGTGCTTTCCATCCAAAATCCCTAACTTTGGTAGCAATCAGGAGAGCCTGTGTAGAGTTTTAGATATTTTATTTCCACAACAATGTTAAGTAGGAAGAGATTGAAAGAAAAGGAGGTAAGAGATGAAGTGACTCACCTACACAAAGAGTTAAAGAAGAAAACGGAGAAATATCGAAGAACATCAGCTAGTACTGCTTCCCTGTGTTTGTTCAATTCTCTACAGTTTTTGGAAGTTTGAGTTGAAAAGTTATTCAAGTCATAAATTTAAAGCAAAAAGAATGGGTGTGTTGGAGCCAGTTCTTAGTGGTTGGGGGGAGCTGATTGTTAAATTTTCAATGTGATCACTTATACCTCAGAAATTGGCATATTATACAAATGAAGGCTTGATTTATTGTTTATTGATTATCAGGACTTAATAAAGTGATGAAAATAGGGTAAATAGTGTAGATTAAATTTAAAAATGTAATGTGTACATACTTTTCCCCCTCATAAAGTCATTTGTTAAACTTTTAGCAACACCAACATTCTACCTTGGCTTTGCTAGTGCCTAATCTTTCACCTATCTGAACCATGCAGCTTTCCAGGGTAGTTATAAATTACCATAGTCACAGCAGGTGTAGAAGTGTCATTGGGAAATTTTTGACCTCTCCTCCTGCCTCCAGATCACCTCATAGCTGTGGGTACCTTCAGAAGGGAGGCTCTGCATCTGAACCATGAAGAAGTTTTATACTGTACATAATTATTAACACAGATGTATGTGTGTTGTGTGTTCTAAAAGTAGGCAAATATATACACATTGGAGGTGCTTCATTAATTTTTTTTATTTGATGGGATGTGTGATCAAAAAAATGTTTGGAGACTAATTATTTAAGCAATGGGTGGTTTTATTCACTTTATTTTTCGAGTGTGACTGGATACCTAGCCCAATCGCTCTTGAGTGACAAAGCATCTCAGAAGAACCTATGGTGTCCCAGCACTGGACGCAAATAGTACAATGCTACTTGTAAACACAAGTTTGGGGGGTTCAAATCCTGCCTCTGCTATGTGACCTTGGAAAATCAGTCACCCTCTCTCAGTCTCAGTCTCCTCTTCTATAAAATGAAGGGGTTGGATTCATTGAACTCTAAGGTCCCTTCCAGAATTAAAAACATGATCCTCTGGAAATCTCCCCATGCATAGGGGATCCTTTTTTCCATTTGGATTCTTCATAAAATATCCCGCACAGCAGTAGTAAATATTTTATGTGTGTCTAAGTCTAGTGACACTAGCCAGCAATAGCATGAGGATCGAGAGCTTGAGACCCTCCAATCAAGTGAGCTTTCCATTATACCATCCCAGCCTAAAAAGTCCTCTCCCTCCTCTGAACTTTAGAAGGGCACTTTACCATTCATTCAAAAGATATGCATACACAATCTCAATATTTTTCTTCTTTGGCCATTGATTATTATTTAAATCTTATGTCCTTTTTTGATTTTAAAAATTTATTCTAGGGGCAGCTAGGTGGTGCAGTGGATAAAGCACTGGCCTTGGATTCAGGAGTACCTGAGTTCAAATCCAGCCTCAGACACTTGACACTTAACTAGCTGTGTGACCCTGGGCAAGTCACTTAACCCCCATTGCCCTGCAAAAATTTAAAAAAAAATTTATTCTTTCCAGCTTGGTAGAACCTGTTTTGTTGTCATAGTCTCCTTTGGGACCCCAGAGTCACCTCCTGACCAAGGTGAGGCATCAGAGTAGGACTTTTTAGAGAATGTAAGATCCCACTGTTCTTGTTAGCTATCAAAAAGCAATTGATTCGGGGGTGGCTAGGTGTCGCAGTGGCCCTGGAGTCAGGAGTACCTGAGTTTAAATTCAGCCTCAGATACTTAACACTTACTAGCTGTGTGACCCTGGGCAAGTCACTTAACCCCAATTGCCTCACTTTAAAAAAAAAAGCAATTAGGGGCAGCTAGGTGGCGCAGTGGATAGAGCACCGGCCCTGGATTCAGGAGTTCCTGAGTTCAAATCAGGCCTCAGACACTTGACACTTACTAGCTGTGTGACCTTGGGCAAGTCACTTAAGCCCCATTGCCCTGCCAAAAAAAAAAAAAAAAAAAAAGCAATTGATTCAAAAGAGTGGTCATGCTATGATAAAGCTGCTCCAACAGTGTCTCCCACATTCACATGTCAAAATCATGCAAGATTTATGTTTGATGGTCTTCAAACTGTTAATATCAATTGAGATATAAAATAGGGAGGTGTTGGCTTACCAAGGCTGAGAAAGTCCAGGACAAAGTTCAATCAAAGAGCAATTTCCTATAGACGGTGAGGGTCTCCAATTACTTTTGCTTTGTATTATGGTGTACTGATGGTATCAAGCTCCAAAGCACTGAAGAGCTTCTTAAATAAGTTCGAAAATCACTCAAAAGATTTTAGCCTAACTACCCACACAGGCAAAACAAAATAAATGAAGGAATGTCTTGTCCAGACTGCTATATAATTGGATGGAAGATAGTTATACAAAATTCATTCTTTTATACACTGTATTCTTCATATATTATAGTCTTCACATTTATTGATGTTTGTTAAATCCATAATTTTAAATAATTTTAAAGGAAAATCCAGAGAACAGATACATCATTACCTGTCACTTGGACAGACACTGGAACTAGACAATGTCCCAGGCCCCAAATTGAAAGGAGGCAACAAGTAATCAGGATTGCTGTAGGGGTAACTACACCATGCTTTTAATGGTCTCCAACTTCTTCCTGAGATGAAATGCTATCTTTTTAGCATCGATATTCTTCTAGCAATATTGCATTGGGGGTCATAGAATATTTTAGTAACTTAAAGGGCAAAAACTAAAAGTCATTCAAGAGGCAATGGAAAGGCACATGGTAGCCATGAGTCAGTTGCAACTTTGTCATCAGAGAACTGGGCAGAAAGAGTATAAAGAAGGTCCTAAAATGGATGCATAACAGAAAAAAGTGTCGGGCAGGCCATGTGCTGAGGGCAAGGAATAACTGATGGACGGTTCATGAGTGTGGACAGGTGTATTCGTAATGCCAAGTGTGCTAGAGGAAGCCTCCCAGAATATCAAATGGATCCACAGTGGAGGATTTAGAGGAGAATATAGAAAAGAGCTGCACGGGACAAGACGGTATGAATGGTTTGTGTTCCATACTCTTGGATGGAGGGTCCATGTCAATGAGAACATCCATCAGATTTTCAAGGTTATGATTTATCTCTCCAACAAGAATGAAAGCTTATCTCGTAGGGGCTTACCTCATATTTTCTAGCATTATCAATAGCATGTAGTTTGGGGTACTTGATAAATGTGAATTTGATTCTTATTATCATCATTTAATTATCTATAGCATAAAAGATATGGGAAACTCTATATGCAACATGTAAACTTCTCATTTAAGCTTTGAACTAGACTCTCAAAATTCAAATGGCCCCTAGGGGCTACATATTCTCATATATCCTACACACACAGATACTCTCTACATTTAACTTAACAAATGGATAGAGCACTGGGCATGGAGTTAAGACGACCAAAGTTCAAATGTGACCTGAGATATTGACGACTTGTGTGACCCTGGACAAACCATTTAATTGCTGCCTGTTGCAGTTTCTCCATCAAATGGAGATTTAAAAAGCATCTGCCCCTCAAGATTGTTGTGAATATAAAATGAGATCATATTTATAAAGTGTTTTGTAAACCATAAATACAAAATATAAATTAAATAAACAAATAAATCTTAAATAAATGTCAGCTATTAATGTTATTATTCTTGCAACCAAATCTACTCCTGAGTAGTGTAAATTCTTGGGAAATTTTGATTTATAGCCAACTGAAATTTCCTGTTTTCACTGTGGCCAAGTAGAATGAGTCTAGTCCTTCCAAGTAAACGCGGAGAAGAGGAGCTGGAAACCCCATAATCTTGAATTGACTCAATCCTGGCTCTTCAGACTACAGTTGGTTCCTTAACCTGTGCACACTGGTCAAGAGCTTGATCGTATGCAAAATGAACATATCCTTATGGGCTTTGAAGCTGTCTTTATTAAATGACCACAAAAAAATTTCTTCATGCCTGAATTCACTGACCTTCCATTTGGAATTAGAAAGGACTTCAAGGGATAACTGGGTCCAGTCTCCAGGTAGCTGAACTCCATGTAGACCATAAGGTTTGAAAAATACTTTAAACCTGAAAAGAGCCCTCAGAGGGAGGTACTATAGGCACTGCCATCCCCCTTTACAGATGAGGAAAGTGAGGTTCAAAATATTAAGTGACTTCCATGGTTAAGTATCAAAGGCAGAACTATGAACCTGGTCTTTCTGACCCTAGATCCAGCACTTCCTCCATAATTAGAGGTATTATAAATGAGATAACTGAGCTCCACCAAGTTTAAAGCCCAGTAGCTCAGAAACATCCAGCTAACAAGGGACAGAGACAGAATCAAAAGTGGCATCTCTTTTTTCCTAACACAGTATTCTTTCCATTACATCAAGCTTCCAAAAAATGGCAAAAACTAGGGGATTCAACCTTAAAGCTTTAAACCTGCACTCAGTGAAAAAAGGCCAAGGTTTGTATTTATGTCTACAAATCCTGGGGCCTGCAGTCAAGGTAAAAGTAGCTATTTCTTGCTTCTTATCAGCGTTCCATTGAATACAAAAACAGGAATCAATTTATTACTTTCAGGCACCTACTGGGCCAGATTGGCCAGTGAATAATGTTTTAAGCTCTTTCTTTGTAAATGTCATTAAAAGCCTTGTGTGTTTCCTTCCTTTCTCCATGTGTCTTTCTTCCAAGCAGAACATTAGATTTACTGCTGGGTTATTTCCCCCCTCCTGGTTGGTAATTAAGAATTTATGGTAAAAGTATGGAAAATTGCCCCCCATTGTAGTTTTCCTTTAGCTATGCCAAAGAAATACAAATCCCCACAAAACCCTGAGCATACACAAACCAGTTTTATAAAACTGCAGAGGGATTTCAGTGAAAAGGAACTGTATTAACTCTCTCACTGATGACTTTTTGCCTCACACTTGTAAGAAGTTGCTTAAGGGCCTTTGACCCTATGTGCCTTCAAATAAGATGAGTCTGATGTGCTCAGATTGTGGATGTTTTGAATACAGAAAGAATTAGAGGGATGCATGGATTTCAAAGTTGGTAGTGTTGAGAGAAGGGAGAGATAGAGGCAGGGTTTTCCCTTTTCCTAGACTTCTCTTTTCTCAACACATTCTCCTACCCCTCCCCCCAGCTTTCTCTTCCTAGAACTATTTTACCTTCATAAAAAAATTGTAGTGTGCATTTCTCATACTGCAGAGAAATGTAACACTAGGGCCTGCAGCAGCACATTTTGAAATGAATTTTATCTTTAGCATCTGCCCCTTCAGGGCCTCTCTCCCATCTTGTGGTGCCGTGAATTTTCCCATTGCTCAAGATCAGCTCCTGGCTCACAGCTCCCCACCTTGGGTGCACAGTGAGGCCAAGTTTCCCAGGTAGCACCTCATGTTCAGTTTGTGTTTCTCTCCCACCCCTGTCAAAACTGATGTGTTTTCCATATCACTTCCACAGACCCTGTACTCCAAAAAACCCTGGTGTTGTGGAGAAAAGTATTGGTCTAGAAGTCACAAGTAGTGAATTACAGCAGATGTTCTTCTGCCACTTATTAAGTGGGTGATATAGAACATGTCATAGCCTTAGTTTCCTTATCTGCAAAATGAGGAAATTGGATTACATGGTCCCAGAGTCAGAGAATCACAAAATTGGAGAATTGGAAGGGATTTCAGCTGCCATTTTGTCCAACTTATACACAGAAGTCAAGTTAAAGAGCATCTATTAATTGCCTACTATATACTAGGCTCCATGCTTAGCCCCGCTACCATAACAGACCTGAAAAATGGTCATCCAGTCTCTGCAAGACCTTCAACCATTGGGAACATGACACCCCTTGAAATGGGCTTGCAAAGTTAGGAAGGTTTTCCTACCATCAAACCTACATTGGTCTCTTTTCAACTTCCATTCATAGTTTCTGACTATGCCCTCTGGAGCCAAAGAGAACAAATCCAATGGCTCCCCAACATGGCAGCCTTTTACATAATTGAAGAGGAGATCTCCTGGCCCCTTGAGTCTTCTCTTCACTGGGCTAAACATTCCAAGTTCTTTCAACTAATCCTCATTGGATATCAACTCATCATCCTGTTTGCCCTCCCTTGGACACTCTCCATCTTATCTATCTTCTTTTGAAATTATGGTGCTATTAAACTGAACACAATATTGTCTGATGAGGGCAGAGAAGAATGGCATTATCATCTCCTTTTTCATCTCAGTGATCATTAGCTACTATTAATTCATATAGAGCTTGCAGTAAACAAAAAATCCAACTTCTTTTATCAGAAAACCTGCTACATCTTTCATCTTATACACCGGGGGTTGATTTCTTGTACCTAACAATAAGACATTGTACATTTAATAACTGTTTATTAATGACTAACTGGATCCTGACTTTCATCTAGTGTAGTGGCTGTCCTTATTAGTTTTGTGTCTTCTGCAAATTTGATGAGATTAGTATCCATGCCTTTATCCACTTCCTGCCATGTTGAAATTACATCACTAACTACTCTGAATCCAGCCATCTAACCAGATCTGAAATTTAATTATAGCGTCATCTAGTCCACATCCTTCCATCCTTTCCACACAAATCGAATGAAGTTTTGCAATCAAAATTTCACTAAAATCTAGGTACACTATATTGACAGTATTCCTTTCAGCTACTATTTTAATAATCCTGTCAAAAGGGAAACAAAGTTACTCTGGTGCTCCTTGTTCTTGATGAAACCACACTAGTTCTTTGTACTCTCTCTTCCCCTTCTACATGTTCATCAAGCATCTCTTTAGTGAACTGTTCTATAATTTTCCCAAGAACCAAAGTCAAGTTCACTGTCCTATAGTTAGCAGACTGTATTCTCCTTTCTTTTTTGAAAATCATTACATTTTCCCTTCTCCAGCTTTGTGATAACTGCCATTTTCCATAATCTTTAAGATATTACAATCAACTATCTTTACAATTCCTTTCAGATCTGATCGTTCCTGCTTCCTGGGTCATTGGTTCAAAAAACAGGCCAATGAACTAATTCATAGTTATAGGATTTGGAGATAAAAGAGATTTTGCAGATTATCTAGGGGTTCTTCATCTGGAGTCCATGAACTTGTTTTTTAATATTTTGATAACTATATTTCAATATAATCGGATCCCTTGGCAAGTTTATGTATTTCCTTTGTGGGTTGTTGTTCAGTTGTTTTTCAATCACGTCTAACACTTCATGACTCCTCTTGAGGTTTTCTTGGCATAGATACTAAAGTGATTTGCTAGCTCATTTTACAGATGAGGAACTGAGGAACTGAATGACTTTCCCAGGGTCATACAGCTAGCAAGTGTCTGAGGCCATATATGAACTCGGGAAGAGTAGTTTTACTGACACCATGCCTGGTAGCCTATCCACTGCACCACCATTTCCTTTGTACTCCTATATATTAGCTGCTAGGGCAGCTGTGTGACACAATGCATAGAGCTCTGGGCCTGGAGTCAGAAAGACATGAATTCAAATCCAGTCTTAGATATTTAATAGCTATGTGAGCCTGGGAAAGTTGCTTAGGTTGTTTGCCTCAGTTTCCTCATCTATAAAATGGGGATAATAATAGTACCTGCCTCCCACAGTTGTTGTAAAGATAAAATGAAATAATAATTGTAAAGTATTTAGCACAGTGCCTGACATATAGTAAGTACCATACAAATGTTAGCTATTATTATTATTCATTTTATACATTAAAAACATAATTCTGCAGAAGGGTCCATAGGCTTCACCAGATTCTTAAAGGAATCCATGCTATAGAAAAGTTAAGAACTTCAGATGTAATTCAATCAACTAATTTTCCGGTGTTACCAACTAGGTTTCTTATTCTTTGTTTTCAACTTTGCCAACTAGAAGCATTCCTACAACCTCAACAATGATGAGCATGGTGGAGAAATAGGAGATGGAGGCTCAAAAGGGTTAAGAGACTTGCCCAAGGTCACAAAGCTTGTAAGTAAAAGAGCTGAGATTTGGACCCACATCCTCTAACTTAAAATCTAAGTTTCTTGTCTGTCATCCTACCATATTAATGCTAATAGGTGAAAGTAGTTTATTTTGTTGGTTTTTCAAACATTTTTCTCATTTTCATAGGGGATTAAGGTTTCTTCTATAATTAAATATATGATCCTAGACACAATTATTTAACCCAAAGAAATGACTCATACTAATGGTGGAATTTCAGGTACCACAGAGGATTTACGGAAATTTGCTAATAGGACATGAAAAGGAAGCAAAAAAATAGCATTATCAGATGGGTCTTTTAAATTTTTTTCTATTTTCCCCAATTATACATTAAAACAATTTTCAACATTTGTTTTTTGTTTGTTTGTTTTCTGGTTTTGTGGGGCAATGAGGGTTAAGTGACTTGCCCAAGGTCACACAGCTAGTAAGTCTCAAGTGTCTGAGGTGGGATTTGAACTCAGGTCCTCCTGAATCCAGGGCCAACATTTTATCCACTGTGCCACCTAGCTGCCCCCTAACATTTATTTTTTTTTCAAAGTTTTGAGTTCCAAATTCTATCCCTCCTTTCTTTCTTCCTTTCCCTCTTCTCTGAAATGGTAAGCAATTAGATATAGGTTCTACATATGTAGTGGTGTAAAACATTTCCATATTAGCCATTTTGTACAAAAAGACTCAAGGAAAAGAAAAAAGCAAATCCAGAAACTTTCAATTAGTAAAATGTCAATCCAGCTTCATTTTTTTTCAATGGTATTGGACTTCCCCTCCTTCCCCCTTTGGAGTGACACAAAGACTATGGACAGAGAACAGTGAGGAGAGTGTTAGACTTGTTCATTGTACTAGGTATTTCCTCTCTTTTTATTTTTCTTTCTTTTTCATTCTTTGCTATAAGTGGTGGTTCTCTGGGAGAGGGAAACTGGGAAATGTAGGTGATGTGAAATCAAAAGATGTCAATAGAAATTGATGGAAAATAAATTATGGTGTTCTGGTAAAAGAGCAGGATGCAGAAAGCACCTAGAAGGGAAGATGGTTGTATCCCTTACAGTGCCCTTAGAATGAATTCCTTCTCCCCTGAAAAAATGTCCTCAAGAAATTGGAGAGCCTCTATTCTCAGCACATGGATACCCAGGAGACCTAATGCTGAAGTCTGCTGGTGTCCACCTCCGTACAAAGTCCTAGTTATCAGAGTACTAGCAGCTATGACTCTTTGTGGTGTGTGTATGTGTGTGTGTGTGTGTGTGTGTGTGTGTGTGTGTGTGTGTGTGTGTGTGTATGAGAAAGAGAGAGGCAAAGACAGAGACAGACAGAGAGACAGAGACAGAGAAGGATGGAGTTTGGGGAGGGAGGAAGGTGGAGAAAAGAATGTGCATGTGATATCAATCAGCTTTTCAATCCTTGATTCTGAGTTCCAGAAGCCAGGGCCATCTCTACAATGCAGACTATCATGAGTATGTATCAAAGCAGGAATAGAATAGTGTATGAACAAAGCCTCCATCTATTATTGCTCCCCATCTCCCAGCCCAAAATACAAAAGCAAATATAATCATTATAATTGTTCATTGTAATGGAGACTGCTTTTCCTCCTTACTCTCAAGACACTTCTGGCCCTCACAGCTGACATCTGCTCAAAAATGCTTAGGGCTGGAGGTAGCCAGCACCTGTAATCCCTGCTGTCAGGAAACCTGGGGTATCTCAGTATGAACATGAAGCTCAGAGGGCTGCAGTGAGTTATGCCAATAGGACATTCCCATGAAGTTTGGTATCAATATGGCAAGCCTCAGAAAGGCCTGGCAGGGGGAGCAGTACTACCAAGTTTGCCTCAGGAGGGACAAATTGATCCACATTAGAAACTTATTTTGTTCTGTTAGTTTCAGTTATTCCCCACTCTCCTTATTTGGGATTTTTTTGGCAAAGATACTGGAGTGATTTGCCATTTCTTTTTCCAGCTCATTTTACAAATGAGGAAACTGAGGCAAACAGGGTAATGTGACTTGCCCAAGGTCACATAGCTGGGAAGTGTCTGAGGCTGGATTTGAACTCAGAAATATGAGTCTTCCTAACTCCAGGCCCAACACTCTATCCACTGGAGCTCAAACACCTATGCTCATCTGAAGTGGGATTGGAGATATGATTACTAGTTGCACTCCCAGTCGAGGTGAGATAGGGAGACTCAGTCTTTAAAAGACATATGCAGGGGCAGCTAGGTAGCACAGTGGATAAAGCAGCAGCCCTGGAGTCAGGAGTACCTGAGTTCAAATCTGGCCTCAGACACTTAACACACTTACTAGCTGTGTGACCCTGGGCAAGTCACTTAACCCTTATTGCCCCACCAAAAAAAAAAAGACATATGCATATACCCCAGAAAAATTAAATTATTTTCCATTCCTCAGCATTCTTAATTGCCAAATAGACATTTTTACTGCCAATGGTCCATATGGGTTAAGAATCTTCAACCCATACAGTTTGTAGCAGATTATTTCTTCCCTACACACAAGTGGTCTGTATTCATCTCTGTGAGTTCATTGATATATAAAGCACCACCCATCCATTCTCTCATCCTGGGCAACACTTCACCATGAAATCCTGTCAGTCCTCTATGGGTGACCCACCCAACTTGCTAGGGGCCTTCATCTTGATATTATATGGCTGCCACCAGAGTACAAAGGTTGTCCATGTATTACCCCTTGCTCTTGCCATATGACGTACCTACTCTTTCTTGTCAGACTTCTCTCACATCCTTTATGCTCTTCTTCTGTACACTTCTAAGTTGGTGATTTGTTGTAGCCTACTCACCCCCACCATGCACCTCTTTATTGCCTCTTGGGTGACTTGAACTCTTAGTTCTTCAGAAATTATGATATTGTGACTAAATATGTTTCTTCGTGGCAGGCACTGTTGTCTTTGCATCCCCTAGCATCTAGTAAAGTGCCTAGTTGCCTACTGTAATAGGCCTGTTGCATCCTTTCTGATTACTGCTTTAGCTCACACTTACAGGTTAGGTCCCCTACAAGCGTAACCAGCCCAGGTTGACAGTACTATATGAGTCTGCATTCCCAAAGCTATAGCTCATGAGCCCCATCACCTCAAGTCATCCTGTCAAATTAAGGCCTGTAATAATGGCAGAAAGCCTCTCTTCCCACTACAGGGGATTTTGAATTTATACTAGCTGCCAATTCCCCATGTGTTCCTCCAGCATGAATCAGAACCAGTTCTCAAACCTTGACTTGCACACCAGGACTGGGTTCTCTCCTTCTTCCTCCCAATGCCTGGTGCTGCTCAACCCAGATCAAAACCCTTTAGAAACCCCCTTGGCTTTACTGATTTTAGATACTAGTACCCCTGACTCATTTCCATCTTCTGTGACTGTCCCTTATTACTGGGAATATTTCCCCTCAATGAAATGTGCTTGCTTCACTTTCTCTCTGCAAGTTCCTGTCATGTGTTGTGTTCTCTCTTGGAGCACTTCACCTCCTGAGAGGTTTCTCCTTAGATGCATCAGCCTTTGATCAGGGCTAGGATTACAGGTGTTAGCAGCCATCTCTACTTCCCAAGCCATGTCTTAAGGAATAGAAAATGCAAAAGCTGGAATGGACCGGGAAAGCCATGCTCTGATGTTAGAATCTCCTCTACCCTACACCAAGACTGTTATTAGGGATCTGACTAGAATCCTGAGTCTCTTGGGCTCTTTCCCCTGACAACATAAGTGGCTTATAAATATATGTCCTGGACCGATGATATCAAACTCAGATAGATATGAGGGCCACTAAACCATGTCAACTTAAAAGCTCTCATGTTAATATTATCTATGTTTATTGTATTTTTATTTATCTTGTTAAATATTGTTCAATTACCCTTTAATCTGGTTCTGACCATTGTTGTAGGCCATTTGGGGCCCACAGGTCTTTTGTTTGACACCTCTGCCCCAGATAGTTCATATCCCTTGTACTGCAGGGCCTAAAAGTTCTTTCTTTTCTTGTGGTGTTTTACTTCATGCTTACTCCCCCTGTGAGCATCTTATATGATATGAGTAGGTTTCCTACCTAGGGGGCAGCTAGGTGGTGCAGTCGATAGAACAGAAAGTCCTGGAGTTGTGAAGATCTGATTTCAAATCCAGCCTCAGACCCTTACTAGATGTGTGACTCTGAGCAAGTCACTTAACTAAAATTTGCTTCAGTTCCTAATTGGTAAAAGAGGGAAAGACTAGAGAAGGAAATGGTAAACCACTTGAGTGCCTTTGCCATGAAAACCCCATGGACAAAATCCATGGACATGGCAGAATAGACCTACTACAAGACTCTAAGGCTGATTGGGAGAGAAGAGATTCATTCTTTCCCCCACCCCAACCCCAGGAAAGGGATGATTCCTTTTCAGGCAGAGGCTTCTTGATTCCCAATTCTCATGTCTTGCCTGCTTCCTCAACTGACTCCCTGAAGACTAGAACTTGAATTGAAAACTGGCCACACTGTCCAGGCAATGACTTCTTCTGATGCCATCAAATTTAACTGAAGGACATCACACCTGACACTGCTTTGTACTTAGTTTAATCCCTAACACTTTATTGTATTGTTTCTGCTCCCTGTCTCTGATATTTTATACTTTCTTCACCTGGGTTAGAGGATCAGGATTCCCCCTCTGATCGCTTAATCAACTCTCCATCCTATAAGCATTAATAAATTACCAATTACTTGTTGATTGATTGGGCCTTAAACTCATAGCCATGCAGTATCACCAAAAATACTTCTTTGCTTTTTTTTTCAAAATTATGTGCCCTTATATCAGGAAGATGCTTCTGGTGCTTAATAACACTGAGTAATTCATCAAAGACAATTTTAGCAACCTGTGAAACTGTATTCAGTAGGCACTCAAAAAATACTTAGTAACTAAATACAAAAGTGTACATTGTAATATTCATTGCATTGACAATGTTCTCACTGTATGACAACATATGATTTCATTTAATTAGAAGCACACTGTGCTGCAACAATCATTTGAAGATATTCGTGAAACCCCCAACTCTAGCAAAGGGTAATGGTACCTGCTCTAGTGTCTAAGCACAAATTGAAGCTACATTACTTAAAAGCTCATTTGCAACGTGGATTGTCTATTCAACTAGAGACAAGGTGGCTTTTCAAGTCTGGGTCATTAGTTCAAATCTGTTCTGGATTTAAAGCGGCTCAAAATTGTTACCTTCTGACAATCATTCCACAGACTAAGTTAATTCACTGTAATTGGTGCTCTCCTGAGGCAGGTTAGAGATCCATGGGATGCAAACATTGAACTAGCCCTTGATCTCCGCCAAGATACATTAACGAGATAAAGCAAAGGAGATAGCCTGAGGAAGGGGGAAACTTGTCCTTTGAAATTCTCCCAGAAAACACCAAAATCAAAAAGTAAACTTGGATAAGGACTTAAGGGGAACTCTCACCCAAAGAAACGTACTCTATGTCCTCTATGCTACGGGGTGGTGCTTCTTAGCCCAAGATGACACAGCACATAAAATGCTGGGCCTTGAGTTCAGAAGACCTGAGTTCAAATTTAAATGAACATGCTTATTAGCTGTTTGTCTTGAAGTAAGTCACTAGAGGCTGCCTCAATTTCCTTAACTATAAAGTGGGGATATAGCCGAACCTCCCTCCTGAGGCTTTGGGAATCAAATGAAATGATATTTATAAAGTGCTTAGCACAGTCTGTGGTGTTGTCATTTCGGTTGTGTCCTACTCCTTATGACCCCATTTGTGGTTTTCTTGGCAAATATACTGAAGTGGTTTGTCATTTCCTTCTCCAGCTCATTTTATAGATGAGGAAACTGAGGCAAACAGGGATAAGTGACTTGCTCAGTTTCATCCAGCTACTAAGGTCTGAGGCCAGATTTGAACTCAGGAGGATGAGTCTTCTTGATTCCAGGCCTGGCACTCTATCCACTGTATCACTTACCTGTTCCGGACTGGTACATAGTAAGTAAGTGTTTAATAAATACTTGTTTTCCCCTCCCCTGATTTGTGGTCTTAGAGAGTAGCCTAGGGGCAGCTAGTTGGTGCAGTAGATAGAGCACCCACCCTAGATTCAGAAGGACCTAAGTTCAAATCCGGCCTCAGACATTTAACACTTACTAGCTGTGTGACCTTGGGCAAGTCACTTAACCCCAATTGCCTCACAAAAAGAGAGAGAGAGAGAGAGAGTAGCCTAATGCTCTGAGAGGTCTCAAGACTTGCCCAGGGTCACATAGCTAGTATTTATCACAGGTAGGATTTGAAGCCAGCTCTTACTTGTTCTCTCTTTCCATTATACCACCGATAGACCACCTGAATCTCCAAAGTTGCAATGCACTCTAGAGAGCTGTGCAGCAATCATGCAAGCATCCTTCCTCAGGCCACAAATCATCCCTTTATGGACACTGAAGTCCCCCCCACACAGATTCCTCTACTGCCTTCAAAGGCATCTTCTTCTTTGTGTTTAAAGAAATAAGAGAGATAAAATGAGAACAAAGCAGTTCTGTGGTGCAGAGTCTCTCATCATAAAATTAGAAAGGAGCTTTCAACTCTTCCCTAACTAGTTGTTGACTGGTTCCTCCTTTGTGAATAAGAAAGCCAGACCAGATAATCTCTAAGGTCCCTTTTAAGTCCAAACCTAGATTACTATGAAGTCACTTCATACTTCTGACCTGTTTCTTCAGATGGGAACAAAAGGGTACTAGACTACTGCCTCCCAGTGGTCATCCCGTGGCAAATTTTTACCAGTTCATAGAATTCTTACTCCCCAAAATAATATACCCTAAAACCAAGAAACTTTTAAAAACTGACTTCTTCCTGTTTGTTGGTCCTTCCCTCTCATCTCTCACTCTTTATTTGACTGGGAGAGCAGGAATATACCATAGATATCATGTATCTGGGCTTCAGCCAGGCATGGAACAACACACCTCACTTTGGATAATATGGAAAGAGGAGAATAATAATAATAGCTAGCATTTGTAGATAGCTTTAAGGTTTGAAAAGCACTTTACAAATATTATCTCACTTGGTTCTCACCACAACCCTGGCAGGTGCTATTATCAGCTCTATTTTTCAGATGAGGAAACTGAGGCCAACAGAAGTTAAATAAATTGCCCAGGGTTAACTGCCAGGGCAGCTGAGTGGCACAGTGGATAAAGCACTGTGCATAGAATCAGGAAGATTCATCTTCCTGAGTTAAGATCTAGACTCAGACAGTTACTAGGTGTGTTATACTGGACAAGTCACTTAACCCTCTTTGCCTCAGTTTCTTCATTTGCAAAACGAGGTAGAGAAAGGAATGGCAAACGATTCCAGTATCTTTGCCAAGAAGACCGCCCAACCAAAAATGGGGTCACAAAGAGTCAGATACAACTGAAACAACTCAACACATACACAGAGCTAGTAGATGTCTGAAGCTGAATTTGAATTCAGCATTTCCTGACTCCAGGTCTAGCACTTTGTCTATTGTATCACCTAGATGCCTGAGAAAGATGCAGGCTGAATCATATTACAGTTAAATGAATTAATAACTGGCTCAGTGAGCAAACCCCAAAATGTATTGTCTCATGAATAGATGTCACCCTTAAGGTAAGTCCCAAGTGGCAGGCCAATGATCTCTTTCTTGGGCAGTTTTTTATTGGTGATTTGCGTTCATGAAGATCTGGGTTCAAGTCTTGGCTCATTACCGGGTAAATCAATTAACCTTTCAGTGCTCTAGATTAAATTAGAGTTGCACTCTCAGTTGCTGAGAAGATGAATTGGTGGAGAGATTTCTCTCACATCCAAGTTCCCTATACCAATGAAATTACAAGCCCAGCCCCTATTCTATATCTTATGCAATGGTTTGCACTAGGAACCTTCTGAGATGCAAAAAATGAATAAAACATGGTTGCTGCCCTCAAAACACATAATTCAGTAGACTTAGTTGAAGGCATGGGAGATATTTGTTCATACCTTGGACCCCAGTAGGACTTGAACCCAAGTCTTATTGGTTCCAAAGCCAGCTCTCTTTCCATTATACCTCAGATAGACCACCTGAATCTCCAAAATAACAATACACTATGCAGAGCTATATAGCAATTATGCAAACATACTTGCTCAGGTCATAAATCATGTCTTTATGGCCACTGAAGTCACCCATAAGCTGATTTCTCTACTGCCTCCAAAGCCTCTTTCTTCTTTATGTTCACAGAAATAAGGAAAAAATGTTTTTATCCCTCAACTAAAGTATTACAATAGCCTAATTGGTCTCCATACCTCTACATTCTCCCCTCTATTGTCCATCTTCCCTGCTGTCACCAAATCTGTATTCCTAAAGGATGGTTTCATGTCATTTCTCAACTCAACAAGCTTTGGAGGTTCCCATTGCCTTTAGGATCAAGTACAAAACTCTCTGTTTGATGTTTAAAGGCCTTCGCAGTTTGTCTCAAGCTTAACTTTCTGTGCTAATTCCATATTACTCCTCCTCACTCCAGCCTATGGCTGAGTTCACCTAGATGCCATTTTTCAAACTGTTCTCCTGTACCTGGAACACCCTTTGTACATGTATAATCTATATCTGATTGCTTATCGTCTCAGGAAGAGGGGAGGGGACAGAAGGAAGGAGGTATAAAATTGGGAACTCAAAACTTTAAATAAAAATGTTTATTATTAAAAAAGAAATATCTGTCTTTCTTTTGAATATATTTTTTTGCTTATGTGTTGCTTTATTTTTTTAGTATGAGTTACATTTTTTATTTTCCAGTTACATGTCAAGATTGTTTTCAACATTTGTTTTTATAAGATTTTTTTGTTCCAAATTTTTCTCCCTCTCAAAGACAAAAAGCAATCTGATATAGGTTATATATGTACAATCATATTAAACATATTTCTGTATTAGTCATGTTGTAAAAGAAGAATCAGAACAAAAGGGAAACCCTCAAAAAACCAAAAGAAATGTGAGAACCCATAGTTCTTTTTTTTCTGGATGTGGAGAACATTTTCCATCATAAGTCCTTTGGAGTTACCTTGGATCATTGTATTGCTGAGAAGAGCTAAGTCTATCACAGTTGATCATAACATCATGTTGCTGTTACTGTGTACAATGTACTCCTGGTTCTGCTCACTTCACTCAGCATCAGTCCACTTAAGTCTTTCCAGGTTTTTCTGAAATCTGCCTGCTCATCATTTCTTACAGCACAATAGTATTCCATTACATTCAGATACCACAACTTATTCAGCCATTCCCCAATTGATGGGCATTCCCTCAATTTCCAGTTGAATATATTTTATATTTGTTGTTATGACATTTCAGTTGTGGACAACTCTTCATGAACCCATTTTGGGGGTTTTCTTAGATACTGGAATGGTTTGCCATTGCCTTTTCCAGCTCATTTCACAGATGAGGAACTGGGGCAAAGAGGGTTAAGTGACTTGACCAGGGTCACATAGCTAGTAAGTGTCTGAGGCCAGATCTTCCTGACTATGTCTGGCATTCTATCCACTGTGCCACCAAGCTGCCCCAACTAGATATGTAAATTTAAATGAATTAATATAAATGCAAAAGATATAGAATTTTTAAGTGTCTGAGGCCAGACTGACTCCAGCCCAACACTCTATTCACTGTATCAACCCAGCTGCCCCTAGCCTATATTTACTTATCTGTGAATATGTATTTCTCCATTTCAGTAGGAAATAAGTTCGTCAAGATCAAAAATTATCTTCTTTCTTTATTTGAACCCCTAGTATGCAGCAGAGTGTGATGCATATATTGTTGTTTGGTAGTTTTTCAGTTGTTTCTCACTCTTCATGACCCCATTTGGGGTTTTCTTGGCAGAGCTATTGAAATGGTTTGCCATTTCCTCCTCCAGATCATTTTGCAGATGAGGAACTGAGGCAAATAGGGTTAAGTGACTTACCCAGGGTCACACAGATAGTAAGTATCTGAGGCCAGATTTGAACTCAGGAAAATGTCTTCCAGATCCTAGGCTTGGCCTCTATCCACCGCACCACCTAGCTGTCCCTCACATATAGAAGGTCCTCAATAATTGCTTGTTGATTGATTGTTGAAGACATGCTTACCAAATTTGTGGATGGGGGATATAGCTAAAAATACTGAATTACAGAATCAATAAAATAATAATAATTGTTAACATTTACATAGCACTTTAAGGTTTGCAAAACACTTTATAAATATCATTCCATTTTGAGCCTCACAGCAATCCTGAAACATAGGTGTTATTATTAACCCCATTTTGTAGTGGAGTAAATGAGGCAACCAGTGGTTAACAGGGTCACACAGCTAGTAAATGTCTGAGACTGGATTTGAAATCAGGGCTTCCTGTCTCCTAGAGAGATGGAGCATTCTACCCCCAATGCCAACTACTGTCTATACACAAAACCAAACCAAAAAACACAGTGTAGCCAAGACAAACATGGGTAAAAGAGAATCCATGGAGAGGCCTAGTAAGTCACTGGAGATGACAGGCAAGAAAAAGGGGCATCAAAAAAGCCTATACCCTCAAATATCTGTATGGAATTGGGCATGTGAAATAGGCACTCTACAAACAGGGGGGTTGTTGAGCTCAAATGAGATAAGAATAAAGCACTTTGTAACTCCTGAAGCACTATATAAATGCCATGGTGATTATTGTTACTGACCTACAGTTACCAACCCTCCAGTCTGGTGTTCTTCATTTTCTCAGACTTCTACTGCACTCCTGCTGGGCTGAATTAATGTTTATAGAGCAATACAGAGGGGAGCTCATAAATATCTAACACATGGGCAAAAAAAAAAGTATGCACACATACTTCTAAGTTTAATTTACATTGTTAACATCTTCTGAAGCCTAAATAATCAGCAAAACAATAAATCAAAGGGCAGCTAGGTGGCACAGTGGGTAGAGCACTGGCCCTGGAGTCAGGAGTACCTGGGTTCAAATCCGGCCTCAGACACTTAACACTTACTAGCTGTGTGACCCTGGGCAAGTCACTTAACCCCAATTGCCTCACTAAAAAAAAAACCAAAACAATAAATCAAGCCCTCATTTGTAATTATCACTAACTTCTGAGGTATAAATGCTCACACTGGAAATTTAATAATCAGCTCTAGGAAGTCATTTCCGGCTGACTCCACCACTCCCAAGGTGAACTAGAGATGTAAAATCAAGGAGACAGACTTAAGTTCACAGGTACTCCTCGCTTTGATATAACTTACAACTTGAACACAGCTCTAAGAAGAGCGAGCTTAATTCAAAAGGATCTAAATTTTTTCAAATGAAATTGGATTTTGTGTGTTATCTGCAGTTTGGGGGTTAGGGAGCTTGCAATGATGTGTTGCACTGTTTCTACTATTTCCTTACATAATGGTGGTGACAATGATGATGATTCTAAGGCCTGCTACAACAGTGGTGGATGGAGCAGCAATTATTCAATCAATCCAAAAGCATGTGCTACTTGCCAAGGACCATCAGGTTCTGATGATACAAAGACAAAAGTCTTTGCCTCCAAGAAACTTATACTCTATCAGTGGTCTTCCTGGGTGATAAATTAACATACTCCCAGGAGCCAGCCTGAAACAGTGACTTGTTTTGGGCTGCACTTCCACACCTACACCAGTTCAAATCTTTGAAAAGTTGCAGCAGATGTTTTGACACAAAGGTGGAATTCCACAAACACATTGCAGGTCATTGAAGAAAGTGACTGGACCTTCGGAAGGTAGAGGTGATGATCTAGTCAGGGATCTGGTACCTCTTTCAAAGATCTGCAACACTTCCTTGAAGTTTTTAGAGTGTTAAGTCTATTTAATTCACAGGATTTTTGATTTAAAGAAATCCCTTCATTGACCTACTGAAACAGACAAATGAATCTGGACAATCATGACAGAATTAGCTCTCATTTAGAGTAGTTTAAAGTTTTATAAAGTCCTTCATTTCATTTGATAATCAAAATAATCTCATGAGGTAGGTACTGTTATTGTTGGGTTTTTATTTATTTCAATTGTGTCTGACCCTTCATGACCCCTTTTGGGGACTTTCTTGGCAGAGATACTGGAGTGGTTTGCCATTTCCTTCTCCAGCTCATTTGATAGAGAAGGTAAACAAGGCGAAGTGACTTGCCCAGGGTCACACAGCCAGTAAGTGTTTAAGACCAGATTTGAGCCCAGGAAGATGATGTCAAATGTGTTCAAGTAACAGAAGGTCTAAACACAGGTTCTCAGATTCCTGATTCAGTGATCTAGGCACTCCCTCCCTAGGCCTCATCACAGTGACTTTTTTTCCCTAAATCTAGTGTATGCTATGTGGGGGCAGGATGGCTGAAACACTCAGTTCCTCACTCCATATTAGTTATTTAGAATCTGATATCATTCCACACACAGTGGGACATTAGGAATCCTCTGTTTTATGTGCCTCCTTTTCTCCCCCTCCTTCTTTACCACCTTCTTTCTTCCATTATCAGCTGGACTCTGTGAATCTCCCCCTAGTGTAAGATTTTCTCCCTAAAGATTTCTCCAGAGATGAAAATGCTCCTATCTGATTTAGTAGAGTTCTGATAATATGATTTCCTGTGGCCCTTTCCTTCCCTCAGCCCTAAGGTAGCATGTTTTCTGTAAAAACAGGCCAAGTTTCCTGAACTGGGCCTCTGGGAAAAGTGGGAGTGTGTGGAAGAAAGTGGCACTGGAGCAGGACTTCTTAATCCTTGTTTGTCACAGACCTCTTTGGCAGTCTGCAGAAACTTCTGGCTCCCTTCTCAGAGTCATGTTTTTCAATTCATAAAATAAAATACATGGCATTGCAAGAAAACCAATTATATTGAAATATGGCAATATTTTTACAAAATTATAGACCCCAGCTTGAGTCCCTGTACTAGAATTATGACGAATTGGGTGGGGTTAGTTTTCACATGCATACATACATACGTACGTATGTGCGTATATATGTACCTACTTACATGTGTGTGTGTATGTGTCTATGTGTGTGTATATGTAAATATATATACATATATATATGTAATTAACATTGGTAATAAAAAATGGAAGCAAGCATTTTATTTCACCCTGATGAAGTGGGGAGCATCCTGTGGATGATGCTTCCTATTTCTGATCAACAATGTGGAACCTTTGGTGACTATTTCTAGCTATGCAGTAAGGGGTTAAGAGGATTTACCATTTTGGTATGGCACAGCAAGCCCTGAGTAGTGTATTGGACATTCTGTCACCCTACCTGTGACATGGGCAGAGGGGACCACAGTTGTATCAGTTAAGGAAAAAAGACAGCTTCCTGGACATCCTGAGACACTGTCAGTATACTCTTTCTCAAGACTTCATAGGGTCCATCTGGTCAAAGAATGGAATTTGTTGCACTCAGTATTGCATAGGCATATGAAATTTTTAAGCCAGACTTCATTTACACAAAGCCCTGTCAAGGGTTCTTATAGATCTCCATGGGGACTTTCATATGAGACAACACGCAAAAAGTTCTTGGCAAACTTCAATCCAGAATATAAATGGTATCTATAGTTACTACTACTACTACTACTACTACTCATTTTTTTTTATGAGGCAGTTGGGGTTAAGTGACTTGCCCAGGGTCACACAGCTAGTAAGTGTCAAGTGTCTGAGGCCGGATTTGAACTCAGGTCCTCCTGATTCCAGGGCCAGTGCTTTATCCACTGTACCACGTAGCTACCACTACTACTCCTACTACTCCTACTACTCCTACTCCTCCTACTCCTACTCCTCCTACTCCTACTCCTCCTACTACTACTACCACTACTACCACTACTGGAAATTTGGAAATGAGTTTACTACTGCTCATGTGAACTAGACTGCTTTCTTTGCAGCTCCAGGAAATTTATGAACTACCTCTGGTTCCAAGTCAAAGAAGCAAGTCTACCTCTACTTGAGGCAACTCAAATTGCCTCAAGCTATCTTTTGCTCTAGTTCTCAGCTTGACCCTCAGCGATTTGGGTAGAGCTGGATTTCTGACCTTTTGCTCCCGGCCACCCTCTGCCATTGCTCTTTTGTACTGTTTGCTCGCTTTTTTTGACCAACACTTCTGTCCCGAAGCCCTTTTATGTAATTATAACCATAGAGGATACCTGTCCTCAACTGCCCTGAAACCCAGCTTTATCTCCATAGTAGGTCGGGTGGGGCAGAACATTAGCCCCATGAATAACCCTTTCATACTTGAGGTACTTATAAGCCACATATAGCTAATGAGAAGTGAGAAGCCCAGAAATATTCTAAGTGTCAAGGAATCCTGAAAAGTGAAAATGTATTGCTGGGAATCCTTTTCAATCAATAAACATTTATTAGGCAGACTATGTGGCAGGTGCTCTGCTAAGCACTGGGGATACAAAAAGAGGCACAAAACAATCCTTGCCCTCAAGAAACTTACAATCTTATTAGACCCAACCAGCAAACAAATATATACAAAGCAAGTTATATATGGGATAAGTAGGAAATAATCAACACAGATGAGGCATTAGAATTAAGGGAGGTTGGGAAGGGTCCCCATAGAAGATGGGATTTTAGTTGGACTTAAAGGAAGCCAAGGAGGTCAGTAGTCCCAGCACAGAAAGGAAAGCATTTCAGACATGGAGGACCGTGAGAGAAAATACCTAGAACAGAGAGATGGAGTCTTGTTCATGGAACAGTCAGGAGGTCGTTGTCATTGGATCTAAGAGTACATGGTAGAAAGTGAGGTGTATAGGAAAGAGGGAGCTAGGTTACAAAGGGCTTTGAATGCCAACCAGAGCATTTTTGTTTTTGTTTTTTTGGGGGTTTTTCGGTAAGGCAATTGGGGTTAAGTGACTTGCCCAGGGTCACACAGCTAGTAAGTGTTAAGTGTCTGAGGCCGGATTTGAACTCAGGTACTCCTGAATCCAGGGCCGGTGCTTTATCCACTGCACCACCTAGCTGCCCCGAACCAGAGCATTTTGAATCCAAGCTAGAAGTCATGGTAGGAAGAAGAGTGATATAAGAAGAAACAGTGGTGGATTTGAAGTCAAATGACCCGAGTTTAAATCACCACTCTCTTCTAGGATGTTGGGGGCAGCTAGGTGGTACAGTGAATAAAGCACCAGCCCTGAATTCAGGAGGACTTGAGTTAAAATCCAGCCTCAGACTCTTGATACTTACTAGCTGTGTAATCCTGGGCAAATCACTTAACCCTCATTGACCCGCGCCAAAAAAAAAAAAATCACCACTCTGTCACCAATCAAAATCTATCCTAGTTCCACTTTAATCATCTATAGAATGATGGGGGTTGTATCAGACAACTGCTAATATCCCTTCTAGTTCTTAATGTATATCTTAGAATCAAATGATGAAAGTAACTTGCTCTAAAACAAGACTTGTTAATCAGGTTCTCTATGAACTTTTTGTTTTAATTGATCATTGTATTTCTTTTTGTTTTGTTTTTTTTTGTGTGGGGCAATGGGGGTTAAGTGACTTGCCCAGGGTCACACAGCTAGTAAGTGTCAAGTGTCTGAGGCCAGATCTGAACTAAGGTACTCCTGCCTCCAGGGCTGGTGCTTTATCCACTGCGACCTAGCCACCTAGCCACCCCCATTGTATTTCAGTATAACTGGTTTCCTTCGTAATCCTATGTGTTTTATTTTATGCATTATTAGTGCATTATTAACACATTATTCTGAGAAGAGTCCATAGGTTTCAAGAGACTCACCAAAAGTTCCGTGAAACAAAAAAGATTAAGAACCTCTGTACTAAAAGAAATACCCAGATTAGTGTTAAATCCAGTTGTTTTAATGAAGAGATTTAGCTCTAGGGGTAGAAAGGAGCAATGGGAAAAAATAGAAAAGAAGCAAATTTAGGCTTAACATCAGGAAAACCATCCAAATAATCAACAAAACTATCTAAACACAGAATGGGCTCTCAGGATACACAGCAGATTTTCCTATCACTGAAGGTCTTTAAGTAAGGGCTAGATAGCATCTTGTTATGGAAGCTGAAAAGGAATAATAGCATCATAGATTTAGATCTGGAAAGAAGCTCAGACCTCATCTACCTTAACACCCTTGTTTTATAGATAAGGAAACTGAGGTCCAGAGGAGTTGTAACCTGCTGAAACAGATAGAAAGTGGGAGACCTAGGATTTGAACCTAGTTCCCCTGACACCAAATCCAGAATTCTTTCCACATTGACACCTGGGATTTTTGTTCACATACCAGATAACTAAAGAGTCAAATCAAGTCATCACCTATGATGTCATTGGTCCTTATCAAAAATGAAAGACAAACAACAAGATCTAAATGGTCTCTGCTTTCCATCTTAACTCTAAGTTGATTCATTTTTGACATAAAAGGAAGAAAAGTATTATAATTATCTCTGTAAGGACCCCACAAAGATAGCCCCTCGATATCTAAGGAATTGGGTCATAAATTGATCCACTCCAGGAAGAAATCTGCTCTAATATGCTTCAGAATCTAATTGTTTAGATCCCTAATCATTAAAACCTCTGTCTCAAAGAGCTCTGCCTGTTAACCCTTCAAGCTCTTCCTATGTAGTTGTGACACAATACCGCCACCTGGTGGCCATATGTCTAAATTGCCATTTCAGGTGGTTCTGGCATGAAGAGGTATTGAAAGGGGAATAACACCCCTCCCCTTTCAAATGAAAGTGATGACATCACCATAAATATCAAACTGTATCTAACTACATAAGTGCAAAAGTGGGAAGCATAGTTATTAAAAGTGTTCTAAGGCAACCTCAGTCCCACAAAAACAGCACAGTTAATGCCTGACAATGGCCAAGGCTAAAGGAACATATTTGGGCAGATAAAGCTTGGTTTATAATTGTGAAATTCTTTCTTATTGCTGCAAAGGATTAAAAAAATCTTGGTTTAAGTTTGTACAAAAGCAATTTAAGGTCAGTAAATTTCCAACAGTTTCTCTCCTAGAGGTGAAAAGCAAAGTCTGATTCAATCATTGGGACCAAAGTAAGTGATAAATCCAATTGGCTGGACTTCAGGATCACAAGGGCCACTTGCCCATTGGGAAACAAAGAAATATACAATGCAAATATGCATTTTCCCAGGTTGCCAAGAAGGAAACATGCAATCTGAAATATTACAAAAATATCAGCGATTAAATGCATACTGAGAGGAATACAATCCCTTTCCTTAATGAGTTTCATTGTTACTATCCTTGCATCTCCTGTTTACATCCTTCCTCTCTCCCTACTCCCACACGTCACTTTGCCTGATTGCACAATTCCCAAATCCATGCCTTCTCAAAAAAAAAAATATAGATAGTGTGTATATATTTGTGTATACATACATACACATGTACATGCACATGAACATACACATACATACATATCTTACCCATGGAAGCCATGCTACCTTCCAGCTTCCAAAGCTCCTTTATTTCTGGGTTTGTTTGGATTTTTTTAATCAAATGGCTATATTCAAAATATAAACATCAATGCAATCAACTTGTTTAATAACTATTTATATTTTAATTTATTTATTTTTAAGTTTACCCTTTTTTCCCTTTAAATAGAAATTTTTCACTAAAAATTAACATTAAGCATCAAGACAATCAACTAACAATCAGTAAATAACCATTTGTTAATGCTTACTATGTGCCAGGTGCAGTGCTAAACCTTGGGGGTACAAAGCCAAAAGTGAAACCATCCCAACCCCTCAAAGAACTTACATTCTAAAGGGGGAAAAAGATCAACACATATAAGAACATACAGAATACAAAATGAAGAAAAGGTATTTTTTAGGAAGTAGTGCAGGGTGAGGGGAACAGGGAAGTCTTCCCATTGAAAGTAGTATTTGAGGGGCAGCTAGGTGGCGCAGTGGATAGAGCACTGGCCCTCGAGTCAGGAGTACCTGAGTTCAAATCCGGCCTCAGACACTTAATACTTACTAGCTGTGTGACCCTGGGCAAGTCACTTAACCCCAATTGCCTCACTAAAAACAAACAAACAAAAAAGACAGTAGTATTTGAGCTGAATCCTGAAGGAACTAGATTTGCATAGGTGAAGTTGTTGTTCAGTCGTGCCCAACTCTTCATGACCCCTTTTGGAGTTTTTTGTTTTGGTTTGTTTTGGTTTTTTTATTTTTGCAAAGATACCAGAGTAGTTTGCCATTTCCTTCTCTAGCTTGCTTATTTTACAGATAAGGAAACTGAGACAAAGAGGGTTGAGTGACTTGTATAGGCCTGTACAGCTAGTAAGTGTCTGAGGCTGAATTTGAATTCAGGTCTTCCTGACTCCAGGCTAAGCACTCTATCCACTGTGCCACCTAGCTGCCCCAATGAGATGTTTAAATTTAAATTAATTATGTAAATGCAAAAGAGATAGCAATACTTTTAGTCATTACTTCTACATTACCATTAGATTTTTTTGTCCTTTCATTCTCATTCACTTTTCCTCTCAAATGAAATTAACTAAGTTATTTAAAAGTAAAAATTAAGAGTATAAGCTGTTCTATTCCAAAGCTTCTTCCTTTCCAAACTTTGCCTCCTATTTCCTATAGCCACCTTCCACTTCTGACGCAGTTTAAATTGCCTTTTCTACTGCAAAAATTGATAATAGAATTATCCTTAAGAAATTAGTATGAGATGAGCACAACCAGAAGAACATTGTACACAGTATCATCAACATTGAGTGTTGACCTACTGTGATGGACTATATTCTTCTCACCAATGCAATGGTACAGAAGAGTTCCAGGGAACTCATGATAGAAGAGGATCTCCAAATCCAAGAAAAAAAAAAAAAGAACTGTGGAGTATAGATTCTGATTGAACCGTACTATTTCTTTTGTTTTGGGTGCTGTTGTTTTTTTTTTCTATTTTGAGGTTTTGCATCACTGCTCTGATTTTTTCTCTTGTAACAGGAGTAATGCAGGAATAGGATTAATGTTATTATGTGTATATATATGTGTGTGTCACACATATATGTGTATATATATGTATATATATGTATATGTATAGAGATATATAGATATAACCTATATCAGATTACCTGCTGTCTAGGGGAGGGGGGAGGGAGGGGAGGGAGGGAGAAAAATCTGAAATTGTAAAGCTTGTATAAACAAAAGTTGAGAACTATCTTTAAAAAAAAAAAAGAAATTAGTATGGGGCAGCTAGATGGCACAGTGGATAGAGCACCGGCCCTGGATTCAGGAGGACCTGAGTTCAAATCCAGCCTCAGACACTTAACACAACTAGCTGTGTGACCCTGGGCAAGTCACTTAACCCCAATTACCTCAAAAACAAAATAAAAAAAAAAACATTGAAAAAAATTATATAAAAAAAAGAAATTAGTATGGCATTTTGAACAGAGAAAACACTTTCCTTGTATTTATTTTGAGTTTACTTCAATGTGCACATAGAAGTTGAGAATATAATAAGGTTCCTGAGGACAGAGACTGTTTCATTTTTGCATTTTGCATATGATCATAGGTATAGACTGGGGCATGGAGGGGGGTAGCTCAGAGGCTGTAAAGTTCAACCCCTTCATTTTACATTTAATGGGACCCAAGGAGGTTAACTGTTAAAGGTGATCAAAAGAGATTATTGAGAGAGAGAGAGAGAGAGAGAGAGAGAGAGAGAGAGAGAGAGAGAGAGATTGAGAAAGAGAGCAAGAGCGAGAGCGAGAGAGAATATGTAATCATTTGAGGCAGAGTTTGAACCCATGTCCTTTGACTCCAGATGTTGCTCTTTCTTAAAAAATTTTTTTCAATTAGCAAGCATTTATTTTTTCTCCTTAATATCCACTTACCTCCAGCAAAAAAGGAAAAGAGAAAAAGAAAAAAGAAAACCTTTGAAACAAATATGTAGAGTCAAGCAGAGTAAATTCCCCCATTGTTTATGTCCAAAATGTGTGTCTCTGCATACTGAATCCAACATCTTTCCTTCAGGAGGTGGATAGCATTCTTTATCATCAGTTCTCTGGAATTATGGTTGGTTATTGCACCTATCAGCATTCTTAAGTGTTTCATACTTTTTTGTTTTTACAATGCTCTTGTTCTGTAAATGATTCTCCTGGTTCTGCTCCCTTCACTCTGCATCAATTCAAATCATCTCTTTTGTCATTTGTTACAGCACATTCGTGTGTTATAAACTTGTTGAACCCTCCCCCATTTGGAGGACACCCCTTTAATTTCCAATTCTTTACCACTAAAAACAGAGACCCTATAAATATTTTCGCATGTGTGGGTCCTTTATCTTTATCTTTTTCTCTTTGTTCTGTAGGCAGAGTAGAGATATCACTGGGTCAAAGGGTATGTACAATGTAGTGATTTTGGGGGGGGATAGGTTCAAAATAATTTATTGGATAGCTGGACCCATTCCCACCACAAGTGTATTCATCATCCAGTAGTCTTTCCAATGTACCTTGAAGCCTGTGTTTTCTTTGTTCTCTTCCAGTTTTCAAGTAGTGCACAATCATCTGAGAACAAAAAGTCATACATTGATTCTGCTTCTACTTTAGTCTTGGCTTGTAGCCTTTTCAAGTTAAATAGTGAGATAGTTAAGCTTGTTGCCATATTAGTCCTCATCAAAGGCATCTGACAACACTGTTGAAAACTTCATGCACAGATCTGGCAATTGTCTTGTTGGATACCAGGAAAGGCAAATAGACCAGTTTGGCTAGAACATGGAAAAGGAACTAATATGAACTATTAATCTAGAAAGATCAATTTTGGGCCTGATTGTGAGGGGCTTTAAATTTACAATCTGAGGAATAGATATGAAATGTAAATATTAAAGTAGGTGCTATCACTATTCTCATCTTTCAGATAGTAAACTGAGGCAGCTAGAAGTTAAGCGACTTGCCCAGGGTCACACAGCTTCAGTAAGTATCTGAAGCCAGATTTACTCAGATCTTCCTGATTCTATGCCCAGTGTTTTCTCCACTGTACCATCTAGCTGCTTACTGAAAAGTGCCAGGTGGAGAAGCCAAAGATTGTGACCTTTGCCCTGCTTCTCACCAACAACTAAATTTGTTATTCTCTCTGCTCTTCCCTTCTCCATTACCCTCATATCCAATCAGTTGCCAAATTTAGTCAATTCTCTATCCACAACATCTCTTGAATCTATTCACTTCCCTCCACTCCTATGCATATCACTCTAGTTCAGGGCATTGTCACCTCTTGCCTGGACTGTTACAATAGCTTCCTAATTGGTCTCTCTGCCCTTACTGACTCAGACCTCCAGGTCTAATCATTCCACCCCCCTACTCAAGAAGATTCAGTGGCTACATACTGCTTCTTGGACAAAATACAAATGCTTTTAAGGTCCTTCTTAATCTGGATCCAATTTATCCTCTTGGATTTATTTAAATCCCTCCAGTCAAAATAGTACACAGTGTTCTATCTCCCACTTCCTGTGCTCCCTCCGCTCTTCAACCTCTTAGAAACCTTAGCTTTGTTCAAGTACCAACTTCTATAAGACACCCAATAAAGTCCCCCTAGGCAACAACAATCATAGAAGGACAGGCACCCAAACCTTCTACAGACAACCCTATTGCCACAGAGACAATCGATCTGACTACATCCACAATCAGCTAGTAGTCTGTAGGGTTATGCTACTGCCAACTCTCACTTCTTATTTTGCTTCTAGAAAAAATTTCTAGATGTGGTCCTGGGTCTGGTGATACTCTGGGTCTGGCGACTAAAGAAAAGCTAATTTGAAGACTGGTAAGGTCTTCAGATGTATCAGAAGGATATAATATCTTTAATGTCAGAAATAAGATCATGTAAGGGAAAAGGACCCACATGTACAAAAATATTTATAGCTGCTCTTTTTGTGGTGGCAAAGAATTGGAAATTGAAGGGATGCCCATCAATCAGGGAATGGTTGAACAAGTTGTGGTATATGAATGTAATGGAATACTATTGTGCTGTAAGAAACAATGAGCAGGAGGATTTCAGAGAAACCTGGAAGGACTTACATGAACTGATGCTGAGTGAGGTGAGCAGAACCAGGAGAACATTGTACACAGTATCAACAACATTGTGTGTTGATCAACTGTGATAGACTTGACTCTTCTCAGCAATATAATGGTCCAAGATAGTTCCAAAGGACTCATGATGAACAATGCTCTCCAAATCCAGAAAAGAAAAAAAAGAACTATGGAAACTAGATGCAGATTGAACCATACTGTCTCTATTTTTTTTTTTGTTTTTCTTTTTTGAGGTTTTTCCTTTTTGCTCTGATTCTTCTTTCACAGCATGACTAATGCAGAAATATGATCAATGTGATTATACATATATGCTTGCTGTCTTGTGGAGGGGGGAGGGAAGGGAGGGAGGGAGAAAAATAGAAACTAGAAATCTTATAAAAACAAATGTTGCAAACTATCTCTACATGTAACTGGAAAATAATAAAATACTTTTATGGAAAAAAATAAATAAGATCATGTTCTTAATTCCCCAGTTTTTAGAGCCCTTCCCCCTGTAGGGGCCAAATTTAATATGGGGAGAGTTATTTGGGTGGCTCGCCATAATATTGGGGTTCAGAAAATAATGAAGGACCTCTAGGTCCGAAGTTTCCTCCCCTTCCAAACTGCCTTTTTTAGTTATTTCTCCCAGGCCAATAAGAAAAGAGATTAACAGCCTCTTTTCCACAAACAAATCAGGTTTTATTTAATGGGAATAAAATACATAGCAAAGGTGAAATTAATAAGGTCAAGGACAAGGGAATAGGGAAAGAGGAAAACGGATGATCTCCCTGGCTCTAGCAAAGGCTGCCTCAAACCCAAACTCGCTTTCAGCTCAGCTAATTCAAAGGGCTGGATTTTATTAACTCACCAACAGGGGTCCGTAATTTCTATGGGAGTCAGCAGCCAGTCTCTAGTCCACTCTGAATGCTCCTCCAAGACCAGAGAGAGACTGTGAGTGAGCTACTTCCTGCTAAGATCCCCTTTTCTACCTTATTCTCCCTCCCCCAAAGGGGAGGTCCTTCAAGTAGTGTGGCTGAGACTGGTTCCCTGTTGATGATGAAGTCCACAGCCTCTGAGGACACTCCTTCTCAGGATTGGCCAAGTTAAGCTAGATCTAACAGGGTGGTCCAGGTGTGACTCAAATCTAATCACCTTTAGGTGAGTACTTAGTGGTTTCTCATTCATACCCAATTCAAACACTACTAAGTCAATCAAGTCAGACCCTTGGGCGTATGCCAAATTCTATTATTTTACCATACCCCTAAAATTACCTTGTACCTAATTTATAAACATTTTATAACATCTATGTACATATTTCTTTTTCTTTCTTCAGTAGAATGTAAGCTTCTAGAGGGCAGGAACTGGTTTACTGCTTTCTGTTTTGTTACCAGCATCTAATATAGTCCCTTGCACAGTCGGAATTTAGTAAATGCTTATTGAATAAAAGATTAATAACCACAGTTCTGGATTAGAAGAGGCTGGAACAATTGAGTTATATTTTATTGTTCTGAAGAATTCTTAATCCTATAATTAGTATGGGGTGAGCAGGGCTTGGATTCAGGGTAACAATCTCTGGGTATATTGGAAAGGAAATTCCTACATTGTCCATCATAATCCTCCATTGATACCTGATCCATCATAAGGTTCAACCACCACTCCCAAGGTTCAATACAGTGAGTGAGTCAGTCAGTAAACATTTATTAAGTGCCTATTATGTGCTAAGCACTAGGAATACAAAAAGAAAAGGCAAAAGAAAGTCCTTGTTTTTAAGGAGCTCCCAGTCTAACAGGGGAGACAATAAGCAAGCAAACTCCGTACAAACAAGATACATAGAGGATCAATTGGAGATAACGGAGAGAAGGAAGGTACTAATATTAAGGAGGTTTGGGGAAAGGTTTCTCATAGACAGGATTTTAGTTGGGACTTGAAGGAATCCAGGGAAGCTAAGAGGCAGAGATGAGGAAGGATTGAATTCCAGCCCCACACTACCTTTGCAGTCTTTTTATACCTCACTCAGCCACACATACTCTTTAGTCCAGTGACACTGGCTTCCTTAATGTTGCTTGAACAAGAAGATCCAGTTTCCAACTCTGGGCATTTCCCCTGGCCATCCCCCATGTCTTAAAATTCTCTTCTTCCTCATCTCTACTTCCTGATTTCTCTGGCCTCCTTCAATCACCAACTAAAATCCCATTTTTCCATAAGCCTTATCTTACTAAATACTAGTGCCTTCCCTCTGGTGATAATTTCATTTATCTTTTATATATCTTTTTTGCACATAGTTGTTTGTGTGGGGCTGGCCAGATTGGAATGGATTTTGAATGCTTAACAGAGGGTTTTATATGTTATCTTAGAGGTGATAGGGAACCATTGGCTTTTATTTAATGGGGGTGACACTGTCAGAACTGTACTTTAGGAAAATTAATTTGATTGGTTAAGTGAAGGATAGAATGGATTGGGGAAAAACTTGAGTTATGGAGATCACTCAGGAGCCTATCGCAATATTTCAGAGAACACGGTAGAAGGAATAGCAGGTGGCTTTAGAATAAGTTGAAGTAGGTTATCAACATCCTTGGAGGTTTGGCCTCAGGATGGAATCCTGTTGGCTGCATTTGGCAACTCAGGCAAGGGGAACAGCCAAGGAAAACTAGAGGTATGGTGTTTCTAGCTTCTCCATGCAAGTCAGCCAGATCAGCTAGGAGGCCAGCAGAAAGGATATAACAGAACGGCATATTGCTCTGTCTCCTACAATCAGGAAGAAGCAGGGTGAGGAGACTGTGTATAGTGGAATAATATCTTGGTACCCTTCTGTCAGGAAGCATCCCTGGCAAGCAGGCAATTAAACCAGCAGGGGATGCAATTGTGCTTGTGATTCAGTGACCATCTTGTGCAGGTAGGAAGAAGACAAGCAAGGAGACCAATGCTCTTTCCACTGTATTAAAGTTCAGTGACAAAATACATTTCACTCAACAGAGAAATGGGGGGGGGGTAAGAGAAGAGAGGGATTATGGGAATAAGAGAGAAAAAAGTTAAAATAGATACTGAGAGAAAACAGTAAAACTATACAAGTAGGGGAAACTTAATGTATCCCCTTTCAGACCTAGTAAGATCTCAGGAAAGTTAAATATAATAGACCTCTAATGATTTTCAAATGGGAATAGAAAGGAGTACACATATTTCTCAACTATGTATAGTACCTTTACAAAAAAGTGACCACATATTTAAGGCATAAAAACCTCACAAATTAATGCAGAAAAGCAAAAATAATAAACATAGCTTTTATGGACCACAATGCAATAAAAATTATATGCATTAAAGAGCCACTGAAGAAATTATTGCAATTAATTGGAGCCTAAATAATTTAATCCTAAAGAATGAGTGGATAAAAGAAAAAATATAGAAACAATAAAAATATATATAATTAAATAAGATTGAGACATTCCAAAATGTTCGGATTGAAGCCAAAGCAGTCCTTAGGGTAAATTTTGTTTTTCTAAACATTGTCATTGTGTAATTTAAGATTCTAAATGTGGATTCTAATCTGTTCGCCCAGTTTTGGGGGAAACTGACTAAAATCACTGATAAAACGAGTTTAGGTTTTTAAGGGTTTATTGGAAAATAGAAAGAAAAAGATTGAGAACAGAATTCCAACAGCCTGGCATTTGTATCTTTCCTCAAATTTCCTGTGAAGTCCTCTGCCGCCACCACCACCATCAAGTCAGGAACCCAAAAGAGAGAGAGCTCTCCACACAGGCTCCCTTTCCTCCTTCCTGTCTCCTCCCAGAAAATAGGAGGCTCCTCAAGTTAATTGGCTGGTAGCCTTGATAGCACCCATGAATAAACATCATTTCCTGACGCCAAGGAAAAGCCACAATGCCTCTGAGGCATTTTCCTCGTGGCGGAGCTTTCCCACAGCAAGTCTCCAGTAGGTGGCATCATTCTAATCATTACATCATTAAACAAGTTCCTCACATTTAAGAGTACCTACTTTTAATTTAATGTTTACAGATGGCCTAAAAACTATAATTCTAAGAATGTGTTGTTGTTATTATATACCTCTCCAACCCTGAATACTGTGGACTGGGAAGAGGGAATCATATAGAATGGTCATTATTTATATTTGTTTCATGGATTTCCATGACCAAAGAAATAATCAAAAAACAAGTAGCTAAAAAATAAAATAAAACTGAAAAAAGGAAAAAACCACCACCAACAAAACCTAGTAATGAATCTCCATTATCAGCTAGAAGAGTCCTTGGACAAAAGACCCAGTCTATCACTGAGATGTTGTTTGAAGTATGGCAGAAATCATCAACAAAACGTTATTAAGCTCTTCTTATGTCTGACATCAGGGTTTAAATTCGGTTTTCAAAGCCTTCAGGTCACCTTCATGTCATAAAAATACATTCAAGTGGGATTTGTATAAGAACTTAAGACTTTTGTTTTTTATTTCCTTTTTTATTATTATGAATTTGACAAATATCAACAAACATTTCTTTATACAAATAAAAGCAGAAAAAGACAATTGTATATAATACATTTAATATCTATTGTGTACTACTTGGTTTTATTAAAAAAAACTGTATTACATTTAATACAATGGTTCCAATATTGCCCTAATTATGCCCCATGCTTCTGTACTTCCTTTTATTCTCTTTTATTTTTAAAAATGTTTCATATTGTATGATGATCAGCTGGGATAGACTTTGCTTTTCTCAGAAATAAAATGACACAAGATGTATTTCCAAAGGACTCATGATGAGAAATGCTCTCCACATTCAGAAAAAGAACTGTGGAATCTGAATTCAGATTGAACCATACTATTTTTACTTTTTCTTTTGTTTTTTAACTTTCTTGAGGTTTTTCCCTTTTATTCTGATTCTTCTTTCACAACATGACTAATGTGGAAATAAGTTTAATGTGATAGTACATATACAATCTATATCAGATTGTTTGCTGTCTTCGGAGGTGGGGAGGGAAGGGGAAGTAGGGAGAAAAATTTAGAACTCAAAATCTTATAAAAATGAATGTTGGGGGCAGCTAGGTGGCGCAGTGGATAGAGCACCAGCCCTGGAGTCAGGAGTACCTGAGTTCAAATCCGGCCTCAGACACTTAACACTTACTAGCTGTGTGAACCTGGGCAAGTCACTTAACCCCAATTGCCTCACTAAAAAAAAAAAAAAAAAAAAAAAAAAAAAAAAAAAAAAAAAAGAATGTTGGGGGGCAGCTAGGTAGTACAGTGGATAAAGCACCGGCCCTGGATTCAGGAGGACCTGAGTTCAAATCCAGCCTCAGACACTTGATACTAGCTGTAGGACCTTGGGCAAGTTACTTAACCCTCATTGCCCCACCAAAAACAACAACACAACAACAACAAAACAAATGTTGAAAACTATCCTTACATGTAACTAGAAAAATTATGTACTATTAAGGAAAACAGTTTCATTGATGATCTTATTTTCATTCTTTTTGCTATCACTATCACTACCTATTTCCTTTCTCCCTTCCCTTGCTCCCATAATCACCCCACCCCCTTCAAAAAATAAACCCTTCCTTGGAACAAATAATTATGCTTCAAGCAATATAAATCACATATGGCCATGTGTAAAAATTAATTGCATTCTGCACTTTCAGTCTATCACCTCTCTGACAATAGGTGAGAAGCATAATCCATTAATTGGTCTGTTGGAGTTGTGATTTTTTTTTATCATGATTTTTAAGTATTCCAATTTTTTCCTATACTGTACAGTGTTAGTTATTGTATGAATTCTCTTGGTTCTATTCACTTCATTCTGCATCAAGGAAAGCAGATCCTAGTTTTCTACAAATAAAATGCATCCATTTGGACTTTATTGTGGTATATGATGTGAACTGTTTGTCTAAGCCTAGACTAGGTTTAGTCTAAACCTGCCAGACTGCTTTCTGGCTCTTAGCAGTTTTTGTTGAACATTGAGTCCTTATCCCAGTATTTGGAGACCCTGAATTTATTTAACACTATTCTGTGTTCAATTGCTCCTCGCTCTTGTGTACCTAATCTGTTTCTGTGATCAATTTTTCTATTTTTTGACCAGTACCAAATTGTTTTGATGATTGTTGATGTTTGCTACTCTGAGGATCTCCTCCTCCCTGATTTTTTCCAATGTTTCTCTTGAGATTCTTGGTCTTTTGTTTCTCCAGATGGCATGTTATTATTCTTCTAATTCTACAAAGTAAAATTTTATTAGCTTGATTGGTATCACATTTAGTCTGCAAATTAATTTAGGTATTCTGGTTATCCTTACTATGTTGGCACGACCAAAACAAAACAATTGATCTCTAATTATTCAAGTCCATTTCTGTAAAGTGTTTTGTAGTAATATTCACAGAATTCTTGTGTCTTGACATATACCTGTAATCTTGAGAATATATATATATATTTTTGTTTGTTTATTTATTTGTTTATTTGGAATCTCCCCCAAGTTACATGTAAAAAACCCAAATTTTTTCATATTGATTTTTTAAAACTTTGTGTTCCAAATTTGACCCTCCCTTGTTTCAATTTGCATCTACATTCCACAGTTGTTGTTTTTTTCTTTCTGGATTTGGAGAACATTTTCCATCAAGTCCTTTGGAACTATCTTGGAACATTGTATTGCTGAGAAGAGTCAAGTCTATCACAGTTGATCAACACACAATGTTGATGATACTGTGTACAGTGTTCTCCTGGTTCTGCTCATCTCACTCAACATCAGTTCATGTAAGTCCTTCCAGGTTTCTCTGAAATCCTCCTGCTCATTGTTTCTTACAGCACAATAGTATTCCATTACATTCATATACCACAACTTGTTAAGCAATTCCCCAATTGATGAGTATCCCCTCAATTTCCAATTCCTTGCCACCACAAAAATAGTAGCTATAAATATTTTTGTACATGTGGGACCATTTCCCTTTTTTATTATCTCTTTGGGGAAAAGACATAATGGTGGTATTGCTGGGTCAAAGGGTATGCACAGCTTTATTGCCCTTTGGGCATAGTTCCAAATTGCTCTCCAGAATGGATGGATTAGTTCACAGCTCCACCAACAATGCAGTAGTGTTCCAAGTTTTCCACAGCTTCTCCAACATTTATTATTTTCCTTTTTTGTCATATTAGTCAATCTGATAGGTGTTCGGTGGTACCTCAGAGTTGTTTTAATGTGTATTTCTCTAATCAATAGTGATTTAGAGCATTTTTTTCATATGGAAATAGATAGCTTTGATTTCTTCATTGGAAAACTTCCTGTTCATAATCTTTGACCATTTCTCAATTGGGGAATGACTTGGATTCATATAAATTTGATTATTTCCCAATATATATTTAGAAATGAAGCCTTTGTCAGAAATGCATTGCTTCTGTTTGTACAAAAACATTTTAATTTAATGTAATCAAAATCATCCATTTTGTATTTCATAATATTCTCTATCTTTTGTTTGGTCATAAACTGTTCTCCTTTCCATAAATCTGAAAGGTAAACTATTCCTTCCTCTCCTAATTTACCTATGGTATCACTTTTTACGTCTAAATCATGTACCCATTTTGACCTTATTTTAGTATAAGGTGTAAGATGTTGGTCTATGCCTAGTTTCTGCCATACTATCTTCCCCTTTTCCCAGCAGTTTTTGTCAAATACTAACTTCCTATCCCAGACCTTGCTTTATTTTAATCTTATTGGAAAGGCTCCCTTGCAGATAATGCTGGCTCTTGGTTTCAGATATACACTATATATCATATTAAGAAAGTACATTTGTTACTATGCTTTTAAATATTTTAATTTTTAAATTTTTTCCCACATCTAATAATAATCCTTTATTTTTATTTTGTTATTAATAGTATAACTAGTTTCTTAATCTTGAAACATCTCTGAATTTTTGGTATAAATCTAACCTAGTTATGTGGTTTTTTTTTTAATGTATGAGGTATTTTATTTTTTTGTTAGTTATGTGGTTTTTATATGCAGTCTTTTTGCTAATATTTTATTTGACATTTTTGTTATCATCATTCATAAGATATTGATTTATATTTTTCTTTCTCTCCTGTATCTCTTTCTAGTTCAAGTATCAAGACCATATTAATCTCAAAGAACTTATTTGATGAGATCATATATTTCCCTATTGTAAAGAATTGTTATTTGTGCTATGATTATAGTAGTATAGTAAAGTTCAAATTTAGTTGTAATGCCTCCAGTAATATTGAATATGTGCTGAGTGGGAAAGATAAACTCTCCCATACCATTGTTCCAAAGATTTTTTACTGTGTTTGTTAGGAGAAGCCAGTAATGCTATGAATAAGTATTGAGCAGACTAATAGTTTAAATTGGGACAATATGCTGTCCCAAAATATGCCAATCAGAATATACAAGGGGGGAGCCAAATATTCAATCATGGTGCAGTTTAAAATGGACCGGCTTTTCTCTGACCAGCAAGATAAATGCTAAGGTTTTTTAAAAGCAAGGGAAATTGCCTAAGGGGGAAGTGGGGGAGGGGCAAGAAGGTCCCACAGCAGTTCCAGAGACAACCAGAATCCAGAGACAGCCAGAATCCAGACCAGATTCCAGTTCCCCTGATGACATCTCAACCCTCCTTTGAAGACAAGATTTTAAGGACTTTAAATGGACATTTTTGTTTTTTGTTTTTCCTTTTGTTACTATATACATTATCTGTAATATGTATTTTCCCCTTCGTATACTGTTATTAATATATTGTTTGTTAGCATTGGTTATGATATTGTTATTTTTTAAAAATTATTTATTGTTCCATCAAGGAAGCACCCCATGTTTCTTGATGAAACAAAGGGGGGAATGTAAAGAATTGTTATCTGAAGTTTTTATGACCCCATCTTTTGGCTAGAATTTTTTTTAAAAAACCTTGGCGCGTGCACTGGCCTCTGGGGCTCTGCAAACAGCACAGTGCTTCACCCACTGGTTGTAGCTGTTGCCATGGCACCGGCACCTCACGTCATCATGACTCACTGATGCCTACATGGGCCTGGCAAAATTATGATTGGAAGCCCAGTGAGGGCACTCATGTGACTGTTAGAGCAGCCAGCCAATTGGCTGGGAGCTGTGCGTGGTCAGCCTGGGGTCTGCTGGGAAGAAGGGTTTTTTTTTTGCCATTCTAGCTTGAAGCTGGAAGGCAACAGGACGCTGCTGTGTGTTCTCAGCTGACTCCTGGGGTGGTGGGTTATATAATTTCCCTTTCCCCATTTTATTTCCTTTCCCTTGATCCTACTGATCCTGTTTGTGTTTTTTTAAGTTCGTTCTTGTTAAATAAATCCTGCTCTGTTTTGAGGGAAGCTGTCTGTCTCCTTCCTTGCCCCAATATTGCAGTGTGCCGCTTGGCTAACACTCCCCAATTAAAAACTGGTCCCCACACTATTTTTCTATATTCATGTAATGTTGGAATTAATTGTTCTGTCAATATCTGATAAAATTGATTTATAATTCCAGTTAGTTCTAGGGGTTATTGTGGAGCAGTGACATGGGGTGGGGTAGAGAGTTCAAATATAGCTTAGTCATTTTGTTTTTCCAATCTTAAGATAATTCAGTAGCATTTAATTCCTGGTCTTCAAATATTTGACTGACTAGAAGAAGAATTATAATTGCTCTGCTTCACCTCAGAAATGAGGGCTAAATTCAAAACGATGGTAGTTTCAAGACACAAAATTAATTTCCAAATGAAGAAACTTGGCCAAAAATGCAATAGATTGCCTTGGAAGGCAGTGCCTTACCCGATACTGGCAATTTTCAACAGAGTAGGCTTTGATTTACACGTTGGGAATGCTAGAGATGGATTTATACTTTAAGCAGGTTATTGGCTAAAACGATCTTTGAAGTTACACTTTTAACTGTAAAGATTTCTAAGATTCTATATACTGGAATCCAGCCCTTTAATCCCAGCATTCCAATGAGTTAAGTTTTTTTATTATTTTAGTAGCTTCAGTATTACTAAAAAAAAAGATTCACTGCACAAAGTTCATTAAAAAAGCATTTATTAACATTTTTCAAACACAACTAAATAGAACTAAAATTTCTATTGTAAAAAGTACATTATTGGGTCCCCTTTGAAATATCTTTACTGTGAAGAAGCAGTTTTAAATTGTTACTTTTCATCTTTCTATCAAGAGGGAAAAATGTTAAAAAATAAAAACACTGTTCTTTGAACTAAAAGGTAAAGGAAATGTTAAAAAAGAAAGACAGAATAGTAGTTAATGAAAATAAAGGCAAACCCGTAACAATATAAAGATTAAATTATATCGCCAAAATGTTTCAATGGAAATATTACAACAGAGAATATCTGTGGTTTGTTCTACCATAAGTGCCAATTGTGGATGACACAGTTAATAGGTAAATATACCTTTTAGAAGTTCCAAACCACTGTTAACTCAGTAATGATTTTGCACTATAGAAAAAGCACAAACAATTTGAAATATATATCAACAAGAGCATGTGTTCAGTATTTATCTATTTCAAGACTGCTGATATTAAGGAAATAATATTTTATACATATACACATATATGTACATATATAATTATATTTAATGAAGAAAAAAGCTACCTCACCAAAAAAAAAAAAAGGCAAATTTTACTGTAATGATAAAATCTTGATTTAGGGACTCATCATGTGTTAGTTTATTTCTCATAAAATTACAACAACATAATTGCACAACTGTGAATTTTAAAATGTAGTTATTCATTATAAAAATCTGCATCCTAAGAATTGGCTTTTTAAGGAAGAAAGAAAATATTGCTTATTTTCTCTCATAAATTCTGATGCTCAATTTCATATGTTAACACAAAGACACTGCAATGGAAAAAACAGCTATAGGGAAAGCCTTTGTCTTCTCAGTACGTCAAATGCTGTTATACAATACTGTTATACAATACTGTACTGGAAACAGTGGTTTCACCACAGATCTGGCAGTGGCTTCTGTTTAAAACATAACTTTGCTTCACAACATCCATCAAAAGCTATAAAACATAATTGACTCTGATAGCACACGTGAAAAGCATGATATGTGGGAGGGGGGCAGCCTATGCACTTGGGGGCCCTTATGATGAGAGAGGTTTTCTTATTTTTTTTTAAAGGGAGAAAGGGAATCAAAGTGTTTACTTGGAATCAGAAAATACCTTTTCCTACTAACACTTCAATTACATAACTAAAAGTAATGCAAATCAAATGTTTAGAATTTGAATTTTCAGGTGAGGTGCCACTCCTTTTGGGACTATTCTTCAGAGGACAATCTTCTACATGCTCCAGACAAGTCTCCTTTGCTGCAGCCTTCAATCAGACAGGGATGGTGAACGAACTGACCGGCCACTGGCTGGACTATTAGAAAAAGTGAAAGGTTCCTTCTCTTTTTCTTTGCTGTCATGTTTATGTTTGTGTTTATGCTTATGTTTGTGCTTTTTCTTCTTTTTCTTGTGTTCATGGTGATGGTGGTGATGGTGGTCACTGTGTTTGGATGAGCTTGGCTCCTTAGTGAACACTGAGAGTGGTGTTGTTGGTACCGACAGCACACTCATCTCCAAAGACTGTTCTTTACCTACAAAGCAAAAGTGCAAATGGAATTCATGAACAATAAGGGAAATGACATTAAATAAAAGTGAGAGGCTGCTTACAGAAATGAATTGGCGCCAGAAAACTTATCATTCCAACACAGCCAAGTAACAAGAGTTCTTTTCTTATTCTCAGAGATGCTACCAAGAATATAATGATTAACAGTATTCAGCATTGTGACCAGGCAGCTACAAATTCAACACCTCATATCTAACAAATGTTTTATATAATAATCATGCAATATCAGAATTCAACAAAACATAGTTAATGTATGTAAATTATCTTTAAAGTACCATAAAATAATGATAAGTAGATGCATATGTGTACACACCATGTAGAAGAGACAGTATTTCCCCAGATACTTGGGGACCCATTTGGTAGCATTCTACTAATACCACTTGGAGAACTCACTTTTCATAAAATAAAGCATCAAAGAACACTAGATGCTAGCATCAATCTCCTCCTTAACATAGACTCTAGCACTGGTTAAAGTGAAAACCTTTTTACTTATTATAGTGATTCATAGGGGGAAATCAGATAATATTCCAATAGGCCCAGGGGAAAAAAGTACATTTGTGGCAACCCCAAAAAGGAGATGACTACCAGCATGCCAAAAATTGTTTGTTTGGGGAGAAGGGTCCTAACAAAAGATGCACAGTGGGTATAATTAAGTATATTATTAATGCTGATTTGCATACGAGAAGTAGCAAAAATATATGATTAAGGACTATCTGGGGAAAAGATGGACAGTACTCATAGTGTGAGAGAAGTAACAGATGGACAGTATAAATGCTGTATTTGCATTCAAAAAATTGTAAAATAACAAAGGCTCCTGCCATAATGGGTAGATTATCTATGGATTATGATCAGAAAGAAAAGAATTACACAGAACAAGAAGGCATGGGTGATATGATCTGCACTAGACAAAGTCCTTGAACACTGACAGGATCATGAATCTATCAAAGTATTAACAGATCAACTTACTCCTGATTTCCTCTCAAAGGATATAGTTAGTGCATCTTACTTAGTAGTTGTTTCAGATTAGGCTTTTAAGACTGGCAGCATATACTTTGATAAACTTGGATTTTCAATTGTGGCTAAGATGTAGGGCAATATCAGTACCTAGCTAAGTTAGGAGAACATTCCTGGTTTTGTCTGATAAAGAGGGTGTACTAGCCCTCTTTTTGTTTTGAGCTACAGACTAATGTTAACTATTCTCAGAATTGGATTGTGTGTGTGTGAAATTAAAAAGTTTTTCTTTTGAATTTAATGAAGTATTGCTAGCTGAAGCCAGTTTGACATGGTATAAGAAAGATGTCGGAATGATTGAAAGGTGTACAGTCTGATTCCAAACAAACTCTGAACCCTTTTAAAAAACAATAAAACATACTTTACATGCAAAAAAAAAGACTGGGGCATATAACAACTTTTTTGTGTGGTGATATTTAACAGAACTGAAGTACATTCAAGTTATTGCTTGCTAAGATCCATAGCTTAGGTAAAAGTGTAGATATTGATGATCATAATAAAGGTATAAAAAGAAATCTTTGTGGTAACTTCAGTGGTGTATATAACTGGATATCATCCTTACTTCTTTTTTTTTTTATCCTTACTTCTTACTAAGGGATTCCAGTCTTAATCACTGAGCATCAGAGAGAATCCATCTTTTGTGATCTTTTGAAATAACATGGTGTGTTGCAAAAGGATGCATAGTAAAATAATGGGATGTCATTATGGAAAGAACTAAAATTCTTATAGCATGACACAAGTAAATATTCCAATTACTCCATAACTGGAAAGAAGTCTAAATGAACAGGAAATTTTCAAAAGAAGAAGTCAAAGCTATCTGAGACACCACCTGACACCTATCAGACGGGCTAACATGACAGAAAAGGAAAATGACAAATGCTGGGGGAGGGTTGAGGAAATGTTGGGACATGAATGCATTGTTAGTAGAGTTGTGAACTAATCCTACCATTTAGAACTATGCCCAAAGGGCTATGAAACCATGTACCCCCTTTGACCCAGCAATATACTACTAGGCCTGTATCCCAAAGAGATCAAAGAAAAGGGAAAAGGACATATTTGTATAAAAATATTTATAGCAGCTCTTTTTGTGGTAACAAATTGAAAATTAAGAGAATGTCCATAAATGGCTGAACAAGTTATAGTATATGATTATGACAGGACACTCTTGTGCTGTAAGAAATGACAAACAGGTTGGTTTCAGAAAAATCTGGGAAATGATAAAAAATGAAGTGAGAAGAGCCAGGAGAACATTTTACACAGTAACAGCAATATAATAATAATAATAATCAACTGTGAAAGACTTAGCTACTCTGATCAACACAATGGTCCATGATAGTTCCAAAGGATTCATGATGAAAAATGCTATCCACCTTCAGAACTGATGAATTCTGAGTGCAGATAGAAATGGTCTTTTTTTTTATTTCTATTTTTCTTACTTTTTTTCTTGCAGTATATGGTTAACAGGTATTGTTTCTTGACTTCTTAATGGGTGGGGAAGAGGAAAAGGGAGTAGAGGGAGAGATTTGGGAACTGAAAATTAAAGTTTTATATAAATTAAAAAAAAGAAAATAGAACCTTTGTTTCTTGAGAGTTCATTAGTTTCTGTTTATTCTGTATTTGGATTATAATCCTCTCTTTGTAATCAACAGGGGAAAAGAATAAACACGACACATCTTAAAACAGGTACCCATTCTTCCTCCCCCATTTTTGTAGCAAAAGTCTCTAAAAAAAAATTTAGGAATACTTCTGAATTAACATTGTCTTATGTGAGCTCACTAGATAAAATCAATAACTTCTGTAATTTATACCTAATATACTGCTTGAAGTAGAGCATCACAAAATAAAATCAATGATAAAATAAAAAAGGAAATGTTTTTAATAGTAATACGTGCCTTTGGCCTTATTATTATGTAATGACTATGTCCTTTGTAAGGAACAAACAAACAGCCCTCAAGTAGTGATGAGAAACAATAGAATTCACTCCAGTTTATATTCCTCAAAGGGATAAAAAGGAAGGTTTGATCATTTTAGTTGGTATGCAGCACTATTACATCATCCATAATATCTTAGAGTTAGAAAAACATATAGCTTATCCTTTATTTTTATTTATTTATTTTTTTAAGCGAGGCAATTGGGGTTAAGTGACTTGCCCAGGGTCACACAGCTAGTAAGTGTTAAGTGTCTGAGGCCAGATTTGAACTCAGGTACTCCTGACTCCAGGGCCAGTGCTCTATCCACTGCGCCACCTAGCTGCCCCAAGCTGATCCTTTAGAAGAGGTAAAACATTCAAGTTGTTAAGATTCTTTTTTTTTTTTTGCATTTAATAATATTGCAAAGTTCAAAGGTATAGATTTAGGGGATTTATTGTTCTAATAAGATATAATAATGTATGTAAACAAACTGTAAACCTTAAAATGCTAAATAAACATGAGTTATTATATTTGTGAGTAAGAACATGAATCTTACCTATTCCTTTGCGAGACATATCCATACCCCACTGAGGTTTTGCAGAAGCTGTGACATCACAGCCTGGTGAATGTTGAGGCATCAAAGCAGAGCGGGAGCTAGCTGGCCTCAATTTTGAAAGACCTAAAAAGCCCAAACAAACAAACAAACAAACAAACCCAACCATGGATTGACTTATTTTCAAAATAGCAGTTAACACACTGATTTTATTTTGATACTATAGTTCAAGCAGTATATTAGGTTTAGAGCACAGAAGCTATTGATTTTGTCTGGTGACCTGATACATCATTCTTGAATGATAATCAGAAGTACTGTATTTCTTAATTTCTTTATTTTGAGAGACTTTTGTTAAAAAGGGGGGAGGAGGGAATGAGTGCCTTTTTTAAGTTGTTGTTCATTCTACTCCCATCGATTACAAAGAGAGGATTATAGTCTAAATAAAGAATAAACAGAAGCTAAAAACTCTCAAGAAACAAAGATTGTTTTCTTTTTTAAATGTATTTTAAATTTAAATTTTCATTTCCAAATTCTCTCCTTTCCTCTAACCTCTCTCCAACCTGTCAAGAAGACAAGAAATACAATACCTATAACCATGCTATGAGAAAAGAGCAAAAAAAAAAGTGAAATAATGTATGCATAAAATTTATACTAATTTTTTAAAAATAAAGAAAAGGGAAAATGACCCATTTGTACAAAAAAAAAATATATATATATATATAGCAGTTCTATCTGTAGTGACAAAAGAATTGGAAACTGAGATGTCCATAAATTGGGAAATGGCTGAACAAGTTATGGTATATGATTGTGATAGAATTCAATTGTGCTTGAAGAAATGATAAGAAGGGTAGTTTCAGAAAATCTGGGAAGATTTATATGAACTGGTACAAAGTAAAGTGAGCAGAACCAGGAGAACACTGTACACAGTAAGAGCAATATTGTATGATGACTGGGGGCAGCTAGGTGGCGCAGTGGATAGAGTACCAGCCCTGGAGTCAGGAGGACCTGAGTTCAAATCCAGCCTCAGACACTTAACACTTACTGGCTGTGTGACCCTGGGAAAGTCACTTAACCCCAACTGCCTCACCAAAAATAAATAACTTTTAAAAATTGTATGATGATCAACTGTGAATAACTTAGTTCCTCTCAGCAATAAAATTATCCAAGAGACTTCCAAAGGATTAATTATGAAAAATGCTATACACCTCCAGAATTGATGAATTCTGAGTACAAGATGGAAGCATATGTGTGTGTGTGTGTGTGTGTGTGTATTTTTTTTATAAGTTGGTGGGAAGAGCTGGCCCCCACACCCCAGGAAATGACTCCCAAGATGATGACTATGAGGGTGGGGCTAGAAGGGGAAATGGTAGTCTGGGGCATGTTACAGGGATCTTGTGATTCCCTGCCTGTTTGATGGCAGTTAGCCAGTAGTTGCTTTGGTGGTGAAAAAGACAGGCCCCCCTTCACAAAACATACTTACTGTGCAACCACAAGAAAGTCACTTAACTTCTAAGTGGGCCAGGTAGCTCTCTGAGACAATAAAGTTATAGATTAGATACCTATTTTGGCAGTAAAGAAGAGTTTCTATCCAAATTCCCTACTCAAATGAAATCAAAAGTCCGGACCAAAACAATCCTGATTTTAAAAATCTATGAATACTGTTAAGAAGATCTAATAATTTTCATTGCTCACTTTTAAACTTGCTTTGCCCAATTTTCAAAAACATACACCATCCCTCTGCATGGTGCAAACTCATTGTACCTGGAGTTGACGGCCTTTCTAGCATGTTCAAATGATGATAAATAAAAGCTTGACTATCATGAACGGTGTCCATGTCAACTTCCTCCTCCTCTTGAGAATTTGAGAACTGTAATATACCAACAGAATAAAGGAAGGAGAAAAACAATGAATCACTTTAATAATCTCTTCAATTTCTAGGAAAGGGAACACAGGGTATGCCTCCAAATAACCACAAAGATAGTCTTCTTACCTCAGGAAAGCATTAGAATGAGAAAGGATAAGGTGTATTATTAGTGGGAAGAAAAAGGAAATCTGACTGAAAATTTACAACTAACTAAATCTGTTCTTCTATTGTGAGAAGGAGTGAGATGTATAGTAGAATTTCACAAGTAAGACAGCTACATGATAATTTATATGAAAGAATTGGCTGGACTGTCCAAGTTTCATTTGCTTGATCTTTGACAGTGTGACTTGTCCCAGACAGCTTGGAAGAAAAAGAACATTGTAATTATGTGAAAAGATTTTCCAAGAAGGTGATTATCCTATATTTTTTAGTTTAGTTTTAACCTATGTTCCTTACTCTGATTTTGAGTTTCACTTTACTGTTATCGTCATTCTTCTCCAATATTTGACCAGGTTCTAGTGGGGACCCCAGTGGTGTGTCAGATTTCCTCTTCACTCCCTGCTGATGAGCTGATAAATTAGCTGATGATTCCTTGGCAAGATGATCTTCTTCCTGAGGCACCATTCAAGGTCAAAATTAGATTTTTTTTTTTTAAAGACAAACAGCCCATAGTATACCTAAAATTAACACAATGGCTAAAGCAACCATGCAAATTAGAGTAGCCCAATATCTAAAAGTTACTAGGCAGTGGGCTTAAAAGGAACTTATATAATCTTCAAAAATCTTTTTTATTTTTAATTTGGGGGGAGGGATTTGCATCTCAGTGAATTTTCAGTGTATGAATTCCATAAGAACGTTTTTTACTTAGCAGAGAGTTATGGGAAATATAAAAGAAGGAAATGTGAATAATAAGAGCTAAGTTAGTAAATATAGACTGGTACTAACAGATGAAATTATTATCAAGTCCATATATTTTAAAAACATAGAGGAGGTATGAGATATCATTAACAAATGTCTTATCCAAAAGAATCTTTTTCGGGGTAGCTAGGTAGCACAGTAGATAAAGCACTGGCCCTGAAGTCAGGAGTACCTGAGTTCAAATCCGGCCTCAGACACTTAACACTTACTAGCTGTGTGACCCTGGGCAAGTCACTTAACCCCAATTGCCTCACTAAAAAGAAAGAAACAAACAAAAGAATCTTTTTCTTTAAATTTTATATTCTATATGCATTTCATTAGCAAAAATTTAGATAAAGAACCTATGTAAATATATAAAGTTTAAAATGAACCTTTAAAAAAGAGGGGGGGAATTTAATTGAGAAATCAGTTTTAACGTGTTTTAAAGTTTTGGAGATACCATTGGAAATAGTAGTCAAGAAAGTTACTTAGTCTGTATATTGGGGCAACTGAAGTCTACAGAGCTTAAGATTTTTGATTATCACTCAAGAAATTCTTGTTCCTAAACTTTCTGGATACTCTCATAAATCAATTTGGGGTTATGCAGGAAAATATCTGTAAAATGTTCCTATCCTTTGACTAAGTGATCCCACTACTAGACAAATTACCACCATTCCCCCTGTTAAGGAGGCCAAAGACAGAAACAAAAGCTCTACATACACCAAATATGAGTAGCATCATTTTTGAGGAAGCAAAAAACCCAGAAACACAATATGTCACCTTCAATAGGGAAATGGCCAAATGCATTGCGCTATATATGTATATAATATAATGTTGCTGGACCAAAACAATCAATGAAATACCAGGAATTCAGAGAAACATGTGAGGACATATGAACTAATGAAAGACAGAGAATGAAACCAATACATAAAATGACTCTTCAGAAATACTAAAAATGAAGCAAAAAATTAATTGCAGTGTTCACTCTTGAGTCCCAGAAAACTGAGGATATACTGTTGATCTTAATAAAAAAGTGAGGAACTACAGATATGTTATCAGACATTGTCAATGAGTCAGTTCAGTTAACCTTTTTTCTCTTTTTACAGGAAGACTGTTAAGGGGAAAGACTGTGAAGTAAAAACAAAAACAAAAAAACACAATAAGAGAACTTAAAAAAAAAGTTCCCATATTATAATGAAATAGTTACCTTTAAGTTACATGTTCCATAAGCAATTCTTTACAAATGCTACTAAGTTAGTAAATGGAATCACATTATCTCCCAGTAGAAAGGAATCTCAGAGACCATCTATTCAACACACAACTGAACAAAAATATCTTTTAGAACATTATCCTACAAGTGGTAATTCAACTTTTGCTTGAAGATCTCCAGTGAGAAGAAACACCCTTCATTATCAAGGTAGCCCATTCCACTTTGAGATAGCTCCAAAGGCAAGATTTGAGCTTCCCTTACAGGAAGCTCAAATCTGCTTTTAGTACAGTTCTACTTTTAATGGCTTATACAATTAGGGAACAAGAAGATGAAGTCTAATAATGCTTTTTTCATGGTTTAAAGATAATTTAAACACTCACTATGTGCCAAACATTGTGACAGTCCTTCAAATATCTGCACACAGATCATCTTGTCACTAATTTTTTTCTTCTCTGGGCTAGACACTTCTAATTTCTTCAACCACTTCTTATTAGGGAAGGAGACTCAAAGGCCTTTACCATCCTAACTTCTTGCCTCTGAACACTATCCAGTTCACCAGTGTCCTTGTGACACTGTGACATTGTGGTGAAAAGGACTAACCACAATATTCCAGACGCAGTCTGAGCAGAGCAGAGTGCAAAGGGACTTTCATTTCTCTAGTCCCGGACCTGTTGTTGCTCTCTTTAGCCTAAGAGTGCATTAGTTTCCTTGGCTGTTAGATCACACTACTCAGTCATACAAAGTTCATGGGACACTAAAACCTTAGGTTCTTTTTAAGATTGATTGCTCAATGGCACTCAGTATATATCTGTGAGGTATATATTTTTTTTAACCCAGAGTAAGCCTGTACATTTATCCTTATGAAACTTCATCTTATTAAATACAGTTCAATATTTCAGTCTTCAAGATTTTTTTAATCCTATTATCCAGTGCGATACTGTCCTTACTGGCTTTCTGTCAACTGCAAATTTGATAAGCATGCTATCCTGTCTTCATCCCTGTCTTGTTACTTAAAGCCTGAGCAGCAGCCCTATTCTTCCTTTGATCATTTCTTTCACATACTATACCTATTTTTTTTAAAGTCTTTTTATTTCTGTTAAGGGCTAAAATTCTAGCTAAACTGGCTAAAATATCTAATGAGTGGTCGCCAATAAATTATAAGCTTTAGCAAGAGTTAGACTTTTAAGCATTTATTAAGGAGAATAAGAGTTTGGTAAAGAGAGAAGAAAAGGCCTAGATTCCTATCTATTAAAGGGAGAGCACATTTCTAGCTCCGCTCTCCACCAGAGTCCAAAGGAAAGAGAGTGAGACCGAGCGCCAGTCTCTTCCTTCCTCCTCCCACTAGCCCGCGTCACTTCCTGACGCCAAAGAAAAGACTCCTGGTCTTGCCCTCAAAGACTTTAGCTTCATGGGCAGAACTCTTCTACAGTAAGTCTCCAGCAGGTGGCGTCATTCCAATCGTTACATTTCTCTTAGTTCACCCTGCACTTTAGCATTCCTAATGTTATTCTTATAGAACTGGGTCAATCTTTCGTATTTATCCTCCTATCTGCTCCTCCATTGATCTCTATTTAAAATCTAAGTTTAAAATTAGAGGACTATGTAAAGATAATAAAAATTGTGAATATAAATATCAAACATTAGTTGGTTATGATACAAATCTGTTTGAAGCTCTGAAAATTGCTCATTCAGTTGTTAACCATTCATTCATCCATTATGCATTTGTGCCAAATATTATGAGAGACATCAAAGTAAAAAAAAAAAGTCTCTTCCTTCAGAAAGTGTACAACCCGCTTAGAAGTGAATTTTGTAGTAAGTTAACATTCAGTCAAACTCTCTCCCACCCACCCCAATACATAAGCTCCATGACCAAATGCAATGGTCCTGATAGGGACCATTTGTATATAACAAAATATTTATCTATACAGTATAGTAGTATATAACAAGACATTTGTATCTATAGTATAGTTGTATATAACAAGATATTTGACTGATCATGCAGTAGTCAGTGTACTTCCCCTAAAACCTCTTTCCTATGGTTTTTAGATGGTAAAACAAAATTTCATTACCAGTAATTATAATTCCAGGAATACATTTTTAGGTTATAATTAATATAATTAATTCAACTTTATAAAATAATAAAAGTGGTTCTTACAGCATTCTGAAATCCAATTAACTGGGCATGACTGTTTAGATTGCTCACAGGCTCTTGGCTGCTTGCTACTGCCTCAGGGATGATGGTAGGATTCAGCACGGCCTTTTTCTCTTTCAAATTAAGAACCAATCCAAGCTCTGGTAATGGCAAACAAGAAGGTCTGCTGAGACCAAAGAGTGTGAAGTACAGATCTACAGCACCACATCTTAGTCTCCAATCATGTGAAGTACCTAGTGTAGAAGAAGAAAAAATAATACGTAACATTTTGATTTAATTTTGGTATTCTTTTTAATATAACTAATCTAGATTCTTAGGACATAAGCAAATCAGTTAGTAATCCTGCCTTTATATTCATTACATATGAATGGAACTGTTCTACCTTTGAATATCCTCTGGTTGATAGATACCTAGCCTAAAAGATGAAAATACTTGGTTAAATTACAGTGTTTAAGGAGGTACAGGACAATAGTATACAGGGAAAGTAGCTTCTATAGCAGTGGTGTGCCTTATGTTAGGCTTAGCATAAAGGAAATACTTTTTTGGATAACTTTTGAGAAAAGCTTATTCTATTTGATAAAAACTATTTACAATGACTGCAGACACCCTGCAACAGAAACCCTGCTTAAAGAGAGCAAAAATCAGTATTTCTTAAGACAACCCCATTCCACTTCTGGACAGTTCTAACTTTTAAGAAATATGTTGTTGTACTCGAGTCTAAATGTGCCTCTGAAAATTCCCTCAGTTCTGTCTTCTAGGAACAAGTATAATCCCTTTTCCACATGACAGGCACAGAATCAGATTTAGAGCAAAAAGGGACCTGAGGATCCTTTAAGTCTGACCCCCTTATTTTGCAGATGATAAAACTGAGACCCATAGAGCTGAGTTAAGTGATTAAGTGTTAGACCCAAGATGAAAACAATAGTAACATGACCCTGAACTACCTCAAAATTCAGTGCATTTTGTGTTTTTTTATCTTACATGTACAGTTACATGTAAAAATAATTTTCAACATTTGTTTTTATAAGATTTTGAATTCCAAATTTTTCTCCCTCCCTCCTCCCCAAGGTAGAAAGCAATCTGATATAGGTTATATATGTACAATCACATTATCACATCAAACATATTTCTGTATTAGTCATGTTGTGAAAGAAGAATCAGAAAAAAGGGGAAAATCTCAAAAAAAGAACAAAAAAGCAGAAACAGTATAATTCAATCTTAATTCAGATTCCAGAGTTCTTTTTTTCTGGATATAGAGAACATTTTCCAACATGAGTCCTTTCTTGGATCATTGTATTGCTGAGAAGAGTTAGGTCCACAGTTGATCATCACACAATGTTGCTGTTACTGTGTACAATGTTCTCCATTCAGTGCATTTTCTGCTAAACCTCACTGCCAAATACTTGACAAAAAATATTTATTACATATCCTCATTCTGATGACATTGCACCATAATTATGCAGAAATAACATTACAATGTCTGAAAGAAATTAGATAGCTTAGTTTAAAATCTCAAAGAATATGAGGACTTGGCAGTAATTTTGACAAGCAAAGCAAAATGGGCATAAAAATTGTTAACAAAATTTGGCCTGATAGAGGTAATGTTCTTTCTATTTTTTCTATTATTATATTTCTATTATAATTTCTATTGAAAGAACATTTACATTGGAATTAGAAATAGAACTACAAAGAACTTCAGCCAACCAATAAACATTTATTATATGCCAGGCACTGTGCTAAGCACTGGGGATACAAAAGAGTCAAAAGACAGTTCTTGCCCTCAAGGAGCTTATAATCGAATGTAGGAGCCAACATGCAAACAAATATACACAAAGGAATACAGGATAAATGGGAAATAATTAATGGAGGGATGTACTTGTCAAATACTTAATGAAAGCCATAATTTCTGACACCTCACACTCTGTTTCAGTCTACTCTAACTACTAGTGCTATGCAAAAGTAGAATAGATCATCATAGCATGTTCCCAACTTTACTGGAGGTCTATGAGAATCTGGATGACTGATCATGTCAGGAATGGATTCCTATTTAAGTCTACAAAAGAGTAGATAAACTCTGAGATCCTTTTGTACTGTGAGAGTCTATAATTATGAGTTAAGCTGGACTATTCAAAGTATTTTCTGTCCCCTAAATATGTTCTACATTTTCTCTTTCAAACAAATTTTATATTTTTCATTTTTAATCATCAAAATTTCACCCAGCATAGTGGTCCCTCCCAGAAAGTCACCTCATATAACAAATATTTTTAAAAGAGAAAAATAAATCAGAAAAACAGTTCAATATGTTAAAAATGTCTTTAAATATGTGTAATGTCCTTTAACCCAGCAATTCCACTAATAGGTCTATATTCCAAAGAGATCATAAAAAAGGGGAAAAGACCCATGTATATAAATATATTTATAGCTGTTCTTTTTGTGGTGGCAAAGAATTGCAAATTAAGGGGATGCCCATCAATTGAGGAATGGCTGAATAAGTTGTGGTATATGAATGTAATGGAATACTATTGTGCTGTAAGAAACGATGAGCAGGAGGAGTTCAGAGAAACCTGGAGGGTCTTACATGAGCTGATGATGAGTGAGATGAGCAGAACCAGGAGAGCATTGTACACAGTATCAACAACATTGTGTGCTGATCAACTGTAATAGACTTGATTCTTCTCAGCAATACAATGGTCCAAGATAGTTCCAAAGGACTCATGGAAAATGCTCTCCAAATCCAGAAAAAAAAGAACTATGGAATCTAGATGCAGATTGAACCATACTATTTCTATTTTTTTGGTTTTTCTCTTTTGATGTTTTTCCTTTTTGCTCTGATTCTTCTTTCACAGAATGACTAATGCAGAAATATGTTTAATGAGACTGTACATATACAACCTGTATCAGATTGCTTGCTGTCTTGGGGAGAGGGGAGGGAGGGGAAAAAAATAGAAACTAGAAATCTTGCAAAAACAAATGTTGCAAACTATCTCTACATGTAACCGAAAAATAATAAAATACTTTTATGGAAAAAAAAGAAATGATAAGCAGATGAATTTCAGAAAAACCTGGACTTACATAAACTGATGCTGAGTAAAGTGAATAGAACCAAGAGAACACTGTATACAGTAAGAGCAATATTGTATGATGATGAATTGTGACATACTTACCTTCTCTCAGCAATATAATGATCCAAGATAATTCCAAAAGACTCTTGATAGAAAATGCTCTCCACATCCAGAAAAAGAACTATGGAGTGTGACTGCAGATTGAAGCATACTACTTTCACTTTTGTTGTGTGTTGTGTTTTTTTTTTCGGTTGTTCTTTCTTCTTTCTTGTGTTTTTCCCCCTTTCTTCTAATTTTTTTTATTACAACATGACTAATATGGAAATATAGGTGAGATGATTGTAATATATAACCTATATCAGATTGCTTGCTGGCTTTGGGAGAGGGGAGGGAAAGGAAGAAAGGAGAAAAATCTGGAACTCAAAATCTTAGAAAAATGAATGCTGAAAACTATCTTCATATATAATTGGAAAAAATTAAAATACTCTTTTTACAACTTAAATAAATATGTGTGATGTGCCAAATCTGTGGAGAGGACCTACCTCCACAAAGGGGTAGGATATGGGAGTATTCTCATATCTCTTCTTTGGAGCCATGCTGCTTCTTTATAACTTTATTTTTTGTTTTTGTTCTTATTTGTTTGTTTGGTTTTTTGCGGGGCGATAAGGGTTATGTGACTTGCCCAGAAGGCTGGATTTGAACTCGGGTCCTACTGAATCCAGGGCCGGTGCTTTATCCACTCTGCACCCAGCTGCCCCCTTTTTTATAACTTTGAAGTGTTTCCTTTGTGTGTGTGTGTGATTGTTCTATTTACGTTGCTGTAGCTATTATATATATATATATTATTTTCTGGGTTCAACTTATTTCTCTATTAATCAGTTCATGTAGATCTGTCCATGCTTTTCTGTGTTTATCACATTCATAATTTCTTTCAGTTATACAGTAATGTTCATTATTCATGTGCCATAATTTATTTAGTCATTCCCCAACTGATATCTACTTTGTTTTGAATTCTTTGATATCATAAATAATGCTTCTATAAATATTTTGCTGTATACAGGAATTTATTCTTATCAGTGGCCTCCTTGGGTTATAAGCCTAGTTAATGGAATCTCTAGGTCAAAGGTTATGGACACGTTAGTCACTTTATTACTTTCCAAAACAGTTGTATAGAATCACAGCTCCATCAACAATGTACACCTCTCTTTCAACATCCCCCTTCAACACTGACTATTCCCATTTTTTCCCTCATCTTTGCCCATTTGCAGGTTGTGAGATTAAACTCAGGGTTGTTTTTAATTTCTCTTGTTGCTGGTGATATTGAGCATTCTTTTATACGGATGCTAAAAATTTGTAAGGGGCAGCTAAGTGGCACAGTGGCTAAAGCACTGGCCCTAGAGTCAGGAGGACCTGAGTTCAAATCTCACCTCAGACACTAGCTACGTGACCCTGGGCAAGTCACTTAACCCCAATTGCCTCAGACATCCAGGGCCATCTCCAGTCATCCTTGTGTATCTTGCCACTAGACCCAGATGGCTCTGGAGGAGAGAGTGGTAGTCCTCCCTCACTTAAATCCAATTCACTGCAAGTCATGATATCACCCTTATATCATGGACACCAACAAACAAACGAAGGACAATTCTTTTGATAACAGTCTCTTATTTTTTAACCACTTGATCTACTGAGAAATAGTTTCAGGTTATATATAATGTGTGTGAGTATGGGTATGTATATACACACATGTATAGAAACTTATGTGTGTATACACACACACACACACACACACACACACACTCATGTATGTATGTGTATCTTGGATACCGGACCCTCTTCAGAGAAATTTGATAAAAAGTTTCTCCCCCCCCCCAATACAAAGACTGCTTCCTTTAATTCCTTAATTCTGTTTAGGTTTCATTTAACTAATCTATTTGGTCTTTTTTAATTGTCTTTATCCCTTGTTTGGTTAAAAACATACCTACCTACCAATAACTGTGAGAAGGTATATTATGTACCTATTTGAGTATTTTTCTGGTATGATCTTTACTATTAAGGTTGGGTATCCATTGAGAAGGGATTAGAGAATATTGCATAAAGTGTCAATCTAAGTCTAATTTCTGCCAGATTACTTTCCAGTTTCCCTAACAGTTTTTAATCAAATGGGGGATTCTTCCTAAGTAATCAAACATAGTTAATGAGTTCTATTATTTTTGATTCTTACTTACCTAGTTCCTCTGATCTACCTCTTTAAATACCAAATGATTTTGATGAGTTTTATAATTTACCTCTTTTCATTACTTTCCTAGCTATTTTAGATAGTTGATATTTCCAAATGAATTTTGTTAGTCTTTTATCTAGTTCTAAAAAGTATCCTCAGGCAGCTAGATGGCGCAGGGGATGAAGCACCAGCCCTGGATTCAGGAGGACCTGAGTACAAATACGACCTCAGACACTTGATACTTACTAGCTTTATGACCCTGGGCAAGTCACTTAACCCTCACTGACTACCCCCGCCAAAAATAACCTTTGATGGTCTAAGTGGTATATCATGAAAATGTAAATTAACTTTGTTAGAAATGACATTTTTATTATGTTGGCACAACCAACCACAAACACTCAATGTTCCTCCAACTATTTAGATTATCCTTTATTTCTCTAAGGTACAACTAGGTGACATAGTCAATAAAGCACTGACCCAAGAGTCAAGAGGACCTGAATTCAAATCTTGCCTCAGACACTTACTATGTGACCCTGGGCAAGTCACTTAACCCCAATTGCCTCAGACATCCAGGGCCATCTCCAGTCATCCTGATATATGTCTTGCCACTGGACCCGGATGGCTAAGGAGAAGAGAGTGAGATTGGTGACCTTGCACACTCCTGCCTCACTTAAATCCACTTCTGTGAAAGTCAGGACATCACCCCAATGTTATAGTCCTCGTTGAGAATGAAGGACAACAGAGCCAAGGTGGCAGAGGAAAGACATTAAATGCAGAGAGCTCCTGACACAATTACCCCCAAAACAGCAATAAAACAACCCCTGGAGCAACAACACTCACAAAAAGACAGGCTGAGATTATTTTCCAGCCAAAGACAGATTAGAGGGGGCCAAGCTGGGCTGCAAGAACAGTGCAACCTCGCGATCTCGCTGACACAGACCCCAGACATGCTGCACATAAAGAACTTACTCCCGAGCTTCCAAATCAGCTGCAGCACCAGCGTCTTCTGGAACTAAGCTTACAGTCAGGTAAGGGGGCTGAACGGCTGGCCAGTTGGGTCGGGGGAAGGAATATAGGGGTGTCTGTGGGACCTAAGGAGGAATTCTGCTATTCCACCCCAGCAGGAAACCAGGAAGAAATCTTGAGCAGCAGGAGGCCAAGTGGGGGAGGGGCACAGGCTCATCAGAGCTAAGAACCACCACAGCACACATAGTTCTGTTGGCTTGAGGTTATCTTTGGACCAGAGAACAGGCCAGGCGAGAGAAAAACCAGCCCTCCCTCAAACCAAAACACCTGGGACCCTCTGAAACTTGGGATAGTGTAGCTTGGAAGAAGGGCCCCACTGTAAGAAAAGTTAAAAGTCAAGTAAAAGACAGCAAGATGAGCAAGCAAAGAAAGTTGAGAACTATATAAAGTTTCTTTAGCAACAAGGAAAATCGAAGTGCACCCTCAGAAGAGGAAAACAACCTCAGGGCACCTACATCCAAAGCTTCCAAGAAAAATATGAATTGGTCTCAGGCCATGGAAAAGGACTTTGAAGAGAAAGTAGAAGAGACAGAAGGAAGATTTAGAGAGGTGGAGGAAGGAATGGAAAGAGAAATGAGAGCAAGCTTCCAAATGCAGTTACTCCTAGTTAAGCTCTCTGAGGCTCTTGTGGTGGCACAGGACTTGAAGGAAGAAGCAGGCCAGGCTGAGCTCTATTCTCTCCTCTAGGCTAGAGAGGCCTTTTCTTAACTTTCTGAGACAGGTGTTCTCTTTTTACTAATACTTGGTATGATTTAATAAATGCTTAATGCCCCCAAACTGGTGCTAAAGCTTCTAATTTATAAGTAACAAATATATTAGAAACCCCAGCTAATTTTCCCCAAACTTGAGACAATAATAAGGCAACCACATTTAATTTTACTTGCTACGCTAGCTAATGTGAAGATGTTTTCCATGACTACTCATGTATAACTTATATTGAATTACTTGAGTTCTTGCAGGTGGGGGGGTGGGAAGGGAGGGAGGAAAGAGAAGTTGGAACACAAAGTTTTAAAGAATTGATCTTAAAATTTGTTTTTACATGTAATTTGGAAAATAAAATTCTAAACAGAGAAAAAACGAGAATGAAGGACAAACAACAATATTTCTTTAAGGAGCACTTTGTATATATATATATATTTTATGTAATTTGAAAAATTATCTCATTTGATATCTGCTTTCATCCTTATCCCCTTGCATACTTTTAGAAAGAAATCTCTTAATGGTTTCTCTGCAGTTAAGCCCATAGATGTCTTTTAATAGTTTTTTCTTTCCTTTTTTCCAAGGATAATTTAGTTCATTACCTACACCTTCCTTGATAGTTCTATTTGTTTATTTATTTCATATTTCTGTTCTCTGAGGTGTCTACAAAGCAAATAATAACACATTTATAAAGCACTTTTAAGATCTGCAAAATGCTTTGCAAATAGGATGCAGGTACTATTATTAATCCCATTTTACAGAAGTGGAAATACAGCAAACAGAGGTCAAACTAACTTGCTGAGGGCCACACAGCTATGAAATGTCTGAGGTTCAATTTGAATTCAGGTCTTTCTGACACCAGCACTCTACCCACTATTCACCTATTTGCCTTATGACCTAATGTCCTCAATTCTGGGTGTTTCTGGGTTTTTTTGTAGGAATGGTTCAAATGCCTCTTTAAAAAAATTTTTTTTTGAAATTTTAGTTGAGGTTTACAGAGTACGTCATGTTGAGTTGAATCTTGAGTGCTTTTGCTCTTAACACATTGCTCCACTCATTCTTTTAGAGTTTATGGTGGGTAAAGAAGTTGTGTGTTATTTGATTTTCCCTTTCTTTATATTTGAAGGTCTTTATTCTGGTTGTTTGCAGTATTTATTGTCAGTAGAATTGTTAAATTTAACCACTGTATATCTTGGAGTTTGCAACATAGGGTTTTTGTATCTTCTATGTTCAGAAGTTCTGGGCAGATTCCTTGTATCATTTCTTACATTATGCTTTTCAGATTTTTGACCTGTAATATTGTCTGAGAGACTTATGTTCTTTAGGTTATCTCAGTGCATTTTGTCTTTGATCTTTTTATTTGTATAGAGATCATATTTTCTTTTAACATTATTGCTTTTTGCTTTACTTCTCCTAGATTATTCTTCATGTCTGTATGTTTGCATTCTTTTTTTTTTCTTTAGTGATATTTACCATCATGGATTCAAGTTCTTCTATTCTGCTTGTTATTTCTGCTTTACATATGATAAATTTTGTTTTGGCAATTATTACTGCTCTCTTAAACCACACAGGTTCATTTGGCTGTGATTTCATGCTCTCTTAGGAATCCACAAGGTCCTTTGCATCATTAGGTATTTTCTTTTTTATTATATTAGTTATTCACAGATGTCTGGACTCATGTAGATGATCTAAAGGCCATATTCCCTTCTGTTAGTAATATCTTCTCTATTGGTTTTTCTGCTTGTGTTCAAGTTTTTTAACTGAGTTTTTTTTTCCTCCTGAGAATTAGTCATTTGTCTTTTTCCCTCTCTTAATATTCACATATCACTCACTTTCTGACAAGATCTTTGCCTATCACTACCTAAGACTGAAGAACCTTGCTGGAGAGATGGTTGGAGATATAAATCAAGCACAAATAATTAAGACACCTGTTGAAACACAGAGACCAGGTCAGGGCAACTGCTTGTGAAAAATAACAGCTCTGTGGAAAAATTGGAACACTAATGCATTGTTGGTGGAGCTGTGAACTATGGAACTATGCTCAAAGGGCTATGGGATCGTTCATATCTTTTGACCCAGTAATACCACTACTAGGTCTGTATCCCAAAGAGATTATAGAAAAGGGACAAGGATCCACATGTACAAAAATATTTATAGCAGTCTCTTTGTTGTGGCAAAGAACTGGAAATCAAGGGAATGCCCATCAACTGGAGAATGGCTAAATAAGTTGTGGTATATGAATGTAATGGAATACTATTGTGCTGTAAGAAATGATGAGCAGAGGATTTCAGAGAAACCTGGAAGGATTTACATGAACTGATGCTGAGTTAGAGGAGCAGAACCAGGAGAACATTGTACAAAGTAACAGCAAAATTGTATGATGATCAACTGGGAACTGAGTTGGCTCTTCTCAGCAGTCCAATGATCCAAGACATTTCCAAAGAACTCATGATAGAAAATGTTCTCCATATCCAGAAAAAAGAACTGTGGATTCTGAATGCAGATTGAACCATACTATTTCTACTTTGGCAATGTTTTTTTTTCCTTCTTTTTTGAGGTTTTTCCCTTGTGCTCTGATTCTTCTTTCACAATATGATTAATGCAGAAATATGTTTAATGTGATCGTACATCTATAACCTATATCAGATTGCTTGCTATCTTGGAAAGGAGGGAGGGAAGGGAGGATGGGAGAAAAATTTGGAACTAAAAATACTATAAAAACAAATGTTGAAAACTATCCTTACATGTAAACTGAAAAATAATAAGATACTTTTATAAAATAAAAAGAAAAAAAGAAAAATAACAGCTCTTCAGCAACCCAAGCTGTCTGCTTTTGTATATCTGTGAACTAAGAGCGCCCATTAGAGTGGTATTTATGTATTTATATATAGCCACAAGGATTTAATGTCTAAAGGAAACCAGAATGGTTTGAGGTACCCTTGCAGCACTAGAATTTGAACAGTTTTTGATTTTTAAGTGTCTGTTAAAATGACAACAAACAACCTCATGTCTCAAAAATCTTGAAATGATATTAGAATGACCAAAATAAAAATCAAAGTAGCATTCTACATAGTAGAAAGAACAATGGAATAGAATTTAGGAAGTCTGTGTATTAATTCTAGCTCTTCAACTAGTTCTATGACCTTAGTAAAGTCTTTAAGTCTCAGATTTCCTTATCTAAAATGTGATTATTCTTAGGGTCTCTTCCAGCTTTAAAAGTCTGTCTTTCTAAATTGACTGAATTCCAGCCCCTAAGTGATTCATTAATCTTTCCCCTTATGACATTCTTTAAAGATTCAATTCAATTCAAATGAACAAAGATTTATTAAGTAGCTACAAAGTATAGACATGATAGTAGGCACTAGGTGGTTCTTGTTCATTTGTTCACTCATGTCCTGATTTTTCAGGGACCCCATGGACTACAGCATGCCAGGCCCTTCTATTCCCCTTCATCTCCTGAAGTCTGTCCAAGCTTATGTTTGTGGTCTCCATGATACTATCTAGCCATCTCATCCTCTGCCATCCCCTTCTCCTTTTGCTTTCAATCTTTACCATCATCAGGCCCTTCTCATTATGTGCAAAAAGTTATTAAGCTTCAGCTTCAGTATTTGTCATCCCAATGAGTATTCTGAATTAATTTCTTTAAGTATTGCTGATTTTATCTCCTTGCTCTCCAAAGGACTCTCAGAAGACTCTTCTCCAGCACAATTCAAAAATGTTGATTCTGTGGTGTTGACATTTCCTTATAGCAAACACTTTTTCAAAAGATACTAGCACAAACATGGAGAAAACAAACTCTGCCCTGGAGTTTATATTTTCCTGGGGGATATATGTAAACAACCAAGTAAAGATAATTTGAGGAGAATAGATAATGACTAGAGGTATAAGGAAAGACTTCCTATAGAAAGTAGCATCTTGGCTAACCCTTGGAGAAAGCAAAGTATTCAAAGAGATGGAAAGGAGGAATGAGTACTTTTTAGGCAGGGCACAGAATGTCATCTGATTTTATCCAAAAGGGTAGTGACTGTGGGAATAGAGGGGAGATGCTATGAGGGTAGAATTAATAAGCCTTCAAAAATAATTAAATATGAGGGAAAGAGAAGAACTAAGGTTGATTCAGAGAGATAAACCTGAGAGACTGGCAGGATGGCGGTACTGTCATCATTCAGGTTTCTCATTCCATCTTCCACATAACTGACTTCCATGTCTGGAATATCCTCTCTTCACCTGAGTAATATTGCTTTGCCCTGTCTTTGAGGACAAGGTCCATTTTTTTTCTTTGTAATCTCTGTAGTGCCTTACAGTGTCTTTCACCTAATAGGTGCTTAATACTTATTGAATAGAATGCTGAACTGGATAAGGTTTGGGGGAATAGGGAATAATCAGTTCTGTCTGAAACATGTAAAGCTGGAGGTACTGCTAGGACATATGGGTAGAAATGCCTAGCAAGTAGTTGGCAAGGATGATTTAAAATCTCAGGAAAGAAATGATACTTCTGGATATATAGATGCAGAAGTTGAGAAATAATCTATAAAAGGTCATGAGTTAACCATGAGAAATTAGTAAAGAGGGAAAATATGATGGTTAGAAAATTGGGAGGATAGGACACAGAAGAACGATGATCCAACAAAGTAAACTTAGAAAGAATAGTTATACTAGAAAGAGAACCAAAAAAAAGTAGTGTCCCAAAAGCCAGTGGAAGAAAAATCTCTAATTTTCTAATCAAGCTCATGAACTGATGGAAATGGCAAGGTACATTTTTTAAATAAATGAGAGGGGGAAAACATACCCACCATTCTCTTACTCTACTTCCCCCCCCCCCGGGGAATTGTACAGTGTAAACCAATTAACATCTCATAAATATTACTTTGCTGAACCAAGAAAAAAAGTTTAATGAAAACTAGTATTCATGTACTTTTCCCTACTGAGACAATTCCTGAAGAGAAAAGCCTGTAAAGTGAATGTATGATTTTCTACAAATATACTTTTTCCCTTTCCTGGAGTAGTAACTATTGAGAGAGCAAGATAAACTGCTACCAAGAAGAAAACTGGGTCTGTTTTTAAGACATGATTATGAAAATCCAGAAGTCCTATGATGACCAATAGATCTGAAGATTTTAAGGAGATGAATCAGCCAAATATCACCAATTGGCTTTCAGTAGTGACTTCTTTAAGCTAAATTCAAATCTGAGCAATCCAAATTTTTGCAGTAGGTACCTATATTCACAGCTTCCCAATGCATGTATTGGTGTGATTCTATTGTGCTTTACAAATTCTATACCTAAGGGATGAAAAAGAACTCTGAAACTTTTTAACGTTAACATTAAAACTTTATTTCCTGATACTGACATCTGGCAAATCTGACAAAACTGAATCAGAAGAAGTCACTCATTCCAACCCCTAGAGTGTAGCTATAAACTTTTAAAAAACAAATAATGATGGATATAAAACAGTGAGCCTTCAATGTCCACAATGATTTCATAAGTGTTTATATGTATCCTAGTAGTAATGTGCCAAATGTTATTAAAATACAACCTGAGAGTAAAGAACAAAATTAACTTATAATGAAAAACAGGTAAAGACAAGGAGATAGTCTACTATATTGTGTTATTAAATTATTGGGGAATTAGGCTGGGTTTTTCTAAAATATTGCTATTTATAAATTATATGCTATTTCACCAGTTTAGACAGTAAGCATTTACTATTAATTAATATCACATATTATTAAAGTATTTACTGTGTATCTCCCTAACTTCCTCACTAGTTTAGTTTAGGCTTACAGGCCTAAACAATTATATGCCCAGCATATTGAACCAAGAGGGCGAGGAGAGGGAGCATAGAGTCCAAGGGAGTCCCAGGAAGCCCAGGAAGAAAGAAAGCAAGCCCCTTTCCCTACAGTCTTTTCCCTCCTTTTGACAGGGGCAGCTCCTTACACACTGATCAAAGCTAATTGGCTGGCATCATTCAATTTCATTGGTTGACATGACTTGAGGGTGGTCCATATGAAAATGGCTCAGGGTCTAATGGGAGAGATTCTGAGGGGCAAAGGCCATTCTGAGAGGTGTGGTTTAATGCCCTAAGTCCACAGAGCTAGTCAAAGAATCTATTTTCCATTTCTATTGTATACCCTACACAGGATTAGAAGTCCTTCCTAAAAATTTACCTCTGAAGTGAGGGGTGGGTAGAAAGCCAACCAAAGACTGGGTCCCTCTTGGGTCCCCTCAAGAAATGCATTATTAATAATTATTTTCTCATATTATAGAAAAGGGCACTCAACTGTGAATGAAATTTTAATTTATTTCAATCAATCAACAATTCTTTATTAAGTACATCCCATGTGCCAGGTACTCCATTATGTATTGATGGATATGAGTATGAAACAATCCTTACTCGCCTATCAAGAAGCTTAAATTCTAATCAGGGTGATAACAAGTACACATATACATATATACAGCATAAATTAAAGTCAATAAATACAAATGTATACAAGACAGATAGGGAAGGAATAGCAGTTGAGTGTATCTTTAAGGAAGAAGCCTCTAAGAGTCTAAGGTTAGGAGGAGAGTGTTTTGTGTGAGAAATAGAAAGAAGGCCAGTGTGACTGGATTACAGAATGTGGAAGAAGGAATAAGATCCAGTGAGGCTGGAAAGATAGGTTGAGGCAAGTGTGTGTAGCACTTTATTATTTTTTCTGCCTGTTCATTAATGTTTATTTTTCCTTCTCAAACTAGGTATGACTGGTCTTTTTTTTTTCCATTCAACTTTTATTTTATTTTCGGTCCTTAATTCTCTCCCTTCCCTAGGCCCCACCACTTGAAAAAGCAAGAAAAACAAAATCCATTACAAATATATATAGTGATGCAAAACAAATTCCTGTGTTAGTGATGACAACCACCTTCCCCTCCCCCCCCATCCCCACAAAAAAGAAAGAGAAGAAAATATGCTTCAATTTGGACTCTGAGGGCATTAGCTCTATCTGGAAGTAGAGAGCAGTTTCATCATAAGTCCTTTGGAGCTGCAGTTGGTCATTGAGAGGATCAAAGTGACGAAGTCTTTCAAAATTGATTATCTTTACAAGGTGGTTGTTATTGTATGAATTGTTCTCCTGGTTCTGCTCATTTACTTTGTATATCAGTTCATATAAGTCTTCCAAAGTTTTTCTAAAACCATCCTCTTCATTATTTCTTACAACACAGTATTCATCATATTCATATCCCACAACTTATTGGGCCATTCCTGAATTGATGAACATCCCCCTAGTTTTCAATTCCTTATCACCACAAAAAGAGCTACTATAAATATCTTTTTTTAAATATAAGTCATTTTCTTCTTTCTTGGATCTCCTTGGGGTATGGTATAGATAAGATCTCTATGGTAGTGCTGGGTCAAAGGATATGCACAGTTTAATAGTTTTTCAGGTGCAGTTCCAAAATACTTTTCAGAATGGTTAGACTAGTTCACAGTTCTACCAACAGTGTATTAGTATACCTCTTTTCCCATAGCCCCTCCAGCATTTGGCATTTTCCCTTTTTGTCATCTTAGCCAATGTGATGGGGTTGAGGTGGTACTTCAAGGTTGTTTTGATGGGCATTTCTCTAATATTTAGTGATCTGGAGTATTTTTTACACATGGCTATTGATAGCTTAGCTTTCTTCCTCTCACACAGCCTATTTATATCCTTGTACCATTAATCCATTGGGGAAAGGATCTTTTTCTTGTAAATTAGACTCTGTTTCCTATACATTTTAGAAATGAGACCTTTATCAGCTAAACCTTCTGCAAAATTTGTTTTTCCTTGATTTTCTGCTTCTCTTTTGTCTGTACCGGGTTTTTTTGTGAAACAACTTTTTAATTTTATATAATCACAATTATCCATTTTATCTCCTGTGAACTCCTCTCTCTCTTATCTTGTCATGAATTCTTCCCATATCAAGATCTCTGACAGTTAATTTCTTCCATGTTCCACCAATTTATTTATATCATTCTTCATGTCTAACTCATGTTTTCATTTTGAACTTATCTTGGTATACAGTGTGAGATGTTAGTCTATACCTAGTTTCTTTTAGACAACTTTTCACTTTTCCCAACAGTTTTTGTGAAATAGCAAATTCTTTCTCCAATAGCTGTGATCGTTGGATTTACCAAATGATAGGTTGCTGTGCTCATTTGTTTCTATATATTGCGTGCCAGTACCAAATTGTGTTTTAATGATTATTGCTTTTGATGTATAGTTTGAGATTTGATATTTCCAGGCCCATTTTCTCATGGATTCCCTTGACATTCTTGGCTTTTATTCTTCCAGATAAATCTTGTAAATTTTTTTTTTTAGCTTTATCAAGTAATTCTTTGGTAGTTTGATTGGTATGGCAGAGAAAAGGCCAGGTTTGAGAAATGTCATGAAGAGAGAAAATGGCAAGAATTAGTAACTATGTGGGATGAGGGACATTTAAGGAGTCTAGGATAATGTCAAGGTTTTAAACTTGAGGAGCTGATAATGTTGCTGAGAAAGAATATAGAAGAAGAGGGTGTAGACAAAACCTATGTAGAATAGTAGACAGAGTGGTGGTTCTGGAGTCAGGAAAACCTTAGATCAAACTGTCTTCAGATATTTACCAGCTGAATGACACTGGGCAAATCACAACCTCTATCTGTCTCAGTTTCTTCAATAATAGCACCACTCTAGAGAAACCTGGAAGGACTTGCATGAACTGATGATGAGTGAGATGAGCAGAACCAGGAGAACATTGTACATAGTATCAACAACATTATGTGTTGATCAACTGTGATAGATTTGATTCTTCTCAGCAATACAATGGTCCAAGTTAGTTCCAAAGGACTCATGATGGAAAATGCTCTCCAAATCCAGAAAAAAAAAAAGAACTGTTGAATCTGGATGCAGATTGAACCATACTATTTCTATTATTTTTTTTGTTGTTGTTTTTTGAGGTTTTTCCTTTTTGCTCTGATTCTTCTCTCATAACATGACTAATGCAAAAATATGTTTAATGTGATTGTACATTACTTGCTGTCTTGGGGAGGGGCAGGGAGGGAGAAAAATTTGAAACTAGAAATCTTATAAAAACAATTGTTGAAAATTATCTCTAAATGTAACTAGAAAATACTAAAGTATTCATATGAGGATGAAAAAAAATAATAGCACCACTCTGGGTTGTTGTAAACATAAATGAGATAATATTTGGAAAGTGCTTAGGACAGTACCTTGCATATACTATCTGTTAAATAAATGCTTATTTCCTTCCTCTGGGGAATATCCATGGTTAAGGAATGGAATATGGATACTGAGCTAGCAAAGGAGACCTAGAAGGAGCAAAGATATGGAGGACGCAAACCAGGGTACAGAAGTTTAACAAAAACAGAGACAATATATAGAAAGAGAGGGTGGTCAACAGTATTGAATGCAGGAGATAGATTGAGAAAGATGAGGATAAAGAAAAGACTATGAGATGGGATAATTAAGAGATTGTTGATGAAAGTTTTCCAAGGACAGGGAGACTTGTGTCTGAAGACCGTACAGAAGGTACCAAGAATGGGGGATGATTAGAGATACAATCTGCATGGATCAAAGGCACATTTGGAAGAGATGGTCTTGGCAAAGGGAATGGCTACCACTTTGTCAAAGATTGGGGAAATAGAGGAGAGAGTAGAGGATAATATGAATGGGTTATAAGATGAAGAGAATGGGAAAAGAGCAAACTTTTGTGATAGGTTTTAAGGGCCTATTAAAGTTTCTTTTAAGAAAATAATCTGACATTTTATATTTGATGAATCCAATAAAATCTGATGTAGTTGATACACACACATACACATTTGAAATTTGAATATACAGTATACTTAAACTTACTGAACAATATAAAAAAAAATAACATGCCTTCACAAGGATGCATGTTGTAAACAAAGCAAATTGCATTAATTTATTGTGATAACACTTTTCTCCCAAATTAAATGTTAAAATAATTAAAAAAAATTTTTTTCAAGTTTTGAGTTCCAAATTCTATCCCTCCCTCCTCTCTGGGACAGTAAATTGTATTAATTTAAATATCAAATGGTAAAATAAAAGAATTCGAAGAAATGTACCAGGTACATTTTGGATGATCAAAAGACTATAAATAGATAAATGTTATTCATTCAGCAAGCCAAAGGACAAAACACCTTCTACCTTTAGTGGATAAATGATCTCATAGGATATATACTCCCTCTTCTGGTGTATACCAAAGAAGATACCTTCTATCCTAGGCAATTTTTATTCTTCTTAACAGCATTAATGTGTCTATTTCAAGGCAGCTAGGTGGCACAGTGGCTAGAGTGCTAGGCCTACAGTCAGGAAAACCTGAGTTCAAATCCATCCTCAGACATTTACTAGCTATAAAATGAGCTCAAGAAAGAAATGGCAAAGCTCTCCAGTATCTTTGATAAGAAAACTCCAAATGGGATCACAAAGAGTTGGACTCAACGGAAATGAATGAACACTATTATACCAATTTGATAGACAAGTGCATTAAGAGAATTTGTTATTAATTCAAGATGAAATTAAGAACAAGTACAAGGTGGGGACAGTGAGGTGGTGCAGTAAAGCACCAGCTCTGAATTCAGGTGGCCCTTAGTTCAAATCTGACCTCAGACACTAGACACTTACTAGCTGTGTGGCTCTGGGCAAGTCACTTTATCCTCACTGCCCTGTGAAGGAAGGAAGGAAGAAAGGAAAGAAAGAAAGGAAAGAAAGGAAAGGAAGGAAAAAAAGCAAAGAAAGGAAGGAAGGAAGGAAGGAAGGAAGGAAGGAAGGAAGGAAGGAAGGAAGGAAGGAAGGAAGGAAGGAATGAATGAAGGAACGAAGGAACGAAGGAAGGAAGGGAGGGGAGGGAGGGAGGGAGGGAGGGAGAAAGGGAGAAAGGGAGGGAGGAAAGAAGGAAGGACAGAAGGAAGGGAGGGAGGGAGGCAGGAAGGCAGGAAGAAAGAAAGAAAGCAAACAAAGAAAGAAAAGAAAAGAAAAGCAATGGTGACAATGAACATTTTAAAGGGGCAGCTAGGTGGTGCAGTGGATAGAGCACCGGCCCTGGAGTCAGGAGTAACTGAGTTCAAATCTGGCCCCAGACACTTGACAGCTGTGTGACCCTGGGCAAGTCATTTAACCCCAATTTGCCTCACCAAAAATAAATAAATAAATAATAATAATAATAAGTACAAGGTTCTGAAAACCAAAGTAAACAGGCCACATTTTTATTCATCCTTTGCTCAAAGTTCCATTGTTCCACTCCTATTATGACTGATACACTATGCTCCATCTTTCAATGAACAGATGAATGAAGAAAAATTTGTTAAGTGCCAACTATACGCCAGCTACTGTCCTTGGTGTTGAGAATACAAATACAAAAATAAGATAGCTCTCAATTTCAAAAAGCTTACATTCTAATAAGAGATGACAAAAATAAAAGAGTGGAAGACAGAGAGGGGAGATTTTGGTCGGAGTGGATAAATAAGACAGTAAACTGTCATGCCTTTTGCAGTAGTAATGATGGCACTGATTTGGTACTATTCCCAGAAAAAGAGCAAGAGGAAAAAAAGGAAGGGGGAATGGCAAGATGACAGTGCAGGCCCTTGTTCAGATGTAAGCAGCTAGATTGCATTTGAAGCATAGTCCTGAAACCAGGTAGGTACAGTGCATTAGGTCACCTTCATGGGAGGTATGGCTTCTTTCTTAGTCTGATGGGCAGTTGTTCTAGGTGAGAAGAAGGGGGAAATGGAAGGACAGATGGCAAGGTGCCCAAGTATTGTATATTTATTGCCAAGAAAACAAACTTTCAATGTCCCAAATCTTCTGAAAACCATTTCATAGGAAAAAATCTTCCATTCCTGAAAAGCAAAGATCTAGAAATGAGAGGCCCTGGAGGTTATTTAATCCAATCCTTCACTTTCCATATATGGAAAGTGAGGCCTGGACAGGTGAAGTGACCTGCCCAATGTCACACTGATAATGAGTGGCAGTCAGAATTTGAACTTGGGCCCTATGACTCCAAGTTTAGAATCCTTTATATAGCACCATCCATGGTGTCTCTACTAAGTGCACCCTATTTATCATACTATGCTGTTTCCCTGTCATAACAGTAACAATATAATACAAGGATTTTATAGATATCAAAGTATTTCTACAAATAGTACATAAGCCCCCTAACCAAAAGGTTCAGTGATCTACCCAAGGTCTAGCTAATAAATGAATGAGCTGTTTTCTTAATGTATGTTTTCTTCCCACTAGACCACACATAGCTAATAATCTAAATGTAATCTTTGCTAGTCATTTGAATTAACATCTAATTCCAAATTCATTATCCAAAACTTTAATAATCAGTAATATGTTGCATCTGTACAAATCTTTCCCTTCCCATCTCTTTCATACACATTATTTCATTTTATCCTCAACTCTGTGAAAAGTATCCAAGTGCTATTTGTAAAAGTATCTACTTTGCAGATGAGGAAATTAAGGAAGTTCACTGACTTATAAACAGAATTGGCAGAAGAATTCAGTCTTGCCTACTTCCAGTTCATTTGATCTTTCCAATAAAGCATACTGACCAAGGTAGGTAAGAATATTTTTTTGGGGAAAAAAAAGAATAAATGCTAAATTTCTTTAACTCTTAAAAAGCAATGGAAACCAGCTAAAAGTTCTAAACAGTCCAAAGCAAAAAAGGTTAACAAAAATACATAAAATAGTAGTGATAGTAACAAGAACTACTTGTTCTCACCTGAATTCATAAGTTTCCAAAGTTGGTCTACCAGTGCCTCGTTGCATAAGGGAGAATCCATGTTCTTGGTGAATGGTGGATTCCTAGTCAGCATGTTTAAAATCTTGTGCCTAAGTTAAAATAAAAATACATATTCTTTTTTGTGTGTTTGTTTGTTTTTTTGTTTTTGCAGGGCAATGGGGGTTAAGTGACTTGCCCAGGGTCACACAGCTAGTAAGTGTCAAGTACCTGAGGCCGGATTTGAACTCAGGTACTCCTGAATCCAAGGCCAGTGCTCTATCCACTGTGCCACCGAGCTGCCCCCAATACATATTCTTTATAAAAGATTAACAACTACTTCTAGACCTACATAAAAGTCTTATTTCAATTGTGGCATGTAAATGACCTTAAGTTCCTAATAGGTATAGCAGTGTAATTTTATCACTTAGCAGATTATACAACGTTGGAAGGTTTCTTGTATAGCTTGGATGACAAACTGCTTTTTCCAAGAATCAGCCTACCTAAGTGTGGAAAGGATCAGCACCAAGAGGCTTTATACTAGTTAATACATTTGATGGTCATGATAACCCATGAAACAAAATAAAATACAGTCATATATCCTCTTCTACTTCTGCAGTGATGATGATAGTGATAGAAAGAGGGCAAAGTGTTCTAAGAATAACAGGTTTTAGAGCATACATGAAAGTTAAGTTTATTTATATTTTAAATGTGAAATTTTCGTCCAATTACCAACAAATTAACATACTACTACGTTAAAGGAATCATATCAACACTGACATTTTTAGTATAAATGAAACCAGAAAATAAAAGGAACTTGCAAATGGATGATCCTTAGAACCTTTGCAAGGAAGGCTCAAAGGTTCTCCTAATAAAAGCAAATAAAGGAATTGCTTTTCCTGTGTTCAAAGACAAGAAGAAACATTATTTCACGGGATCACTTGGTCAACTTACAGGGTAATGCCATGATAAGCATTTGAAAAATAATCAGCACGAAAATAACTTCTGTGCCATCTATATCAGAGAATGAAGAATCATAGAATGAGAACTAAAGAAACATGACAAAGAACTAGGTAAGAATCTCCAAACCAAAACCAATTTGATACAAACTTTAATATCTGGAGACTACAACGCAAAGATGAATATGGGGAAACTTGAACAAATAGAACTGAGAAACTAGCAGTCAAAGGCTTACAAACAACACAGAAGTTTCATGCCTATGTTTCATGAATATTATTTTCAAAAAGAAAATTAGGAGAAAGTAGACATGACAATCACCGAATAACATTTTTTAAAAACAGACTAATTATAATCTAACAGTAAATGCCTGATGACATGAGAGTCAATTCTGAATCAGAGCAGTCTAGTGTACTGCCAGACCACCAAATAATTAGGACAAAGATCAAAATCAATACGAAATGAAATTAAGGAATAAAAATAAGTTAAGGCTTCTCATTAAAACAGCTACAACTTAACCTATTTAAACAAAACTGACCCACGGGCAAGTAACAGGGAAGTAACTGTGGAAGAAGCATAAGCCAGGATAGTAGAACCAGACATGAAAGCAGAACAGAGCCATAGTGTTGTCTCTGACTCCAGAGAGGGGATTGGAAACTCAGACTCAGCCCTGTCAACACAAGAGCTGAAGCACTATTGCTTTAACCCCAAAGAGGGGATCTTGGACTCTGCAAAACAGGACTTTAGTACTGATCCTCTGTTCCAGAGAGGGTGTATCAGACTCAGCCTATAGGCACAGAGGTTTCTACACTGCCCCTCTCACCCAGAAAGATTTAAAATTAGACATTTGGCCCACAAGTGAAAAAAAGAGATTATCAGACTGCACTGTTGTGCTTCCAGCTAGCAACTGTACTACTGGGGCTTCACCCAGGGGCAAGTCTGCAGTGATGTTGTCTAGGCCCTAACCAGGGACTGGAGCCTGGAAAGCTCAGGAGTGCAGCAGTCAGATCAATCCCTTTACTAGAATCTATATGGAGCTCTGAAAGTACATAGCTTTCTGGCCTGAGTGGCCCCATTATCCTTGAAGAATACAAAATGCAATACCAGAAGAAGGTAGGGACAGAAGATAGGACAGGCCAAGACCATACAAAGCCACACATGACAGGCTCTTCAGAAGTGCCCAGAGCCTAGCTTTAACACAAAGTCTTCATTTGGGGCCACTGAGGGGTTAAATGGCTTGCTTTGGTCACATTGCCAGCAAGTGTTAGAGGTAATACTTCCTGGCTTCAAGGCTGGTACACTAATATACAACATTGTTTCTCCCTTTAAAAATAATGAAGGGAGGGGCAGCTAGGTGGTGTAGTGGATAAAGCACCAGCCCTGGATTCAGGAGGACCTGAGTTCAAATCTGGCCTCAGACACTTGACACTTATTAGCTGTGTGACCCTGGGCAAGTCACTTAACCCCAATTGCCTCACCAAAAAAACCAAAACGAAACAAAACAAAAAATATAATAATGAAGGGGGCAGCTAGGTGGCACAGTGGATAAAGCACTGGCCCTGGATTCAGGAGGACCTGAGTTCAAATCTGGCCTCAGACACTTGACACTTAACTAACTGTGTGACCTTGGGCAAGTCACTTAACTCTCACTGCCCCCCGCATAATGAACAAATAAATAAATAACTGAAGTAAAAGGACATTATAGTCTATTTTAGAGAAGGACAGTATTTCAGGCTATTTGTAATATAGCAAGCTAAATTATCTATCAAATCAATTTCCCTGCAAAAGAAGTTATATCTCAATCTACAAAGTTATGAACTACTTTATCATACTGGCTTCCAGTATATTAGCAAATCATTTTATAGGAATTATTTGCTTGAATACAAACCAATAAAAATGGATAAGTATGTCATTCATATGACAATTCCATACTCTCCAAAATCATAAAATGGCTTCATTTAAAATTGTCTAAAATTATTCTAATCCATTTAAGATGTCATAAACACAAAATGTCATATAAGTGACAAATGTAAACTAACCTTACATAGGGTACAGGATCACTGTGAATCATGTTAAGCAACCACTGTAATTCTTCATAACTTCTATCCACTGTAAACAAAAAATATGACAATAATTAGTAGCAAATTATGATTTAATGAACAAATTCCTGCCAAGGTCTACCTTAAAATTATCTTCTTTCTTAATTGGAGAAATAAACTCTCCTTCCTCTGAACTACCATAACATTTTTTATGTTTCTTTTCACACTTTCCAAATATAGCCTGAATTACATTTATCTTTGTACTTTTCTGTCTCCCACTAATGGGAGAAGAGGGGAAGGAGCAGTAAAAAGCAAAACATTTTCGAGGAAGGTGAAGATATTCTGCATAACTGCACAAGTATGACATATTGAATTGCTTGATTTCTTAGGGAGAGTAGAGGAGGGAGGGAGAAAGAAAAATTTAGAACACAGAATTAGCTCAAAGACCTTAACCTCATCAGAGTGGACTCCAGGAACATTGGGGCAAAGAGATTATGAAAACTGAAGTTGAACTCCAATTATCCATTTTTGCTTCAAAATGATATTCAGTGGTAGTGTAAAGAGGTCTGTACATTCATTTGTTAGTTCATGATTATCATTCATAATCTTTTGAATCAACAAGTTGTCCTTTTTTATTTTCCACCAAGATGCCTAATTCTATTTTTTTTTTCCTTCTTCATGTCCCTCCGTAATTCTCTTCTCTTAGTCCAGTAGTACAGGTTTAATTATTTCAAATAGCTCCATCTGGAAATGTCTAGCATTTGATATTTTCAGGGAATATAACAAGTTTAAATAAGTTTTACAATTAAACTTTGAAGACCTTCCTGTTCTGAGTCAATTACCTGCATATATTAAGTAAGAATCTTTTACTGATAAGTGTGTGCTTAATACAAAGACTGATTTTAAAAAACAAAACAAAACATGACTACTATCATATCACATAATGTCCCCTCCTTTATACTTTAAACCAGTAGTAAAAGTACTAGATTTATAGAGATCTTATATATAAATCCTAACTCTATTTACTACCTGTATGACATTAACAAGTTATTTAATCTCTCTTGGTCTAACGTTCCTCATTTATGAAATATATAGTTTGGACTGGTGTAGAATTAAGATCCCTTCCAGCTCTTAATCCTATCAACTAGTAATTCCAGAAACTTCAGAAGTGACATCATCCTGCTCATTTCTTTTTTTATTTGAAAACATTAGCCTTCATCCAAAATGTATTATATCAATCAACAAACATTTATATAGCATATAATTATTTTTGTTACAAAAATAATTTCTTTTGGTCTGTGGTAATTTTCACAATATCCCTTAAAATAATTTTATGTCTTTAAACATATGTTTTTTGAACAGGGCTATAATCAAGGGTAAAATCTATATTCATCAAATAACAGTCTGTATGATATTAGTAGAATGATGTAACAAATTCTATCAGAAAAGGATGACATTTTTTTAATGCAAAGTGATCTTGTAAAGACTTTTCTCTTGGTGCTAGGCTCCTTACAATTTTACATACCATTAATGAAAGTGACTCCCAAGTGTTTGGTTACAGGGTTCTTCTCTTCTTCTTATCCTATATAAATTCACTCTTGGCAATCAGGAACACTCACTTAGTGAAGCTGATTAGGTAACTGCTAGTATAAATCCAGTCATCTTTGATTCTTCTTTTCCCTTTATTCTTCACATCCAATAAATTACCAAATTACGTCAGTTTTCCTTCTACAATTTCTCATGACTGTCCTCTCCTTTACGTTTCCACTATAATTACCCAGATTTCAGGCCGTTATTACCCATTACCTAGAAAACTGCTAGAAACTAACAGGTTTTACACAGATCAGCTTTCTAATAACCTTCTCTGATCAATCACTTCATTGCCTACCAAGTATAAACTAAACTTATTCTGACATTCAAGGCCTCCAAATCTGTTTCTAATCTAGCTTTCCAAACTTACTGCAATAGCTCTCCTTCTGCCTTGAATGGATCACATATGTTATAATTAGTTACCATCCTATAGGCTCTTTCTCTCCTCTTAACACTCACGCTTTTATTCAAACTGGCCCCTAAGAATGCAATGGATCTCATCTGGACCTGGTTTGGTTGAAAATCCTTATTTCTTTATTGGTCCAGTTCAGGGTTTCCTCATGAAATTTTATCAAACTTTCAGAGCTGGAATAGTTTCCTCTTCAAACTTCTACACAAGCCCTTTGCTTTGCACATTCAACTTTCAACTAGGCAGCTATGTGGCCTAGTGGATAAAGCACTGGGCCTAGATTTAGGAAGACCAGAGTTCAAATCTGGCCTCTGAGACTTCCTGGTTGTATATAACCTTGAGCATGTCACAACCCCTTTTTGCTTCTGTTTCCTCAACTGTAAAGTGCAGATAAGAAAAACACCTATCTCCCAGGACTGTTGTGAAAATAAAATGAGATAACTATAAATAAAGTGCTTTAGCATGATGTCTAGCACCTGGTAAGTGCTATATAAATGGTAGCTATTATCATCATCATAATTATTATCATTATTAATTATAAGCTGATTATGCAGATATCTTATTTTCCTGGAATTATACAGGAAGTCAAAAACAATGACTTAAATATTTTCTATATTGAGGTTTACAAACACATTTTTTTGCTTTTCAAGAATGTATCAAGGATAAAATATGTTACTGTTCTATCTGTAATATCATACCTGGCCATGAGGCAGTATCAGAGAAACTAATGGGAACTAGAAATGACTGGAAAGCATTCTTAGCTCAGATTACAGAGTACCCAGACTGTAGTCTATGGGACAGATGAGACAGATGTTATGTGGATGTCAGTACTGACTTGGAGTTTTGCTTTAATTGATGGATTTTGAATCTTGTAACTTTAAGGATGAAACCTATTTTGAATTATTTCTTGGACTCTCAGTATATAGTTAAATGAAAAGAAGATTTTTTTTCTAAAGTAATGAATTTATAACCATCTTTAAAAGATAGTGATTCCTGTCCTATTACTGTTCTTTTAAAAATTGCAATACACTTACAATTTTTTCAAATGGAAGGACAGAACAGGGTACGAAGACAAGATATGTCACAGTTAAGGGAGGTCAGGGTGAGGTAAAAACGTTTATTTAAAAAACTGCTATCAATCAAACTTAAATGTTTTTTTTCTCATGTAATAAACAGTTTTATTTATACTTTGGGGTTCCAATTTTTATCCCTTCTTTCCTCCTTCCCCAAGCAATCAGATATGGGTTACACATGTATGATTATGTAAAACATTACCATATTTGTCATTTTGTATAAGAAAACCTGATTTAAAAGAAAAAAATGAAAGAAAATGAAAAACAGCATGCTTCAGTCTGTTCCATCAATATTAGTTCTTTCTTTGGAGGTGGATATCTTAATTCTCAATTGGAAGCTATCAAATGCAAGGTGCATTTAAGCACCTTACATTTTACCTTGACTACCCAGTGTAGCCAACTAAGTAGTTTCTATTATTTTATAAAAGGAAAATAGCTTTTTAAATGGAAACCTATGATAAATAGAATTTTAAAAGGTCCTTTATTATATTTTGAAATATATTTTCTCCTCCAATTTCCTTAATATTACTATTAAAATAGAACTTAACAAAATGATCATTTCCTTGTGAAATGGTCCTTCCATTTAATGAGCTATCTGTATAAATAGAGTCAGGTAACCAACAGGGGAACACTGCTGCTTCATAAAAACTTTAGTCTGTTTCACTTCCTAAGGCTGCTATTGTTTGAAATATAATATTTTAGGGTTCTTCTGACACCTGCCCTATAGTGTCATCTGTTCCAGTCAAACTCAAATGTCTTTGATACTAATGCATTTAGCTTATTCTTAGAAGTGTACATGGTAACTAGGTATCACTTTAGGGACCAAAGACAAGTCTGGCCTTTGATACACTGCATCTTTTATGAGTCTGAATAAGTGCTTCCAGTTGCCCAGACTTCTGGCAAATGTAATAGCTAACAGGAAAGTTTGTTTGGCAAAACACGTACCTCAAATTACAAGAGTTAAAAACCTCAAATTTTATAGGTTCAGAACTGCCTAGATCATTTTTGGTTCCCAAGATATCAGAACCTTAGAATAATATTAAGTAGACTTCAAGGATTCTTGGCAAAATTTAATAAGCTACAAAGACATACCCAAATGGCACCCCTAAGTTTACTTTTTAGTCTTGTAATAATAATAATGATGATGAACATAGTTTACTTAGCAAACTCATCCTTTAAAAGCTAACAACCAAAGTGTTTCATGGCTTCTAGTTTGAACTTCCTATAGGCAAAGTATATCTTCCTATAATAAATTAGATAAAATAGCATAAAAGATAATTTGATACATAAGTAAAAAAACAAGCTGTCTTCTTTTTTTATAAGCTATTTTTCCTGGAGAAAAAAGATTAATATTCCATATGTACAATGGAATATTATGGAACTTAAAAGAACATAACTAAGAATTAGGTCAATGGGATCAACACACTAATTTCTTGGAAAGCACAAAGCTATCTATAATTTTAATTCTTTCTTTTTTGGTAATGATTATAAAGATTCAAAATTTGAATAAAATTTTATCTTAAGAAAAATGTTACCATAAAGAATGTCACCAGCTTTCTGAAATGGTATTTTAACATAAAAAGAATGATTAAATAATTATCTTGGGGGGGGGGCGGAATTCAGCAATATCAGAAGAAATGACAAAAATGTTATCTTCTTTCTTGAATGTAATGAACATAAAGGTTTTTTTTTTTAATTACCTTTGGTGTAATCAACAACAGCTTCCAAAGCTGCTATGCGAATGTCTACAAAGTGACCATATTCAGCATAAGACTTAAAAAGAGAAGGATCACTTGGCACATGCCCATTCTTCTGGAGTACCCGAATGGCTCTCAGACAGCTAGGAGGAAAAAACATTAGCAATCTTCAAAAAGACTTAAGCAAGGTAAAAAGTATTCTAAGTGTAATTAATTTCTTAATATTTAAAATAATATTTACTGTCATAAAGAATTACAAAGTATTTTAATTATCCTAATAGTTGTAAAAATTGTCTAAAAGTTGCTATCTTTCAAAACAAAGAAATCCTATAACATAACTACAAATCATGTGTTTAAAACTCAAACATATGGTTTAAACTTATATTTAAAGTAATATATGTTAATTTGGGTGACAAAATAAGTTTAAAAAATTTCTTTAGTATAAAATTTAACTCAATCTTTTCTTTCAATATTATTTATAAGTTAAAATTTTTCTTTAGATTTAAAAACACAAGCAAAATTATATCAGGGATTATAAAACAATGTAACTTTTCTAAACAGCTCAACTGATTAACCTTATAATATGTTCATATGTACTATACACTATCTTATGACATATGTTAAAACATATGCTTTAATTTTATGCCAGACTTCATTCACAATTTACTTCCTAGTTGTCCTATGTAAAAACTTCAGTTAAGATATTGTCTTTAAGATAATTTTTTAAAAGCTTACTTTTCCACACTGCTTTAAATGCTTTTTCTTGTGAAATAAAATACATTGAGAATAAAACAGATGACATTTCAAAAGGCACAAAGAAATCTCCTTGTAGTATAATAAGAATTTAATAGTACCTGGGCAGCTAGGTGGTGCAGTGGATAAAGCACTGGCTCTGGATTCAGGAGGACCTGAGTTCAAATCCGGCCTCAGACACTTGACACTAGCTGTGTGACCCTGGGCAAGTCACTTAACCCTCATTGCCCCACAAAAAAAAAAAAAGAAAAAAAAAGAAAAAGAAATGAGAATTTAATAGTACCTGACTGTTATGGTGTGTCTGTAACTGGGCAGAAGCTTTTCCATATTTAGGAACCTGGTGATTTCTTCAAGAATCAGTCGAACATCTGGATTTAGGTTATCTAAGGTTCGAACTTCATTATTTACACTGACTGCAGGCGTTACAGAGTTGGCAAGTGCATCTATCATTTCTGCCCGATAATAATTATCTGAAAACTAAGCAAAAAAATGACAATGGTGAGAGAAAGAGAAGAAAAGGACAGGAATAAGCATTTAAATAGCACCTACTACATGCCAGGCACTGTGCTAAGCTCCTTACAAATATGGTCTCATTTGTTGCCCATAGCAACCCTGAGTTAGTAGGGGCTGTTGTTATCACCACTTCATAGAAAAGGAAACTAAGACAACAATGGTCAAGTGACTTCCCCGGCATTACAAAGTAGGTATCTGGACTTGAACTCAGGTCTTCCTAACTCCAGAACCAGCACTTTATCCACTGCCCCACTTAGCTGCCTTTAAATAAATAAGTCAGCAAAACCATTTTTTCTGGTCAAAAAATTAAATGAGGTATATATGAGTATTTGGTAACATAAAAATCCTCATAAAAATTCTCCCCTACAATTACATGTTCTGGAATTGTATTCTTCAGGAACCGTATCTCAAAACACCATAATTGAAAAACATTTATTCAATCCTTAGGCTTAAAATAATTAATCTTGAATTTTTAGCTACCCTTCTTTCATTCAGTAAAAATACAATGAACTATTGCATTCATTCATTATTCATCCACCTAGCCATTCATTAATTAAATACATTTGTTTTCTCAGTTGTTTTTCAGGCCTGTTCAACTCTTTGTGAGCCCATTTGAAGTTTTCTTGGCAAAGATACTAGAGTAGTTTGTCATTTCCTTTGCTGCCTTATTTTACAAATGAAGAAACTGAGGCAAACAGGGTTAAGTGACTTGCTCAGGGTCATACAGTAAGTGTCTGAGGCTAGATCTAAACTCAGGAAGATGAGTCTTCCTAACTCCAGGCCCTGCACTTGATCTACTGCACCACCTAGCTGCCCTCCAATAAATATTTAATGATGATTATATACAAGGTATCATGGATACAAAGAGAAAAAAAATGAGTTTTGTGCCCTCAAGAAGCTTGCAATATACTAGAGTTGATCTGATGTTTACACAGATAAAAAAAAATTTAAAACAATATGATAGGAAGCAAAGGAAAAAGTCATACAAATCAGTTACCAGTTAAAATCTCATTTATCAGAGGAAAGATTCATTCTTCCTAACTTCATTTTTAAGTTATTTTGTTAAATTTGCAGTATAAATTTTTTTAAAAGAAGGCTGAGGTAATATTTCCCAAAAGACTTAAAAGCTCAACAAGATGGATCAGTAAAAAAAAATATATATATATATTAGGAGGAATAGAAATAATAATAAAGTCTTTATTCCCCCAGGCAACCATGACTTTGAAGCCAATAAACTACACTTATCCCCTAAGTCCCAACTAAGAAACCCCCAAGATCTAGATTATATAACTCAAAATATGAAGCCATAAAAGTAGCATATAAACAGTGTTGGAACTCCCCCCACATGGTCAAAAAACATAAGAGTCAAATCTGTCATGTCTAATCTTTGTGACTCTACTAAACTATCCCTTATATCAATCTCTCACTCTCTACTGGTTATTTCTCTCAAGTCTAAGCTTAAAACAAAGCAACAAATACACACAGTTCTCTTAGCCTTCACTACCCAAACCAGCCATCTGACTTTCTGTGCTCTCCTCTGAATGTTAACCTCTAAAAGATTAGTTTTATATTTGGTGTCTCCATTTCTTTACTGCACTTTTCAATGTCTTACAATCTGGCTTTCAAAGCCACCATTCCTCTCCAAGATCATTAATGACTTCCTCATCACCACATCCAACTGCCTTTGTGGGGGGGTGGGGGGGGGTGGTAATCTTCCTCTTTCTTAATCTTTCTGTAGCATACGGCACTACACTTTCTTTCCTCCTTTTCTCTAGGCTTCCAAGACACTGCAGTGTTACTATTCTCCTGCCTTTCTTGATCTTTTTTTGGCTCATTCTTCATCTTTTTCTCACTCAGGATCACATGATCACAAATTTAGAGCTAGAAGGGACCGTAAGAAAGCAGCCCAATCCCTTAATTAAACCAGTAAAGAAAGTGAGAGCCAGTAAAGGTAAATAGTTTACCCAGGTCAGACAAGTAGTAAGCAGTAAAGCTAGAATTCAACCTCAAGTCTTCTGAATCGAAATCCAGCACTTTTTTTTTCCACTTCTTTAAGTTGCTTGACATAACAACTGTCCCCCAAAATATCTGTCCTTAGCCCTCTCACTTGGTAATTTCATCTCCTTCCAAAACTTCAATTATCAGCTCTATATAGAAGACTACCAAATCAGCTCCCTATCTCTCCAGAATTCTGATCCAGTTATCTCCAATTGCCTGATGGGCATCAAAATTCACACTTGAAAGAACTGATTAACGTCACCTTCTCCCTGAAATTTGTTGCCCTGACCTTACTATTTCTTTTGAGGGTACCAGTGCTTCCTCAGCCATCCAGTTTCAAGCCATTTTTCATTCTTTCACCTCTCATAAACAACCATAACTCTTCAATTCGTCACTTTATTATTAACAAATGACCTATCTGTTAATTAACGAGTGACCCACAGGGTATCCACTAAGTACCCTATTTTCATACCATAGGGTACCCTATAAGCACCATACTTTAAACCCTTTATCTTTTTACTCTTGATTAACTGTAGTAATCTCCAACTTCTTTTATTTTTTATTTCAGTCTATTTTATTTCCAAAGGAATCTTTTCACCATTATTCAAGTAATCTTTATATATATATAGATATATATATATAGATATAGATATAGATATAGATATATATCTATATATATATGATTTTTTTTACAGTGAGGCAATTGGGGTTAAGTGACTTGCCCAGGGTCACACAGCTAGTAAGGGTGGGTCAAGTGTCTGAGGCCGGTCTTGAACTCAGGTCCTCCTGAATCCAGGGCCGGTGTTTTATCCACTGCGCCACCTAGCTGCCCCCTATTCAAGTTATCTTAATGTACTACTTGATCATATCATTCTACTCAAAAGCCTCTGGGAGATGGGGGAAGGGTCCCCTATTTTCATTAAGAAAAAAATCTAGACTCCTGATCCTTGAATAAGACTTTCCATAAGATATCAACACCAGTTCGTTCCTCCCCAGCACTCACATACCCTTTCTGTCAACATGAACTCCTCTCTATCCATTAGAGCTTCCCTGCCTTTTCTAGGCTCTGTGCCTCTGCTGGTATAAAGTTCATGCATAGGAAGGACTCTTTCACTCCTAGCTAAACTCTTCTTCTCTCAAGGTACAATTCAGGTATCAATTCTTGAATAAAGAATTGCCTAAATATATATTCCTCATGCTCTGACTCCATATTAAAGTGATTCTTCTGGAGAATCACAATCTCAGAGCCATCTTAATTATTGGAAATTGTTTCCTGCCCCTTGGCAAGTTCTACTCAGTGCTCCTGGTTCAACAACCTTGCAGAATCAAATAGAACCTAATTTCCAAATGCTAGACTTTTCAAATACTGGATTCCCTGATATCTACTCTTCTGAAGGTTAAACTTGTCCTGTCCTTTTAACTGGTAATCACTGTTGTTGTTATTGTGTCCTTTGTTCTTGAAGAGGACCAATAACATCCGGAGGGTGATATCTTGACTTGCAAGTGAACTGGATTTTAGCGAGGCAGGGCTGTGCAAAGTTTTTAGCCTCACTCTCTCCTCCAGGGTCATCTGAGTCCAGTGGCAAGACATAGGTCAGGACAACCCCAGATGCAGGATAACCTTGGATGAAGCGGAAGACCTTAGCTTTTTTAAGTTAAGATCTTTCCCAAGTCTCAGTTTGTCTGAGGCAACACCTATTCAGTGATTTAGGCTATATAAGTAATAAGAAAAGGATGGCCTAGCTTGCCTACTCAAAAAACCAAAAAACCAAAACAAAAAAACACAAACCAAAACAAAAAACTGTTAATCATATGCCAAGAGTTTCAAGATCTTGTTTGCCTCCTGGATACTTCAGGCTCATCAAGATCTTGTTGCTTCTCAATGTCCTTTCCCCAAAGGGCCCAGAAATTAACATAATATTTCAAGTGTGGGTTGAGATCAGGGAAGAGGGCACTTACCTAATCTTAGAAGATATACTTTGTTCAGTGCTACCTAAGATGGTACTAAGCTTTCTTGACTTTCATATCTTACTACTGACTCAAAGAATGAAAGAGAATATAAGAGAAAAAACTCATTGTTTGAAATATTCTTTAAAAAACAGAACAGATTGGGAATTATATATATATATACATATACATATATACATATATATATATATATACACACATACACATGATACATGTAAACAGACAAGTGTATAAGAGACATCTATGATTTAAAGTTGCCACTGACTCAGGATTACCATTTTCAGCATGGTACAAAAGACTCAGCTGGTGCAATTTTGAGTATTTCTGAATTCTCTAATACACAAATAAATGACCTTCACCTGCCCAACTCCCACTATTCTAAGCCACTTTATATTCCTAACCAAGTTCTCATGTCTCCCCTATCTAATCCCACACTTTCTCCCCACCACAAATTCTATTTTTTTATTCAAGCACACTTCTGTAAGATCCAAATGGGAAACCCGGGGAAATTTTTCTCACTGTATTCCCCTAAGACAAATTTTTCAATTAAGTAATTTGGTTGCCCCAATTGGGTTACTATCCAAAGAACTGAACCTTATGGTTAATTGCTTTAATGAACTAACACACTCAATACCAAGAGTATCCTAGTTTTGCAAGCTTTGTCAAAAGAACAGTATGCCCTGATTACTAACAGAAAACCCTTTTACTCTTTTTCATTGGCTTGTGATACATTAATTTTGCTATGACCTAGGTTTCAAAAAAAAAAAAAAAACCAACAAAAAAAAACACCACACCAAGATTCTTAAAAATATTGTTGGGGCAGCTAGGTGGTGCAGTGCATAGAGCACGGGCCCGGGATTCAGGAGGACCTGAGTTCAAATCAGACCTCAGACACTTGACACTTACTAGCTGTGTGACCCTGGGCAAGTCACTTAACCCCAATTGTCTCACCAAAAAAACAAAAAACAAAACAAACAAACAAACAAAAACATTGTCCTTTTTTAAGATGAAGAATTATGACAATCAGAAGAAATAGAACAGAAACGTATTGATACAAAATAAATTCTAACTCTAATAGTTACTTATACTAATAAAACTGTTTACACAAGGTTAGTTTATACCTACTTGTATCAAATAGTGTATGCTTAGAAATGATTTTTTAAATGGTCAGTTAAAAAATATTTTAAAATAAAATATCAGGGGGCAGCTAGCTAGGTGCCACAGTGGATAAAGCACTGGCCCTGTATTCAGGAGGTTCTGAGTTCAAATCCGACCTCAGACACTTGACACTTACTAGCTGTGTGACACTGCGCAAGTCACCTAACCCTCATTGCCCTGCCAAAATAAATAAATAAATAAATAAATAAATAAATAAAATCAGGAGGAATCTTTATGAGCAATATCTTACCTTATTTTTCCTGTTATCATTATATTTGATTAGATCTAAGATAAATGTTAAGACTTCTTTGGGACATAGATTATGTACATCTCTCAACAGAGCCATAGCAACTGGCATGGTCTATAGGAAAAGAAAAAAACAATTTTCTGATTATTATAGTTCATCACAGATTTAAACAAAAATGCTTGTTTGCTCTGATGTTGACACAAAGATATAGAACAAAGAATTCTGAGGTTTCTAGGAACCTATCATGAGGCATCCTGATTTGTAGAAAGCTAGGTGAGCTTACTGGTTTCTATTTCATGTCGATTGTTCCTAGTCCTCTTTTAACAGAAATATCTGTCCTCCCCTCAAAAATACACAATAATTAGGGCTTAGGTTTTCCGTTTCCATACTTTACAACTACAAAGAGTGGCATATGTTCCTTAAATGATGCCTTTCCTCCTTTCTGGTCAATATTTAAGACATTAAACACTATTTTCAATCCTAATGAAATATATTATTTTCACAACTCTAAACATCAACTGGAAGAGACAAGGAACATAGTTTTAATTTAATTTTATGAGATACCATGTCATATTTATCTGTATCCCCCACAAAGTCTTTAAAATGGTCAGTACTCAATAGAAATTTGTCAAATTAGAAAGTATTTGTTTTCCAAGGGGGAAAAAACAACAAGTTACTATTCATTAAAAGGAGACTTGACCTGCATTAGAAGAATTAAAAAAATAAGCCAGATAGAACAGAATATCAAAATGAAGATTAAAAATTTTATAGGCAAAATTTTAAGGTTTTCCTTCCCTCCTCCTGCCTACTTTGACTATGGTAACCAATGAAACAAAATACAAAATGGACTTTAATCTTATGTAGTATTTCTCTTCAATTTTTACAGTAATGGTGGCAGAGGAGAAAGTAAAAAGGGAAGAAGAACCCATAGAACCATAGTTTTTTATGCCATGTACAAACATGCATTCAATTGTTGGCATTACAGTAGTTCCTTCACAAAATGCTACATGATGGCATACAGGTGAACCTAGGCTTTCACATTCTACTGTGAGAATATTATTACCAGGGGCCCCCTGCTGAGAGAGCATGGGTTACCCTTTCTAAGGTTGATTCAGTGTCCGGAAGTTACCTCACATCAACATGACACCACCCTCAACCAATCAGCTTGAAGCATTGTGTAAGGCTGTTCATTTTGTCCGTTGGTGGTTGGAATCTCATGGTGGTGGCAGAAGAACCAGGCCAAACTGAACTCTGATCTCTCCTCTAGGGTAGATAGGTTTTCCTATTCTTTCAGAGACACTTGTTCTCTCTTTGCTAACCTCTAATATACTTTAATAAATCCTTAATGCCTAAACCGTTGCTGAAGCTTCTAATTTATAAGTAAATCCTAGCTAGCTTTCCCCACACTGGGGACAGGTAAGGTGACCACACATATTTAGTTTTACCCGTCACACATCACAATCAGTAAAGCACAAGCCCCAGGACAGTGGTATTCAAAGTAGGAGCTGTGACTTGTAATTAAGATAGCACTGTGATTTAGGACCAGAGGAACCCAGATCTCCCACAAATAGCCCCCAAAACGAACAACGATAAAGGAGCTCAGGAAAATATCTGTTGTAAACTCCTTAACAGGTTAAATTAGACTTCTTTTGTACCCATTAACATCTTGGCCAGAAGGTAGTGCTGAAAAAAGTATCTTTACAGTATTCTTTACCAGCCTGATTCAGCTCAAGTGCCACCTTCTGTATAAGGTAGTTCCTGAGACTCTCGGCAGTTGCTTTTTCCCAAGTAAGTCAGAAATTACTATTTGTTTTGTCTATGATTTACTCTGTATATACTTTGTATTTATATATCTGTACATATGTTGTCTCTAGTCCCCTCCAGGGATTGATTTATTTCCCCAGTACCTGAAACACAGAAGGGACTTAGTAAGTGCTTGCTGAAGTGAGTTGAAATTAAAAATTGATCTACACAGTAGATTAAATATCAAGCAAAGATAGCATTCATTTAAATCGTTGGGGGATATAGTTAGAAGAGGAGATGACATAAAAGTAAAGATTGTAGTATATTAAACATGTCATTAGAATAGCCCATAACCTAAAACAAGTCATAAAGATATCAGTTTAAAACATTTTAAAAAGAAAACTAGAAAACACCTTTTGTAAAAAGTAGCTTTGGAAACTCATGAAGTTGTTTGTTTTCACAATGTTTGGACAAGTCTTGCAACAAAACATCCTTGTAAAGAGTGACTTCATGGCAGGAGGTCCTGTCCATGTACTCACCATGGAATTTGCAATCTGCATAATTAGAAAGAAACAAAAGTGTACTGTTAACACTGCTGCAAATAGATTTTGAGCTAAATAAAAGACTGCTTTTCAAAGTGAAAATACTATCGATCATCAATTTTTACCACTATCTCCATGAAAACTACAAGCTAGTAACTGCAGAAATAATTTCTCTTGTGCTTAATAATTACTTCTATTTCTCAATTTTTGTTAGCAACTACAGTATTTTTCTATTAATGTTTCGAAGTCAAGTATTCTATCAAACCAAGTTACTAGTGCAAGTATCTATAATTCTTATGTTCTAAATTTACCAACAACCTACTTCGTATATATGAAGGTATATTCCTTGGCAAGAACAAGGGCTCCCTCTTTGTGAGAGGTGGGTGAAGGAGGTGATAGTGGCAGAAAGCATCTGAATGATATGTGCATGGAATACCATAAGGCTAGAAAAGCAGCCAGAATGGAGTGAATCTTAAATGCTAGGCTAAATGAATACATATTTTCTTCAGTTGACTAGTTAAAGTTTTTGAGAGTATTGAGAGTGTTGGGAGGAGAGGAATAAATCAAGATTAACCTGCCAGTGAGGATTATAATAGATTAAAGAGAACAGCGATGAGAAAAACTACCACAATGGTTCAGGTGAAGAATTAGAAAGGCCGTGACTAGGACAGTCTCACTGGAAATGGGAAGAAAGGCAAAGATTGAAGAGATATTTCATACAAAGAATTAATTGATCAGATATGAGGGGAATGGGGATCAAAGATAACTAACAGGTTCCTAGCAAGGGTGCCTAGCAAAATGATAGTGTCATTGGCTGAAACAACAAAGTAAGAAAGTACTACAAATTCTGAGTAGAAAATAAGGGATTCAGTTTAAAATATATTGCATCTGAAGCACAGCAGGATAGCCCAATGAATCCAACAGATATTTGGAAATACAGGTCTTATTGTTTGCCCTTTGTTCTCAAAGAGGACCATGACACTGGGGTGATGTCATAACTTGCAGTGAATTGGCTTTAAGTGAGGGAGGGCTGTGCAAGGTTACCAGCCTCACTCTCTCCTTCAGAGCCATCTGGGTCCAGTAGCAAGATATACATCAGGATGACTGGAGATGTCCTGGATGTTTAAGGCAATTGGGGTTAAGTGACTTTCCTGGGATCGCACAGCTATTAAGTGTGTCTGAGGTCACATTTGAATTCAAATCTTCGCAACTTCAGGGCCTGTGCTCTATCCACTGTGCCACCCAACTGCTCCAAATGAAGATCTAGAGCTCAAGAGGAAGGCCAGGACAAGAGATAAACCTGTTAGATCACAGATTCGATGAAAGCAGGGATTATATCTTTTATATCCCTGCCTGCACCAAGCACAATGATCTACATGGAGTAAGGTACTTAATAAATTATTACTGAAGTTGATATATTCCTTATTAACTATGTAGAAACATAATTAACAATTTGCTATATACAGAATTCTAATGTAATGATGGACAGAAATAAAGGTACTTGGGCCTTAGTACAAGATGTGTTGCACAAAACAACAACACATTCCTTCAATAAGAAAAATGTAATCACAGAAAGAAATGTAAAAAAAAAAATTGTCCACTGCTAATTTTTCATGCAGCCAAACAAAAATGCTTATTCTTTATTATGCAATATTTCTTAATTCCAATACCTTTTGAATAGACTGGAATTTATTAGTGTGCCCAAATGAAAATGAAATCAGTTATTTTAGTATTCTAAATATGAAGGATAATGGATTTTAACCCTCTGATGGGAAAATATGGGTCTGAAAAAGCCAAGGAAATCACCACCCAAGGTATACTTACCTCTACATTGAAAAGAAAAATTGTTTTAGGTCTATAAAACAAATAATATGGAAAAATATCTTCTTTCAAAGTTTGAAAATTCAGTTTTGACAACTGCAAAAGCTTTCTCTGGAATCCTTTTTTCAAACTAAAATAATGATACTATAGTCAAATCAGTAATGTTAAAAGCACTTTGCAAAAGTTTTTGAAATAGTGTACTGAGAGCATCTAAAAATTATGGTTAAAAAATAAAAATAAATCACAATTCTTATTTTATTTCTATGTTATAAAATCTCACCTTTGCAAGGCAAAAGCAAGCCAGCATTCTTACGCGGTAGAAACATTGTTCTTGCTCTAGTATATCTGTCAGTGCAAGTCTTGATGCTGGAGTGGGAAATTTTTCCAAAGCTAAAATGGATTCCTCCTGTGCAACTACATCTCTTTCATAGCGAAGCTGATATTGCCACATGAAATCAGACTGCTCAAACTCGACTTTTCTCAAAACTGACATATCTGGGTCTATTCTTATCCACAGCAAAGGAGAATCAGCACTAAAACAAAGAGATTTAATAAAAATAAACAAAAATATAGAAATAAACACATTTTTAAAATGTTATAATCTGATAAAGTTAGAAAAATTAAAATGAGACGTTAAAAACCAGAATTCGCTTTTAACAATAGCATTTTAGACAAATTCAAAATTCTGAGTTTGCTATATAAAAATACACTTTAAACACATCTCACGTCAATGCCATTGGAAGAACAATGAACCATCTCATCACATATACAAAAGGGTCCTTCCATCTCCAAGCCCCTTCAGGCCTTCACTTCTAGACTGAAACTGCAAATAGGGGACCAATTGTTATGAATAGCTTTGTGTTGTGTACAATAAAGACTGTACCTCCACTCTTCGCATAGTCAGGTAATTGAATATGGCTGGCAACTATTACCATCTTTCTAGATATTAAACCAGTGACTAAAAAGTGAAAGGTTCTATTTCACTGGTTTAGCTGTCACACAAATCACACAGAGGTGAGTTTTACTCAAATCAAAGTGATAATCTGGCATCAAAATTATTTATAGCTTATAAATTTTATTATGCAACCACAGATGCTTTTTAAAATATAGGAAAAAAGATTAAAGAAAAAAGAACCTGAATCAATTAGCATAAAATAAAACCATAAAACAATAGACAGAAGTTAAATAATTGCTGTTACAATTCAGATCATTATATATCTGTAGATTAAAAAAAATATGGGAGGCAGCTAGGTGGCACAGTGGATAAAGCACCGGTCCTGGATTCAGGAGGACCTGAGTTAAATCCAGCCTCAGATACTTGACACTTACTAGCTGTGTGACCCTGGGCATGTCACTTAACCCTCACTTCCCCCCCAAAAAAAAGAAAACAATAATAATAATAAATATGGTACTTAATATGGTACATGATAGTAATGTATTAACCTATATCAAATTGCTTCCTGGCCTTGGGAGAGGGGAGGGAAGGGAGGATGGGAGAAAAATTTGGAACTCAAAAATATCTTTACATATAATTGAGAAAAATTAAAAATAAAAAAATAGGGATACAGAATATATAGATAGATACAGAGATATCCTTTGCCTCAAATTATTAACTTACTCCATTGCAGAAAGATCCATGTCAACTTCTTCACCATTCATCAATGGAATTTTTTTCTTTTTATTCCTATAGTGAAAAAAGATAAAAATTAAATGGTTATGGTACTGAACTATTTCTGATCAACTATCTGATCAATCATTTTGTATGTACGTATACAACTGCTAACTTCTCCTGTCAGAACACTTAATTAACACAGCTGATGCAACAGGTGTATGTTTTAGACAGCAAGCTTCCACATATGCATAACACCAACAAGTTATCTTCAGATGATAGATATTAAAATGCTTTTTGACAGAGACATTAGAGATAATAACTTGAAAGAAATGAGAGGTAAATTTGAATGCAAAAGAATCTACCTGCAAAAAATTCTGTTCTAATACAGAAAGTCAGTTCAGTTAGAAGACATTAACAATTCTGATTTCTTATCCCCTCTTCTATATGGCTCACATGTTTCTCATCTTAATATTGAGGAAAATATTAATTGACAAAAGGCCTATGAGAAGCATATAAGATGTGTAATTTTATTTTCAGTCCCAGAACCTCCTACTTATATGATCTCAGACAAGTATCTTAACTTCCCTGGGTCTGAGTTTCCTCCACAGTAAAGTGAAGGCAGCAGGACTAAGTAACCTTGAAGGTCCCTTCCAGGTCTAAAGTTATGATACTATGATCCAAAGTAAGAACTAAGTCATGTTTTTGAGAGTTTTCTAGCATTAAGTCAATTGGCTGCAGGAATTTGGGGATAGAGAGAAGAAAAGACATAAGGTAGAAAGCTATGGGGCTTTTAACAATTATAATTTTTATTAATGTTTTATGTGTTCATATTGCATTAAATTCTCACATTAATTTCTCATCACATTAAATTACCTAGGGATCCCTCTCTTGTAAGAAAAAGAAAAAAAAGAAAAAGAAATCAGGTCAGCAAAACCAAGCAACACATTACCTGCTCCTTACAAGAATATGCAGGACAAGAATGCTAATCCCATTTAATTGATATGGTGGTTAGTCCCCCACCTTGGCAATCAAAAGAGGAAGGTGTATTTTCTCAAGTCTCCAGGGCCACACGTGATTATTAAAATTATCTTGGATTTACTTTAATTTTATTATTTTTTTACATTATTATAGTCACTGTGTACATGTTTTCTTCCTGAATTGCAGGAGCTTTCCATAATCCACAGCTATTAAAACATCTTATAAATTATCTACAAGACGGGGCCTTATTCTATTTTTCTAGCCTTATCTCAATTCTCTTCTCACTCTAATTTTAATAAACTCTCCCATATCAGTCCTTTGCATAAAAATAACAGAAGCCAGTCACATCTGTCTTCCTTTATGTCCTGGGTCTGAAATAATTAAATTTCTGTGACCAAAAAGTACTTGTGTGACCAAAAGCACTATTTTCTCATTCTATAAAAATGTTAACTAAATTTTTAATAAACACAAGCATATTCTGAGAGTAGCAAGCAGATAGGAAGTATAAAAATGTTATATTTAAATAAAATATAGTCTATATTAGTTTGGTTCCTTCATTAAAAAATATAATCCAAGCAAAAGTATTTTAATTCTTTATTTTAAGTTCTGAAATTTAAATATAAACATTGGCAATGTATGTTCTAATACCTACCTTCTGCTTTTAGAATGGCAGGGTATATCATGTTTAAGACTGTTTTCTTCAATTTGCAATGTATGATTAAATGATCCATCTAACTCTTGCACTGTCACTTTAAGAGGGCCCTTTAAAAGAAGACACATTGTTCAATGAAAGTCTTTCTGCTTTTACAAAAATGAACAAAACACTTCAATTATTTTTTAAGATTCAATTTCTGATTTCATCAGAGTAAGGTCGTTCCAGTGAAAAAACTCTGTTTCCAATTCTGTTCTGCAATGTTTGAGATTTGCCTGGGGCACTTACAGATCAAGTGACCTGTCCAGAATCACACAGACAGTATGTGTTAGGACATAACAGAATATATAATTTATGTCAAAAAACCTATAGAGGCTTTTAGAAAAAAAATCTTACCACATATTTCTGGGTTCCAGGAGAGGTATAATCTTGCTTTATTTCTAATTCAAGAACATTTCGTTTTCTGTTGAATGCAAAACTTCCATAAAATTTGACCACTCCACTCTGGTCTCTGAAAATTACATAGGAAAATCTACAACTAAAATGAAAAAAAACTAAACAAAAATAAGCACTTTACCCTTCTGTATATCAGGTAACAAAATATTCTAAATGTTTCCTCAGGCTAAGAAAGGATTCTCAAAGTGTAAAAAAACAAAAAATGCACTTTGGGAGAACCAAAATTATACCACTAGACTACTAATATGATACTGATACGAAATAACAATACTAGAGAATACAACCCTCCAACATACCACCCAAGTCTATTAAGGATAGAATGACTTACTAGAAATCACATCTGAAAATCTACCAGACCACAGCCCTTTCCAAGTTATCCTAGAGATCCCTCTAGTGGCATTTTTCTCCCAACCCCACTAATTCTTTTTTTAAAAAAAACTTTTTAAAAACTGATTAAAGAGTAGTACATCCCCATTCCAGGTGCAAAAAAAAAAAAAATCAATCATTACATGCTAATTTGCTCTATGAAAGAAATTTAAGTACAGTTCATGATTATCTCTAATACTGCTTAGCATTTAGCAATTTCAGAACCTTCTTTCTAAGTAGGGGTCAAAGATTTTCCCAAAACATTTTTAAAGTACCCTTAACTGTTGAAAAGGATACACCCATTGTTTTATTAAAGGCTGGATGTCTTTGCCAGAGACATTGGAGATGGATTTTAAAAATCCAGATGTGGAAACCAACATTTGACTCCACATGTGTGACTGGAACTTCTGAGATGAAGCTGTACTGGCTAAACTCAGGAGTTTGTTAAAAACCTGTAAAATAAAAGTATTGATCAGAATGGTTCAAATGACATAAAATGAACTTTTCAAATCCTGCACTCATTTTAACATATATCATTTCAATATCAAAAGCCTGTACATTTCACTGGGGTAGGAGCAATCTCCCCACTAATACAGATCTCAACTCATCTATAACTTAGTAAATGGTTTACAAGAGTAGCCTTGACTAAAAAATTCATCTTCCTTTGGCCAAAATGGTGATGAAATTCTCCAAAACAAAAAGACAGGTCCTTGGACCAGGTCCAATAGAGACCCAATACTAGAAACCTTTACAGGGCCTCTCCCAGTTTGCATTCTACTGGCTGTGGAAATTTATTTTGATTTGGGGACCCTACCTTTGGGCTGAGATTAGAAAGCCTTAGGCCCTCAGGGTCTCTTCTGTGTGGGAGGGGCTGGTGCCCCTCCTCCTCAGCTTCAGCTGAGCCAAAAAGCCCTGTGGGCTGTACAAGATGCCAGGTCAGACAGCTGTGGGGAGGGAGCCCCAGTTCCCTCCACCCTGAGGGGCGCAGGAAGTCCCCAGATTTGAGTGGAGAGAAGAAAAGAGCTATATAGACCTGGGAGTTAGACAGAGGGGAGCTACAAGGACGCAGGAGAAGGCTAAAAGACTAGGAGCAAAGAGAGACAGACAAGACAGACAAGATTAAGAGGAGGCTGACAAGATTAGAAGAACGGACAAGATTAGAGGGGCAGCAAAGGCTGCAGAGGGCAGACTGAACAGGAGGCAGCAGAAAGCACAGAAGTGGTTAGCACAGCATACATGTTGGAGAAATAGTCAAAAGTCCCCAGATTAGTCCTCCAGTCAGATTAGCCCCAAATTAGCCTTAGTCATCAAAATATTTTCACATTTGAATGGTGACCACGGCAGGACTTGTGACCCAATTATAATTTTTCTAAACTTATCATTTTCATATAATCATAATTTTTCATAAGTCCAATTATAAAATTTTTCAAGATTAGATTAGTTAGTTAATAATTTTTTTTACATGGCATAGCCTGCAAGAATCAGGGTAACATCTAAGCCCCAAGGAGTAGCAAAGCAGAAGAGCAAAGGAAGAGGCTTTTACTGTTTTCTTATATAATTCTTATCAAAATAATCACTTCACACCATCATGGATGAATGTAGCATGAATGAAGCATATGTATAGAGTGTGTATACACACACACACACACACACACACACACGAGAATGAAATGTGTCAAGACCTAAATCTATTTCAGAGTATTAGATTGCAGGTAAAATCATATGTTCAGGAATTAAACAAAACGGGTAAGAAAAATATCACAAACATAAGCATTATTTGTTTCATTAAAATTAGGCTTGAGAAAAGAATGATTACTATGGGCAAATCTTTTACTATCTCTGAGCTTCAGTTTCTCCCCATATCTTATGGATGGGATAGCTCACAACTTGAATTGTCTCTAAGGCTTCTTACAGTCCCAACAATGAATAATGTCATGATTCTGTTTCTTATACTGCATGCAAAATGTCTGTATAACCTGACCATTCTTTAAGACAAAGTTGAGAAGTCATTAGGATTCATGGTCACACTAAATTAGAGTCTTTCATCATGGCCAATCCTTCAGTTAATATTTCTACTTTTTATATTCCAAACACAAGGCAAAGCATAAGGAAAACACACAGAAGAGAACAGAAAAAGGCACAGAGGTCCAAAAAATCAGAGGTCATGGGAGATGATTATATAGTGGACATAACAACATCATATGGTGATTTACAATAGCTCAAATTCATAGTATGCGTTAGGGTTTTAATGTGCTTTACTCACACAACAATCCTATGGAAATAAACAGTATTATCCCCATTTTACACATGAGGAAACTGAGGCTCTTAGAAGTTTAATGACCTTCCAAGGATCACCTAGGTATAGAAACTAAGATTCAAACCCAAGTATTCTGATTACAACTCTGTTGCTCTTTCTACATTATTGTAATCTTTGAGCAAGATTACAAAGTTAAGAGCTTTGTTATCATGTACAAGAGAATAGTGCTGGACTGGCAGTTCCAACATCAGTCCTAAATCTGTCACCACCTTGCTGTGTGACCTTGGGCAAATCACTTAAAGTCTGTCAGTTTCCTCTTCCAAAAGATGAGGGATTTACAATCATACCACTACTAGATCTGTATCCCACAGAGATCACAGAAAAGGGAAAAGGACCTACATGTACAAAAATATTTATAGCAGCCTTCTTTGTGGTGGCAAAGAATTGGAAATCAAGGGAATGCCCATCAGTTGGGGAACGGCTGAACAAATCGTGGCATATGAATGTGATGGAACACTATTGTGCTATAAGAAATGATGAACAGGCAGATTTCAGAAAACCCTACAAAGACTTAAGTGGACTGATGCTGAATGAAGTGAGCAGAAGCAGGAGAACATTGTACACAGCAACAGCAACACTGTCTGATGGTCAACTGTGATAGACTTAGCTCCTCTCAGCAATACAATGATCCAAGACAATACCAAAGGACTCATGATGGAAAATGCTCTCTACATCCAGAAAAAAGAACTCTGGAATCCGAATGCAGATTGAACCATACTGTTTCTACTTTTGGAGTGTTTTGTTTTTGTTTTTTGAGGTTTTTCCCTTTTGTTCTGATTCTTTCACAACACGACTAATGTAGAAATATGTTTAATGTGATTGTGTACATATAACCTATACCAGATTGCTTTCTGTTTTGGGGAGGGGGGAGAGAAGGGAAGGAGGGAGCAAAATTTGAAACAAGAAATCTTATAAAAACAAATGTTGAAAACTATCTTTGCATGTAACTGGAAAATAATAAAATACTTTTATGATTAAAAAAGATGAGATATTTAGGAAAGATTAAAATTCTCTCTTGCTCTGAAATTTCATGATTCTGATTGGTATTTACATAAAACGTTAGCTAAAGTATAAAGCAGACATTAGCAAAAGGCCTCCCTCTAGCTACCCAAAATGTATTTTTTTCTTTTATAAGTTACCAATGGCATTTAAAACCTATTAGAACACCTCATTATTGACATCATCAGCATTCTATGTAATGGCTTAAAACTGGTTAGAGAATAAAATTATGCATTTCTTTAACATTTTTGCTGCTGAAAGCATTTTAGCACGTATTCTCATTTTATTTTCACAACAACCCTATAGGAAGTAAAGGCAGTTGTTGTTGCAAAGAGAGATTTTTGTCAGTGAAATGCAAACCCTAAGAATGTGGATTCTGAATTAGTGGAGGTCTTCAAGTAAAAGACAGACAGCATTTATCATGGATATTGCAGAATGTATTCCTATTTAGAAAACCTTAAGTCTATACAATGATTTAACAACTATACTTAGAAATCCTTTCCTGTTCTGAGTCTAAGATAGAAGTGGATATCTTCATTTTATATGAGGAAACTGAAGCTACCAGTGACTTTCCTAACATTACCAATGACAGAATTGAGACTGTAAGTTCAATTATCGTGACTCCTATCTTATGGTACAAAGAAGTTTTCCCCCAGAAAGAAGTTTATATATACATCAAAATTCATCAAATATGTACATTACTCTACTTACCTGTAGCATGAACTCCATACTTATTCTATTTTCAATCAACCGCATTACAAGGTGAGCTTTACACTGGAACATAGTATAATACTCCCAGGAAAGAGTATGTGGGTGCTTTATTGAAAAATGTAGATGTGAAGCTGGACTACAAATAAATAACAGTTTTACATTTTTAAAACATTATAAATCAAAATAAAACATTATAAATCACATTACTAATAACAATAAGTCAACAACTACATAGGAATGGCTATGTCAAAAAAAAGAATACAATTTCATTTGGACAGCAGAGTAAGGAATTAATGAGCAACTATATGGTATTAGTGGAATCCATTTTATTTATCTGCTACAGTGATGGCTATCTTAAGTAGCAAGGACCCAGAAAAATAAGGTATGCTGTGTTAACAACCTGAGATGCTGATAGAAAAACAACTTTCTCATTCTATTATTCTAAGTTGGCACAGGTATACCTTCAAAGTAGCAAAGATGATATCTGATATCACCAAAAATTTACTCTAACATAACTCTGTCTGGAGCCACCCACTTAAGATTATTTATTTATTTGAGGCTATTGGGGCTAAGTGACTTGCCCAGGGTCCTGCAGCTAATAAGTATCAGGGCACATTTGAACTCAGGTCCTCCTAACACCAGGGCTGATGGTACTCTATTAAGATTCTTTTTTAAATAAAATCCTTGGCAACCATTTGTTTCAGTAACTCAGCTAAAGTTTTAAATTAGGATTAGATAGTAGAATCTACACTGAAACAGAAGAAACAGAAGTAAATGAGGCTTATATTTTTCAAAGAAATGATAATACTAAATTTAAAAGAAAAAATATCATTTTCTTTTTTTTCACTTAAAACTGTATTTTAGGGAGCAGCTAGGTGGTGCAGTGGATAAAGCACCAGCCCTGGATTCAGGAGTACCTGAGTTCAAATCTGGCCTCAGACCCTTGACACTTACTAGCTGTGTGACCCTGGGCAAGTCACTTAACCCCCATAGCCCTACCAAAAAAAAATGTATTTTACAATCATATTAATAAAAGGGAAAAAAGCAAAAAAAATAGGACTGAGTAAAGGAAGAAGAAAATAAAGGCTTACTCAAATGTGTTTCAGTATCATTATTATATGTTACTACTTTGTCTTGCAATTCAATTCTCACTACACATACAAAACACATTAATGATCCAATAAAACATAGCTTGTAACATCTTATTGCTAAATAAACATACTTATCCTTCTCTTTTCCTCCACCAAATATCGGATGTAATAAAACTCCACCAGTTTTCAGTTCATATGCCACTATTTGGTCCAACTCCTAAACAGTATAAAATAAAAACAGATCATGATGAATAATTTGTTTTTATATAAAATAACAAACCTGTGTAATGATCTTTAATTTCCTGGAATCATAATATAAATTTTTCAAAACAAACATTTCATTAAAATGTTATTTTCCAAAGAAAATAAAAGCAAATAAAACACAGACAGCAATACTTTGGAGACAAAAAAAGAGTTTTCTCCCATTTGGGTCTTTAGGATTGATAGTGGCCCGACAAAATTTTCTCTTGGCCCTAAATACCCTCCATGACTGTTTAAGTAAACATTTTCTCCTTTGCCATATCTTCTGGCAGAGGAACTTTTTGTTCAGAAAGAAGGGGTTATTTTAAAAAAATTAATTAATTAATTAATTTTAGCTTTCAGCATTTGTTTAGATAAGATTTCCAATTTCAAATGTTTCTCCCTCCCTCCTCCCTCCCTTAAGATGGCAGGCAATCTGATATAGGTTTTATATATATATATATATATATATATATATATATATATATGTGTGTGTGTGTGTGTGTGTGTGTGTATATATGTATATATATATGTATATATATGTATATATATGTATATATATGTGTATATATATGTGTATATATATGTATGTATATAAATAATAACATTAAACATATTTCTGCATTAGTCATGTTATAAGAATCAGAGCAAAAAGGAAAAACCTCAGAAAAGAAAAACAGCATCACCAAAAACAAAAGAAATAGTATGGTCCAATCAGCATCCATATTCCACAGTTCCTTTTTTTTTTTCCTGGATTTGGAGAGTTTTTTCCATCATGAGTCCTTTGGAACTTTCTTGTACTGTTGGACTGGTGAGAAGAATCTAGTCTATCACAGTTGATCAACACATAATGTTGATGATACTGTGTATAATGTTCTTCTGGTTCTGCTCATCTCACTCATCATCAATTCATGCAAGTCAAGAAGGGGTTATTTTCATTGTGTGTTGATCTACTATGATGGACTATATTCTTCTCACCAGTGCAACAATACAGAAGAGTTCCAGGGAAGTCATTATAGAAGAGGATCTCCAAATCCAGGAAAAAAAAAAAGAACTATGGAGTATAAATGTTGAATGAACCATACTATTTCTTTTGTTTTTGGTGCTGTTGTTTTTGTTTTGAGGTTTTTTATCATTGCTCTGATTTTTCTCTTATAACATGACTAATGCAGAAATATGTTTAATGTTATTATGTATGTGTGTGTGTGTATATATATATGTGTGTGTGTATATATATGTGTGTTTGTATGTGTGTATGTGTATATATATATATATATATATAAACCTATATCAGATTACCTGCTGTCTAGGGGAAGGGGGAGGGAGGGGAGGAAAGGAGAAAAATCTGAAATTGGAAAGCTTGTATAAACAAAAGTTGAGAACTATCTTTACGTGTAACAGGAAAAAAATAAAATACTTTATTAAAAAAAAAGAAGGGGTTATTTTCATGTTTGTCTCCTCCATTAAGACTGTGAACTCCTTGAGATTTGTTTATTTTTTATCCACAGTGCTTATTAGCACAGTGCCTGGCACACATTAAGCATTTAGTAAATGCCTGTTAACTAATCATATGAACAACTATTTCAAATCAGTAATAAAAGAAATGCAAATTAAAATAATTTTGAGGTTTTACCTCATGCCCTTCAAAGTAGGAAAGAGGATTAAAGCCAGAAGTATTCGGGCCTGAAAATTAACAGGTAACTCAGGTATCCTAATACGCTGCTGGTAGATATGTGAAATGGTACAACTGTTCTAGAAAACAATTTGGAATTATGCAAGAAAAGTAAACAAGCTACTATTCACATGTAGTGATCCTATTACTGTCCAGAGGTCCTAAGGGGGAAGGGGTAAAAAACAAAAAGGTCATATATACATCAAACATTCATAGCATCACTTTTTATGACAGCAATAAATGGGAAACAAAATAGGTGTCCAACAGTTTGGGAATGGATAAATAAACTAGAAGATGAACACAATGGAACATACTATTCACAATAAGAAAGAAAGAATTCAAAGAAATGTTAAATTTGAATAAACTGATACAGAGTAAAGTAATAAAAACCAACAGAACAATATATACAATAACCAAAATAATGTAAATTTAAAATAACACCAAAAAGCAGGTTAACTCTGATTAACTGTACTGAGCAGAACAACTGATAAGCCTTCTTCCTCTAAAAGAGATGGGAAATTCTGAGTGTAGAATGTGATATGAGCTGTCAGATACAGTTACAGTATCAATTTTTTTTTTAAACTCTGTTACAAGGGAATGCTTGAGGGTGAAGGATAGATTGTGTGTGTGTGTGTGTGTGTGTGTGTGTGTGAGAGAGAGAAAATGACTAATGTCAAGAGGCAACAAAAAAAACTTAAAAATGTTTTTTTTAAATAATACTTGAGTCCTACTTCACAGTGACACAGGAAACATTTAAATATTTTGTTTTTGTGGGGTTTTTTTTGTTGTGTTTTTAGCAGAGCAATGAGGGTTAAGTGACTTGTCTGGGGTCACACAGCTAGTAAGTGTCAAGTGTCTGAGGCCAGATTTGAACTCAGGTCTTCCTGACTCCAGGGCCAGTGCTCTATCCACTGCGCCACCTAGCTGCCCCCCCATTTAAATATTTTAATGAAGAAAACATTACAACTATTCTGCACACTTAAGCATGGCATCAACAATGCTCTAATTGCTGACAAAATGAAAAGCAAGGGACTTCAATTCCAAATGTTAGAATTTATTTAGTTTCTGTAGCAAGTGACCTTATGTCTGATTACCTGCTGCTATGAAACATGGAAATATACTATTCTCACACAAAATTGTGGTGCCTTTTCAAGTACCAGATCTAGAATGATATGAATAATTCTAATTTGTTACATCTTTAAGAAGATATACAGAGAAGAGCCACCAAAATTATCAGGCAGATAGTATAAGCTGCTATAAATGACCAAAAACAAAAAACAAAAAACAACCCCAACACAAAAAAAAATGTGAGGCTTTTCAATGTGAAAATGAGAAGGCTGAAAGGGAACACAACAGAGATCACATATATAAAGTATCCATGGACTTATTTGTTCTGAAAATTCTTAAGTACTGGAATAATGGGGCACCATTTGCAACTCAATCAAGGAAAGTTTAAGAGCAGTAAGAACTACAACTTCCCAGAATAGAAATTAGCCTTATCTAGCTCAATTCTCTAAGAGCTAGTACTGTCAGTGAAGAGAAATTAACTCATATTGGTCCAAGCAAATGTCTGGACAAATTTATGAATGACAGAACCACTACTGGCTATTAACACATATTAAGATAGATCTAACTTTGATTTTAGAAAGGCCTGGAAAGATTTGTATGAACTGATGTATAGTGAAGTGAGCAGAACCAGGAGAACATTGTGCACAGAGACAGCAATATTGTTTGATGAAGAATTGTGAATGACAACTATTCTCAACAATACAATGATACAAGACAAGCCCAAAGGACTACTATCCACCTCCAAAGAAAGAACTGATATTGATGGAATGAACACAAACTGAAACATGCTATTTTTCACTTTCATTTTTTCTTTTATTCAAGTTTTCTTGTACAAAATGACTAATATGGTATTTTACATAATTTTTTAAAAAAAGAGATAGATCTAACTTTTAAGGCTGATATTGGTGAGAATGACCAGATGCTCCCATAGAATGTCCCGGGGGTTTGACAAACCTCAGCAATTTTTGTGTTTCTATGAATTAAAATTAGAAAGCAACCAAGAAGCATTTTATGAACATTGTTTTAAAGTTACAGAAATATTATTTTATTGCTTGTGAAGTGAAAAATAACGGTGCTTTTCAAAGCATTCAAATGGATAATTTATAAGTATTAGGCATACTTAAGATAATTATAATATTACCTCTTTGATCCAGTGGCGGTACTCATTAACACCAAAGGTTTTTTTCATCCAAAGTCCATAGATATAGCCTGAAATTCCTTTCAATACCCACTCATCAGACCTGTATAAAAGTAAAAATATTAACAATTCTCCTTACCATACAAACTGCTTAAGAAATTATCTAACTTCAATGCAGAATAAGAGTTTTATAGCTGAAAAGGAATTACTCAATTTATAGATGAAGGAAAATAGCCTTGCCCAAGGTTAAGCAGTCAACAGGAGCAGAGCAAGACAAGGACATTCTTCTTGCTCCGGGGCCCCATCTATTATATCATACTGTTTGAAGGAAAAGGAACCTAACTCATTCCTTCAATACACAGAAATCAAGTGCCTCCTATGGGCAAGGCACAGGGCTAGGCTCAGAGGACACCAACATAAAAATGAAACAGTAATTACTCTCAAAAAATTCAGCTTTTACTAGGAGAAACAACTTGTCTACTGAGATGTAAATACAAAATACATACAAATAAATACAGAGTAGTTTCTGAGGATGCTAGCAGGGCAGCTAGGTGGCGCAGTGGATAAAGTACCGGTCCTAGATTCAGGAAGACCTGAGTTCAAATCCAGCCTCAGACACTTGACACTTACTAGCTGTGTGACCCTGGGCAAGTCACTTAACCCTCATTGTCCCACCTTTAAAAAAAAAAAAAAAGGATGCCAGCAACCTAGAAGTTTGGGGATCAGAATGATCTATAGGACCACTGTAGGAACTGGAATCTATACTAAAATTTGAAGTCAACTATGGATTCTTGGAGGCATAAATAAGAAGGCATGTACATTCTAAGCATTGGCAATAGGTCAGGTAAAGGTGGAGAGATAAGGGATGAAATGTCACAGATAGGGTACAAAATTGTCTAGTCTAACTAGAGAAATTACCAATTCTTTTTATGAAACTAACCTAGAAAAAAGGACACGGAATAAGAAGGAAATAACAAATAATCTAAAGTCAGTCCTTTCTGCAATCAAGTGAGAATCAATGTATACCAGGGAAAAGCAATATATGTAAAGCATCTTGGATTTCTGAGTAACCTTTTTTGTTTTACCACCTAATATTCTGAAAAGCAAAAAAAAAAAAAAAAAGAATCTACAGAATTCTACTTTATACAAATGCACAAGGGGCTGAAAGGGTGCAGACATTAATAGCTACTAGTGACTAGGCATGAACACAGGAAGACATCTCAATGGGGTAGCAAAGTCCTGACCCTAGAATTACTATCTGAATAAGAATATGAATCAAAGACATGGAAGTATATATCCAGTTTCCACATTACGTAAGCTGGTTAGAGTTGCTTCGACCTTTGAAGACAGGAAAACTTGCTCATGTCAGTTCAACAGGGGATAGGAACTACTTCATCTGGTATTTCATTGGTATAGAGAACTCCTGGTGAGAACAAGCAGGCTGGCATTTTCTCTACAACTTCTAAGTTCTTTGAGTTACCTGGATCACTAAGAGGTGAAGTGATTTGCCCAGGGTCACTGCAATATATACGTGAGAACCTGAACCCAATCCAGGGTTTCATGACTTCAAGGCTAATTCTCTATTCATTATGCAATACTACCTTTCTGTGAGTTCAATACATGAAAGGAATGGTCTTTCATAAAAAAGGCCAATCTTTCTAACAAAATTAGTATCAGCAAACAAACTGATTAAAAGTATTGAAAAATAAAGCTTAATGGAATTGGAAATGTTTAGAAGGAAAAAAATGACCTCCTATTTAAAAAAAATCTGAAGTTATTGTGAATACTCAACTATTCATAACATCACAAAGCTAGAAAAAATGGATTTAATAAAAGAATTAATTGTTGATTTACAAAGTAATGTAACACTAAAACTGGCTATACTAAGAATAGCATTCCTTTCCACCAATTCATTCAACAAAAATCTGAGTGTCTACTATGTGTAAAGACAGTACTGTTAGATATTACAGAGAAACAAAGATGAGGAAGGCCTTACATTAAGGCCTTTCATTACCTTACAATCTAGTTAAGGGCATGATACGAGCACACAAAAGGAGGTTAAATGACAGAAGTAGTATAAATAGCAAAGCCCTATAGGGTTTGGAGGTAATGCAGTTGAAGAGTTCATAAGGTCATAGAGACCTTAAAGGTCATCTAATTCTGAATCCTTTGTTTTTATTGAAACAGACCTCAAAAGGCTATGTGACTTATCCAAGGTAATAGAGTAGATGGAAGAGTTAGAACTTTCACCAGGCCCCTCTGTCTTTAAACATAGGTCTTTCCTCAGGCCACAGCGCCACTAATATAAGACAGGGTTTGAAAGATGAGCAAGATTTCAATAAGGCAATGCATACAGAAAATCAGCAAAGGTGCCAAGGTGGGAAATGTGTTATGTGGTGAACAGACTTGGGTTTGGCTAGAATGGAAGTGAGCGTAGGAGCCACAGTAAGTAAGACTCAAGAGGCTGTAAGTGGGGCAAGAGTCAGAAAGGAGTCTGGATATTACTGGATAGGCAATGAGGGATCACTGAAGATTTTGATTTTCTTTCTTTTTCTTTTTTTGGTGAGGCAATTGTAGTTAAGTGACTTGCCTAGGGTCACACAGCTAATATGTGTCAAGGCCATATTTGAACTCAGGTCCTTCTGAATCCAGGGCTGGTGCTCTATCCACTGCACTACCTAGCTGCCCCTCACTGAAAGATTTTGAAAGGAAAATGAGATGAGATCTATGCTTTTAGGTATCAATTTCACAGTAGTGTAGTGTGCCGAATGAATCAAAGACAAGGAAAGGAAAGGATGAAGATGGAAGAATCATGAGAAATCTGAAAAGGAGGAGGACTTGGCAACTATATTCAACCAATTCAATAAACAATTACTAACTTATAGGTAAGGCAATATATATCAAGCACCAGAATACAAATACAAAAAAGAAATAGCCCTTGCTGTTAAGAGAGGAAATGAAAAATGCACCAAGTTAAGTAATCCAAGGCAATCTGAGGAAGGAGAAAGCACTAATAACTAAGGAAGGTTTCTTAGAGAAGGTGACCCTTGAACCAATCCATGAAGGAAAAGAATTCTGAAAGGCAGAAATAAATATGGCTTGCTCTCCAGGCATGGGGAGGGGAGATGAAGAAGAGGGGCCCAAAGCTTGTGTAAACAAAGTGAAACAGGAGGCAGTATGTCAAATTTGGTGAACAAGTAGTCCAGTTTCACTGGAACATAGTATGAATGGGAATATTGTGACATAAAGCTGAAAAGGCAGGATGGAGTTACAGTGCATAAGACCTTAAATGTCAGGCTAAGAAATATGTATCTAATTCTAGAGGCAACAGGAAGCCACAGGAGATTATTGAGCAGAATGTCATAATCTTCTATATCTTACTTAAATGGTTACTTGGAGAGTTATATAGATATGTGAAACAAAGAGAGGCTGGAGGCAGGGAAAATAATTAGAAAGGCATTACAGTATGACAGATAGGAGAGGAGGATCTGTACAAAGGTAGTAGCTGGGTGAGTGAAAGAAAGATAATGGATACAAGAGTTGTGGAAAGAGAATAGACACAAGTTGGCAACTGATTGCTTTCAAGGTATAAGAGAAGAAAATCTAGAATGTCTCCCAAGTTTATGAACCAAAATATTGAAGACAATGGTGATTAAAGGAGAGGGAAGTGTGGAGGTGGAATGGGTTTGGAGGAACAGGCATTAGGATAACCACTGTTTTGACATAATAAGTTGACATACTGATGTCACATCACAGTAGAAGTGTCCAGGAAACAGTAGGTATTGTGAAAATGTAGATTAGGATTGGAAAAGTAGATCTGAAGTCATCTACATAGGAAAAATTAAATATAGAGAAGCTGATGAGATAACCAAATGAAAAGAGGACTCAAGATGGGCTTTGGCAGAGTGAAATTAAGAATGTGGGAAATGGATGACAAACTTGCAAGAAAGACTAAGAAGTAGCAATATGATTAATAGGAAGAAAATTAGGATTAATCACTGTAAGAAAGTCAAGAAAAGAATTTATATCCAGGAGAATAGTGATCAACAGTAGCAAAAACTGTAAAAAAAAGTCAAGGAAGATTAAGATCAAGAAAAGGCCACAGAACCTTATGGTTGACATCACAGGTGAGTCTATGTAAGATTTACATAAACTAATGCAAAGTGAAGTAAACAAAACAATATAAACAATGACAACAACATAAATAGGAAGAACAATTGCAACAAAAATAAATCAACATTTATTAATCATCTGCTATGTGCCAGGCACTTGGTGTAGGTCTTCCTGGCTCCAAATCCTGCTCTTTCTGCATTACTTCATGCTATTTCTCCATAAGTATATACAAAATAAATATAAAGAAAATAAATACAAAAGGGAATTAAAAGCAAGAGTTAAGTTAGAGGGGGGTCAGGAAAAGCTTCATGTAGAAGGTGATGTTTGAAGGAAGAGAATGATTCTATGAGGAACAAATACATTCTCTAAAGATAAAAGAGAGATAGCCAAAGCAACAGTACAGACTGAAGAGATGGAATACCATGTGTGAAGATCAGAGAAGGCCACTTGTGCAGAATTGTGGAGTTCAGGAATGTAAGTAACATTCAATGAGGGTAGAAAGAAGGTATCTTGTCGGCTTTAAAAACTACAGGTTTCTATTTTATCCTAGAAGTAACAGAAACACACTGGAGGTTACTGAGTAGGGAAATCACTCTGGAAGCTCTGTGGAGAATAGACTGAGGTAGAGAGAGACTCAAGGCTAAAAAAAACAAGAGTCCACCAGAAAAAAGAGAAACACTGAATGAAGGAATAAGCATTTATTAAGTGCTTGCTGTGTACCAGGCACTGTGTTAAGCACTAAGGAAACAAATACAAAAGATAGCCTCTGACCTTAAGGAGTTTTCATTTTCATAAGTGAAAACAACACATATAAGAGAGTGGTCCCCTTAAATACTAGGAGACTAGAAAGTATAAGGATGGTGAGTAGAAACATTGGCAATTGACTGATTTGACTATTTCCACATTTAAAGTGATAGGGGGCAGGGGTACTACAGCAGTAGGATGGCACAAAAATAGTCAGAGAGGAGATCTGGGTGGGGCTCCATATGGAGAACTTACACCATAAGGAGCCTAGGGTTGTAAGACCTGGGATTTCACTTATAACTGGATAGCTTGCTCAGAGGCAAGAAGCATGGCATGAGGATGACCAGAAAGCAACAGTATAGGAAGTCTGGATCAGACCAGGAACAGAAAGCTATCACCAATGGAAGCACAGAGTCTTAGTGTAGAAGCCAGAGAGCCAGGAAGGACGCATGGTCTAAAGATGGCCAAAGAGTAAAAGTGTGATGGCCAGCTATGGAGAAGTCTCACCAATGGGAGCACAGGAGCCATGGCGTTTAGCCAGGGAACAACCATTTAAAAGCTGTGAATTTATTATGACCAAGCTTAATCCAACAGAAGAAACCTAAAAATGCACCTCTCTCCCTTCACTGAAGGGGTGCAGAATGATGAGTGAAATGATTTGCATACAAAGTGGGACTTGACTGATGTGGGGATTCATTTGGCAAGACTGCTCTTTTGATCTCTTCTTTATTCTTTGTTATAAGGCATGGCTCTCTAGGCTTGGGAATAGGAAATATTTGAAAACAAAAATGATAATTTTAGGAGTTGGGAAGTGAAAAGACAAGGAGCTATGTAAAATAACTGTTTGTTCAGAGGCGGCATGATATAGCAGACGAACCGCGCTCTTGGAGTCAGAAGACCCAACTCTCCTAGTTCTGCCACTTCTCTACACCTCATCTCCCTCAGCTATAAAATGAGGACTTCAGAGATGTTTGTGAGGAAGAGGAAATAGGACTGAATCTTTACTAAGCACAGAAAACTCCCTTTACTGATACAGGTGGGCACCCTTTTTTAACACAGTCTTAGGAGAGTTGTCTAGAGCAAAGGAGTCAACTTTGTGTCTTGTGACTTGTTCCTCAGTGCAGTCAGGATCAGAACAAAATGAAATTAGGAAATGTTTACTAAAATAAGTGAAAATACAAAGCATATAGTTTTCTAAGTCAATAAGCAGCCCAGTGGGATCCATATCTATCAGAGTTGGATACTACTGACCTTGAGAGTTGAAAAGTTAAGTAACTTGTTCAGAGCCACAGAGCCAGTATGTGTCAGGGGCAGGACTTGAACCTAGATCTTCTTGGCTTAGAGGCCTTTCCACTATGCTAAAATGTCTCTTTTGGGAGGAAAGCATGCTGTTGTGTTGTTCAGTCATTTTTCAGTCACATCATACTCTCCATGACCCCATATGAGGTTTTCTTGGCAAAGACACTGGAATGATTTACCATTTCTTTTTCTAGCTTACCTTACAGTTGAGGAAACTGAGGCGACTAAGGTTAAGTGACTTCGCCAGCATCTCACTGCTATTACATCTCTGAGACCAGATTTGAACTCAGGAAGATAAGTATTTCTGATTGCCAGCACTCTATCTAATTGAGCCACCTAGTCGCCTCATCTAGCAAAGCTCACTTTATAGTTTAAAAGGTTTTCCCTCATAAATAACCCCAGGAACCCTGTTGGCATAAGGAGTGCAAATATTTATCCAATGTTTACCAAAAAGAAAAACACCAAAAAAAACTAAGGCTCAAAGATACCATAATCTCATGTCTATAATGTATTGGAACTAGGATTCAAATCCTAATCCTCTGGCTCCGAGTGAAATATTCATTTTACAACACTACACTGTCTCTCTCATTATAACAAAACTAATGTCAGTACATGTAAAAAAATACATTAAATGGTTACATCTAATTAAATGAAAATATCTCACAATTTTAAAGCTGAAATCCTCCAAGTCAGAAGACAATGTGTAATGAAGTAAAAAACACATCTAGCATCCCTGGACAACGAGCCATGTAGTTTACCCCATTAGGTACTCAAACAATTTATTATAAACATCTTGGATTGTTTCCATGCTTTCATAAACAGAATATATTTAATGTATTTAACATTTTCTTGAAGAATGTGGGATCATTCTCAAGAACATTATCTTACTGTATAGTAATACTTTCAGAGCCTACTGTGGGCAAATGATGTTGATAGAGCTCTGGATAAATGAAATTTTACTTTATTTTTAAATATCTCAGGGACACCATCTACAAACATGCTTAGAAACCTATAATAGAATATTTAACCACTTTTTCTATAAGGGGGTTCATTACTGACAGCAATATTAAATTATATATATATATATGTATATATATATGTATGTATATGTATGTATGTATGTATATATATGTGTGTATGTATATATATATATATATATATATATATATATATTTTAACAGATGTATGACCCTAGGCAAGTCACTTAACCCCAATTGCCTCAAAAAATAAAATAAAATGTAGAAAATTGGGATAGCAATTTTCACTCATGAACTTTTACAATTAAATTATTTACGCATCCTTTATCAAGCCAGTTGTAGGTATTCTACTAATAGATAATTCCATTAATAATAAATAGCTAGCATTTATATTGCACTTTAAGATTTACAAAATGCTTTACAAATGTTTTCTCAAATATATTACAAATATCTTCCCAACAACAAAGGGAATAGATGCTATTATTATCCTAATTTTACAGATCAGGAAATTGAGGGAGACAGAAGTTAAATGACTTGCTAAGGGTCACACAGCTATTAAGTGTCTAAAAATGGATGTGAATTCAGGTCTTCCTGACTCCAAGTGCAATGCTTTACTGAATGTTACGCTCACTGACTTTTTACTAAAATGATCTACCTAGTTCTACCCTCCCTCTACTGTGGTATCCTTGGTCCCCGCTTCACATGTTTATCTCTGGTCTTCATGACTGTCTTTCAGTCAGTTTAATACGTATTTATTAAGCACTATGTCCCAGGCCCTGTGCTAACAACTGGGGATACAAAGAAAAGTAAACAAAAACAAAACCCTCCAACCCGTTGTAGGTACCTTAACTATATACCACTTTACTCTGGTGCAGTCCATCAGTAGGTTTTTTTGTTTGTATCCTCAGTACTTAGCAGAGGGCCTGACCCATACTGAGCATTCAAATGCTTATTGACTTGTTGGTGCATATGTACTTTTTCCTGGCTCATTCCATATCTCATTCTCCTTCTTAAAGCTTCAGTTCTAGTGATTCATATTAATGGACTTGATTTATTTTAAAAGAATAGGGAAGGGTAGCTAGGTGGTGCAATGGATGAAGCACTAGCCCTGGATTTAGGAGGACCTGAGTTCAAATCCAGCCTCAGACACTTGACACTTCCTAGCTATGTGAACCTGGACAAGTCACTTAACCCTCATTACCCCAGAAAGGGGAGGGAAAAAAGGGGGAATCCATTCTAGAATAAATCTACTATATGCAAGAATAAACTAACACGCTCATCATTATGCTAACTCTCCTATGGCTTTGCACATTGTAATAAACTTCAAGGCTATAAAAATTATACATGCTTATCTCTTCACTCTTTATCTCTCCATGTTGTATATCTTCAGGTTGGCATGCAGTTTTTAAATACTCATGATGTAAGCTCCCAGTCCTGCCTCAAGCTGCCCTGTTTAAGCTTTCCTCCCTTTCACATAAGTTAACATAAAGCAGAGTTAACATTCAAAACCCTATATATAGTTTCCCCTATTCTTGAAAATAAGTATCTCACTTTTAAAATGTCACTCACTAGTCAGTGTCCTTTCATTTACAATTTAATTTCAAATGGCCAACTTGATTTCAAAAAGTATGTTTAATTTTTAAGAAATATTTTAAGCCATAATTTGTCTTTTTAATGAATTCTTCATAAGTTGCCACTTTATATTCCAAAAATAATAAAAGAAATCTTTCCAGGTCTATTTTCACTAATTATACATTGTTTGAAGGTACTTACCAGGACATTCTAGATATGAAACATCCAAAAAATTGCTGAGCCAATGACTGTGCTAAACACCTTCTCGTTAGAGGTGTCTCATCTATAATCATAGCACTATGCAAAAGGTTTGTGCTAGATAGAAAGCAGAGAAAAAATAGTAATTATAAGAGCAAGAAACAGGCAATTTTATTTAAACAATCAAAATGAAAATGAAATCATGCTCTGGAAAAAAACAGAATTTGGGCTTGGATGTAAAGGATAATAGAAAGAGCCCAAAAGATTTCTCTTCCCTTCAAAAATTATGCTTAAATTTACTAAAATATCAGTCTGTAATTGGGAGTTAGCCTCAAAATTTTCTTTTACTGGTTTCCAAGGCAAATGAAACAGGCTTAATTTCAGTCTTTTAATCCCCAAGCTAGAATTATGAACCAGGAAAATCCTTCATTAATATTATACTTATTTATGTTTTATCCAGAATGATTTCTGGTATAGAAAACTCCCAATCTGGAAACCCACCCCACTGATGCAGATCAATAAGTTATCAGTAACTTATAATCTTACAAAATAACCTGGGACACAGAGGTTAAACTTATTTGCCTATAATTACACAACTAGCATAAGTGAGAGGAAGGACTTGAACCCAGGTCTCCTTTTCTCCAAGTTCAACTTTGCATACACTACACCAAGTTACCACTATTCTTAATAATTAGTCAATTTTTCCAAAAAGAAGGCATACATCACTTTTGCCTTTAAAGACAGACTTCTTCTTCTTTTGATTTTTAAAAACTTAGGGAAGTCTTTCTGAAAAGCAAATAAGATCCAATTGACAAAAGGGCCTAGAAGGAAGGGAGGGATTAAGATTTTACCTTAAAATCTATTACTGAAGATAAAAAAAAAATTCCACATTGGAAAAGAAAATAAATTGGGAAAGTCAGACTGATCATAACAATATCATAATTAAGGCACTCAACTTCTACCCAGATACTAACCTAAAAATGCTCATAGAAGCATAAGCAGCTACTTCAACATAGGCTTCATCTATGAACACAGTCTTGAAACAGGAATATGGATAACGACATGTAAGAATCTCTTCATAAAATTCAAAGACTTCATGAAGATAAGATGTGGTGTGTTTAAGTAGTGGAAGAAGCTGAGGTAAGCAAAAATGAGTTACCTAAAAAAAAAAAAGGAACAAAAAAAATTTAATTTTGCAACAGAAAACAGCCTCTCTCTCCTTTAATCGAATATTTGCCTTGAGCAATTAAAATCAAATTCTCAATTTAATGGTAATATAAAAAAGTATATTTTCACCTAATTTTTCAAGTTTAAGTATCATGATACTAAATGGGTATGTGAACCTGAAATAATTTATTCACTGATCAAGCTCAAAAAAGTTTATTTCACCTGAAAATGCATCTAATTCAGTTAGACATTTATTCAAATAAAATCAAAATGTATGATATGTTTAACTGTACAATTAATCCTCCAAAATTAATCTTCCAAAGAAACTGCCACCAATATCATAGCACTTTCCTACTGGAAAACTTTTTAGTGGTTCCTCCCCATTGCCCATAGCATAACGTCCAGATTACTTCCCCATCAATCAAGGTCTCCAGTATCTTGGCTCTCTAGCAAAGCTGGTCTATTCATTTGTACCCAACCAAGTTTATGCTTTCCCACCATTACTGCAATGTGCTGCCTTCTCTATTCCTTTTTGAGTACAGAAATCCTGCTTCACATGCTCCGTCCAAAGCTCTTTTTCCTAATCTCTGTACCAGTTATTGGATTATAATAACAGAATGTCATCTATCTTTACACACCCCCCCCCCCCACACACACACACATACATTTATCCACTCTCAGAGGAAGTCATTTGGGAGGAGTTGACTGGATAGGGGAATCCCACTGGCCAATTTGAAATTAAGGAAAACTACTTTGGAAGCAATGTGTATGATGAAGACTCTTGAGGCCAATAGACCAATTAGAAAGCTACTGCAATGATCTAAGTGAGAGGTGACCAGGGGCTGAACTAAGTTAGGTTCCATTTGTGTGAGTAGGTCAAATGCAAGAGATGTTAATGAAGTGAGAAAAAGCAAGATTTTGCAACTAATTGGTATGTGGGGGAGAGAAATGAGGTGTCTAAGACAACATGGAAGTTACCAAGCTAGAAGATTAGAAGGATGGTACTATGACAGAAACAGGCAAGTTTAGAAGAGGAGAGAATTTGGGGGGTAAAATAATGAGTTCAGTTTTGGACATTTTAAGTTTAAAGATGCTTTCACAATATCTAGTTTGAAAAGACCGATAGTCAACTGGTGATGAGGGAGTGAAGCTCAGAGGAAAGACTAAGACTAGATATAAAGATCTAGGAGAAACCTATACATAGAGATCACATAGTTCAATTCTTAGGATTTAATGAGGTTACCAAGTGAGACTGTTGATGGAGAAAAGAGAGAATTTAGATGGAAACTGAAAATAAGCAACAGAGATAGGTAGGAGGTAAATTAGGAGAGAGCAGTGTCATATAAGCCCAGAGAGGACCAAGTATACAGAAATACAAGTCAACAGAATTAAATACAACAAATAAGTTGAGAAGGATGAGGGCTGAAAAAAGATCATCAGATCTAGCAATTAAGAGATCATTGGTAATTTTAGATAGAATAGTTAACACTGGGTGATGAGGACAGAAGTCAGACTGCAAAAAGCTGATTGGAGGCAGGAGGAAAGGAAGTTGAGGCAGTGAATGTTGACAGTTTTTTAAAGGAGCTTGGCTGAGAAAGAGGAGAAAGATATGGATCTATATCTTGAGGGGATGGTCATTTTTTTTTAAATGAGAGAGAAACATGGACCTGTGTTGTGAAAGTACAATTCTAACCCCAGCATCCTCTTAGTGCACGTTCAATGTTGGGATGAAAAGAGGCACTCATGAGTTATTAAACAAAGGATGTTTCTTTTGCCCAAACATAGCACGGATATATAGCAAGAAATGTAAGGATACAGTGATACTCTTTTCTGTCATGGTCCCCCTTATCTCTAGAAACATGTCTGGTGAGTACATCATTAGAGTGTGACAATTTTCATGGTTTTAGGTACTCACTAAGTCTGAGAGGCAGGAACTATAGGAGGCTGGGACCTTTTATGCCCCTCCAGTCAGAAAGCTGCATCAAGGAATTTGAAGGCAATCAGGTTACATGTGGGAAGGAAGTCAAGGAAGTCATGGAAGTCAGAGATGCTGCACCAAGAAAACTCTAGTCCTATCACAACAGGTTTGAAGGAAATAAGGAACCAGTTCATAGAGAGAAGTTGAAGATGGCAGGTGTGGGTGGATAATTGAAGATGTCATCTTCTGGAAAAGACCAGAGGATATGGGATCAAGTACACATTTAGAGGACTTGGCCTTGGCATGGAAAGGGGTGACCTCTTTGTTAGAGAATGAAGGAAAAGAGGAGAGTGGAAGATGATGTCAAGGGATTTTGAGATGAAGAAATCTGGTGAATGGGAAGCTTAGATCAACTGCCTTCAATTTTCTTTTTTCTTTTTTTAAAATTTTTTTTCCTTCTTTTTCTTCAATTTTCACAGTAGAAAGACAATGCCTTCAGCTGAGAAAGTGGGATTGGGATGTGGATGGGGGAGAAAGGAAGCATGGGGGGTCTGAAAAGGAAAGAAAAGATTTGGAATAACCTCTATAGAGAGTAAGATAGGGAATCAATTAGAGGGAATGAAAAGATTGTCTTACTATAGTGAAGCCCCAGGTAACACTGGAAAATGTGAATCTGTAACGTACCCGGTCAGTATAATTATGAGACTTCCTTTAGTTGCATTAAGCCACTTGTGAATAGGAACAGAAGAGGCAGATGGTGGGAGTAATCTAGAGCTAAAACTTTGCAAAAGAAGGGTGGCAACAGGACAAAGGAACAAGGAATTCAGGAGCATGAAAGCATGTAGAATTGAAATAGATAACTACTGAGTTAAGTCTGGAGAGGAAAAAAAATCAAGTCAGCACAGAGGTAACAAGTTGAGAAAATACTAAGGGATGGAGGAAATGGAGCTTGAAGAAGTCAAAGAACAGATTTTGGGGAGAAGCAAAGAACCTACAGAGAGGTGGAATGATAGGGAGATAGGTTATGGTCAGATGGGGGAATGTCAGTGTTTCTAATTAGGGAAGTGGTACTATATGACTAGAATAATGTTAAAAACTGAATGCCACAAAATTAAAATGACCAAGGTTGACCCCAAAGAAAAGATATATTTCTCCCTCTTTGTTTGAATAAATGTATCGGGGTGTGTGGGGGGGCACACAAAGAATACTGCATATAATGTCAGACGTTTTGATGTGTTTGTTTTGTGGCTATTCCCTTTTTTGTTCTTTATTATAAGAGATGGCTCTTTGAGAGGGGAATGGAAAAGAGATACAGCAGGAAAGTTACATGATCAGAAAATTAAAGGTACTGACATAAATTTATATCAAAACTACAATTAACTTGGCTACTAAGTGTAAGAGCCAGGACTCAAATACAGATTTTCTGAATTTAATTTCTATATCCTTTCTATAAAACACACTGCTCTCTCTCCAGATAAGCCAAAATTTTAAAGAATTTTTATATCCATTAATATCCTGTCATCTGTTTTTAAAAATTACTTACAGTATATAAGAAGAGATAAAGATATAATTACCTCATGCATATAAGGATCTACAAGGATTTCAAAAGGTCCAATGGCCAGAGAAATATTTGATGCTGCTGTTGGAATAGTAAGCATGTAATGGAAGGTCTTCTTTCGCATATCATGGGTATAAATAGTTTCTACTAAATCTCCATTAGAAACTGCAACCATTGCAGCATCCACTGTATATTCTAATTTCCATGTACATAGTTCAGAGTATGAATCAACACAAGGAAACCAAAATCTGAAAAAAAAAAATTTTAATTTATGTATGTATGTGTATACGTGTGTATATGTATATATGTATATGTATACATACACATATTAAAAAGTATAGAAAATGTCTTAAAATAACTCAGATAACTAGGCTTTGGAACAGAATTTTTATAAGTAGTGTTATTTTTTCAATTCCAGGCAATATATTAATAGGTATTTTATTATTTACCTAAGAAATGCTATAATACTTACTTTGTTCAACTTCACCTAATTCTAATAAAGGGAACTTGTTTCCATTACTTTAACAATTATGTTATAAAAACCATACAGTAAAAGGTACTTGGGCACAGCAGTAACTCAACTGACCCTAAAGAGATTTAAACTATTAAAATTTCCAAGTAATCAAAATTTATATTAGAAACAATTTAGACTGCTTCTTTCAATTTAATTAGTATTAGTATTACTATACTGCTGCTCTCTGTAAAATAAATTGGCTTACAGAGCAATACAGTGAACTACTATGATCCCAGATGACCAATGATAAAGAATTGTGAGAATATTATTAGTATTACTGGGGCGCCCTGCTGTGTGAGCATGTGACCACCCTCAACCAATCAGCCTGAAGCAGTGTGTAAGGCAGTTGGTTTTGTAAGTTGGTAGTTGGAACCTCGTGGGGTTGGCAACAGAACCAGGAGTGGTTGAGGTAGTTAGGGTGAATTTATATTACTTCTATTCACTAAATTAAGAAACTACATGTTGATCCTTATTATTCACAGATTCCATATTTGCGAATTCACCTACTCACTAAAATTTGCAATCCCCAAATCACATTTTCAGTACTTTTGCAGACAAGGCAAAGTTCTACCCTCATGTTTCAGCTCTCACATTGTAAACAAGTGACCTTTTCATGGTCTCTTTAGTGTCATGTTTTTCACATTTTGGTGCTTTTTGTTGGTGATTCTGCTATTTAAAATGACCCCTAAAGATAGTGGTAAAGTGCTGTCTAGCCTTACAGAGAAAATAATGTGTTAGATAAGCTTCATTCAGTCATGAACTGTTGGGCTGTTTGCCCTTGGTTCAATGTTAATGAATCAACAATACAAAACATCAAGAAAAAGGAAGAAATTCACCTATCTGTACATGAAGCTGCCCTGGAAAATACTGAAGTAAATGTTGTGACCAGAGACTCTCAGGAAACTAATGCAAATGTTCCCCAAGAAGCAATGGTTCAGTATTCATTAATTCAGTGTTCACAGTGACTTTAAAGAACCTAACTATCAAGGATGATGAGACTCATCCCTACTTCACAAAATATTAAGTGCCTTGCCTAAGAATCAAAGTACCTCAACGATGAAGACAGTCATAAACTGCTTACTGACTTTCTACTAGGATCCTACTTAATATATGTAAATATTAATATTCTGACCTTGTAGAATTTTGATATCCACACGAGAAAACATGGGCACCTCTCTCTGCCATGCTTCCTTCTACATTCGGCACCACAAAATGAAGGCCTCCTTTTGGTTGATCCAAAGAAAAATTAATGTGTACTTTCAAAACCTTTAATTCTAAAGCAAAAAAAAAAATCAATCAAATAAGAATACATATTAACTTTCATATCACTTTTATTTTATTGTTTTTATTTATAAAATACTTGGGAGCAAAGACTTTTACATTCCTCCAGTGTGACCCTCTCAGGTAAAAGAAAAACAAAGTCTTGTTTTTCATTCATTTTTTTCAGGCCAAAACTATATTACAAGCATTTAGTATGATAAAAAAGCTAATTCACTAGTAAACCCAAAGATATGTTGTAGCTTCAAAAAATAAATACTTTATTCCTTTTCCTCATTAATTTTTCAAACATTTATTAGGCACAAGCTTAAGGCCAGGCTTAAACACAGGCTTTTTTCCCCCATCTCTAAGGCCATCTCTCTGCTCACACTACCTCACACTGCTTCTCAATCTAAGTGTAATCATTATGCCTGTTCTGATTTCATTCAAGATATAAAGATGTTAAAGATTGGGGTAATATAGAGCCAAAAGACCTGAGTTTTAGAATTGATTCTTCCACGAAGTAGCTGTGACCTTAAACAACCCATTTAACTTCACTAGGCATCATCTGCAAAATTATTGAGTTATTCTAGAGCCTGTACATAGTAAGCAATAAATAATTATTTGTTGAATTTGTCATCTCCAAGGTTTTGAAATTGCAATCATTCTAATCTATATTGAATCACTAAACTTAAAGCAAAAAATGAGTAGAATATTTTATATTGTACTCTTACTTTTTAATATATGTGTGGCCTTTCCTTTTTTTCTGGGTAGGTCAATGACTCTTGAAAGAAAAACTGCCTCGCTATCCCTCGTATAAATATAGTAGATCTGTTATTTCATCTCAGTGTGAAAATTCCTTTTACCAATGCTGATTAGCACTATTCTACAACTTTTAGCCTTAAAAGTGACTTTCCTTAAGTGAAGACATGACCATGTCATTCTCATACTTTGTTAATTCCAGCTCTCTATTGCCACTAGAATAAAATATAAGCTATGTTTGTATTTTAAACTATCTAGCCCTTAGCTATCTTCCCAGAATCATCCTATACAACACCCCCTTCAAGCACTCTGTAATCCACCCAAACCAGCCTTCTCTCTATTTGTCACACATGGAACTCTTATCTTCCATTTCTGTGCCTTTTGCACTGACAAAGTGCTCCCTCCTCACTTCCCCTTTACAGAATCCCTTGCCTTCTTCAAGACTCAGTTTAAACACCTCCTATGACACAAACCCTTTACAGATTTCAGCTCGAAGTCCTAAACCTGCTTTCAATAACTACCTTAAGTTTATTCTGTATATACTTAGGAATATAACATCCTTGAGAGTAAGAATTATCTCTTCTTTATATTTGTATCCCTACGGTCCAGCACTGTGTCTGGTACCTAGCAGGACTTTAGTATTAGTTGATGGGAAAATTGTCTGAAGGTACTGAGAAGTTAACTGATTTCCCCAGGGTCATACAGGGTCAAAAGCAGAACTTGAACCCAGGTTACTTTAACTCCAAAATCATATCTCAATCCATTATATCTTGGTGCCTTCTATACACATACACACAACACACACACACTAATTTAACTTAATTTATAATTCTCCTCAAATCATTCTTTCCTACAAAAAAACCTTTATACCTCTAAAACCTAATATCATTTAATCTCGAATTCTTATGATCTTAATACTTTACCATCAACATGTTTCCAAAGCTCTGATGGAACTTTAATGCAAAGTTCTCCATTTCCAGCATCTGGGTCAACAGCACTAACTGCAGCAGCATAAGCATTGGAAAAATAGTTGAGATTTCTTCTGCAAGGTAAAAGGGAAAACTTTTAAAATCAAATAATAAAAACTCTACTGAAGAATTTCCTTAGACATTGGCAGATCTGCTCATAAATGTTTGTAGTTTGCATTCTGTCTTTTATCGAGGCCTGTGATTTTATTTATTTAGGGAACTTCTAGGGAAGAAATTCTACCAATGAATAGATGAACAAAGAATGAAGAAGCATTTATTAAATATTGTGCTAAGTGTTGAGAATGCAAAGAAAGAGGCAAAGGGCCCATATGTACAAGAAAATTTATACAACAGATCTTTTTGTAGTGGTAAAGAACTGGAAAGTAAAGGGGTACCCTTCAATTTGGGAATGACTGAATAAATTATGGTACATAATGATACACTATTGTGCTACATGAAATGATGAAGGGAAAGGTTTCAGAGAAAGTTGGAAAACCTTGTATGAATTGATGCAAAGTGAGCAGAGCAAGAAGAACAATTCTTCTACAATAATAATGCTGTATAGATAACTTTAAAAGATTTAAACTTATCAATTCAATGACCACACAATTTCAGAGGGCTGATGATGCATGCACTTTTCTTAGAGATGATGGTCTCAAGAAGAAAAATGAGACATATTTTTAAACAAGGTGATAAGGAAATTTGTTTTGCTCTACTACAAGGGTTTTCTTTTTTTTTTTCCAATGGGGGACAGGGTGGGAACAGAAAAAATAAAATTTTTAAAAGAATGTAAAAAATAATAAAATTTTCAAAGATTGTTTTAAAAGATAAAATAAAAAAACAAGCAAAAAATTTGACTTTACAGTTTGAAACTATGCCCAAAGAACTACAGAACTGTGTATACCCTTTGATCCAGCAATACTGATGCTAGGCTTATATCCCAAAGACATCCCCCCAAAAAGAATATTCATAGCAGCTCTTTTTGTGGTGGCTAAGAACTGGAAATCAAAGGAATGCCCATCAATTGGGGAACGGCTAAATAAACTGTGGTATATGATGGTGACAGAATATTATTGTGCTATAAGAAATGATAAGCAGGATGATTTCAGAAACACCTGGAAAGACTAGACTTGTATGAATTGATGTATAGTGAAGAGAGCAGAACTAAGAGAACATTGTGCACAGTGACAGCAATATTATTTGATGAAGAACTGTGAATGCCTTAACTATTCTCAGAAATACAATGATCCAAGACAACCCCTAAGGACTAATGATGAAGCATACTATCCACTTTAAAAGAAAGAACTGATATTTTTCACATTCTTTCATATTTTTCTTTTATTCAAGTTTTCTTATACAAAATGACTAATATGGTAATGTTTTATATAATTGAACATGTATAACATATATATGATTGCTTACCTTACTCAAAACTTTTAATAAAAATGTTTTTGTTTTTTTTTAATTGACTCTAGGTCTGAAGAGTAACTCAAGGATTTTCATGGATGCTCCAACATGTTATGGTCTCCCCTCTCCAATGACTTTAGGGTGAAAAGTTCAACGCCACTTATAATTCAGAAGACTAGCCAAGATGGCAGAGGAGGGTGAAACAGTACAGCTCAAGGTTCTACCACAATTACTCCATCAAAAATCTTTACAAGAGTGCCAAACTGAATCGTAACTGGGAAATCTAAGGGGAAAAGATCCATAAAGCAAAAGATCTCAGGAACTGTGACCCAGGAGTGGGTCAAGATTACAGAGCCAGACCCAGGTGCAGTAGAGGACCACTGCACTGTCACTCTAACCCAGGAAAAGAGCCCTTGGAGCCAAACTCCTGGAGCAGAATAGGGCTTCTAGCATTCCAACCCCAACTTGGACTCAGCCAGAGCACAGAACAAGGCCCTCAATATGGTCCCTCAAACCCAAAGACAAGAAAGCAGGGGTAAGCAGACAGTGCAATGCTTCTGAACCTTCAGAACTTTCTAGCTAGCTGATAGGGGTGAGGACCAGGAACTGTCTGCTGGAATGCTACCCAGGAGCAAGTTTGTAGCTATGTTATCTAGAACCAAATTATGGTCTGGAACCTGAAAAAACCAAGACAACAGCTATTATTCTAATTATTAGTGAGTGGGAATGATAAATGGTTTGAAGTATTAGTGATTTTTTTTTTCATATGGTGGCTGGTAATTTGAATTTTCTTCTTTTGCAAAATGCCTGTTCACATGCTTTGATCAGACTACAAAGGTACTAGTGAAAGTTCCCTGGCCTGAGCCCTCCTTGTGATCCTTGAAGAACACAGCATTCAATACCCAGAGAAAGTAGTGGCATGACCCCAAATAAGACAAGCCCGGATCAAATAAACAGACAGAAGTGCATACAGTCTATTCTAAACACAAAGTTCCAATCCAGGAAGTAAGTCTGGAAGAATGAGGAAACAAATAAATAAAGGTATATTTTGATGCCAGGAATGCCCAATAACTAAACCCCAAAATGGATAACTCCAAAACATATATAAGCAAAGACTCAAAGAAATATATAGTTTGGCCACAAGACCAATTAGGACTTTTTAAAATTTAAAATGATATCATGAATGACAGCTCTAGAGGAAAGAATTGGAAACTAAATGAGAAAGAATAAAAACATGAAAAGAGGTTAACAGCTTAACAAAGAAAGGTATCTACCCCAAGAAATAAAGTGGACCAAACAGAAATAAACAACTCTAAGAAATATTATAGACTCCATGATATGTGAAGTCAAAAGATTAAAAAAAAACACACATAAGGTATCACAAAGCAAAAATAGTCACTTAAAATCCCAAAATTATAAGTGTAATCAAATATGATTTCACATGATTATCTTCAAAAAAATTATCCTTGCCCCAAAACACTGCTAATCATTTACCTAGATTCTAGCAGCTTGGGAAAAATAAAACTCAAGATTAGATGTGAAATTCTCACAGTATAAATTCATTAAAGAAAATGACTCCCCGTCAAAAAAATAAATAAAAGCAAGAAAATGACCCCCAAACATTACCCATTAAACTTCCTAGACATCCCTTCCCTCTTTTTGTTGAAATTCTTCTAAATACCTGGAACCCAAAACTTTTCAGTCTTCCTCAGCCCACATATCCAATACACACAACTGAACCATTATCTCCATTTATAGTAGTGCCACCCCAGCTCAGGCCCTCATCATCTCTTTTCTATTACTGCAATAATCTCATAATGGTTTCCCTACCTCAAATTTTTTCTCTGCAATCCAAACTCTACAGAGTTGCCAGTGACATTCCTAATGCACAGGTCTGTCTATATCAGTCTCCTACTTACTCAACTCCAGTAGCTCCCTATTTTCCATGATATCAAATAAAAAATCTTCTGCTCAACAATTATCTTTCACAACCTGGTCCTCAATTCTTCAGGTTTATTATATATTACTTCTCTTCAAACATACTACAGTCCACTCAAATGACTTTCATGCTGCTCCTCACATACCACATTCTACTTGCTATCTCTATGCCTTTGCACAAACTGTTCCCATACCTTCTCACCTTTAGGTCTTCAAATCCTGAGTTTCCTTCAAAGCTAAGCTCAAGTGCCACCCCCTCCATCAGGTCCTTCCTGACTCCACCAGTTACTAGTGCCTCTCCTTAAAAATCACATTATGCATTCCTATATGTGTACATGTTGTCTCCCACTATAGACTGGAAAAATAGAGTGGACAGAGATTCTTGGTAATGGGGAGCTGCTTCTTTTTCATCTTTGCATCAGTAGCATCTAGCACCATTCTTGGCACCTGGGGACCCTAAATGCTTGTTGATTTGCTGAAAACAGTAGTCATAGGATTTAGTGCCAGAAGGTAGTATGCAAATCATCTAGAATCCCTTTACCCCCAGGTAACTAATACCCAGAAAGGTAAAAGTAACTTGCCCAAGGTCATAGATAGTAAATGGCAAAGCCAGAATTCTAACTAAGTTAAGAGTATATTAAGGGGGGCAGCTAGGTGGCGCAGTGGATAAAGCACCAGCCCTGGATTCAGAAGGACCTGAGTTCAAATCCTGCCTCAGACACTTGACACTTACTAGCTGTGTGATCCTGGGCAAGTCACTTGACCCCCATTGCCCCACCAAAAAAAAAAAAAAAAGAGTATATTACAGTAGCAAAAGACCCTACTAACTACACATGGAAAGAATGTATTCCCAGGAAAGTGATGTTCAAAAATTATGAATGTAAAAACATTACTCATGTATACAGACAACTAATAAAACGATAAAACCTTCCATTAAAAAAGTTAATATGATTCAATAGTAACAAGCATTTGGCAAAATGAATTACTTACTGCTTTGATTCATGGTGACAAACTTCCAGCGTTGGGTCATTATAAATAAAAGCTGCCTCTAAATCATTGACCCTTACTCTGTATATTCTGCATTGTTTGCTGTTTAACTTAATTCTATTCAAGTTTGCAACTGTAGGAAATATTGTAAGTTCTACAAATCCCTGTAAAAATATATGAAAATAATTTTAGTTCATGATATCAAAGATTTTTTAAAAAATAATATTAATTTCTATACATGTCCACACACATATATTAAGGACTACATTTTGCAGAGGGGAAGGGGGAAAGGGAGGGGAAATGTTTTTATTGGCCTCATTGGAGCAAATAAATTTAGGTCAATTCTATTCTTCAGGAAAAGTATATTAACATAACATAACATAACATAACATAATATAATATAATATAATATAATATAATATAATATAATATAATATAATATAATATAATATAATATAATATAATATAATATAATATAATATAATATTTAACTAGGAGTAAGAAACCAGTAGTCTAAGAAAATGGCTTCAATCAATGAAAACAATGACAAGATTATCAAATCTGCAGGTGACACAAAACTTGGAGGACTAACTAAAATTTTACAAACTGATCGGGATCCAAAAAATTTTTGACAGGTTCGACTATTGGTCTAAATTTAATCATTTAACAGAGGTAAATATAATGTCTTTTAAAACTTGGCTTAAAAAAACAACAACAATTTCATAAGTAAAAGATGGAGGAGGCTGGTAAGATAGCAGTGCATTTGAAAAAGAACTAAGAGTTTTGATAGACTGTAAACTCAATATGATTATCTATGTACCAGCCAAAAAAACCTCAATACCATCTGAGGCTGCACTGGGAGAAGTATCATCCAGAACTAGGAAAGTAATAGTTCTGCTACATGCTAACTCAATCAGTTCACACATAGAACAGTATTTTTCCTTCTGGACAGCACATTATAAGAGGAGTTGGAGGAAATGCAGATAAAAATAATGAGGCTTGTGAAGTATGTCAAGACTGTACCGGATGAGGAACAGTTAAAGGAAGTAGAGATGTTTAACAGAGAGGGGCATACAATAGCGGTCTTCAGGTACCTGAAAGGCTGTTCCTTAGAAGTTTGTTCTGCAGGGTCAAAGCCTGAGAACTAGGAACAATTAGTGGAAGATGGAGAAAAGCAGGCTTACCTTTCTTGCTCCTATTCTCAATCCCCACTAGAGACCTTAAAGTGGGGACTAGTAGCCACTTTTCAGGAATGTTGAGTTCATTCATGATCAGATATAGGCTGAACTGAATGACCTCAAGTCCCTTCTAACTCAGATTTTTAAACATTAGCAAAATAGCACTGTGGCTATAGCCATGAAAATTCAAAATAACATAAATTTTAATGAGTTTTTGGGGCATCATATTGAAAGCCTCTAAAAAATGGAAAACATATCAAAAGTGATAACTTACTTACTCAGAAACATTCTTGACTTTCCTTGAACACAATTTTTACACTGTGGCTCAATAAAAAGTATTACTTTTGCAGGGGATATATGACCATATGTCAAGTAGAAAGAATTCTTATAAAAGGGTTGGGGGAGGGGATAAGGAGGAAAAAATTGAAAAATGAAACTAGATTGAAGTCTGAGGTTCTTTATAGTTTTTGTAGTCAATTATTCCTTTAAAAGATAAAAAGGGTTTGTTTTTATATATATTGCTAATAGGGAATAATTAAGCATTAGAATTTACACCATTAGTTTAAGAGCTCCCTATCTCTAAATTTTTGGCTTATTGCCAAGTAACTTTAATAAGGACAAGAATAAATGAAGAATTTTAAAATAAAGGCCTTTCTTTAAGTTGAAAGTATTGCTAGCAACTCATAAACCAAGGACATGGTTAGCCTCATTTCAATAATACTTTTTTGGGAGGCGAGGGGGAGTGGCTCCGGAGCAATGAGAGTTAAGTGACTTGCCCAGGGTCACACAGCTAGTACGTGTCGAGTGTCTGCGGCCAGATTTGAATTCAGGTCCTCCTGAATCCAGGGCCGGTGCTTTATCTACTTTGTCACCTAGCTGCCCCCTCATTTCAATAATACTTTACTAATCTGAACCTCTTTCACCCAGATATAGCAATTAAACAGTAAGAAATGTGAAAGAAAAAAGGCATAATAAGCCAAATTGGATGTTAAAAGTTCATCAAAATAGTCCAGACTTGCACTCAGAGATTCTAATTAACTTTGTTTTTCCTAATAGTTCTAATAATCTTGGTTAACTGATTTCCCAGTCTAAAAGATTACAAGTACTATCTTTGAATTTGATAGCATCAATAATGGACAATAATGGATGGAGTACCCTGTCTGGAGTCAGGAAGACTAATCTTATTGAGTTCAAATTGACCTCACTTATTAGCTTCATGACTCTGGGCAAGTCACTTCACCTCACCCCATTTGACTTAGTTTCCTCATCTGTAAAATGAGCTAGAGAAGGAAATGCAAACCACTCCGGTATCTTCGACAAGAATATTTCAAATGGGGTCAGAAAGAGTCAGACAGGACTGAAATAACTGAATGATGGCATCAATAGTAGTAAGAAGAATATACTTACCACCACAGACTTTCTCTGGAAGTTTATGTTGTTGATGCAAACCACTTGGTGAGTCGTATTTATTTAAAAAAAAAAAAAGAAAGAAAGAAAGAAAAGAAAGCTATAAAAAACAGGTAGCACTGCTAGAATTTCATTAAATTATTTTAAATACCTCATAGTTCTAGCTAGATAACACAGGAACACATTTAAACAACTAAAAACACAATGCTTTATTCTTTATCTTTAAATTTGTATACCTCAAATTACTGAAATAAAAAATCTGTTTAGCTAAAATTGCTTTCATGTTTCATTAAAAAGAAAGAAACATTGCTGAATAATATAGTAAAAATCTGCAAACAGACTCAAAATATGTTTACTGTTTTCTCAGGCATTTTCTCATTTCTCACCTACTGTATTCATTTTGGACTTTTAAAAATTCTCTACCATGATCCCTCATAGGAAAATCATTTTAGGAAACACTTATCCTGCAAGACCCAATTAGCCTTATCACTCAACTCACCTCATCAGTGCCATCTGCCCTTCTGATTGAAGGGTGAAGCCATAAAACCTCAGTTTAAGGAGGGGGAACAATACAGACATCTCCTCACTTCCCACCCTGCTACACTCATTTTGGACTTCTTGAACTTATCCATAATGCCCCCTCACCACGTACCTTCTCTTTCCCCCCCTTTTCCACTTTCTTCTCCCTGGCTTCCTTTAAGTCCCAACTAAAATCTTATCTTTTACTGGAAGCTTTCCCCAATCTTTAAAAAAAAAAAATCATTACCATCATCATTTTTTTTTGCAGGGCAATGAGGGTCAAGTGACTTGCTAGTAAGTGTCAAGTGTCTGAGATCGAATTTGAACTCAGATCCTCCTGAATCCAGGGACAGTGCTTTATCCACGGCAACCTCCTCCCATCCTTCTTAATCCCAGTGCTTTTCCTGTTAATTATTTCCAATTTATCCTGCATATTGTTTGATATATATATTTGCATGTTGTCTCCATTAGAGTGTAAACTCCTTGGGGACAGAGACTGTCCTTTTTTGTGTTTCTATCTCCAGCACTTAGCAAGGTACCTAGCACTGAGGAGGCATTTAATAAATGTTTATTGACTATTAACTATATTCAAGCTTTGAACATCACTTTGACCAGGCTTGAGGCACTGTGCTACAGTGGAAAGAGGGTTTGATTTGGAGTCAGAAGGCATATCTTTTTTTAAAAATTGACTATTGACTATGTTCAACTTAAAAAAACAAACAAACAATGAATGAAGAATTTCATTCTGGGAAGCATGATGGATTGAGAATAGGCTTATAAGGAATAATACATATCTACTTCAGGAAGGACAATCGGAGGTGAGGAGACTGTGACCTTGCGGGAGAATGGAAGAGCAAGGCTTATGACTCATTGATGCAGGCACCAGAGAGCTTCAGCTTGTACTTTTCTCACCCCAACTGATATCTTCCATTTGTAATTGTGCCCTGAAATTATATAGCAGTCTCACCAACACTGTTTTCTCCTGAGTCTCAAAACCACCCTGTGGGCCAAGAAAGGATACTATGTACCCTTTACAGATGAGGAAATGTAAACTCAGAAAGGTTAAGGGATTTATGAGCATAAGATTTGGTTTTGAAGTGGAACTTGGAAATCCAGTGTAATTCCTCCATTTTACAAATAAAGAAACTGAGGCCCAGAGAAATTAAGTAATTTGCTCATCATTGTACAATTAGTAGCAAAAGCTGATTTTGAACCCAGGTCTTGAGAATCCAAAGCCTTTCAATTCCACAACCCTGTCTCTTGATGTTCAAGGCTACCTAGATAGTACAGAAAGGAGCCAGAACTCAAAATTAAACCCTCTGGCTATAAATCCAATGTTATTTCATTCATTGATCCATGCAACCATATAGCTGCCTGTCCATTCATTCAAATATCTGTTCAATGTCCTGTAACAGAATCACCTGTGTCAGGAAGAAATCATTTCCCTCTTCTTTAACAGAAATCTTCAAGCAGTGGTCAAGATGACCACATGATAAGGGATATTGTACAGGGGATTCCTGATCAGGTTTGGACTCAGTGCTCTTTTACATGTGTCCAAATCATTGTACTCTATTTCGCTAAAATAGAAATAAATGGCATTGATCACGTGTTTAGACTTTTTTTAGTCCCTTTATATACATTCTTGTTTGAATCTTGCAACTACCTCATGAGCTAGGTATTACAGGAATTAATATTAAAATGTGAGAGATGAGATTCCTGATTCTAAGTCCAGAGCTCTATCCACAACATCTTCCTCTGCTGGGTTTCCAGCTCTTGGTCCCCATTCAGAAGGCAAGGAGATAAACACTTCAATGCCCACTAGGAATAATGACCTGAGGGGCTTCCCTCCAGAAGCATTAGAATGTGTTTGGAGAGCTGCACCCAGAGAGATGGGGAAAGGCACTGAAGGCAACCCAGAATCCTTCAGAAGCTCAGGTAGGACCTGACTAGATTTTACTATCCAAACCCTACCTGCCAGCTTTCTGAACCCAACTTCACCATGGAGTCTTTAATTCCTCTAGCCCCTTCTGATCACTCCTATTCCTGTCCTGGGTTTATACCATACAATGCAGCTTATGATTATTTACCATCTTTTATTGTTTCCTAATTGTCTTGCCTGTATTATTCTCCCTAGCAAAACATACCAAGGGTATGGTCTGTTCTTATACACCTCTGTATGCCCCACAGCTCCTAACACTAGACTAGACATGCAGAGCAATAATATCAACTTATGTTTAACTTTTGAAAAACATTGTGACCAGACTTGAGGCAGTGTAGTATCAGTGGAAAGATAGTTTGATCTAGGGTTGGAGGGCATGGTTTCGAATCCTAGCTCTTCTACCCATCATCTAGGAGACCTGGGACAGAGAGAAGTCTTTTCTTTCTCTGGGCCTCAGTTTCCTCATATTTAAAACGAAGAAGAGGGAGTTAAATCCCAAGATCTCTAAGATCCTGGCTACATGAAAGCGACACATCTAGCAAGTTTCTCCTAATAACAAAGGTTGACATTTGTTTACTTTGTATATATTTTCTATCTACTTATCTGCGTGGAGGTGTTAACTCTCTCCTCCCCCAAATAAATTCTTATGAGAGCAAATTCACTGGACTCGAGACTGAAACTGTCGAGTCCAGCCCCCTCCCCCTTTACAGGCAGGGAAACTGATGCTCAGAGAAATTAAATCATTTTCGCTGGGTTGATTTCATCGACTCCACACCCACCAGGGATGCGGCACAGTGGACTGACTCTCCCTCCCTCCCTCTGCGGATGAGCCGGCTGGACACCAGCTCCCCCGGGCTCCAAGGCCATTACTCTCTGGGCTACATCCCCAGGCACAAAACGACAGCACGAGAAAAGAATTAGAGGGAATACTCATAGTTTATAGGGTCTGGGGCTCTCGAATCCCTTGTCGCCTTTCTTCCTGTTCATCCTGCTGGGCTCTAAGCCAGTGGGCGGCATGAAGAACGGAGAAGGGGCTCGCTCTGCCCCCTCCCTCCAGGCTTACTGGGCATTCCCCGGCTCCCCCGGCCCAAGGACTCCCCGCCGCGGCGGCAGCCGGGGCTACGGCCTGATTCCTCCAGCCAAAAGTTCACTCAACATCAACAAAACCATGCCCCGCTCGGACCCTCCCCGGCTCCGCTCGCTGCCCGTCAGTTCTGACCGCGTCCCGGCTCAGCGGCTTAGAGAGACGTCCGGCGGGGACCCGGCGCTCCCGCGCGCAGCCGTTCCTTCGCCGGCGGCTGCTGTTCGTCGGCTACCCGCGACAGCGACAGCAGCAATAGCAGCGACAGCAACGGCAGCCACCGGTGCCTTGTGAGGGTAGAGCCGGCTCCCCCAGCTCCCAGGAGCCTCAGCCGCGGACTGACGTAAGCCCCATCATCTTTATCTTCCGGCGCGCCGCCGGAAGTGGCGCGCGACGAGGAGGAGTTGCAAACGGAAGTTGCCTGTCAGCGGCGGAGGAAGCGAAATCCGTTTTTAAAAGTATTTCAAACATTCGAATCTGAGGGTTACGGGTTTCGGTTGATGTGGGGGACCCGAGATTGAGAGTTGTGGGAGACAATTCAGTGTCAGGGAGTTTAATAAGGGCTAATGAACTGCCATGAAGCCCCGCCCCTTAAACTGTGAGCTCCCCGCGGGCAGGGACTTTTGCGCTTCGTTTCCCTACCGCTTAGCGCTGCATTTTGCACACTGTTGGCATTTAGTAAATGTTAATTGATTGGCGGTCTCCCGAAGGTGGTGATACCTCCCCCACCCTCCAGCATGCATTCATTTAAAAACAAAAAAAAATTCAGTACTTAAGTGTTGGCAGAGGAAATAAACACATTGTGTGTGTGTTTATACACACACATATGCTATTAAATATTATTAACTTTATGTAGTTTGGTTTTTTTGTTTGTTTTTTAACTCAAATAGGCCATGAACCTCTCTGTAGAGAACAACTTTAGAAGATCATATGTTTGGAACTGAAGATCAATTTCTACATTAAGAGTTCTTAATAACCTTCTTTGTGTCACGAACTCCTTTGGCAAGTCTAGTGAAGCATTTTTCCCTTTCCCCAAGTAATGTTTTGAAATGCATAAAATGTGAAGGATTACAAGGGAAACCAGTTACAATGAAATAATTAGCCATTTGTTAAAAACAAAACCACAAGTTAATGGATGAGGAAACAGGCCAAGAGAGATGAAGCTAATATCAAACTCAAGCCTTGGCTTTCTGATCCTTAACCCATCATTCATCTACATCACACTGCCTCTGACATGTGACTACATCCACACAATCCTATGAAAATACTAGAAAAATGATTGACATACATCCACTGGTAAGTCAGTTGGCATAGAAAGGATCATATACTGCTTCCAATTAGAGTTCAATACATTCTCAAAATACCATGCAATGGAAAAATTCTGCTCCTTTTTATATGGAATAGAGAATGGGTTAGAAAACACCAGCTCCAATACAATGAATAGATTGAGGGCAACCAAATTTAGCTGCCTGAACCCAAGTGTGTTATTAATATTTAACATTTTTGTGATGGGAGAGAGTGTGATATGAGAGAGGTCACTTATTAGATTGGAAATAGAAAACTTGGAGGTTGTAGAAAGAAAAGAACACTGATGCATTATTAGTAGAACTGTGAATTAGTACAGCCATAATGGAAAGCAGTTTGTAATTTTGCAAATAAAGTAACTAAAATGTCTGTATCTTTTGCCTCTCAAATTCCACTCCTAAGCATATATCTCAGGGAGGTCATTGTCAAAAAGAAAGGCTACATATACACCTAAATATTTGTAACAGTGATGTTTTTCGAGGTAAAGGACTGGAAACAAAGTAGATGCCCACAGGCTAGGGAATAGCTAAACATATTATGGTACATGAATGTAATTGAATATTACTATATTCTTGAGACTTTACCCGTCCTTTGTGGCCCACCTTCATTTTAAAAAAGGGCTCAAACCAACTATTCTTCATTATATGGACTTTGCCACTATGTTCCTGAACCAGTACCTTCCCTACTGCCCTTTTCAATTTCCTTTTATGTTCTGTCTTCCCTTATTAGAATGTAAGCTCCTTAAGGGCAAGTATTGTCCTTTTTGCTTGTATCTGTATCCCCAGTTTAGCAGAGTACCTTTCACATAGTAAGTTCTTAAATACTTCTTGCCATGTAAATAATGAATACAGAGAAGCACAGAAACACATGGATTTATGCAAAGTAAGCAGACCAAGGAAGTTTGGGTTGTACTTCTGGCACTATTATTAACTTGGTAACCTTTAGCAATTTGCTGTGAACCTCAATTTCCTCTAATGGGAAATAAGTGGGTCGGACTCCACTATCTTGTCTTGGATTTTAAGGTACAAAAAGCCTCAAACTTTACTAATCCAAATAGGGGACAAAGGATACTGCATAAGCATGTGTCCTGAATTTACCACCACCATAGTGGGTCTTTATAGTACACAGAACATTTCCCATGTAGGCCAAGCTTTCTTTAAGTAGTAGGCAGAGTTGAGGATGAAGAGCTTCCAGGCATGGGGGACAGCCAAAGAAAATGCCTGTAGCCATGAGATGGAATGTCTTGTTCACAGAAGAGCCAGGAGGCCAGTGTCATAGAATCAAGGAGTACATGTTAGGGAGTAAGGAATAAGATGACTGGAAAGGTATGAAGGGTTTTGAATGCCAAAGTATTTTGTATTTGATCCTGGAGGTGATAGGGAACTACTGGAATTTATTGAGTAGTACAGTGACATTGGCTGGACCTGAGCTTTAAGAAAATCATTTTAGTGGTTGAATGAAGGATTAATTGGAGCAAAGAGAGAGGAGTCAGGAAGATGCACCAGCAAGCTATTGCAATAATTAAGGCATGAGGTGATGAGGGCCTTCACTAGAGGTGTGGCAGTGTCAGAGGAGAAAAGGGGACATATTCCAGAGATGTTGCAAAGTTGAAATTGATAAGCTTTAGCAAGAGCCAAAATTTGTGCCTTTTGTCTTCATAATATATCTCACATCTTTCTCCACACAGTTATGATCCCAGTTCAAGTCCTCATCCTCTCCCTTGGAATACTACAGTAGCTTCCTAATTAGACTCCCCACTAACAGCTTCTTCCTTTTCAAATCCATCTTTCACCTAGCTGACAAAATAGTTTTGCTAAAGTACAAGTCTAACCATGTCACTCCCCTACTCTGTCATCTCCATTGGCTCTTAATTTTCTCCTGGATTAAATATAAACACATCAGATTGACATTTAAAACCCTTCAGAATCTGGATCTAGCCTACCTTTCAAGGCTTATTGAACATTATGATTCCCCTTCACATTCTCCATATTTCAGGCAAACTGTCCTAATTGATCCTCAGTCAGCTTTCCTTCTTCTGCCTCTGTGCCTTTTACAACCATCCTTCATACATAAGATGTTCCTCCTAATCTTTGCCTCTTAGGACCCCTTTCTTACTTCAAGGTTCAATTCATGTATTTATTCTGTTTCTCCTAACTATTAACTCTTCTTTCCCTCCATTAACCATTATCATATATACTTACCTTGTTACATAATGTATCCACCATTAGAATGTAAGCTCTTTAAAGGCAGGGAGTACTTTTCATTTTGTCTTTACATCTTCAGCTCCTAGCACAGTAAATCTTTGCACATAGTAGGTACTTCATTGGGGCCCAAAGCATTTTCAAAGTATTGGACCATAACCACCTGTTTTTATTATTATAATACTATAGATTTATTTCCTCTTTATCACTTGAGAATGCTCCTCTGTGAATGAGATAATTGTGATTATTTTTCAGTCCCTTGAAAAGTTATCTTAAAATTTACAGGTATAATCCCAACTCTCATTGAAGAAATAAATTTTGGTCATCACAGAAAAGATAATCATCTTATTTAATAATGACATAAGCACAGAGTTGCTAAATATGGAAAATGTAATTTTCTTTTTGTTACTGCATATATAAAATATGCAGTATTGCTAAAAATACCTAAAATGATAGGATACAATGCTACACAAGTGTCCCAAGAGTCCAAAATAAAAACGGGGTACAGAGCCCTAAAATAGATAAGCAGAATGCCTAAAAAAAAATCCAAGAGGAAAATCAACAAAATATCAACACATCAGATACAAAAATCACAATCAACAGCTAAAGTACATGTTGCTTGGCTTTTAAGAGACAGGTCTTCTAGAATTATAAAATTTAACACCATTCTGCATTGAGGAACGAGCATATTTGGTGAGCAGTGCACCGATTGTTTGTTTCTCTCCACACAGATCTCTGAGGAAAGAAAAAACAATTAGAATATTACTTTATAGGTAGCTGACTACAGAATATTCATTATTAATAGTTGGTTATAGGAAAAATTAAACAGTTCCCTTCCAGATCTTAAGAGTATATGATACTGTTTCCCCCTAGCAAATCCAACTTGATGGTAGTTCAATAACCTAGTGATAAATGTACCACTAATCACAAACTTCCCAAGAAGAATTTTTGTCTGGCAATGTAAGATGGTGATTTAATATCCAACAAATATTTAATGTTTGCCTACTCTGTACCAGATACTGATAAATGTCCTTAATCAAATAATGATTAATACAGAGTACCTTCCCCCAAGTAGTGTATAACCTAGAAAAGTAGATAAGGCATGTAAACAAATAATTAAATTCAAACAGAATGAGATAAGTGTATGAAAAAGGGATAAAGCACCATGAAAAGTTCAGAGAAATAAAGCACTTCTATCCTGGAAAAGAATCAGAGCAGAGATCATGAAGTGACTGGTATTTGAATTGAGCTCTAAAGGACAAGTAAGATTTCAACAGGTGGAGATAAAGGATCATGGCACAGGAAGGCTATATCCTAAATATAGGAAATGGCAAAAATAAATTTGAAAAAAAATAATAAAAATAAATTTGAAAAGGCATAAAAACAGGGAGCAAATAATTCAGCGTAAGTACACCTGATATATTTCAGGTGAAAAAAACACTGGTTATGACAAACCATTAGCTGCTATAGTTTTATTAAGCTGTCCAAAACCTAGTCACTTTAAACAATAAATGTGAACATCTCAAAACAGTTTTAATAAATGACTTACTGAATATATGGAGCAATATCTTCTTCTGTCCACTTCTCTCTCAAAGTGAATAAGCTATTGAATCTTTCCTGGTTTTCTTCAGGTAAATCATCTACCTTTAGCAAAAATATAGTTTCTGGCCGAGTATATTTATCCATGAGTGCCAAACCCTATAGATAATAAGGGAGGAGAAATGAAAGATTTGCTTTAATCTTAAACATAAAAAATGGTTTAATATTTCATTTTAACTCAATTATTTAGGATATTATTTGCTACTTATTATCAGAAATCTCATGGGGGCTTAAAACAGCACCAATAATAAATAGCAACTTTTGCTACTCTTCCTCTTCCACCTATACCCTTGTCACTAGCAATGTATATGTTCCTTACCCTCTTGTTGGGTAGCTATACTGTAGAAAAAGTTTTCCTAATGGGATTAGCCTCAACCACACAAAATTTGGATATGTATTTTATATGATCATCTCCTTCTGATTACAAAGAAACTCAGAGATAGACTACATTTGTACAACAATGGAGACAACAATATAAAAATGTCAAGTTTTTTTAACCTGAAAACTCCTAATAGGGAAAAGTTCACTTTCTCTTACTCTTATTACTTATTCTATCTAGAAATTCCGATTACTGTACTTAGTTTTGTATAGCAGCTATATGTATAACAGTTGGCTTGGCATAATGACATACAGTCCACCTAAGAGTCAAGACCACAAAGGTTCAGAATCACTAACACATACTGGTGTAACGATTGGAATAACGCCACCTGCTGGATACTTACTGTAGAAGAGTTCTGCCCATGAAGCGAAGGTCTTTGAGGGCAAGACCAGGCATCAGGAAGTGACGCGGACGAGTGGGAGGAGGAAGGAAGAGACTGGCGCTCAGTCTGGGGCTCTTTCCTTTGGACTCTGGTGGAGAGCGGAGCTAGAAATGTGCTCTCCCTTTAATAGATAGGAATCTAGGCCTTTCTCTCTCTCTTTACCAAATTCTTATTCTCCTTAATAAATGCTTAAAAGTCTAACTCTTGCTAAAGCTTATAATTTATTGGCGACCACTCATTAGATATTTTAGACAGTTTAGCTAGAATTTTAACCCTTAACAGATGGCTGACCACGAAGAGGAAAGCTAAACCTCAGTCTTCTTCTGATCTTCTGGTTGGGTAAGAAATTTCCCCTACCCTTTAAATTGCTAAGTACTGGTGTACTGGCTGTGTTTTCCCTTTAAATTTTTTCGAATGGACCTTTTAAACTCCCTAATTATCCTATTTTTGATTTTAGTCTGTTTAACCAGACAAATGGGAGATAAGATCATGTTAATGCTTTGTTTTTGTGGATTTTCTATTTTTCTTTTTATTTGTGTTAAAAGAGCCAGCAACTTACTCACACAAGGAAATATCTCTCCCTCTCCCAACCATGCTTTTTCAGAGAAACCTGAAGAGATTCCCGCAGCTTTTCCCAGTTCTAACAGTAATTGTTGCTTTAATTTTGCATGCCTGGAGGCAATGACCCACCCTCTAGAAGCTTTTAATCCCCTAGCACCTGGAGGCAAAGTGGGGGAAGAGGAATCCAGGCCTGAGTTCAAAATCAAGTCTGATTCAAATTGCTCTGGTCCCTCCCCTCCTCTCCAGACCCCACCCTCTACTCCTCCTATGGCCAAGCCCATAGCTTCCCCTGCCTGGAAAGTCCAGAGATCTGATGCGCATGCTCAACTTTTTCTACCTGCATTTGCAGCTTTAGGCTCAGCCCTTCCCCAGCCTGGCTGTGCTTCTGAGACAACCTTAGAAAACCCTTTAAATTCCAGATATGCTCGATTTGTTCATAATTTTGCTAACCTGCTTTTGTCTTTAATTAGTAATCTTATAAAGCATTTGTATGGTGAAAAGACTGACAGACAATATAGAGGGGTTAAAGAAGAAAAACTTAAGCTGAATAAGAATGACAATCAACATAGTTCAAGACTCCGCTTCTTTTGCCATGGGAGGGTATATATTTTACAGAAATATGGAAGTAAGCAGCAAGGTATTGATATGAGTACTGGGGATTTTAGATATCGGAATCAAAAGTGTTCTAACTTTACTCAGAGTATTAATGTTAGTTCAGAGGTTACATAGGATTTCTATGCCATTACATATACATTTTGAAATTAATGGTATGGGTTTATTTTCATAGAGATTTTCATGCTTTTGAGATTGTGTCTTATACTTAGTTTCTAAAACAAGGAGAATATTTGTAAAAGTTTTTTATAGTCATGTGATCAAGTTTATATTTCATAATACTCATTAATATTAAGTTCATGCTCATTTAGATTTCCTTAGTTTGAATTTCACTGTCTTTTATTGTTCCATGTGTATTTTCTTCTATACATTTATCTAATTTTAAAAAATTGCAAGATGGTTTTGATTTCATAATACAATGTTAATTCTAGGAGTATTGTGCTCCCATGTTCTGAGTTGTTTGTTTTTGTTATTTTTTCTCAACTGATTATTTGATCAAACTCTTCAAAGCATTTCCCTGGCAAATTGGTTGCCATGGCAAGTGTAAATTGATTCTAGAAGTATTATTTTTGATAAGCATATTCCAAAAAAAAAAAAAGAGGGGAACATTTGTAAAAGTTTTCTTTTTTTAAAAAAAGTTTTCTTTGAGATTCTGTTGTGCTTTAACTTGTATTTAAATATGTTCTGATTTTTCACAAAAGTAATTGTATACTAAGTACAAAAAAGGGGTATTATTTGAAATTGTTGCATAATTATATATTGTGTTCTGAGTCAAGATGTATTCACATTTTTTACAATCATTTATTATCCTCAATTTTTAAATCCATATGAGACTTGGATTATGGGAACTTATCATTTAAGACATTAATTGCCTTTATTCTGAGTTATCAGATGCCAGTTGGCCAAGATGCCATCCAATCACAAGAGGAATACATGCAAGAGCAGACACTGAACTGTCACATGAGGGGAGACATGCATGAAGTCAAGGTATGGCCGAGGGAACGGCTTTTGACAAATGTTGAGGTTGGATTCTCTTGGTTTACTATTTTATTTTATTTTTCCCCACAATATTGTACAGATGGCTGGAAGTATTGATCCCACCCATCTCACTTCTACACCTGACTTCTATGCTCCCTCCTATATGCCTGATGCCATGGACATCTCAATCCCATGCATCTGATTAAGTCTGACTCAGTTTCCTCCAATATGTTCGGTGGCATGGACATATATTCCATCCACCTATTTTAAACCTGGCATACTGCATGGGCAGTATATATTGCTTAAGTGTGGGAATGCTCATATCCCATCATTTCTCTGTTCTTTTATGGTAACCCCCATAATTATCTCAGGTGTCATGATAAATACAGTGTTGAATTTGGCCTTGACACCTGTTACCAATTATATTAGATTTTTTAATTTCTCATAATGGCATGAGGATAATTAGGCAGATGATGCAAAAAGTGATGAAACAAAGATAAAAAATTATTTTTAATAATTAATATCGCAGCAATTGTCTTCTCAATTACCCTCCATAAGGGGGGGACTATAGTAATATTATAATTTTAAAGAATGGTTCAATTTTTGTTTTATTATATGTTTCATGTGTAACAACTAAGATTCTGAATTCCCTTAGACATGTTTTTGAGAACTTTCATTGTTTGATTTGATTATTGACAAAGCTATTTTAAAGTTGTGTTAAGCTCAATTTTGTAGGAAATTTTCCTGGCTGATTACCAGCATCCACACATCAACCCCTGAAAAGACTTCCATTCCACGACTACACCTAGAGGACATCTGAGAAAAGACTTTCAGAGACTTTAAATGAACAGTTTTGATTTGTTGTTTTTGTTGTTTTTTTTCTCTTTCTGTTATAATATACACCATCTGTAACATGTATTCTCTGCAGAGGCCCTCCCTTTGCAAGACTAATGTCAAAGCGTCGGTTCATGAGGACAAAAAAAAATCGCTCCTCTGGACAAAACTTTCCTCTCTTCCTTTTCTATATTGTTGTTCACATATTATTAGTTAGCAATAGTTATCATATTGTTTTTACTGTTCCGTCAAGGAAACATTTTGTTTCTTGAGGAACAACAGGGGGGACTGTAACGATTGGAATAACGCCACCTGCTGGATACTTACTGTAGAAGAGTTCTGCCCATGAAGCGAAGGTCTTTGAGGGCAAGACCAGGCATCAGGAAGTGACGCGGACGAGTGGGAGGAGGAAGGAAGAGACTGGCGCTCGGTCTGGGGCTCTTTCCTGAGGACTCTGGTGGAGAGCGGAGCTAGAAATGTGCTCTCCCTTTAATAGATAGGAATCTAGGCCTTTCTCTCTCTTTACCAAATTCTTATTCTCCTTAATAAATGCTTAAAAGTCTAACTCTTGCTAAAGCTTATAGTTTATTGGCGACCACTCATTAGATATTTTAGACAGTTTAGCTAGAATTTTAGCCCTTAACACTGGCCATGTCACCCTGAGTAAATCATTTAATTCATTCCTCCTACATTCTGGAAGATCAATGACATCAGGAGGGTGATGTCTTGCCTTGCAAGTGAACTGAATTTAAGTAAAGAAAAGCTGTGCAAAGTTAACAGCCCCATTCTCTTTTACAGAGTCAACTAAGATGACTGGTGATGACCCCCCAGATGCAGTGGGAGACCCTGGGCTTTTTAAGCTAAGGTCTTTCCCAGGTCTCGGTTTGTCTAAAGCAACACCCATTCAGTAAAAATAGGTAAAAATTGAGGCAAAAGATAGCCTAGTTTGCCTTCAAAATGAATCAATTTGCTAGGGAAAGACCCTCAAACTTTCCAATAAGGAGAGTGAAAATTAAAGGGTCATACCAGTAGTTAGCCAGAGGACTTACACACAGGGCAGCTATTGGCAGGAACAAAGGATCTTAATAAGTAGGAAGAATAGCAACTACCCCCTTAAGGTTGTAACGAGGATCAAATGAATTAAGGGATGGAAAGGCTTTGCCTGAAACTTTAAAGCCGCCATATAACTGGAAGCTATTATTATTTTTATCATCAGGGAGAATTCAGTGGCTGTGGCATGCAGAGGCCATCCCTGAGCTCTTCTCATTTAGGAGGGAGTCGAGCTGGTGCACAGAAAGGTGACTTAGCTGGGGCTGCAAGACAAACACTCCATGCTCTCTCTCTCTCTACTCTCTAGGTTATAAGACCAAAGTGTCCTTTTATTATTTATTAAAAGGAAAGCTTCAATATATAAGCAACTAAGAAAAAGGATACAAAGAGGCAGAAGGAAACCATAACAAGGATCAAAAGGTTGAGGGTAGAAGAATGTGACACAGAAGGCAAAAGTAAGAAGAAAGGTCACTGATCTGGAGCTAAGCAAGGGAGATGAAGTTCTTCTTGAAGAAGAGGGGCAATTATTTCTCTGGCAAGAAATGAAGTGAATCTGTAGGTAATACGGGGAAAAGATGAGGCAACCAGATGGCAAAGTGGAAAGAGATCTGGGCTTTGTATAAGGAACACCAGAATTCAAGTCCCACCTCTGATAATTGTGTGACTGGACAAGTCACTTAACCTCTATCAATTTTCTCGTCTGTAAGAATAGAGTTGTTTCAGATAGCCTCTAAAGTCTCTTCCGGCTCTAAACCTATGACCCTGTAATTCACTCAAGGTCAGATGAAGTACCAGTAATAATGGTTGGGGACATCTTGATAAGGAGTACCGACACTAGTGTCAACCACTCATGAACAAGAGAGAATTCTGTTGTCTTCCTAGACTACCCAACAAGGACATGGCAGAGAACCTCCCAAGACCTGTCAGACCTGATAATCACCACCCACTGATGATGAGTCACACGGGAATGCCTCGACCAGAAGGAATCTAGAAAGCACTGAATGCTAAGGAGGATAATGTCTAGGGCAAGAAATTGAAGATTTTAGGGGCACAGGTGATACTTTCCTCACTGCTATCAATGGAAGGAAAAAGAGCCGGAAGAGAAAAGCCAACTTAATTAATAATAATATGGAATCTGGAAATCAGATTTGTCTTTCTTATTAATTTAGAGCTGGAACCCTGAGTGTCACCAAATCTAGCTCAGAAAACCAAGACCCAGACAGGTCTCAGTAAGTAATTTGCCCAAGGTCACACAGGTACTTAGTAGCAAATCTGGGATTTAAATCCAGGTCCTCTGACTCCAAATGCAGTGTTCTTTCCACTGATGCCTTTTGTTTCTGTACTATAGCTCAAAACAGGAATGGTACACTCTTGGACATGAATGAAGCACACTTAATAAGGACTCATAAAAATGTTTTTGCCTGGAGTCTGGCAAATAGAATTAAACGGGCTTTAAACTGAAAAGGAAGAAGGAGGAAGTATACTTGGGCAGATTTGTAACATCAGCACAACCACCCAGACAGCATCCATTAAAAAGTCAACAAAAAACCATGGCCTCAGTTGATCATACACAAATATATAAGGTATCATTAATAAGGGGGAAGAGAGTTCCTAATTCCAAGAGGCTTATTTGATATCATGTCACAGAAATCACTTAGACAGAAAGAAGACAGAGAGAGAGGAGCAGGGGGGGGAGAGGGGGAAGAAGGGAAAAAAGGATTAGTGAAACATGTTTTTAAATGCACAGAAGAGAACAGAAGGAAAGCCAGAAGAAAGACAGACAAGCAGGGCAGCTTTGAAAAATTACATGTTTAATTTATTATATACTTAAAAGGAAAAGCAAGCTGTACATAAGAGGGATTCATAGTTTCATGCAATATCATCTTTTTTCTGTTCTACTTTGCATGTGGAAATGTTCATGACAGTTGGTATTTGTTAAATTCAAAATTCTTAAGATTAAATTAAAAAATGAAATATATACAAAGTTATGAAAACCAAATTTCAAAATTACAAAATCAAATTACAAAAGTCGTCAGTTTGTGACATTACCTTCAGCTGATCCATTCTAGTTGTCATTCCTTCAGGAACACTTTGTTGCCACACTTCCTGAAATTCAGAGAGATTGAATCTCACTGCATTCTGTAATAGCATCTGTGCTGTTGCTCTGCATATTTTATCAGTATTTAATTCAAAATAAACTTCGCCTAAAGAAGAAAAACAGCTTACTTCAGATCTTATTCAAACTTGTTATGTTTTCTTTTTATTCAAAGTTCTCTCTCAAATCAAATTTAACTCCTTATCTCACTTTTCTTCTCTGCACTGATACCATACAGATTTTCCAAAGTCTTATCAAATATCAAAATTATTTTCTTAACTTGAAGGTACAATTGAGTTAATCTTTCTTACCTTCATCTATATATTTCTTTCCATAGCATTCAAGACAGTGTTCTATCATTTGCCTGAAAAAATGAGAAATTTAATTTGAAAAGGTATCCATCATAATCTTTTTCTTGTTTTGTTTTTTGGGTTTTTGTGGGGCAATGAGGGTTAAGTGACTTGCCCAGGGTCACACAACTAGTAAGTGTCAAGTGTCTGAGGCCGGATTTGAACTCAGGTACTCCTGAGTCCAGGGCCAGTGCTTTATCCACTGCACCACCTAGCTGCCCTGATAATAAGTTTTATAATAACAATTTTGAATTCTGAGTAGTAATTTTAAGCCCATGAAAATTTTTATGACTACCATAAGAAATTATATGTAACACTTCCTTATGTGATTATAACTACTATAAGAGAAATAAAATAGTATATATCATAGCAAAATTCCTGATCCCTTAAGAAGTTGTATGAATCAAAATTATATATAGAATTCAATTTCCCCAAATTTGAAAGTTTTCAAAATATCTTATGACTTGACTCGTTGCCAATACTTCTCAAACTTGAAAAAGTAGCTTTTCTTTTATGTTTCCATTTAGGAATAAATCTTGTAGACAATAAACATTTAAAATACTCACTCTGGTTCCAATGGTCCAAGTTCCTGAAGACAGACAGTTAAAGGAACTCTATTAAAAGGCCAAGATTCAGAATCCACAAGCTGGGTTATGTGATTTAGAAGTTTCATCTCATAATCAAATTCGAGACTCCTCCAATAACCTATCAGAAATACATTTTACATCAGAAAGACTACTCTCCCCTTGTCATTTTAAGAGCTGTACTCCATACATCAAAAAATTCATCATCTGGTAGCCACCCTGCTGGTGCTAAGTTCTTCTGTGGTTAGCTAGAATGGTCTTGGACAAGAGAGAAAGAAGGCTGTTTCCGGATCTATCAACAAAGCAGTTTCAATGCTATCCTGGTTCACTGCGGTCACCTCTAGCTCATAAGGAGTCAGTTGAAGAGAGGCTTAGTGGAGAGGCTGAAATCTACTTTGCTGGAAGAAGTATCCACATCAATGAAATATCCATCAAATGCTCACAACTGTGTTAGGTAAGGTTAGTCATTTTTTCTATTTGATAAATGAGTGAGTTCCAACAGTATAACTTACCTAAGGCCACACAACTAGTTCTTTACTGTCAGAACTAAGATTAGAACCCAGATATCCTGACTCCTAGTTACATGCACTTTAGCCTAGACCAGACGTAAGGAACATTTTTTCATTAGTTGACCAAAAGTTATTCCATCAGGATGTAGACAACTGTGGAGAATAGAAATGATATGTATCTTTTTTTGCATATTCCCCCTACCTATTTACAGAAGCAAACAAAAAAATACTTTCTTTCCCTTCCTTAAAGGTTCTGGCTCTTTCCAGGGCTTTTGCCATTGTTCAAACAGTTTTATTTTGTTTTAAAGAGCATACACATTAAATAATTTTGCTGATAGTTTAAATGTGAAAATGGAAAAACCTATTTCTCAAACAGTTTTAAGACTGAGATAATACTGTGACATTAATAAAAGTACTACCAATATTATTATCCTCATTTTACATATGAGCAAACTGAAGCTCAGAAAGGTTCAGTGATTTGTCCTGTCAACAGGCTATCACAACTTCAGGAAACTTACAAGAAAACTAGGTTTATTATAAGAGAAATGGGGGCAGCTAGGTGGTGCAGTGGATAGAGCACTGGCCCTGCATTCAAGAGGACCTGAGTTCAAATCCAGCCTCGGACACTTGACACTTACTAGCTGTGTGACCCTGGGCAAGTCACTTAACCCCAATTGCCTCGAAAAAAAGAGAGAGAGAGAGAGAGAGAGAGAGAGAAATGAACATGCATGTGGAACCCAAAGAGTTCGCAATCCATAATTCATGACAGTACAACAAAGGAAGAACACAAATCTCCACCTAAAGGGGCATGGCATGGAAGGGGGGAAAGGTGCAGGAAAGGTAGGAAAAGGACAAAAGTCCTCCCAAAGGGCAGGAGCAAGGGGGTGGCAAAAGCTGAATTGTATTCCCTTGGGAACTGCTAGACTATGAAGATAGGATGGTGTAGATACACGGGTCCCAGATACACAGACAGTTTCCCAGTCTAGGGCAGACTGACATCTGTCTAGACTCCCAAGGACACACAGAAAGTCCAGTTTGGAATACCAACAACAAATTATGTCAGGTGAGGGGGGACGCATTTCATCCTTGACACATTCAGGGTTTCTGGAAAATATGGCAACTAACAATGACAAGTTCAAGAGACCCTTTAACAGTCCTTAACAGTCCATGGTCAAGATCAGAAATGAGATTCAAACTCACCTATGTCCTAATTCAAAATCCCACACTTCTCTCACTACATTGCATCTGCCTCTCCATTAAATAATAATTCTTTAAAAATATAATTATTTCCCTCAGATTTGTCCCACACCAAAATCACACACTTTAACATTAAGAATCTAATAAATATCACCATTCCCAAAGACTCTTTAAAAATAAATAAAATATGGGGCAGCTAGGTGGTGCAGTGGATAAAGCACTGGCCTTTGATTCAGGAGGACCTGAGTTCAAGTCCAGCCTCAGACACTTGACACTTAACTAGCTGTGTGACCCTGGGCAAGTCACTTAACCCTGATTGCCCTGCAAAAAAAAAAAAAAATCAAATAAACGATCATAGCCTCATAACTTTGCAAATCATCTTGTTGTAGAACACCACTCTGGTACTATTTCCCTACCTTCTACTTACATTGGTAAGCCAGGTCCCCAGAAGGCAGCTGACTACTATTCTGCCAAGGGTTCCAAAGATAACCCTGAAGGGTCAGGATTTCTAGTACTGTCACTCAAGAGCCCCCACTGGTGTATGTATCAGCCACTAGTGATAAAAGAGTTTATGAACATATTATAGTAAGAATAATTGGTATAAAATATCCCCTCCCCCCCCAAAAAAACGTACAAAAACCTAAGGCATATTCTCCTACAAGTACATAGAAACCACAGGAACAAAACTCAAACTTATATTATGGTGGTAGTGAAGCACACTTAGAGAATATGTATGGCCAAAGGGTAAACTCACAACCACTGGTTATACTAAGTCATTTCTTCCTTGTCCTTATCAAGTTTCCCCTAGGTATAACTCTCTGATGGGCTGAGGATTAGTACCTTTCTAGGGTTCATAATTCTTCTCTCTAGAATGAGGGGTCTCACTAAAGTCCTCGGGTGTCTGTCTTTCCATATCCATCTGCAGGTGCTTCCTTTGTTGCTAGCTACTACTACTCCAGTGGCAAAGGCTACAGCCTCTGGTCACTCAGAAAACCTTTGCTGGCTCTGATGGATCTCCTGAACACATGATTGCTTTGGGGTGAGTTTTTCACTCTCTTTCCCCTCAAGTGGTTCTCTCTCCAGGGCTAGGCTGGAGCTCCTGCAACACTAGACTGGCATGTACCCGGAATCAAGAATTCCAAATTGGCTTGCTGTTTTATACACAGGACAGGAGGTCATTTGACCCTGTAAGCCAATCACAAGAATTACATATTTTCCTGTGTGGCAACATCTGTTTTCATCCAATGATCAAAGTACTTTGATCTTTTCAATTTGATTAAGGACTTATTTGATAACTGATTGAAATGGGGGTCTCAAACCCCTCCCTAACAAAATTTAACACTCTTATTTTACACATAAAGAAACCGAGGTCCATAAAGGTAACTTTCCCAAGGTCATACAAGTAATAAGTATCACCATGGCCAAAGTCAGGATTCAAATGAAAAGTCCTCTGACTCCAAGTCCAGCATTATTCCCACTATGCTGCAATGAGAGAAATAGACAAGAGATATGAAAGAATTTTTAAAAGTTAAAAACACAATACAGAAATAATTTTTTAAGGTCATATATTAAGAGCTAGAAGAAATTTTAGAAGCCAAAGTTCAATTCTCTCAATATACAAACAAAGAAACTAATTTCTAGAGAGGTCAAGGCCTTAGCCCAGAGTCACTTAGCTAATAAGTATCTAAGGAGGGATTTGAATCTGGGTCTCCTTGAATCCAAGTCTAGCCTTCTATCCACAATATCACACCTATTCAAGGGATTATTATAAGAAGCAGTACAAACCTATAACTACTGTTGGGAAAACACAAGTTACCTACCCTGTCATTTCTAAGAAAAATATACCTTCAACTGTGTGTCAGTAATTGTGCAGAACACTTTATAACTATGATCTCATTTGATCCTCATGAAAACTCAGGAAAGTGGGTGCTATTATTATCCCCATTTTACAGATGAAGAAAGTAAGGCAAATAGAGGTTAAGTGAATGGCCCAAGGTCATACAGCCTGCAAGATGGTGCCATAGTGTCAGGAAGACAGTTCAAATTTGACCTCACTAGCCATATGACCCTAGGCAAGTCATTGTACCTTCGCCTCAGTTCTTTCAACTGCAAAAAGGTGCTAATGATAGCACCAACTTCTCAGATTGGTTGTAAGGATCGACTGAGTTAATCATTGTAAAGTTTTCAACACAGTGCTTGGCTCACGGTAAATGCCATATATGAATGTTATTGTTGTTATCATTAAAATCATCACCATCATCATTATCATTATTATTCTGAGGTCTGATTTGAACTCGGGTTTTCCTGACTCCAGGCCCAACATTCGTATCCACTGCCTCCTGGTTGTCTCAGAACAAATTCGTAGGGAAAATAAAATACTATGAATCCTACCTTCTCTAAATGTCCATACATTCTTTCAGGCCCAAAATAAAAAATGATGCTCTGTGAGTATATTTTCACTGCATTATTAAAAACCAGACAGAATCCTAGAAGAAACACCCATGTTCAGCCTGACAGCACTATGCAGCCCCTCCAGCCCATCTCACTAATGATTTTAAGGAGGCTAGCTCTATCAGGGGTTAAGTTGTTTCTAATGAGCTTTGCGGTTGTATCAGTAGTTTTAATCAGCTCCTTAGAATTGGCCTTTGTGAAATTTTAAACTCTTTCAGATCTAAAGTCTAATTATCCAAGACAAGTCCTGCCCTCATAATCCACCTGTATAAATTAACAGCAACAGTTGACGTGGGGCAATGAAGGCAGGCAAAGAGTTGTACTCAAGTACAACTCAAGTTGTATTTCACAGATAATGAATGCTAAGCATGGAAAAAAAAAACGAACTAAAAAAGAATAGGAAAAATAAGGACAAACCATGAGAACAGAAATCAAAAAAGGCAGTATGGAAGAGGAAGAAGAGTAGACAGACAAACTGAAAATCAGACCAGCTGGGTTAAAATCCTGGCTCTGAGGAGTTAGCTAGGTGATGCAGTGGATAAAACACTGGCCCTGGATTCAGGAGGACCTGAATTCAAATCTGACCTCAGACACTTGACACTTACTAGCTGTGTGACCCTGGACAAGTCACTTAACACTCATTGCCCAGCCAAAACAACAAACAAAAAATCCTGGCTCTGCTCCATACTAGCTGAGTGACCTTGGGCAAGTCTATTCTGTTGGGAAAATGTTTATTAAGCATTTAAGATAGGGGCTAATCTCTGGGGACACAAATTTTTAAGTGACACTGTCCCCTACTCTCAAGCTTATATTCTTGTAATGGGAGAATTTTGATAACCTCCCTAGGTGTTTCCTTCTATGTAAAATAAGGAGACTGGATTTGATGATCTCCAGGGTTTCTTCTATTTCTATATACACGATTTTCAGTAGTAGTAGTAAGTAATAGTAGTTAGTAGTGGTGGTGGTATTGGTAGTAATTATATTTACATAGTGATGGAAGGTTTTCAAAGAGTTTTACATACCTTATCTCATTTGACTCTTAAAACAACCCTGGTCCTATTATTATGCCCATTTTATAAATGGGGAAACAGGCTAAGAGTAGTTGAGAGACTGGTCTAGGTTTTGAAAAGCTACTAAGTGTCTATGGCAGTATTTGAACTCAGGTATTCCTGATTCAAAGTCCAATACTCTATCTGTTACCCAGAGCTACTTTTTCTTTCAAACAAATCTGGATACAAACAGTGGCCCCAGCCATTTTTCTTACATAGACTATGTGGCACACTGGAAACTAAAATAACAAGGAATGGGTTTGAGACTCAGCATTGACATTTATTAATCTTGTGACCATGAACAAGGTATTTAACCTCTCTGAGTCTAAAATGAGGGTAACAATACCAGTACTACTTAGCTCAGAGATGTGAGGAAAGCTACAAAGCCTTGCCTAAGTGTGTGCTATTAAAGGCAGGTTTATCTCTTAATGATACATTATTTTTCAGGGAGAAGAAATACATTTCTCAAAGCAAGTGATTACATAATGCAAAAGAAGAAGTCTAACACAAATTAACTAGTTTTTTGGTACCTATTAATCAGTGGTAAAACAAACAAAAAAATACTTGCATTAATCAATCAAATGTATCTATAAAGTACTTACTATAGGGTAAGGGGCTGTACTAAAGTGCTGGGAATACAAAGACAAAAAAATACTGCCCTTGTCCTCAAGGAGCTTATATTTTAATGGGTGAGCCAGTATATACACATAACTATACTCAATACATACAAAAATGAATTGAACAGGGTGGGAGAGAGTGCCTCAAAAACTGGAAAGACTAGGAAAGGCTTCATGAAGAAGGTGAGACTTGAACCTGGGATTCCAAGAGGAGAGGATGAATGCTAGGAATGCTGGGTTATCAGTGCAAACAGGACAGCAAGATCAATGTGGGAGTTAATCTGTGATTTTATCCCTCTACTAATGCAGGCTGAAGTTCTGTTCTACTATGGTAATTGGTCTCTGAGACTATCTGTGGACAAAATTGTCATCTTGTTGCTATCAACCTGACTCCAAATCTCTCCAATTTAACTAGGTTGGCCTTTGGACCACAGAAAGTTCTTCACAGGGCTGACTGGGGGTGGAAGTGGGGAAGGTGGAATTAATCTGGGAACTCAGTATCACTACTAAAATCTATTCAAGTAAACAATAATAAACCCTGTAAGTAGTCATGGTCACAGAGTAGAGTCCGAGCTTTATCTACTTAATATTCTATGTCTTGGTCAATCAACAAGCACTTTTTAAAGTACCTACTAAGTGCCAGGCACAGTGGGTAGATGAAGACAAAAGAAACAATCCCGGCTCTCAACACTCCCTTTAAGCATTAGAATAAATGGTACAACCAAAACACAGACCTCCCCCCCACCCCTACCATTGGTACCTTGAATCTTAAAAATAGCATTTAAATTAGATGAAGAAGTGCAAAGACTCCACCTCCTATTTCCTAATGCTACTAATGATATAAAGAACAAATAACACTACCTCCGATTTCACAGGCATGTAGAACTTGTAAATGGGCCAGGATTTCTTCCTCACTTGCCTGAATCTGATCAAACAAGTCTGCCATTGTATACTGCAAAGCAAAAATGGGTAAGTGAGCCTCAGACATACAATCCAATGCTGCTTTCCAGAATTCCTTGTGCAACCTTCAGCATGGATACCAAAAATAGATTTACTTAATTGGACCAGTGACACACAGCCTTATGGTGCTTTATTGGTAATAAGTAAAGACTGCTTGCTATACAAAATCACAAGGAAATGTCTGCTAACCAAACACAATTCATGTATGATAGTAGAGCTTTTAATTTTGAATCGCATTTTTAAAGTGTTCCTCACAAAATGGTTTCATTCTAATTTAAATTTTATTCCACATTTTCTTAAAATCAATTTTGACACATTTATCAGATCATTCATTTACATAATGCCTTTCCCCAAGAGATACTTTTTAAAAACCTCATATTAATTTTCCTTCTATTAAACTATTTTATTTAGTAATATGTAAAAGTAAATTCATTTTCATTCATAAAATATCACCACTGAGAATCTCCAATCCTCTAATTATAAAAACATATCAACTGAACAAATTGACTTCAAAAGTCTTACTTTTGAAAGATTTGAATCCTTTTCTTTTTGAGCATCAGGCCCTTCATATGGATTTTCCATCAAAAGCTTCTTCAGTTTCTTTAATTTTGGCCTACATCTTCGTAATTCCCAATAATTGTTAGCAAAACCAAAGATCTACAATTTTAGAAAATATTATAAACATTTATACACTGCTATATGAAAATCATCAAATAACATCCAAACACAAAGAAAATACCTATCAATACATAAGCACAACAGAATCAAGAAAGAATATACCTAAACTATCCCTAATATTTGGGATGGAAAAGTTTATTTATTCCTTACAAGTGCTATGGATGACAGGGCATCTGTTAATGTGGAGAGTCTTCAGTTATGCTTGCTACCTGTATGTCCTTGGGTAGATCCTTTAGTTTCCTTGAGTTTCAGTTTCCTCATCTGTGAAATGAGGAGGTTGGACTAGATGGCTTCTAGTCCTTTTCAGATCCATCTACTATCTTATAGTCTTATAAAATAATATTCTGTATGCCCAAAGGGCAATAAAGCTGTGCATACCCTTTGACCCAGCAATCCCACTTTTAGGTCTTTTGCCCAAAGAAATCATGGAAGGGGGAAAGGGACCCACATGTACAAAAATATTTATAGCTGCTCTTTACGTGGTAGCAAGGAATTGGAAGTTGAGGGGGTGCCCATCAATTGGGGAATGGCTGGACAAGTTGTGGTATATGAATACAATGGAATACTATTGTGCTGTAAGAAATGATGAGCAGGAAGAGTTCAGAGAAACCTGGAGGGTCTTACGTGAGCTGATGATGAGTGAGATGAGCAGAACCAGAGGAACATTGTACACAGTATCATCAACATTGAGTGTTGACCTACTGTGATGGACTATATTCTTCTCACCAATGCAATGGTACAGAAGAGTTCCAGGGAACTCAGAAGAGGATCTCCAAATCCAAGAAAAAAAAAAGAAAGAAAGAACTGTGGAGTATAGATGCTGATTGAACCATATTATTTCTTTTGTTTTGGGTGCTGTTGTTTTTTTTTTCTATTTTGAGGTTTTGCATCACTGCTCTGATTCTTTCTCTTGTAACAGGATAAATGCAGAAATGGGATTAATGTTATTATGTGTATATATGTGCGTGTATATATCTATATCTATATGTATAGAGATATATAGATATAACCTATATCAGATTGCCTGCTGTCTAGGGGAGGGGGGAGGGAGGGGAGGGAGGGAGAAAAATCTGAAATTGTAAAGCATGTATAAGCAAAAGTTGAGAACTATCTTTACATGTAACGGAAAAAATAAAATATCTCATAAAAAAAATTTAAAAAATTAAAAAAACCATGAAAAAAATAAATAAATAAAATAATATTCTGTTGTTGTTTTTAAAAGGAAGAGGAGATAAAATCATATTTTGTTGTTAAAAGAGAAGAAGGCTCTAAAGTTTTTACTGAAGTAAAAACAAAAGGCAAGAATAAAACTGCATTTTAAACATTTAAATCAGATAAACAAATTACTTTAAAAACATGACTTTTCACCAATGCAATGGTACAGAAGAGTTCCAGGGAACTCATGATAGAAGAGGATCTCCAAATCCAAGAAAAAAAAAAGAAAGAAAGAACTGTGGAGTATAGATGCTGATTGAACCATATTATTTCTTTTGTTTTGGGTGCTGTTGTTTTTTTTTTTCTATTTTGAGGTTTTGCATCACTGCTCTGATTCTTTCTCTTGTAACAGGATTAATGCAGAAATAGGATTAATGTTATTATGTGTATATATATGTGTGTGTATGTATATATATATACATATATATATGTATATATATATGTGTATATATATATATATATATATATATATAACCTATATCAGATTACCTGCTGTCTAGGGGAGGGGGGAGGGAGGGGAGGGAGGGAGAAAAATCTGAAATTGTAAAGCATGTATAAACAAAAGTTGAGAACTATCTTTACATGTAACGGAAAAAATAAAATATCTCATAAAAAAAAAAAACATGACTTTTGCATAAAAGAAGGATATCTAGGTGACAACCTTATCTCATTAGGAATTGAATTATAAATACTATCAGGAAAAAAGACAGTTGAAATCAGTAGGTGCTATATCTTGAGAAGGAGGCTGGTGAAAAACCTAGAAAGACTTACATGAATAGATGCAAAATGAAGTGAGCAGAACCAGAAGAACATTGTACACAATAACAGCAACATTGTGCCATGATCAACTATGATTGACTTAGCTCTTCTCAGCCATACAATGATCCAAGACAATTCCAAGACTCATGATGGAAAATTCTGTCCTCAGACAGAGAAAGAACTGATGCAGTCTGAATGCAGTTTGAAGCATACTATTTTCACTTTTTTTTTCCACGGTTTTTTCCTTTTGTTCTGTTTCTTCTTTCACACCATGACTATAATATGGAAATACGTTTTATATGATTGCACATATAAAACCTATATATTGCTTGCCATATTAAGGATGGCTAGTGGGTGAAAGGGAAAAAATTAAGAATTCAAAATTTTATACAAAATGAATGTTAAAATTTGGGGTTTTTTTACTTGCAATTAGGGAAAAAATACTATTAAAAAAAGGAAGAAGGCTAATGGTTTAGTCTATACAAAGGAGGGTGATCAGAAGTGTGGGGATTCAAGAAACCATGAGGAATAAGTGAAGGAATAAGGGAGGTGAGAAAAGATGACCCTAGTGAAAAATGGCAGCTTTCCTCTTTGTCCTAGTGGCCGAAAAACACTCTGTGAGTCTTCCACCTTTCTCTGGTGGCTGCTTGGGAGTCCCACTGAAGATAGGACAGAGCTTGATGCCTTTGGAAGACAGAGCAGATGAAAGACTTGAGCTATAGAAGGAGCTTAAAATTGTAAGGGAGATTTAAAGGACACAGGAATTATGGAGAAAGCCAGAAGCTGAATATGAGAGAGAAAAATTGGGGAAATAAAAGAAGAAACGCTACAGGAGATCAAATGACTTAACATATGTAAAGTGCATTGGAACCTTAACTACATGAATGCTGGCTATTAGCTTTTAAGAAAACTATAGGGGAGGCAGCTAGGTGGCGCAGTGGATAAAGCACCGGCCCTGGATTCAGGAGGACCTGAGTTCAAAACTGACCTCAAACACTTGACACTAGCTATATGACCCCGGGCAAGTGAATTAACCCTCACTGCCCTACAAAAAAAAAAAAAGAAAAGAAAAAAGAAAACTATAGAGCAAAGAGAAAGCTCATAAGATAGGGGGGCTGGAAGAGAAGGGAAGGAAAGAAGCATTTATTAAGTGCCTACTATGTACCAGGTACTATGCTAAGTGCTTGACCAATATTATCTCATTTGGTCCTCATTATAACCCTATGAGGTAGGCACTATTATTATTCCCAAATTTACAGTTAAGGAAACCGAGACAGGCAGAAGTGACTTAGGGTCATGTAGCTAGTAATTATCTGAGACTAGATTTGAACTCAAATCTTCTTGACTTTAGTTCTCTGTCCACTGGGTCACTCTGCTGCCCCAAGACAGGGTGATATGTTGGTCTGTTCTAGCTCTGCATCTATACTCCTATGAGCTAAGGAGATCCAAGGAGTTCACACGTACCATTCTCACTAAGTTTCTTTAAGCCAAATTGATGACAATCTTTATATACATTTTACAAAAAAACATATCCCAAGCAAGTCATATTTCTACCATAATACACTGGATCCCTGAAAAGCAAAGTGAATGACCTGAAAGAACCCACACCTAAGAAGTCCCTTTATTCTAGTAATTTCATATGAATTACCGAAACCTCCCCATTGTCTTCTCTTCTTTCCAGTCCACTAAAATGTCTAAGGGAGTCAGTTCCCAATTTGCTGGCTTGTCTGGAATAACTAATGACTCCTGCTGGCTACTAGAGATCTTTCTCACTCCAAATTACATTGAGTTTATTTCTCTGAGGCTGGATCTCCCCAATAGAACGTTCTGTGTGGACAATGTAGACAGGCTGGAGACTTCTGCTTAATGGTGGCATTGGGTCTTTTGCTCCAAAGTAATTAAGGACTAGCCACACTTGACTATAAAATTTAACCATCTAACTTGAGTTTAAAGCAAGGAAGCACTGCCTTCTTTAAAAAGTAGCCATTTTTATATTTCTCCAACCCTCAAAAGCTTTTCCAAAATGCAGTGGCTACAATGTAAAAGAGTCTCCCTTCAAAATATTTCCATAGAGAAATTAACTAAAATCAGAGCTGTTTTTCTGAATGAGTCACTTGAAAGCTGGCCTTCTGCTTTAGAGAAAAAAAAAAGTCACTTTGTCTTCCTTTCCCTAATTTGAACTTCTTTAAAAAAGTAGAGATCCTTTCAAACAAGGAAATTTCAAATAAAATTAAGATCTTACTAACATGATAGAATTTACAGCTGGAAAGGAGTGCAGATCAATCAATCAATATTTATTAAGTGCTTACAAGGCAGCCTAGTGGTCCAATAGATAGAGTGCCATACTTGGAGCTCATATCCAGCCTCAGATACTTCCTAGCTGTGTGACCCTGGGTGAGTCACTTAACCTCTAATTTGCCTCAGTTTCCTCATCTGTAAAATAGGGATAATAATAGCACCTATCTCCCAGGGTAATTGTAAAGATCAAAAGAGATAATTGTAAAGTGCTCAGCATGCCACCACGCCATCAACACCACCACCTGACTCCTCTTCCTCCTCCTGCTACATGTCAGGCACTACACTAAACAATACAAAAAAGGAGTTATAAAAAGAGGCAAAAGACAGCCCCTGCTCTCATGGAACTTACAATCTAATGGGGGAGACAACACGCAAACAAATATATAAGATAAATAGGAAATAATCAACAGAAGGAAGTCAGTAGAATTAAGAAGGTTTGGGAAAGGCTTCCAACAAAAGATGAGATTTTAGGGGCAGCTAGATGGCGCAGTGGATAAGCACAGGCCCTGGATTCAGGAGTACCTGAGTTCAAATCCGGCCTCAGACACTTACTAGCTGTGTGACCCTGGGCAAGTCACCTAACCCCAATTGCCTCCCCCCCCCCAAAAAAAGATGAGATTTTAGCTGGACTTGAAGCCAGAGAAATCAGTGTGCAGAGTTAAGGAGGGGGAGCCTTACAGTCAAGGCAGACAGCCAGGGAAAATGACTGGAGCCATGACATGGAGTATTTTGTTCATGAAACAGGGCAGTGTTGATATACTGAAGAGTGTAAGAAAACTGGAAAGACAGGAGAGGGTTAGGTTATGAAAGGCTTTGAATGCCAAACAGAGCATTTTATATTTGCTCTTAGAGGTGTCAGGGAGCCACTAGAATTTATTGAGTAGTGAAGTGACAGGGGTGGTCCTAAGCTTTAGGACAATCACTTTAGTGGCTGTGATGGAGGATAGACTGGATTGGAGAGAGACCTGAGACAGGCAGACCCACCAGCAGCTTTGCAATCATCCAGGTGTGAGGTGATAGGGACCTGCACTAGAAAGATAGCAGGGTCAGAAGAGAGAAGGGGGCGTATTCGAGAGATGTTGCAAGGATAAAATCAACATGTGCTGACAACAGCTTGGATTGGGGGAGGGAGGGTGGTGAGAGATAGTGAGGAATCCTGGCTGACTCCTAGAGCCTGAGAGATTGGTAGGGTGGTGTTACCCTCTACAGTAACAGGAAAGGTAGGAGAGGGGAAGGGTTTAGGGGGAAAAGTTAATGAGTTCTGTTTTGGCCACATTGAGTTTAATATATCTACTGGACATCTAGTTTGAGATGTCCGAAAGGCAGCTGGAGATTCAAGTCGGCAGAGAGGTTGGGTAGACAACATCAAGTTCAATCATCTCATTTTACATGTAAGAAGACTGAGGCCTAGAAAGGTTAAATGACTCATCCAAAATCACATAGGTAACAAACAGAAGAAACAGAACTCAATCCCTGTTCCTCTGACTCTAATCCAGTGTCTTTTTTTTCACTGTTGTGTTGCCTCCAAGATCACATGAGTTTAGAAGAAGTGTAGTAGGGGCAGCTAGGTGGCATAGTGGATAGAGCACTGACCCTGGAGCCAGGAGTACCTGAGTTCAAATCCAGCCTCAGACACTTAACACTTACTAGCTGTGTGACCCTAGGCAAGTCACTTAACCCCAATTGCCTCACCAAAACAAAACAAACAAAAAAAGAAGTGCAGTATAATATAAAGAACCCTGGGCTTGGAGTTAGAAGAGATCTGGGTTTAAATTCCACTCCTGACACTTCCTAATCATGTGACTATGAGCATGTCACTTAAATTCTCTGAGCCTGTTTCCTCATCCATAAAAATGGGAACAGCAATACCTGTATCACCTACCTCATAGGGTTACTGTAAAGATCAAACGAGATGGGTATAAAGCACTTTCTTTGAGAGAAGAGATTGTCATTTATTACATTTGTCTAGCACAGTACCTTCACAGGTGGTAGGCGTTTAATAAAATCTTGTTAATTGATTACCAGCACTTTACAAATGCCAGCTACCATTATTACATTACAAACATAATATCTAAAACTGAATAAAAGTCAAATGTTAGATTAGCTCATTGATCAGTTCTGACCATTCTAGAAATCAAAAAGGGCAGAAAACAGTTGTACCTCAGTGTGAATTATGTCAGAAGGCATTTCCTCAGTTCTTATTTGATCTGGAGTTTTACAGCCAGGTATAAAAAGCAACATATTTGAAGTATCTGCTATTTTCAGATCATAGGTTTTCTCTTTACTGCAAATCACTGCCTGTTCATCTTTGTCACCACGGATCACAAGACTAGAAAAAGACAGGGAGAAAAACACATATGAGATAGCAAAAAATTTCTATGAAAGAAATTTCCATTTATGTATAAATATAAGCATGCACATGTTCATTTATTCATACACTCTCCATCTGCAACTCTGTTTGGTTTCAACTCCACAGAACAAGATGATGATAAACTGATCACTTTTAATCTCATTTTATTCAGTCATTTTCAGTACTGTCCAACTCCTTGTGACCCCATTTGGGATTTTCTTGGCAAAGATAATGGAGTGGTTTGCCATTTTCTTCTCTAGCTCATTTGACAGATGAGGAAACTGAGGCAAACAGGGTTAAGTGACAAGCCCAGGATCACACAGCTAGTAACTATCTGAGGCCAGATTTGAACAGGAAGTTGAGATTTCCTGATTCCAGGCCTAGCACTCTATCTACCTACCTACTCTTTAATTTCATTACCATGCTGCTAACTCAGCCATGTACTTAAGACAGGTTCCCAGCATCCCACACCCTCCTGTTCTCCTCAGATTAGAGGGTTGGAGAGTCCTCCCAAAGCCTTCCTTTATAAAAGGCAGAAATTGAACACTCTACCCTCCATCTGCAGCTCCGCTGGTTTCAACTCCCCAGAACAAGATAATCCTTTGCCAACTACCTCCAGTGGCTGCATCCACTTTCCAGCTTTCTTTTATGCCTACATAATATTCAAGTGGAAAAAAAATAAGGCCTAAGAGCTTGTCAAATATAGAACTTCACCTCCAGAACTTCTATTATAAGTTAAGTATCCCAGATGCAATAATTTATTTTACAGAGGGACCCAAAACTGATTGATCCAATTCAACTATTTATTTAATACAGGGACTAGTAGATATTTTAGAATGGAAGAAACACTGCAAGTTGTGGAACACAATGGTGCCTGCATAGATATACAGGTGGAGGCTATATATATATATATATATATATGTGAGGCAATTGGGGTTAAGTGTCACACGGCTAGTAAGTGTTAAGTGTCTGAGGTCGGATTTGAACTCAGGTCCTCCGGAGTCCAAGGCCAGTGCTCTATCCACTGCGCCACCTAGCTGCCCCAGGACATATATTTTCACAAGACTGAGTTATTATAAAAATGTAAAGAAAAAAGTCAGAAAGTTGTTTGTGTTTTAATTTGGGAGAAGAGGAGAGGGTTGAGACCCCCCTGGTCTCATTCCGCTGAGATCACAACTGAACTATAACCTAGTACAAAGCTTCTTAAACTGTGGGTCAAGAACCCTTATGAATGTGGGGGTCGAGAAAAATTTGGCAACAGTAAAAGGTTATATATATATATATATATATATATATATATATATATATATATTTTATATACATATATAGCCAGGGTCTCATTAAAATTTCGCGAGTGAAAAGGGGTTGCAAGTGGAAAAAGTTTAAGAAGCCCTGACCTAGTAAATAGTATTATGGAGTTGCCTGAGACTGAGAGAAGTGGTCAAGAGATTTGGTAGCAGCTATTATGAATTGGAGGCTCAATTTGAACCTAGGTTTTCTACACCATCATCCTATTTACTATTCCACACTGCCATTATACTATTATTATTAAGAATGTAATATTAGGATGTTAACTCCTTAGGAAATTTCATTAAAATGTAAGATCCTTGAAGGCAGGGACAGTGTCACTTTGGGTTTTTTATCCCCCAGCCTGGCTCAAAATCAGCTAAAATCAATACATGTTGATTGATTATTATTATGAAAGTTTATTTATCATGCCTGGTTCATGGTAGACACTACAAAACAGATGTTGATCATTAAAAAATTTATTCCATCATAAAAATAGCTTACTGTATATAACATTTTTTCAGTTACAAATCACTTTATATATACAGTATCTCACATTATCCCAATTCCACAGATGAAAAGAGGTTGCCCAGCTAGTAAGTGACAATTAGGAATAGAAACACAGGTCTTCTGACACTTTCTACTATACATTCACCTAGATCAGGGCTGCTTCAACTTTTTTCCATTTGAGACCTCTTTTTGCCTGAGAAATGTTTATAGGACCCTGGGTATATAAGTATATAAAAAAATGGGCATACATAACCTTTTACTGTTGCCAAATTTTTCACAAGCCCCTCATTCAGTAACACCACCCATACTTTAAGAAGCTTTGACCTAGATCAACTACTATACTCTTTTGATGGGCTTCTTTAAGTTAAAAAGCCATACACAATAGTCAAATACAGGAAGAAAAGCAGCAATGGAACAGAAAATAGAAAGGAGAATTAGTAGTTCTCTGGGGTAGGACACTAAAGGGGGTACCAGGAGTAAAAATGAGGGAGTTAAAATGAATAGATGGCCTCTAAAGTCCCTTATAACTCTAAATTTTTGATCTTTTGATCTTCTGGAAAATAACAAGGATCTTGGAGTTTGCCCAGCTGTATGAGTATGAGTAAGTGTATCTGAAGCTCCATTTGCCCACTTATTAACCTAAGTCAAATCACAATCTCTCCAGGTCTAAATTTTACCTGAGGCTTCACTGCCACACAAGATCAAGAGGCTAAAATGATAAAATAGGTTCCCAAATGCTCAAAGTGCTAGATTCTCATAGCAGCCAAAACCTGGAAACTAAGGAGGTGTGTCATGGAATATCATTGTGCCAGAAGAAAGGAGAAGATTGACAGTTTCAGAGCAGAACTCTATGAACTGATGCGGAACAAGGGATGCTGAACTAGGAGAACAAATTATACTTAAAACAACGTTGTAGAGAAAAACAACTTTGAAGGACTTTAACTCTGATCAGGGCAACCTTTAACCACAAAGGGGTGGAGGGAAGGGGGAAGAGGAAGACGTCCCAGGTCTCCACCCAGAGAGTGGGCGAGTCCTACCTGTGCCCCGCCTCCAGCTGCTGGCAAAGGGTGGGCTCGAGCTCCACCAGGCAGAAGTCCCCTGCCGTGGCCCCGCTGGCCCCGGGGCTGAAGCTCAGGCAGTGCACGGTGGGGAGCAGCTCCGAAGGGTTCAGCTTAGCGATCTGCAGCGTCGCGTCCACCTCCTCGCGGGTGCGCATCCCTGCCAGACGGAAGGACGAGGATACTAAGCGCGCTCCAGAGGAAAAGGCGTTTGCAAAAAAGCAAACTAGGACCAAAACCGGTGCGAGCCGCGGCCAAAGCAGGAAGGGATTCTTTCAAAAGCGCGCCAAAGTAGCGCAGGCTCTGCCTGGACGCACTTCCGGGGCGGAGAGAGAGGTTTGCCCAGCTGTATCCTGGCAAAATTAGGACTCCTCCTCCTACTCCGCCGAGCCAGAAGTACCTGGAATTAGTCCGCAGTCCTTCCCTCTGTCAATTTCAGCCGGGAATAAAGGGAAAAGGCAAGGTCGCCTCTCTGAACCTCAGTTTCCTAATTTGTAAAAGAGAGGGTTGGACTTGGAGGAGCCCTTAACCTCGCCCAAGGTCACACAGCTAATAAGTATCAAGTGTCTGAGGTCGAATTTTAACTCAGGTACTCCTGAATCCAGGACATTCGTAAATAAATAAAGATAGATCGGAAGCTCCTGCTGCAGCTGGGGATCCAAGTACGAAGAATGAAACAATATTCCTCATCATTATGGTTATTTTATGAATTATAGACATGAAAATTATAATCGGTTTTTCGATAAATATGTCATATGTTTTACTATACACGTAAGATCCATGTGTTGTAAAATTGTAATAAGTTTCGATTGTATTTGAATAAAATTTATTGAATGAAATTTAATTAATTGAATTAAATCATTTAAATTTATTGATTGAGGAAACAAGGAGAGACTTCCTATATAAAATTTGGAAACCATTTTCCTAAGCAAAGACAATCAATAAGTATTTATTAAGTGCCTATTATACAGTTCTATAAAGTACAAAGAATGAAACAATACCTACTGATAATGAGCTTATATTCTAATAGGAGAGAGAAGTATATGTGATGCATGCAGAGGGCAGCTAGGTATCAAAGTTGATAGTGCACTGTACTTGGAATCAGGAAGACCCTTTATGAGTTCAAATATGACCTCAGACACTTACAAGCTGTTTGATCCTGGACAAGTTACATAACCCTGCTTGCCTCAATTTCCTCATTTGTAAAATGAGCTAGAGAAGGAAATGGCAAACCACTCCAGTATCTTTGCCAAGAAAACCCCAAATGGGGTCATAAAGAGTCAGACAGGACTGAAAAGCAATGTCATGTAACAAGGTCAATCACACCACATCTGTGTATATATATGAATATATGTATACATGTATGTTTAGATGTATACAGAATGAGTAAAAAGAATATATTCAAGGTAAATGCATGGTAATTTGGGAGGGAGGGCACTAACAATTGGGAGGATCAAGAAAGTTTCATATAGAAGTTGGTGCTTGAGCTGCATTTTATGAGGAGATGAGGAGGGGAGTGCATTCCAAACATACTGTACAAGCACTGCACAAAGGGCTGGACATAAGAGACATCAGACCCTGTGAGGCACAGGGAGAAGGCCAATTTGGCTGACTCAAGTGAAGGAGGAGGGGAAGTGAGGTCTAATGAAGCTGGAAAGAGGTTGGGAGCCAACTGTGTAGGGTTTTAAAAGCTCAACAAGGACTTTATAGTTTATCCTAGAGGGAATAGGAAACCACTGGAACTGATTTGAGTAGGAAAGTCACATGGGCAGAATTGTGCTTAGGAAAAATTGAGCAGCGGCCTGTAACTCAACTGGCCTTCTCTCTATTCCTCACACACTACCCTCTATCATTTGTATTTGTGCCTTTGCACTGACTGTCGGGGCCCCACTTCCTATACTACACTTTCTCCTTTCCTCTGCCTCTTAGAGTCCCTCTCTTTCCCATTGTTTGGGTTTTGATGGCTCAGAGTGAGTGTTAAAAGCAACTGTTTGTGTTGTGGGCAGAAATTCTGAGGGTCTTCCCTTCTTTTTGAAGGCAAACTAGGCCATCCTTTGCCTTACTTCTTATCTAGCCTTTCATTATTGAATGGCTGTTGCCTCAGACAAACTGAGACCTGGGAAAGACCTGAACTTTTCTTCTTTATAATTTATAAAATAACCATAATAATGTGAGGGGGGGGTCGAGACGATTTATTGATGATATTGATACTAAAGATTCTTTTTCAATCACTAATCAAAATCAATACTCCTGTCTTTTTAACAACTGTAGCACTTCGCACAAATATGTTATCAATTGTCTCTATTTGATCAAACTGAAGCCTCTTTATCCATAACCAAAATATAAAATTTTCAGACTTGAAATTTTGTTTCTACAGACTATATCAAAAGGTGGTTCTGTTAACAGTTCTGAGCTAGAGATAGTAAGACTGAAAAAGGTAGCATTTGTTTTACATAGGCTGGGCTAGTTTCTCTTTCAAGTAGCAAAGAGGCTGATGTGATTTGGTTGATTGAGGGACTAGAGGTTGGACTTTTGGCCGAGCTGCCCAAAGTATTAAAGGCCTGGCTTAGGTGGAATCAGGATTCTTGAGGCTTTATGGAACCCCCTATTACCTTGCCATGTAATGGTTCTTTCTGACTAGATTCTGTTGCTGTCCCTTATGCAGAGGCAAAGGGGAACAGGATCCACATGAATCAGTGATTACAGCCTTTTAAAATCTTGAATCAAATTAATTTTATTAAATGTGATATGTTCCACAGATGTTAAGGGTTAAGTGACTTGCCCAGAGTCACATAGCTAATAGGTGTCTTAGGCCACATTTGAACTCAGGTTTTTCTAATTCCAGGCCTGGTACTCTATGCATTATAGCTCCACCTGGCAGCTCTGGACTTAAGCCTAAAAGACCAAATAACATATTTATCCCTGGCCAAGGTTCTCCTGGCCTTGAAGCCAAGAAAACTTGAACTCAGGTTTTTCCTCTGACACACACAGATTTTAGGCAAGTCATTTAACTTCTCAGCAACTCTCTAAGAAGATAAGTTGTAGAGAAGGCACTTACATCCATTAGTAGAAGGCAGTGCCTAAACCAGAGGTGTCAAACACATGCCCCACAACCCTCCCAAGGGCTCCCAAACCTGATTTAAAAGATAATTGGAGGGCAGCTAGGTGGCAGAGTGGATAAAGCACCGGCCCTGGAGTCAGGAGTACCTGAGTTCAAGTCCGGCTTCAGACACTTAACACTTACTAGCTGTGTGACCCTGGGCAAGTCACTTAACCCCAATTGCCAATTGCCTCACTTAAATTAAAAAAAAAATTTAGTATTTTATCTTCCCCTAATTACATGTAAAAACAATTTTTAAAAGTATCTGTAACTTTCTATTTTATTTTTTTAAAAATCTTTACAAGTTTGCTGTTCTTTATTTAATCAGTCAACAAATAAATATTTATTAAGCACCGACAGTATGCCAAGAATCATGCCAGGTCCTGGAAGTTCACCTACAAGTTCTCTCTTCATGGTTCAAGTTGTCAAGCAAAAAGTGGTAGTGATGTGGAAAATCACATGTAGCCTCTGACCTTATCTGTCTCAAACAGACCCTGGCCTTACTGTGTTCCAGCTACAGCTGTGGGTAGGCCTGTGTCTCTCCTTTGTAAGGTAATCTCTGCCTTCTGACCTTGTCTGTCTCAGACAGGCTCTGGCCTTGCAGCAACAGGCCTCCTTTGTACGATAATTACTAACCTCATCCTTATGTGATACACTTGTATGTATCTTGCTTTCCTGTAATAATGACTATATCACTAGGTGTCACTATGCATCCTTTGTTTGGTGATCACTTACCTCATCCTTGTTTGATGCACTTGTATGTATCTTGCTGACTATGCCACTATACCATGCCAATTCTTTTTGTATATAACCAGGTGGGCTACAAGACTCTGGCCCATTGTTGGAGATTTGACCCCCCCCACCCCCTTGGGCCCTCGAGTAATAAACTCTCTCTCTCCACCTCAAGTACCTGGCTGAGTATTTTCTGTGTCAATCCTGCTGTAACAGTAGCAGTTTGAAAATAAGACATTTGAGACATGTAGACTGGCAAAGCTGGAAGGGATTTAAAAGATCAAGGAATCACAGAATCTCTGATTTGCAAGGGCCCTTTTTGCTCATCTAGTACAACTCTTACCTGATTGAGAATCCCATCTACAAAAGCCTTTGTAGATCTTTTGTAAGTGCTCTGTCCAAAGGTAGCCCTTTCTACTTTGGAAGCCCTAATTCATTAAAAAAAAAAATTAAAAACCAGAAACAAAAACTCTGACTCTTATTTCCGACTGTCAATTCCAGTTGTGACTTTTGGGGACAGGTAGGACAAATCGGAACTTAAAACAATTTTTAAAATTAATTTTTAAGGGGCAGCTAGATGGCGCAGTGGATAGAGCATCGGCCCTGGATTCAAGAGGACCTGAGTTCAAATCCGGATTCAGACACTTAACAATTACTAGCTGTATGATCCTGGGCAAGTCACTTAACCCCAATTGCCTCACACACACAAAAATTAATTTTTAAAACATTGAGTTCAAATTCTCTCTATTCCTCCTTTCCCATCCCCTTCATTGAGGAGGTAAGCAATTCAAAATAAGTTATACATGTGTAGTCATGCAAAACACTTCCATATTAGTCATGTTGTAAAGAGAAATAGACAAAAAAGCTCAAGTAAAATAAAGTAAAAAAAAAATATGCTTCAATCTGTATTCAGAAACCATCAGTTCTTTTTTTAGGAATGGATAGCATTTTCCCCAAGTGCTTCCCAAGTTGTCTTGGATCATTGTATAGCTAAGTCTGAATTTGAGCTTCATGCACTGATTTAGAGTGCTAAGGTTTTTTGGATTTTTCCTCCAGAGAAATCCACTAAACATGCAAGTTTCAAGGGAATATTCAAACATTCTTTGAAGTACTTTGGAACAACAAAAAAAAGCCAGTGTTTTATTGCCAACAGTATAGAAATATACCCTATGCTGTTCCCATATTGTCACACAATTTAAAAAATAAATTTAATTTTGATAAATTTTAAAGAAACTTGATTACTTTTGAAATGTCTGAGAGAAGGCATGACAGTGGAGAGGGCACTGAGCCTAGAGTCAGGAACACCTGGGTTCACTGCCTGAATTCACTTGCAGATGTTTTTCCCAGACCTCCAATTGAATCACCCTGTAAAGGGGATGATGGCAGAACTTTCACCTAGCATAGCTAGGTGGGAGCTTTGTAGGGACTGTGATTTCCCTCTGAAAAGCAAAGTTTGATCTTCTTTTCCTCGTTGTTTTTGGGTTGGGAAAGACCTTTTGCAAACACCAAGACAGGCAGTAACCTATGAGAATTTTGTAAAATGCTATCTGTTTGTTAAGTTGTATCACTACATAATTGTAAAGACAGAAGAATGTCAGCTTCTCAATTGTTTATAACCTAGGTCACAGACTTTTCCCCAAAACTCTTTAGTACAAGGCACAGGAAATGGCCAATGCTTGAACCTGTTCAAGTCACTAGAGAGTGATCGAGGATTTGGGGCTATGGATTCTGCCAAAAGTGCTTGAATTGATATGTTGAGGACAGCTTTTGTTTTGTTGCGTTTTTGTTTGTTTAGAAGACAGCAGATGTTTTAAGTGGAAGAGGGGAATAGAGAGGGTAAGAACAGGATTTGTAGCACCCACAATTAATGGAGTCACAAAAGGCCTAGAGGCCTAACTCATCCAATCAATCAAAAGAGTAAACTAGGTGTGAACAAGTCTTCAATTAATATGGGGGGGGGGGCATAAAGAATTTTGACCATTGGATACATACATATGCTGCTACATAGGAAATATCTTGTGATTGGCAACACCGATGTTTCTCCTATTAAACTTAGCAACTCTGTAAGCAATCTTATACAATGCAAACAATTATTTTGATGTCACAGATGGGTTTTTAAAAGTTTGTTTTTCAAAACTGAAAGCTGCATAATTATATGATCTAGCTTAAAGAAGACAAAATACATCTGCCTCCTTTCTTTTTAGACAGGGAGGACCTTGGAAATGGAATACTGCACAAACTATCCAATTCTATTGTACGTACTTTTCCTGAACTGCATTTTTTCCTATGTTTTACACTTAGTGAGGGAGGAAGAAATATATTCAGAAATAAAGATGAAGCAAAACCAAAAGATATCGACAAACAAGTTTTAAATTAAAAAAACCCTTTAATTAAAAGTATAATTTTCTCAGGGAAAATCCTTATCTGCTAGTCGATTTTCAAAGATGTTCTTTCAATTTATTAGGTTTCATTCAATTTGCAATTAATGCATTTATACAAACACATGGTCTTTCTCTTCCATTTATAACAGTATTTGTGAATCCCAATGAAAAATTCAGTGTATTTTGTGAATTTCTGCTGTTTACTTTGTCTTTCTATATTTCCCCTATCTAAAATGCCTTGTTATCTTTGATTAGTTTCATTTGCTTCAAACCAGCTATTGTATTTATCGAATCCAATTTAAAACATTGCAGAGCTTTCTCAATTTTGTTCTGATGTTAGAGGGAAGAATCTATTTTTGTTGATTGACAAGACCTCGGTGCTTAGATGTTCCTTCATCTTCCCTTGCCCCAAACTATAAGTGTGGTGATTCTCATCACCCGTAGACTATTAGTGCTGACATTTGGTAGTTTGGTGTAGTGTAGTGTCCCTCTGCATCTTGTGCTGGTGTTTTTATGTGTAGCACTTTCCAAGGAGATCTGCCCACTGACAGAGTGGAAATCTCAGTTCGTCTTTCCTTAAGCCTTGACAGCTGCCTCTCGGCCCCAGCCCTCCAAGTTCTGCTATGACTATCACTGGAGGGGAAGTGACTTTGATAAATTCATCTTAAGAGATTGTGGTGAGGTGTTAGAGCATGAAGACATGAACACAGGGAACACTGAGCAGTTGGTGGCATGGTACCTAACTTTTTAAACTGTGGGTCAAGACGCCACATGGGGTCGAATAACTGAATGTGGGGATTGCAAAAAATTTGGCAACAGGAAAAGGTTATGTATGCCTATTTTATATACCTATATACCTTGGGTTGGGTAAAAATTTCTCAGGAGAAAAGGTTTCAAGAGTGGAAAAAGTTTAAAAAGCCCTAGAATAGTAGATAGAACACTCCAGTGAGAAAGACCTGAATTCAAATCCTACCTGAAACTTTTATTAGCTATGTGACCATGGGAAAGTCACTGTCAGCCTCAATTTCATCATCTGCAAAATGGGGGTTATAATAGCACCTGCATCACAGGGTTGTTGTGAAACTCAAATGGGATATGTGTCATTTTTGTTGTTATTCAGTTGTGGCCTATCATCATGACTCCATACTACCCATGGGGTTTTCTTAGCAAAGATCCTAGAGTGGTTTGCCATATACTTCTCCTGCCTGTTTTACAGATGTGGAAACTGAGCCAAACAGTTAAGTGACTTGCCCAGGGTCATACTACTAATGTCTGAGGTCATATTTGAACTCAGATTTTCCTGACTCCAGGGCCAGTGCTCTATGTAAAACAGAATACGGAGAAACCAGAAGAGTTTTAGAAGCCATGAGCTTCTAAAACACCCAGGTCCAGGGCATGAAGCAAGCCACACATACAGACACACACTAAGATGATCCTTCATTTTCCTTTTCCCCTTAGACTACAATCAATCGATGCCTTTTCCCCTGGGTGTGGGAAAAGTCTGTTTCTTGCCAGTTTGTTTCCACTTCTCAGTTTAAACTTTTTTTTTTCTTAAGCAGCAGATTAGATTGTTAATCACTGGCATTTCTAATTAGGGAATGCACTTGGGAGGAGATGATTAGAGGACTGTATACTGAGAGGGAAATAGACACAAGCCAGGTTTGGAACCTGTGATATTTTTTTATTTACTTATTTTTTGGTGAGGCAATTGGGGTTAAATGACTTGCCCAGGGTCACACAGCTAGCAAGTGTCAAGTGTCTGAGGCTGGACTTGAACTCAGGTCCTCCTGAATCCAGGGCCAGTGCTCTATTGACTGTGCCACCTAGCTGCCCCAAACCTGTGATATTTTTTTGCCAGCAATGCTCTGTCCAGGGACTCAGAGCTGAAAGAGAAGTATTGATTTGTTTTTCAACAAGGAAGAGAAATAGTATTTATACTGAGATCTAAGTAACAAATGAATTAGCAGTGACTGGGATGAGGGGAAGGGGACAGCTGTGACTAGCTGGGTTAGTACCTAGTGGGGACTTCTACCATTTTTTAAAAATCTAAGCTTGGTCCAAAGGGAAAGGCCTTCCTGAATAAAAGGGGCCAAAGGAGTGGCTTGGTTGGAAGTAGCCATGACCACAAAAAAGAGGGGACAAAGAAAAGTGGTTGACAACTCTGACAGTACCTCTCTCCACAGCTCCACTTCTCTGTTGACTTCAAGGCCTGTGTTCTAGAGAAAGGCATGAAGTCAATTCTGTACAAATAGAAACAAAAATTATTTAAGATATATATTTAAATTTAATTACTGAAAATGTCTACCAGTTATCAATAACTTTTCTCTAGTTATTTCAATTTAAATTGTAGGATTTTTTGGATACCAAGTTATATTGTATCTATCAAATGAATAATAAGAAATATAGCCAATATTTTGGCACTTTGGATTTCTATACAAAGATTGTTTAACATCAAGTTTATATACTTCACATTCAAATGCTACACACAGCTCAACAACAAGACCTATCTGGCTTGACTCACTCAAATTTGACTTCTATTATTATTAACTAAGAATACCCCAACTCCTGACACATGCAACCTGTGTGACCCTGGGAAAATCAGGGCACCTCTCAGTGCTCTGGACAGCTCTTTTATAAGGTGTTGAATTTCAGAGAAAGTGCTAACCTGCATTGATAGATTGAGCTTCCTTATCTGGGCAGTCATTACACTGACACAAGTCCAGTTCCTATTAAATATTGGACTGATTTTACTTTCACTTATAGCAAATGTGCAGAGATTATCTCTCTTCTATTGACTTTGAATTGAACTTTTTGCTAAAAAAAATGGGGGCTGGCCAATGCATAGAGTACCTCTGATGGGGTCTTTCCGCATAGAGATTCTGGAGACCTCCTTCTGGAAGATGATCTATAACAGAAGTGCCAGAAGAGACTGGAATATACATAGACATTTTATAACTCAACTAATTACTTGATGAATGGGAGGCTTTGATTGTCTGTAGAAGCATTCAAAAGACCTTAGCTAGCCTCCATCATCTCTTATTTCCCTCAGCTGGTCTGTTTCTTTCTCTCATTGCCTAGAGTGAGAGGTGATGCAGTAAGGTGAGAGACATTCTATAAAGTAAGAAGTCTTGGGATTTTATCTCTCTATCGAGTCCAGTTAGCTAAAAGAAATGGGCCTTGACCTCTGTTTTTTGCTAAGTAAAACAATTGGAACTTCTGATCTTGAGTTTTGAAAAGTCAGGAGGACATCCTGGGTCAGCTGGTATTTCAGAGCTGGGGGAGGGGAGTGGGGGGGTGAAGTGGGAGGGGGCAACCAGCTCAACATCAGTGTCCAGGGGATGGAGGGATAATCTTAGGGGCAGTAATGTCGCACCTGGACAAGAACTTGCTAGGACCAATGTTGTGCAAGAACTTTGTTAAAAGGGAACCTAACCTCCCCAGAGACCGAGGTAAGATAGGAAAGAATATACCCCTGAGGTATTGGGGAAAACTATTTGTGCTTTTGTAAAGTCTGAAGTAAGAACCCCCTTTGTAAAAACCAATTGACTTTAAACAATTAACGAGAAGCTGGGCTTCTCAATGGTGTCTAACTGCAAGATCAAGGCGCTCTCATCCAGCCTCCAGCAGTTTTGAACACTGGCCTTAGGAGAAGAGTGAATTTTGAATGCCACTTTCCCTGATGTTTTCCTCACACTTTTTGTTAGCGCCCAGTGAGCTTTTGCTCTGATCTTCACTAGGCCCTCTTCTTCCTATTTAATTTCTTCTCATTCTGTAAAACCCAATTCAGAGGACACCTCCAGGAAGCTTTCTTTATCCCCTACTCACTTCAATAGTGGCCCATCCTCCATCTGCCATTCCCAGTCCAGCTAATACTGTAGCATGATCAGCTACAGTCTCCCTGTGAAGCAGTAGGGTACTGTGGAATGAGGAATTACTTGGGAGTCAGAGATGCTGCCTGCAAATCCCACCTTTGACCCTGAACCTCAATTTCATCTTCTACAAAATGAACGAGTGGACTGGATGGCTCCAGGTGCTTTCTACTACTAGAGCTAAAATTCATTGACCTTTGCCTCATGGAATCTTTACTTTCTTTTAATGCTTAGCTCAAAAAATACCTCCGACATGAGGCCTTTCCTAGCCTACAGTACTGCCCCTCATATTATATTATATATATATATATATATTATATATATTTTGTAAATATATGTATATACAAGAGCATGCTGGTAAATATTTAACAACCCACTCTCCACAAAAATGATTTGGAAGACACACTGTTATGTTATCTGCAATAACATTTTTCTCCATCATTTTCTTAAATATTTTTTTCTTTTTTGCAGGGCAGTGAGGGTTAAGTGACTTACCCAGGGTCACACAGCTAGTAGGTATCAAGTGTCTGAGGCCACCTTTGAACTCAGGTCCTCCTGAATCCAGAGCTGGTGCTTTATCCACTGCACCACCTAGCTGCCCTATTTTCTTAAATCTTGATAACCAAGAGCACAGAAATCAAGTGCTCATTTGTAGCCATTTCCTGATTTCCAAGGTCTGAATGCTTATACTGAAAATGTAATAATCTGCTTTTGAGAGAAGCTTAGAGCTGCTCCAGCACACACCTCTGTGTGTGCCATTGCTTTCCCCTTCCCTTTCTTCACATTCATAAATTCCTTTAAAACAGGGACTTTAATTTTTATCATTTTTTACCCACCCCTTTGCACAGTGTCTGGCACATAGTTCTTTTTGTTGTCGGGGCAATGAAGGTTAAGTGACTTGCCTAGGGTAACATAGCTAGTAAGTGTCAAGGGAATGAGGTCAGATTTGAACTCAGGTCCTCCTGAATCCAAGGCCAGGGCTTTATCCAGTGCCCCACCTAGCTGCCCCCATAATTAGTTCTTAATAAATGCCCATTTACTGTAATAGCTTGTGCTCAGTTGGAATAGTCTTTGAAAAACAGGGTTACCTTCACATGATTAAAAGGGGCCATGGGGTGGGGGTTGGGGGCCACAGCTAGGTGGTCCACTGGCCCTGGATTCAGGAGGACCTGAATTCAAATCCAGCATCAGACACTTGACACTTACTAGCTGTGTGACCCTGGGCAAGTCACTTAACCCTCATTGCCCCACCAAAAAAAAAAAAGAGAGAGAAAAAGAAAAAAGGGGGCCATCTGGAAAACTTTAGTAGACAATAATAATGAAAATAATAATACTAGTCACATCAGTCATTTAGATTTTAAGCAGGAGTCAAACCTTGGGAAACAAAGTAACTTGAATTTCATAATTGTAAAATCATGACGATTTTTAAAAGAAATTTGCATTAACGCTACTGGAATTGGTAGACTTTCCACTAGGTGGAGATATTGAGATTATCATTTGCAGTACTGTTATCTCTTCTTAGGATCACAGAGTAAAAGAGATTCTCTAGTTCAAACCCCTCAATTTACAGAGGAGAAAATTAATTGGCTTCCCCAAGAATACAGGATTTGGAGTCTGGAAAACAGAGACTCAAATTCTGCCTCCAACACTGTGACCATTAACAAATCACTGAAACCCTGGGAGCTTGTGTTTCCTCTCTGCAAAGTAGGGATTATATAACCTGTCAGACTGACATCAAAGGCTTGTTGTGAGGATTAAAAGAGATACTATATGTCAAGTACTTGGACATCCTTAAAGCTTATATAAATGTCAATTCTTATTTTTAAGCATCAAAGCCTGGTAGAAGAGAAGAAACAGTGGAAGAAAGTTTGAGCAACACTCCCAAAGGCAGAAAGAACTTAGTGGGGGAGCCCACAATCTCCTACATTTTAGGACCATTGCTATCTATGCAGCTTCCATAAGTCTGTTCTATCCATAACTCATGCCAAGAAGGAAACTGGATTTTTCTGCTTCTCTGTGTCAGTTGCTTTGCATGAAAATGTTCACTACCTATAAAGTTCTCCCTGTAGAAGTAGATGCTACAAGGAGAATTGAGTGAAAACTATTTTGTTATTTTATATGTATCAAAATTTTAAAAATACATAACTTTTTAGGTATGTATATATATATATATGTGTGTGTGTGTGTGTGTGTGTATACATATACACATACCCACATGCATATATATAATCATCTAATTCTAGTGTTCTTTGGAAAAGAATGTGATCTTTTTCCTACAGATTTTTTAATAACAAAAAAAAAATCTATTTGGAGAGTCAATTGGGGTTAAGTGACTTGCCCAGGGTCACACAGCTAGTAAGTGTTTGCAGCCAGATTTTAACTCAGCTCCTCCTAACTCTTAAGCTGATACTCTACCCATTGTGCTACCTAACTGCCTCCAGAGTTGTTGTTTTTTAGTTAAAAAATGTTTTATAATATCTTTTGGTTCCCTTGCTGATTCTCTCAGAATTTCTAAGTACACTAGCATGTGATGTGCAGAAATAATTTTATTTCCTATTTTCTCATGTCTGTGTTTTGAATTTGGTTTTCTTGTCATATTTCTGTAACTAGCATTTCTAGGCCTGAATGACAAATAATTGTTGAGAGAGGAGAAATTTGTTTTACTTCTTTTAGCAGTGAAAAATGTAACAGGCTCTCTTTAAAGAATGAAAGTCAGTAGCAGAAGCCACATGTTTGTCAGGATCTGCTTTCCTAAAACTGCCTTTGAAAGGCAGCAAAGATGGTGGAAAGAATCAACCACAAAGTTGAGAATCTACTAACCAGGGGTCCAGCCTGGCTCTGATACTACTTTGTGTGATGTTGGTCATGTTATTTAACATAACATAAAAAGGATTCCCAGAAGAGGTGGGGCTTGAATTAGACTTCAAAGGTACAGCACATGTTCTACAGTAGCTCTAGAACCTATTGCCCCTGGAAGCTCTGGTCCCCAGATCTTGGTGTTTCATCTCCCCTTAGAATCTGAGCTACAACTCAGAAGATTTGGGAGGTGGGTGTGGAAAATAATACAATATAATTTAAAAATCCCTCCCCTGCCTTCTTCCTCCATTGATGATCAGTTCATATCAATTAGGCAGCCAAACTTAATTAGCTTTAAAAAGGAGTACTTGCTAAAGAGGTATAAGAAGGACAGTTTCTAACACTGCTAAGCTACAGAAAAGAGACCAAATCCTCTGGACCCTTCAGAGCTCACAAGGTCCTCCTCTAGCCAAGATAGTGGAGGTGTTGGGGAAGGCTGAATCTGAAAGCGAACACCCATAGCCCCACCCCCTCTGGGAAGTTGTATGGGTGAAGGAGAATCATGAGCAGTTAAGCTAAGAAAGGTTATGTTGGGGCCACATTATAAAGGCATTTAAACACCAAAAAGAGAAATTTATATTTGATTCTAGATACAAGAAGAAGACACTAGAGCTTCTTGAGTAAAAGAATAACATGTCATACCTCTCCCTCCATATCACCCCCTTTTTTTCCAAACTGGACCAGCTCTTAGCACTGGAAGTCTTCATTTTGTTCTTTCCTTAATATTTACATCTTCAATGGGAAATGTTATTTCCAATAAGGCCAACAGGTGGCAGAATGAGTCTAAATATTAATTGTCTACTAATGCACAATTAGTATAACAAAAAATAGTGGGAACAAGGAAGTCCCCCATAGAAACAAGGTGTCAGATAAAATATTTGGACAGGATATTGATACTATCACTCCCACCAAAAGATAATCCCAAGATGATGGAAACAGAAGAATCAGGAGTTCACAGAAACACAATTTCAGAGTTGGAAGGGACTTTTTGTGGCCATCTTATCCAAACTATATGGGGCGGGGGAAGTATCCCCATTCTCACATACCTGCTAAGTGGTCATCCAGTCTCTATTTGAAGATTTACAGGGAACCTATTATTTCCTGGGATTGCCTATTACACTTTAGGATAGTTCTGATTGTTAAGAAGTTTTCCCTGGTATCTAGCCTAAATTTTCCTCTTTGTAACTTCCACCTATTGCTCGCTTGGGCCACAAAGAACAAATCTAATCTTCCTTCTTCATAATAGTTCTTCAAATCCTGGGAGATAGCTATCTTTTTCTTTTTTTTTTTTAAGTGAGGCAATTGGGGTTAAGTGACTTGCCCAGGGTCACACAGCTAGTAAGTGTTAAGTGTCTGAGGCCGGATTTGAACTCAGGTACTCCTGACTCTAGGGCCGGTGCTCTATCCACTGTGCCATCTAGCTGCCCCGAGATAGATATCTTATCCTCCAGCATTTGAAGATCTGTCGTCTTATCCTCCTCTCGATTCCTTCTGGGCTTCTTTTATCCAGGCTGAACAACTCCAAGTTGCTCCAGCTGATCATCGCCTGGCATGGACTTGAGACCCTTTAGCATTCTGGCTGTTCTCCTCTGGAAACTCTCCAGTTTATCGGGGTCTTTTCTAAATTGAAGTGCTATAACTGAAAATAATATTCCAGATGTGGTCTCACCAGGACACAGTATGTTGGGACAATCACTCCTTTATTCCTGGATTAAGATCCAATCAGTGCTTATTATTATGAATTTAAAAAAATATCATAGCAAGGATAGCTTCCATTTATACTTTGCTCTGTGAATTGCCAAGTCCTTTCATCACAAGAACCTGGGAGGGAGCTTATAATACAAGTCTATTTATTTCCATTTTACAGATCAGGAAACTCAGGCTTAGAGAGGTTAAATGACTTGCCCAAGGTTAGAACTCAGGTCTTCTAACAACTCCAGGACCCCACCTCACCCCCACTATCACCATTGCAAACAATTCTCAGTTATTTATGAATACAGGAACTGGGATAATGTAGATGGACATGTATAGCTAATGCTGATCTTAATTATGGCACCCTTATCAATTTGTAGCATGGGTGTTAAAAACTCCCCAAATAACTTGAGAGTCATCACTTCTTCCATTCTCTGTCTACAGATAAAGGTGTATAGGTCACATCAGGGCAGTTAGCTGGACCTAGAGCAACTGGCCCTGGAGTTGGTAAGACCCGAGTTCAAATCTGGCCTCAGACACTTACTGGGTGTTTGACCCTGGGCAAGTCACTTCACCCTGTTTGCCTCAGTTTCCTCATCTGTAAAATGAGCTGGAGAGGGAAATGGCAAACAACTTCAGTATCTTTGCCAAGAAAACCCCAAATGGTGTCACAAAGAATTGGACATGACTGAAATGACTCGACATACAAAATATAAAACAAGGACACTGAAGTAATCACAAAGCAAGACACTGAAGAAACACAGGGCCTGGGAAATCTACACCTTGGTGAATCAGTCCCTCAATCATTGAGAAGCTCAGTAATTGAAGGTATATAGGAGCAATCCCCAAAGATAATTATTTACTCTGGGGTCAGCTGCACTGGAGCTGAATGATTAGGTATGATCTCTAATATTTCACCAGGCTGCATACATTTCTGATAAATGACAACCACTAAGTCTCAGAGGCAGAACATACCCATGTACTCTGACTCAAGTCCAGTGCTCTTTGCACCATAGCGATGCTTTTTGGATTCTATTACCAGGAAGTCACAGAACAGTCAAATTGAAAAGGCCCTTGAAGACCACCTACCTACCCCATCACCATCGTGCTACTATGAAGTTTTTGCTTCAACAGTATCGGGGTGTGATAGTTGGAAGTCTGGCTTGAGTTTGGTTCTCTGACACATACTAGCTGTGTGATCCTGGATGATTTACTTAAGCTCTCAGTGTCTCAGGCAGCTCTTTAATTAGAATTTATAGACAGAGCTGTGTCAATGAAATCAAAGTCCCAGATGGAAAGAAAAAAAAGTTGATATTTGGGATGATTTTTGAGTAAGTCAAAGGAAGGGGTATAGTGAGCCAGGATGTGATATCCCTGGGGGGTCACTGAGTATATTTTTAGTCAAGTATTGTTTATTTGAACCCTCAGGCCCCAAGGGGTTCCTTGTTCTAGATGCAGAGCCCCTTCCTGGAAAGAGGGTTTCTACTGAGAAAGGAAAACATCTTGAATAAAACTAAAAATATGGCCTCTGATAGAAACCATAAGTCTATGCAATTATGATGCTGTTATGGTGATGATGGGATGAGGGTAGTTTAAAAAAAAAAACATTTCAAGATAATAAAATGTGGTCATAAATTGGAAAAATCATAATTGTGTTGTAATTTAAATTAATTCATAATACTCTACTTTCAGAGTGCTTTCTAACCATTAATTTTTAAAAAATTATTAAACACAAAGAGGAGGTGTGGTCTAGCCTCCTCTCCTAGGCAGTTAGGTGGTACATTGGATATAATATTAGGATGATCTGAGTTCAAATCTTGCCTTAGATTCTTATTAGCTGTTGAAAGTACTACCATGAGCAAGTCATTTAACCAATGTCTGCCTCAGTTTCCTGATCTGCAAAATGGGGGGGGATATTAAAGTGCACCTTCTTCCCAGGGTTGTGATGATAAAATGAGATAATATTTATAAAGCACTTTGGGAACTTTAAAGCTCTATTCAGTTATGGGGGCACTTTAATATAAAGGGAAGAAAGAGGGATGGGAAAAAGAATAAACATTTATGCATTAACCAGGCCCCTACAATGTGTCAAACACTTAAAAAAACGCAACCCCATGAACATCTCATCTGAAGACAATAAAGCTTTATTTCTTTTACTTAGATTTGACCTAGTATTCACAGTCAATATATATATATATATATATATATTAGAATAGAATTACACACTACATTATGCTCTTAGAATTTTGTCTACTTTGGAGCTGTAAGATATAAGAGAAAATCAGAGACACTGGAGAAAGTTTAGAGAACTGCAGGCCACATGGTTACAAATTTGGAAAAAAGAAACTTGATGGTCTTTAGGAAATGATTTACTCCAAGACCCCTTACTTCATTCAATGATTCCTGTTCTGAAGAATGGTTTGCAAAATAGAGGGAGCCACCAGTCATAAGAGCTATCTATGTTCCTCTGGGAGTGTATCTGCCTTGGCCTTAATTTCTATCCCTTCTTAGGAAAAAAGTTTAGAGGAGACTGGGTTATTTCTATTGGTGAAGAAGTAGCTTAATTCATTGTCTTAAAGCATGTGAAGGGTCATCGCCAAAGAGAACAGTAATCAACCAATTATTCTCTCTATACACTAAAGATGTAACCAAATAAAAGAATTAGGGGAGGTAATCTAAGAATCTGGAACCACCTCCTTCCTGATAACTCAGTAGAACACTGGCAGAAGTTACTAGAAGGGAACTGAAAGTTTATTAAAAGAAAAGAACAAAAGGGAAAGAGAAATAACAAAAACTCATGACCCTGGACAAAAAGACTGATATGGCAGAGCCGGATGCTAGACTTAAGATGGTAGCCCTGCTTTTAACTCCTGATTCTGCCACGACCTGTGTGATCTTGGGGAGGTCATTTGATGACACTAAGCTTTACTGTCCTCATTTGTAAAATGATGGGGTTAGGCCTGGTGTTTTGTTTTATGTTTTTTTTTTTTTAAAGATCCCTTACAGCTGAATATTCTATGATCCAATCAGTAAGTATTTATTAAATATCTATAATATGCTAAGCACTCAGAGAACATGAAATTATCCCTCTTCTCTGGGCTCATACATTCTATTTATATTTATGATTTGTCAGAACATAAGAATTACATGCACACACACACACAAAAAGAATTACATGCACCAGTTGCTCCTTACAATGACACCTTTCTTCTGGCTATTTAGTGTCCTCCTCCTCCTCCTCTTCTAAAGCAGAATGACACCATGAGGGTAAAGATAGCAGACAGCATTATCCACTAAGTCATAGAACTTCCAAGACTTTAACCTTCTACTTCTACTAAAAAACAGAAGGGGACAGACCAAGACTCTGAACCCAAGAGCCCTGGGAACAACGGTGTCCCAAGACTAGCAGTCCTGCTTCTAGTATGGCCCCTCCAGCTGTCATTGTAAGGAGCAATTCCTGTGAAGGCCCACTTTCCACACCACCACCACCGATTGTTGACCACCTACCACCAATGGGGTTAGAGGCCCACGAGACCAGGGAATGGAAATGCCCTCTAGACCCTTTGGTCCCATATCCAGTCCTGCAGCTATCAGGCCAGGAAGTAACTACTGTGGGGCAACTGATTTTTCAGGTGGTGTCTTTGTGTGTGTGTGTGTGTGTGTGTGTGTGTGTGTGTCTTTTTAGCAGCCACAGCTACTGAAGATCTGGGAGAAAGTAGCCAACACTAAAGTCCTCGGCACTGGCAAATGGTTCAGTATCAGACACAGACGTGACTTTATCAGCAGAAGTGAAATTAAAGAAAATGCTTTGCCATCTGCTTTGCCCCTGTACCCTCAGGGTTATAGGACCTTTTCATCTGACTTGTAGGTGACTTCTGTATATGTTGCATCCCTCATTTGAAGGTGAGCTTCTTGAAAGCAGTCTTTTCTATCTGCATTCCCAGAGTTTAGCACAGTGATTATCTAATAGATGCTTTGTCGTTCCTCCATTCATTCTGCAGACTTTCAACATAAATACTCTGGGTGATCAAAAAATAGGAGCTGGACAGAAAGAAGTTAAGATAATCACACCTTCTAAGTTAGGAATAATCATTTAAGCTTTCAAGTTGTCTGATATTAGTTTGCACAGAATTCATTCATTCATTCATATGTGGAAATTACAGGCAGTCTATTGTATAAATGCACTCCAATTTCAAAAGCTTGCTATGCCTTACTGAGGACCACTGATTAGACCTAGTTCTTGAACCGAGCAGGAAGTCAGAGATACTTTTATTGTAGGATCTAGCATGCAGAGAATAGTTTCATAGAATCACAACTCTTTGAGCTAAAAGGAGCCTCAAGAATGTATCAATTCCTTGTCTTTAGACAAGTAAGGCATGTACTGAATGTACATTTTATGTACATAAATACAACACATAATATTGTATGTGCATTTGAAAGAGACAAACTGTTTTCAGGATGAAGCAATTTGTCTAAGCTCTCACTCTGTCGAAGCTTCAGCTATAACCTAGATCTCCTGAACTCCTGCTGTGTGTGAAGCACTGTGCAAGGCATGATGGGAAAGTCGATAGATACAAAGTCAAATAAGACATTATCCCTCCTCTATTGGAATTGAGTAGAGAAGATAAATACAGTAAATAAAACCCCTCTCTTTCTTCAAGACGCTATTCTAGAGCAGCCTTCTACTCAAAGCCTTTCCTGGTCCTAAAACCTTAGTGCCCTTCTTCCCTAAGTCAATTTATTTAATTGTCTTTTTTTTTTGGTATTACACACACATTATTTTCCCTTATCAACCATAAACTCCTTGAAAATAGGGATTGTTTCATTCTTTATATTTGTATCCCCAGAAGCTTTATAAATTCTTGTTGATTGAGTGATTAATTGAAGATAATACATACACATGTAGAAATCAATTCAACAAACATTTAGCATTGTAACTAAAGTGCTGGGCTAGGCACTTGGGGAGATGCAAAGTTTAGAATAGAATGTTCTCTGTTCACATGGAGCCTACTTTCTGAATTTGTGAAAATCTGTGACTTTGTTCTGATGTGAGAAGTCCCTCCAGTTATGGCACTCTAAGGAGATAAGTGTGAGAAATAATTATTAATAATTGATATCTTGGGAAGACTCAGTGCTCCCCTTTTTTCTAAGTCCTTGAGGTGTGGGGTTCTGAAGGAGTTTACTGATAAGATTTGGACTTTTTTTTTCTTGCACTAGACACATAGGTGAAAGCTACTGTGCTCCAAACAACGTGGGTTGGGTCTACATTCTTTCCCTGATGTCTGTTTGACCAAGATTTGAGTGACCTGAGTCACATATCCCAAAACCTCATTTTAATATAACCTACCTCCAATCAAGTCAACCATTTAGATTTTCATTGCTGTTAACCAATTAGATGTGATGGCTACTTGATGGACCACAATAGTTAGAAGGGTATATAGACTGTGTGAGCCCACCACCATGTTTGTCTTTGGTCCGAGAGAGATGGCCATTGGCCATCCTTTTATTAATAAGCTGCCAGCCTTATTAATAAAATGATTAAATTATCCAGAAACAACTATGTCTCTCATATTTTTAATTGTTATATAAGTCACTAGGAGTTTGTGGGGGGGAGGGGTAAGCAATTCATCCAATGACCTAATCAGGGGTTAGAAATGGGATGTTAACTCACATTTTCATATCTCCAAGTCCAATAGTTTACAGTTTGGGACCTGACTACAGTACAAAATAAGAGTTATGTAAAAGTCTAGAAATGCACAGGAATATATGTAAAGCACATGGCAAACTTTGTCTGGACAGCCTGTACAATCAGGAAACTGTAGCTGCTTCCAGAGTTAAAGAGGGGATGAAGAACAGGCTGAATTGCCTTGAGGAAAACTGCAAAACTCCTTTACAGAACCTAAGCTTCCCATGAAAACAAAGGACCATCTTTTAATACAAACATTCTACTGGAATTGATATCTGGCAACAAGATCCGGAATAGGAAGGTCTTCAAAGAATTAAAAATGAAGATCACACAGAGAAAAATGGAAAGGCATATGGTGGGGGTTAGCAGGCTGAAACATGCAGCCAATGAAGACCTCCAAAGAAGAACAAAGGAGTTGTACAATAGGCAGGGAAAAATGGGTTGATCATGTGGTAAGGATGAAAAATGATATATGGACAGCTAGAGTGCTCCTCTGTTACCCTCACGATGGCACAGAACATTGAGAAAAGTCTCCAGCATGCTAGGTGGACCCCTTGTGTAGGAATTATGGGAAGACATGGATAAAAGTTACACAGGGTGGGCTGACATAGGTGGGTTAGGATTTGCCTTGTTCCAGGGAACTTCTGAATTGATGAAATCACAGATCCACTCAAGCATTTGACTATTTGAAAACACTAGGTACCCAGCTTAGTTGTGTCTACCTGCTGAAGGAATAGAAGTATTATCAGTACCCTGTACATTTTAGTATCCTGGGGAGAAAAAAAATCCCAGCTTGTCCTACGCCCTGTATAGCTCTGACTTGAGAGAAATAAGGAAGGAGAGGCAGTCTGGAATAGCAGAAAAACCAGTGGCTTTGGCATCAAAAGACCTGAGTTCAAATCTTCCTCACTATGTGTGTGACTTTTGGCAAATCACATAAGAGTTTGCATTTATATAGTGGTTTATGAAGAAACCGAGGCTGAGAGGTGAAGTAACTTGTTCAGGATCACACAGCTAGTATCTGAGCAGATAATTAAACTTAATTTTTCTTCATTTTAAAGTGAAACACATAGGGGGCCAGCTAGGTGGCGCAGTGGATAAAGCATCAGCCCTGGATTCAGGAGGACCTAAATTCAAATCTGCCCTCAAACACTTGAGACTTACTAGCTGTGTGACCCTGGGCAAGTCACTTAATCCTCATTGCCCTGCCTCCCCGCCCCCCCCATGCAACACACCATCCATTTTACCGCTTTACCCCATTTCCTCATCTGTAAAATGATGTGATTGGACTAAAGTAAGGGTTCTTAACTTTTTTGTGTTTCAAAAACCTACCTCCTTGACAGTTTGATGAAACTTATGGACTCCTCAGAATAATGTTTCTAAATGCATAAAATATAATACATATGTTCAAAGGGAAAACGATTTCCTTGATATACAGTCATAATTAAAAAAAAATAGATCTCAGACTCCAGGTTTAAGAACCCTTGGACTAGAGGAAGACTTTTAAGGGAGCATGAGTTTCAAAATATGAATAGAAAGATTGATTTTTTAAATTTCCCTCAGATTTGCAATTGCACGAATAATGTCCTCTCTTTGTCCAGTTCAGTGTACTACTAAGCCAGTATAACAGTTCTCCTCCCCTCTCCTAATTTAGGTTAATAAGAGTAATAAATAATAACAATGTCCTACCGTTTGTATACTAAACCCAAACAACTAATGACCCACAGGAGGGGCCACCCAGCTTGCGTTCTGTACATAAACCTCGGGGCCACGAGTCTACTACAGCCAGTTCTCGGCCACAAGCTGCCCTCAAGCTCCCTACTGGACACCAGCCTCGTGTTTATGTTTTCCCTCTGGTCCCGCCCATAAGGGCACGCGGGCCCTGGCCACTCCCACAGCCCCACCCACTGGTCCGTAGCCCCACCCTTTCTCCTCAAGGCGGGAGGGATTCACGGCGCTCTCCCCAATCACACACGAGCCCCGAGGCTGCCCCCAACAGAGATGGCGGCCGGGGCTTCCGTAAGGGCTGACTGATTCTTAACACCCGGGCGAGCTTACGGTGGGGAGAGAAGAGTGAGCAGCTCTCGAGGATGGAGGAGGAGGGCAGCAGCGGCGGCAGCGGCAGCAGCGGCGGCAGCACCGGCGGCAGCACCGGCACCGGCACCGGCACGGGCACGGGCACGGGCACGGGCATGGGCACCGGCGGCACTGGCACGGTCAGCGGAGGCTTGCAGCAAAGGGAGCTGGAGCACATGGCAGAGATCCTGGTCACTGGGGAGCAGCTACGGTAAGGGACAGCGACTGCAATGCTGCTGGCGGCGGCTGCTCCGCGCCTGGCTCCCTTGCCCGAGCCCCGCGCTCTGCGCTTCGCTGCGGCTGCTCGGAGGCTCCGCCTGGGCTCGCCCGGCTCCGGCCCCGGCCCCGTGCGGGCTCACGGGGTGGTGGCTGCGGCCGCTTGATCCTCATTTTCTCTCCGCGGCTCAGGCTCTCGGTGCTGCTGGTGCCGGAGGCGCAGAGAGCTCCCCGCGCTCCTCCTTCTCAACCTGAATGGGCAAGGCTGCTGCTTTCCCCCTGACGGAATTTGACAGCTGCTGCGGGTTAGCGCTGCCGGCAAAGGCCGAGGGGCCGAAAAGGCTAGCGCTTTCAGGGCCGGGGTGCGGGTCTACACACCCTCTCCCAATCCCCTTATTCTCCAGCAGTTTCCGTGCCAGGGCGGGGCGGATCTGATCGAGCATTTCCATTTGAGGTTTCCTCTCGGTTTTCCGTAGCTGCTGAGGCTGGGGACAAGAAAGCATGGCAGGCAGCCCAGAAGCGGTGCCGGGGTTCTTGCTGTCAACCCGAGCGTTGTGGACCTGGCAGAGATGCGGGTCCACCCCCCACCTCCACCCCAGCCCCCACTTCATTACTCCCAGTTCTGCAGCAAAAATAGGAGGATTTTCCTGGGCCTGACATGCAGGGTGGATAGGGATACAAAGAGTCTCCACTAGAGATTCATCTAATATGAACGTTGCAAAGGACCTGAGAGAACATCTCGTCCAACCATCTGGTTTTACACATGAGGAAACAGAGGCACGAAGTGTGCCCAAGCTAATTAATTGACTAGTCAGGCACTAGAATGCACATCGAACGTTTCCTGGTTGCCACTACAGTGTTCCTTGTCTTCATCTTGCTTAATCAAAGCTTCCTTTCTGCCTCTCCCCCAAGTCTCATAGAGACACAACAGTTTTTATTTAGAATGGTCTGCCCATTTTAAGAGAGTTTTAAAAATGGAGCTTGGCAGTGGCAGTGACTGTGGTGGTCATCCCCTTAGAAAATCATTTCAGTGTAGGGATAAGATTAGATTCTGGTTGTAAGAGTATGCACCTGCTCTTTCGAATACTTCCATGGCGTTTCTAGTGCATTTTAATTCCGGGTGAGGTATTTTAAGATGGAACGAATCAAGAGAGTATTTCAAGGAACTCGGTGCCTTGCCGTTGACCTTGTTTGCAGAAGTGAGTGAAGGATTCTGGAAGTCAGCATTAGAGCTAATTGAATTTTTAAAGAAAAGTTGTGATTTCACTTTAGAACTGAAAAGTAATTTGCACATTTCTATTCCGACATGGTTTTGTGTAATTATTCCTCCAGATCAGGGGGTGTTTTTTTGTTTTTGTCCGACCACTGAATAGCACAGTATTTGGCACGTAAGTGGCGATTAATAAATACTTGTTGATTGTTTAAGAGAATAAGCTTGTTCTCCTTCATCTAAAGAAGTAGATAATTTAGAGTTGGAAGAGACCTTAAAGGTCATCTAGTCTACTTCTCATCAAATTCCAGATGAGGAAACTGAAGTTAAGTGATTTATCCAAGGAAAGAAAGTTAGCAAATGACAGAGCAATTTTAATATGGTGTCCCTAAAGTTTTAGTGCAGAGCCCTTCATAACTTGCCTTCTCCCCGCCTCCATTCCTCTCTCCCCCCAACCCCAGTGCACTTTCTGGTCTTCTTGTACCATATATCTGAAACTGGTCTCCTTGCTGTTCCTAGAAGAAGACTGTTCATATCCTGATTCTAGTAGGCATTTTCACCACCTCTCCCCTTTGCCTGGAATTCTCTCCCTCCTCATCTCCTGCCTCCTGTCTTCGCTTTGTGCCTTCAAGTGTCTTACATAAATATAACTATATACAAATAAGTTATAAACAGAATAAACTGGAGATGATCAGCAGAGGGAAGCCCTTCCAAGTGCACCTTAGTTCTAGTGCCTTCCCTCTGTTGATTATCTCCAGTTTATTCTGTTTATAGCTTATTTGTACATAGTTATATTCATGTAATCTTCCCTATTAGACTGTGATCTCCTTGAGAGCAGATCTTTCTTTGTATATTCAGTTCTTAGCACAGGACATAGCACAAAGTAGATGTCTTAATAAATGTTTATTGACTTTTAAACTTTAATAATTTAAAACTATAGTAATGCATTTAGGATACCATATACAGTACTTCTAAGCTTCCCAAGTGAATTTCAACAAGTCTTCAGTTTTATGTGTTTTCTTCTTGCTGAAGAATAAATCCCTTTTTTCATTTAGTCTTGAACTTAAATGCTTAGAAATCTAATTTCTAATTTGCTTAGGAAGCTCTAAGTCACTGTAATGTTCAGTTTCAGAGGTACTTTCATTTAAGACAAGAGGTTACAGTAGATTTCTTTCTTCATCCTTCATTTTAAAGTTTATGTCCTACAGTATGGTTTATTAATTTCTTTGGCTTTTAGATCTAATGCCTTTCTTTCTTTCTTTCTTTCTTTCTTTCTTTCTTTCTTTCTTTCTTCTTTCTTTCTTCTTTCTTTCTTTCTTCTTTCTTTCTTTCTTTCTTCTTTCTTCCTTCCTTCCTTCCTTCCTTTCTTCCTTCCTTCCTTCCTTCCTTCCTTCCTTCCTTCCTTCCTTCCTTCCTTCCTTCCTTCCTTCCTTCCTTTCTCTCTCTCTCTCTCTCTCTTTCTTTCTTTCTTTCTTTCTTTGTTTTTTGGTTTTGTTTTGGTGAGGCAATTGGGGTTAAGTGACTTGCCCAGGGTCACACAGCTAGTAAGTGTTAAGTGTCTGAGGCTGGACTTGAACTCAGGTCTTCCTGAATCCAGGGCCAGTGCTCTATCCACTGCGCCATCTAGCTGCCCCCTAATGCCTTTCTTTAAAAAAAAAAAAAAAAACTAAGTAGAGTTTTCCTTACAAAGTTGTTCTTTTGTAAAAATAAGGGAATATAAAAATGGTCATTTTCTGAGTTGGATGGCCGGCACTGGGAGAGAAATATAAATGAAGGTACAAAAGTGCTTCCTTCTCTCTTTAAGCTTCAGTTTCCACAATAGTAAAGGAGTTAGGGGGCAGCTAGGTGGTGCAGTGGATAGAGCACTGGCCCTGGAGTCAGGAGTACCTGAGTTCAAATCTGGCCTCAGACACTTAATACCTACTAGCTGTGTGACCCTGGGCAAGTCACTTAACCCCAACTGTCTCACTTAAAAAAAAAAAAAGAAAAAAATAGTAAAGGAGTTAAATGGGGCAAGATTTGAAAAGTACTATTTTACTGCAATATAAATATTTTAAATTACTTATCAGTATCTCTTGATATGCAGTGTTGAGATTGGTGGCACAGGTGGAGACTGCAAACAGGTGTAGGGTGTGTGCCTCTGCTATGCTACTCATGGAGAAATTGCTCTAAGTTGACAATTGGCTGCTTGAGTGGCAAAGTTAAGTGGTCTCTCACTTTTGAATGATGTAGAGTGTAAATAGCTAAAAGGAGTTAAAATATGGTAAGCCCATGTCAAGACACACTGCTACATTCATATGTCATACTACTGTTTTAATATACTTAATTCAGGGATCCAGTTGATGCTGTTCTTCAACTTCTTGGTTACCAGAAGAGTCTGAGAATGCTGTTATTGTCACAGAAGTTACATCACCACCATTACCATGACCATATTACCATCATTAACATTACCATCACCACCACTACCATGACCACTGTTATAATCATCACCATTACCATGGCCACATTACCATGATCACCATGACATCATCACTATGACTATCACCACATTACCATCACCAACACTACCATGACCACTGTGACTATCATCACCAATCACTATGACCACCACCACCATCACCATCACCATCACCAATCATCTCTTTAGCACCCATCTTCTCAGAAGCCATGCCCAACAATTGCTAATTATGGTTCTTGGCTAATTCACTATTCTAGTTCCCCTCAGGCATCTGTTTCCAAGGACTTAGCTTTTCTCAGCTTTGATTTCTTGTAAAGCTCAGCTCAAGTACCATCTTCTACATGTGTGTCCCTTCATGTTCCACCAGGTCTTAGTGTCTCCTCTAATACCTTGCATTTATCTTGTATAAACCTATATTTTATATTCTAATGTATACATTATCTCCCCCAATAGGATGTAAGATCTTCAGGGACAGAATTTTTGTTGTCTTAGTATCTTCATGCCTAGCACAGTGCCTGTTACATTGTAGGAACTTAAGAAATTCTTGTTGATTGATTGGGGAAAAAGGAAATGAAGACTGGAGGAAGTGGGGAATGAGACCACTAGGTTCTCTTCTTTTGATCACAGAAGGCGGTCAATTAGACATGCAGAAGAAGCACTTAGCACAATGTCTGGCACATAGTAGGCACTTAATAAATGGTTAGTGATTATTGATTGACGGAGGGGAAGGGGAAGGGAGAACCTCTCCAAAATAACTACCTCTTAAGACTACTGCTGGCTACCTAAGGCCAAAAAACAAACTAATAAGCAAAAAACCTAACCAAAGAACCCTGGTATCAGTCATTATCTTATCTCCTTTTCTGAAGGACCTTTTTTTTTTTTGGCCTATTCCACCCATTCTCCCTGAAAAGATATGGGTTCTTACATAGTTTATCAAACATATATTCATTTTGCTTAAATGTGTATTTTTTAAATGTTCAAAAAGTTTTGAATGTGAATGATGGATAATAAAGTATTCAGCTTTTTAGTTGAATTTTCTTTTTGTTTGGAGAAATTGTATAGAGGTGTTTATTGTAAATTCAGGGTAACCACATTCTTACTGTAAAGAACTACAACTAATTCCTGTATACTTGTGAGAAGTATATATACATACATATATACATATAAATGCACATATATGAAATATATTACCAAATATATATGAAATATATGTTACCAAATACATATGACCAACTAAGAATCTATTATTGGAGTATCCTTGCTTTGGGAGACATGGTAGAGGAAAGAAACATTTGTTAGTTTTTCATATCAAAAATTGCAAATGATCTTTTAAAAATCCTTTTATTATTGTTTTGAAATCTTCACTTATTAATTCCATAATTTTTATTAGACTAATGAAATTTAACCTCATCTCCTCTTCCAAAATTGCAATCTGGAAAGTGCTTAGATGTATGCAAAACTTCCACTTTAAATCGAAATTAATAGTGATTTATTAAGTGTGTGATCAGCTAATGGCTGAGAAATGTTTTAGGAGCAGGGTGGACACTTAGTTCAAACATAATTCTAAGAAGAACTAGAGAAGAGAATACAATACACATTGGCATTTGCAAACAACAATATACCCATAGTGACATATTGTTGAATTGTACCAAGTTATTGGAAATCAGTTTTTAATAAGTTAAAAAATGATCACCTAATCTAATGACTTAAAGCACACCTCCCTTTTGTGTGATGAAGAGCCATAACAAGGGTATATAGAGGAAGGATTTGACCCAGGCAAATAGATCTTCTCCCTTTGGATGCCCAGAATTGCTTCATAAAGGGTACCAGTCCTGCTATCTCATACATACATCTTGGGCAGAAAAGGTTCTTAGATTTCTCCAGTGTATGCATGATATAACTGGGCTTCTTAATAACTCTCTGGGTGTTTACCTGTTTGATTGCTTCTCTATACTACATCTGTGTATTCTGAGGACTTTGCTAATGCAGTGTAAATTTTGCTAAGTTTTATCGAGTTGTAAAGGCTTTGGTGACTGTGTGTCTGTTTTCTGAGAAACAAGGAAGCATTTATTAAGCATCTACCATGCGCTAGACAAGTAGGAATATAAAGATGAAAATCTCTGCCTTCAAGGAGCTTACCTTCAACTGGAAGAAAACCACATGTGCACAGTTAAGTAAATACAAAATATATACAAATTGATACAAAGCAATTTTGTGGAGTGGAGAGTGACAAGTGGGCAAAGCAAAGTTGGCCTCATAAGGAGTGACTAGGTGCTACATTGATTAGAGAGCTGGGCCTAGAGTCAGGAAGACTTGAGTCTAAATCTAGGTACTTAATAGGCATGTGACTACTTTGGGCAAGTCACTTAACCTTTCTCTGCCTCAGTTTCCTCATCTGTAAAATGGGAAAAATTATCATAGCACTTCCTTTCCAGGGCTGCTTCAGATTTTCCTGATCCTACCAGCTCTGAAAAGGCCCCACTCAAGTCCATGAGCGTTGAGAACAAGGCACAGCTGCAGAGAATTGGCTTTCTTGCAAAGGGAGCAAGAAAGCCTTTCATTCAATCACAAACAGCTCAGTGGCTATCCAGACCATGACTTGAAGTTGGGAAAAAGACATGTGGAACTAATTAATATCTTTTTAAAAATCATTAAATGGGAACATCCCGTTTAAATCATCTTGTAACTCATGCAGGGTCAGCAACTTCATTACTTTACATGTTTAATTCTGGATAGCTCCTAACAAATTGCGACACCCGGGTGGTCTATTTCTGGGAAAAGGCAGGGGAGGAGCTGGGGACAGGAAATAAATATGTGTGTGTATGTATCATTGTGTATCCATTCAGAATGCTGCTAGAATATATTTTAAAATAACTCATTTTGTGCCACGGGGGTGTCCTTCTTTGGCAGTGTTACTTTGAGGATTTTTCTTTCATCCTTTAAACCCACATTTAAAAGAAGTGTTTGTCCCTTCTCACAGAATCTTTTTTTTTTTTTTTGCATGGGGGCAATGAGGGTTAAGTGACTTGCCCAAGGTCACACAGCTAGTAAGTGTCTGGTGTCTGAGGTTGGATTTGAACTCAGGTCCTCCTGAATCCAGGGCAGGTGCTTTAACCACTGTGCTACCTAGCTGCCTCCTCTCACAGAATATTAGAATAAAATATTAGCAGACAAGATTTAATTGAAGTCATAGAGATTAATAGAGACATGTAGCAGCTGAAAGTGTGTTTCAAAAACTTTTTTTTTTTTGGTGAGGCAATTGGGGTTAAGTGACTTGCCCAGGGTCACATAGCTAGTAAGTGTTAAGTGTCTGAGGCTAGATTTGAACTCAGGTCCTCCTGAATCCAGGGCTGGTGCTCTATCTACTGCGCCACCTAGCTGCCCCCTCAAGAACACATTTTAAGCTACATTTCCATGGTAAGTTGCAATGGAGTTGACCATTTCAGCTATACGGAAAGTTTGCTGTCCACTAAATATCTGCGGGTCTCAATTTATTATACAGAGCATGTTCCTAGAAAGCTTATTGAAACACCAGTCTTTGTGAGAGGATTATGCTTTTACTGTCATAGCTGTCTGATATTTAAAGGAATTCTGTGGTATATACCTTTTCAATATGAATAATAATCCATTATCTATTTTATAAAAATGGATTTTTAAAAAACAGGATGAGCCTCTGTTGGTCTCTGTCTCTATTTCTATCTTCTTCCAACCCCCCCCCAACCTCTTTACCCACAGTGATTTGCACATAGTAGGTGTTTAATGGACCCTTGTTAAATTGAATACCGGACAAAGTTTTCTAGCTCACTTAAAATGGGTTACGATAAGTGCTTCTAAAATGGTGCCATTAACTTTGGTAGTAGGATACTTCAGAAACTGCCATGTACCGATGGAGAGCCAGACATTCGAAATACTAAATCTGTATAGTGTCATCTATAAAATGAGCTGAAGAAGGAAATGGCAAACCAGTCTAGTATCTCTGCCAAGAAAACCCCAAATGGGGTCAACAAAGAGTCAGACACAACTGAAAAACGACTGAACAACAAAAAATCTGTATATTATATAAACATTATGTTTTATCACGAACCAGAAAAGTAAAAGACTAGTGAGAAATGGACACCTTTTTTTTTCTCTCCTTTTTTAAAAACAAGTTTTCAGTAACATTTATTCGGGATTTGTATATAAAAATTTGAATACTTTTTCATGTTAGATTTTAAATACAGGCACTTTTTAAAAATCTAGTGAAGGCATGGAACCCCAACAAAGCAGAACAATGACACATGTTCATAAAAAATGGAAATAGATTTTTTTTTTTTTTGGTGAGGCAATTGGGAGTTAAGTGACTTGCCCAGGGTCACACAGCTAGTAAGTGTCAAGTGGCTGAGGTCAAATTTGAACTCAGGTCCTCCTGAATCCAGGGCCAGTGCTCTATCCACTGCACCACCTAGCTACCCCAACAGATTCTCTTGAAGTAACTATCTACAGAATTCACTGCAATAGACATGTAGAAAATTTCTATATAGGAGGCAGTGTTGTACAATGATCTTTCACTGGCTCTGGAGTCAAAGGACCCAGGATTATGGTCCTATATTCCTTAGCAGCTCTTATTATATGAACTGATGAAGGCCTATGAGGAATACTGATCTCTTTTTGTTTTCATTTATTTATTAATTCATTTGTTTGTTTGTTTATTTTTGCAGGGCAATAAGGGTTAAGTGACTTGCCCACAGTCACACAGTGATCTCTTTTTAAGACACAGGGTGGATACAACTCCATTCTTGGTATGATGCAGAAGATCAGGTGGTTTTCAGTGCTTCCTGAGAATGAGGAGTGAACTTGAAACTTTCCAGGCTTTCCATTCTAAGCTACATCATATAACATATAGGGCCAGTCTTGGCTTGGAAACATTGGGCCCCCATAATAGGAAAGCATTTCTATATTCACTTTATGGTTCATGATGTTCATCTACAAAGAAAAAAACAAGCAAGAGGTTTACATCCTAGACCACCTTTCTAGGACTTGCTGAGATGGAAAAATCTTTTCTTTAACCTGCTTCTAAGTAAATCTCAAAGAGAGGATTAATTTCCCTTCAGTGGGATATAGAGAAGTTGTGATCATCTTACAGAGCAGGATTTTATATTAATCATTCCTTGTAGCTGAGGAATTCTGTACCGGGCTAGGAAGAAGCAATATATACATGAAAATGGGAAGTGGTTTCAAGAAGCTATTGTGGTATTGTTCTTGTGTTGTTTGAGCTGTGCTGGTGTGCATATTTGCCTCTGTGTGTGTGTGTGTGTGTGTGTATGTGTATATGTATATATACACAAACATATATACACAGATAGTTATAAATATATATATATTATATATATATATATACACACACATATATACACAGTTAGTTAATAAGCATTTATTAAGCTTCTACAATGTACCAGGTATTGTTCCTTATAAGCACTGGCAATACAAAGAGAGACAAAAACAGTCTGCCCTCAAGGAGCTCACAATCTAATGGGGGAGACAGCATGCAAACAACTGTGTACAGGAAAGCTTTATACAAGATAAATTGGAAATAATCCACAGAGGGAAGGCACTAGAAATAATAGAGATCGGGAAAGTATTGCACAGCACTTTCTGATTCCTGCTGACTGTGAGTTTATGTTATCAGAGTTCCTTACTCTAATGAAATCATAGGTCCAGCACACGTACTTTCTCTCTCTCTCTCTCTCTCTCTCTCTCTCTCTCTCTCTCTCTCTCTCTCTCTCTCTCTCTCTCTCTTTCTCTCTCTCACTCTCTCTCATGCACACTCTCCTGTTTTCATCACCTCTCACCTAGACTATTGTTTGGGGTTTTTTGTTTGTTTTTTGCTGAGGCAATGAGGGTTAAGTGACTTGCCCAGAGTCACACAGCTAGTAAATGTCAAGTGTCTGAGATTTGAACTCAGGTCCTCCTGAATCCAGGGCTGGTGCTTTATCCACTACACCACCTAGCTGCCCCCTCACCTAGACTATTGTTACAGGCTTCTCATTGGGGCCCCTGCCTCAGGTATCTCCCCATTCCAAATCCTGCCTCCAATCAAGAGACAAACAGGTTTTTCCTAAATCTCATGTCTGACTATGTCACTCAATAAATTTCAGTATTTCACTATTACCTCTCAGATCAGATATAAATTCCGCTTCTATTTAAAGCCCTTCCTATCCCTTCCAACTTTTCCAGTCTTCTTAAAGACAGATAGATGTCACAATCGATCAGAGTGGCAGGCCTGACATCAGAAAGACTTGAGTTCAAACGCAACTTCAAACACGAGCTTACTAGCTGTGTGACTAGTCATCTGTAAAATGGAGATAATCACTCCTACCTCCCACGGTTATTGTTAGGATCAAATGAGATAATATTTGTAAAGTGTTTTTACAAATAAAAAAAATTATATAGTGCCTTTGTACAGTGCCTAGCACATGGTAGGTATTTTATAAATACTCATTTCTTTCTTACACTTTATTCCCATTGCATGGATTCTGTGATTTAGCTATGTTGGCTTACATCTTTGCAGGGTTTATACTCTGCATCTGTAATGCCCTTCCTCCTTATCTGGGCCTATTCACTTCCCTGGCTTCCTCTAAGAAGGAATCCCATCTTCTGCAGGAGGCCTTTCTCTCCCCTCCCCCAGGTGCTTTCCCTCTGAGATTACCTTCCAAAGACTTCAGAATATCTCTTGTCTGTACATAGGGTTCATTGACATGTTGTCTTTTTCATTAGAATGTTAACTCCTTGAAGGCAGGGACCATGTTTTTATCTTTGTAGCCCCAGAGTTTAGCACAGTTCTTGTCAACCTGTCAATCTAGTTAATTGATTGCCTCAATCTGAATTATATGTTGCCTCCTCTCTCTGTGTCTCTCTCTTTCTCTCTCTCTCTCTCTCTCTCTCACACACACACACACACACACACACACACACACACACACACACACACACACACACAGAGGCTCTGCCCAGGCTTGGCACAAAGTAGGTGCTTAATAAATGTTTATTGATTGATAACACACATACATCATTTATTATGAATTTTAAACATCAAAACACCAATTAAACACCTTTTCTAACCATTTACATTTGAAAATATGAATTTTGACATGCAAAATGGCCCTAGTTTAGCAGAGGCAGCACAACAAAAAGAATAGAGAGCTGGCCTCAGTCAGAAAGACCTAGGATCCATTCCCCTCTGACTCATACTCTCCTTGTGACTATTAGGAAGTCATTTACTCTCTCTTGGTGCCTCAGGCAACTCTGTTAGACTGTAAAGTACTGATCTGCAAGTGATAGAAGAAATTTCCTGGGGAGTGTGGGGGTAAGGGATGAGGAAGATAGTGTCCCTTTACCAATGAAATTGTAGGTCTACTCCCTCTCCCTAACTGACCAGTTATCTCTTTGTCCCTTTCAACTGTTTTTGTGTCCATTCAACCTGTGTTTATGTTTATATTTATATTTAAATACTTTCCCTTGTATATAGTTGTAGTCTGTCTGTACTCTGTTCTGTTTTTGGCTCTGCTGTCTTTTCTTTGCATCATTTTATATAGATCTTTATAGTTTTCTTTATATTTCTCATAACATATAATCTTCAGTGAGGTACAAAGTAAAGGTGTTGCAAATAATTTTTATGGAAAATTAAGGAGACCTAGAGAAGTTACAGGCAGTTAGGTAGTTCAGTGGATAGAGCACCAGGACTAGTGTCAGAAGACCTGAGTTCAAATTTAGCCTCAGACACTAGTTGTATGACCCTGGGCAAATTACTTAACCCTATTTGCCCTTAGTTTCCTCACCTGTAAAATAAGCTAGAGAAGGAAACAGTAAACTACTCCAGTATCTTTGCCAAAAAAGCCCCAAATAGCACCACAAAGAATCAGACATGACTGAAACTACCAAGCAATAAGAGAAGTTAACCTTGTTTCTAACATAAAGTGAGAATCCTGCCCCAATGCACCCAGTTAATATTATGAAAGAGAGGCTTCAACTGTGACTGAGAACAAGGAGATAGGAGGAATTGCCAGGCCTGCATGTGTCAGTGTTTTTCAGAGAGGGTACTCTAGTAGTTTGGTTTCTTGCAAAAGATATCATTGATGTTTTTTGATACACTGAGTTTTTAAACTTAAGTTGCTATTTTTTTAACCAAGTAGGTGAAGTTGTTTGTATTCATGATCACAGAGGAATGAAGAAGGGATGTGTGTGTGTTTGTGTTGTGTGTGTACGTGTAGGAGGAGGAACAAAGGTGGGGAGGAAAGAAGAGGGAAATGGAGAGAAAAGATGACAATATTATAGACAAATAGATCATTCATTCACTCAGAAAATATTTATTACCCATTATGTGTCAAACTCTCTAGAAAGTGCTATGGCACATATAATTAAGCAAAAGAATTCCTTCTAGGAGTTTATGATCCTGATGTGGAGAAAACATAGATATACATGAAAAGTTAAATTAAAATTATAATAAAAGATGATACATGAACCTCCACTGACCATTAGTGGTTAGTTGCCTGCTGAGTGGTATAGACAAGAGTTGTGGGTTCAGAAGAGAGATTACTCAGCTAAAATTTATGGAGCTGCTGGTAATTGAGTTGTACTTTGAAAGATAGCTAGGAATTGGGGAATGGAGAGAAAGAGAGAGGACTTTCCAGGTAGGAGGAACTAAGAGAGGAAAGATTCTGAAGGAGGAATGAAAATGATATATTCTGGTAACCAAGACCAAGCCATTCCGGATTGAGCAGTAGATTTGTATAAGGGAGTAATAAGAGATTCATTTGGTGCCATAGTATAGAGTAATTATGATGCTAAGTCGAGGAGTTTAGAATTCAATCCAATTTTTTTTCTCTTTTGGTAAGGCAATTGGGGTTAAATGACTTACCCAGGGTCACATAGCTAGTAAGTGTCAAGTACCTGAGGCCAGATTTGAACTCAGGTCCTCCTGGCTCCAGGACAGGTGCTCTATCCACTGTACCACTTAGCTGCCCCCCAACAAATATTTATTAAGCAGCTACTATATATGCAAAGCCCTGTGGTTAGGTACTAAAGCTATAAAGATGAAAACAAAGTAATACAAAGTGGTTTCAGGGAAAGAGAACATCAGCAACTAAGGAGATCCTTAAAGTCTTTGTTTAACAGTCACCCCCTGAGCAGTGTTTGGAAATAAACTAGGGATTTAACAAAGTGGAGATAAAGAAGGAATACATCCCAGAAAGGGGTGTCACCTCTACGAAGGCACATAGGTTGTGATATTGACTGGAATGGAGAATATATAAAGAAGAAGAATATTAAAAAAGCTCGGAACATTAAGAGTCATAATGTGAAAGGCTTCAAATACTAGATTGAAAGTTTTGGTTTTTATCCTAAAAGCAATAGAGAGCCACTGAAGATTTTTGAGTAGGGGAGTGGCATGCTAAGGTTTATGTTTTTGTAAAGGCTATTTTGTGAAGAATGAATGGAAAGGAGACCAGGAAATATGGCAGGCTAAAAAGAAACAGGACAGTACAGCCCTCTCCCCCAATTACCAAACCACATGGCGATTGGGAAATCCAAGAGAAACCACAGTGGGTTCCAGCCATGTTAGAATAAGGAGATAGCCAGAGGCCTGCAGGCACTGGAGAGAGTGTCTCTCTAGGAAGGACTATAAAGAATCTTCCAGCACACAGACTGGACTGGAGCTTGTGCTTATGTATGGAAGAGACAAAAGGAATAGGAGCCAGCTAGCAGCTGTGTTGCTGTGACCCTGGAGCAGGATGTCATCTGGGGACTGTGATTGTAGGAAGGCAGGAGGTGAGTACCAGGGATGAATCTATTATCTATGACCCCAGAATAGGATATCAGATTCAGTCCTCAGACCAGGACTGGGGCCTCCAAGTGAGTAAACAGAGCAAGGGTCGTAGCAAGTTCTGTGACTAAAAACCTAGATACTTCCAGGTAGCTTGTAAGATCTGGGGCCAGCAGTTGCCTACTAAAGGTAAGCCTGAAATTGTGTCTCTTAAACTCAAACTGGGGTCAGGAGTCTTGAAAGCTCAGTCCAGGAGAGCAGCAATCAGACTGCTTAGATTGTGCTCAGAGTATGAAGCTTCCTCACCTGTGCTGTCTCTGAGATCCTTGAAGAGAACAGCACTCAGTACCTGAGGAAAACAGTGGTGGGAATTCAAATAATGCAGATCAGGATCCAACTGGACCCCAACATTCCCTCCAGAAGTATGCAGAGCCTGGTCCTAACACAAAGTCCCAACTCAGGAAGTGAGGCTAGAAAAATGAATAAGAAAAAAAAAAGATTATGCTGATAAAGAACCATTATGGAGCCAGAGGTACCTTAGACACAAACATAGGTTGGCTACAGGACCAATTAGAATTACTGGAAGAAATGGTACAAGTATTTTTAAAAATTATTTTGTAAATAAAATGAGAACTCTGAAGGAAAAATAATGAAAAATAAATGAGAGCTCTAAAGGAAATATTTGGAGGGAGAATTAGCAGCTTAGTACAAAAGATATAAAGACTTAAATAAATAATAAATTCCTTGAAAATTAAAATGAACGAAACAGAGGTAAATGACTCCATGAGAAAACAAGAAATATTTTTTTGGGGCAGGGAAATGAGGGTTAAGTGACTTGCCTAGGGTCACATAGCTAGTAAGTGTCAAGTGTCTAAGGCCAGATTTGAACTCAGGTTCTCCTGAATCCAGGGCCAGTGCTTTATCTACTGTGCCACCTAGCTTCCCCCTAACAAGGAATATTTTGATTAAAAAAGAAAGTAAACACTTGAATATAATTGTAGAAAAGTTAGATTTAGTAGCTCTTTGCAGTTTACTAAATGGGAATAGAAAGAAATATACATATTATCAGCATTGCATGTCTTTGCTAAGATGTTAAAAAACCCTGAAAACATATCAAAGACTTGGTAATGGGACTTGGTAAACAGGTCAAGAGAAAAGAAAATATAAAAATCATTGTACTACCTGAAAGCCATGACTTAAACAAAAAAAAGAGTCTGAATATCCCATTTTAAGAAATCATTAATGAAAATTAGCCTGAGGGCAAAAAGTAAAAATAGAAAGGATCTACCAGTCATCTCCTGAAAGAAACCCCAAGGTACAACTCACAATAATTGTCATAGCCAAAATCCAGACCTTCTAGGTCAAATTAAAAAAAAAAATCACAAGCAGCCAGAAAGAAAGAGTTCAAGTACTGAAGACCCACAAGATCACACAAGATTTGATAGCTATTATTTTAAAAGAGGGAAGAGCATGAAATATGATATTACCCAAAGCAAAAGATATAGGCTTACAACTAAGATTAACTTACCTAGCAAAAACAGTATAATCCTACAAGAGAAAAACAGAGAAAGAACAGAGCTGAGTAGTAACTTTGAATGTAAAGACAAGGATTAAGAGAAGCATAAAAAAGCAAATATATTTGAGCAAACAAAAAGACTGCATAATGATTAAATGTTTACATTCTAATATGAGTAGAAGAAACAAATGTCCCTCCAGAACTCTAATGTCATCAAAGGACATATTGGAAGTTCAATAAGACAGAGGGCCTGGGGTGGTTTTATTATATTTTTATTCTCTTAAAAGAAGAAAAATGAAGTTAAGGGTAAAGGAATACACCAGGTAAGAAAGGGGGAGGAAGTGTTGCAGAAACTTACTATCTCACTTAATCAAAGTATACAAATAGAAGACTGTACAAGTGAGGGAAAAGTGTTGGGATTAGATTTCAACAGGTGAAATAGTGAGTGGAAGGTGAGAAAATGGAAAGTAGGAGCATGAACCACTGCCTTAAGGAATTTGGCTATGGAAGATAAGAAGCAATAGGTTTTGAGCAGGGCCATAATTCAAATAATACTTTAGGAAGATGAATTTGGCAGATGGTAGAAGAAATGTAGGCTTCAGAAAATTTACAAATCAAAGGGCATGAGCAAACAGTTTTCAAAAGAGCTGTAAACTATAAACAACTACATGAACATATGCTTCAAATCACCACTAATAAGAGAAATGAAAACGGAAACAATTCTGAGATTTTACTTTATACCTAGTAAACAATCAGTACTGTAGGAACTGTGGGAAGCCAAGTACAAGTGCACTGTTAGTAGAACTTAAAATTTGTCCATTCATGGTAGGTATCAATTTAGAATTATGTCTAAAAAAGAGAATAAACTGATCATACCCTTTTACCTAGAGAAATGACTCTGTTGCCATTTATAGACCCAATGGAAGTTTTAAACAGAAGAGAAGGCTTAATGTATACCAAATATTCATAGTAGCATTATGTGGTAGCAAAGATTTGGAAATGAGGAAGGTACATTGACTTGAGAATGGCTGAACAAACTAGTAAATGGATATAATGGGATGTTATTGTATAGTAAGAAATGATGAATATGAAAATTATAGATTTAGAGCTGGAAGGGACTTAGAGAATATCTACTCCAATCTCCTCATTTTACAGATGAGGAAATGAAGGCCCAGACACATGAAGTGACTTGTTCACATATGTCATAAATGGAAAAAATAGCATTTGAACACCTTAGTGTCCTTCCTGTTATACCATGTTATCTTCAGAAGAACTTTGACCTTGACATAATGAAAGATAAACTTGAGATTTTTATTAACTGATGCAGAATGAAGAAAGCAGGCCCAGAAAAATAGTATACACAATGACTTTTTGAGTCATCTTCTGTTGTTTCCAACTCTTTGTGACCCCATTTTAGGAGGGTTTTTTTGGCGGAGATACTGGAATGGTTTGCCATTTCCTCCTCCATCTCATTTTAAGGGTAAGGAAAATGAAGCAAACAGTGTTAAGTGACTTGCCCAGAGTCACAAGCTAGTTTCTGAGCCCAGATTTGAATTTAGGAAGATGAGTCTTCCTGACTCTGTCCACTGTGTCAACTAGCTGCCCCTATACACAATGGCTGCAGTTATGTAATTGAAAACATCACTTAAGAGGAGTGGAACTCTCAGTAGTAAAAACCCCAGTAATGGTCTTCGAAAACAGATAATAAATCATACTTCTTTTCTTCTGGGAGAGAGATTGTAGACAACTACAATAGAATATTGTACAAGTATCAGATGTAATCATTGGATTACTTGGTTTTGTTTCTCTTCATTAAGGGAAGGGATGTATACCAAAAACAATCCACAAGGATTTTTTGAGCACTTACTGTGTGGCACTGACTGTGCTAAGTGAACAGAATTTATATTTCATTTAAGAATTTACATTTCATGGGCAGCTAGGTGGCACAGTGGATAAAGCACCAGCCTTGGATTCAGGAGGGCCTGAGTTCAAATTTGACCTCAGACACTTGACACTTACTAGCTGTGTGACCCTGGGCAAGTCACTTAACCCCTATTGCCCTGCCCCCCCCAAAAAAAGACAAATTATTTACATTTCAGTGAGAGAGAAAATAAATGATACATAAAAAGTAGATGAAAGATAACCTGAGAGGAGAAGGCTTTAGCAGCTGGGGGTGGGGTTAGGGGGACCACGAAAGGCCTTCTGCAGGAGGGCTGGAAAGAAGCCAAGTACTTTAAGAGGTAGAGATGAAGACAGAAAGAATTGCAGGCTTGGAGGTGGGGGAGAGAGATGCAGAGGAACTGAGACAGATGCAGAGACCTATGAGGTTGGAGGAGAGGAAAGTAAGTATGGCTGGAGTATGGATGGGAGTAATAGCAAGGAACCAGGTTACCAGGTTCATTTGATGACAAAGGACTTCATCGCTGAGGCTAGATCCATAAAATTTATTTTCTTTGAAAAGTTTATAAAAGAAAAAAAATGTTTATAAATGGGTCAGGACCTGAAAAAAAAGTGTTTGCTATTATGTCATAAATCCAGTGGCTTCCAAAGGGAATTTTTCCTTTCACCAAAATGGTCATAAGTTCATTAGTATACCTACATTTTCACTGATTTTCCCTGTCCAGAAATTGAAGTTACATTGCTTATTAGATTATGTTCACGATAATAATTAAGCAGAACCCTTTCCAAAGAAAAATTGAAACTGCAAGTGACTTAGTCTCTGTCCACCATTGGATCGTTTCTGTAACATATAGTTGTTGTTTTTTTTATGCCTCCTCCCAGCCCCCCCCAAGCCCCCCCCCCCAACAAAACCCACCTCGGTCCATAAGACCCTGTGCTGATCCAGAGTTGTATGGATTTTATCACCAAGAGTAAATAGTGCCCCTTATGAGATAATTAAGATACAGACATTTTGGGGAAAGATGCAGACCATTCCGCAAAGGTCTTTTGCATATATTTGCACTTATTTTTGTCAGATTCTCTTGAGTCAGTTTGATGTAACCTACTGGAAGCTGGCCATAATTTCATGACCACAGATTATATCTAGTGTGTTTAGTAAAATGAAAGAATATACCTAAATGCTAAACTGTTGGCTTTGCTTTGCAATGTTGGCATTGTTTCCAAAATTCCTTTTAGCATAAACATTGCAAGACTAATGAAACCATTCTAACCAGTGATAACTTAAACCCTGCCACAATACTATACTTACTTAAGCTTAGCCTTTGAAATAGGCTGCAAGTGAACAAAAGTGGCAAACCTCTGACAACTACAGGTTACCAGCTAAGGAATCCTATGGCCTCTTGTTATGCCTGTGATAATAGAAAGAAAAGGCTACAATTAATGCATAGTGAATTCAAATCTTTGAGAAGGCCTTGATGAAATCTAAGAGGTTCGGTTCAGAGCCAAAGCATTTGTCTATATGTTTCCTTTACTGCTGACTTCACAGTAAAGGAGGGGACTTTGAGAAAAAAAAATGGATTCTGATTACTCAGCCTTCATTATAACTTACAATTAAGTATTTAAAGTGATTAAAGTCAGGGTTCCTTGAAACTACAAGTTCCAAATCTCTCAAGATCTCAGCCATTTGTGTACAGGGTATATAATACACTCTTGATTATTTAAGTGCTTGATATTCTGGTTCTGGGTGCAGCCAACTTGGCTTTGATGGGAGAAGAGTTATTAGCACATTAGTAAAATGAGATTATAAAATTTATTAATTGTTACCTTGGAAATCTGGAAGAGTATGACCCTGAGGGGCTGAGATACAGGATTGGAGAGAAGAAGGTTTGGGAGAAAGGAGGTTGGAGGTGAAGGTATGTATGGCATGAACTAGCTGGGGGTGGAGGGTGGGGAGGATGAGGGGGGAGAGGAGGTAGGGGTGAGGAGATTCCAAAGGAAAGCAACATTTTAGGCTTGGGACCTTTGTGCTTGGAGGGAGGGTGGAAAGAAAGGCTGAATTGGAATGCTCCAGCACTGAGCTTTATTTGCCTCCAAGGCTAGTGATTCATGAGAATAACAGCAGATAAGACATTTACTCCCTAACAAATGAAATGGGTCAGCATGCAGGTACTGACTCATTCCATTCATTTTAGTTAAAAGAAACCAAGATTTGCCCAGAGGACACTTGATCTGATTTGTGAATCAACTAAGTCCTTCCTGGTTTCTCTGATTCTACTTTTGGTCATTTTGTTGCTTGTTGGCTTCTTGTTCTGAAAGTAGGAATGGAGAATAGGCCAGTTTGGCCACTTGTAATGAGTTTTGGAACTAAATCCCGAGGGGTAAACAACCAGAAGCTTGTGGCTAATGTGTTTTTGTGTAATCTGGAAACTCTCCCCTCCTTGTCCTCTCCTCTTCCCAAGAAGCTCTGAGGGAAATAGTTAACAGTTAACTATGGAGTGTTTGTGAGTATTAATAAGCCTTTCCTGGAGGACTGTATGTATGTGGCCATCATAGCAGCTGTACCTTTTTCTTGACTATCAATCACTACATTCTAAGTTAACACAATGGCAGAATCAGGAAGTCAAGAGGGTGAATTGTGATTAGTGTGTTAAAAATCCCAATAGTGGCAACAGAGTCAGGAACCTGGTTTCAAATTTCCATTCTGATACTTACTAGCTATGGGACCAAAGGCAAGTCACTTAATCTCTGTGGGCCTCAATTGAGTTCCTAGGACTTCTCTAATCAGTTGTAGATGGTCGATAGCTGTCTACCTTTGGGTGATTTTCCTACCTCCAGGAAATCACAGATCCTTTGAGCATTTATATTAAAGAATTTTAGTGTTTCTCTACATACTATTGTCCATTGCTCCTCTCAGTATGCTTGAACCCCCAAATAATTGAGGTCTAACCAAGAATATGTAAATCAGACACACTAAGTGCACTTAGAAGGGTTGTAGGATGGTAATAATTAACTCACATGATGGCATAAGGTTCACAAAGAATTTTCCCTACAACCCCTCCGTGAGTTGCAAGTATTATCTTTATTTAATATACGAGGATACTGAAAGGTGACATACCTAATAATCAGAGCCAAGATGTGAACCTAGTACACAACTCCAACTCCAGCACTCTTGGCACTACATTATACCAAAGGGGCAGTAGCATGTTGTCGCCATTTCCCCCAACATATGGAAGGCCAAAGGCTTTTATGACTACTATCAAAAAATTATGAAGTGTTGTCAATATGCTCCTCCATCAGCTGAAATTCTTGTGGCACTTTTGACTGAAGGAATGGCAGTTGAACCATTTCTACCATCTCAACATCGCACACCCTTCTGGAAAATTCAAACTTGACTTAAAATCCAAGATGGTACAGGGCCTGGGATTTCCATGTCATGAGGAAGTTTATCATAGATATGTTAAAGCTACAGTGATTAAACTAGCACTTGCCAAAGGGGCCTATACATACAAAATGAATGTGATCTGGTCTGTGGCTTTATATATTCATTCCTTTAGTCATCAAATGAGATAATATTTGTGAAATACATAGTGTTTGGAACATGGTAGGTGCTTAATAAATACTTGTTTTTCACCCCTTTTTCTTCTCTTCAGGAGCAGCATGCTTCAAATTCTCCCTTACATTTGATGGTCTACTTAAAGGCCTCTCTTAAGAGTGCTGGATTTATATTCAGTAGACTTGGGTTTGAATCCCAACTCAGGCATTTACTACTTTTATGACCTTGGGAAAACTCACTTAAACCTTTCTGGACTCCAGTTTTCCTCTCTATGAAGTGGGGTGGTTGGGTTAGATGAGCTCTAAGGCCCCTTTTCCTATGGCCATTTAGATAGCATGGAGGAATACCATTCTACCACAGTGAACAAGGTAGCAAAAGAAATTGTTAGTGTCCTGGATCCTAAAATCACTCAGGGTGACCCTGAGAAACTTTCAAGTGTGATCCAATGGATTTTTTGGTCATTTTCTACACCCTTTAGCTGAGAATCTTCAACCTTCCTGTGTTCTGTCTTCCTGGACTTGATGACAACAGAGTCATCAAACACACCTTTCCCCACTTGCCGCCACTGAGTTTTTGCTAATTGTTCTTTTTAAAATTTCTTTTTAAATGGTGTAATGGTATCGTATTATCATTTTCCATCATTTTCACTCTCCAAAGTGTGGGGACAGTTACTTTATGTCAAAGTGGATCAACATGGTTTACTTAGATTGTAGAATATTACATAATGCAGAAAAAACTTGAATGGCTTTTGTTTTTCTAAAGTACTTATGGTCTATTTGAAGGCCTCTTTAAAGGTGTATGAAAAATTCAATAGCTAATGAATCAAGGAACCATGTACTACTTGGTTAATCACTGACCATCATGTGTGTTAAAATGCAACATTTATACAATATCAGATTGTGAGCCATTAGGAGTAAGATTATGTTTTATTGGTATTGCTTAACATGACAAAGCCTCCGATTATGAATCATTTGGAATGAGATTGTTTTTTATCATTGTTGTCCAAACCAACAAAACCTCTTCATTTGACATATAAAGACCTCAAAAAAGCAGACTTTAATTTAAAAGGTCAAGTAGATTATCAGAACGTGAGGTTATCTGACTGAATATTTTTGAATTACACATTGTCAAAGGTCATATGTATTTGTTGAAAAACAAAAAGTTTGTTGCACTTTAAATTAACGTTACAGCCAGTTTAATTAGCTACAGTTTTTGAAAGGGAGCAAAGATTTATTCCTCAAGTGTCCGCTAGGTTCTTAGAGGAGATATAAATTACTTATGATTAGGGCTTGTTTAATTCTTTGTACTTGAATCCCCAACACCTAGAGCAGTGAATGCCACATAATGGGTGCTTGAACAACAATCAATCAACAAGCATTTATTAAATGCTTACTGTGTGTAGGGCACCATATGAAATTGTAGAGAGCAGAAGTAACCCATAAACATGTACAGTGACAAAGAGAAGCTAGCCCGGAAATTACAGTTTTACTATGGAAAAGCAACACATTAGTGGTTTAGTGGTAAGAAAGCTGGATTTGTAACTGGAAAAACTAAGCTCCTGTTGGAGCCTAGTTGATGTAATCCATAACATGATGGGGTTGGATCGGATGAATTCAAGATTCTTTCTGGCTCTAAATCTATGCTCTTATGAAAGTCAAGAGTTGATGAAAAAAAAAGCAGATTTTTCAACATAGCATTTACTAAAAGGCTCTCATCCTTGTAGACAAAATGGAGAAAGGTGAGTTAGAGGATATTACAATTAGGTGTATTTGGAATTAGTTTAATGATTGGAGGTAAAGAATTGCTGGGTGGTACATTGGACAGAGTACAGGGCTTGGGGTCAGGGAGACTGATTTTCCTGAGTCCAAATCTGACTTCAGATACTTTTTAGTTATGTAACCCTCAGCAAGTCACTTAACCCTGTTTGACTGAGTTTTCTCATCTGTAAAATGAGCTGCAGAGGGAAATGGTAAACCATTCTAGTATCTTTGCCAAGAAAACCCCAAAACTGGTTCATGAAGAGTTGGACACATTTGAACATACAAGGGGTTATTAATGGATCCAATTCAACCTGGAGTAAAATACCTTGTAAAGTGAAGCAAATGCAAATATGGTCAGGCAAAACAAAATCGCATCCTGTGACTGAGAATGTGTGTCTCCTTGTGCATTTCCATTGCTCTGGGGATCTGTTCTTGGCTCTATCCTGTTCAACTTCTTTATCTGTGATTTAGATGAAGGCACAGGAAACATATTAATCAAAACTGTAGATGCCATGTATCTTGGACAACAGAAATAGGATTGTAAAAGAAGGATGGGTGAATTTTTTAAAAGTTTAAATTTTGAGCTGGACAAACACCAATAAACACAAATATCTCTAAATATTTGGATATAAAACCGAATCTTATTTTATATACCATTTTAGAAATTTTGTATTAAATTTAACAGGATAGTACTATGCTTATCTATATTTCCTTCTGAATTTCCTTCTTTTCTCTTCCATGTATTTGAAAACATTCCATTGATTCTCTTTTCTTTTTTGCATTATTATACCCCTATCTTCCCCACCTCAAATAAAAACCCTTCCTTTATAACAAATATAGTCAGTCAAAACAAACACACACTGTGTTTGCGAATATATATCTCCTTGTACATCTCTAGTTATACCCTTTTCTGCCAAGAGGTGAGAAGCCTTTCAAAGTTGTTTTCCTTTACACCATTGTACTTAATGTATAAATTGTTCTCTCAGTTTTGCTCACTTCACTCTGCATCAGTTCTTCCTAGGTTTCTCTGAATCCATCTTTTTTGTTATTTCTTTTTCTTTCTTTCTTTCTTTTTTTTTTTTTGTGAGGCAATTGGGGTTAAGTGACTTGCCCAGGGTCACATAGCTAGTAAGTGTTAAGTGTCTGAGGCTGGATTTGAACCCAGGTGCTCCTGACTCCAGGGCCGGTGCTCTATCCACTGCGCCACCTAGCTGCCTCTATTTTTTATGTCTTATGATCCAATAATTGTTCATTACATTCATATATCATAATCTTTTTCAGACGTTCCCCAATTGATGAGCACCTGCTTTGTGTCTAGTGATAAGACAGAATTTTAATAGAGAGAAATAATAAGACTATGTTAGATTCAGGTGTAGCCAGGTGATGCAGTAGATACAGTGTCAGGCCTAGAGTCAGGAAGATATCAAGAAGCTCTGAGTTCAAATTCACCTTTACTTACTAGCTGTGTGACCCTGGGCAAGTCACTTAATCCTGGTTAAGTGACTTGACAAATTTAGCTCAATTTCCTCATCTGTAAGTGAGCTGGAGAGGGAAAGGGCAAAATAAATACTCCAGTATTTTTGCCAAGAGAACAACAGAAATAATCCTGTTCAATGGCCCTTTGAACATAAACATTAAGTAAGGCATAAAACCAGGGAGATAGACCTATACTTGCCAGAGGTGTTTGCCGCTGTGATAAGGGATCCAGCCGGGAATCCAGACAGAAGAGGATTTGCTTGTTGGATGAGGAGGTCCCTCAGAGGCTTCTGTTTCTGTGGGACATTGTGCTGACGGCATCAAGTCCTACAGAACGTCCTGCAAGAAAGCTGTGATCACTAAAAAGAACCCGGCCTGATCACCTACTGAGCAAAGACCACGTCCGTGAAATATGTCTGTTGTCCAGATTTAATACACATTTGAAAGGCCAACATCCCTCCTCCCTCTCAGAAGAGAGGTGAAGGATTACACGTGTGAAATGTTGCCTATGCTGTCAGATGCTGGTATTTTAGTGTGTAACACTGCACCTGTTATATAGTAGGTGCTTAATAATGCTTGTTGACTGACCATTTAACATTAGCTTTTGCTCAGTTCTTTCTTTGTTACAAAGGAGGATTCAGTTCTGGAGTGATTGGGGAAGGGTGATACATCCAGAAATTATTCTGATGTTAAAAAAAAAATCAATAACTTTTTAAAAACTGTTATTGGGATGGCATCAGTAACTACCAAGCTATATATCTACTTTCTAACATTCTTATGATAATTGTATTGAGAGTATCCTTGATGAAAATCTGAATGAAAAGGCAGGAATTTCATAAATTATTTTCTAAAGCAGACTACATTCACAGTCATACAATGGACTAAACAGCATGACACTTTTTTGTTGATTATAAAACTGAGCATTTGACTTGGTAGAGTCAATAAGATTTTCCCATGAATAGGTTAAGATTGTACAAGATTTTTTGATAGATGCAGTGAGAGATAACTTTGGTCTATGATTCTCTGATTATCCATAACAAAGGAGGCAGAAAATAGGGAGACATATGCTCATCAAAGAATTGTTCACCACGATCATGGATTATGTCTAGTGCAGACTCCAAATGGAGGCAGGACTTTTTCTAGAAGGTGAAGGCCTACAGTTGTTTGTTTGCTGGGGGGGGGGGGGGGGGGGGGGGCTGTTGTTGATTGCTTCATTCCCTGGAGCATTACAAAACCTCTTGAGATTTAAAAGAGTTTGATCTGGGGATGAAAAATCAAATAGATAAATACTTATCGTCTAGACTGTGTTATGCGATTTGTAAGACAGGACATTGATTTGCTCCATTGTTATAAATATCTTGGATAGATATTGCAGATGGACAAATGAGCCGGGCTCAGAGTTGGACAAGGAGGAGGTACTGGTAACTTAGTTTTGTGATAAAGCATTTCTGGGGTATATAATTTGTAGCCCAAACAAGGCAGTAAAAATCGTTCTTATTGAAGTCAAAGTATCCAGGTGAACTTTTAATATTTTAACAACTGGTTGAAAGGATTTTTATGGCTCTAATCAAGGCCCAGTTTTGTAATTACAATTCAAATGAATGAAAGGCTGTTTTCATGAGAAGAGTTCAATTCTTTAGTATCCTGCTATATTAGAGTCCAAACTGAGTCAGAGAATGATAGAATATTTTAGAGCTGCAAGTGTCCTTATTGTAGTTCACTCACCTAGTCATTGGACAGGGGAGATTTCTATCCTTGTTCACTGTGTAATCTCTGCTGCATTATGCTGCTTCCACATGATGCTCAGAAAGAGGCCAACACCCTAGATAGAAGACTAACCCTAGAGTCAGAAACACCCAGGGAAGGAACAGTGGGTAAAAGACTAATTTAGCTTCTTCTCCCCATCAACCAAAAGAATTAAAAGGTGCTAGAAGAGAAACAACAAATTAGGACTTTTAGAAAGATGCCATGTGGCATGTTAGGTGGTATTGTAGAGACAATGAACACTGGGTCTGGAGTTGGGAAGACCTGTGTTCAAATCCAGCCTCCAATTCTAACTGTGTGACCCTGTGTTAACCCTAATTTATTTCAGTTTGCTCATCTGTAAAATGAGCATAATAACAGCATCCCTCTCAGGATTGCTGTGAGGATCGAATCAGATAATAATTGTAAAGCGCTTAGTGCAGTGTCTGGCACATAAGTCCGATTCAAATGTTAACTATATTATTATCATAATAATTATAATATGTGCCCCAGGTAAAGGAGCACCTCCTGTTTGAATACCTGCCTCCCCATACAGTAATGGATCTGAAACATCATATGTAGGGGGACTTCTTCTGCTTATGCAGATTGCAATTGTGAGTAGCTGTGGCTCAAAAATAATAATACAATAATAAAATAAGTAATAAATCTCTTCAGATAGCTAGACTGTGTCTCAGATGAGAGACGCACAGTCCCCACCTGGGTCTATACTTGAAACCTTTCTAGGACTTGGTGGGACATGCAGGATTTCTTTTTTCCTCTGGAATAATCTCTTGATTGACCCCATGACGGTCATTGTCCCCTTCTGATCAGGCATGGGATAGAGAGATGAGTGGAAGTTTAATGCCTCCTTGGATTATTCATTTAAGGGTTCACTATCTGGAAGTCACTGTGCTGGACACTGGGAGATATAAAGAGAAAAATGAAATACATCTCGTATCTTAAAAACTCGCATTTTAATGGGGGAGGAGATGACATGTACATATATAGGACTGTACAAAATAAAATGAAAATAGATATGAGGTAATTGCTTTTGGAAGGGATGGAGTGACACTTGCAGCTATGAGCATGGGGAAAGGCTTACTATATGAATTAGTGCTTGAGCTGAGCTTAGAAGGAAACTAAGGATTGATTCTAAGAGACCTAGGTAAAAAACCAAAACAAAACAAAAAAAGAGTGCATTCCAGGCATGAAGCATAGCCTATGCAAAGGCATGGAAGGGAAAGATGGAATATAGTATGGGAAGAGCACAAAGAAGGTCAATTTATTAAGGAGGGGTGTTACCTTCCCTCTCCATAGACTTGCGAGTTAGACAGGTGCTATATGAAGGATAGATTGGAGGGGGAAGAGGCTTGAGACAAGAATGCTAATGAAGAGGCTATTGAAGTAACCTAAATAAGAGGTGAGGAGGACTTGAACAGGAGTGATGGCTATGTGATTGGAGGGAAAGGTGTGGATGGGAAAGAGGTTGTAGAGATATAAATGACAAAATCGACCAGGTTTGTGGGATGAGGAAGAGTGAGAAATCAAAGATAACTCAGTGGGGCAGCTAGGTGGCATAGTGGATAGAGCACTGGCCCTGGAGTCAGGAGAACCTGAGTTTAAATCCAGCCTCAGACACTTGACAACTTATTAGCTGTGTGACCCTGGGCAAGTCACACAATTGCCTCACCAAAAACCAAAACAAAACAAAAAACCAAAACAAAAACAAAGCTAACTCAGAGATTGTGAACCTGGGGGATTGGAAGGCTGATAGTACCTTTGACAGAATAGTCAAGTTTGGAAAAGGGGTAGATTTTTTTTTTGGGGGGGGCAGTGAGTTCTGTTTTAAACTTATTGATTTTGAAATGCCTATAGGACATCTAGTTTAAAATGTCCAGTCAGTAGCTGGTGATTTGGGACTAAAACACAGGCAAGATACTAGAACTGAATATATAGCTATAAATGATAACTAAACCCAAAGGAACTGATGACATCAGCAAGAGGATGGAGAAAAAGAAGACAGCCAAGGACAGAGACTTAATGTACACCCACAGTTAGTGGATGGGATATGGATGGTGTTGTTGTTGTTATTGATGTTGTTGATCTTTTGTTTTCAAAGAGGACCAATGGTGAGTGATGTCTTCTAGATTGGCAGGTTATCCACTGCCATGGTAATGGATGGTAATCCAGAAAAGGAGACTTAGAGCAGTAAAACAGATAGGAGAGAACCAAAAGAAAGAAGTATTATAGGTCTTACAGCAGATATTACAATATTACAGGTAAAGAGGATTCAGGAGGAGACAGAGTTGTTGGTGTCAAATGCTTCAAAGAGATCAAGAAGAAGATTGAGAAGATTGAGGAAAGGTCCTTGAATTTATCCATTAAGAGAACATTGCTCATTTTGGAGAAAGCAGTTTCAATTGAATGGTAAGGTTAAGTGGGAAGCCAAATTGCAAAGGAAAAGAGAAATGAATGAGTAGAGAGGAAAAGGAGAAATGAGAGTAGATAGATTCTTCTCCAGGTTTGCCTGTGGAAGCAGGAAGAGATAAAAATTGATATATCTGTCTGTCTGTCCATCCATCCATTCATCCATTCATTTGTGGGGAGATGGTAAAGGCAAGCAAGAGTGTTGTGTTTTTAAACATAGGAGTGACCTGACTATACCTGAGGGCAGGAGTCAGAAGACAGACGGACAGACAGACAGAAACAGAGAGAGACAGAGAGAGATAGAGAGAGGGAGAGAGAGGATTAGAGAGGGAAGAGTGTTGAGTTTGGGAGTGATCTGCCATCAGAAATAAGAGAGGATAGAATTCAAGGACATAAGTAGAGAGGTTGACCTCCCTTAAAAGAAGGGCCACCTCTTCAAAGACTGGAATAAAGTAGAATTCTTTGTTCCAAGTGCACATTTACATCCTAGAGATGAAAGGACCTGTGCCACACAGAGTGAGGTCGAGCAATTTTCCCAAGGTCAGATTAAGTTGAAGGGCTCATGAAACTTTGACTTCCATTCCGGTCCTTAATTTATTTCCCAGGGTAAATCACTTGCATAATTTATCCCTCTGTGTTATTAGGATAATGCTATTGTTTAAAAAGGTTAATCACATGGTAGCTATGATGAATAACTAATAAAAGCGATATTGTAAAACTAATAAAAATGATGTTGTAAAATGGCATGACACAAAACAAAGGACAATATAAATGGTAAATAGCTCTTGTGTAACCAGGAAGAGAAAATACTTTGTTCCTCATACCCCGATTCCTACTTTTAATGAGAGCATTTAAAATGCATTTTCTTGTTTTACTTTTAGTCCCAGCAATATATGGTGTTGCAACAGAAATAACCCATCAAATAAAACAGGGCAAAACAGTTTACCTTCAAAGTGTTCAATAAACATTTGTTCAGTGTGAATTTGCATAACAATGGGAAGGTGATATAGATTCATCCACCAGCCTTTCTAAGAGGTAGTTTTCGTCTAGAATTACGTTACTTTATGGAGAACCAGGTAGATTGAGCGTTATACAGATTTCTACAATAAGTTTAAGAGGATGCGTGTGTGCATGTATATACTGTGTCATGCTGGGCACAGTGCTCTGGTCAGTTGTCTTGGGCTATAAAATGCAGAGATTATGGCCTCCTGCATTGGGAGAGGGAGTTCTTTGACCCAGGAATTCCCTAAATCAATGAACATGCAAATCAATCAATCAATCAATCAATCAATCAATCAATCAATCTCTCTCTCTCTCTCTCTCTCTCTCTCTCTCTCTCTCTCTCTCTCTCTGCCTCTCTCTCTCCTCTCCCTCTTCTCCCTCCCTTTTTCTCTCTCTCCTTCAGTCCACCTATATGTGTGTGTGTGTGTATATGCATCTATTTAAGTATTTTTCCTCCATTTCTACTTCTTAGACAAGAGAGGTGGTGTGTTCCTCTTGAAGAAGGATTGGATTTGCAATCAGAGAACCTGAGTTTGAGTCCCAGCTCTTTCATTCCCTAGTCTTTTGACATTGGCCAAGTCACTTCATCTCACTGTGTCTGTTTAGTTATCTGTAATGTGAGGTTTATACTGGCCTGACCTCAGAGGACTGTTGGGAACAAAGTACTCTGCAAATCTTAAAGCATTACAGAATAGAAATGTCAGTTGGGGGGGGGGGTGTAGGACAACAAAGGAGATAGAGAGCTAACTCTAGAGATTGCAAGAAATGAATTCAAGTCCTGTCTCTGACATGTATTGGCTGCTTGATCTCAACTGGGCAAGTAACAACCTCTCAGTGCCCTCAGAAATTCTTGAGGATTTTAAGTTGCCGGGCAGCTACTAGCAGAGGGAGTTTCCTAAACCCATGAAATAACAGGTTTCCCCTCCTCTCCTTCCCCACCTAAAAAATTATTAGACAATATTCTATTCCATAGATAATTTTATTGGTATGTGCAACTTCTTGAAAAAAGCTATCTGTACTTGATACCTCAATTCAATTCAGGAAATATTTATTAAGTGCCAACTATACTACAGACAGGCAGCTAGGTGGCACAGAGGATAGAGTGCCAGGCCTGGAGTCACGAAGACTCATCAACCTGAGTCCAAATTTGGCCTCAGACTTTTACTAGCTGTGTGACCCTGGGCTAGTCTCTTAACCCTGTTTGCCTCAGTTTCCTCATCTGCCAGATGAGTTGGAGAAGAAAATGGCAAAGTACTCCAGGATCTCTGCCAAAAAAACCTCAAATGGGGTCACAAAGAGTCAGATATGACTGAAAACAACTGAACAACAAAAATAATAACATATCCAGCCACTGAATGGTGGGGGAACTGCAGCATACATAAACCAAAATGAAAGCCCCTGCCTTCAGAGAACTTATGTTCATCTGGAATACCTGCACTTACTCTCTGCTCCTGCTCTCCTGGGTGTCTTGTAGTCTGGCTTTCATATACCTGGGTCTGTCAAGTGCCACCAGTTGGCTTTTACAGCCTCTGGTCATTTCCATGGGATGACAGGAGTGGACTTGAATGGAGGAACCAGTTTATCATAGGTAATAAAATTCAATAAATAAATTTATTTTCAACCTTTGTGCCCCAGTCCATGATTAAGTAAAGCTTCATTGGATGAATTAAATCATGATATGATGTCTCAAGTTTTTATTCTTTGAGAAGCTTTCATGGGTGAGCTAAGTTTTGAGTTATACTTTGATAACTGGTAATCTGGCCAAGGTTAAGGAATGGCTAGGTCAAGGATCAAGATACACCTGAATGAAATCAATGGGAAAATATATGAGCAAAGTAACCTGACTGTAGCCTAGGGAGCAGGGATGGAGATAGTGGTGAGTGGGGTGGGAAGGGGGGAGTAGTGCATACAGAAGCAAAAGAGCTACAAACTAGGAGGGAAGCATTGACTCCCAGGATGAATGTTAAAGCATTGATGGAAGATTTTGGGAACTGGATGTCAAAGAATAGCAACTGATAATGATACTTCTGGCAGAAATCCAGACAGAGAAAGGCTGGAATTAGAGAGGATGAGGGAGGAGGTATTCTAGTAATTCAAAAACCACCAAAAAAGAATCGCTGGCAGTGAACTGAGGAGGAGGAATACTTGTGTAATGCACATATATTTGATTTTGCAGGCTTTGTGTCATGGCTGCAGAATTAATCATTAAGCACCTGCAAATCAGTTTGCCTATCCTCCAGCCTAGCATTAAAGCCTCTGTTCTTTTTGTTAATTTTTAACTTCCTCAGTGCTAATTTTATGTGACTATATTAAGATGTTTGCTTGGTTATCAGATTTCTGTCTGAGTGCCTCTAATTCTGGGTAATACCCACTTGCTATCTACAACCCCTCCCTTTGGAAAAAAGAGAGACTTCGGGAATTTGTAGCTGTCTTCAATTTGAGCTGCTTCTCCCTCTGCTCCACTATGGACTCAATGGAGATTTTTTTTCCCCTCCTGTATGCCTTTGCTTGGTTTAAGCATACAGAGAAGTGTTACTAATGGATGCTGGTGATCTTTCTGGCACTTAAGATAATTTCTTTTCCAGAAGTCAGTTTCCATGTGAAGCAGTGGGGCCAACGACAAAGTCCTGGGATTAAGTAGATGCCAACGGCCAGTTTACAAACCACAGAACTGTCTTCACAGTTCTTCAAAAATGGGTACCTTTTATTTATCCTTGCTGCACAGAATCAACTTTACTGCCTGCATCTTATTTTTAAGAAAACAGATATAAAATATATAGAGATTGGAGACAGGTGCAGTCTCATGTGCAATAAAAGTCTGAGCCATCTTTTAAAAGGCATTCCAGAATTCTAATCATCTCCAGATTTCCCATTCAATATTACTGGTGTATATCCCCTTATTACCCTAATTAGAGTATTTAATAGAATGTGCCTGATTGCTGTCATCACTATTGAGTATAGTCTCAGTCAAGTGTAACAGGTACAAGTGACAGCTGTCAGGAGATTATTGCTGAAAGCTGACGACCTTTAGGAAATAGATTTTTAAAAAATCAGTGTTGCTTTCAGTGAAAGTCTGTTTGAGTCTGAAACTATGCAAACTTGAGGTATCGTAGGATCAGTAGAGCTGGAAGGGCCTTTGTATGCTCTCTAGTCCAATACCTTTATTTTACAAAAGAAGAAACTGAGGAACAGAGAGATTAAGTGATCTGCTCCGGGTAACACAGCAAGTATGTGTAAGAGGCAGGATCTGAACCCAGTTCTTCCTGACTCCAAGCCCAACACTTTGTTCACTATGCCATGCTCTTCTCACTATGTCAAGAGTACCGTGTCTTCTTAGATTCTTTAAATAATTGTCAGGCAGCAATATTTTTTCCTACTTGGTACAACGAGGTTGTTATAGTGAGTAGACAGCTTTAAGAAATTTGTAATAATAACTGGCATTACTGTAGGTGAATTGCGAACTGATCCACCCACTCTGGAGAGCAATTTGGAACTATACCCAAAGGGTAATCAAATTGTGCATACCCTTTGATCCAGAAATAACACTACTAAGTCTGTATCCCCAAAATATTTTTAATAAATGGGAAAGGACCTATGTGTATAAAATATTTATAGCAGCTCTTCTTGTGGTGGCAAAGTTTTGGAAATTGAAGAGATGCCCATCCATTGTGGAATGGCTGAACAATTTATGGTATCTGATTGTGATGGAATACTATTTTGCTATAAAAAAAATGATAAGCAGGGCAGCTAGGTGGTGCAGTGGATAGAGCACCGGCCCTCGAGTCAGGAGTACCTAAGTTCAAATCTGGCCTCAGAAACTTAACACTTACTAGCTGTGTGACCCTGGGCAAATCACTTAACCCCAATTGCCTCACTAAAAAACAAACAAACAAATAAATACATAAATAAAATAAGATAAATAAAAATGATGAGCACGTGAATTTCAGAAAAACCCGGATTTACATGAACTGATACAAAGTGAAGTGAGCAGAACCAGGAGAACATTGTACACAGTAACAGCAATATTGTAAGATGATCAACTGTGAATGACTTAGTTGTTTTCAACAATACAAAGATCTAAGACAATCCCGAAGGACTTACTAGCCGTATGATTTACCCTGGGTCATCACTTGAACTCCCTCTGCTTCATTTTCCTCATCTGTAAAATGGGGCTAATAAGAGCATCTCCCTCTCCAGGTTATTGAGAGGATCAAATGAGATGTGTATAAAACTCTTTGCAAACCTTAAAGCACTATATGAAGGCTTGGTTATTATTATTATCATCATACTATTATTATCTCAACTTAGTCTTGGCTCAGTGAGACATTCTTTTAAATTCCCGGTACTTGCCTTACTATATTAGGTGGAAAGTATCCCCCTTTATTTCAGAGGGAGAGACTACAGCAAATTAAGATCATAGTATCAGAATTAGAGCTAGCATCGACCGTCAAGGTCCTCTAGTCCAACCTCCTCTTTCTACAGATGACAGCAGAGATGTTAAGTGACTTGCCCAGGGTCACAAAGGTAGTAAGTGGCAGAGCCTGGAATTTGAATTTCGGTCCTTTGACTCCAGGTCCAGTGTTCTTCCCACTTTACCCTCTGCCTCTCATTTATTCAAAAGTTCACAGTAAAAAAAAATGCCACGTTGGCTAGAACTCCATTTCATGTGGTCCTGAGGCAAGTGCTCAGCCCACTCCCTGAATGATGCTTACGTAAAAAATGCAGGTGAAATGGAATGTGACTAATATCATCTGGTGTATATTCAGAAGTGAGCTGTTTAGCTGTATGCACTTTACATCCACATCCCAGAAGGCAGAATTGTTTGAAATAAAAAGTTCCTTGAACAAATGGAATTAGAAGATGTGGGCTTAAATTTCTGTTCAGTCCCTAGTTTGGGTACAGAAAGCATTTATTAAACACCTGCTATATTCCAGGCAGTAGGCTAACTGCTGAGAATATAAAGAAAAGCAAAAGATAGTCCCTGTTCTCAAGGAACACACATCTTTATTTCTTTCATTCATTCATTCCTTCATTCATTCATTTGGCAAGCTGAATTAAGTGCCTTGCCCAGAGTCACACAGCTAGTAAGCGTCTGAGGTAAAATTTGAACTCAGGCCCTCCTGACTCCAGGGCTAGTGCTCTATTCACTTAGTCACCTAGCTGTCTCCCCCCATGCCTTTTTCTTTTTCTCTTCTCTTCTCTTCTCTTCTCTTCTCTTCTCTTCTCTTCTCTTCTCTTCTCTTCTCTTCTCTTCTCTTCTCTTCTCTTCTCTTCTCTTCTCTTCTCTTCTCTTCTCTTCTCTTCTCTTCTCTTCTCTTCTCTTCTCTTCTCTCCTCTCCTCTCCTCTCCTCTTCTCTTCTCTTCTCTTCTCTTCTCTTCTCTTCTCTTCTCTTCTCTTCTCTTCTCTTCTCTTCTCTTCTCTTCTCTTCTCTTCTCTTCTCTTCTCTTCTCTTCTCTTCTCTTCTCTTCTCTTCTCTTCTCTTCTCTTCTCTCCTAGCTGAGTAACCCAATTAATAAAGGAAATAAGCAAGGTCTAGTATATTTTGTTTTTAAAAATTCTTTTCATATGTTTTCTTATTCCCTTCATTTCCAAATATATCCCCTTGCCCTTATTGGGCGAATAGCTGGGTGACCCTGAGTTGAAAATAATTTTTCCTCTCTGGGTCTCAGTTTCCTCCTCTATAAAGTGAAAAGGAACAATGTGGTACTGTGGAGGATCTGGGTTCAAATCCTGGAGCCTGCTTGGGCAGGGGTACCTTAACTGACCCAGGCCTCAGTTTTCACATCTGTAAAATGAGGGAACAGATCTTGAAGGCTTCTTCCAACTCCAGACTTATGTGCCTATGATTTTATGGCAGGATAATTTTTACAGTTCTTTCCGGTATGAGTTTTTTGATGGCAGGAATCTTTTGCCTTTTGCCTTTCTTTGTATTTCCAGTGCTTAGCACAGGGTCTGGCACTCGGTAGGTCCTTAATAAATATTAATTGACTCACTTTGGATTGACTGATTCATATCTGTTTTGAGAAGCCACTGTTGCTATGTAAAGGTTACACGCCAACCATATTTAACCTGAATTGCTGAGTAGGTACCAAAGAGTGACATGGTAGAGGCACATGTTGTCTGTTTTCAATACCCGAAGATGGTTTCTGTTTATTTTAATTCAGGAAGTATTTAATAAGTTACTAAAATTGTGCCTAGACACCATACAGAAGTGATATGGACCTGTGTTCGCTCATTTGAAGTTTTTAAGCAGATGGGCATGATATAGTGAGGATTCCTTTTGAATGTGGTCTGGGCTTAGGAGACCTCTTCCTCCTCTGAAATTCTTTGATTCTGTGGAAGATATAAGGACATAGATGAGCATAAGTATGTATGGTACATGTCATTAGGGGGTACACTGATAACATTTTATTTTTTTATGGTCAACATGACTTTTCAATCATCCATCAGATAAACTAAATTAAATAAAACATAAGATTAGTTTTCTAAAACAATTAACAACCAAACTTTATTTTAAAAATACAAACTTAAATCACAAGACACACCATACCAAATTTTTTTGAGACATTAGGATATGCTTGCAACAGTAAATTTATGTATGTGTGTGTGTGTGTGTGTGTGTGTGTGTGTATATATATACTCACTCTTTTTTTTTTTTTAATACTCACTCTTAAAAATAATGGTGAGGTGGGGCGGCTAGGTGGTGCAGTGGATAAAGCACCGGCCCTGGATTCAGGAGTACCTGAGTTCAAATCCGGCCTCAGACACTTGACACTTACTAGCTGTGTGACCCTGGGAAAGTCACTTAACCCCCATTGCCCAGCAAAAAAAAAAAATAATAATAATAATGGTGTGGGGGCAGCTAGGTGGCACAGTGGATAAAAGCACTGGCCCTGGATTCAGGAGGACCTGAGTTCAAATCCAGCCTCAGACACTTGACACTTACTAGTTGTGTGACCCTGGGCAACTCACTTAACCCTCATTGTCCCGCAATAAATAAAATAAATAAACAAACAAACAAACATAAATAAATAAATAAAATAATGGCATGGCTAAGGAGGCCAAACACTGATGCATGGACACAAGGAGAGCAGGAAGTTACAGTTTAAGGCTGTATTTGATTTAAGTGACAGGATGACACTCCTTAGATAAATGCTGTTGAAGTTCTGGGAAGGGTTGACAGAGATGTGGTTTGGAGAAAGCATCTTAGAGGATATGAAATAGGGTTAGAACCAGACCCTGAAGAATAGATGAGATTGGAAAAGGAGAGAAACTACTGGGTGGAGGGGAACATCATGAGCTTAGATGTAAAGGGAGGAATAAAAATTCTGTGTTCATGAGGCCAGTCAGGAAACTGCCCTGGCTAGAGTAGAGGGAGGGAGGGAGGGTGTGTGTGTGTGTGTGAGTGATGTGTATGTGTGTGTGAGATATGCTTCGGGTAGGATGGGTGGGACTGGGTTATGGATGTCCCTGATTATCAAGGTTGACAGAAATAGTCCTAAACGTGTACTGTAAAAACCTTTCTGTTGCATTTTCATCTGATGGAATGACCCTACTTTCCGTTGTTTTTCATTGTTATCGAGTTACAGAGCTGCGGCCAGCACTAGTTCCCCAGAAAGATTATTGTGGCTAGAGCCGGCCTATATTGCTGAGGAGGGGTTTCCATCAACGTGTTGATTTATTGATCACTCACAGGCTGCTGAACTGAAAAGCTGTTCCAACCAGGTTACAGATGTCACTGTGAAGACTTTTGATGGGTGAAAGACAAATGACTCGCCAAATGTCTCTTGAGGGATTTATTTTTACATCCAGAGAAACCTTGACTCTCTTCTTATGGTACAGGCCTGACACTGACATCTGTTCTGTGCCCTGAAAATAGATGGCAGTAACCCTATATGACGCCTGCACGGCATATTTGGAACAAGATTTGATTTAATATCTTTCTTGTTTGGTAGGTCGAAGGAAAGAAAACTTCTTCTGGGCTGCCTTAGCCCCATGGTTTTTGTGGTGGGTTTTTTTTTTTTTTCAGTACAAATTGTGCAGGAAGTTGCTTCATCTCTTTTGGTCTTCAGAATGAGGACTTGTTCTCTAGGTTAATCAGTGCATTCATAAAACCAGAGCAAGAAGGGACCTTCGAGGCAATCCAGTCTAACCCTTTCATCTGAAGGATAGGAAGACCAAAGATCAAAGAAGTTGGTAATAATAGCCATAATAGCTCACATTTATAGAGAGCACTTTAAGGTTTGCAAAGAACTTTCCATTTGTTATCTCATTTGATCCCCACAGCCAGCCTTTGAGGTGGGTGTTATTATTATCTCCATTTTACAGATCAGGAAGCTGAGGTACAGAGGAGGTAAGTCACTTGTTCAAGGTTGTTTAGCTAGGAAGTGGCAGAAGCGATTGAACTCAGGTCTTCTAGCTTTAAATCCATTCATTGCTCTTTCCCCTATGCCCCACTACTCATCTAGTCTTGTCTCACTTCCCAGCCACTGCAGGGAACCTCCTTACAATATTCTTGGCACGTTGTCATCTAGTCCCTGCTTAAACAGTGAGCTAACTCCCTCCAGAGATAGCACATTCCATTTTTAGGCAGCTGATGGTTAGGAAGCTTTCTTTCAGGTTGAGATGTGATTTACTTCCCTATAATACAGATTCACAGATTGTTAGAGCTACAAGGAAGGGGTGGGGGGCGGGCATTGACTCATGTGGTTCAACTTTTTCACGAAACAAAGAAAAGAAACAAACCCAGAGAGGGGAAGGGACTTGCTATGGTCACAGAGCTAGTAAGGAACAGAAGCAAGTTTTAATGCGGATCATGTTTACTTCTTCTCTAGCACGGTTCCTTTAATGATTCCTCATAGAATATGGTCTTCAGATTCTTCTTCCCAGTGTAGTGTAACGATTGGAATGACGCCACCTGCTGGAGACTTACTGTAGGAAAGCTCCGCCATGAGGAGAAGGCCTCTGAGGGCAAGGCCATGTGGCTTTTCTTTGGCATCAGGAAGTGACGTTTGCTTGTGGGAGGAAGAGGGGGCAAGGCTGGCTCTCTCGCTCTCTTTCATCAGGACTCTGGTGGAGAGTGGAGCTAAAGATGTGCTCTCCCTTTAGATAGATAGATGAATCTAGGCCTTTCTCTCTCTCTTCACCAAATTCTTATTCTCCTTAATAAATGCTTAAAAGTCTAAATTCTTGCTAAAGCTTACAATTTATTGGTGACAACTCATTAGATATTTTAGACAGACTAGCTAGAATTTTAGACCCTTACGGAAGTCATCCTTTGGACCCATTCCTATTTGCTAAAATCCCTCTGTAGCAATCAGAAGTGGTCACAGAACTCAGATGAGGCATGGCTAGTGCATAATTCAATGGGACTATTTCCTCTGTTATGGGTATGATGCATGTATTAATGTAGCCAGAGTGACTAAACTTTTTTCACTGTCACATCAATTTGTTGACTTACAACCAACTCACATAGGCCTGTCCTTTTCACATGCACCATTGTTAGGCCATGTACATCTCTTCCATCCTATACTTGTGTAGCTGTTTGTTTTTTTTAACTCTCACATTTATCCCTCTTCATTTTTATCCCATTAGTTTTGGCCCATCATCCCATTCTCTCAATCTTTTTGAATCTAGAGTCTGTGATTTGAGGGATTATTAATTAATTATTATTAATCCTTCTCAGTACTGTATCATCCACAATTTGGATAAACATATCTTCTTCTTTGTCTTTATTCAGGACCTGGGTTTGAATCCCAGATCTGCTACTTGCTAGCTATAGAACCTCAAGGAAGTCATTCACTTCTCTGGGCCTCAGTTTCCTCCTATGTAAAATGAGAAGTTTTGAGTAGCTGACCTTTCAAGACCCCTAGAAGCTCTAAGTATGTGCTCTATGAAAACTGTACTACCATCAGCTGATTAAGGTCCATTTCTCATGGGCTATTGTTCTCTACTGGTGGGGTCTACTTCAGTTGCTTCAGACAAGGATGAGGATAGAAAGCTCAATGGCCCACTACTCTAGAAAGTCTCGCCTGACACTAATCTGTAACCATACCTAGACTGTTAATTAGTCAGCCATCCATAAATTACCCATTCTCACTATCAGAATAGAAAAGAATCTGATATTAGTCATTAGTTATTATTAAAAGGTTTCTTAAGGGCAAGAATTTTGTGTTTTTTTATCTTTGGTTTTCTAAGACAATGTCTTTTATAGACCACTTAATATATGTTTAATGAATTGTCTTGATCTAATTATGCTTTATTGTGAATGGATTTCACTCATTGGCTGCCTCAACCTGGCATTGGCATGTTAAAACTTCATGTAATATGAATAAATGGATGGACTATTTAATTAGTTATCCAAAAAGTTCATGCATTCCTTCTCCGCCATCTTTTTTTTGAATTCCACTTTTCTCATTCTCTGAAGTCTCTTCATCCACATGCAGTACCGTGGACTCAGAAGTCTCTCAGGCAAGCAGAGGTGACATTTTCTTTGGATTATTGAGCATGCAGCTCTTCCAGGCTAGCCTTCTGGGTTATTTCTCCCCATAAAATGGATCCTTGATACAGCTTGGAGAGAAGGCACTATAGACTTAACCAACCTCAGCAGCTGAGAGAGCTGCCTTGCCTTATCATGGCACTGATAGGCTTTCTACCTTCGAAACTTTCCCTTCCTCCAAGCCCTGACCTCTCATATTTTCCAGTGTATTTGACATTTCAGTTAATATTTTAATAGTCTTAAAATGATATTTCATTTTTATATCACCTATATTTCCCCTTGTAACCCTCTTCCCTCCTCCCAGAAAGCCATTCTGTAGAACAAAGATTTTTTTTAAAAAAAGGAAGAAAGAAAAGATTGAATATGAGGTGGGAAAACAGTAAAACTGATCAGAAAAATTCAGACATTATATGCAAAATTGTATATCCTTGTGCACCGTACCTCTGCAAAGAAGATCAGGGAATGGTCTTTTTATATCTCTTTTTTTGGGCCAAACTTGTACTTTGTAATTTTGCAGCATTCACTTTTTTTTTTTCAGGGCAATTAGGGCTAAGTGACTTGCCCAGGGTCACACAGCTAGTCAGTGTCAAGTGTCTGAGTCTGGATTTGTACTCAGGTCCTCCTGACTCTAGGGCTGGTGTTTATCCACTGTGCCACTTAACTGCCCCTGCCTGCAGCATTCACTTTCTTTTTTTTTTAAAGTGAGGCAATTGGGGTTAAGTGACTTGCTCAGGGTCACACAGCTAGTAAGTGTTAAGTGTCTGAGGCTGGATTTGAACTCAGGTACTCCTGACTCCAGGGCCGGTGCTCTATCCACTGTGCCACCTAGCTGCCCCTTTCAGCATTCACTTTCAATGCTTTTGTGATGGTTATTCTTTCCATTTGCATAGTTGTGGTCACTCTGTATATTATTTTCCTAAATATGTGTTTTTTTTTTTACTTTGCACCCATTCATATAAGCCTTTCCATGCTTTTTTTTGGTATTCATCATATTTTTAGTTTTTTCATCATGATGCTCTTCATTCACATATTCAGTTAATATTTAATTAATTAATGGACAGCTAAGTGGCACAGTAGATAGAGTACTGTTCCTGAAGTTGGGAGGACCTGAGTTCAAATTTCACCTCAGACCCTTACTAGCTGTGTGACCCTGGGCAAGTCACTTAATCCCATTTGCCTTAAAAACATTGGGGGGGGTGGCAGCTAGGTGGCACAGTGGATAGAGCACTGGCCCTGAAGTCAGGAAGACCTGAGTTCAAATCCAGCATTAGACACTTAACACTTACTAGCTGTGTGACCCTAGGCAAGTCACTTAACCCCAATTGCTTCACACACACAAAAAAACATCTGGGGCCATCTCCAGTTGTCCTGGTATATGCCTCATCACTGGATCCAGATGACTCTGGAGAAGAAACCGAGGTTGGTGACTTTGCACAACCCTCCTTCACTTAAATCCAATTCACTGCAAGTCATGACATCCCCACAATGTCACGGTCCTCTTCAAAAATGAAGGACAAACAACAACAATATTTTAAAATATTTTCATGTTATAACATTCCCACTTTTTTTTTTGGGGGGTGAGACAATTGGGGTTAAGTGACTTGCCCAGGGTCACACAGCTAGTAAGTGTCAAATGTCTGAGGCCGGATTTGAACTCAGGTCCTCCTGACTCCAGGGCCGGTGTTCTATTCACTGCGCCACCTAGCTGCCCCATTCTCACTTTTTTTGATGTCCCAGAGGACCTCCTCATATTATTTCTACTCACAATGAAGTGTCTAATATTAGAATGTTTTGTTGTAACACATCTTTTTGCTTAATGCATGTATTCCTTAGTTGTTTTATATCTTCTGGGCCCCAACATTATGTTTTTCATTCATAGTATAATAGCTAGTATGAACAGTTCTACAAAAACTCTAAGGTGATGGTTAAGGGGAATGACAAGAGGGTCACTCTTAAGCCACAGAAAATGGAGGACATGCAAAGCCCAGATTGTAACTATACCAATATACTACTACTACTACTACTACTACTACTACTACTACTACTACTACTACTACTATTTTGCGGGGCAATGGGGGTTAAGTGACTTGCCCTGGGTCACACAGCTAGTAAGTGTCAAGTGTCTGAAGTTGGATTTGAACTCAGGTCCTCCTGAATCTAGGACTGGTGCTTTATCCACTGCACCATCTAGCTGCCCCCATACCAATATAATCTTTGTAAAAAAAGAGGGGGGTGCTTTCATTGAGGGAAGAACCCATTTGAGGAGGATGATATCATCTTTTTTTTTTTTTTTTTGACTGTAGCCTCCCCTTAGAAACCTCAAAAATCTTACCAGAAGAGCCCAGCACTTTCCTATTTGTAACATTTTGTTCAGGAGATGAAAAGGAAACTTTTAATTAAAAACTACAGCAAACAGGAATAACTCTTTTCTGTCAACAATAACAAAATAAAATTAATCCATTGACCTTCTGAGGTTGCAGAACTTACTCAGAGTTCCAGACTGAACTTTGCTTCCAATTATTCTGCCCTTTTCAAGTGTCATAAAAACACACTCAATACGGAAGTGATCTGAGTTCTAGTTCCGTGTCTCCACTACTAAGGTATGTGTGACATAGGGCATGCTGTTTAATCTCTCAGGCCTCAGATTCTTCATCTGTAAAGTGAGACTCAAGAATCCAAGGTCCCAGCTCTAAGATTCCCTGACCATGGTCGTTCCAGAAATTGTGCTGGATCTGGAGTTGGAAAACCTGGGTTTGAAACCCAGATCTGCTACTTATTAGCTATATGACCTTGAGGAAGTCATTTACCTCTCTGGGCCTCAGTTTCCTCCTATGTAAAATGAGAAGTTTTGAGTAGATGACCTTTTAAGACCCCTAGAAGCTCTAAGTATGTGCTCTATGAAAACTGTACTACCCTTAGCTGATTTAAGGTCCATTCCTCATGGACTATTGTTCTCTACTGGTGTAATCTACTTCAGTTGCTTTTTCCATGCCTTCCAGAGGTCTTCATGTCTCCTCAAGAGATTCCCTCAAGACCTGGCTAATTCAAACTCTTTTAGTAATGTGTGCCACCTTTGCTTCAATACAACTGGTCCAGATTATCCTCTTCTAAAGGCAATCTTACTGTGTTATATTCTAGTTACCAATCTGGTTTTCAGCTTTGTAGGGGTAAGTTCAACCATCCAGGACACATAGGATCATGGGAAGTGGGCCCTTAACTGTGTGCCCCCCAATACCACATATTTATCTCTAGAGCAGTCATTCCCAACCTGTGTGCCATGAATCCCTGAGAAACTATGGAATCCTTAGAAGGGGATCTATGAATCCATATGTGTGCCAGAGTATTGCCTATTTATTTTCTTAATCTTTGGATACTAATAGCCCAGCTGCTATTATGTGGGAGTCTGCAAAATGTTTTGCTAAAGGGGTCCTGGTACTCAAAAGTTTGGGAACTTCTGTTCTAAAATTCCTTCCTATACTGGCAGTGAATACGGGAATCCTTGCCATTGACCCCCTACTGAGGGTGACCTGTGCCTCAGCTTAGCTCTAAGTGTCCTTCCAAACCTCTTTAAAAGAAGGTGGGATAGGGGCAGCTAGGTGGTGCAGTGGATAGAGCACCGGCCCTGGATTCAGGAGGACCTGAGTTCAAATCTGGCCTCAGACACTTATCACTTACTAGCTGTGTGAATCTAGGCAAGTCACTTAACTCCAGTTGCCTCACCAAAAAAAAAAAAAAAAAAGAGGGTGGGATATATATGGGCAAAAGAACATAGCTCTCTACATTCTTCCAATAGTTCCTCAGTTTCCAGGTATTGGGACATATTATGCGAATTAAGCTACAAACCTCTAGAGTACCACATCATAACACATATACAAAACCAGATAACTATTAAGTTATATTGCCTTCTTTCATCAAAAATTCCAGTTCAGTACAGTTTAACAATACTGAACACCCTGTAACTATGTCCAAGTCATTATGCTAGAGGCTACAAGTTAATTACATACTCATCAAGAATTTTAAAATGGAGTCATATTAGAAAGCAGAATGATTTCCTTTTCTGACCTCACGGCAGTACTTTTGACAAGACATGAAAGTGAGGTTAGGGGAAATATGCCAGTATAGATATCCAAAATGGCCAATAGTCTATGTAATAGTGTCAGTTAAGGCTCTACCCAGTTCTTTGGTACCACTAAAAGATAAGGCCTTTGCAAAGTGCATTTGGAGGTCAGTTGGGTCCTTATCCTGCAGTACCTAACACAGATGAAATCTGGCTCAGTTAAATTCAGGAAACATCTATTAAGGACCCATTCTATGCACTCACTGTTCTAGGTGCTAGAGATAGAAGAAAAAAAAAAGGTCCTTTTCCTCAAGTAGCTCACGCTTTACTTCATGATATAACATGTACATAGACAAATAAGCATAAGATAATTTGTGCAGGGAGGGAATACTAACCATGCAGGCTAGGGGCTCAACAACTCCTTACCCCAGAATGCCATTCCTGGGTATAGGTCTCTTAGTCTGTCTTGGATCTGTGACCCAGAACTGAGTAGTGTGCAAAGAATACAAGGGAAAAATTACCTCACATCATCAGGGTGTGTAAATACAAGTCTATACAAACAAGGAAGAAGGGATGGGAGGCGATGTTGACACTTGAACCTCCCCCTCATCTGAAATGATCAAAGGAGGGAAGAATACAAATACAAGCAGAGTTGGATAGAGAGATACATTTCACTCAAGAGGGAAATAGGAAGGAAGGTGGAGGAGGGAGAAGGGGGAATTAGAGGGAAGGTAGACTATGAGAAGGATCAGTCCTAAGCAAAACAAATTAAGTATGTATAAAAATATTTGTAGCTCTTTTTTGAGGTGGCAAAGAAAGGGAATCTGAGGGGGTACCCATCAATTGGGGAATGGCTGAACAAGTTATGGTACAACAATGTGATGGAAGGGGTAGCTAGGTGGCGCAGTGGATAAAGCACTGGCCCTGGATTCAGGAGGACCTGAGTTCAAATCCCGCCTCAGACACTTGACACTAACTAGCTTTGTGACCCTGAACAAGTCACTTAACCCCCATTGCCCTGCCAAAAAACAAACAAACAAAAAAAGGAAATGAGAGAACAAAAATAAATGATAGGTGCTTGATACTTAAGCTAAGTAAGGAGATAATGAGAGAGTAGCTAATTGCCCTTGATTAATCCAAATCACCTGGCCTAAATGAACTACATCTTTGAGTCCAGAAAAAAAGGAAATGGCAGATGTTATTGCTGAAATACATTTAGTGATTTTTGAAAACTTATGACAAATGGGAGAGGTACCATAAAAGAACAAATGCCCAGATGTTCAAAAATGGGAAGCAAACAGAGTCTATAAACTATGGACTAGTGTGTTTGACCTTTATTTTGGGGAAATTATAGAACAGATCATTCAAGAAATTATTGGTGGACATCTAGCATAGTTATGGAGATGACAAAGATTAATTTCTTCATTACAGAGAATGAGCAGGGATTCATCAAGAATTTGTAACTAATGGGAGTGCTATGGATTTATTTACAAATATTTTAGCAAAGATTTTGTTAAAGCTCCTGATACATTTTTTATGGAGAAAATGCAGAGATACGAAATAGTCTAAAATATAATCAGATGAGTTCAGAACTGGTTGAATGGTCAGGTTTAAGGAGTAGTTGTTAATGGTTGAATGTCAGTGTGGCCAGATCTCTCCAGTAGAGTGCCCCAGGGATCTGTGGTTGGCTCTGAGCTGTTTAACATTTGGATAAAGGCATATGTAGAATGCTCATCAAATACACAGATGACACAGTATGGGAAGGGATAACTGACGTACTGGGTAACAGAGTCAGAATACAAAAATATCTCGACAGTCCTGAGCCTTAGGCTAAATCTCATAAGATGAAATTCAGTAGGTAAAAATGTTAATGATCTGCACATGGGAACAAACAAAAATCAATTTCACAATAATAAGATGGAGGAAACATGGTTAAAAGACAGTTCTGGAAAAGATCTAAGGATTTTAGTGAAATGCAAGTTCAATATGAGTCAGCAGTGTGATATGGCGACCAAAAAACAGATGGAGTCTTGGGCTGCATTAAGAAAGACATGGGTGGCGCAGTGGATAGAGCCCTGACCCTGAATTCAGGAGGACCTGAGTTCAAATGTGGCCTCAGACACTTGACACTTACTAGCTGTGTGACCCTGGGCAAGTCACTTAACCCTCATTGCCTTGCAAAAAATAAAATTAAATTAAATTTAAAAAAGAAAGACATGGCTAGGGGGCAGCTACATGGTGCAGTGGATAAAGCACCAGCTCTGGATTCAGGAGTACCTGAGTTCAAATCTGGCCTCAGACACTTGACACTTACTAGCTGTGTGACCCTGGGCAAGTCACTTAACCCTTGTTGCCCCACAAAAAAAAAAAAAAAAGAAAGACATGGCTTCCAGGAATAGGAAGATGATGGTCCCATTGTACTCTGTCCTCATTGAGCTAAGTGCATGATGTTCATGGTCAAGAAGGATGTTGACAAGCTGGGGAATGTCCAGAGGAAGGCAACCAGAATGGAGAGGGCCTTGATATATGAGAAATGATTGAAGGAGCTGGGCATGTTTATCCTGGATGACAACATTGGGGTAGAGGTAGGGGTAGGGGGAGAAAGAGGCATGATATCTGTCTATGGAGAGAAGGGATTGGGCTTATTTTGCTTGTCCTCAGAAGGCAGAATCAGGGTAATAGATTAGAGACCAATTTAGGCTTAATTTTAAGAAAATTTCCCTAAAAATTAGAGCTCTAAAAAAATGGAATAGGTTGCCTTCAGAAGTGGTAGATTTCCAACCACCACTTGTAGAGGATGGGGATTTCTTTGAGATATTGATTGGATTAGATGGCTACTAAAGGCCCTTCCAACTCTTAAATTCTGTGATTTCTGCGTACAGGACAGTATCTTGGATGACACCAAAACCTATGGAGATAATCATTCAGCGATGGAGACCGAGGAATTGTTAGATATATGAGAACTAGAAGACACTGATGTAATAGGAACCAAGGGGGCTCTCTCCAGCCTTGGCTCCTGTTACATCAGTATCTTCTAGTTCTCTTATATATCATGGAGTATCATGGAAGAAGGAATAGTCAACAGAGTAAAAAAATTCAGAAAAGTTATGAAAGGATAAGGATAGAAACCATCAGATTTGGCAACTAAGCAAGCCTTTCAGTTGAATGAGAAATGAGTGCGTAGAAAGGAAGTAAAAGTAGATGACACCTTCTTGGAGTTTTCAGTGAAAGAGACAGAAGATTGTAGCTTGAGGGGGTGCTAGGATCAAGTGATTTTTTAAAGGATGGGATGGGGGAACCTGGATATATTTGTAGGCACTGGGCAGGGGGGAAAGGTAAACAGGAAAAGATTAAAGAATGTGTATGAGAGAGACAGAGAGAAACAGAGAAAGGGAGAGGGAGAGTAGAGGGGAGGGAGGGAGGAGAGAGAGAGAGAGAGAGAGAGAGAGAGAGACAGACAGACAGACAGACAGACTGACTGGTCGAGTTGGCCTTGGCAAAAAGAACCACATTTTCCTCAGAGGTTAGAGTAAAAGAGATCAGTGCTGAAGTAGAGATGGTTTGAATTATAGAGTAGGAGAGATGAGAGAAATTGAGACAACCTCCATTTTCTACAAAAATCAAGAATTGAGTTCTTTTGCTGAAAAAGAGGTGAGAGTGGCACTGGCACCTTACCTAGAAGTTTTGGTATAGCTTTTGAGGGGCTGTGATACGCAATCAGAGAAGAATAAAAGGATTGCCATGCAGCAGTGAGAGCCCACTTGAAATCAGATAACATGAGTTTGTAAAGGATACAATCAAACAATCAAGTTTTATGACTTCCTACAGAGTGTTTGACAGCATAAGAGTAGGAAGAGAATTTAGATAGTTGGGATGACCCAAGACTGGGGTGACCCAAAGTATGAAAAGCCACAGGACAAGGGAGCTGGTTAAAGTCAATATCAAGGAGAGAACAGAGGAAGGGATGCCATAAATGAGAAACAGATAACCTGACCAGCCTGTGGGGAAGGCCTGACTAGGACATTATTACCAGGCAACCAGTCTCAGCTTTGCCTGGGTTGCCCTTGTTATATTGGGTGGAAGGGGAAGATAGCATACAATCATATGTTATCTCTGTACCTCTAGTAGCATCTCCTTCACCTCACCTGTTGACTTGTTCAGCCCTGGGTGCAGAGTATTACATAACCCAAAGAGAAGAAGAGCCCAGGGTAATCACCCTGCATTCTAGACCCTAGAGACTTCCCTTCTTGAAGATTAGTCTTGTCTTTCTGTCATTAGAGAGGTTCTACCACAGGGTAGAAGCACCAAGAACTTTCAGGTAGAAAATCCCTTACCTTACTTAGGGAAGCAAGGCCCACTTGAACAGACAGAGCTCAAGACAGAGAAGGCATGGGTCCTTTAATTAGTTCTGCCCCTATGACACACTTTCTCTTGAGTAAGTCTTTTTAATTTCTCTGTGCCAGTTTCTTCACCTGTTAGATAGGAAAACGAAGATTTATCATCTGACTCCTTTAGAGGTGTGGTGTTTAAACAGAATTAATAACATGAATTTCTTGGAAAAGTGCTGTGTAAGTAGAAAAGACACCGGTCTTATTACTGATCAGTACACAGCCGGAGGTCTTGTGGCCAACTGTTTTTTGTTTCATTAGAAAAGAAAACAATTTAGGAAAAAGATGGGACACAAGCAAAAACTTGTGTAATTATAAAAGTTATGAGGTGAAAGGAAGTGATGACTTTGAGATCCCCCTAACTGGACCCTATGTTTACAGATTAAAAAGGACAAAGTATTCATGTTAATAATGTATCTTTTAAAGGTATCACATATATACATATATATGTGTGTATGTACACAGACTCTTGCTTTCATATATACATACATGTATACATGTATGTATGTATGTATTGTGTTATGTATGTACACTGATTGTCCTGGTGTAGTTTTAAATTGACACATTCTGTAGCTCCTAGAAATCTTATCTAAGGTGAGTATTGACTTAGACAAACATAGAATTCAATTCAGTTTGATTCTGCAAGCAGTTATTGAGCTCTTCTTATTAATATTTGCCAGGCACTGTGCTGGGTACTGGGAATGCAAAAACAAAATTAAACAGATCCTGCCTTCAGGTAGCTTACATTCTACTGAATGAAAGCAGTTTTCTTTCAAACTGCTCTAATTATCTTCTATTGTGTGAAATATATGTTTGGTTCCTGATGTTTCCTAACTTCTTATCCTCATTATTCCCAAAGTGCTTTGTACTCTTTAAACCAGCTAAAGCCTAAAATAGACAAAAGACCAGGTGCTATCCTCATTTAATAGAGGAACAGAATATTATTCCTGAGGATAAATGATGAGGAATAAAGTAGATGCTGCATGAAACAAAGGAGACAGGGACTGAACCAATGTTTTAATTGGTCTAAGGAACCCCCTGGGTAAGGAAACTTAGTATACTGATCTCAAGGTTTCGCCTACTCTCAAACTTGTAGTCATAGAGAGCTGTCTAGAGTTCTGAGAGGGTAAATGACTTGCCCAGGACAATCACATCACCAGTATGTGTTTGTTTGGGGGGGGGGGGCGTGTAGAAGGATCTTCCTTACCAGCTCTCATCTCCCATGGTATATGACATCTTGCTTCATGAAACACAGAATGCAGAATTAGACCTGATCTCTCTCCTGCTGGGCTTTCCATCTAAATTACACTTGCAGACAAGTTAGAGAGGATAGATTTCTTCCTTAAAGCCCTAGGAGAATTGACTGGAAGGTCCTGCTATAGAGCCAATGCTTTTCTGACCCAGTCTTTGTTCCTGGCTCAATGAGCCATGCACCATACCTCCTAAATAGGGAATCACAAGAATACCAATGATGTTTTATTAGTGGAATATATTAAATTATCTGTATAGCAGAGAAAAACCCTACCAAGATGGTTAATGAAATGCTTGTTGATGAACTGTTGCAAATAGTTTTCAAAAATCATTTGCTCAGAAAAAATTCCCTGTGGCTAATATTCAGGAAAATAAGGTTGAGCTTTGAGAATAGTAAGTCTGTATCACTAATGAGGGTATCAAGCTTCTCACATTCTCAAACTGCCTCTAGGCTGAAGATAAAAGGCAAAGGACCCAGAGGTGCAGGGGTTGTGATCCTAAACAGATTAGTTGGCTGGGTTTGGAGTCAGGAGGACCTGAATTTAAATCCAGCCTCCTACACATTGTAGCTTCATGATGTGGGACAAGTCTCTTAACCTCTGTTTATCTCAGTCATCATCTGTAAAATGGAGATGATAATAATAGTACCTACCTCCCAGGGTTGTTGTGAGGATCAAGTGAGATAATACATGTAAAACACTTAGCACAGTGCCTGGCACATAGTAAGAGCTATATAAATGTTATTAGAATAATAAAATAATTGGCCACAGAACCAATTGTATTGGAAGGAAGAAAACAATCAAGTCAGATGAAACTTCTCAGTAGCATGGGAATGTGGCTCTGGGAGGTTCCTAGGTGCTTCTCTCTCTCTATGTCTATATTTGTGTTCCATTGTGTTATGTGGTATTTCCCTTGGGAAAGTCTTGTACCTCCAGATGTGAGATGTAAGCTGCTTGGCCTCATGGGTACAAAGTACACCAAAGGATGGGTGATGACTCTGTGTCATAAGGCCACTAACAAGTGTGTCCTTGACATCCCAGAGCCTCTGAGCCCTTCCTTATGTTTTTGAGCCTGGATCATAAGTTGCAGCCCTTTGACATTTTCTTTTGCCTACAGAAATTGCATTAGTCTTCTGCATATGACTGCTACCATGGTCCTTTTTTTGGGGGGGAGGCAATGAGAGTTAAGTGACTTGCCCAGGGTCACACATCTAGTTAAGTGTCAAGTGTCTGAGGCCAGATTTGAACTCAGGTCCTCCTAAATCCAGGGCCAGTGCTTTATTCACAGCGTCACCTAGCTGTCTCCCATGGTCCTTCTTTGTTACATGTTTCCTGTTACCTATATCATCAGGTGGGAAAAACAGATGTATCTGACTGATGCAAAAGAAAACGAGAGCCAGAAAAATCTATCAATTTTCCCACCCAAGTTTCTTTCTTTTTCTTTCTTTTTTCCTTCCTTCCTTCCTTCCTCCTCCCTCCTTCCCTCCTTCCTTTCTTCTCCCTCCCTCCTTTATCCCTCCCTCCTCCCTTCCTTCCTTCTTTCTTTCTTTCTTTCTTTCTTTCTTTCTTTCTTTCTTTCTTTCTTTCTTTCTTTCTTTCTTTCTTTCTTTCTTTCTTTCTTTCTTTCTTTCTTTCTTTCTTTCTTTCTTTCTTTCTTTCTTTCCTGCCTTTTTTCTTTTTCGGTTTCATTGGCATAATCGTTAATGAAATGATCTATGTTCTATGGCCCAGTAATTCTAAAGCTTTTAATCTACAATTAATTGTAATATTTTCTTCAATGGACCCTTTTAAAATATTTTTTTTTGTATTGTGGTTAGTAAAGGGGATGTGTTAATATCTGTTTTTCTGGACTGTTTTGTGAGGTTTTTTTTGATGTTTATATAGTATCACCCAAGTTTCAATGAAAAGTCTTTCCCCCTCTAATTTTACTGAGACACCAGACTCATGGTTTGATACTTATTGTCATGATTTGATTTTTCTGAATGACTTCAGCAAACTGCAATGTCCAGGTTTTCTAATTTAGAAGATGCAGATGTGAGTTGTTATACTACATATGGAGTGAACAATAGCTGTTAAGTTAAAACATTCTTATCCAAGCAATATCACACAAATCATATGGCTTACACTTTGAACCCTGCTATTAAGCTTGCAGTGTTTTTTAATTATAGCATTCACTTTGGGTGAGATTTATGATCCTTTAAAAATATGTCCTTTTATTCCCCTTTTGTTTCTTTTTCTCTGACAGCTGCAATTCTCCAATAACTTTTGGGGGCAATTATTTCTAAATTTTTTATTATATAAACTTATAATAAATTTTATGAATTTTGAAACTTTGTATCTATGATCTTATTGGTATGAGTACTCTTTCCACTGGTAGAAATCATACCCTTAAATGCTTTTTGTGATCTTTGCCATTATTTTTCCTTCATAATTTCTAACAATCCATCCAACATGCCAGAAGCTTTCCCCTGGATTTTATTTTAATTGCAAGGGTAGAGGAACACAGCACGGTGCTTATCTTCTCCTCACTCTTCCAATGTGACAAAATCACTTTCTTTTATGACTATATCGTTCATTTCCTTTCTTGAGTCCATGTTCGTAACATGCTTTTGTGTACTTAAAACTATGATGTGTCTTTTCATAGTTCTTTGGGCTTCCTTCAATTCTGATTCTTATGTAATTGCGGTACTCTGAAAGAATACTGGAGTTAAAGGTACATGTATATTGGGATCATTGAAAACATTGCTTAATTTACCAAGTGCAATCCATCCAGTTCCTCCCCTGTTTGATTCTTAGCCATGTACACTTTCCACTTGTACAGACAGACTTTGATAGAAGTGGACAATGGGTATCTCATGAGATGTTCATTAAACTTCATGTTGTAATCTAGGCAATGTGTGTTTTTTGTCCACTTTGTAAATGGCTTGCCTGATTTCTTTCAAATGATTATGAATTTTATGGAGGAGGGTTTTTCAATCTTTCAGGATTTAATATAGTCATCTTTTATCTTTTGTGAATAGGAGCATTTGGAATATCTTGTAATCAATAAAGAATCTTGCTATACAGTATATCATTTATTAGAGTTGTAAACATGCTTATTGTTGGGTTATTTCAGTTGTTTCCATCTCTTTGTGACCCCATTTGGAGTTTTCTCAGCAAAGATACTGGAGGGGTTTGCTATTTCTCTCTCCAGCTCATTTTACAAATGAGAACAACGGTAAACAGGGTTAAGTCATTTGCCCAGAGTCACACAGCTAGTAAGTTTCTGAACATACTAGAATATTCCTGTTTTAAGGCTTGATTGATGCTAAAACCAAACAGTTATCTTTATGATCACACCTGCCATAGTATCTTGTAGGATTTTAATGTATGGGTAGGAGACATTTTGTCCAAGAAAAAAATTTTTTTTTTGGTGAGGCAATTGGGGTTAAATGACTTGCCCAGGGTCACACAGCTAGTAAGTGTCAAGTGTCTGAGGCCGGATTTCAACTCAGGTCCTCCTGAATCCACAGCCAGTACTTTATCCACTGCACCACCTAGCTGCCCCCACCCAAGAAAACTTTTAAGAACTTGTTTCACTGAATCAGATACTTTTGGGGAAAAATAAATAGGCACAGTGGGATCTTTTATTCCCTGTATCTCACAGTCAGTTGTATGACTTTGAAGAGCTGATCTGCTTAAGAAAATAATCTGTGAAAGAATGTTTCCCTTTCATGTCCTCATCAAGGATGCCTTCAATGTGTGTACAGGACCCTTCTCATATTGATTTTATAGAGATGTGAAAATAGGTATAAGAATTCTTAGTCACTAATGTCTTTTCAGGAGGCTTTCTTTGGGGTCAAAATACTGTCTTTTGGTGTTTTTTTTTTCCCTTTTGAAATATTCCTCTTTGAAATACCCTGAAAATAAGTCACTAAACATCTTTAAAATGTGTTGCCTCCAGGATGGGCTTCTTTTTTAAGTCTCTGGTTGAGTCAAGCCGCCTTTCCTGGACTTTCCTATCATTTCCTCCTATGTTGACACTTAAATGGGAGACTCCAAAGGAGGTGGTACGCTGCCATTATGGTTGAGAATAGATCATTATAGAAACACCAGTACACATGAGATATTTCTTGTCTTTTTCTTTTTCCTTTAACAAGTGGAGTCAGGATGATCAGCTTCAGTTGGGTCTCATTCCATTTTCTGCTCAGGTGCTTTTCTTGGTTTTGTGAGGCAGGATTGCCCATCATCTTCTTTCTCCCTCTTTTGTATTGTTTGTCAAATGAGTTTGTACTCTAAACTGGAATTATCACTGGCTACCTTGTATCATCTTATCAAAAACATGTTTTGTGGCCAAATAGACTCCTTTAGCCTCCTGTTTTTTCATTGGTTAAATTTCTCTGTGAAATGGTGTTACAGATGATGTCTTTTCCCCCTCCACTTACCATTTTTTGGAGTTGACTATTTAGTTAAAAATACTGGATTGGAGCTACTGTAGTCACATCGAGTGTTTTCTTCTTATTTTTTCCTGATTTTAATTTGGCATTGATTCTGACCTTTGTGTCAAAGTCAAATTGAAAATGAGCAACTCATCCATATATAAGGATGCCTGCCATTGATTATATGTATTTTAGCACTCATCATCTTATAACATCTGGTGATGAGTCTCTCTGGGCATTTAGACTGGTCCCTCCATAGCAAGATTGTGTGTTGCCAGGTCTGTGTTCTAAGCCCTTCCAGTTTGTAAAGACCGTTTTAGACCTTCTGCCTTTGTGAACTCAGCGTCACCTGTACACCATGATGAGGCACTGGAGGAGGACTTTATTCATCAAGGAAGAATAAATTATATTTGTTCTCTTGAAAGAGGAAATTATCTGATGCAATTTTAGCTGTTCCTTAGCTGGACGGAAATAGTACATGCAAAATTACCTTTTGTCTAGAGCATTTTGACCAGCTGCCTGAGAATAATGAGGGGAAGATTTCATACTTGTATTTCATATTTAAATTTCTTAACCACTGGGATCAAAAAATTGAATAATAATAGAAATGCTTATGTCCTTCACTGTTCATTGATTGGCCTTTGTCTTATTTTTTTGTAACCCTGAAAGGGTCTAACACAATATGGAGCACTTTTTTTTGGTTAAATAATTAGCAAATAATAAGTAATTAGCATTTATATAGTGAATTAAAGTCATAAAGTGCTTTATAAATATTTCATTTTATCCTCACAACACCAGGAGGTAGGTATGATTATTATTCCCATTTTACAGGTGGGGAAACTGAACCAATTGAATGCCGAATGATTTGCCAGAAGTCATATATCTAGTTAGCATCCAGGCTAGATGTGAACTCAGCTCTTCCTGACTCCAGGTCCAGCACTCTATCCACTGCACCACCCAGCTGCTTATTAAATGATTATTGGCTATTAATTTTGTCCTGTAATGTAGTTAGTACTCTACATCACACTTTTAATATAAGTGAACTTTGAAATAAAATTCCTCAATAGGGTGCAGATAGTAGATATATGATTACACAACAGTTCCTTTGAAAAAGAATCAGATATCTTGATGAACTGCAAGCTCATTAGCATTCAAAGGTGTGACATGCTAGACCAAAAAAACCAAAACCAAACCAAAACCAAACAAATAAAAAACTATTAGCTTCCCAGGCTACACAAAGAGACATTTATACTTATGAGAATGGGGTGCTGCTCGTTTGACTACACTTTCCTCTCTTCACATCAAATCCAGAGTACTGTATTCAATTATGGATGCCACATTTTAGGAAGGATCTGTGAGAAAACCCCCTCTATCAGCACAAATTACACCAAGTCTCTAATTTAGTAGCTAAGTCTTAGAGAGTTTTTTAAGACTACAGCTAGTAAGCTTCAGAGGAAGGATTTGAACCCAGGCTTTCTTGACTCCAAACCCAACAGTCTATCTACTTTGCCATACTCAAAATCTAATTCATGTGGTGTGGTTTTTTTAGAACAGTTTTCCACAAATTAAGCCACTTGACCTTACTCAGCCTCAGCTTCTTCATGTATAGAGTGGGGATAATAAGAATACCTCCTAAGGTGGTGGTAACACTTAAATAAGATAACATGTAAAGCACTTTGGTGCTATACTAAATGCTAGCTATTATTCACTGAAGAATTGGTTATCAAAGGAAATGAAAACTTTTTGGAGATACATCTAAGCCATGAGGATGACCTTTTGGAGAGTAACTAATGCCTTCCCACAAAGCACCCTTTAAAGCCACTGTCAGAAACAGAATCCTAAAAAAAAAAAGAAAAAGAAAAGAAAGAAAGAAAGAAAGAAAGAAAGAAAGAAAGAAAGAAAGAAAGAAAGAAAGAAAGAAAGAAAGAAAGAAAGAAAAAAAAGAAACAAACAAACAATCCTAGGTTCTGAGGAAACTTAGGCTAGCAGGGTTTTTATTTTTCTTACCCTTTTCCCTAGTTTTTGATAATCACCTGTTAGATTCTGATTTTTCTCCCCAGATAGAAGAAAGCTATTTACCTAAGAGTGACTGTCTTAAAATATAGGGTACAGAATTCGTTGGTTGAATCCAAGTTTTGTCTTATGGCTTTAGTTATCACCAGAATTGCCTTTTTTATACAGGGTGGGCCAAGAAGTCACGAAGGGGTCTGATGTTTTAATAACGTTTTGAAAATTATTTGTGCTTTATTTTTAGCCATTTATAAGATTTGATTTTTCATATGTAATGTAAATTCATTTCCTGTATATGCTGTATGTGATGCTATGGTATTGTAAATTTAAAACAAAAAATAAAGGTGTTATTAAATATTTGTGACTTTTGGCCCACCTCATATTTCCAGACTGTTCTTGGCTTCCATTATATTAACCCCACATGGATGCCCTAGCAAACAGAGGTTAAGTGACTTGCCTAGGGTCACACAGCTAGTGTCTGGGGTAACACTTGAACTTGGGGCTTCCTGACTCCAGGCTCAGCACTCTATTCACTGCTCCACCTGGCTGCCTAGGTGTTTAATAAATGTTTGTTAAATACTGTTTTTTCCACCTGCTTAGGCTTCTAATTTTTAAATTCAGAAGATTCAGAATATGCCAGGATCTTGTGGTAATTAGAAAGCTCTAAATTTCCCAATAGTGGTGATCAGTATGAAGTGTAGGATTAAAAGAAATGCTGCCTTTTAAAAAGGTGTTTAGTATAAGATCTCACAGATACCTTTCATATTTCATATTTGTTAGTTTCTACTCAAGAAATTATACAGGAGCTCTTTTTGTTTGAGACATCGGCGTGGTGGCAGAATTTCATGTGGGCGGTTAGGAAGGCTAGGATTTCCATGCTATAAGGAATCTATTCTCAATCTTTCTCTATCTTTACTATCTTATATCTTTTAATAAATCCTTAAAAGCCTAAAAAAAAAAAAGAAATTATACAGGAGGCCAGAGAACCAGAGGACCGAGGTCTAGAAAGGACTTAGGAAGGGCCTGTGGTACAACACCCTCATTTTATAGGTGAGGAAACTGAGGCCCAGGATGGTTTAAGTTACTAAGGTCACATGGGTATTAAGTATTAGAGAAAGGATTTGAACCCAGGTCCTTGGGCAGTACTCTTTCCATTGTAGCCTTCTTCTCCCTTTTTTATTCCTCACACATTTCTCTTCCATCAAATTATGAGTAGATGGTTACACATTTCTGATTTGTTAACAAATTAGAATTCATGTGTCATGGATCCCTGACAGGCATTATGTCTAAGAATTAATGCAAAACAGTCTGCCAGCCTGAATACTTTTCAACCAATTAGGCAATGTTCCTGTCACTGTATTAATTAAAAGGAAGAGTAGGACTGATTTAGCAGCAGTCTAATTATTCTTATTTCTGTTACAGGTCTGTTTATTCTGGTTTCAGATTGATATTCACAGGAACAAATTTCCCTGAAAACAAAGATGGCTTCTAGGATGGTTTCTTAAAGTTCTACAGGGAAGGGATAACTGTGCATCACAAGGAAGCATTTTTTCCTCCCAGTCTTTTTGAAGTTATTGTCCGACCTCCTCTACTAACCCCTCTTCTCCCCTTCCTAACTTTTCATTTTCCCTTCCTTTGTTTATCCAGTTCCTACAAAGATGGCAGTGTTGTGCATGGTGGTACATGCCTGTATCCCTGCTGCTGGGGAGGCTAAGAGAGGTGGATTATTTTAGTTTAGGAATTCTGAGCTGTAGTGGACTAAGCCAAATGGGTGTCTAGAACAAGTCCAGCGCCAATATGGTGAGTGGTGATGCCAGGCTGCCTAAGGATGGGTGAACCAATCTAGGTCAGAAATAAAGGTCAGGGGCAGCTAGGTGGCGCAGTGGATAGAGCACCGGCCCTGGAGTCAGGAGTACCTGAGTTCAAATCTAGCCTCATACACTTAACACTTACTAGCTGTGTGACCCTGGGCAAGTCACTTAACCCCAATTGCCTCACTAAAAAAACCCAAAAAACAAAAAAAGAAATAAAGGTCAAATATATAACTTATACAGATTGCTTGCTGTCTTGGGGAGGGGGGAGGGAAGAAAGGGAGGGAGAAAAATTTGGAACTAGAAATCTTATAAAAACAAATGTGGAAAATTATCTCTACATGTAACTGGAAAATAATAAAATACTTTAATGATCTAAAACAAAGAAATAAATACATTTGAAAAAAATTATACTTTCAAAAAAAAAAGAAACGAAGGTCAAAGCTTCTGTGCTAATCAGCAGTGGAATTAGGAACAGGAATGGTCACTGCACTTCCACCTTTGGGGAGACAGGGAGACTGAGGTCCTCAAAACAGATAAAAAGATGTGGAAGTGTGCAGGCAACCTACTCTGGACAAAAGCTTTCTTTATGAGGTTTTTTTTTTTTTACCCTTTACTGCAGTACAATGCAGAGATACCAGGGAGCAGGGATGAGGGAGAGTGGGGAGAATTTGGGGGATCATAGATCTCCAAGACCATCTAGTTCAACCTCCCATCTCTCTCATTTTATAGATGATGAAACTGAGTCTTAGGAAGGTTAAAGTTATTTGACTAAAGTCACACAGATAATATAAGAATTTAGGTCCCCTGACTCAAGAGCCAGTGTTCTTTCCACTGTATCATACTTTTCCTCATCCCCCTGCATTGTTAATGAATGCTTATCCTGTCTTGCATCTGGTTAGTGTAGGGAACTCCTGGTATGGTAACTCCCTTCACCAAAGCACATTGCATCTTGTAAATAAATCCTTAGGAACTGCCTGAGGAAATACAGATTAAATGACTTGTCCAAGGTCACAGAGCTAGTGTGTGCTGGAGGCAGGATTTGAACCCAAGTCTTCCTGACTCCATGTCCAACATTCCTCCTTACAGTCTTGCAGAATTAAATAGGAGTTTCATAAATGTTTGTTTACTTGAATTGGTTTTCTTGTGTTTTCTCCAGAGCACATCAGACATAATCATTGGCAGCTTTAGCTGTGAGTGATTAAGGCTGGGCAGGGATACTTTGTTCTTGCCAGTTTGTATATCCCTGAACATCATAATTATATTCAACAAACATTTACTGAGTTTCTATTGTGTGCGAAGCACTATGCTAGGCACTGGAGGAGATTCAAGACTGAGATATAACAGACCCCACCTTCAACAAATATTAATTGTCCACAGTGTACAGGGCATTCTGCTGGTGAGGGCAGGGGGAGGGAGAGGTAGAAGCTATACACAAGGTCGCTGTTCTGATGGAGTTAACACTGTACTAGGGGAAGAAAATACATACTGAGAGCTAGGCTACCCACTATTAGGAATGAAATGAAGTTAGTACTTTATATAGGCTTGTTGATTGACTTTTGAGGATTGTAAGACAATGTGAGGTCTAAGGGGAAAGGTCATTAAGGGGAAAGTGGAAATCAAGGAAGCCTTTATAAAAGATATGGAATTTGAGTTGCTCCTTAAGAGATATATAGGGATGTAACAGGTGAACATAAGGAGGCAGGATTTCCAGACTTTGCAAACAGAGTGAGGAAAAGCACGGAGACAGAAAAACATGCACCTCGTGGCTGAGGTGTGGGATGCATTTAAAAAGGAGTAATATGAAGTATTTAAAGAGAGTAATATGAAGTAAGACTGGAAAGGTATTGGTGGTACCAGACGCCAGAGGTCCTTGAATGAGAGGCAGTACCTTTTAAAGTTTACCTGGTAGACAGTAGAGTCACAGAGAATTTTTGAGCAGTGGCATGAATGATTTGATCATTTTTTTTTTTTTGCAAAAGGAAGATTATTCTGCAAGTGATATGAAGGAGACATTGGAGAGGAGAGAGCAGTGGTGGGAAAACCTGTTGGGATTCTTTAGGAATAATGCATGTGGGTCAGCATGAGGGCCTGTATGAGAGTAGTAGCCATGGAAATCAAGAAGACAGCACCGGGGGTGCAGCTAGGTGGCGCAGTAGATAAAGCACCAGCCCTGGATTCAGAAGGACCTGAGTTCAGATCTAGCCTCAGACACTTGACACTAAACTAGCTGTGTGACCCTGGGCAAGTCACTTAACCCTCACTGCCCCACCCAGAAGAAGAAGACGATGACAACCATGATAGGACAGATGAGAAAGGTGTAGCAAAGGCAGAACTGATGGGTTTAATAACTTAAATGGACATCAACTGTGAGGGAGAAGGAGAGCTCAAAGATAGCTGCAAGGTCTTAAACTCAGAAAATGGGTTGAATGATGGTGCCATAGACCAGTGAAGGAAGAAAGAGGCATCGATAAGAGGATAAAAATGATGACAGATAACATTTATATAGCTCATCTAGGTTTATAAAGCACTTGGGTGAGGTGGGGAAGAGAAGAAGCATTTATATAGCGCCTACTATATAGTTGTGTGAGGCACTGTTCTTAGTACTTTAGAAATATGATTTCATTTGATATTTACAACAACTCTGCAAAGTAGGTGCTGTTATTACCCCCATTTTACATTTTGGGAAACTGAGGCAAACAGAGGTTCAATGATTTTTTCAGGACCACATAGCTAATAAGTGTTTGAGGTTGGATTTGAACTCGGGTCTTGCTGATTCCAGGCCCAGCTCTCTATCCCAGTTTGCACACAACCTTGCTGAAGATTGTATAGCATCAATCTGTTGCCTCTGCTTGAAGACCTGCAATGAGGGGGAACTCAGTCTCCTTCCAGGGGAACCTGTTCCACTGTTGGATAGTTCTAGGGGCTGGACATCAAGCCCAAGGCTCTTTTCACCTTCCATACATTGGTCCTGGTTTTCCCCCCAGGGGCCAGACTCAATAAATCACATCCATTCTCCACACAATCAGCCCTTCCAACTTAAAGACAATGATTGTGTTCTTCCCATTCTTCTTTTTTGCAGGCTAACTCTGCCCAGCTCCTTCACACTGTCCCCTTGTGATATGGACTCAACTCCCTTCACCATATCCTAGTTGCCCTCCCGAGGAGGTTCTCCAGCTCCTCAGTTTCCTTCTCAAACTCTAGTACCCAGAAATGAGCACAGTTGTCCAGACGTAGTCTGACTAAGGAGGATAAGAGAGGGGTGACCACCTCCTTCCCCCTTAAAGCTTTGCTTCTCTTAATGCAGCCTAAGATCACAGTCACATCACTCTGCTGACTCACATTGAGCTGGAAGCCAACTAAAACCCCCAGATCTTTCTCAGACAAGCTGCTGTCCAACCATTTCTCCTCCAGCTTCTATATTTGAAGTTGATTTCTTGAACTCAAGTGGAAAGCTTTGGATTTCTCTCTCCAAAAAATGAAACCTATTCTATTCAGCTTATTGCAAGAACCCATCAAGATATTTGTAGTCCCTGACCCTGCTTTCAGCACGTCAGTTGTCCCTCTCAGTGTAGTGTCATGTGCAAATTTGATAAGTGTATTTTTAGCCAAGTCATTGATTAAAAATGGGAAACCCCACAAGGGACCATCACAGAAGTTTGAAGCTGGAGAGAAAAATTCAAAGGCCTAGATCTTAAAAGTAGAACAATTCCTAAGAGTTGGTGAGGGTTAATATGGGACTCTAGAAGATGGGGCAGAGTACAGTAAGGCTCTAAGCTACTTATTCCTGGAAGCTATGCTCATTGGCTCCTGTATCCCACTCATTTTGAGCTTATAGCCCATGAAAACTCCCTGACCTTTTCCCAAACAAACAAGGAACGGAAGTAGAAAAGGAGATTATTGAAGTTGGGGAGTTGAGAAATTGTGGAGTCAGTTCATTAGAGGGATCATTAACATGAATATTGAAGTCTTCAAGGATGATGGGAGAGGATGGATGAGCCAGGTACTGATGTCCCAATTGATATCATCATCTACTTGGAGCAGTAAAAGAAACACATGGATAATTATAATGGCGAACAAATGGCATTCAACAAGGTCAAAAGGGCTACATGAGTGAAGTCAAAAGAAGGCTGTTAACTATAGGGTGGGCCAGGGAAGGCTTCATGTTGGAAAGAAGGCTATGGAATATTAAAAAAAACATTGCCAAGATAGAATAAACAGAACGTTGTCACCTAATTGCCTGTAGGATAGGAGAAGCCGTTGATAGGGCACTGGGACTGGAGTCAGGAAGATCTGAATTGAATCCCAGCCTCATTTACTAGCTGTACACACTTAGACAAATCACTTAATATCTTTGCCTCAGTTTCTTTAACTGTAAAATGGGGATAATAATAGGACCTACCTCGAAGGCTTGTAGTGAGAATTAAATGAGAAAATATTTGTACAGTGCTTAGCAAAGTGTCTGGCACATAGAAATACTAGCTATTGTTGTTGTTGTTAATCAGAGATGCCTGAAGTTTTAAGCCTGGGTGACTGGTGCAATGGAAAAAATACTGGCTTTGGAAACAGAAGGTTGTTGATCAGTTATTTTCAGTTGCATCTGACTTTTCATGGCCCCATTTGGGGTTTTCTTGGCAAGGATACTAGAGTGCTTTGCCATTTCCTTTTTCAGCTCATTTTCCATATGAGGAAACTGAGACAGACAAGGTTAAGTGACTTGCCCAGGGTCACAAAGCCAGTAAGTGTCTGAGGCCAGATGTGAACTCAGGAAGATGAATCTTCCTGATTCTAGGTCAGAGATACTATCCACAGTGGTCTTGGGTTTAAATCCTGTTTCTCATCCTTATTGCCCGTGGGACCTTAATTTCCCTGGGCTTCAGTTTCCCCATCTGTAAAATGAGAAGGTCATAAATGACTGACTTTAGTTATAGCATTATGATCCAATGAGCCTATCAGCGCCATCCCTAGAAATATGCAATGACTTTAGGTCTTCCAGGACATATCCCTCCCATTAACTTCAATTCAATTGAAGAAGCACTGAGTAAAATAAATATAAATTGATTTCAGTGGCTGGTTAGAGAAGTAATACCAACTAAAAAACCAGGAAAGGCCTCTTCTAAGAGGTGGCACTTGAGCAGAGCCTTGAGAACCAGAGATTCCAGGTAAGAAGTTAGAACATCCCAGGCTCAGGAGTCACCCTGTGGAATGACACACTTATTGGAGATGGAATGGCATGTCTATAGAACAAATTGATTAGCTTGGCCAGGAACATTATGAGTAAGGAGAGTGATGTGAGATCATCTGGGAAAGATGGGTTGGATCTAGGTTAACAGAAAAAAGGAATTTAAAAACTTGATCCTAAAGTCAATAGGGAGCCACTGAAACTTCTTGATCAGTGGAGTGACATGGTCAGAACTGTGCTTTAAGGAATATCAGTTTAGATCTATGTGGAATATGAATTGGAGAGGGGGAAGCCAGTTAGGAGGCCATTTCAATAATCAATTGAGAGGTGATGAGACCTTGGACTAGGGTGGTGTCCGTGAGAGTAGAGAGGAATGCAAGGAATGTATTTGAGACTTGATACATATTTGACACGGGGGAGAGGGAGAGTCAAGCATTGATTACTATTGGGTTGCAAATCTGGGTAACCCAGAAAGATGGTATGCCCCAAAGAAGGAGATAAATTGGAAATAGAAGGAGTGGGTTTAAGGAGAAAGAGAATGATTTCTATTATGAACATAATTGTGTTTGAGATACCTAGGAGTCATCCAGGTGGAGCTATCCAGAAGGCAGTTGCTGACGCATGACTGAATCTCAAGAGAGAGATGAGGTGGGAATATGGAGATCTGGGAGTCATCTTTCCAGAGACGGGAGTTCCTTACTAATCACAGATTTGAATTAGTTGAATTATTTTGTAAAAATTCACTGTGTTATCTCCAAAATCCAGCTATGGCATGATTGTTAATTTTTCCCCCAGGCTCAGGCTACATGAAGAAAAAGTGATTAAAGATCGAAGACATCACCTCAAGACATATCCAAATTGCTTTGTGGCCAAAGAGCTAATTGACTGGCTGATTGATCGAAAAGAAGCTTCTGATAGAGAGACAGCTATTAAACTAATGCAAAAATTGGCAGACCGGGGTATTATTCATCATGGTGAGTCAGATTTTAACATTCACTTGAATAAATATTAAATCAACAGATCAATTTGAGGGGAGGACATCATTTCTAATCTTAAAGAAAAAATCAGAATTTTTCATATTCATCTTTAGTTGACAAAATAATGTGTTTGAAGTTTCTCTTTCAGACTATTTCCTTGAAATTGCTTTTCAGTGTTTTAGTTCCTTTGTCCTCCTTGCAGAGGAGATGAAAATAAATGATCTGTGGTTCTCCCAACACTTTTTAGATTTCATGTTTTCATGTTTTAAAGGCATATGCAATGTCTCAGCATTTCTTTCACAGTATATTGTAAATGCACAGTCTGTGATACCTTGAGATAGCTAGGTGGTGCAGTGCTGGGCTGGGAGTCAGGAAGACTCCTCTTCTGAGTTCAAATCTGACCTCGGACACTTACTAGCTCTGTGACCTTGGGCAAGTCACTTAAGCCTGTTTGCCTCAGTTTCCTCATCTATAAAAAGAGCTGGAGATTGAAATGATAAACCATTCCAGTATCTTAAAACCCCAAGTAAGATCATGAAGATCTGGACACAGAAGAAAAATGACTCAACAACTATGATACCTTAAACATGTCTGTAGTAACCATTTCATAAATGTGTATCAAATTGAACAGAATTATACTGAACACACACATACAACCCTAATTTAAACAAGTTTTTCTTTCAGGTACTAATCTTCTACCAGCCCTTGTTATTCTCCATAGACAATTCATTTTTTGCTTTAATTATTCAATTTCATGCTGTATGCTCTACAGACGCCTGTATAATTGCTCATTTGTCTGCTTTGTGTTGAGTCTAAAGAACGGAACCATGACAAGAAAGTTAAAAGAAATCGAGCATCAGAGAAGGATTACCTAATTTTCCCATAGTCACACAGCTAGTAAGTGACAGCCAGTATATATGTATTCTCATCTGATGATAACCTTAGGGTCTTAATGCATGTATAATTCATTCATAATTGTGGGGAATGGAATTTTTTATTCCACACATATTATAATGATTAACTTATAATAGAAGTATATCAGCTTTCTCCACTGAATTTCTTCTGTATGTATATTGTCTTACAGTGTGTGATGAGCATAAGGAATTCAAGGATGTCAAACTCTTCTACCGCTTCAGGAAAGATGATGGAACCTTCCCTTTGGACAATGAAGTGAAAGTATTCATGAGAGGACAGAGATTGTATGAAAAGTAGGTTGCATCATAAATCCTCTACTCTATTCTTGATGATTCTATTGGCCAGAAAGCCCTTTTAGAGAGTAATGGGGTGATTTGGGGGGGCAGTGAGGTGGTACAGTGGATAGAGTACTGGTCCTGAACTCAGAAGACTCAACTTTGTAAGATCAAATCCAGCCTCTGACACTTACTAGCTGTGTGACCCTGGGCAAGTCACTTAACCTTGTTTGCCTCAGTTTCCTCATCTGTAAAATGAGCTGGAGAAGGAAATGACAAACCACTCCAGTATCTTTGCCAAGAAAACCCCAAATGGGGTTATGAAGAGTTGTTACATGACTTAACAAAGGGTGATTTTTGTACTCCTTGATGTTCAGTGCATTGCATATGTTTTCTATGGAAGCGTTACTTAATTGTCCTTTTTAATATAAGCAAAACAAGCCACTCACTTGATTTTCTTCTTGCAACAAAAAGGAAAAGGAAATGGAGTTAGGAAGATTGCTTAATAAAAAAGATTATTTCAATTCTATGTCCTATAATGAAATAGCTTTAGCAAATTTCTAAAAGCAAAAGAAAAAAAGAGAAGCTTTAAATTTCTATTAAGAGTAAGAACTGGGGGCAGCTAGATGGCGCAGTGCTTAAAGCACCGGCCCTGGATTCAGGAGTACCTGAGTTCAAATCCGGCCTCAGATACTTGACACTTACTAGCTGTGTGACCCTGGGCAAGTCCCTTAACCCCCATTGCCTGCAAAAAAAAAAAAAGAAAAGAAAAGAAAAGAAAAAGAAAAAAGAGTAAGAGCTTATTTGTAGATACAGATTTTTTTCTCAGTTAATGGCTATCAAGTAGTTGGGATACATGGGGATTTTTCTTAGGAGGAGGGTTCTAACTTGGAATAAAATGATACTGAAGAAGACTAACAGCACAAATATCCCTTAGTACTGTTATTCAGCCCTTGTTGTTATTTGTCCTTTGTTCTTGAAGAGAACTGTGACTTTAAGGAGGTGATATCATAACTTGCAATGAATTGGATATAAGTGAGGAAGGGCTGTTCAAGGTCACCAACCTCACTCTCTCCTCCAGAGCCATCTGGGTCCAGTGGAAAATATATATCAGGACACCTAGAGATGACCCCAAATGTTTGAGACAACCTGAGTTAAGTGACTTGCCCAGGGCAACACAGCCAGTAAGTGTCAAATGTCTGATGCCAGATTTGAACTCAGGTCCTCCTGACTCTAAGGCCAGTGCTCTATCCACTGTCCCACCCAGCTTGAGTTCAAAGCTGACCTCAGATTCTTGATGCTTACTAAGTGTGTGACCCTGGGTAAGTCACTTAACACAATTGCCTCAAAGATCTGGGGCCATCTCCAGTCATCCTGATGTATAACTTGCCACTGGACTCAGATGGCTCTGGAGGAAGGAGTGAGGCTGGTGACTTTGCACACAACCCTCCCTCAATTAAATCCAAATTCACTGCAAGTCATGACATCACCTTTGTGATTTCATTGTTCTCTCTTTAGCCCTAATGAATGATGATCTGCTCATAGATCTTCAAACTGGTTATTGCTGCCAAGACCCTTTCCGCTCTTGTTCTGGATTCCTAACATTGGTTGAGAAATGTTGTCTAAAGCGGTGCCCTCTCCCTGTCTCTGAAAATAGAATTTATTGGGAGGCAGCAAAATGTGGTACATAAATAAGCAGCCTCACAGTTGTCCAAGACACGTAGGATCAGGCTGTGGGACCCTAGGCAAGCCATTCCTTATTTTACAGAGGAGGAAGTTGAGTCAGGCAGGGGTCAGGTGACTTGCCTAGGGTCATGCAGCTAGCAAGTTTTTGAGGCACAATTTAAATTCAAGATTTCCTGACTCTAAGTCCAGCATTCTATGTGCCATCTGGGCTGCCACCTTAGTGCCCTCTGGCAACTCTCTAGGATCATAAGCTACAGAAAAGTTGCTCATACACTTTGATGAAGGGAGTTTCCTCACTGGGAGTCCCCTAAATCAATGAAGTCAGTGATTTGAAATGATTCTTTCCTTCTTCTCCCCATAATTAAAAACCCCAAATTAAAAAAAAAATCACTTTATTAATAGTTCAAGATTGTTATCATGATAAAGCAGCATTCTCAGGGCCTGCTGGGTTGTATTTGAGTTATTTATTCCCATATTAAGTCATTTCAGACTATTGTGGTCTTGAGTTCTTGCCTTTGCTTTTTATAATTTTTCTGCATCCTTTATTTATTCATTCATGAATAATAACTGCCATTTATTTAGCACTTTAGAATTTGCAAAGCATTTTATATGCATTATCTCACATGAATCTCACAACAACATGGTGAGGTGGGTACAGCAAATGTTATCTCCATTTTGCAGATAAGGAAATAGAGGCTTAAAACCTTGTCTCAGCTGAACCGAAATGCATAGACATTTTTTACACACCTTAGGACCAATTTAAAAAGGATCAGTGTGCTGCAGAATAATGGTGATATTGATCAGTCTAATTTAAGAAATGAGGGAGATCCAGAGGGGTAGAAAGGGAGGGAGGGAGGGAAGAAAGGAGAGAGAGAGAGAGAGAGAGGGAGAGAGAGAGAGAGAGAGAGAGAGAGAGAGAGAGAGAGAGAGAGAGAGAGAGAGAGAGCGCGAGAGAGAGAGCGCGAGAGAGCGAGCAGTTGGAACCATTTATATCCACTCTGTGAGATAGGCAGAGATTCTCAATGAAATGAGTTATCAATTCTCATTCATCCTGCTTCAGCCTTTCCCCTCCCCTCCCCTCCCCTCCCCTCCCCTCCCCTCCCCTCCCCTCCCCTCCCCTCCCCTCCCCTCCCCTCCCCTCCCTTCCCCTCCTCTCCCCTCCCCTCCCCTCCTCTCCTCTCCTCTCTTCTTCCCCCTCCTGGATCTCCCTAATTTCTTAAACTGCTCTAGTCAATGTAACGATCACCCTGCAGTGTACCCTACTAGGCTGTGAGATGGGGAGGGCAAGGATCATTACCCCAACTTGACTGATGATGAAAATGAGGTGGAAAGATACTGTGTAACCTGCCTAAGATTACCACAATGAGTAAGTATCAGTCAGAACTTGCACCCAGCCCTTCTGACTCCTGATTACTTCTCATTCCACACCACCATACCCTCTCTAATTTGTTTGCCTTGTTCTCCATGTTTGTTTTGGTCCCCTGTTTTTGTCATCATTTGCTTTGTGCTATTAATAGTTCTTTGTGAAACTGTGGTTTCTGGTTGAGGTTTTACTGAAACTTGCTGAGTGTTTGTTCATGTGTTTACATTGTCTTTTCTTTATATTGTTGCTTGGAGTTTGCTCACATGGGGGAGGAAAGTGTCTCGAAACAGAGCCAAAGTTGTCTTTTCCCTTCCTCTTTAGTTGATGTATGGAGCTGATTACCCCAGCTTCTGGGTGCTAAGCATATACTACCTAAGAAGAGGCATGCTGATTTATAAAATGAGGAATGAGTATGACTTGTAGGATAAAGAGCTACCATAGTCCAGTTTATCCCTCTTGCTCCTACTCCTGTTATAGATGTCCTGGCTGGCAGCTGCAGGGAAGGCTGGCTTTTGGACCACTTCCCCCTGCCAGTTGTAGAAGGAAAGTCTGGAGATTTAGGCATAACATAACTTAGGTTCCTCAACTATTTGGACCAGATAGCCTCTTCAGCTATCGACCTCTGTTCTTCTGATCTTTGGGCTTCACATTCTGAGGACTCTTTCAGAATGTCTTTCTTTATCTAAATCCATAAGAAGGCTTATTTTTATTTTTCAATCCAGAGGCATCCTTATCAGTTAGGATTGGCAAGCATTTCATTTCAGATAACTCTGTAGGTTAGCCTTCATTTATGCATCACAGACTGAGGATTTGAAGCTAAAAAGTGCCTGAGAGATATCTCACCCAACCCTTTTCATTTTATAAATGAGGAAATTGAAGGACAGATAGGTCAGTCACACAGGACCTGATTTCTGTTATGATCTTGGAATCAGGAGGAAACTGCAGAGTAGCACTCAGCCAAAAACATAAAGGAAAATTTGCAGACTGCAGTGAGCCTTATGACGAAGTTTCTGATTTCTCTGAGCCTATTCTTTCATCTCTAAAATGGGAAAAATAATCCTTGGTCTGACTTCTTCACAGTCATTAATAACAAAAGTAGTTCTCATCTCTTTAAGGTTTCCAGAGCACTCTGCCTCTCTGGCTGAAGCACCACTAACATTCCTAGATTCTCAGTTAAGACATACAACTACTGCTTAACAGACATTGTGAACAACTTCATCACCACTGATTGTTCCAGAGCTCCCCAGCCCCAATATTTCCTTTTTTTCCTATTCATCAAATTTGGTTCTAAATAACTTTAGGCTGTTTCCAAGAAAAACATGGAAACTTAGAGAAGTTAAATAGGTAATATAGCTAGTGAGCTTCCAGGCCAAGACTATAACCCAGGTCTTCTGATTCTAAGGTGGTTGCTCTTAGCACCAAGCACACCTATTGTAAGGAAAGAGCTTTGTAAATTTTAAAGTACTTAGGCATTTATTAATCACTATATAAGCAGGCATTGTGCTAAGGCTGGGCTTACAAATATAAACAAGTAACTAAGAATTAACTTCACTTAGTAATCAAGATAATACTTACTGCATCTACTCTACCTTCCTTTCAGTTGGCCAGTTAAAATTGACAGGTTAGAGAAACCTTGAAGTTTCTGTTATCTCTTTGTACTCTAGACCAGGGCTTCTTAAACTTTTTTCACTCTCGACCCTTTTCCTGAGATATTTTTACATGACCCCAGGTATATAGTATATAAAATGGGCATACAAATCAAACATTTGCTGCCAAAATTTTGTGATCCCCACATTCAGTTACATGACCCCATATGGGGTCCGCAGCCCACAGTTTAAGAAGCTTTGCTCTAGAGTTTGGTCTCCCAGTTCAGTCTGAAACATTACTGGTCCAATTTATCCATCAGGGTCAGGTCTTAGAAAGAGCAAGTTCTCCCAGCCCAGACTAAGAGAAGGTAGAAGGCTTTATATTTTCACTGATCATTTCTCTTGGACTCTACTCTTGTTTCTGAGGAAAGGGGACAGGCTAGTTCTTCTACCTGTGATTAATCCCATGTCCTCCAGTATTTTGCCCATTTGATTCTTCCCTCTTTCATATTCAGTCTCTCCCTATTCACTGAGTCTTCCCCTCCCAAATTCATTCGTTCATTCATTCATTCATTCATTCATTCATTCATTCATTCATTCATTCATTCATCTGTCTGTTTATTTATTGGTTAAGCAAACGAGGTTATTCTTTGCCCCCTTTCTTACCTAGCCTTAATCACTGAACAGGCCTTTAGCTTAAAAAGGTCAAAGTCTCCCACTGCATGTGGGGCCATCTCTAGTCATCCTGATCTATATATTGCCACTAGACCCAAATGCCTCTGTAGGAGAGAGTGAAGCTGATGACTTTGCACAGCTCTCCCTCACTTAAACCCAGTTCATTGCAAGTCATGACATCACCCCGATGTCATTGCCCTCTTCAAAAACAAAGACAAACAACAATCCACTGAGTATTTCTCACAGCCTAAAACAGGCTCAGTGTCATCCTTAAAGACTCTCACTTTATTCTGCCTTTCCCTCAAACAATAACTTTCTATCTTCTCTTTTGCTGACAAATTCCTGGGAATCCTGTTTCTATTCTTGCTATTTCTCTCCTCCCATTTACTTCTCAGTCCCTGGCTGCCTAGCTTCTGGTCTCATTAATGACCTGAAACAGCTCGGGCCAAGGTTACCATCCATCTTTTGACCTCTAAAGCTAATGTTTTTTCTCATTCCTCTTTCCTTTACCTCTCCATAGCTTTGGATAGGCAACTAGTTGGCTCAGTGAATAGTGTTGACTCTGGAGTCGGGTAGACTTGTGTTCAAATCCTGTCTCAGACACTTATTAGTAGCAAAACTCTAGGCAAATCACTTCTCTATCTGCCTCAGTTTTCTCATCTGTAAAATGAGGGTAATAACACCTATCTCCAGAGTTGTTGCAAGGACAAAATGAGAACTTTGTGAAGCTCTTTGGAAACTTTAAAATGCTGTTATATAAATATTATTTATTATTATTATTAATTATTATATAATTGGGTCTTCATGATAAACTTCATCCTCTTCCATATCTTCTTTAAGCCCCCTGAGCTAATGTGAAGAGAATTTTTGCATCCATAAACACTTGACAGGCTCTGATTTCTAAAGCCTGTCCTTAACCTGAGGTGATACACCCTTCACTTTGCCACACTTGGCATGGAAAAGACATTAAATATCTTCCAATGCTTCTTTCGAAACTGGACACTGTTTGCAGCATGGTCTAAATATGAGCACTCATTTCCATAAAGCTTTAGTTTATTACTTCTGCAAGAAAGACAAGAAGACCCCAAAGTCTTTTTTTTTTTTAAAGTTGTGCAGACTTTGATACAAGACTTGAGGGAGATTCTGGAGTTGGTGAAAGAGGAGGGGAAAGTGTGAGATGATTACAAATGTCTAGAACAATAAGAATACATAGAATTGAAAAGGGCACTTGATAGAAGTATTTGGAGCAAAGGAAAATAGCAAGAGTTTAGAGAAGGGATAGAAAGTCTTAGTGAGGAGATATCCACCTCCCCCCCCCCCCATTTAATGCTCAGCCTAGTTGAAACAGCATATTGGGATTGTTGTTAGTATGGGGACTGCCTATTATTAACTAGATTGTGAGTAAATCCATTTATCTAAAGATGGTGCTGAGAGGTAAGTCTGGCTTTGTTGCTCTAGTTGCAAAATGAAAACATCCCTGGTTAATTATAGCCTTGTACAAAATAAGATGGGGAGGGAGTACAGATCCATTGTTTGCTAAATGGAGAAAAATACCAAATTAACAAGAAGCAAGTACTTCTTAATTTTAGTTCTTTAAAAGGGTCTTTGAAGCTTTAAAGGATAAATAAAAACACAAGTATGCTGTGTTTGAACAAGGTTTTAGATGCTGAATAAATTTTATTTTGGGGTCAGTATAAACATTTGTAGAGATCTGTTTAATTTAACTGGACCTGTTATTTGATTCATGTGTGAGGAACTTCCCAATGTGAAAAATCCCATCACTGATGTACATTAGCAATTTATCTGTAATTTATTAATCAATCAACATGAATTTATTAAACTTACTGAGTGCTAGGCTCTGTTCCAAGCACTAGGGGTATACAGAAAAAACAAAAACAAATCTAGTACCTGCTATTAATGAACTTACATTCTAATGTGAGTCACAGAATGCTACCCCAAGCATTGAGAGTTTATAAATGACTTACCCACAGTCACACAACTAGTATGTCAGACATAGGACTTGAATCCAGATCTTTCTGGCTCCAAAACTGGTCTTCTATGCATTATAAAATTCTGTGCCTCAATAAGACTTATATTATTACAAATATATTTGAATAATAATATTGTAAATGAAATTTGTATAACATTTTAAAATTTGCAGAAAATTTTACATGCTTTCCCTTATTTGATTCTAGACATATACCCTCAGAAGACTTTTATCCCAGTTCTACTCTTATAGACAAGTTAGGTTCTCTGTCAAGGCTACATTTTTCCTCAGAGTTATAAGGGGCAAGGGTGATTCTTTGATATTATGAACTCCATCCCCTATTCTAGTACATTCTCTCTAATATCACTTGCCAGTGATCAGCATTTTAGTTTCAGCTAGTCAATTAAGATCAATTAGTTTTTTACAAAGGGACATTTGCTGAGAAGATATAGCAGGAACAGAGGCACAAATATCATCCCCAACACCACCTCAGTTACTAGGGAGAGTGGGCTCAAGCTAAAAGCAGTTTCTATAGAGCATTTGCCCCAAGTTGCTTCTGAATGTGGTATGGCCGATAGGACAAGGCTATGGGGTCAATCCAGTTGATCTGAGTCCTGAGGCTTTGCTGGTAAACTATAAATTCTGCCTAGACTCTGATTTCTCATTCTCTCATGGTTTGCTCTCCTGACTTTTTGAAGCTCACAGGGTCACATCCCAGTGCATTAATTAAGCTCATACCATCAAAGTCTAATCCATTCCACTTCCAATATCCCTTCGCCTAAGGCAGGAAAGAATAGTTACAACAGAGACAGAAGCAACAGAAGAACCACACCCCCATGGATCACATAGTGGCAGCAGCCGAATGAGGTCTATCTCCCCAACAGGAGATTTATAGCAGTCCTTCCTTGTCAGAGAAAGAGAAAATGGCTGGGCTGATTAGTGCCTTTTGAATACATTCCCAGTTGTGATTCAGCAACCAATTGAAAGGTTCCTTTTCTTCACATGGTAAGTAAACTGGAAATAATCCCGAACATGCTCTGAATTGAGGAACAGGGCCTTTCCATTATATTTTATTACACCCTGAGCCTCTCCTGCAAGTATCAGCCCAGCAGGCCAGACATATTCATAAAGACAGGTTTCACAGCAATGCTATGAGGCAGAGACTAAGGCTCCCCCACTCCCCTTCCCCATTCACAAATTAGGAAACTGAAGCAGTGAATGAAGTTCAATGACTTGTCTGTCTCAAAATCAGTGTCAAGAATGGCATTTAAATCCACATCTTTCTGCCTCCAAATCTAAAAATGAATCCACTTTGGCAGGCAACCCCTTGAATTACTCATTTAAATCAAAAGAAACTCTTTCTTTGTCCTTTCCTTGCATCTGCTTTTACCTAATTCCTGGTGTCCCCCCAGAGAGAAGGACTTTGGACTTGTAGGCACTAGTTACCATTTCCTATAAAGGCTAGCCCTTGAATTACGTACACTAATGGAGGAAAGCAGGGTTGCCGATTTGAAAAATTACGTTTAAATGTGCTTTTAAAATTTTTAATTTGGGACTTCCAACTGGATGTAACTATAGCTGATATTCTGAGAATTTATGACACTTAAGCTTTGTGGGGAAGAAAGCCATAAGATAGAGGATCTCTTCGCAGAGTTGTAGAAAATCTTCCCCATTTTGCTCCACTGCTTGGAACTTTTCCAGGCCAGGACTCTATGCTGTGTATTGCCATTAGTCTGAGAGCCCCAAACACCAGCCTAACACTAATTGCTATAAGCTTGTTGTATTTTTTAAAAAATCCTTTCCTGAGTTTGGGGAGAAGATAATTAAGCCATTTGGTTTTAAAGATCTCCTGCTGGGTATCAGGCCATAAGGAATAGTCAAAGTAAATTGGAGATAATTGTGTTAGCAAAGTACTTTATCATCTAACTGATTAATTATCAGTTGAGCTTAAAAGCAAGCTTTGTGTAAATGAGTTTAGCCTTACCTACCTCTCGTCCCTTGAAATGGTCATTATGCTCAGAAATAAAATAGGTGATGAGTTTAAGATAGAAAATAGAACCAGGGCTGAATGATCTGCCAACGACCAAGTTTGGAGAGTCTCATAATTTTGTTAGCAACTTTAGGAATTTTTTGGCCATGCAAAAATTATGGAAGATCTCCTACTCAACTTCAGAGAGGTTTTAATCTTTGATCTTTTTGAGTTATGGGAAGATCAAGGAGCACCAAGGAGATCATAGATCTTTAAAAATCAGGATATGTGATGTGGTTAATGTTGGTACTCACGCTAATAGGAGTACTCTTGTGCAGATTACAATTTGTACAATCCATATCTTGTTCAACTATTAACCTTGTTCTCCCTCAAATCCTCAATATTTTGCTATATTAGCTTATTACCTTTGCTATTCCACCCTAGGATCTTTAAACATGTATGTATGTGTGTATATGCATGTATATATAAACACATACATAAATGTGCACATTCATGTATGTTTATATCTAAACATATAGATATAGACACACAAATGCAGGTATGTACAAGTATGTGTTAGCTATTTTCATTTATTTCTTAGGGTTTTTTTTTTTCTTTTCCATTTCAGTATTCTCTTAACCAAACCTACAAACAAACCTACAGATATTTGGGGGAAAAAACAAAACTATCTTTCATCCCCTCTTAGGTCTTTGCTTTTTGTTGGCCAAACATCTTCAGAGTGTTTTAGTGATTTTCATACAACATGATTTTAAGTCTTATCATTTTGGTAACTCTTATCTTTATTCAGTTCGGGTGGTCAATATCCTAGGAATGTTACCTAAAACTGAATCCAGTATTCTGACTAGCTCCCAATATAGTCAGAATGTCACCCCTGCCTTTGGATGGAAATTTCATTTCCTTTAGGCTGGATTTAGTATTTTGAATTTTTGTTTGGGTTTGTTTTATTTTTCCTTTTTAAAAAAAATCGAATTTCCTGGTTATGAAATCACAATTGCATATAGCTTTTTGGGATACAGATTTTGAGTGGTGAATATGGACAGTAGCTAAAACTGTTGCTGTGGAATTAGTATTCTTCATTTTATATGAAACTAAGACTCACTTTTCTTTTAATGTTCCTTTTTTTTTACTTATTGTAAACTTAATCACCTACAAATTAACATTTCAACATATAAAAACTCAAGAAGTTTGAATAAATAGTTATTAAAGAACTGTATTTTATATATATCAGATTTTAAAAGTTTATAACATAGCTGATCCATTTGTGTCTCCTTCGACACTTAATTTTCTTCTGCATTTTAAACATTGTTTTAGTTATGCTTTTTTTCCCATTTCTATCACTACCCACTAAATTACCACCTCCACCCCCTTTATCTGACTACAAATCCTCCCTTGTAATAAATGTACATCTTCTAGCAAAACAAATTAACACATTGGCCATGTCTGAGAATTAATATTCTCTCCAGAGCACAGAAAGCCCAAACCCTTCTCAGAGGAGGGTTTCATCCTTCACAGGCAGAATAATGGTTTCCTTTGCTTCTCTTTCCCTATAGTGTTCTTCCTGTTTCAGTTTTCACTCAATATATAAACATGTGAAGCTTTGAAGTTCCCCTGTGATGTACACACACTGAGCAGCACGGCAGAAAGAAAAACTCATTGATTCTGGAGCAATGGTCACATTCGGCCTCTGGATCCTCCTACCTGTTTGACCTTGAGCCTTAACCTCCTTCAACTATAAAATGAGGCCTGTGAGGTCCTTTCCGGCTCTAGACCTTTGATCCTATGTGCATACTAAACACCCCAAATGTACTTCTAAGGGGCAGCTAGGTGGCTCAGTGGATAGAGTACTGTGCCTGGAGTCAGGAAAAGATGTGTTCAAATCTGTCCTCAGACACTAACTAGCTGTGTGACCCCAAGAAAGTGATTTGACCCTATTTGCCTCAGTTTCCTCATCTGTAGAATGGTCTGAAGAAAATGGCACACTATGCCAGTATCTTTGCCAAGAAAACCCCAAATGGGGTCACAAAGTGTCAGACATGACTAAAACGCCTGAACAACAACAAATGTACTTCTAAGATATTCCAGGGCTGCCAGTCATAACAGTTCCTTTTGTCCTTTCCTTCTTTGTCATGCAGTCTCTTCCCCTTTTGGCTGAAATTGAATTTCTTGTGACATCTGATTCAGCTGTATTCATGGAAAATTGACTTTAGCATCAGCTCCCACATTTTGCCTAACTCTGGGTAGTGTGCTGTGACAGGGAAGAGCTACTGAATGGAATCCCTGGCTTCTTGTAAACCACTGTTCAGATGCCTCATAAAACCTTTTCTAATTCACCTCACCCCTAGGTCTTAGTGCTTTTCCCCTTCTCAGATGGGTCCATACTTAAACTTTGTGTTTACAAAACAACAACAACAACAAAAACAAAAACCCCTTAGGTACATGTTATATCCCCCAAGTATGATATAAGTTCCCAGGAAGACAGAAATATAGACACAGACATACCTATACATATACAAATGCACATATTTGCTTGTTTATTTATATTTATACACAGGGCAGCTAGGTGGCATCTTGGCTAGAACATGGGACCGAGAGTGAGGAAAACATCTTCCTGAGTTCAGATCTGATTAGACATTAGCTGTGTGACAAGTCACTTAACCCTGTTTGCCTCAATTTCCTCATCTGTAAAATGAGCTGGAGAAGGAAATGGCAAACCACTTTTATATCTTTACTAAGAAAACACCAAATGGGGTCACAGAGTTGGACACAAATAAAAAATGACTGAAATATGTCTCTATATGTGTATAGAGAAATATTTCAGTCATTTTCAGTTGTATATATGTATTATGTATGTATGTTTATGGTTGTATATGTGTGTATACAGTTGTATATACAGTTGTGTATATATACATATCAGTTGTATGTATGTAGATATGTGATAGAGATATATCTATATATCTCTCTATACACACATATAGATTTACATGGATAAATGCATTCTGTGATCTAGGCAGTAAACACAAGAGACACAAATATAAGCAAGGTAGATAACCCCTACCTTCAAGGAGTTTATATTCAAGCATAGGGCAACTTCACATAAAAGACAGCTGGAAAGAGACTTGAAAAGTTCCCTCAGGCAGCATAATTTCGAGATGGGCAGAAAACAAAGTAGAAACCTAGATCTGGGCAATATAGAATCAGCTATCAGAACCTGGGCTGGTTCCAGGAATGGAGTCTAAGTTTCTGGTGGGAATGGTGGCCACATAGTTTGGAGATGATCCAAAAGACACATTAGCAGACAAGCTCCTTGAGATCAAGGACTGTTTTTGCCTTTTTCTGTACCCTCATTTCTTGTCAAGGTACCTGGTATATATGTGCCTTTATTCCTATTAATAAAGAAATTTGTGTTGACTGACAGCTATTTGAAGGATCATGGTGAATAAGGAAGGGGACTGGAAAAGGACAAATGTCTCAGGTTTTTTGTTTTGTTTTGTTTTGTTTTTCTGCAGGCCAATGGGCTTGACTGCATTCCTGGCAAAATTCTGGAACATGTTATTAAAAAGATGGTAAACATCTAGAAAAAATAGGAAGCAGTTGTCAGTCCTGGGGCATTAACAAGAATCTCCATGGTTTCACAAAGATCGTGTCATGCCAGTCTAGCCTTATTTCCTCTTCTGACTGAGTGATTAACCTGGAAGATAATATTATAGATGTCATTTACTAAATTTAGAAAAGCATTTGATAAATTCCATCATGCTATAGCCCTGTAGAAAAGAGAGAGATGTGGTCTAGCTTCAAGTATATTTGAGTCATTGTTAATGATTGCTTGTCAGAATTAGAAATGTATTGGCTCTGTGTGGTTTAACATTTTTATTATTAGCTTGGATAAAGCCATACATGACATGCTTATCAAACTTGGAGATGACGCAAAATTGGGAGGAAAAACTGTCACTGGATGACAGATTCAGAATGCAGAAAGATCATGATAGGCTAGAGTAGGGGGTTGGCAAAGAGTGGCCAGTGCCCAGTGATCGTTTTTGTACAGCTAAAAATGCTTTTTATATTTTAAAATAAAGTTTTACTGTATTTTAAAAATGTACATACAAAAATAGGCAGGCTGGAATTGGTCCTCAGCCCATAGTTTGCTGACCCGTTGGCTAGAATGGTGATCTGAATTTAATTTAAAATAATTAATAGGGTTAAATATAAAGCTGTATATTCTTTTAAAATTTTTCTTAATTACATGTAAAGACATTTTTTGAATTCCAAATTTTTCTCCCCCTTTCCCTTCCCTTCCCTTCCTACTCCCAAGGCCAGCAATCAGTTTGATATATAGGTTATACATTACTATCATGTTAAACTATTTCTACATTAATCAGAAGAAAAGAGAAAAAAACCACAAGAAAGAATAAACAAGGACATTAACCAAAAAAACAACAAGAAAAGTGAAAATAGTATGCTTCAATCTGCATTCAGACTCCATAGTTCTTTTTCCGAATGTGGAGAGTATTTTCCACTATATGTCCTTTGGATCATTGTATTGCTGAGAAGAGTTAAGTCCACGATAGTTAATCATCACCAAATGTTGTTGATACTATGTACAATGTTGTCTTGGTTCTGCTCATTTCACTCAGCATCAATTCATGTAAGTCTTTCCAGGTTTTTCTGAAATCCATCTGCTTATCATTTAGCACAATAGTATTCCATTACATTCATATGCCACATGTGAGATTCAAAACTGGATATATGGAGCATTAATCTCCCCCTTTGAACTTTCCCTTTTATATATATATATATATATATATATATATATATCCCAGGCCAATAAGAAAAGGAGCCTCTGAGCTTTAATCTGTGAGGGATTTGTTTTTATTGCTTGGGAATTAGACAACAAAGGTGAAACCAATTAGGGAAATAAGGAAGTAGAAATACAGATGAATAGTCTTAGATCTAAATTTAGTCTGTTCAATCCCAGAGATTAGGCTGGTTTGAAGGAATTTAGGATTTTCCTTTATAAAACTCACCGAATCCCAAACTGCCCACCAGGCGCAAACCAGCACACCCAAGACCGAACACCAGAGCACCACCACAGCTAAGTCAGCAGCCAGAGAGAGCAAACTTCCCTTCTGTTCCCGCTCTCACTTTTAAGTTGGCATCCTGGAAGTTCCTCATGTTCTTACATTTTCTTGCCCAAAAGGGGAGGTCCTTCAAAAGCCGCTTCAGTGGCACGTACAATCTTTCAAATAATTCAGCTAAAACTTCCAGTATTGATCTTTGCCACAAATAATTTTTACCACACACAACTTGTTTAGCCATTCTCCAATTCCCCATCCCCTCAATTTCCAATTCTTTACTGCCACAAAAAGAGCAACTATGAATATTTTTGAACACATAAGCCTTGTATTCTTTTAAAAAATTTTTTTTGCCCTATTCCTCCTCAAAAGTGTTTTGCTACTGACTGCCCCCTCTCCTGCTCTACCCTTCCTTCATTCACCCTTCCCTCTGTATCCTCTTCCCCTCCCACTTTTCTGTAGGGTTAAATAGATTACTCTTCCCAATTGGGTGTGTGTGTTATTACCTCCTTGAGCCCACTCTGATGAGGTTAAGGCCTTTGAGCTAATTCTCTTTTCTAAATTTTTCTTCCTCCCTCCCTCCTCAACTCTCCCTATGAAATCAAGCAATTCAATATATGTCATACATGTGGTGTTATGCAGAACATCTTCACCTTCCTTGAATGTGTTTTACTTTTTACGGCTCCCTTCCCCAAACTTTCCTTCCCTCCTTCCCCTCTTCTCCACCCCCCCCCCCGCCCCCAATCTCCTTCTCCTCCCACTTTTCCTCAGGTCAAAAATATATTACTATACCCACTTGAGTATGTATGTTATTCCCTATTTAAGCCAGTTCTGATGATTGTGAGGTTCACTCCCTCCCCCTCTCCTTCACCTTCTTCCCCTCCCCTCCATAGGCTTTTTTCTTATTTCCTTCATGTAAGCTACCTCTACCCATTCCACCTCTCCCCTTCCTCCTCCCCCAGTCTCTTCCTCTTACCCCTCACCCCTATTTTAAAGATGTCATCATGGGTTAGCTAGGTGGCACAGTGGACAAAACACCAGCCCTGGACCCAGGAGGCCCAAACCCCAAATCTGGCCGTAGACACCAGACAACCCACCCTCTTTACTCCACAAAGGACAAGGATACACAAAAAAGAAATGCTTTACAAATACCATCCCTTCATAATCAGTTCAGACCTGTGTATTCCTTACTGAAAAAGTTCTTATGAGTTGGAAATGTTATTTTCTCATGTATGACTGTAAACAGTTTAACCTTTTTTTTGTTTTGTTTTGGTGAAGTAATTGGGGTTAAGTGACTTGCCCAGGGTCACACAGCTAGTAAGTGTCAAGTGTCTGAGACTGGATTTAAACTCAGGTCCTCCTGAATCCAGGGCTGGTGCTCTACCCACTGCGCCACCTAGCTTCCCCCAACAGTTTAACCTTTTAATGTTCCTAGTGATTTCTTTTCCCTGTTTACCTTTTTGTGATTCTCCAAGGTCTTGTATTTGAAAGTCAAATTTTCTATTCAGTTCAGGTCTTTTCATCACAAATGCCTGAAAGTCCTCTTTATCATTGAAGTCCCATTTTTTTCCTTTGAAAGATTATAATCAGTTTTGCTGGGTACATGATTTTTGGCTGTAGTCCCAGTTTTTTGCCCTCTGAAATATCATATTCCATGCCCTCCGGTCCTTGAATGTAGAAGCTGCTAGATCTTGCTTTATCCTTATTGGAGCTCCACAGTATTTGAATTCCTTTTTTCTAGCTGCTTGCAATATTTTCTCCTTGATCTGGGAGTTCTGGAATTTGGCTATAATATTCCTGAAGGTTTTCCTTTTGGGAACTCTTTCAAGAGGTGATCAGTGGATTCTTTCAATTTCTATTTTACCTTCTGCTTCTAGAATATCAGGGCAATGTTCCAAGACAATCTCTTGGAGGATGGTGTCTAAGCTCTTATTTTGGTCCTGGTTTTCAGGTAGTCCAATGATTTTCAGATTATCTCTCCTGGATTTATTTTCCAGGTCAGCTGTTTTTCCAAGGAGATATTTCACATTGCCCTCTATTTTTTCAATGAATTGGGTTTGCTTTACTATGTCTTAGTTTCTCATAAAGTTATTAGCTTCCATTTGTTCAATACTAATTCTTAGGCAATTATTTTCATCAGACACCTTTTTTATCTCTTTTTCCATTTGACTTTTCAAACTGTTGACTTTTTTTCTCATGACTCTGCTGGATTGCTCTCATTTCTCTTTCTATTCTTTCTTCCCTCTCTCCACATCTTCCTTCCATTTCTCCTACTTTCTCTTCAAAGTCCCTTTTGAGAGCTTCCATGGCCTGAGACCAGTTCATATTTTTCTTGGAAGCTTTGAATGTAGGGGCCCTGAGGTTGTTTTCCTCTTCTGAGGGTGCACCGTGATCTTCCTTGTCACTGAAGAAACTTTCTATAGTTCTGAACTTTCTTTGCTTGCTCATCTTTTACTTGACTTTTAACTCCCTAGTATCCCCAGCTTCAGAGGGTCCCAGGTGTTTTGGTTTGAGGGAGAGCAGGTTTTTATCTCACCTGGCCTGTTCTCTAGTCTAAAGATAACCTCAAGCCAACTTGCTAGTTAATCAGGCAGCAGAGCACTGTGGTGGTTTTTAGCTTTGATGAACCTGTGCCCCTCCCCCACCTGGGCCTCCCACTGCTCAGGATTTCTTCCTGGTTCCCTGCTCGGGTGGGACAGTGAATTTCTCCCTAGGCTGCAGGCTCAGTTCCAGAAGATGCTGGTTCTGCAGCTGATTCAGAGGCTTCGGGATAAATTCCTTTGGTGCAGCATGCCTGGGGTCTCTGTTGGTGCAATCACAGGGTTGGTCTTTACTTGCAGCCCAGCACAGCCCTTCATCTGCAAAATGAAGGTTGTTCAGTTGTGTCTGTCTCTTCGTGACCCTATTTGGGATTTTCTCGACAAAGATACTGGAGTGGTTTGTCATTTCCTTCTCCAGTTCATTTTATAACTGAGGAAATGGAGGCAAACAGGGGTAAGTGACTTGTCCAGGATCACACAGCTACTAAGTGTCTGAGGCCAGAATTGAACTCAAGAAGATTAGTCTTCCTGGCCCCGGCCCAGCATTCTATCCACTTCCCCACCTAACTGCACAAACTAAGGACTTGTATTTAATGGTCACTGAGGCCCCTCCCAGTCAGAGATCTGTGACCCTCCAAGCCAGAGGGCAGAATGAGAAGCAGTGAGTAGAACCCTACAGAGACAGTTTTTGGCTTGAGGTAAGGAAAAACCCTCTACCAGTCAGAGCACTCCCAAAGTGGAATGAGTTGCCTCAGACAGGAAGTGTTGGGTTCCCCCTTACTGGGGAGCTTCAGGCAGAGACCAGGTGACTGTTTGGAATTGGAGAGGGGTAGGGTTTGGACTGGCTGGCCTCTGAGGCCCCTTCCAACTCTGAGACTCTGTGTTCTTTGCAATATGAACAAAAATCTAATTTATACACCAGCTAATTATTCTCTGGTTCACCTAGAATACCCATGTCTTTAATTTTGTAAAAAGGAAAAGAGATTTGTTCAGTCAATAGGGGACACACCATCTTTGACACAAGAGCATAATGAAATTGCCCTTTAATTGTTATTTTTAGACAAAAGAGGAAGTTGATTTAATATCATGCAACAGTTAATGTAGATTAGCCCTAAGGCTAACTCCAATAAATGAATTTCCTTGCCTAGGGAAGTGAGCTGGTTCACTAAGAAAAGGAAATGAAAAGAGGAAGATTAAGATCATACTATTAATGATGGATTTCTATACCAAAGGCAGTCAAACTGCTCAGATTATATAATGTCATATATGGTTATTCACTTCAACAAATGTTTTTAGAGCTCACCATTTGCAAGGGATTGTGTTAGGCACTGGGGATACAGAAATGGAAAAAAGATTGCATCACCCTTGCCCTCATAGAGCTTATGATATAGTGAGGAGAGTGAGACATGGGTACAAATTTGGAAATTAGGATACACTAATTAGAAAATGAAAAACTCCAAGGGAGAAGAAAAACAGAATCACATTCAGCTTTAAAGGAAAGAGGAATTTAGGAAGGCTTTCTGGAGGCAGTGACACCTAAGTTGGGCTTTGGAAAGAAGAAAAGGATTTCAGTAAGTAGAGATGGGGCCGAAGAGGCAAAATTGAGGAGGTTTTTCAGGCTTGAGGGTGCCCATTCACTGAGGGAAGAGAAGGTCAGTGTACTACAGATTTTCTGGAGCATAAAGGGCACTAATAAAAATAAATAACGATTTAAAAGTTGTTAAAGTGCTTTACAATTATTGTTAGGTTATGTCTTGTGGTCCTCAGGACAGGTTGGTGAGGTGGGTATTAGAGTTATCACCATTGCCCTTTTAGAGATGGGGAAACTGAGGCTCAGGACTTGCTACACAGCTAGTAAGAGCCAGAGGCAGGATTTGAATCTAGTTCTCTCCCAACCACAATCCAGAATTCTTTCCTCTAGCCGGGAATTTTAAATCTGGGGTTTGTGAACTTGTTTTTTTTTTTTTAAATAATACGTTTGATAACTACTTCAAGTATGATTGTTTTCCAGTATACCCTTAAGCATTTTATTTGTTGTCATTCAGTCATGTCTCACTCTTTGTGGTCCCATTTGGGATTTTCTTGGCAAAGATATTGAATGATTTGTCATTTTCTTCTCCAGCTCATTTTACAGATGAGGAAACTAAGGCAAACAGGGTTAAGTCACTTACCCAGGGTCTCACAACTAGTAAGTATATGAGGCTGGATTTGAACTCAGGTCCTCCTGACTTCAGGCCCAGCACTCTATCCACTATGCCACCTAACTGCCCTAGCCCCTGCATTTTATTACTATCTTTAAAAACTTGATTCTGAAAAGGGGTCCATAGATATCACCAGACTGTCTCAGGGGTTCCTGACACAAAAAAGGTTCAGATCCCTTGCATCCTGCTACTTATTTTTTAATGCTCTCATTCTTGTGAGCTCCCAAAAGAAAACTCTCTTCCCTTTATTAGAATGTAAGCTCTCTGAAGGCAAGGACTATCTCACTTTTATGCATTTATCCCCAGTGCCTAGCACATTATGGGCAATTAATAAATGCTTTGTCCTTCATTTACTCAATTTTAGATTTAGAGCTGGAAAGGATCTTAGAACCCAGCTAATCCAACTCTTTATTTTACAAAAGAGAAACATTAGTCCAGGGATATTATTGTCACTTTGAGACCACATAGGTAGTAAGTGGCAGAGACAGAATTCAAACCTAGGTCCTCTGACTCCAAACCCCAGGCTACTTCCTATTCTTGGAGAAGGGGAATAGGATGAAATAAAACTGAGAAGAGCATGAAGAGAAATGCCCAAATGCCACAAGCAAGATTACCTAACTTGCTTTTACCCTGGGCTAGCAGCCAAGTCTCTATTTTGAAAGAGGATTAAGTTGGGAAAACTGTTAAAATACAAATGATAATATTTAAAACGTAGGGACATAAGGGCATTAATAAGCTTGTATAATGCCTAGTGTTCATTAGATACTTAGGAGTATGTTAATATTATTATTAGCAATCACATCCTGCATTTGTTTGAGTTTTTCTAATTTTTCAGACTGTTTAATATACTTGCTATCTTAGTTTTGCTTTATAACATTCAGATGGAAAAGATAGGGCATTTGCCATTCCGTACTTCCCTGTCCCCCCATGTAAAGAAATTGAAGCACAGAGAGGTTAAGTGACCTCCTTATGGTTGCCCAGCTGTGTCTAGAACCAAGTTTCCTGACTTTCACATATGTGCCATCCATAATAGGAGAATCTTGAATTTTTAATTTTGTGCAGTGAAAGATTTCACATGACTGTGTAGAGAAATCCTCATTATCACTAAAGATAATCAGTTCCTAAATTCATCATACACTTGTTGTCATTGTTGTTGTTTAGTCATGTCCAACTCTTTCTGACCTCCATTTGGAGTTTTCTTGGCAAAGATACTGGACTGGTTTTCCATTTCCTTCTCTAGCTCATTTTACAGATGAGAAAACTGAGGTAAACAGGGTGAAGTGACTCACCCAGGATCACACAGCTACTGTCTCAGGCCAGATTTGAACTCAGGAAGATAAGTCTTCCTGACTCCAGGTCTGGCACTCTATCCATTATGCCACTTAGCTGCCCCTCATAAATAGTATTGTATATGAAATCATAAATCTAATTACATATGTTGTTCAGTCATGTCCAACTCTTCATGACCCCATTTGGGGTTTTCTTGGCAAAGATACTGGAGTGGTTTGCCATTTCCTTCTCCACCTCACCTCATTTTACACATGAAGAAACTAAAGCAAACTGGGTGAAGTGACTTGCCCAGGGTCACATAGCTAGTAAACATCTGAGGCTGGATTTGAATTCAGATCTTACTGACTCTAGGCTTGGCACTGTATCCACTGTGCCACCTAGCTGCCCATCATACACTATACTGAGTAAATCAGTTTAAAAGGGCTGTCCTTTGTCTGCCAGGAGCTTATAGAAGATGTCTGTCTGAAAGATGTAGACAGTATACAGGCAACCTTGTAAAACATCAGTAACTACCCAGTGAAATGCTTATGAAGTACATGTATGGTTTCCTAGTACAGGAAGAGGACTGGAAATCAGAGGACTGGGATCTAGACCAAGAGCAACCCCTAACTCGTCCTGGGATATAGCAGAAGCCACTATAGCTCTTGCAAACCCAAATTTCCTCATTTGCAAAATGAAGTTGAATTAGATGATGGTACCTAAAACCTTTCCAACTGTAACACTCTGTGACTCTTAAGCATTTTGTTCTCATTAGTTTGGTTTTGCAATCTGTAGCAGGGAGAATGGAAAATGAGAGTTAAAAATGGGGTCAAAATACAGAATGGTTTGAAAGAGAGTTCAGACACTGGTATGGAAGGCAGGCCCTTATCTATAATGGCCTTTAGAGAAGAAGATGAGTCGCTCTTGGCTTTTTAGGAGGTGCGAGAAACAGGATATCTAAGAAGAGGGTTACCAAGTGGTGATTTTCCTGGGTTTCTTAATTAGCACAGCTATTCAAGGAAGTAGATGATGCCTTGGTGGAAATACATACTTCCAACAAAGCCTGTGGGAAACAATGGACTAATTTCTTTTCTTAAAGGCAAGGGGGAAGTGGCTCATAATCCTTTCTAAAGGTGGCTAAGATTAATATTTGCTAATGACTGTGCTGTGGACTGATATCTCTCCAGCGCTATCCGCTTGCCACATGAGAATCCACCTTGTTCATTCCTGAATCAAGCCTCTCTATTTGGAATATCTGGGGCAGGCCCTGGACAGAAGCATCTGACACTGTGGCAAGCTTCCTTGCCATGATCCCTTCCAGAATCCTGGAAAGAGCATGTGTTCATTTATTTTCTTCTCCTCTCTCCTTCTCCCCCACCTCTGCCAATAGGCTGATGAGTTCTGAAAACACACTCTTGCAGCCCAGGGAGGAAGAAGGCATCAAGTATGAGCGGACCTTCATGGCCTCGGAGCTCCTTGATTGGCTGGTTCAGGAAGGAGAGGCCACCACAAGGAATGAAGCCGAGCAGCTTTGCCATAGGCTTCTGGAGCACGGTATCATCCAGCATGGTGAGGAATTCACTGTGAATTTACAAAGGCTCATTCTTAGCAGGTACCTCAAACCCCTTTGACTGGTGTTTGGGGGGGCCCTGAGAGACAAAGAGAGGGCAAATTGGTGAGTGGCAGATTGCTAAATCAATGGAAGGACCAAAACTGATCATGATCTCTGTGGCTATTCCTGCTGAGTCCTCTCCTTTCCCCTTTGCCTCAGTCACTTGCCACTAGACCCAGATGGCTCTGGAGGAGAGAGTGAGTCTGGTGACTTTGCACAGCCCTCCCTCACTTAAATCCAATTCACTGCAAGTCATGACATCACCTCCCTATGTCATGGTCCTTTTTGAGAACAAAGGACAAACAACAACAACTCCCTTTTCCTATCTCTCAAATCCTAATTTATGATTTCCATCTTATTTTGGAGTTCTACAATATTTTTAAAACATAGAACTAGGAGGAAACATCATTTGATCAACATTTCTTGAATGGCCATTTTGTGCAGGGCACTCATTGTTTTAGGCATGAGTGGGTAAGGGGAGATTACAGAAACATTTCAGACTCTTAAGAGAAGGGGATGAAATCAAGGAACAAGCTTCGATTAAGCCCTACTGTGTGCTGGGTAATGTAGTCCCTGCTATCAAAAAGTTTCCATTCTATGAGGGAAGACAACATGTGCAAATATAAGTTTGTACAAAATATATAGAAAATATATGAGAAGCAATGTAGGGTAGAGGATAGAAAGCTAGCTGCATTGTCCTAGATCAACATTTATTAGGCACCCATTATATGCTAGGCACTCTGCTAGGTGGTGAGTGTACAAAGACAAAAACGAATACTCTCTGCCCTCTAAGAACTTGCATTCTATAAGGAAGAACAATCTGTATGTGTGTACACATATATACATACATTATATGTATGTATATGTATTTATACATACCTACATATATACGTATACCTAATATACATTTTTGTTGTTGTCACTTTTCAATTGGAAAACTCCTCATGACCCCATTTGAGGTTTTCTTGGAAAAGATACTGGAGTGGTTTGCCATGTCCTTCTCCAGCTCATTTTATAGATAAGGAAACTGAGGCAAACAGGGTTTTAAGTGACTTGTCCAGGGTCACAGAGCTAGTAAGTGTCTAAGGTCAGATTTGAACTCAGGAAGGAGGAGTCTTCCTGATTTCAGGCCTAGTACTTTCCCCTATGCTGCCTAGCTGCCCAACATACATACATGCATATATATATGCATACATACAGACCTAATATATGGAAAATGCACAAGAAGCAATGTGGCCTAATGGATGATGAGCCAATCTAAGACTCAGGAAAATCTGGTTTCAAGTTTTGCCTCTAAAACATACTTGCCGTATGACCCTGAGCAAAGTGATTTTATCTCCTAATACCTCGGCAATCCTCTGAGACTATACACTGCAGAACAGATGCTGAGCTTCATTGGCGGAAGGAGTCTCCTTACTGGAAATGCCCTATACCAATGAAATTACAGATCTGAACAAAAAAATACAAGGTAATTTTGAAGTTGAGGTGGGTCAAGAGGAATCAGGAAAAGGGTCCTATATAGGATGAGGCTTTAATTGAGCTTTCAAAGAAACTAATCATTAACTGTATAATACAATGTAGATTATAAAGTGTAATATGAGAGGAAATATTGAGTGATATACAAGTTCAGGGGGAGAGAGAGAAATCACTTCCAATACGATATCATTTTCTCATTTTACAGATGAAAAACCACAAGTCATGAATTTATAGCTGGATGGGATCTTTGAGGCTTTTGAGCCTATCCCCCTCATTTTACAAATGAGGCTGAGAGAAGTTAAGTGATTTGTTGGCAACTTGTAACTTCCTGCCTTACATTCTCCATGTGTTTTACTGTTGCCTTTTGGGCCAGATTCTTCTGAACCTGATATAATGATATCAGTGGGAAAATATTGGTTTCACAAAGATGTGTTGTTGCTTTTTCAGTACAGAGAGTAGGATGTATGCACCACGTCATACATTCAATGGAGGTTCATGAAAGTGAAGTTATCTACAGAGTACTCTAACTGACAGGGGTATGAGCTAGCCCTCCATTCCATAGTTTCTTTGGAGGCTAATGAGACCATTGGTGATGGGAGGAATATTCCAGCTGATGGGGATTTGGGACTAGTCAGGTTGTACCAGCCAGCTGACTCTCAGCTAGGCTTAAAATTCACTTGGGTGCCCATGCATCCTTTGGATATAATGAGTTATATTCATTCACATTTCTTGAATTTTTGTCTATCTTCTAGCACTTGAAGCTTGAAAACTGGATTTTGTCTTTCATCAGGGTCCTCTTGAGTCTGGTTATGGATATCACTGGTTTGAATGTTGCTCTGACTCCAATACTACCTTCTGCTTCTGGACCTGGCCAGCTAATTAACCTGCATAGCTAGCCATGGAGAGTGGCAGATTGTTCTATATACCTAAACCTTGCCTGTGAGGGAATTTCTCCCTTATTTTCCCCTCTCCATTCCCATGTCTGTAGGGGTTTCTGCCTGCACCATGGACTTTGAGTGGACATGGTCCTTACCTTATCCCAATCCTAACCTCACAACAGACCAGGTTGTATAATTCATCATTGGAAGCACTACATAAAATTCCAAATGAGATCCAGCTCAATTTTTCTCTCCTATTCAATTTTAGACTTCAATTTCTTGTCCTATGGTGCCTATCCAATTATCCAATCTCTGTCTCTTGTCTCTGTCTCTCTCTTTTACCCACCCCCCTTCTCAGAAATTAGCACAATGTTATCCTGAAATGGGAACATCTGGAAAAAAAAAAACCAACAACAGGGAACCCTTCTTTTGTTGGGCTCTATGCAAGGCATTTTCCATGACATTGAACACAATACAAATGTACTACCTGCATGTGGATTAAAGAAAATCAATATCAATTTATATCCTTAGTAATGACAGAGAGTTAGGAAACAATATAATTGTTCTTCTGTTTGCATTTCAGTTTCAAAGGTGAAACTTGGGTTTAGCCTTATGTTTTGATTAAAGATATTTCCCTATGGAAAATGTTGAAGAATTTGGCTCCCCAGTGTGTTAGGGGTGGAAAATCCATACCTTGTGAAATCTTCATCAGTTTTATACATTAATGGCTACTGACAGCCTATAATTATGGGTGTGCTTTTCAGATAAGCAAACAATTAACCTGTTTGAAGTATAAGCAATTTAACCAGACACTGATATTCTGGACATATAAAACACATACTTGGCCAAGTTTTAAAGCTAAAATCAGTACTAAAGCGAAAATCAGTACTAAATGTTAGTCACAGTAGGGCAGGAAGGAAAAAGAAAAATAATGAAGGAATCTTTAGCTTTCATGCCTTTAACTCCCTCTGCCTTAAAAATATAAAAATTGACAGCCCATAATTTTTTTTTAACAAGGTTATCCTTGTCCCAGAATGAACTGGAAGATCTGTCATCTTTATTACTTCACCTCACCAGGGGCAAATTTGTGCCAACTAGCTATCTGTTTACTCATATATCAACATTCCCCTCCTTCTCCCCCACTTCATAAAAGGAGGGGCTGACAGAGATGAATAATTACTTGGGTAAATTGCTCTCAGCTGCAGTTGCTGACAGGGTAACCTGGGGTCTGTAGTCTTTGTAGCCAGAAGCATGATTTCCCCATCCTAGGCTTGATTAGAGCAGTTGAACAATATAACCTGCTTTAAAACAGTCTTAGCCAAGAGGGTGTGACAGAATGGGACACCCCCCCCCCTCCAAAGCAGCCCCTTTGAGGGCATCTTACAGGAAGCTCTCCGCCTGTAATCAAGATATATAACAAGAACAGCAGTCCAGATACAAGGGTGGGGTAGGATGAAATGGAGTGGGGTGGAGTTCTTCCAACTTCATTCCCCTGGGATCATGGCTTCTTCCTACATTCTCTTCTCAGGCAAAACATTTCCCCCCAGTGTCAGTATCACACATCCAAGAGGCCCTTGGAGGGATAACTCATCTTGACTACAGTGATAAGTTCTGCATGTACAAATTCTTTATAAGCACCTGGTCTCTTGTTATTCTGTTAGGCACCGGTTCATGTCATTAAATTGTTTCAGCCATTTGTTTATGTTCTTCTCACAGGGAGAGAGGGCCCTCTCTGGACCCTTGGGGACATGTCCTTTACACTAGCCCATCCGTCTTCCACCATTAGACCTAGGCTGAGCTCTCTATAACAATAGAACATCTGTATTTTCATTTTAGGTGAGTTCTTTCACAGTGTAACCAGATTGTAATATTTTGAAGCTGGTATTTTGTTTTTATCACATTGGGTCACTTAAGTCGCCAACTATCTCACTACTGTTGACTTGATATTACCCAAAATGGCAGAGTCATAACTAAAGTGGAGTGATCAGAGCTTTGTCCCAGCATACCAAAATATAGAGGGACAGTATTGACAGCAGCAGAGAAATAATTGAGATTAGCAACTATTTAACAAAACTAGTTATGCCTGATACATGTTTAGCACTTAATAAATGTGCACTGACTGACAATTAAAAGAAGAAACTACTAGATAGCATGCTTCTTACCCCGCCCCACCGCCCCCTCGAGCTATGGCCAAAATACAGATCAGCTATTCCTTGGACTGGCCACTCAGACAACAATATCATTAGCAGCAGCCTTGAAGTGTCCCAGTGGTCTACATACTCACAGGCTGATGTTCCAAGGTCTTTGCCCCCATGCTTTCTAATGAGGCAGTATCTCAGAGTCACTCTACTTACCCCTCACTTTCTTCTATTCAGCTGAATTTATCTTAAGGTTTTTGGAAGGTAAAATGCATGCCATTGTTTGCATGTTGTCTCCCCTGTTATGTTGTGGCTCCTTGTGGGCATTTTGCCTCTTTTTGTATGCCCAGCACTTAACAGTGCCCAGCACATAGGAGGCACTTAACAGATGTTTATTGGTTGATATTATTGATGTCAGTTGCCCCAGGTGCAAAAATTGCTAGTCACAGCTCTGCAGAGCATTAGAAAAGTAGAAAATATTGTGAGTGCTTATGGGAAATAATTTCCCTTTCAAAATGTGAAAGATAAGTCAGGAATAAATGAGGTAGAGAATATTCAAGTGCTTGTAGGGCTGGTGGCTACCTGCTTAAGGAAGGCTATCACATCTTAAACATCTGAGCAAAAGTTACCTAGAAGAAGCCTGGGGCCTGGGTTGCCTTCTCTGAAATGGACTTTCAGAGTTGCTCTGACTGTCTTTTCATGAAAGCAGTAAGCCATAAAGATTACATCCTGTTCTCCTTGATTTGCCTCCCCTTGGTAACTTTCTACATCATCTCTGTTACCCTACCACTGTGATTCCAGTGAGGTTACGGCCACTTACTCATAAACAGGAAGAATGAGAGCCAACATTTCCAGTGCCAGTTTTGTATGCTTAGATAAAATGTCAATGCCAGACACATCAGTAATAGAAGATATCAGTCATTCTTCTTTCTTTCAATAGGAACAATTACTCACATTTGTATATATCCCATTTGGGTTTGCAAGGCACCTTTATATAACAACAGTGACTTCATATGTCTTTTTACTTTGAACAGGAAGTGACTGACTCCCCCATCCTTCCTTTTATTAAAAATAAATTTTATTGATATCTTTTGTTTTCACCTCACCTACAATTCCCACAGTATTTCTCCTCTGTCTCTTCCCAGAGAGCTAATGCTTATGTAAAAAAAAAAGACAAAAGGAAAAAAAGTTCAGCAAAACAAACCAACATACTGATGCGACCTGATATGGTACACAGTGCTCCACAAACACGATTCCCCACTTCTTCAAAGAATCAAGGAGAGTTATCTTCTCATATCTCTTGCTTGAGGCCAAGCCTAGTCTTTATAATTTTGCAACATTTGGTTTTAATTATTTTATTCTTGTTTTTTCTCCACCATCTCAGTCTTTTACCTCCCCTCTCCCTTACTATTTCTATTTCTTTGCTTCTAATAGATTTTATTTTTTAAAAAGATTTATGTGCACACCTTAAAAAAGTTATTATAACTTTAACTGGGCCATATCCAAATATGTACCTTTATTCAATTTTCAATTAACAGAACATTTATTAAGTGTACTATGATAGGCACTGGGACTATATAAAGGCTTCCTGGCTCCCTTTCCAATCCTGGCTGCATTTTCATTCATTCCCCTCTGCTCAATGGTAGAGGCAGGGAAGTTGAGAAACTCTTTGTTCTCCATTGTCACTTCCAGTTTTATCACCTACCTTTATCACTTAGTAACCTCTCCTCCTTTGATATTCATGCAATTCATATCTACCACCCTATCAAAAGCCCAGTAGTTGTTTATCTACTGATCTTCAGGTCTTTTCCCTTCCTTCCTCAAAGAATTCAGGGCCTGGTTCACAATTTTCTCCTCCTCTTCAGCTCTTAGCTTCATCTCTGGGGCTTCCTACACACATAATGACTCTCCCTCAAACATCTTAATCACACAGTTCCTCAACCTATTCACTTTCCATAATTCATTCCACCACCCTGTCTCAGCTATATACAAAGATATCCCTGATCTTACCTCACAAATGTACCACCTTTCTGTTCATGAATTATGAAATCCATTTATCTAACCATTGCTTTTTCTCCCTTTCCCTCTGCTTTTCCTTACACGATCCTACTCTTTGTCTACACTGTGGCTTCCAATCCTTCAGCCCCTTCAGTTCTCTCCCAGGTCATCACCCCTGTACTCACCACTCTCTCTTCTTTTTCTCATCTTGACGTCTTGGAAAACTAGTTCAACTCTACATTGTCCTTTTCTTTTCAGTCCCTACCTGCTTTATCACATTGCTGACTGTGCCCTGACAAGTCTTGGTCTTGGATCACTCCAGCCATCCACTGCCTTCACTCCTACACACATGCTTCTGAATCAAAGTGAAGAAACTCAAGCATCTGCTCTGACTGGGTACACTACAAACTTATGTTATACAACCTCTACTGGGCCCTCACAGCTGCTAGGCAATCCTTCTATACATCCCTTGCTGTTATTGTTCTATTTTGGATGTACTGAGTTTGAGATAACTGTGGAACATCCCCTTAGAGATGTCTAAAAGGCAATTAGTGATATAGGATGATAGCTCAGGAAAGAGACTAAGGCTGGGTATATGGAGCTTGGAATCATCTGCATTGGGATGATTATCGAACCCATTGGAGCTCAGATCACCAACTGAGATAGCAAAAAGGGAAAAGAGAAGAGGGCACAGGGGAGAGCATTGGGGGACACTTGTGGTCAGTGCTTGTGACACTGATTGTTAAAGGCTAAAATTCTAGCTAAACTGTCTAAAATATCTACTGAGTGGTCACCAATAAATTATAAGCTTTAGCAAGAGTTAGGCTTTTAAGCAAGAATTTGGTAAAGAGAGAGAGAAAGGCCTAGATTCCTATCTATTAAAGAAAGAGCGCATTTCTAGCTCCCCTCTCCACCAGCATCCTCAGGAAAGAGCCTGAGTCAGAGTACCAGGCTCCCCCCTTCTTCCTCCCACAAGCAAACTTAAGTGACGCCAAAGAAAAGACTCCTGGTCTTGCCCTCAAAGACCTTCACTTTATGGTGGAGCTTTTCTACAGTAAGTCTCCAACAAGTGGCATCATTCTAATCATTACATGATGAACCTGCAAAGAAGCAGGTGGGTGGAGCGAGAAGCCAGAGAGAGGTGTGCAACAAAACCTAGAGAAGAGAGAATATCCAGAATGAGATGGTTAAGAATAGTGCTGCATGTTGCCAAGAGGTCATGAAAGATGGGAATTGATAAGAGGCCATCAGATTTAGTAATGAAGAGATCACTGGTAACTTTGGAGAGACCATTTTTAGTTTATTGTAGGTTGGGACCCAGACTGTAGAGAGTTTACAGGAGAAATAAAGGAGAGGAAATGGAGACATCTAATCTACATGGTTTGCTTGAGGAGTTTAACTGAGGAGAGGAGAAAAGGTTTTGTTTGTTTATTAAGAAGGGGGGGGCAGCTAGGTGGCACAGTGGATAGAGCACCAGCCCTGGATTCAGGAGTACCTGAGTTCAAATCCGACCTCAGACACTTGACACTTACTAGTTGTGTGAACATGGGCAAGTCACTTAACCCCCATTGCCCTAAAAAAAAAAAGAATGGGGGAAATGTGGCCATGTTGGTAGGCATCAGGGAAGGAGCCAATCGACAGGAAGAGATAGACTGAAGATGAGAGAGTAGGGCTGATAATGGGAAATAGTCCACTAGAAAAGATGGAAGTAGATGGGATCAAGGGTGCATGTAGAAGCTTGGGCCTTCTCAAGGATAAGGTTACCTCTTCATCCATGACCAGTTGAATAGTCCATCATGTACTTTAAAGTAAAGTACCATGGCATAGTATATCGAGCAGTAACCTTGGAGACAGGAAGACCTGGATTCAGATCTCACTTCTCACACTTACTAGTTGTGTGATCATGGAAGGGCAAATCATTTCACTTCTCTGAGCCTCAGTTTCTTCATCTGTAAAGAAGGGATAATAATAACTGTAGTACTTAACTCCCAGGGTTATTGTGAGGCTTAAAAAAATTCTTCATAAAACTTAAAAGGGCAATATGAATGTCAGCTATTATTACTACTATTATATTTGTAGGTACTTCTCTTATAGTTTGGGCAAGAGAAGCAATGATTGACAAAGGCCAGCATGGATTCATAGCTAGCTAATAATGGCTCACATTTACTTGAAGGTTTGTAAAGCACTTTAAATGTGGTAACTCATCTGATGCTAACAATAACCCGGAGGTTTGTGGCCCCAGTATGGATACATGATCCCACTTAAGCCCTTCTGCAGCTAAGAACCCCTGAACTCAAGCTTTAGCTTGAGTAGCAAGCTACTAGTAGCTTGTCTAGTAGCAAGTCTACCAGGCATGCTCCAGGACACTTTGATGTAGGTATTGTCTTGTTGAGAAGGAAAACTTCCTAACAATTAGAAATTTCCATAAGTGCATTGTGTTGCTTTGGGAGATTGCAGGTTCCTCTTCACTGAAGTGTTTGAGCATAGACTCTATAAACTTTGGTCAGAGATGTAGCAGAGAATACTTTGTGAGGTGTAGGTAGGACTAGACAGTGTCGGGAGCCCCTTTGCACTCTGAGATCCCATAATACATTTTGGCTCTCTGCAGGGCTTAGATTTGAGTATAGCCATGGAGACTTCATCTATATCCAGTCAGGTACAGATATAATTTGCAGAAATGTTCAAAGCTATATAGATATCTCTAAAATATCCCAATTGTGATGCTTTTAAAAATAAGCGGACTAGCTGGAACATACGTTGCAAGTCCCCCCCCCCACACACACACACACATTGATTTTTCTCTCATTGAATTATATATAAAATAAACATGCCTGACTATCAGAACAAGATTATCTTACATATAGATGTGTGTATTTTTTAAATTGGAACTCTGTGTTCAGTAGGTGGGTGGTGCCTGGCTCTTGAAAACAAAGCACATTTCCCCTCCTCTGAGTGTCACAACCAATAATAAAGGCTCTAACTTTGGAACACATCCAGCTATTATTTGAAGGCGCATAAGGAAGAGTAAAATAAAATTTGACCTTCCATCTGTTTATTAACTCTACTGCTGGCTGTAAAATTTCTGGCAGTAAAACAGAAACAGCTAAAACCCGTGGCTTTCACAATGTCCTTTTTTTGCGGTCTTTTTTTTTTTTTTAAAGCTATGTTCCCATAAAGCTAATTGTTCTTTTTTTCTTTCTCTCTGCCTATTTTCTGCTGACACTTTGTACCTTTTCCTGTGCTGTAGTGGGTAGAGAGCCACCCTCAGAATCCATAAAAATTTGAGTTTAAGGCCCGCCTTGGACACATACTTGATCATATGAACTTGGTTCAAATCACTTAAGCTCTTGGTGTTCTGGGCAAGTCTCTAAGGTTATAAGCTGCAAAGGTACTATCCTGCTTATTAGAGAGATTTTGCTGCACCAGGGCATTCCCTATTACAGTGAACTCAGAAGTCCACTCTTTCTAATCAGACTTCACTAAATTCAGTTCTGCATGCCCATTTTGACTCAATTTTGTTGTTGTTCAATCATTTTATAGTCATGTCTGACTCTTCCTTAACCCCATTTGGAGTTTTCTTTGTGGAGATACTGAAGTGGTTTGTCATTTCCTTCTCCAGCTCATTTGACAGATGAAGAAACTAAGGCAAATAGAGTTAAGTGACTTATCTGGGGTCACACAGGTAGGGAGTGTCTGAGGCTGATTTTGAATTCAGAATCTTTAACCCTGATTTTGAAATAGCTTTTTTCTTTTATATAAATTCATTAAGGCGTAGGCTAGTCTCTAAGGAGATATATACTGGCTTCAGTTTGATTCAATCAATAGGTCTTCTTACTTAACAAAGATGATTACTTTTAATCAGATGGGATAATAAATGGAGACTTAACCCTTGTAATAATAATGGTTCACATTGCGATAGTATTTTAAGGCTTTCAAAAACACTTTATAGATATTATCTCCTTTGAGCATTACAATAATCTTATGAAATGTTATCCCCATTTCACAGATGATGAAATGGAAGATTAGAGAACTGAAATTAGTTTTCATGAATTCACCTTCAGTTTTGTTCATTCCAGAATCAATTTTGAAACTCATTGTTGTCTGGGAATTGCTATTTTCTGGAAATTGAACAATTTTAGTGCTGCAGGAACTTGACCCATTTTTTAACTATAAAATATTATTGGGCTGTTAGAAATGGCCAGCAATATCAATAGATAAGAAATCACAGCTCAACTTATCCCAAGAAAGTGGCTTTCCTCTTTGAGCACTAGTGAGTTATTGTATCATGTCCTCTGGCAAAAGCGGATAAATATGTCAAACAAATGATTAATATGAATTTACAGACCACCTAATATTTTTAAGTCTTGTCCTTGTTTGGGTTGCACAACATTATAAATTACTCTAGACACTTGGCTATGAGAGCAGTGTTCTCTGGTAAGAGGGTAGGGACAGAACAACACCAAGCCATTCCTATTTCTAAACGAACTCACATTCACATGCCCTACCTCCTGTCAGATATTAGCGGCTGCTTCATATAGACTAGGTAGAGGCCTCATTTACCATTCCTAAAACACTGTATTGCATTTTAGAATTCAATTCAGTTTCAATTTACTAGGCATTTATTAAGTGCCTATTATGTGCCAAGTATTGTGCTAGGAACTGGGGAGTGAAAGACAAAAATTAAATAACCCCTGCCCTCAAGGAGTTTGCATTCTGGGAGGAGACAACATGTACATTTAAGTACATACAAAATATACACAAAGTAATTTGAGTGAGTTGCAGTGTAGGACACAAATTCCTGGGGTTATGGGGAAAGGCCTTGTGCAGGAGATGGCACCTGAAATGAGCGCTGAAGGGAGCCAGAGATTCAGAAAGGTGGATCTGAGGAGGAAGGAGAGTTGAGACATGGAAAATAGTTTGTTTGAAATCATAGTGATGGGGAATGGAACTTATGGAGGAAAACACTAGGCCATATTGGTAGAGATGGAAAGTGAATGAGGGGAGGTAATCTGAAATTGGTCTGGGAAAATAGGTTGGAGTCATTGTGAAAGACTTTCAAAGCCCAAAGGATGAGTTTATCTTTTATCTTAAAGATAATAGAGATCTTTCTTGGGTACGAGAGTAATATAATAAGGTTTGTGGGGTTTTTTAAAGTTCAACTTTATTTTATTTTCCTCTCTCTAAAACAAATTGAGAAGGTAAGAAAAATAAAACCTACTGCAAGTATATGTGTCTGTGTGTGGATAGAAAGAAAGACAGACAGATGAATGGATGGATGGTTGGATACAGTCACAAAACAAATTCCTGCACCATCCACGTACCAAAAAAACCTAAAGGAAGAAAAGAACATATAGTTCAATTTATATTCTGCATCCTTTGGTTTTCCCATCTGAAAGTGGTTGGCTTGCTTCATCATGAGGCCTTTTGAATTGTGTTGGGTCATTATATGGATCAGACTTAAGTCTTTTACAATTCATTATCTTTGCAATATTGTTGTTATTGTATAAATTATACTCCTGATTCTGCTGACTTCACTTTGTATTAGTTCATGTAAGTCTTCCCAGGTTTTTCTATATCATCTCTTTCATTTCTCATAGTACTATGGTATTCCATTGCACTCACATAACATAGCTTATTCAGCCATATCCCAGTTGACAGACATTCCCCAGTTGCCACTTGTTTGCCACTATAAAAAGAGCTGTTGTATATATTTTTATATATATGACTCCTTTTCCTCTTTCTTTTATATCTTTGGGGTATAGACCTAGTAGTGCTACTGCTAAGTCAAAGGATATGTGAAGTTAAATTGCTTTTTGGGTGTAGTTCCTTTTCCAAAATGATTCATCTAGCTCATAGCTCTACCAACATTAGTTCACCTATTTTCCAATAGCCCCTCTAGCATTTGTTATTTTGCTTTTATTTTTTGCTCCTATTAGCCAATCTGATTGGTGTAATGTGGTACCTCACAGTTTTAATTAGCATTTCTCTAATATTTAGTGATTTGGAGCATTTTCCTATGCCTATCAATACTCTTGATTTCTTCTTTTGAAAACTCCCTATTCATATCCTTTGACCATTTATCAATTGTGGAATGGATCTTTTTCTTGTAAATTTGACTCTATTCCCCATATATCTTAGAAATAAGACCTTTGGGGCAGCTAGGTGGTGCAGTGGATAAAGCACTGGATTCAGGAGTACCTGAGTTCAAATCCAGCCTCAGACACTTGACAGTTACTAGCTGTGTGACCCTGGGCAAGTCACTTAACCCTCATTGCCCCTCAAAAAAAAAAAAAGGAAAGAAAGAAAGAAATGAGACCTTTATCAGAGAAACCTTGCAAATATATTTTCCGTTTCCTTCTTTTCTTGTAAGTTTATCTACATTGGTTTTGCTTGTGCAAAAACTTTAATTTTATGCAATCAAAATTCTGTTTTCCAATAATTTATTCATGATATCACTTTTTATGTCTAAATCATGTACCCTTTTTGAACTTATCTTTGTATATAATGTGAGATGTTGGTTTATACCTTGTTTTTGCCAGACTACTTTCTAATTTTCCCAGCAGTTTTTGTTGAATACTGAGTTCTTGGCCCAATAGCTGAGATCTTTGGGTTAATCAAAGACTAGGCTACTGTGCTAATTTACATTGTATATTGTGTGCTTGATTTGTTCCACTGATCAACCACTCTATTTATCTTTGTTGTTGTTGTTCACTCACATCGGTTGTGTCTGACTCTTCATAACCTCATTTGAGGTTTTCTTGGCAAAGATATGGCTGTGGTTTGGCATTTCCTTCTCCAGCTCATTTTACAGATGAGGAAATAGATGCTAATAGAGTTAAGTGACTTGCCCAGGGTCACACATTTAGTAAGTGTCTGAGGCCAGATTCGAATTCAAGAAGATGAGTCCAGGCCCAGTACTTTCTCTATTATACCACCTAGCTGCTCTATTTCTTACCTAGTACCAAATTGTTTTGATGATTATAGCTTTGTATAGTTTAAGATATGCTGCTGGTAGGCCCCCTTCCTTCCTATGTTTTTTCATTGATTCCCTTGATAGTATTGATCATTTGTTTCACCAGATTTATCTTGTAATGTTTTTTTTAGCTCTATAAAGTAATTCTCTGGTAGTTTGATTGGCATGACATTGAACAAGTAAATGAAGTTAGGTAGTATTTTCTTTATTATATTGTCTTAGCCTACCTGTGACCAATTAATATTTCTTCAATTATTTAGATGTTTTTATTTGTGTGAAGAATGTCTTATGATTGTGTTCATATAGTTCCTGTGTATATCTTGGCACGTAGATTTCCAGGTATTTTATACTGCTCATAATTATTTTAAATGGAATTTCAAATTCTATTTCTTCCTTTTGGATATTGTCAGTGATATACAGAAATGCTGATGATTTTTGTTGTTTTATTTTATATCCTATAACTTTCCTGAAATTAACTGTTTCAATTAGTTTTTTATTGACTCTCTGGGATTCTCTAAGTAAATCATATCATCTGCAAAAGGGATAATTTTATTTCCTCTTTACCTATGCATATTCCTTCCTTTTTTCTTGTCTTGTTGCTATCTATATAAAAGAATAAACAAAATACATATAAAACCAATACAGGACAATTTGGAGGAGAAGGTCATAATAGCTGGGGCCTTCAGGAAAGATTACATGTAGAAAGCAGCACTTGAGATAAAGTGAGATATATGTCCATTCTTGGCAAGGAGAACAGCCTAAGCAAAAGTATGGAGGCTAGAGATGAAATGTCATGAATGAGGAAAAATAAGGCCAGTAGGGGCTTTATGATAGTATGTGTAAAGGAAACATATATGAAATAATGCACACAAAGTAGATTGGGGCCAAATTGAAAAATGTTTAAATGCCAAATAGAGAAGTTTATATTTTTCATATTTGAATTCACTACACTTAGCAGAACACAATAAATGTATTAAATAAATGATAATGTTTGTTTTCTAATAAATTATCATAAAGCATTTTGGGAATTTTCTTGGCAGAGATACTGAAGCAGTTTGCCATTTCCCTACCTCATTTTACAGGTAGGGAAACGGAGGAAAATAGGGTTAATTGACTTGCCCAGGGTCACACAGCTAGTATGTGAATTGAGACCGCATTCAAACTCAAGTCTTCCTGATTCCAGGCCTGACACTCTATCCACTGCACCACCTAGCTGCCTCATAGTAGAATATAGATAATATTAATATATAATTTTTGAAGACAATATGTGGTCTATAGGGATCCTCCTGTACAGTTTAGTGGCCCTGTTTCTATTTGAATTTGACTCACTGTTCTAGGCCACTTCTATGCAGTTCTTCACTGATAATTTGCTATAGACTGCTCATGCCCACAATGTATCTCTCTGGTCCCTGGGTGATTTCCAACTTTAATTCTTCAAAGACTACGATGTATCATACTCCATCACCAGGAGAATATTGGTATTTTTTAAATGACCTTTTGTTCCAGGGTGGAGCTTAGAATCAGTAATAAAAAATGCAATTTCCCAAATGCAATCCAGCCTGCTCTTCTCATAATCCATTTTCAAGACCCTTCTTCATTGTCTGTCCAAAATATGTGCACTGAAGGTATTTAACTCTGGAATTTAGTAGGGAAAATAAAAAATATATATATCTATGCACACACACACATTTTATAGTTGTTGGGTTGCCTGTGGAAGAATAAACCTCAGTATTTAGTAGATTTGCTGTGAGATTTTATTCCTTTGCTGAGAATAGGGACTTTTTCCTTTCCCATGATATCAAAGGCTCTCAACACCAATATGTACAGACTTGTTTTCACCCTCAACTGCATTGTACTGCACTGGGGTCTCTTTTTCTTTCCCAAGCACCTATGTTCCTTTGCCCAGGCCTTGCCACAGCTGCCTGAATAGTATTTGGGTAATGTTCCACTAAACCATAACACAAGGCAAATTGGAATGGCTCCCAGAAGTCATAAATTAAGTGAATGAAAAATATTGTCCTTATTACATTATGCCATCTGATAAAACGATTGTGTGCAAAGTTTTAAAATATTAAAAGTAGACTTGAGATACTTTCTTCACAACTTTCATTCTAACTATTCTGATTAAAAAAAAAACATTCTTAGGGAGCTAGAAATGAGCCGGTGTGGTGACCAGTGCACAACTGAGTACTTGTGGAGACGTGGGAAACCTGGGCCCTAGGGCCCCCAAGCTGTCTCTAACTAGCTGTGGGCTTTGAACACAAAACTTCACCACTTGAGGCCCCACCTTCTTCATCTGTAAAATGAGGGAACTGGCCTGGATGGAAGGGTCCCAGGATTGTAGGTTGAAAGGTACTTAGAGGTCATTGATTTTATATCAGTTACAGGACTGAAGGTGTCTTACAGTTCTAACATTCTGTGATTCTGTGGTCTCACAGGTCCCTTCTAATGATGAAATATCTTTGATGTTTGGTCCTATTCAACAAGCACTTTTTGTTGTTGTTGTTCATTTGTTTCAGTCGAGTCTGACTCTTTTTATCCCTATTTGGGATTTTCTTGGCAAAAATACTGCAGTGGTTCGTTATTTCCTTCTCCTGCTCATTTTACAGATGAGAAACCTGAGGCAGACAGGGTAAAGTGACTTGCATAAGATCACACAGCTTGTAAGTGTCTGAGGATACATTCAGGAAGATGAGCCTTCCTGACTCCAGGCCCAGCTGCCCAAGAAGCATTTAGATGCCTACTATTCGCGTAGTACTGGGATTGTGTCATTTATAAAAATGGCAATACTATGTTCCTCTAGTATGCAGAATATTTAGTAATGTGCCTGAAAAGATGGGAATAGATCTTGGATTAGGTACTATTTCCCTCATTTATCAGATCAGGCAAAATGTTGTTATTGCATTTATAATTAAGCTGTTTATGAAATTTAGGGAGGGTTTAGAAGTCAGAGGAGCTGGATTCAAATCCTGGCTCTGCTATTTATTCTCTCTATGACCTTGGACAAGTAAATGACATCATCTGTCTAGGCCTTAGGTAGTTTAGGACGTCTCTAAGGGCCTTTCCAAGTTTATGATTATTATGATAATGCTTTGAGTGATATGATTTTTAAAAAATACCCAGTAATTTAAAGGGGAAAAAGACAAACTTTTTTTTTTTTCTAGACCACAAAGCCTCTCATTTAACTACTATTTTAAATTAGGGTAGGTAGCAATAGAATGGTGGGGGAAAGAGCAGTAGATTCAGAGTCTGGGTTCCAATGCCTCTCACATGCTCTTTGACCATGAACAAATCTCTTAACTTTTAGGAACGTGCTTTCTTATTTGCAAAACAGGTGTTATAATACCTGTAGTAACTACTTATAGAGTGGTGGAAAGGGAGGTGGCTTCAGAACCAGGAAGATCTAGATGATGTAATGGATAGAGTGGTGGATGTGGAGTCAGGAAGACCCGAGTTCAAATTCTGACACATACATTTACTAGCTCTGTAGTCCTAGGCAAGTCACTTAGCCTCTCTCAGCCTCAGTTTCCTCATCTATAGGAAAAATAATAATGACACCTACCTCACAAGGTTGATGTGAGGATCAAAAGAAATAATTTATGTAAGGTGCTTTGCCAACCTTAAATATTAGTTATTATTAAAGTCCTATCTCTGACACCTAAAGGTTGTGTGACCCTGGGGAAGTCACTTAATCCTTTGAGTGCCTTAGGCAATCTTCTAAGACTCTAAGTTTCAGAGAAAGAACAGACCTCCATATGGATAGATGAGTTTCCATAACTCTGAATTCTTGGTACCAATGAAATCACAAGGCCAGTCCCTATCACTATCCTAGTCCCTATATCGCCTAATTTATAAAATTGTTGCAAAGATCAAGTGAGGGGCAGGTAGGTGGAGCACTGGATAAAGCTCCGGCCTTGGATTCAGGAGGACCTGAGTTCAAATCTGGCCTCAGACACTTGACAGTACCTGTGTGACCCTGGGCAAGTCACTTAAACCTCATTGCCCACCCCCCCAAAATATCAGGTGAGACAGGGTGTGTATAAGTGCCCTGCAAACCTTAAATTATGGCAGTTGTTATGAATACAAGTAATTTATGGATATGGACAAATCCTTGCATTCCATAAGTTTAGGTATTATCTAAACTTCCTGGCACACAGTTTAGTCCTTTTGACATTTGTTTTGCTTTCCATTGGCTACTGGGGTTTAAGCATCCTTTCTCTAGGTAGGATACTAGGTGGGATGCCGTACCTTTCAGGAATTTGTCAAGCTGGACAGTGCACACAGTAAACTCTATCAGGTTCCTAAGGGAAAAGAGCAGTGAGTTCATAAGGAAGCTTTGGCAACAGGCTACAAACCCTGCTAATTAATAGGTTCTTGGATGGCACTTTAGTTGAACAAAGGCCGAATGAAGTTAATCATTAAAATTCCCAGGAGCTAAGTGGTAGCTCAACTAATGGGATTTTCAACCCTGAGTTATAGCTACCATTTCATCTTCAGGTGAAACAGTTGCCCTTTCTGCACCCCGGTCGAGCTTTCCTTGTTGAATTCTGTCCTTATTTCTTAATTGGGAGACTGAGATGGTTTAAAACAGCCACCCAGAATGCCAACTCTTATTTGCATGGAAGGCTTCATTTCTTATTTCCTCCCTTCTTTTTAGGGAGTGATGACGAATGAGAATAGGATTTATATATATATGTGTGTGTGTGTGTGTGTGTGTGTGTGTGTGTTATTTTGTTTGTTTGTTTATTTCATGGATGTCCTTTGATTTGACATCCCAGTAATTTCCTGATATCCACTCCCCCAATTGAATTCTCTCTTTTAAACAAAGAAGCAAACTTGACTAAATTTACTGAGCCTGGAGTATATGCACTGTTCCACAACCACCAGGGCAATTAGATGGTACAATGGATAGAGTGCTGGGCCTGGAGTCAGGAAGACTCATCTTCCCAGGTTTAAATCTGGCCTCAGACACTTATTAGCTGTATGGCCCTCAGCAAGTCACTTAACCCTGTTTGTCTCAGCTTCCTCATCTGTAAAATGAGCTGGAGAAGAAAATGGCAAACCACTGCAGCATCTTTACCAAGAAAACCCTAACGAAGGGCAGCTAGGTGGCGCAGTGGATAGAACACCGGCCCTGGAGTCAGGAGGACCTGAGTTCAAATCCGATCTCAGACACTTAACACTTACTAGCTGTGTGACCCTGGGCAAGTCACTTAACTCCAATTGCCTCACTAAAAAAAAAAAAAAAGAAAAAAGAAAACCCTAACAAAATCATGAAGAGTCAGACAGGATCGAAGACAACTGAACAGCAAGAATGAGTTGTACTCAGAGTGGGGATTACATTTAGATCCTGATGTTTTCTACACTGACCATCAAGTCCAGTACTGTGTATTTGTAGATGCTTAATGTGTATCTTTTGATGAATCGATTTGTTTACCTTCTTTGAACAGAGTTACCACAACTTTTCCCAAACCTTTTGCATTTGCCCCTAGAAGGAAACATAGGACCTTTTCTCTTGGAAAAGAGTTAAGGCTTTTTAATTATTAAGTTTTTTGAAACCATTTTTTATTCTTTTCCCTTATTTATTTAATTTAAAAATATTTATTTATCATATTATCCTATGTTTATTTCTTTATTTTGATTGTGTCTTAGAGATACAAAATTGTTTTCTTCAACTGTTTACCTCTATACCTACTGAGGTTTGTTTGCCCATCTTCAAATATCTCCTGTGACACTGTCTCCCTATCTGGAATATTCTCACAAGATTGGGCTATGACATTCACATGCAATCATTGTAACACAACTGAGTAGCTTTTCCTCACTGCTTTGGTCAATTTCAAATACAGTATAAGGGAAGAAAGGACTATCTAAATTTGAACCTGTTCTGTCATCTTGGGAGATTTGCTTAGGAGTTGAGCAAAAATCAACAAAGAGCAGATTGATAAGGGGTGAGGGTAGAATAAGGATATGACTGATTCTGGAGTTGGCAAGGTCCTTGTAAACTCTGGACTTTTTAAGCTGGCTAATGAGATGAGTGATAAATTGGCTGGCAGATTCCCACTTTTGTTCAAAGGACTTTATCTTTGTAATGATTATCTCTGAATTTGGGAGGTTTGAGGACTCTTTTGCTTTCAGTTATTGTCAAAGTAGCTTTCTCTCTTGTGCTCAGTCAATGAAGATGATCTTCCATGGCCTTGTTGCTAATCCAGGATTAGAATGCATATCTTCCAGTCTCCAAGGAGAACTCTCTCTGTCTTCTACATAGTACCCAATGTTATTGTCATCGACTGACCTTCATTTCACTCTCCTAACTTCCTCAGTAACCATGTCAGGGGCATAATCTTCTCTACACTTATCAGTCTGATCATCCTCTAATTCTTCAACCTCCTTGTACCAATGGCCTTCATCTCTAGCCTACTCTAGCTAGGCACCATCATGGTCCAGTGGCGCCTGAGCTGAGTTGTGAACAAAACCAGGTGTTCCATGTAGATTGAGCCTTAGATGAAAAATATAAAGTCCATCATCAGTCCTCAATTTTGAGGTTCTCCAGCCTAGTAGGACTCTGCTGACCTAGACTTGGAGAACCCATGCTCACCTCAATACCTCAGTGCTCTAATGAGAACATTAGACTACTGCTTCAGTTCTATATCTCCATTTCATTAAAAAATTCCTTTATCTAAAGATACTACAAGAAACTTCTCTCCTTATTTCTCTTCCCTTATTTAATTTCTGGGTCACTTACATAGATGATTCTTTTGAATGCATACCTGAGTTATAACCACACTGGACCCACTAAGGTATAGGATGGCATAAATGCCATCTGTTAGCTACATATTAGCAGTGTTATATGGGTGAAACTTGGAGACGTCTGTAATTATGTCAGCAGGGAGAACTCATGATATAAAAACTCCCTTTGCTAAAATGTATGCAACCACTCTATGATTCAACAGAGAAGTCCTTGGATGTTTGCTGGGATAATAATGGTGGTGCAGCCCAAATATCTGTGTTTGGCCCTGAGCTGGTTAATATTTTTTTATCAATAATTTGGTCAAAGGTGTCAGTGGCAAACTTATCAGTTCCACAGATGACCCACAGCTGGGAGAGACAACTAATACAGAGGATGAAAAAGACTCAGTATTGAAGAAAATCTCAAGAGGCTAGAACATTGGGTTGGGTCAAATGTGCTGAAACTTGATATGTATAAACATCAAACCTTACACTTGGATCAATGATTCAGCTTCACAAATACAAGAGAAGCAAGGCATGGCTAGACAGCAGTTTAATCTGACAGCTGGACTGCTAGTTCTGTGAGTCAGCCCAGAAAGCCATATTAAGAGAGACATAGCATCCAAGAATAAGGAGCCACCTGAGTTTAGACCCTTATCACCTCTCTGTGATGGCCATTAGCCTCCTTGTTGGTCTAACTAACCCAGCTTCTCCCCTTTTAAACCTCTTGCCCAAGATGTTTGGGTTATATCCACTACCCCCCTAGTAAAATATAAATTCATTGAGAACAAGGACATTTTCATTTGTGTCTTGGTATCCCCAGTACCTAACACAGTTCCTTGTCCATAAATGCTTGTTGAATAAGTGAACGAAAGACTTCCAGTGAAATACACTGGACTTCATTCTACTTTCAAACAGTTCTAGTAGGAAATTTTCCTTTACATTAAGCCTAAATCTGCCTCCCTGCCACTTTCATGTATTGCCCCCATGGGAGGCAAGCCAAACAAACCCTAACCCCCTCTTCTTCTGCATGATGGCCTTTGATATATTGAAAACAGTCTTCACACTCGTCTTCACACAAGCCTTTACGGTCACACTCTCACAAGCCAATGCTCCAAACAGTACAAGCTGTCACTGCATTCAGACTCTTGCCATATGTAAGAGAATCCCAGCCCAGAGGGGAAAAAAACCCAAAACTGTTGGAAAAAATTGTAAAGGTTATCCACTTTATAACCAATCCAGACCTGTAAAATTCTACCCTGAAATGAGAAGCTGGTATACTGGTCTTCTGCTATGAGAGAGAGAGAGAGAGAGAGAGAGAGAGAGAGAGAGAGAGAGAGAGAGAGAGAAGAAAGAAAGAGAGAGAGAGAGAGATTAGAAATTTTGTTATCTAGCAATGATTATAGCTGCAGTGACTAGAAAATCTTAATGTTATTTTGTAAAGATTAGTAAAAATTTAACACTGATAGAAGGCTTTTCCCCCCTGTATCATGGGCCCTCTGGCAGTCTGGTGAAGCCTGTAAGCCGCTTCTCAAAGTAATGCTTGTTGTTTACATTCACAACTCAAGGAAATGGTAAATTGCAGTTAGAGGTCATATGTTCTGGGTTTTTGTTTTTGTTTGTTTTGTGTTTTTCCCATCCTAATTCAGGTACATGTTGAAATCTACCCATAGACCCCAAGTTAAGAGCTCCTGACCTGTAGAATCACAAATCAAGAGCTGGAAGGGACCTCAGGGGCCAACCGACTCACCTTATAGATAAAGAAACTGAGGCTGGTGGAGGTTAACTATCTTACTCAAGGTCACACAGGTAATAAGCATTAGAAAGGTGATTTCAACCAATTTCCCTTGACTCAAGAGCCAGTGAATGTTAACTATCAACACATAGAAGGATCAGAAAACTCTGCAAGCTGGAGAACCTTTGTCCAACTGGGGGAAAAAATGACAATGTTTTCTTGCATTCCCCACTTTGAACTAAGGCATTTAGTTTAATATAATGGAACATTTACACGAGCAACAGGTCACCGCCAAAAGCTATTGCCCACCCACAGGAGAAACCCTCCAATGACAATGCAGACCAATTATAGTCTCTGGCCTGGATTGATGACAAAATAAAGTGAGCCATCAAAGGCGATACTTGACATAAGGCTAGAAGTCACCTTCACAAATGTTGTGACATTAACTTTTGCCTTACTCCCAGAAAAGTTTCCTGATGGTTTGTAAACTGCTGTAATTTGTTTGCAGTTGAGAATTTGCAAGAATCAACCTTTTTCTGGATAGGTGTGGCCATGAAACAAGGACATGGTTCTAGGTTAAGTGCAGAGCAGTATTGATCCAAGGTAGGGATCATCTAAAGAGATTGATTGATCTTGTCACTCAAATAAGTTGTTTGTAATATGTTTAGATCTAGAATAAAACTGATCTAAAAAAGATCCTATTTTATAAAAATCAACCTTGTCTAATTCGGCAGCATTAGGACAACACCTTTTGTGGGTTTTTGTTTTTGTTTTTGTTTTGTGGTGCAGTGGGGGTTAAGTGACTTGCCCAGGGTCACACAGCTAGTAAGTGTCAAGTGTCTGAGACTGGATTTGAACTCAGGTTCTCCTGAATCCAGGCCCGGTGCTTTATCCACTGAGCCACCTAATTGCCCCCATTTATTTTGTTTTTTGCTTTTCCTTTTTAGTACAACACCTTTTAAAAATACCATTTAAAATTTTTTACTGCAAATACATTTATCCCTTCCACATCATGGGGATTAAGGGCACAGCCTACCTCTATGATCTGGAAAATACACATGAAATTTTTTGGCCCTTCTTTCATACTAGAGAAGTCTGTTTTTCTTTTTCTTTTCCTTTTATTGGGTGTTTACAGTACCTTATTGTAAAACTGGGTTAAGTATTTGGTTTTAGGCTCTGTGTTGTCTGTGGCTTCTGCAAAACTCCCCCAAAAGTCCCATTTAATTTCTTATGCTGACCCACAACCATGATGGAAAAAGTCACATTGTGGAAGGGTTAACTGTATTCTGCTATACTTTTGTTTAAAGCAAATGGTTCTACTAATTGAAGAAGCTTGATGTCTAATGACCTAGCACCCACCAGTAGCATCTCTAGTGATAAGGAACTGATTATCCCATTGTCCTTTGCTCTGGTATGACAACATCTAGAATGTTGTATTCAGTTCTAGTGGCCACATTTTGATGAAGGCATCAATAAATTGGAGAATACCCACAGGAAGACACCCAGGACAGTGAAGGGATTTAGCTTGCCATACAAGAAGCAGTCCAAAGGATTTGGAATGTTGAACCCAGAGAAGAGAAGGCTCTAGGAACACTGTAGTCATCTTCAAGTATTTGAAAGGCTGGATGTGAAAGAAGATTTATACATGTCCTGCTACCTTGGATATCAGTGAGTTTTCTTCCCGTTGGAGGTCTGTACCAGGAGGCTGGATGACAACTTGTGGGTTTTGTTATTTCAGGTAGTCTTTGTCCTAAAAGGCCCTTGAAGTCTCTTCTAACTCTGAAATTATGTAGTTTCAATGATATTTTAGATTACTGTTTGTGACTACAAATAGTACCATTGTACATTGTAAGGTCTTCCATTAGATTGTAAACTCCTTGAGGGCAGGAACTGTCTTTTGCCTCTTTTTGTATCTTCAGTGCTTCGCATATAGTAGGTAATTAATAAATGCTTATTGATTGGTTGATTACTTTATGGGTTACAAAAACTTCCTCAAAGTATCCAAGATTTACTAGTTGGGTGACCTAGGGCTTTCCCTCTTTCCTTATCTCATATGTAAAATGAAGATGATGTGAATTGTATTACCTTTCTCACAGAGATGTGAGGAAAGCCCTATATGAACCTTAAGATGCTAAATAACTGTGACTTATTGGTATCATTGATCAGAGGAGGGAGAGAAAATTCATAATTGAAATTTTACCTTCATTGAAGAGATAGTATTTTAGCTGGGCCTTGAAAAATGGGTATGAATTAGGCAGGCAGAGGAGGGAATGGGGAGGAGACTGAAGCAAGTGAATTCTAGGAGGGGAGTTAAAGCCATGGGCATGTGAAAGCCTGGAAAGTGCTCTGGGGAAGAGTAGGATGCATTCTGGGAAAGCAAGTACCAATTGTAGACTTTTGGCCAAGCACAGGCATGTTTCCTCCAAGAAAGCAGAGAAAGATAAAGCCGTAGGTAGGTGTCTGGGTCAAATTGTGGATCAATCAAGCTGATTAGTTCATTGAATTTTGTCCATACATGAAAAATATTCTTTAAAAATCAAAAGAAATGAGAACTATTAAAGTAGAGCTTCATGTCATCATTGAAATCAGTTGTCTTTAGCAATTCTCTATTAGTTCTCAGATAAAAAACAAACACCTCTACCTAGCATTAAAAAAAAGGTTTTATTGAGATATATAGATAGATAGATAGATAGATATATAGATAGATATAGATATAGATATAGATTAGATTACATATACAGATAACTTCTTTATGAGAGGTCTCTTGTAACAAAGTAAAACTACTAAGTAAAATTACTAATACTGGGACCCCATCTGAAATTTGTAGTATTCCCCACCTATTTTTAAAAGTAACAGAAATGTATTTTCTTTCTCTGCCATTCCAACCCCATTTTTTAAAAAAGAAAAGAAAAATAAATTTCTTATAATAAATATGTATAGTCAGCTAAACAAATTCCCTCATTGCCTTGCCTTAATTCTCTCTCTGTCTCTGTCTTTCTGTCTTTTTCTCTCTCTCTGTCTCTCTAGCTCTGTTTCTGTCTCTCTCTGTCTCTTTTCTCTCCACATGTATGTATGTTATACCCATGTACGTATGTATGTGTGCATTCATATATGTGTATATGTCTTATTCTGTACCCTAACTATAGAATGAGGCATATCATCCATTACTTCTTTATCAATGGATAGCATGTTTCATCATTGATCCTCTGGAATCATGAATGGTTATTGTATAGATCATAGTCCTTACAGCTTTCAAAGTTTGTTTTTTTTTTTACAATGCTTTTGTTAATACATAAATTGTTCTCCTGGATCTGCTAATTTAATTCCTCTTCAGTTTATCAAAATCCTCCAAATTGTTTATTTTTACAATATTGATGCTATATCATCATATAAATCATAATGGTTCTGTTTATTTCTCTCCACATTTGTTCATATAAATTTTTCCATATTTTCCTAAAATAATCTATTTCCTGATTTCTTACAGCATAATAACTCTGTCACATTCAAACTCTCTCTAATCTTTTCCAGCCTACCCTTCTACCTTTATTTCATATTGCTATCTTTCTCTTATGCTAGGTTTCCCTAAACTGGCTGACTACCCATTCCCTGAATTCAACATTCCATTTTCCATCCCCATCCCTTTGTTCAGCATACTCCCAGTCATTGAAATGCATTGTCTCTTTGCTTCTACATCTTAGAAGCCTACATTCGTTTAAGGCTCAGCTCAACTATGAACCCTTTCCTGATTCCTCTTGTTTCATCAAGGAAACACCCTGTTTCTTGAAGAAACAAAGCGGGGACTGTAATGATTGGAATGATGCCACCTGCTGGAGACTTACTGTAGGAAAGCTTCAACATGAGGAGAGGGCCTCTGAGGGCAGGACCATGTGGCTTTTCTTTGGCATCAGGAAGTGACGTTGGGTGGTGGGAGGAAGAAGAGGGAGGCTGGCGCTCTATCTCCCTCTCTTTCGTGTGGACTCTGGCAGAGAGCAGAGCTAGAAATGTGCTCTCCCTTTAATAGATAGATGAATCTAGGCCTTTCTCTCTCTCTTTACCAAACTCTTATTCTCCTTAATAAATGCTTAAAAGTCTAACTCTTATTAAAGCTTATAATTGATTGGTGACCACTCATTAGATATTTTAGACAATATAGCTACAATTTTAGCCCTTATACTCTACTGTTAGTGATCTCTTCTGCCACCAACTATTATCTGATATTTACTTCTGTATATGTTCCATCATCTTCTAAAATGTAAGCTCCTTGAGATTAGGGACTCCTTTGTTTTGTCCTTGTATTTCCAGTATCCTGCACGTTACTTTGTGCATATTTGATGCTTAGTAAATGTTTGTCTAACTTAATTGGGACCTTTGCAACTCTGCTGCAAACTTTAATCAGGTGTCAGACCCTGTGGAGTGAGATCAGTGACTTATAACACATTACATTACTTACCTATATCCCTTTTTTTCCCCTCCACAGTGTCTAATAAGCATGCCTTTGTGGATAGCAATCTTCTCTACCAGTTTAGAATGAATTTCCGTCGGAGAAGAAGGCTAATGGAGCTGCTTAATGAACGATCTCCCTCCTCCCAGGAAACCCATGACAGCCCCTTTTGCTTGCGAAAACAGAACAGTGACAACCGAAAACCCACCAGTTTTATGTCAGGTAACTTGGTTCCACTGAATCATGTTATTTATTTCACTTTGAAAGAAAAGAAATGCATGAGAGCATTTCACCTATTGGCACTCAGATATCCAACCACCTCTTCTGTCCAGGGAACAGTCAAGAACTAAGAAGCAAGTAGAAAAACCCCCAGCAGCCAAAATAAATGTCATAAAGCTCATGTACTTTACTTATAGGAGGGTCCCATAGACTCTTACATAGGTCCTATTTACTTTTAGTTTACACATTTTAATAAGCTTAATAAGTTTGGCTATCTGGTTTCTAGTCTGTATCAAATTAGAGGCCAAAAGAGCTGCTCTATCTAGGTACCAGGACAATGGTGGTATATAACATGTGAATATAAGAAAGAAGGCTGTGAATCCTGGTATTTTCCTATAAAACAGCAGAGCCACCTGGGGCATAGTTGTTTTTCATTCATTTATTCATTTATCTATTGGTCTAGTCCTGTGATTTTATCTCTGTGTTGGGCCCCCAGTGTAGAATCTCCCTCCATTGATGGATGTACAGACATCTGTACATCTGTTATGTGCATACTCAGAAAGTTTCCCAGGGCACTGAGTGTGGTTTGCCTGTGGATATTGGATATTGGAGATAGACTTGAACCCAGGTTTTTCCAACTATGAGACCAACCATTTATCCACTAGGTCATACTACAATGCTATATAATTATTGATGTTCATAATGTCACTTACTGTGCCCCTAAGGTCAATGATGACACGTCTTAGAAGTTCACACAACTTATCGCCACCCCCCTCATAAGATTGCAGTTTTGATCCTGTTATAAAATATTGTCTTCTTAATCCACATACACTTCATTTTAGCACAATGGGAAATTGATTTCTTAAGTGGTCTCAAACAGTTAACTGTCTTCTCATGTTTGAAATTAATCCCATTTCACGGTAGAGATCAAAAACAGGAATGGAAAACCAGTGAAGTCATCAAAGATTTCATTTGTAAAGCTTTACCGTGTTTTGCATTGCAAGCTTCTTCACCATGGAAGTGTCTGGCTAATCATTGAATATTCAGTGAGCTGGCATTGCAGCTTTGCATTTTGTTATCATTATTAGCTCATTAATATCGTAGCCAGCTCAGTGGCCACCACACTGTTACTGCATCTGCAACTTATTTCCATCTTTTCGGGGCCCTCCCTGCACAGTCTTTCTAGAGCACTTGTCCTGGAAAGTGGAAGTAAATATCTGTTGACTCCCAGCTTTCCTGACCAACACGCTAAGGGGTACCAGGGGACTGACCGCAGTAGCTCTGTTTGTTTTCTGGTTTTTCACAGTGAGCCCAAGCAAGGAGATCAAGATCGTGTCTGCAGTGAGGAGGAGCAGCATGAGCAGCTGTGGCAGCAGCGGTTACTTCAGCAGCAGCCCGACCCTCAGCAGCAGCCCACCAGTACTCTGCAACCCCAAGTCAGGTAAATGTTTTACCTCCCCTCTGTTTTGATTTTGTAAGAGTGCCCTTGAGTTTGACCTCCCCTGACTGTAAGCAAATGAGGAGGTCCTGGCTAGTCCCCACAGTAGATTGTAAGCTCCTTGTGGGCAGGGAATTTCATTTGCCTCTTTTTGTATCCCCAACACTTAGCACAGTTGCCTGGTGCATAGTAGGTGCTGAGTAAGTATTAATTGATTGATTGATTAGAGTGGAGATTCCATGCTGCTGCATGAAGACCCTGACTGGTCTTTCCTGATTGCAGAATCTACCTGAAAGCTATTATAGCCTTGGAGAAACTGATTAAGCTGCTTATGGAGAAACATAGGAGAACAGGAGAGAAGCAGAGTGGCATAATGGAAAATGTACTAGGTTCAGAGTCAGAGGACTTAGGTTCAAATCCCATTTCTGCTTTGTGTGACCTTGGGCAAGTCATTCTACCTCTTCTGGCCTGAGTTCCTCCTTTATAAAATGAGGGAGTAGGACTAGATCAGGGCTTCTTAAACTTTTTCCACTTGCGATTGCTTTTCCCCTGAGAAATTTTTATGTGACCCTGGGTATATAGGTATATAAAATAGGTATACAAGTCAAATATTTACTGCCAAATTTTTTGCAACCGCCCCCCACATTCAGTTATGTGATCCCATATGGGGTAACAACCCACAATTTAAGAAACTTTAGACTAGATGGCCTATTGGGTCCATTCTAGCTCTAAACCTATGATACTGTTTCTATTAGTGACCTTTTATACTTTTGTCAAAAATAAATTTTATTATTTATACGGAATTGTTTAGAAGTTGTTTCAGGATTGTATTGTTGGTTATACACATATACGTGCAGCTAGCTGACATAGTGGATAGAGTGACAGGCCTGGAGCCTTCTTTACTTTTCCTTTACTCTTCCTGAGTAAAAACCTGGCCTCAGACACTTACTAGCTGTGTGACCCTGGGCAAGTCACTTAACCCTGTTTGCTCCAGTTTCTTCATCTGTCAATGAGCTGGAGAAGGAAATGGCAAACCACTCCAGTATCTTTGCCGAGAAAACTCCAAATGGGATCATGAAGAATAGAACACAAAGATTCGAACACAACTGAACAAGGCATGCACATATAATGTAGATACATCTGCAGATTTCAACTTTTTTTTTTTTTTAACAATACTGGATGGGAACATACATTCCTTAATCCTGTGACACCCTGAAGAACAAAGTCTTTAATCAATAGTCATGTATCTAACACTGTTCTTGGTGCTGATACAGAGACAAAAGTGAAGAAATTCCTGTCCTCCCATGCTTACATTCTATTGGGGTAAACGCACACAAAATAAATACAAGGTAGTTTTTGTATGGAATTAGGCACTAGTAGTTAACGGAGATAAGAAAAGGCTTCATGTAGAAGGAGGTAAGCGATCAGTATTGAAAGAGGCAAAGGATCCTGATAAGTATATGGGCCTCAGTTATTTTTGCTAATTTAGTTAAACAGATATTAAGTTATGACTCTATCTAGAATACCATGCTAGGCACTGGGTGGGTTGTGGGGTTACAGCTATGAAGAAAATAAGAACCCTGCAAATAAAGCATTTGTGGGCTTATGATGCACTAGCAAGAGCTCTCTGGATTTGGAGGAACTGGGTTTGAATTCAGCATCTGTCTCATTCTGCCTGTGTGATCTTGAACAAGTCACTTAATGATTTTCAGGCCTCAAAGTGGTTGGATTAGATTATCTCTAAAGTCCCACTCAGGTTGAAGATCTCATAAAGAGAGAATCAGTAGGAATGAAACAGATCCACCAAGAGCTTTCCTCCCTCTGGGCTATAGTGGTATCCAAGTGTTAGAGAAGAAAATTTAAAAAAGAGGCAGAAAGTCCAAGCAATCTTCAGCTCCTTGGATTTTTGCCTTCACAAAATGTCAGACCCTCTTAAACTCTCAGTGTGACCTGTGTAGGCAATAATGAGATGTCTAAGAAGAGAAACATGGTCGCCTTCATGGTGAATAAATGTTTTTTTCATAAAATGATAGGCAAAGAATCCAGCAATTGAATTATTATAAAGAACACCAGAGAATTTTGAGGAATGCTCTTCATGCCCAAAGCTGGTTAACAGCCAAATTATTTGGGACTAAGAGCAGAGCAGAGAAACGAATAAAGAAGTCTTTATTAGGCTACTAAAAGAGATTGGGGAAAGCCGTTAGAAAGTAGAAGCCTGTCTAGGGAATCTAGACAAGGCAGGAGAACACACTAAGCCCATACAATCCTTGATAGAATTATGAAGTCAGCCTCTATTGCCCTTCAGTCTCTGTTTCTGCATGGCCTCCACCCCACTACATTTTTGGTGTCCTCCCTATCTTGCTACCCTAAATACCCGGTCTTTGGCAGCAAACAAGAGGTTCTTAACCTGGGGTCCATGAACTTGGTTTTTAAAACAAGAAATAGATATTTTGATAGGTATATTCAATATAATTCTTTTCCTTTGTAATCTATGTATTTTATTTATACATATTAAATCATTTTTTCTTAAGTTCGTTGGTTTCACCAGACTGCCAAAGGGGATCCGTGACCCAAAAGAGGTTAAGAACTCCTGCTGTAGATCTTCCCCTCCTCTAAGTTTTGGCTGATTGATGTAAGCTTTTGTCCCACTCCCTTGGGGGCCCTGTCAGGTGATTGACTGATCTGATCATCTAATTCCTATTAAGATATTAATGGCTGATAATAGCTTAATCCTTTCTCTTTTCCCTCCCAACCCAAGATAGCAGCAACCTTCAATTTCTTATCTTTAAGCAGTAAATGTTTTGGGAATTCCTAAGCCATTTGGGTCATTGCAGATTTTGATATGACAGTTCACATTACCTAGGCTACAGTGGATTCTGCCCGTGTATATGTATATATTCTGCCCAAATATCTTTTTGGCCAGCCCAAAAGGTAGGGTTATTAATTGAGGCCGACATGGACTAAGCATATATAAAAGGAGATTCGTGTTGGTAGTGAAGGTGGTAAAGGATCAATATGTAAAGTTTCTGAAGGAGGGGTGGCCATTGATACTAAAACGAGATAGCCAGGAGAACACTGTTACCTATCAACCTATATGTTTAGGATGACTTCTGTCCCATGTGTGTAAAATCTTTATGAAAGTTATTTATATACAAACTAAGGGCATCTTTGATGAGAATATTACTGAGGAGCATGCAGGCTTTTGCAGATGATACTTATCAAGAACCACATCTTAACAATTTAACAATTGACTGAACTGTATAGGAATATAAGATCTCATTGTCATTATTGTTTGTTGATTTTTTTTAAAAGCATATGATTCGATAGAGCAAGATGATGTAGGCTTTTTTTTAAACAAGGGGTCTCCCATCTATGCATTAAAACATTTAATATTTCTTAAATGATATGACAATATATAACTCTGTTCAGTCACCTTCTGATCTTTAGTGATCTGTTTCTAGAAAGATATCAAAAATAAATAAGTTGAGTGACCTTCTGATTATAACATCTGGTGAGACATAAACCAGAAATATGTGTGCCAACCCAAGATGTTCACCATCATGATTAGAAAGCTCCAGTACCAAGTCCAAGTTGAAGAGGGATTCCCGATGGATACTGAGATCCTCCAGATGTTCCTGATTTTATAAGATATTGTTTTGACTGTGTCAAGCCCAGGGAACAATGAGGAGCCTCCTGGAAGAGATCTGTCATCACTCAAGAGAGCTTGGCTTGCTCATCCACATGGGAAAGAAAGATCAAAGGGATAAAGAATGTATATTGCCCAGAATACAACATGTATTTGGATGGACACCCAATGGACCCTGGCCATCAATATGTATGTTTGGAACAGACAGTACATATGAATGATGAATTGGGCCCCAGAGTTGAAAAGGAGGAGGGGGAGAGTTGGTGTAATTGCTTTGGGAAAATTATAAGACTCTCTCCCTTAATAACCCCAACCTTTCCATAAAACCTAGCAACAGCTAGGAGGCACAATGGATAGAGCCCTGGGTCTGGAGTCAGGAAGACCCGAATTCAAATCTGACTTTGGACATTACTAACTATATGAACCTAGGCAAGTAATTTTACCTCTATTTGCTTCAGTTTCTTAAAAAAAGGGAAAATAATAGTAGCACCTACCTTCTAGGGTTATTATGAGGATCAAATGAGATAATACCTCAGTGTTTGATACATTATAAGCACTTAAAAATGTTTCTTGAGTTCTGGAGGCAGAGCCAAGATGGTGAAGTGAAACCAGGAAGCTGCCTGAGCTCTTCCAAATTTCCCTCAGAAACAATGTTAAATTAAGCCTCTCAACAGATTCTGGAGCTGCAAAACTGGCAAAAAGGAACCAGAGTGAAACAATCTTCCAACTTAAGATAACATAAAAGATCTCCAAAAAAGGTCTGTTTCATCTGGGTAAAAGGGGAGCACAGCTCAGTGTAGAAGGTGTCTGGGCAAACCAGCAAAAGGCTTAGTCACAGCACAGATCAGCAGCTGAGGACCTCAGGTCCTAGCTTAGCAAGCTAGTAGCATAGCAGGCCGGTTATGAGGCCTCCAGTCCCAACACAGAAGGCAATCTGCCAGCTGGGGTATCTGCTACTCAACAGGCCCAACTAGGCTGGGCCACTCCAGTGCAGTGAACAAGCTGAAAGCTGCTGAGGCCTCAGAGCAGAAAGCCAGTGACTGAGGCCCTAGCTCCCAGCAAAAGAAGCTTGATCGTGTATTAATTAGGGCATAAAAACCTCACAGTGAGATGGAGAAAGGCAGAATTAGTAAATGCATCCTTTTCAGATCATGCTGCAATAAGAATTATGTGTAATAAAGGGCCATGGAAAGATAGACCATAAATGAATTGGAAATTAAATAATCTCACCCTAAAGAATAAGTAGGTCAAACAACATTTGGGAAATGATAATTCTACCTAAATTAATTTACTTATTCACTGCCATACCAATCAAACTACCAACAATTAGTTCATAGAGCTAGTAAAAATAATTAAAAAATCATATGGAAGAATAAAAGGTCAAGAATATCAAGGAAATTATTTTTAAAATGCAAAGGAAGATGGCCTAGCTATACCAGATCTAAAACTATTATAAAGGGGCAACCATCAAAACTGTTTGGTACTGGCTAAGAAATAGAGAGGTAGATCAGTAGAATAGGTTAGGCACACAAAACCCAGTAGTAGAATATAGCAGTTTTATGGAAAGAAAAGAAGATGTGCTAGTCACATGGCAAAGCTGAGGGCGTGATATGTGAGAAGCAAGAGCACTCTATTGTTATCCTTGGATTATCAGGAGAAAGCAAGGAAGACCTCTAGCATGTTGGATGGACTTCCTAGGATAAACATATTATTATTAACAATAGCAATAGCTAACATACATGTAGCACTTCATCTTTTTTTATCCTGACAAGATGAGATAGCAGTAAGAGGCAAGATGCTCTTATTGTATTTATTTTACAGATGGGGACACTGAGTCCAGGAGGTTAAGTGATTTATGTAAGAACCCAGGGCTATTAAATAGCTTTCTGGGCTCCATCCATTTGTTATATCACCTTTTTGCCTCTAGGGGACATAGACAAGGGTCACACAGGATACATAGGTTTGGATAGGTTGTGATTTGGATCATTAGAGGGACCTCCCGAATCAAGGAGACCACAAATTCACTTGAGCATTTGAATATTCTTAGTCACTTGGTGACAAACTCAAGTCATTTATACAAACTGGAGTAGAAATGCTGCCAGCACCCTTTACATTTCCACATTCAGGGAAAAAGTAGGCTCTTATTTAAAACTGATGAGATCATAGATCTATTTGATAATTACCTCGGTCAAGAACTTTAACTTTTAACTAACTCTTTGGGTTTCAGATTTGTGGTCTGTACAATGAAGGGGTTGGAAGGGATAGATCTCTAATCTCTCTTGTGGCTTTAAAAATATCATGATTCTATGATGAACTGGTCAGCAATGTGGAGAAATGCCCTCCCCCCAAATGAGCTTAATCCTCAATACAGATATGCATACATATATGCACATGTATATATGCATACACATATCCATACAGATAGTGCATATGCAGATAATCAGTCAATAATGAGGTATTGTGAGGATAGTTACCCTTGATAATAACAGGGAAAGTAAGAGGTAGGGAGAGTTTAGGGGGAAAGATAATGAGTTTAGGATGTCTACTGAACATTCATTCATTTCAAGGTATCTGAAAGGAAGTTGGAGATTTGAGACTGAAGTCAGAGAAGTTAGGGCAACATAGGTAGCTTTGAGAATCATTAGGATGAGGTGGTAATTAAATCTCTAAGAAGTGATGAGATCACCACTTAACTGGATTTTATTTTGACTTCTGGTACATTTGGATGGTCCTGAGCAGGTGTAGAACAGGGGTCATTATTGGTGGTCTATATTTGGTTTTCAGGGAACTGGGTGTAAAAATTCTTTAGACAGGTTTGTCACTTTGCCTTTGAATTTCTGTACCTTTACCCAGGAACAGAATGCCTATAGTGTTGTTTGAGGTGGGAAGAAGGCAACCTGAGCTCTTCAAAATGGGTCCATCAGATCAGAAGCTTTTTATAAGCATATTAAAAATGTTAATAGCTAACATTTTATAGTACTTTATTTATTTGATCTTTACAACAGCTCTCTAAGGTAGATGATGTTATTAGCCCTGTTTTATAGATTTATGTCTTTTGTGCCTTGAAGAGTAAATAAAAGTAAACTAAATCACCAGATAGAAAACTGACATTTTACTGCATTGGCTAAATATTTTACTGTTCTGATAGTGGACTGCAAAATAAGCTGTTGGCTTTATTTCTAGGTTACTTTCTAGTAGTTTTGAAAACACTTAATAGAGTTACTTGAAAAAAATATATTGGTTGTCTGTATGTTAAACTGACTTAATTCCTTATTCATCCACTGTGATTTGGAAACAATTAAAATTATCAAAGAGTCAATAATTTCAGGAATTTAGATTTTTCATTTAATTTGTCCTTTTAGGTATACAAATTTTATCCAATAACATTTTGGGAGCAGGGGGAATTCAAAGGACTTTGATTTTTCTCCAGGGGATGTTTCAGAGTATCCCTGTTGGTTCTCCCCAATATCAGTCAGTTCAAGAAAAACAGAGCCAAGCTCAAAATGAAAAGAGAGCCCTACTGCCAACAGGCTCTGGCTACAAAAATCATTGAGAATCCCCTCTGCAGTATCTGGTTTCTTAATCAGCAGAATGCCACCAATAAGTTAGAATGAGGAAGGAAGAAGTGGGTGGGATTTGAGGCCCAGATAAAAATGTGCTGAATATTTTACCATTTAAAAGGAAAAACTTCAAGAAAAATTAGGTGAACTATAACTTATTTTGAGTCTCTCTAGTGGCATTAAGCAAGAGGATGGGAGTGGGTATTTAAAAATCATCATCTATGCTGCAAGTATTTTATGAATTAACACAGTCTGTCAATGACCCTCTTAGGTAGGCTAATTTAATTTAATTCTACAAGAATTTATTAAATGTCTCCTATGTTACAGGCACAGGACTTGGAATGGTGCCTGATAGAAAGTAGGTATTAAATGTGTACTGACTTTACTTGACAAGATAATAGGGATACAAGGACCAAAAAATATAAAAATATAAATATAAATATAAAAAGGCCTTGCCCTCCAAGAACTTACACTCTTGGGAGATACAGAATGTTATGGTGAGTCAATAATAAATTTTATTAAAAATAAAATATAGTAAAATCAGTACGAAATAACCTTAACAGGGAGGGGGTGTTAAAAATTGGACATTTGGAAAGGCCTCACATGGGAGAGGGCACCTGAGCTGAACTTTATAAGGAAGTTAGAATTTCTAGGAGGTGGAATTGGGAAGGGAATCCATCTCAGCTATGGGGCACACTTAAGTGAAAGATGGAAGGTTAAACCAGCTAAACCACCAGTTTGTCTAGAATTGGGAGTATATGAAAGGAAGTAACGGAAAATAATACCCAAAAGTAAGTTGGGAGTCAAATTGCAAAGTCTTTAAATATGAGATTAATGATTTTATTTGATTATTTTGAAGATCCTGGAGAAAATAAGGAACCACTAAACATTTGAGAAGGAAAGTAACATGATCAGATCTGCGTTTTGGGAATATTAATTTGGCAGATGTATTAGAATGGGATAGTTAGGTGGTGCAGTGTATAGAGTGCTAGGCTTGGGAGTCAGGAAGACTCCTCTTCCTGAGTTTAAATCTGGCCTCAGACACTTAGTAGTTTTGTGACCCTGGGCAAGTCACTTAACCCTGTTTGCCTCAGTTTCCTCATCTGTAAAGTGAGCTGGAGAAAGAAATGGCAAACCACTCCAGTATCTTTGTCACGAAAACTGCAAATGGGGCACAGAGAATCAGATACAACTGAAAATGACTGAAAAACAACTCCAAAGATTGGAAAGGGAAGAGACTAAAAGCAGGAAGGCCAATTAAGAGACTATTGAAGAAATTCAGTCAAGAGGTTATGAGAGGATTGTTTTTACTTTTTACTTCCTCCTGTCCTTATTCAAGAAAGACACCAAAACTAGAAGCAACAAGGATGTTTTCCTATCCCCTGGTATCTTAGAAACAGTTACTAGAGCTGACATATACCTCAAAATTCTTAGGGTTTATTCTAGTTCTAAGGAATCCCCAGTTTTACCTCTGTCATTTATGAACAAGTAAGTTAATATAGGGAATGAGATATTCCCCAAATAGTTGAGCATTTGTTTTAAAGAACAAAAACTGAGGCTTGCCATATAGCATTTAGAAATATTTTTGGGTTTAGATAAGTAATTTCATCTCTCTCTGGACTTCATTTTCTTCATCTGTACAGTGAGGGGGTTGTACTGGATCATTTCCAGGATCCCTTCCAGCTCTTAAAAAATGTTCATGACTCTACAATATATGCCATTTTCTTATGACATCATATGGTAAAAGTCATCAAATTCTTTTGAGGGTATTCTCAATATTTTCATGGAGTGGAAGGAGAAAATGGTGCAATAATTAAAATAACCAAGTTGTCATTGAACAACAACCATCCCAAAGGCTATGAGAAGGGGAAACAGTGGGATAACTTGCTCTTTGGGTGGTAGGTGTTATCTGACTTTAGAGCAGCTGAATTTTTCAATATATTGAAGAAACCAAGGAAAACCCATTCCTGAGTAATTAGTGATCAGGAGTACAGCCACAGTGGTACACTGTGTCTTCCTGTACTTTATGGACCTGAATCATTGGCCCACCCTTTGAATAAAGAAGGCCTTTATAACTTGGGTCAATATTAAATATTCATGACAATTCAAATTTTAAAGTCCACCAAGTCCAAGATCTGGAGAAAATAGCAGAGTATGGGGGGCAGCTAGGTGGCACAGTAGATAAAGCACCAGCCCTAGATTCAGGAAGACCTGAGTTCAAATTCAGCTTCAGACGCTTAAAACTTACTAGCTATGTGACCCTGGGCAAGTCACTTAATCCTCATTGCCCCACAAAAAAAAGAAAGAAAGAAAGAGAGAGAGAGAGAGAGAGAGAGAGAGAGAGAGAGAGAAAATAGCAGAATATAGTTTGCATGAGCCTTGTGAAATATTTGCTTCCTGAAGCTTGTTAAACAACCTTTGTCTGTTTTCACAGTGTTAAAGAGACCAGTCACTTCTGAAGAACTCCTGACACCGGGGGCTCCTTATGCAAGAAAGACTTTCACTGTAGGTGCTTTGGTTATTTTCCTGTGCCATTTGGTATATGGATTGTAAACTGCTGTGAAAGTGACTTTCAGATTTTGTGTTGGTAAAATAATTTCTTTATATGTGTAAATGAGTTAACATGTAAAGGACTTGGTAAACCTTAAAGGGCTATTATTATAATTATCAATATGTTTTTATATTAATTATAGCATATGTATATTATAGTAAGTATCATAATTACTAAAATAATTATTAACACTAATAATTATTATCAAAAGTTTTCTTGGTCTTTGGACATTTAAATCACAAATTTATTAATGAAAAAAAGGAACTCAAAATGTTGCAGTTCAATGTGTGCTTTTAATCTTAAAAAAATGCACTATCCAAATGTAATTACAGTTTGAAATACAAATAGTACAATCCTCCTGAACTGCAGTTAAATTCTAAGAAAAATCTAGACAAATTAGAGGAATCAGAATGGAAGATTGCCAAGGAGAGAAGAAAAAGCAGAGACAGACTGTGGTGTATTTATAAAAGCATGACCCAGGGGAAGTGGGGTTGAAACAAGAATCAAAACTCATTGGTTTGAATCCTCAATCTGTCACTTACTACTTACATAACCTTAAATCCCTTAATGTTTTTTTGTCCCTCTGTTTCCTCACCTGTAAATGAGGAGGTTTAACTAGATGAACTCTGAGGTCTGAGGACCTTTCTCAAGTGATAATATCATGAATCCATGAAGGGAAACAGTGCTTTTGACATGCAGCCTTACTTTAGTGACATCCACTAGACTCATGATACTTGTGATTACTCTGAACACAAGCAACCACAGATGTTAGGAAACATTTCCTGACAGAGTTATCCCAACATGGAATGGGCTGCTTCAGGAGTTAGTGAGTTCCTTCTCAAGAAGGTCTTCAAGCAAAGGCTGGACAACCACCATATGTTGGGGAGGGTTTAATAGGGATTACTTTTGTTTATGGTTGAACTAGGTTACCACTGAGTTCTTTTTCAACTTTAAGATTCTATGATCCTAGGGCAGCTAGGTGGCGCAGGGGATAAAGCACCGGCCCTGGGTTCAAGAGGACCTGAGTTCAAATCCGGCCTCAGACACTTGACACTTACTAGCTGTGTGACCCCGGGCAAGTCACTTAACCCTCATTGCCCCACAAAAAAAAAAGGAAGGAAGGAAGGAAGGAAGGAAGGAAGGAAGGAAGCAAAGAAGGATTCTATGATTCTATAAGGAAAAAAAAAGCAAAAAACCTCCACTACTTCCTACTTTAGCCAGAAGAAGAAAGAAAAAATGTTCCAGATGGACAGTGGCTTTTGGTGGTTAGCCTGGTGAATAATACAACCTGATCCAAAAATCTCTTCCCTGACACCTCTTTTTTCCTGCCTCAGGGAGGACTGTGCACACACCAAACTTTCTCATTTTCTTCCAACTTACTTGGAGTACAATCAATTTCAGCTCATACTTTCACTTTTTCCAGGGCACATCCATCGCCTCTTTAACCCCCTTCTTGTTTTCGGTGACCTTGAGAAAATCTTCTATTCATGCCTCTTTTTCTTCCCTACCCTCTCTAACACCTTTTATTTTTTTCTATTCAATTTCAGATATAAGAAATAATGCCTAAGTGTGAGGTCAAGGTAGTGATACCCCTATATAGAGGAAAATTTACCTGTTTTTAAGTGGAAGTAGCTATAATAAACCTCTCAAACTCTGGAAAATTCTCTTCTGAATCCCCAGAACTTTCAATCTACCTTTATATCCTCCCTTAGTTAAACCTACTTTTTCTCAAGCGCCAATGCTTAAAATAACATTAAGTCATTTTATTGGTGTTTCTATTTTGTATAACTGCCATCATATTTTTGGCCATTGGTATTATTTTTCATTGCAGTGTGCACTATCTTAGCTACATTATGGATTAAATGCTTACAGGCTAGCATGGGAACTTAACCGTTATAAATAAAACATCATTTCTATGAAGAAATGTATTTGAAACAGCCAACTTAGACATTTTTAGAACATGAGCTGCATGCAAGTTGAATACATCTCTATATCTTTTTAAGAAAATTATTTTTGGTGCATTTTACAAAAAATAGCTTTCACATATCAAATCTGCCTTTCTCCCAAATCGAATGTTCCCTTATAACAAAGAAATATAGTTAAGGAAAACAGCCAATGTAATGGCCATGCTTGACAGTGTATGCCTCATTCTGCAACTGTAGTCCACCACTTTTCCCCTAAAAGATAGTAGGTGTGTTTTATTTCCAGTCCTCTAACAATAAGATTGGTCACTGTGTAGAATTCCAATGTCTTTCAATGTTGTTTTTCTTTACATTATTGTAATCATTCACATGCCTTCTCTACAAGGAAAACCTTCAGGAGATCCAATTATGGGGTTCCTTCCTTGTCTGGATTTGTCATTTCACAGCTCTGTATTAGATTGTTCCTTCATCTAAAACTGCTGGTCTTAGGGAGTTCCCTGGGAGGCACTTAGAGGTCCGATGTCTTGCACAGGAACACACAACCAGTACATGTCAGAACTCAGACTTAAATGTCTAAACTAAGTGGCACAGTGGATAGAGGGCTAGGCCAGGAATCAGGAAGATACCTTCCTGAGTTAATCTGGCCTCAGACACTTACTAGCTGTGTGACCCTGGGCAAGTCGCTGTTTGTCTCAGTTACTCACCTGTAAAATGAGCTAGAAAAGGAAATGGCAAACCACTGCAGTATCTCTGCCGAGAAAACCCCAAATGGGGTCACATAGAGTCAGATGTGACAGAAATGACTGAACAACAACAAATATCAGCCATTAGGATGATTAGTATTCTGCTAAGTTTTCTTGATAATATGATCAGTTCAGGGCAGGTAAATAAATAGATCTGCTTAGTTAAACCTGAAGCAGAGATAGGCTTTGTCATAGCCTATGCTTGAGTGAGGCAGCTGAGTATAATGGGAAAAGTCCAAGATCTACAGCCAGAAGAACCTATGTTCAAGTCTCAGCTTTGATGTTTCATAGAGATTTGACTGTGAGCAAGTCATTCATCTGCTCAGAACCTCAGTGTTCTCATCTGTAAAATGGAGTCACTACGGAATGTACCAGCTACTTCAGAGGACTATTGTGGTAAAACCTAAACTGAATCTGAATAAACAAAAGTAATATTTATTTTCTTTTTCCCCCTCAAAACTTACCACAGTGCCTGTCACATAATAGGTACTTAATAAATGTTTATTAATTGATTGGTTGGTTTTCACTTGAAACCAAAGGTGAACTCCAAAGTATTTTCCAAGGATTCCTAATTGGACTTTTTTCCCTTTTCCCATGGATCCTAGATTGTTGGTGATGCAGTGGGATGGGGCTTTGTTGTAAGAGGAAGCAAGCCATGTCATATACAGGCTGTGGATCCCAGCGGCCCAGCAGCTGCAGCTGGAATGAAGGTATGTCTCTCTTGTCTTTTATATCTCCCTGTTGTTGTCATACTGAGCTTTCTATTTTGTGTTGTCTTCTTGGATCACAAGTCTCTGTGGCTTTATCATGTGCCCTTACGTAGACCTGCCTTTGTTCTGTCCTGTCACCCTCCTCAGAGTGCCCATCAACAGACACACACACACACACACACACACACACACACACACACACACACACACACCCTCTCTCCTTGATGTCAAAGTTTTTCTTTCTTTTTAAAAAAAATAATATTTTTATTTATAGTTTTGAGTTCCAAATTTTATCCCTCCCTCCCCTCCCCCACTCCTGAGGTACCGCCTCAGATGTGGGTTATACATGTGCAATTATAGAACACCCTCTAAATGCCTCTTGTTTTGGGTTAGATTGTGATCCTAGGGGCTGTTTCTTACTTATGACTTTCCAGTATCATATGTATCAAGTTTCCTTTTCTCATGCCGAATGAAGAGACCTCAGCATTCACTTTCCCTCCTGTCCCCCTCAGCTGATTCCACATTGGCCGTTGTTTTTCATTCGGTACAGTTGCCATGATATTTCCGTGCTTTGCAAATTGCCTGCTCATGAATGAAACAGATGATTGTCACATAAGATGCTTGGGGCCTTTTAAGTCAATAAATATTTCTTGGAGTAGGCCCCCCTCAGACTTCACCTAATTTTCTGTTTTGAACCTTGAGTGGACTTATCATAAAATGGAAGACAGAATTAAATTAAATTCAGCTAGCATTTATTAACTGTCTACTATGTGTCAGACACTGGGCTACGAAGACAAAACCAATATACCCCTGTCTCAGAGAGTTCATGTTCTAGGGGGGAACCTAGGTGTATACTAATAAGTAAGCATACAATATATACATAAAAATTCAAATGCGTGCTTTCAAGGACAACATGAACAATCGCAGGAATCAGAAAAGGTCCCTTATAGGAGAAGACAACTAAGCTGAGCTTTGAGGGAAACAGGGTTTCCAAAGAGAAGAGGTAAGGTGATAGAATATTCCAGGCATGGAATTATAGCATGTGCAAAGACACGGAGATAGGAAATAAAATGTTCATACCATCATTTCCAAACTGTGTTGCCTGTACTTTGGCCATTATCTTCATCTCACACCATCCCCTTCCCACCACTAAACTTTGGATTTGACTCCAGAACTAGACTTTCACCCACTTTCTGGCTATCTCCACCTTATGCCTAGGTGTTCTTGCCCCTTTGCTAACACACACACACACACACACACACACACACACACACACACACACACACACACACACACATACCCTGCCTTTCAGCTCCCTTTTCAAATTAGACTGTAAGCTCCTTGAGGGCAGGGACTATCTTTCTTTATGCTTGTATTTCTATGCCCAGCACTTAGCATAGTGCTTTGGACATGGTAAGCACATAATAAATTCCCATTATCTATCTATCATCTATCTATCTACTTATCTATATATCTAATTGTTCACAGTACACTATATTGTAAGCACTCTATGTTCTTTCATTTTATGTTTCTAATTGTCCATAGTACACTCCATTGTAAGCACCTAATGTTCTTTCTTTCTATCTATCTACCTAGAATAACAAGTAGGAGTATTTGGCTGGTGTGTAAAATGTATGAGAGGAGTAATGGACAATCATCCTGGCAACAGGCTTGAGACAGATTGGAAAGAATTTTAAATGGTAAAGAGAGGAACTTTCATCTTATCCTAGAGTAAGAGAGAGACACTAAAACTCCTTCAGCAGGGCAGTGACAAAGTTCTGTATGTGCTTTAGGAATATCTTTTTGGCAGCTATGTGTAGAAGAGGTTGGAAAAAGAGAGAGGTTGCATGGAAAGAAACCAATGTATTATCCTAATCCAGGCAAGAGGGAAAGGTGGGGATGGGTGGTGGAAACAAGCATTTATTAAGAGCCTACTATGTGCCAGACACTGTGCTAAGCACTTTACAAGTATTATTTCATTTGATCCTCAGCAATCCTGGGAGATAGGTGCTATGACTATCTCCATTTTACAGTTGAGGAAACTGAGGCAGACAGAAGTTAGGTGACTTATTCAGAGTGACTCAGCAAATGAGTATCAGGCCCAGCACTCTATCCACTGTGTCACCTAACTACAAGAGGTAGAGAGGAATTGAGGGCCTGAATAAGGGTGATTTTAATCCAAGAAGAGAGATGGGGATGAATGGGAAGCATGTTATGGAGGAAGAATCAACAGGTTTTAGCAATGGATTGTGTATGGGAAGTGAGAGAGTGTGAAAGTGGAAGATGACTCCAAGATTGTGTTGCAGGTCTGAGTGACTGGAAGAATGGTGGTGCCTTTGAAAGAAATAGGGACGTTAGGAAAAGGAGTGAATAAGGCTTATGAAGTTCTAGACATGTTGAGTTTGAGATGCCCGTGGAAATGACCAGCAAGAAGTCGGAGATTTGGGTCTGAAATAAGAGGGAGAGATAGAGACACAGAGAAATAGAGACAGAGACAGAGAGACTCACAGAGAGAGAGAGAGAGAGAGAGAGAAAGAGAGAATAGTCAATCAATAAATATATTTTAAACACCTACTATTGCCAGGCATCATGCTAAGTGCTGTTCAAATCTGGCCTCAGATATTTACTAGCTGGGTAATCCTGGGCAAGTCACTTGCCTCAGTTTCCTCAACTGTAAAATGGGAATAATGATAGCACCTACCTCCCAGGGTTGTTGTTGTGAGAGTCAGATAAGATAATAATTGTAAAGCATTTAGCAGAGTACCTGGCACATGGTAAGTGCTATATAAATGTTGGCTATAATTAGCTATTGCTTATGTAGATTTGGGGGGGTCTTCTACATAGAGATAATAACTGAATCTATGATCATTGATGAGGTCACCAAGAAGAAAGAATATATGTGTCTACATATATACACATACACATATGTATACACAGATATACATATATGTATATATGCAAAGGACTGATGACCAAGCCCTGGGGTACACCCACCCAATTAAACATGAGTGATGGCCCTTCAAAGGAGCAGTCAGACAGAAGAGTCAGGACAGAGAGGTATCACAAAATCCCAATGGGACAGTATCCAGAAGGAAGGTTTTTCAATTTTGTCACATGCTGCCTAGGTCAACAGAGAGGAAGACTTCTCATTTTCCCTTCTCATTCTCCTGTGTACATGCCAACACACCAGGAAGTGAAAGGGTAGCAGCAGGTAGGAATGAAAAAGCAGCAAAGAACATGGTTGACTTCTTGGCCTCAGAAGAGTCTTTTCTAGAAGCTTGTCTTGCTCTTCCTCTTGAAGGGTTGTGGAGTCCTCTGGGGAATTCAGTGGGGAGCCCCACTGTGGGGGTGGGGAGAGCTGTGTGGAAGGATTATTGGCAGTGCTGACTTGTCTTCTAGTTCAGTGCTGTTCCTGTGGCATTGTGGTGGTGGGCACAACACCAAAGAGACTTGAAGGAATTGGCTGGAATAAAAAAAAGGGCGAGAATTTGTATGTGTGCCAGGACCGAACATTTCAATTTGTAATGGAACTCTTGGCCACAGGAAGGATTTTCTATTCTACTTCCACAGAGATGTACCTAGCAGAGTTTATTTTTGGAAGATTGCCTTGGTTTGTACTGTGCAGGTTCTTTGTTTATGAAACTTATGGTTGCTCATTTCTTTCACTTCAAGCGTATTTCCTTTGCTTTCCTTCCCACTGAACTGGGTACTTATGGAAAGGCAAAGATTTGTCCCTCAGTTAAATGTGTCTTTTCACTTAATTAAATGCCTGGTGAGTTCCATTCACTTTGAGTAATCTTTATTGAGTAGCTGGTGTAGTAGTGCTAGGCATTATCAATTGAGTAATTATTGAATTAACCCTGTAATAGAATATGTTGGTATTGAGAAACTCTGATAGAATGCTTTAAGGGGGGGGGGTGTCCAATTTACCATAGACTGCAATGCCTAATATGTGTCCTGTTTCAGACATTTACTGGCTATTTGACTTTGGGCTAGTCACTTGACTGCTCTAAGTCTCAGTTTCCTCATTTGTAAAATGGGGGAAATAAAATTTAACTCATAGGGTTGTTGTGAGGATCGAGTGAGATAATATATGTAAAGTGCTTTGCCATCCTTAAAGTACTATATAAGTGCTAGCTATTGTTATTATAGATAACTTTCCATGCTATGGAGTTAGACTGTAGGTGTTGTTTTTTTTCCCGAAATTACTGGATTTTCATTTTTTGTCAAAACATTTAGTATTGGTATAAGGGTTGGGATCAGTTAAGTCAGTCAAGTTAACTCATCCCACTTAAAGTGTCAAATCCTAGACCCATTACACAGAAAGTTTGGTTCAGATTGCTTGAGAAAATGCCCTATGGGCCATCTGTAAAATATTGAAGCCACTTCAAAACCAAACGATTCAAACACCTGGAATCTTAGGGTGAAAACCTCACTTGGGGAAGAAGAGGAGAGTTCTAGCCTTAGGTCTTGAACTTCACACAAATTCCCTCCTGCTTGGCTAGAAGAAGACCTTTGTGAATTTAAGTGTCCTAGCAGTGTCCCTAGGATAAGTGACAGCTGGTGTCAGTGGCTCAATTAGGTGCTGAGGATAGACTGGATACTGTGAAAAAAGGCAGAGTCAAGGATCAATAACAAGCACTATAGAAAAGCTATACCTTCCTTGAGGGAAACTTCTTGAGAACTTCAGAGAAAGGATTTCAAGGAGCCATGAATTATCCCTTTGCCCTGTAAGGGCTCTCTAAGCTTAAGCCAACTTTCTTCTGGTCTTGGTGTGTACTTATGGGAAAGTGAATCATAGACCTGAAGTTTTGTATAAACTATTTTTACTATTGCCACCTTGGAAATACCTTTGAAACTAAAAGCTAATTATGATTTACCAAGCAATTGATATCAACTGATAAGCATCAGGAAGAAACCACACCAGTGGGGCCCCTTAAGCTATATTATTGTGGTTATTATTCAGTCGTGGCCAACTCTTTGTGATTCCATTTGGGGTTTTCTTGGCAAAGATACTGGAGAAGTTTGCCATTTCATTCTCCAGCTCATTTTACAGATGAGGAAACCGAGGCAAATAGGGTTGTCTGACTTGCCCAGGGTCACACAGCTAGTAAGTGTCTGAGGCCAGAGTTGAACTCAGGAAGAGGAGTCATCCGGACTCCAGACTTGACACTATAGCCACTGTACCACTTAGCTCTAGTATAGTATTAGAACAACACTCCTCCCCTCCTCCAAAGCTACTCCTAGTTTCTAAAGGGACTGAGCCTGCCAGGGGTAAGTGTGGGTTGGAAGATCAGCAGATCAGCTTGGGAGACTGAACAACAGTAAAATTTGGTTCAAATTTATGGAATTTAGTAATGGTATAGGAAGGAATAGAGAGAGGGAGAGAGGGAGGGAGAGAGGGAGGAAGGAAGGAAGGAAGGAAGGAAGGAAGGAAGGAAGGAAGGAAGGAAGGAAGGAAGGAAGGAAGGAAGGAAGGAAGGAAGGAAGGAAGGAAGGGAAGGAGGGAGGAAGGGAGGGAGGGAGGGAGGAAGGAAGGAAGGAAGGAAGGAAGGAAGGAAGGAAGGAAGGAAGGAAGGAAATCTAATGAACTTGAATTTTATTTGTGATTCAAATTTTCTTTCAGTTTTGTTAACATGCAAGCAAGCATTCTGACATTATTGTCATTCATGAACACATGGACAGCTAGGTGCTCAGTAGCTACTACACTAGACTTGAAGTCAGGAAAACCTGAGTTTGAATCTAGCCCTACTAGCTGTGTGACCCTGGCCAAGTCACTTAGTGTCTCTCAGCCTCAGGTTCCTCACTTATAAAATGGGGCTGATAAATAGCACCTAACCCACAGGGTGGTTGTAAGCATCCAGAAGAGCTAACATATGTAAATACTTTGCAAACCATAAAGCACTATATAAATGCTAGTTATTGTTATGATTATGTCATGATTTTTCATTTAACATTATTTCCTGTACAATATTCTACATAAAGGATTTTGTTGTTTAGTCTTTTTCTTGGCAAAAATACCGAATGGTTTGCCATTTCCTTCTCTAGCTCACTTTATAGATAAGAAAACTGAGGCAAACAAGGTTAAGTGACTTGTCCAGGGCCACCCACCTAGTAAGTATTTGAGGCTGGATTTGAACTCAGGAAGATGAGTCTTATGACTCCAGGCCCAGTGCTCTATCCACTGCACCACCTAGCCACCCTATATAAGGTGATATATAGATATAGACATAGGTATAGCTATATAGATATAGACATAGACATAGATATAGACAGACTGACAGAGATATAGACATAGACATAGATATAGATGTACATGTACATATACACATTTTATATATGTATATATACATATACATATGTATTTATATATTTAATTTATATATAGTTTATAGTCATCAAACTTGTTATTTTAATAGTTAGAATTCTAAACAGTCTACCACATTTCCTGAGACCTTTTTATTGAATACACTTCTATCTCCTTCTTACATCTCTCTTACTAGCTTGATGACTGGGCATTTAATCTCTCTGAGATTTGGTTTCCTTATCTACAAATTAAAATAATCATAGCTATAGTGCCCATTTTATATGGATGCTTTCAGGCTTAAATACAATAATGTTTATAAAGTATTTTGCAAATTTAAAAGTACTAGATGAATGTCAGCTATTTTGTCTCCATATTGTACCCTCATTGTTACCCTATGGTATTTGGGTAAAGATTCACCCTATGCACTTTGTTACCAAGTGCAATCTATAATAACAATAATAATAACCAGCATTTATATAACACATTTAAGTTTGCAGCAGGATTTGCCTATGTTAACTTATTTGATCCCCACAACATCCTTATGAGACAGGTAATATTTTTATCCCCATTTTTACATGAGGAATCAGAAGCATGCAGAGGTTAAGTGACTTGCCCAGGGTTATAGCTAGTAAATTTTTGAAGCATGATTTGAATTCATATCTTCCTGACTTCAAGGCCCTGACTTTATCCACTGTACCGCCTGGCTACCAAGAAAGCAATAATGTTAACTGACACATATAATGTTTCAAAGTTTGCTTTGCATTCATTATCTTATCTGGGCCTCACAACAGCTCTATGGGCTAGGTACTACAGGTACTATTCTCTTATTTTACAGAGTGGAAACTTGGATCTAGGGGCGGTTATGTTATTTGTCTATGGTCACGTAGCTAGTAAGTGTTTGAGGAGATGCATCATGATTTCATGCCCAGAAAATAGGCAGAAAATGTATTACATTTATTTTACTGCAACCCATAGGAAGAACAGCATAAAAAAAGGGGGGAGATAAATTTTGTCTGCCCCCCTACCACACTACCCTAATCTTAATTTTAATAGTAGTATCTCTGACCCACCTTCCCTATTAACAGATCTTTGGCTACATAAACTGGTATCACTTGTATGGTATCACCATTTGCATTAGCTATAAGATTAAAATTTTACCAGGGTTTTTTATTTGTTCATTTATTTACTTACTTATTTTGGAGGCAATCAGGATTAAGTGACTTGCCCAGGGTCACACAGCTAGTTAGTGTCAAGTTTCTGAGGCCGGATTTGAACCCAGGTACTCCTGAATCCAGGGCCTGTGCTTATCCACTGTGCCACCTAGTTGCCCCCATTCATTCTTTTTTTTTTTTTTTTTTTTTTTTGCAGCGCAGTTGGAGTTAAGTGACTTGCCCAGGGTCACACAGCTAGTAAGTGTCAAGTGTCTGAGGCTGGATTTGAACTCAGGTACTCCTGAATCCAGGGCCGGTGCTTTAACCACTGCGCCATCTAGCTGACCCCTCCCCCCATTCATTCTTAAGCAGAAAAGTTTGATAACTTCAAAAAGGTTGAAGACCTCCGGCTCAAAGCAGTTTCTTCTGTGATCCTGTAGTCAGTCAATACTTCATTCCAAGGAATAAACAATAACAATGGGAGCACATTTATGTCTGATTACAGGTGTAGCTTGTGCACAGTAACTGTAGATTTGAACTTGGAATTGGCTATTTCCTAGCACACCAGGATGTCTGCCCATTGTTCCCAATTCTTTACTATCTAACAAATTTTATTAGTCAAATGAGGCAGAGGTGTAACCATGTCACCTAAATAACAGTAACCTATGACAGAAGATTGATGGGAACAGCAGCTGTAAATATTTTTATCTGCTCCCTTTGGAGACAGTAACAGAGAGAAGCCCTTACCAATCCATCACCACTATCAGGAATTCTATTTATATCATTCAAAACTTGCTTCTAGTCTTCTAATTCCTTTAACAAAATAATGAATAATTTATTTCATCAGTCCTCAATAGCCTTCAATAGCTCCCTCTTGCCTCCTGAATCAAAATAAAACTCAAAGCTCTCCATGATCTGGACCTTCCTTATTACCACTTAATTTTCTATGACCTTTCTCCTTTTTTCAGTCTGGTTTCTTTACTGTCCTGCTTATATGTGTTCCAAGAATCTTGATGCAGCTTTAAACTTAAATTACTTAAAACTACACTAAGATTGTTGAAATATTCTCTACTATGGCCTCATGCCAAACCTTCCCCCATGCCCTGCTCCATGCATTTTTCAATTACATTCCTCTTACCTAGATTTTTTTTACAAGAAGGAGAAGATAAAAGAGAAAATAATTAATATAATTTCTTTTAAAATGAGACACAAAAGAGACCCAGGAAGTAGTTTCCTATATTCTGTCACAAAAAGCCCAAGCTGGTGTCCTGTTGATAAATTTCTTCTGAATGCCTATTCAGTTCAAATACACTGAGGTTGGTAAGGTCAAGGGCACATGTTCTGCTGGACCTAGCTTGTTGAAGATCAAGTAAAGAAAGTGACAACTGTGATTTTTGGCCCCATTCTACCTGGTAGGGATTTGCTCTTGGGGCTTCAAGGTGAGAGATGTTAAGTCGTTTTGTATTCTTGTACTTGTCTGAGCAAGCTAAGGAGACTTGATTCAGCTTTTGTGCACTCATGGAATTTGACTCCTGGTCATAAATTCAGTACAAAAGACATCAGTGCTGTTCTCGGAAAGGTTTATTTTTCTTAGGAAGAATAATACAATTCTGAAAGAGAACAACATTTAAATTATTCCAGAGCAATTCTGTGCCAGCAGTTGTACAAACCATAGAGGTATTTCAAAACTCCTGCCCTTCTCTCATTTCCTGTTGTAATGAATGGATGGATGTTGGCCCGCTGTGTTTCTTTTCTCCATTTACTTAATTGTTTAAGTGTCAATTTTATGTATTGCCAAAAATATTTTAGTTAGGTTAGGAAATGAGCTGTAATGTTCATTCCCAATTTCTTCCTGCTGCCTCCCCTACACCATATTTGTACCTCATTTAAACAGTGCAATAGAATGTAAATCTCACATCTTGACTCTTCATTTCTCATGGCAGAAAACCTTCATGTTTTATATTATTTCCCTGTTCATAATAAGAAGTCAGGCTGGTAAAACCCATTAACTGAAATTCCTGATTTTAGATGAGACATCAGTCACTAATGGAGTAAATTATGATTTTTTTTTTTAAATCAAGGGAGCAGCTAAGGGGTGCAGTAGATAAAGCACTGGCCCTGGATTCAGGAGGACCTGAGTTCAATTCCGACCTCAGACACTTGACACTTACTAACTGTGTGACTCTGGGCAAGTCACTTAACCCTCATTGCCCCACCCCACAAAATCAATTCGATTGGAGAAAAAATATATAAGTTTTGGAGCTTTTTGGTTTTCTTCATTGCTGTTTTCCTACCAAATTCAGGAAAATCAAATGTGTAAAATTTGGGGGTTTATGTGTGTTTTATGTCTAGTGTGATTGATATTCTTTCATAAATGACTTTGCCCAGCAAAGAACAGCTTTTTCAGTGTTCTCATACGATCTGTCTCAGAGTAAAATATAGATTCTTCATTCTACCCTTTGAATAGGAATATCATAAGTTCCTTTTTGTTTTCTTTTTTTTTAATTAGCAAAAATTTAACTTCTCTCCCTCCCCCAAGAAATAAAAACAAATCCCCCATTATAAATATATGATCAAGGGGCATCTAGGTGGAGCAGTGGATAGAGCACCGGCCCTGGATTCAGGAGGACCTGAGTTCAAGTCTGGCCTCAGACACTTGACGCTTACTAGCTGTGTGACCCTGGGCAAGTCACTTAACCCTCATTGCTCTGCAAATAAATAAATAAATATATGATCAAGCAAAACAATTTTCTGCAATAACCATGTTTAAAAGAAACATACACAAACACATATATATACACACACATATATACATATATATACATACATATACATATATATTATATACATATGCATATAAGTGTATATGTATTTCATTCTGTTATTATATTGATCAGAGTTCATAAGTCTTTCAAAGTATTTTGTCTTTACAATATTGTTTTCATTGTATAAGTTGTCCTCCTGGTTCTGAATGAAGTTCACTTCACTCTGCATCAGTTCATGCAAGTCTTCTCAGATTTCTCTGCATCTATGACCTTTATAATTTACAATACATTTCTATCACAACTCTATAGTGTAACTTCTTCAGCCATTCCCCAGTTGAAGGGGACCCCCTCATTCTAATTCTTTGCCACCCCAAAAAAGGCTGTAAATATTTTTGAGTATTTGTAGAGTTTATTTTGCTTAGGACTAATCCCTCTTTTAATTTATGCTCCCTCGAGTTCCCCTTATCCTTTATTCCCTTTCCCATATACCCATTTGTATATTTATGTGTCTTCTTCCCTGTTTTGATCAGTTCAGAAAAGAGTAAGGTTCAAGTGTCAAGTATTTCCTTTACCCCTCCCTCTTTCTATAGATTTCTACTTGTGCATCCTTATTATGTGAGATAATTTTCTCTAACCTTCCTTTCCATCCCCTTGGTCCCCCACAATGAGTATTACTCTTGCCCTCCCCTTCTATACTTAAAGTTCATCAAGAAATAACAGAATCACTCCCAGGATTTCTCTCTAATTAAACACCCTTTATGACCCCTGATGATTATAGAGTTCAGAAGGGACATATGTATCATCTCCCCATATTAGAACATAAGTAGTTTATCCTCGTTTAGTTCTTTGTTGTTGTTCATGTGTGTTTAGCTTTTCATGTTTCTCTTAATTCCTATATTTGAACTTCAGAATTTCTACATAGCTCTGGTGTTTTCATTAGGAATCATTTGTCATTAAGGACCTATCTCCCCCATAGAATCATACTCAGTTTTAGGTAGGTAAGTTATTCTTGACTTTAAGCTTAATATATCCTTTGCCTTTTGGAATATCATATTCTAAGCTCTCCACTCCTTTATTGTGATGGCTACTAAATAGTCTAGGATTCTGGCCATGGCTCCTTGCTACTGAATTCTTTCTTTCTGACTGCTTATAGTATTTTTTCTTTGACCAGGGAGTATTCATTTGGGAGTTTCTTTCAGGAGGTGACTGGTGGATTCTTTCTATTTTTTACTTTGTCTTCTGGTTCTAAGCAATCTGGACAGTTTTCTCTTAAGATTTCCTGAAATAATGTCTTGGACTGTTTTGGGGGGTGGGAGGATTGGTGTGCAGATAGTTTAATGATTCTTAATTGTTTTTCTCCTTGACCTGTTTTCTAGATCAGTTGTTTGATAAGATAGCTTATATTTTCATCTATTTTTTTTTTTTAGTTTTTTAAGTGAAAGAAAAAATTTCTGGTTCTCTAACACTGCCTAACAACAATGGAGTTATTGACTTCTATTAGGTTAATTCTAATTTTCAGGAATTTTTTTTTTTTTTACTTAGGCAAGGCTTTATACCTGTTGTACCAAGCTCTTAATCCCCTTTCCAATTCTTTCTTTTGTTACTCTCATTTCTTTTCCACTTTTCCCTCTAATGCTCTTGTTCTATTTATATAGATATTTTAACTCTTAAAAAACACTTTTGGTTCATTTCTTCTAAGAATTCTAGTTGAATTTGTGCCTGAGCTGTATTTTTCTCTGAGGCTTTGCTTGTAGATGTTTTAGAAGCATTTTCTTCATCTGGATTTATGTATTCAACATCCCTGTCACTGTAATAGCTTTTTGTTTTGTTTGTTTGTTTTTGCGGGGCAATGGGGCTTAAGTGACTTGCCAAGGGTCACACAGCTAGTAAGTGTCAAGTATCTGAGGCCAGACTTGAACTCAGGTCCTCCTGAATCCAGGGCTGGGGCTTTATCCACTGTGCCACCTAGATGCCCCTTTAATAGCTTTTTGTGGGAAGATTATGTTCTTGTTTTTTTATTCTTCCAGCCTTCTTCTAATCGAAAGTCTGAAGTTCCTGATCTGGGTTAAGCTTTGAACAATAAAAGACTGATGCTGGCTTCAGAGAAATAGAATTCAATATTTCCTTTGGTATGGGATTCTTGACCTAATTATTCCTCTTTAGTCTTCAGACTAGGATAGAAGATAGTACTGAGACCCCTCTTTGTTCCTAGGTAAGAGCCGCATGGTTGCTTCTTGTTTCTGAACTTCCCCTGAATGAGGCAGCTATGTGGTTCAGTGGATAGAGCACTAAGCTTGGAATTAAGAAGTCCTGAGTTCAAATCCAACCTCAAACCCTTACTAGCTGCATGACCTTGGGCAATTCACTTAAGGTCTTTTTGTTACAATTTCCTGAACTCCAAAATGGAGATGATAATTGTGCCTAGCACCCAGTTTTGTTTTAAGGATCAAATGAGATGTTATCTGTAAAGTGCTTAGCACAATGCCTGGTACATAGTAGATACTAAATTTGTTGTTCAGTCATTTTTCAATTGTCCACAACTCTTTGTGACACCATTTGGGGGTTTCTTGGCAACGATGATAGAACGGTTTGCCATTTTCTTCTCCAGTTCATTTTACAGATGAGGAAACCAAGACAAACAGGGTTGAGTGATTTGCCCAGGGTCACTCAGCAGCTAGTAAGTGTGTGAACTCAGGAAGATGAGTATTCCTGACTCCAGGCCTGGCACTATATCCACCCAACCATCTAGCTGCTCCACTATATAAATGCTAGCTATTTGCATTATTATTATTATTGTCAGTGGATGACAAAGCTGCCATGTTCTAACACCCCGCACAATGCCTCAGTATATTTTTATGGCTTTTTCTTGCCCTTGGGCACAGTCTCTGGGATCTGGAATGTTCTGGCAGTGTGCTTCTGAAGGCCAGCCCCCTTCCCAGGGTCTATAGACCTCTTTGTCTCCTTGTGCCTACCTGGGATGGACAAATGACTCACTGTGATTTTTTTCTTAAATTTTCCCATCATGATTAAGTCTGGTGTATTTTCTAGATCTTTTTGGAGGAGTTTTGGGCTGGAGCTCACTGTATTTATTCCTTCTGCTCTGTCATCTTAGCTCCATCCCTCATAAGTTCTTAAGGATAATTTGTTAACTGCTTCAGGTAGACAGGACAGTGTTAATAGGAGATAAAAAGAAAGTGAAATTGCTCAACCACCATCTCTTTGCATCCCACCCTGAGGTCCTGCTATACCCCTTGGTGTTTGCCTCAATCTCTCATTACATTTAGACTCAACCCCAATCATGCTTCCCTCCCCTTCCCCCCTCCCCAGCTCTCTTCTTTCTAGAAGCTTTGCCATACAGATCAGAAATAATTCCCAGGAGAACTTAAACCTTTCACTGCTGCAAACTCCTACCCTGAGGTCCCACTGTCCTGTTGTCCTTTGTCATAGTCACCCAGTACACTAAGCCTTGCTCAAGCCATGTTTCTTTATATTCCTCAGCCATCTTCTCATCTGTAGCCCTGTCACCGAGTATATACCCTCCTCAGCCCCCTCTCTCACTCTTGCCTTGACATTTCTCCCTACCCACTTCCAATGCTTTCTAGCTATTGAACCACAATCAAATCAACTCTGTCATTACTTCTTGGAAAAAAAAAAAACAGATCCACAAACTCCCTATGGCTCCATTTACTATCTCAGTAAGTTTCCAAACTAAAATACCCCTCCCTGGCCACCACTTCCCTATGTCATTGTCTCCCCCATTAGATTGTAAGCTCCTTCAGGGCAGGAACTGTCTTTGGTATTTGTACCCCTAGAGCAGAGCACATAGTCAGTTCTGGACACATAGTAAGCTCATTCATTCAATCATTCTCTGTCAGGGAGAATTATATGTATGCTGGAGAGGGCAGAAGGAAGTCTACCTAAAAACTTTTCCCTCTGAAAGCAGGAGAAAACTCCAGCCAAAGGTAAGTGAACAGCTAGTAAGAAACTAATTAGGAACAGTATAAAGTTCAAGCCTTCAAAACCCTGAGGAATTCATTTGTACAACATGGAATCCCTTCATCTAGTCTACCTGACCCAAATCCCTTCCAATATTAGTGACAAGTGAGCCTCCAGTCTCTGCTTAAATGTCAGGAAGGGGGAACTTGAAGAAACCTGTTCTGCTTTGTGACTGCCCAAATCGGTAGGAAGTTTTCCTGCCCATCAAGTTGGAATGTGCTTCTGCAACTCAACTTCTACTTTTGGCCTCTGGATCAAGTAGAACAAGGTTAATCTTTCTTCCACATGTCAGCCTTTCAAATACATAAAGACAGCTACCGTGTCCCCCCAGGTATCCTTTTTTCTAGGTTAAACCTTGTCATTTCTTCAACTTATCCTCATGTAATATGGTCCCTGATTGTTCTCTTCTGTGCACCCTTTGGTTTATCTCTGTTTTTAAACTGCATCACACAGATTCCCACACAGTACTCTGAATGTTGGGGCAGCTAAGTGGCACATTGGATAGAGCACTGGGCTTCGAATCAGGAAAACTCCTCTTCCTGAGTTCAAATCTGGTCTCAGATACTTACTGGCTGTGTGACCTGGGGCAAGTCACTTAACCCTGTTTGCCTCAGTCTCTTCATCTATAAAATGAACTGGAAAAGGCAATGGCAAACCCTTCTAGTATCTCTGCCAAGAAAACCCCAAATGGGGTCATGGAGCATCAGACACAACTTAAAATGACTGAATGACAATACTCTAAATGTGGTCTAACAAGGACAGAGTAAAGTTGGACTAGCAGCTCCCTCGTTCCTGATACTATGACTTCTAAATGCAATGTAGTATAGCATTAGCCCTTTTGGCTGTCACTGGTTCATATGAAGCTTCCTGTTAATGAAACTGCCACACCTCACATTCCTAGGTATTGGACAACAGAACTCGGATCCTAAACACCACTAAATGAACACAGCGTTATTCAAGAGACGAGCTGTAATGGGGATTATCAAGGAAAATACCTAGTTCAATAAGATCATAAAGTACATAAAAATAAGTCATATCATGAAACTAGAATCCTTAATAATAATTTTTTACATTTAGAGATGCATCATTATATCTAAAAGGAGAATGATGATAGAAACCTTATTAGGGCCTGGTCAGGCCTGTCTTAATAAATAGCCACACTAACTTCCCAATGCCTAGCAGAAGAAGAGAGGCAAAGGAAGCTGTATTCTCTTGTTTATCTGGAAGGAGAAAATCATGAGCTGCAGCATCCAGAACAGATTTCCTAAACATAATAGGAAGAAGAGGGAGAACAAGGTCAAGTGAAAGCCTGTGTCATTAAGCACTGCCTATTACCACGTCTGTTATTCAAGTCCTAGCCATATTAGGATTTAGGCTTAATCAGCAATTTCCTTAACCAACTTCTAAGGCTGATGGTTAAATTTTCAATGAGAACATGACAAACTGATATGTTGTTTTGCTGATTGTCTTGATTTTAAAAAGTAATGGAGAAAATGTTAATGCAGATTAAATCTAAAAGTATATCATGCATATATTCTTTTTTTCTAGAGAGTCACTTGTTAAATATATACCATCACACAACTGGTTAAAGGCAATATCATGTATCTTTTACATTTTTTAAGCTCAGCCAAATCTGAAGGTCAGTTCTGACCCCGCTCCAACCCTCTATCCTTCCAAGGAGAGAGTCAACTTTGACCCCTCAAGTTCACACCCTATTCCTAAAGTTACCTCCTAAATATAGTAAATGTGGTTTCTGGAGGCCAGAGTATTTTTTCCAACTGGAGCCAAGTGTCCCACATTCCAAGCAGTTAGAAGGTAGTTAGAGTTCAGCTGTTAACTATGATACTGCTAAGGCTGCCATAGCAGAAAGGCTTTTTTGAATGTTGTAATCCATTAAAAATCCCTAGATCCTTTTCATGGGAACTGTTTGCTAGCCATGCTTCCAACTTCCTAGACTTGTGAAGTTGACTTTTTGTGCCCAAATGTAGACATTTTAATTTCCTCCTATTAAATTTTATCTCGTTAGCCTCAGTTCATCATTCTAACCTATAAAACTCTTTCTGGATCCTGAGTATGTCATCCACCCTGTTATCAATCCTGTTTAGCTTTACATCATCTGAAAAGGTTTTAAACAAGATATCAAGTCATTGGCAATAAATGATAACCAGCACTGGGACAGGGACAGATTCAAGGGTGGCCTGGCAAATTTTTAACAACCTGCTAATAACCCCTGGCTACTAGGCTACATCATGACGATTTTCTTCATCACTTTATTACATCTAGACAGTCAACAAAAACAATAAATGAAACCCTGGTTTGCAGTGTTTGCTGATTTCCAAGGTGTAAATGTTCCCACTGAAAATTTAACACCTGGCTGTCTTATTGGGCCTGGTCATTCAACCACTTCCAATTCTACCTGGTATTGGCATTTAGCCCATCCCTCTCCATTCGGGGTTAAGAAGGGGATTTAGATTTAGTGCTAGAATGGGTCTCAGAGACTCGTAAGGCCAATCCCTGTCATTTTACAGTTGAGGTCAAGAGACTTGTCTAAGGTCACATAGGTAGTATTCATTAGAGGCAGATTTGAATGCAGGACCTCTGCGTCCAGACCCAGGGCTCTTTCCACTGTATCATGCTACCATCTATGTCATGCTGGCTTCTAGTGACTGCTGATTCTGTTTCACAAACCATTCCTTTTAATAATGTCTTCTATAATTTTGTTAGGAATTAAAGTCAAACTTGCTTGTTGTTTTTTGTTGGAGACTTCTATGTTGTCTTTTTATTTTTTCTCTAAACCTGGTCATTTCCCTCTTCCAATCCTGTAGTGCATTTTAAATGATCCAGAATCTTTCAGAGATTGTGAATACCCGCAATCAGATTTGTCAGTGCTTTTTAGTACTCTGGGCCATAGTTCTGGACAGCTGGGTGGTACAGTGGATAGAGTGCTGGGTCTGGAGTCAGGAAGACTCATTTTTCTGAATTCAAATCTAGCCTCAGTCACTTATTAGCTTTGTTACCCTGGGTAACTCCCTTAACCCTATTTGCCTCAGATTCTTCATCTGGAAAACAGGCTGGAGAAGGAATTGCCAAACCATTCCATTATCTCTGCCAAGAAAACCCCAAACAGGGTCACAAAGAGTCGATACAACAAACGACAAAATTCAGTCTCCTCTCTGCCATTTGTAATCCTTATCCCATGGAACCTATGCAATGGTCCTACATGTCTCTGATGCTCCTTTAGCCTCCCAATAAGTAAAAGCAATTTTCGTTGCCTTTGTCAGTCACTAGGAGCCTCAGCTCTTTCTGATCATATCATTCCTAGATGCTGTTCTTACAGCACTGAGCTACTCTTTTATGTTCATCCCTAGTAACCTGTCCTTGCTTCCATCAGACGTCTTAAAATCTGAGGCTCTTTTCTATCTGGTTTTATCCTCAAGGTCAGATTGAATTGCACTGCAGGCATGGCACACTATTAAAACTCTCATATGATCTCTTCCCTTTCTCCTTTCAGTCACTCACAGAAATTTCATTGGGGGTTGGGGGATGGGGGAACATCCTGAGCTAAAGGCAAGGAAATATATATTGGTTACTGTCAGTCACTTTTCCCCTTACATCTATGATTATGCCCCCATTCAGATAGCATTTGTACCTTGTAAAGAGTGAGCTCCTTCCAGATTGGAGTGGATCACTTTGCACTTTCTTAGGGAAATAAAACTTTGAGCTGGTTCCTTTGTACTTTGAAATTGACATGGGGTTTAGGAAGGCTCATTTGAATATGAAGAGGCCAGGAAAGCCACTGAGCAGCCTTGTCCCTGGGCAAGTTAACCTTTCCCCATTCACTGATTTGCATGGACCCACAACAGAGATTTAGAGTTTAGAAAACTGGAGAATCCTGAATGCCAGAGCTATTTTGGTGATTTGTGGGTAGATGGCCACTGCCTGGTTATGGCATAGGCCTATCCTATAGAAATGAGAATTAGGACAATGTACTGGATAGTCACCATAAGTTAGGGTGAGGTCTGTACTTGGGGGACTGACTCAACTCTGTAAAAAAAGATTACAGAAAAGAGGAGCTAAAATAAATGGAAACCAAATCTATAAGAGACCAACCCTAGCTGTTTCCTTTCTCCTTTTTCCCCTCATGTAAAGGCAGTTTGCTTTTTTTTTTTTTTATTTGAGGGAGAAAGGTTGGTTGGTTGTTGGTTGCTTGTCCTTCATGTTGGGATCAAGCTATATCTTGTTGGTCTGTGATAGAGCACTGGCCCTGGATTCAGGAGGACCTGAGTTCCAATCTCATTTCAGACACTTACAAGCTGTGTGACTCTGGGCAAGTCACTTAACCCCAATTGCCTTAAAACATTCAGTGCCATTTCCAGTCATCCTTGCTACATATCTTGCCACTAGACCCAAATGGCTCTGGAGGACAAAGTGAGGTTGGTGACCTTGCACAGCCCTCCCTCACTTAAATCCAATTCACTGCGAGTCATGACATCACCCCCTCTTAGAGAAGGAAGGACAAACAACAATAGAAAGGCTGTTCATTCCAATACTAGCTCCAGGCACAAATAGAGTCTAAAGGGCATTAGTTTATAAAAACAAGGTGGTATGTCTCAGAGCTGAATCCTCAAGGGAGTTAGAATTGGTGAGGCTGCTTCCAGCACCAGTGGTCTTAGTCCTTTCTGAAAAACAAAACAAAACAAAAAACCAAAAACACCTAGAACTAGAACTAGAACAAGGATTGTTGGTTTTTTCTAGTCAAGGATTGCAATTCAGTCTGAAGCTAGAGGTGGTACTACTGTACTTGCCAAGTAAGGTCAATTAGAGTGAATCCAAGCAGGACTCAAAAAGGAACCCAGCTTCTAACAAGAGGTGCAGAAGACATGGAGAGCTGGAGATGGAGTGGGTTGAGGAGAGAGTGAGAAACTGCATAAATTAAGGAGAGCAGAAGCACAGGCAAAGGTAGAAACAACAAAGAGAGGGGGCAGCTCTTGGGCAGGAGTGGAGGAGGGGAACTTATGGGATTGATCTGACACAAGGAGTTCCAAGACAAAAACTGTGTTGGTGAAGTCCTTCTCTTCCCCCGCCCCGGCCCCCATCCCCACCCCGCCCCCATGGGATCTGGTATCTCTACCTTCCTGGCCATCTCTTTACCTCTTCTTAGTGTTGCCCATTTTCCAGCCATCATCCTTATCTTCATCTTCCTTCTGTTAGAACCTTGAACTCTACCCTCAGGTCTGTTGGTTCTGATGTGACTTTTTGTCTTATTTTGTCTAGAACCAGGTCTCCATATCATAACCCAGTTCTTTCCTGACCATGCCTCTGGAGGTTTGTTTCAGTCCTCCTCATCTTTCCACGTGTGTGTTGCCTTCCCCATTAGAAAGAATATAATGTCCCAAGTTAATCTGAGTGTGTTTACTGGATAGGCAGTTAAAAAGAGATTTATATGGGGGAGATAATCACCAAAGGAGAGAGAGAGAGAGAGAGAGAGATTTAACAGTGCAGTATTTTACTAGAATACTATCTGTGGCTGGGGGCTTAAAGCTCAAAAAATAAAGGAAGAATTATAGATCCTTTGATAAAGCATCCCATAGTAAAGAAGCAGTTATAGTGGAAAACTCATCTAGGCAACCAGGCAGTAGTGGGAGTTGAGGGGCACAAATAGACATGAACAGCCTGGAACACCATGCTACTACCTCTGTTACATATATAATTAGCACTCATTTCTGAAGACCCTCAGTCTAGATTAAGTGACAGTAATATGACTGACTCCTAATCAGCTGTCATGGAGCACTTACCTGCTCAAAATTCATATTAGAAACACATGACTGAGCTTTGGAGGCTCTGACATCTTTTTTATGTATATATATTTGTTCTTGTGTTTTGTTCTTTCTTTAAAATCCCAAAGTGAGGGCTGCAAGAATAGATTTTACTTGTGAGCCTCACGTCCCACCCACTGTTCCTTATAGTACAGTGTTGGTATGAAATTTACAGCTAATAGTTCCCAAAGGGAGAAGCAACACTGGAAAATGCAATAAAAGATTCTGACCTGGGGAAACATTTGTTTGGCAACAGGTCAGATGATGCTGGAACATTGTCTTTCTTTCCCTAGAGTAGAAATTATGGATATCAAGTGGATGATACCGTTTGTTCTGCATTTATCTCCATGATTAAAGCTACCTTAGCTATCATAGTTATTATCCCTGCTCTTTTTAAGAGGAGCAGAAACTGTTGGACTAGCAGGTCCAATCTGGGCCTCATTCTCTGATTCTAGATCTTGTGACCTCAGAACTGAAGCTCTTATCAGGCAGCACAGCACAACCAAGGTCCAGTTATATCCAAGGCAATCATATCTGATTAAACCCTATGTCCTGTCAATTCTGGCTTTGTCTATGGCCCCTTGGTCCTTCCTGCTATCTATTCCAACACTTCAATCTTGATAAGATGTGAAGTCATTAGTAAGTATTGGGCAGCTAGGTAGCACAGTAGAAAGAGTACCTAGCCTAGAATCAGGAAGACCTGAGTTCAAATCCCAACTCAGACACTTACCAGCTATGTGACCTTGGGCAAATCACTTAACCTCAGTCTGCCTCAGTTTCCTCATCAGTAAAATGGGGATAATAATAGCATCTACTGCCCAGGGTTGTTATGTGGATCGGTTATTTTGTAAAACACTTAGCCCCGGACCTGACATAGATTAAGCACTATATAAATGTTAGCTTTCATTATCATCATTATTAAGGAAAGGCTAGGTAGCTGTCTCATAGGTTTAGTTCAGTCAGTAAACATTTATTAAATGCCTACTATGGGGGCAGCTAGATGGCACAGTGGATAAAGCACCAGCCCTGGATTCAGGAGGATCTGAGTTCAAATCCAACCTCAGACACTTGACACTTACAAGCTGTGTGACCCTGAGCAAGTAACTTAACCCTCATTGCCCCGCAAAAAGCAAGCAAGCAAGAAAGGAAGGAAGGAAGGAAGGAAGGAAGGAAGGAAGGAAGGAAGGAAGGAAGGAAGGAAGGAAGGAAGGAAGGAAGGAAGGAAGGAATAGCCTACTACATGTCAGGCACGGTGCTAATTGCTGAAGATAAAAAAGAGTCAAATTATAATCCCTACCCTCAGTCTAATGAGGGAGACAGCAAGAAACAAATCTATGACAAGCCCTATTTGGGGCCACCCTCTTGTGAGCCAAAATATTAGAGGTTGTCTAGATAATTCATTTAGTCTTTTATAAGTCCTTTTCACAAAGCTCTAGTTACCCAAGGTTGTCCTGCAGTTGGCCACTGGGAAGGAAAGGAAAGCATTTACCTCAGGCTCTTTCTGTCTCATCTAAAATTTTGCATCGTAGCAGCCTGGTGATAAAAAATATATTGGTGTCAAAAATAACATTCATCAAACACTCTGTGGTTTGTTTAAAATCCCACCTGTTGTTTCTATATCTTTTGAGCTTTCAGAGTGATGCTATTATCATTCAGAGTCAGCCTTAGAATGGTTGGGGCTTTGGGGAAAGTGATTGTTTGTTGTTTTAAAAGACATTATAGGGGCAGCTAGGTGGCACCGTGGATAAAGCACTGGCCCTAGATTCAGGAAGACCTGAGTTCAAATCTGGCCTCAGACACTTGACACTTACTAGCTGTGTGACCCTGGGCAAGTCACTTAACCCTCACTGCCCCATTAAAAAAAAAAGACATGATAGCTAATAGCTATCACTATTATAGAACTTTAAAATTTGCAAAGTGCTTGGCAAATATCTTACTTTATCCTCACAACAGTCCTGGGAGGTAGGTGTTGTTATTATATCAATTTTACTGATAAGGAAACTGCTTCAGACAGAAATGAAATGACTTGCCCAGGGTCACATAGTTAGTAGGCAGAGCCTGTACTTGAACTCAGGTTTTCCTAGTCCCAAATCCAGCACTCTGTTTCAGTAGACTATTATAATAGAACTCTTGACTGGTCATCTGCCTTGTAGAGATAGCATTGTGAAGGAGATAGGGCACTGGAGGCCACCCAAGTTTTGCCCAAAAAGCTTTATTAAGAATGTTGATTTGAAAATAAAATCAGATTTAATTTTTAAAAGTTATATTAATGATCTATAAATCCTTTGTGAAATAACAAAAATATTGTGTAGATTTTCATGTCTTAAAAATTGATTTGAACCAGAATCCTCACTGTTCATCCATGTTTTTCAAATTAAATTGGGGGATCATTTGCATACTGATGGAAAAGACCAATAAACACAGGTTCTAAAATTTGAATTCAAATTCCACCCCTTTCATTTATAAGGTGTATGAATCCACACAAATCAATTACATTCTCTCTAAGACTCCATTTCTTCACTTATAAAATAGTGATGATATTATCCTCCCCACCTACCTGATGGTGCTCTTGTGAGGGTCAAATGAGGTCATCACACCTTACAAATGAAGTTGGAACATAACTTTGAGGTCATCTGGACCAGCCCACATCTCTCAGCAATACACCATTAAAGCATCTTGGGTGAGTGCTTATTCAGGCTCTAATTAAAGATTTCAGTAATGGGAACTCATCACCTTCCAAAGTAACACATTCCATTTTTGGATAATCTTCACTGCCAGGAAGTTCTTTCTTATTATTGAACTGAAATTTTCCTCCTTATAAACTGCCTTTAGTTGTTTTGTGTTTTTTTTTTTCTTTTGAGACTAAACCCAAATCTAATCCATCCATTTTAGGGATGGAGAGAGGATATAGTATAATAGAATGCTGGACATGTAATCAAAAATCTTGGATTTTGGGGGCAGCTAGGTGGTGCAGTGGATAGAGCACTGGCCCTGGATTCAGGAGGACCTGAGTTCAATTCGGGCTCAGACACTTAACATTTACTAGCTGTGTGACCCTGGGCAAGTCACTTAACCCCAATTGCCTCACCAAAAAAAAGAATCTTGGATTTAAATCCCATCTCTAATCCTTACTTTAGGGTTCTTGGAACCCCAATTTCCTCATCAGTAAGATGGAGCAACACCACAAGGTTGTTGAAGCTCCAATGAGAGGATGCATATATGGGACTTTGCAAATCTTAAAGTACTAAATAAGCAGTGGCTTGAAATGTGACAACCCATCAAATGCTAGAAGAGAGTTATTTTCCCTTTTGAATTGATTTCCCTAATAGACTGTTTGACCATGTGGTCCTACCTATCTCTTTTGGGGGAGTCTTCGACATTTACAATTCAAATAACTTTAATCCATTTTTTATTGGACCTCTAACACATTTTCTATCTCCTATCTCCATACAATTGTACTTCTCTTTTTTTCCCCCTAAAATCTTTGAAATCCAGTCTTCCAGTATCTAGGGTAAGACTTCTTTTTCTGTCATAAACTCTAAGATGCCAGAGTCACTTTCTCCCAAGGTTCCTGTACTTCTGCTTTGTACATCCTTTTTTTTTTTTTTTCATCAGAATCAGGTCCAGACTACAGCGGTTGCACCTGGAGCTTCCTCTCCCTTCTGAGGGGAAAAACTCTCAGCCAAGAAAGTCAACAGTTTATTACCTATTTTGCTTTTAGCACAGCAAGAATTCCAACAGATAATTGAACACCCCTAGCATCACTAGGTGGCACAGTGGATAGAGTCCTGGACCTGGAGTCAGGAAAGACTCCTTTTCCTGAGTTCAAATCTGATCTCAAATGCTTAACAGTTAGCTGTGTGACTCTGGGCAAGTCAATTAACCCTGTCTGGCTTAGTCATCATATGAGGACAGTTTCCTCTATCCCTATTCTGTTTTTTGTTTTTGTTTTTGTTTTTTGCAGGGCAATGAGAGTTAAGTGACTTGCCCAGGGTCACACAGCTAGTAAGTGTCAAGTGTCTGAGGCCGGATTTGAACTCAGGTACTCCTGAATCCAGGGCCAGTACTTTACCACTGCGCCATCTAGCTGCCCCCCCTATTCTGTTTTTAGACTGAAGCCATATGGGTCAGATGTACATCTCCTGGCCAATATATTCTCCTTAACCCTTATTAAATGTATTATTCCATCCTTGGTCAAGAACCCAACATTCCTGCATCTTAGAATCCTGCACCCTGATCCAGAAATAACAGATCCTGTTCTTTAACTCCCTAACTTTGAAATCAGAGAACTTGGATTTAACAATGACAAAAATTATGAGAGTAATAATATTTGAATGTCATGATGTGAAATTATATGTATATTTCAATATATTATTTATATTTTATGATATATATTTACTTTACACACATTATCTTACATAGATCATCTTATTTAAGTCTCATAGCAATTCTGGAAGTTAGATACAACAGGTATGATCAGTCCCATTTTGTAGGTAAGGAAACTGTGATTCAAGGGCTTCATACAGCTAATAAGCATAAACATTGGGATTTAAACCCATGTCTACCTGACTCCATATTCAACACTCTGTCCTTTATTCCATACTGCCTCTCAGTTTGGATCCTGACTTACTATATTTGTATAACTCCCCCCTGATGCTTAACTTCTCTGGACTTTAGTTTCTCTATCTATGCAATCAGAGTCAGACTTCACTGGGTGACCTCCAAGGCTCCATCCAGCCGTAAATCAGATACCGTTTTAAAACCAAGGGATTGGACTAGATAAACCGCTAAGGTTGCTACTAGAGCTTAAACTTTGAACTCTTGTTCTTAAGCAAGCCTGCCATTGTCTTCAGAGACCTCTCTCTTTGTGATGAAAATACCACCTGAGATGAGGTATGTGAACGTTTCCCACAAACTCTAAAGTAACCGGTAAAAGTCAGGTGGTTATCATGTTGCCCTTTTTTGCATCCAGGTATTTCCCTTACACACTTATCAGCTCCAAGCTCGTCTGGAAAGTGACTAGCTCAGTTTGGTTTAAAAATTAGCAAAGGTGGGGCAGCTAGGTGGCGCAGTGGATAGAGCACCAGCCCTGGATTCAGGAGGACCTGAGTTCAATTCGGGCTCAGACACTTAACACTTACTAGCTGTGTGACCCTGGGCAAGTCACTTAACCCCAATTGCCTCACCAAAAAAAAAAAATTAGCAAAGGTGAAAACAAGCAAAGAAAAAACAATGCCCCCAATCCTTAATAAAAAGGTTTGGTTCTTTTCCCGCTCTGGCGTTCTTCTAGCCTCTATCGCACATCCTGTTTTCTTAATTGTTTTAAGGCATCACAGCTTTGTCATGTGGTGTGAAAGGAACTAGTTCTCGTTGGAGCTGCCACCATCAAACATTGCTCTGCTCATGTGTTTAGAGTGGCTGGGATTCCAGTCTCAGGGTCTGCCCCATTTCATGGTGAGCGTTAGTGCCGGCCAGCAGAACAGCTGTGCTCTTGTACCCGGCTGTGGTTTCCTCCAGTGCTGCTCTTCATGCCTATACAGTGGAGACTTTTTATAGAAAAGGAAATATTTTCAAGTCTGAATAAGAGATTGAGGCGATCTCCAGAAGAGCTGAACGATTGCTACTTTTAGAGGGCTATGTTCCCCAGATGACACTTCAGTGCCTTGGTTTTGGAAGAGAAATGCCTGCGTCTCTCTCTCTTTTTTAAAAATAATATTTTGGGTTTTCCCAGTTGCATGTAAAGATGATTTTTAACATTCATTTAAAAATATTTTGAGTTCCAAATTCTCTCCTTCCCTTCTACCCTTCCTGATACAGTAAGCAATTGTATAAAGGTTATATATAAAATAACACACATATGCAATCTTTGCATATTTTTTTTCAGGGCAATAAGGGTTAAGTGACTTGCCCAGTGGTCACACAGCTAGTGTCAAGTGTTTGAGGCAGGATTTGAACTCAGGTCCTCCTGAATCTCGGGCCGGTGCTTTATCCACTGTGCCACCTAGCTGCCCCTACATGTCTCTTAAGAGATGTCCTGTAAGCATTCCCCACCTGAATGATAGCCTTTTTCCTAGAAAAGATTCCACCTCTATTTGGCAGGCTAGTTTACAGAACAGCCAAGAGCTTATAGAGCCAGACGTTGCAGAGCTTCCTCCCTGAGGCTGTGTGTGTGTGTGTGTAGAGGGGGAGACCAAGGCAGTTTCCTAAGTGGACCCACAGAGCCACACTTCAGGTGCCAACAGAAAGGCTTCCTTTGTCACTGCCATGCAAGGCCAGCTGTGGAAGTTAGAAACGCTCTCACTACACTGTGTACAGTGACAGCCAGTGACCTCCATGTGTAAACAATACCTGCTTATGTCTAAGACACAGAGGTTCTTAATTGATTTTGTGGGTCATAGACCTTTAGGATATGTGGTGAAGCCTATGGACTCCTCAGAATCCTGTTTTTAAATGCATAAAGTAAAATACAGAGGATTACAAAGGAAACCAGTTATATTGAAATAGAGTTATCAGATTAATTGTTTCAAATATGTGCTATAGTTCACTTTTATTGTTAAGCACCCTTGCTAGACAGGCTGTATATTCTAGTGTTGAAAACTTTCTTGGGAGTTAAGCATAGCATTCTTCAGCAAGGGTTAGAGAGAAAGGTAAAAATCTAACTATTTCTGAGAGACCCCATAATCCGACCCTTTTGGTAGGGAACCAAAAGAGGAAAAACCCCTTCCCTAGCGTCTGCTTCCTACTTAGTGTCCTCCTCCCAGAAATGAGAGGCTCCTCAAGTTCATTGGCTGGTAGCTTTGATAGACAGTACCCACAAGCAAACCACTTCCTGATACCAGGGAACTGACCACATGGCTTGCCCTCAGATGCCTTCTCCTCAGGGCAGAGCTTTCCTACAGTAGTTCTCCAGCAGGTGACGTCATTTAAAATCATTACATTATTCTCACCTTCCTCATTCACTTCCCTCCCTGCTCCAGGTAAAGATGAGGTCTCAGATCATTACTTCTCAGGAGAGGTCTGGGAGCCAAAGCTCATCCCTGACTTTAGACCTCACCCCAGCCCACGCCCTAGTTCTGCTAACTCCAGATCTGCATTCAGGAATGTCAAATCCATAAAAACATTTGTAAACAAGTAGTCCCTAGGGTGGAACCCTACTCTTTAGGAAACTCCAAGGATGTATGGGACAACTCTGTCTGGAGGTACTCGATTGAGTCTTTAGCTTGAAATATGGTCCATTGACTCTAACTTCCAGAGAGGTAGGGGTGGTTCATTTACATTCACCAGGTCTATGTCCCATGAATGACTGAATCCTAGCAAAAAGTTTCTTTTTTTTAAATCCAGGATTCAAATCTGGTAGATTTGCAAAAGATTGTCCTCATTGGTGAAAAGAATGCTGACTCATCAAGCTGTACGTCTGAATGAGGGGCTGGGTCATCATTCTCTCCCCTATAAGAAAAGCTTCGGACAGCTAGGTGGCACAGTGGATAAAGCGCTGGCCCTGGATTCAGAAGTACCTGAGTTCAAATCCAGCCTCAGACACTTGACACTAGCTGTGTGACCCTGGGCAAGTCACTTAACCCCCATTGTCCCGCAAAAAAAAAAAAAAAAAAGAAAGAAAAGAAAAGCCTTATGCAAATATCCCAAGTTGGAATCCAGTGTTAAATCAAACACCCAGATTAATGGTACTATGAGAATACCCAGCCAGTATTCAGTGATAAGCATCAATATTTGGGAAATTCCAAAATTGTCCAATCTGCAAGAAAAACCACTGAGTCAGAGCTCTGAGCCAATGGCACTTTATTAAATGGTCCATAGCCCCATCTAATGAAGTGGACCTCAGATCTTCTTCATGATCTGAGATGCCCCCTTCTTCCAGGGCCTCAGTTTTATATTGCTTGATACCAGACAATACATGTGGAACAGACCCAAAATGCATAGTTTTATTGGTGGATGGACCTTGCCCTTGATTCTCCAGGAGGGTCTACACAAATACAGAATCTCATTGGTTGACAAATGGGCTAATGAGCAGACCTTTACAGATTTATCTTGCTTGACCTTTCAGGAGGCCCCACCAAACTGATGAAGCACACCCATGGGCTGAACTGATAAGCAGATGTCAAAGCATCTACATAAGCCAATGGACCAGTAGAAAGGCAGGCCACAGGTTGGAAACCAGGGTCATTGTCCAAATGCTCATGGTCCTCTCCCCATGTTGGTCAATAGAAGGATGACAAGGGAAGGAGGGGCAACAAAAATAGCTGGAGGCCTTTCCATGTAATTGAGTCACCTCCGACATGCTGGGTTTGGTCACTGTAACAAACAAGGGTGGGGGGGCTTCTAGTTAGCTTCTTATGATTAAGCAAGTGAACCTACAATCTGTAGTTTACAGCTCTGGGGCCTACTATGCAGAATTTATAATCCCTACTCCTGTGGAATCCTATCAAACTGATTAATACTGATTGGGACAAAACAGTGGTCCAATTAAACACTTATCACAATGGGTAGGACTGTTCTGTTGGCCTTATGGGTAGGTGTCTTGCTGCCAGAGATTTTGGGCCTGGTGAGGCAGCTGGAAGAACAGCTTCATGAGTGATAGGAAAGTGCTCAATAAAGCCCAAAGAGGACCCAGTAACATAGCTTCCTCAGCTCCTCCAGAGCAATGATAGTGGGTATATTCCCACTGACCCTGAAATGCACCCAAAGGTATAGCATGTCAAATGCTTTGGCCAAAGGAGTTAGGGCAAAGACAAGGACAGAGTGATTTTGTGCCATAAGCAAGGATACACATATAAAATATAACAGGCTGCAGGGTATCATTACATTGCCTGTATGATCAGGGACTAGGGACTTGATTTCTCTTGCTTGAGTTGCTTCATCTGGGAAATTGGAATGAGAATAATACATGCCTCATCATGGCAATAAAATAATATATGGGAAGCAATTTCGGCTTCTCACAAAAAAAAGCCAGCACATGAATGCAAGTTAATATTATAATTAATCATGTGAAGATTAAACTGTGGATGAGGGTATTGCCCTGAGGTACAGGTTTTAAAAGATTGCTTTCTATGAACACTCTTTGGTAATCCTTCTTTTAATCATTTTCTTTCATGTTTCAATTTTGCATTTCCTCAAGAGCCAAAAAAAAATAATAGTACATTCCTTGGGTATGAAGTAGTTAATAGTAAAGTATTTCTTTGCCCAGAAAACTAAATGGGTTAAAGTTTATGTTGAAAAGAAGGAATTTGAGGTCAGCTAAAGATTCTGACCTCTTTTTTAGAGTTCTGCTTCCCTTTAGTCTTATACTCAAGAGGGAAATATCCATAGATGTAATGTACATATATTTAGGTTATATATATTTGGATACTTGGCCTTCTGAAATCCTAAATCATAATTAAGTTGACAGGAATACTTCTTTAGACTCGAGTGATAACAGATTTCACTTCTACAACCAGTTAATTGGAATGTGATTATGCACAGGAAATATGATCTAAAAAAACAATATTTAATGACTTCCATTATTGCCCCACTGGTAAAGGTGGTTGGTCAGTTGGGTTTTGCAGTGATAATGTTATATACAGTGATCCTGTCAACCATGGGGTCTATTCCATATACACCCAATACATCCTTAGCAGAAGTGCTGTTCAACTTTGAAGCACAATGATCTTGAAGTGGCCTTTATTTCAAAGGTAATAAGCATTTATTCAATTCTTACTATGCACCAGGCACTGTGCTAAGAGAGTGCTTTACAAATGTTATCTTATTTGATCCTCACAACAACCCTGAGAGGTAGATGCTATTATTATCCTCATTTTACAGTGAAGGAAACTGAGTCAGGTAGAAGTTAAGACTTGACCAGGGTGACATACTTAGGAAGTATGTGAGGTCACATTTGAATTCAGATCTTCCTGATTCCAGGCCTAGCATGCTATCAAATGTACCACGCAGCTCTCTGATGTGTGGCTCTGAGGCTGCTTTTAAACAGTAAGCCTTAGGTAACCCATTTTTAATCAATCAATCAATATTTGTTATGTTATGCTAAACCCTGGGGATACAAAAAATGGAAAAAGACAGTCTCTGCTCTAAAGAAGCTTACAATCCAATGGAAATACTTCTAGAAATTCCACCTACTATAGGCCATACACAGTGGCCAAGAAGATCCCTGAGAGAGAGCAAGTCAGTTCTGAGACTCCCCACACATTCTAATTTGGTACAGATTGTAGGAAATCTGTGCTCAATTGGGCCTCCTAATCCCACATCCTCAAACAAAATGAGTTAGAACCAACTGGCCAGAGAACCTGGCATGGACCCACCCAATGGCTTCTTAATTCTACAGTTTGTAGTTGGGTACTTCTGAATATGAATACTCCACTATTCCAGTGGATCCATGATCCCACCTGTAAGGAAGGATTCCCTCCCTCTGATGGTGATGTAGATTGCAACACAAGACACTTACCCATTCTATACAACTCTTGCCAATGTCTTTCCTTAAATTTAGCAGAAGGAATCTACCCAGAATACTTGAGGTCTTCTGTACTTTATCTTAGTTTTTTTGTTTGTTTTTTGTTTTTTTTGCGGGGCAATGAGGGTTAAGTGAGGATCACAGCTGGTGTCAAGTGTCTGAGGTCAGATTTGAACTCAGGTCCTCCTGAATCTAGGGCCAGTGCTTTATCCACTGAGCCACCTAGCTGCCCCCTGTACTTTTCTTGATAGCAAGAGGGTACCAGTGGAGCACACTGGCTTACATCAGTTATCCCTCACTTTTGCCATGAGACTGGCCTAGTCTCTATTTTGTTGTTGTTGTTGCTATATTTCTATCATGACATCTTTTTTGTCTCTGCTTCTCCTTTGTAATTCCTTGTTGTTATTGTTATGTGTTGCAGCCTGATCACTCACACCCACCATGCACCTCTCTATTGCCTTCCTGAGTGATACTCATTTCCAGTTCTTTATGGACCATAACAGTGTTCCTTGACTCGTAGACATATAACAATTTGAAGAGTAGACAAATTAAAACAGGACTGTAACACAGTTTTTTGAAATCATGCAGAGAGAAATCTTAAATCTTTATTTAAATGTTGACGGTTTCCTCAGCTAATTGCCCTCTGTGTGTGTGTGTGTGTGTGTGTGTGTTGTAAGATGATATAGCCATGTAGCATGCTCAAATATTGTGTAAAGATTGAAAGGAGACTGTCATTCTCTGGAGAGATAATCCTGTGTTTGTCCAAGAACTGGCTTTTTGCCTACTCCCACACCACCCATTATCCAGGCAGTTGCATGTTTGGTAGAGAGATTAATGGAGCTGAACGCACAGCTGCAGATTTTCCCACTTTTTTGGGGAAAAAAAAAAGAACATTCAGCTGCTTAGAGGGTTGTTATGCATTTTCAAAAAAAAAAAATACTTATTGTGTTACCACAACATCATTTGAAACCTCAGATTTGTAGGTAGCCTTGCTTTACTAGTAGTAACCACAACCTTGCATGAGCTCATGATTCCAGCCATGGGATAGGCCCACATTTTGCTGAAGTCAAACCCCACCCAGCCACCCCAGGAGGCTGTTTCAGTTCTGGGATGGCCTTAGGGGTGGGAGTCTTTTTCTAGGCCACTCTAGAAAAGAACAAGGACTCAATTAATTAGTAGCTATATATTTCTATAGTGCTTTAAGGTTTGCAAAAACATTCCATAAGTATTATCTCATTTGATCCTCATAATAACCCTGAGGAGTAGGTGGTATTTTTAGCCTCATTTACAAATGAGGAAACTGAGGCAGAAAGCTGTTAAATGACTTGGCCTGAATCCCTAGAAAACTAGTTTCTGGGGCTGGATTTGAATTTAGGTCTTCCTGACTTTAGGTCAAGTGCTCTCTTCACTTGCCATTGGAATGACTTCTAATTAAGTCACACCTCCAAGTTCTAACTAATGGGCCTCAACATGTATCTATAGTGTTTCATAAAGTGAGCCAAACTTCCAGGAATCTCAAATGGAAGATAAGGCACCTAGCTGTACTTCCTAATCCAGACCCATGATTAGGCTGCCCCCAATTCAGTTCAACTTTACCTGCATTAAGAACCTATTTTGTGAAAGATCTTGAAGCTACTGAGAAAAGAAATAATAGTCTCTATGCTCAAGGAATTTATGTTCTAGAGGATGGAGGGAGAGAAATTGGAATAGACAAAATGTACAGGGGGCAGCTAGGTGGTGTAGCACTGGCCCTGTATTCAGGAGGACCTGAGTTCAAATCCAGTCTCAGACACTTGACACTTACTAGCTGTGTGACCCTAGCCAAGTCACTTAACCCTCATTGCCTTGCAAAAAATGACCAACCAAACCAAAAAAACCCCAAAATCATGCAAAAAAAATGTACAGGGGAAGTAAATAGAATGATAGCAAAGTAACCCCCCCCATAGGAGGGAGAACCTACAACTGGGGGGCATCAAGCAGGGTTATTTGCATGGTACATGCATTGGAGCTGTACTTTAGAGAAAGCAAGGGATTGTGAGACAGAATAACCTTCTTTTGTTTAGGAAGGGCTTCATTGCTGCCCCTATTTCATTTATGTGCATTCTTTGGGTTGTGTTAGCTAAAAATAAAATTTTAAATTGAGTTTATATATATATATATACACACATATTGTGCGTGTGTGTGCGTGTGTGGGGGGGGGGAGAGAGAGAGAAGACATGATTGTACTCAAACAACACAGGAATAGATTTCAGGATTAATGTGGTTTTGGTACATTTTTAGGATTTTTATGCCCGGGGGTGCTAGAACCAGCTGGCAGATTATTAAATTGTCAGTGTATTTATACCTTACAAATCAGCAGATGCTATAAATAAGTGCTTGATTTATTGTTTTGTTGATTGTTTAGACCTAAGAAGGTGATGCAGAAAAAGTTAATACTGCAGATTATACTTTCAAGAGCCACTTGTTAAACATTTATCAGCATACCATTGGCATATGGGAGGAAACCAGTAGCAGTAGTCCAATGACTATTAATTATCAACTCCTTCAGGGCAGGGGATGTTTCACTTTTATATTCTCAGCACCTATCATATCACCTGGTACATAAGAAACTGAGGCAAAGGTTAAGTAACTTGCCCACAGTCATAAAGCTAATAAGTGTCTGAGACTATATTTAAACCCAGATCTTCCCGATTCTCAGTCCAGCACTATAGACACTATACCACCTAGCTGCCTGCATCAGACACTAACAACTGATACATGCTTGCTGAGATTTTAAGAGCAAAACAACCTGCGTTCAAATTCCAACTCAGTCACTTGACCTCGCTGCACCTCAGTTTCCACATCTATAAAATGAAGGGTTGGATGAGATGGCCTCTGAGGTCCTTTATGTCTCTAAATCTGTGTGTTATCATTGTAGTTTATGCACCAGTCTCTCAATTATAAATACCAAAGCAGGCAGACTCAGGTTTAGTCCAGAGGCACAAACAGAGTGACCCTTGTTGGAAACTGCTTGAATTAGGTCTTTGTGGGAAAGGGTTTGGTGCCAGAACTGCTTAGTTGAGTGAAGCCTTTGTTGGGCAGTGAATTCTTTCTGACCTTTCCAAAATACCACTTTCAACATGTCACACTCCTGCTTAAAACATTCAGTGGCTCCCCATCACCTTAAAGTTTAAGTCCTCCTTGAGGGTAGGAAGAAACTATCTTATTAGTAATAATAACATTTATATAGTACCTTAAGATTTGTAAAAACAAAAAACAACACTTTACAAATAGCCTGTTTTATCCTCACAACAACCTTGGGAGGTGGGAGCTATTATCTTTTTACAAATGAGGAAATTGAGGCAAAGGTTAAGTAACTTGTCCAGGGTCACAAAGCTAGTAGGTTTCTGAGACTGGATGTGAACTCAGGTCCTCCTGACTCTAGGTCTGGGGCTCTATCCACTGAGCCACCTAACTGCCTACATCTAGCCTGTATAAGACACTATGTAATTCTACATGTTGTACTATGTAACCTCTGCTAGGCCCTCATTCTCATTGCTGCTTATCAGTCTTTTTTTCCCCTTCCCTAATTGATTCCCCAAAAGAGGTATCCCAAATGTTTTCTACTCTCCCCCAGGTCCCATTGAATTTTCCACCTTCTTGCTTTTCTCATTCTTAGTAGATAAGCTTGTCTCCCTGCTGAGCAGATCAAGGCCTTGTACTATGAGCTCCTTCAGCAACCTTGTTTGTTATTTTAATCATTTTTTCAGTCATAGTTCCGCTCTTCATGACCCCACTTGAAGTTTTGTGCTCTCATTATGAGTATTCAAGATTAAGTAACCATCAGGAGACTCCTTCTGTTGAAAAGAGAATCAAACCTTATGAGGTATAAAATCTGACAACTTAATGGAATGAACATTGCATAGTTATGGGCCCATTTCTATTGTGAAGCAGTGACCTTTTATAAGGACATAGATTTGAAAAAGATGGAGAATAACTAGGGCAATTTCTATAGCTAATTGTGTAAACCACAGTGACTGGCAGCCTGATTTGGTAGTGCATAAATTATAATTATGTACTTTGTAGTCACATGATAATAATGCCTAGTGTGTATATAGCACTTTAAAATTTATAAAGCACTTTACTTATAAGCTAAGTCCTGATTGGAGGCAGGTAGGTGACTTGGTAGCTAGAGCAGCTGACTCTGGTCCTAGAGTCAGGAAGACCTGAATTCAAATTCATCATCAGACCCTTATTGGTTAGGTGACCCTAGGCAATTTACTTAACCTCTTTTAGTCTTAATCTACTGGAGAAAGAAATGGCAAACCACTACATTATCTTTGCTAAGAAAACCCCACATGGAGTCAGGAAGAGTTGGATAGGATTGAAATACTGACAAAAGGTCCTAATTAGTGTAGATAATGAATCCTGTGAAGTAGTTACATTATTCAAATTCACATTGCAGCTTTCCATTGGGCTGGAACCAATTATCATATTTTACATAATTATTACTGCAAATAGTTCAAATTTGAATTCACTCTGCTACCTTGTGGGATTCATTATTCATACTAATTGAGACCTAGCTATATTATCTCATTTGATCCTCACAACAACTTTGTGAGGTAGGTTCTAGTATTATCCTGATTTTATAGATGAGGAAACTGAGGTTCAGAAATGTTAAATGACTTGCCTGGAGGATTCAAATTCAGGCCTTCCTGACCCCACATCTGGCTACCATGCCACCTAACTGCCTGGAATTCTGTAATCCTGTCTCCTCTAGGAAGTATTAATCCTTGCCTCATTATATATAGTCTATCATATTGTATTTTTAGGAATAAAGGGCTAAGGGGCAGCTAGGTGACACAGTGGATAAAGCACCTGCCCTGGATTCAGGAGGACCTCGGTTCAAATCCAGCCTCAGACACTTACTAGCTGTGTGACCCTGGGCAAGTCACTTGACCCTCATTGCACCACCAAAAAAATAAAGGAATAAAGGGTTAAGTGAGAAGCCTGGTACCTTTTAATCCCACCTACAACCTCATTCCCTTTCTCAGAGCTATTATAAATAAAGTTATTTGAATAGAAGTTGTGAGAGAGTCTATTTCTGCCAAGTCATATCACAATCATACTAACCAAAACAATCATGAAATCTTAATCTTATTCCCTTTTCATTTCTTGCATTTCTCCCAATAATACCATTCATTTTTCAATAATATAATGAAATTCACAAGATTATCCACCCGAATCCATTGAGCTTTCATTGGCTTATAGATCAATGGTGACAAACATCATCTTAGGTGGTACTTGCCTAACACAAAGTACAGCCATTTATCTCTGTAATGTTTTGCCATCACTTTATAGGATAAGTTTGGCAAAACTACTATTATAGAGATTCATTATTTCTGTAAGTTGAGCAGCTGTCACTAGCAAGATGGTACCTCATGGTCTGTTTTGTATAGGTCAACTGGTTAGACTTTCTCTGGGGGTGCATAACAGAAAGAATAAGAGTTAACACATGATGTAGTTGATTTTGAAAGAGATCTCTTTCATCAACATTTATGCTATTTTAAGTCTTTAATTTCTATTTAGCAATATCGTGATAATTTAGAGCAAGGTTTAAATGAATGCAAACACATGGGTACACATGTAATACCCTCTTTCACAAAACCTGTGTTTTCAAACATTGCCTAATTTTAACTCTGCCTTTCTTTCTTCTTTAAAGAGAAGCTTTAACTTTCTCTTACTTATTCTGGCAAAAATCATAGGGCCACATTCATATCTCCCTACTGCTTAAGGGTTACTTGCCAATTTGCAGCTCTGTTGTTCTTCCAGTGTCAATAGGAAAGTCCTTTGATACTTCCGCCCCCACCATTCATGGCCTCTCCCAGCTACTCTGTGCTTAGTACTCACCAATTATTCTCTCTGCAAGACAGAGTTACTTTCTGCTAATCACAGGGAAGATAAAGCTGCCTTTCCCTATACTTTATCCTTCCCCTTCTAGATTGAAAAAAAAAAAGTGGTGAAAAATAGGAGTACCTTATACATGTGTCTACTCTTTTTGAACACACAGTTCTTTAGTTATTATCGATTGGTGTTGTGGTGAGATGTTTGCAAAGTAGGCGCAGTTTTTTGTGGTTTTTCCCCCCTTTGGGGTTATACAATTGGATGGTTTTTCTTAGGCTCCCACCATGCAAGAACAAATGTGTAATTACACAATCCCTGCTGGCTCTCAGTCATACTGCAGGGCTATCGCAGCTGCCAGAACTAATACAGGAGGAGGTTGGAGGAAAGATTATTTACAGTTAGTCTGGCTTCCTATCAGATGGGAGGCTGGGGCCCAACCATGGCGTTATCCCAACTTGATCGCACACTGAAACTTGCATGGTCCTGTCGTCCTGCTGCACTCATCCTGTTAACACTTAGAATGCTGACTTCAGTTCTTAGGGTTCTTTCTCCACTTCCCATATGTGCAGGGAAGTCAGCTGTCCCTGATCTTTACAGAATTCTTTTTCTCCCTTTCAGCAAGCGAATGTCACAAGTGTCTCGTCTTTTGAAAGTTAACAACACAAACCCAGAAAAAGATTAACTGCCAAGTAGTAACAGGTGTGCCTGAGTAAAACACTGAGAGTACTTTTAAATTTTTTTCTTTTTTAGTAAGAAACAAAAGAATGTTGATAAATCACTGGAAATAGGAGATAAGGTTTTTTTTTAATTGTTTTAAATGTGTGTGGAGAGAATAAAAGCTTTCCTGTTCTATGATAACTACCCACATGGGTAGAGGTTTTAAGGAGCTAGATTTAGAAGATACTCATACAGAATTAGTCTTCAGACTGTGAAGTAGAGGACAAAAATGATTTGCAGGAAGTACAAACCCAAAATAAGTGAAGAGATGGTCAGATAGTATCAAGCTATCCTCAAGGAGTTCGAGTCAGTGGCTCTTTGAAAGTTTTTTGAAATGGGAGAGGTATGCTGTATGGAAGAAGGATAAATGAGACACTTAAAAAATGAAGAGGATAGAGCCTACCAACTTAGGCTAGTGACCTTGACAAAACTCTAGAATGTGTTATTAAATGATAGTTTGTTAGCACCAAGAAAAGGAAGTAATTCTCACTGAAAGAAAGGCAGCATGATTTTTATCAACAACAGGTCACACCAAACTAACCCGATTTCCTTTATAGATAATTAGACTGGCAAATGAAAGGAATGAAGATGTATCTTCTCTAGGTTTTAGCAGCCTTTTAAACAAAGCGTCTCATATTATTTTCTTGAAAACATAGAGATGTAAGCTAGTTAGGTGTATTTGGAAGAGTTTGAATGGCTTGACCCAAAGAATTGTTACCAGATTGGATCGATGTCAACTTGGAGGGGGATTTCTTAATGTAGAATCCTGGGGATCTGCCCTTTTCTTAGTGTGTCATATTTATCCATCACTAAGATGAAGGAATTAGTATCATGCTTACAAATTTGCAGATAACACAAAACTTGGAGAGATACATAACATGTTAGATTAGAGTCAATGTGTAAAAGATATTTCAATAAGCTGGAGTAATAATAAGATGACATTTGTAAGAATTAATTGTGTTTAAAAAGTCAACTTATCCAGGATGGAGGAGTTATGACTAGACAATAATTCTAACAAAAAATACTTAGTATTATTTTTTATTGTTACTGTTTGATTGTTTTCAGTCATGTCTGATTCTTCATGACTCCATTTGGGGTTTTCTTGGCAGAGATACTGGAGTGGTTTGCCATTTCCTTCTCCAATTCACTTTATAGATGAGGAACTGAGGCAAACAGGGTTAAGTGACTTGCCCAGAGTCACACAGTTAGTAAGTATCTGAGGTTGGATTTGAATTCAGGTCTTCCTGACTTTAGGCCCAGCACTCTATCCACTGTGCTGCCTAGCTGCCCACATGAAGGCATTAGTGGCTTGCAAGATGAGGATGATTCAATAGTATGACATAACAGTCAAAAAAGTTAATACTACCCTCAATTGCATTAAATGAGACCTAAAGTCTAGAATTAGAGAAGTAATAGTTTAATTATATCCAGTCCCCAAACTTATCAGTAATGAATGACACTTTTAGCAAAGATATAGACAAACTGGAATATAGTACCAGATTGGGGCACTGGACTAGAGACTTTTATTAGAGATTATGAAATTGGATGATCTATTTAGGAAAGTGGAGATATTTAGTTTGGAGAAAAAGAGATTTTAAGAAGATAACACTAACAGCTAGGGAGCACAGTGGGTAAAGCACTGTATCTGAAGTCCGAAAGATCCTAGTTCAAATACAGTCTTAGACACTTATTGTCTTTGTGACCCTTGGGGAAGTTACTTAACCTCCTTCTGTCTCATCTGTAAAATGGAGTTAATAATAGCACCCACTTCCCAGAATTATCTTGGGGATCAAAGGGGATAATATTTGCAAAGCGCTTTGCAAACAAAATATAAATGCTAGTTATTGTTTTAATTATTATCATTATTATTGTTATCAGTCTCCAAACATTTGAAGGGCCCTCACAAAGAACAATTAGACTAACTTTGCTTGGATACAAAATGCAGAACTAGGGAGCTGTAGGGAGAGAGATTTAGGCTTGTATGAGGGGTAGAGCTCCCTAACATGTGAGCAGTTCTCAGTTATTTCCTTGTCACTGGAGCTGTCCAGTGGGAGCTGAGATGACCACTTCTTGAGGATTCTGTAAATGGGATTTTTCATTCAGTTACATGTTGGGCCTATTTAGCTGTCTGAGATATCTTCCAATTCTGAGATTCCATGATTCATATTTCCTTTATTGAACAGAGAGACAGTTCTTTTCCCTGAGGCTGTTTTTGTGCTGTGGTTATATGTAATGTGTACATGATTTGCAGAACAGAGTGTACTGTTAGCTATTAATTTTAAGTCCACTATAATTGAATGGATTTCCTGGTAGTACCCAGGGTTTCTAAATAATTTTATCTGTTTCTGTTTGCAGAACATCATGTTACTTTACAAATTAGCTGTTGTGGGTAGAGTTAAACTGATTAGAAGTAAATGACATATTTCTTATTATCCCGTCATTGAAAATCTTGCTAATTTAGAATATAAATATGAAAATTTTAATGAATTTATTGTTTGATGCACATATGAACAAAGTATAGTGTCCCAGCATTATCCAATCTGATCCATTAAACATTTATTAAGTTTCTACTATGTGCCAGATACTGTGCTAAGCGCTGGGGATACAATTAACGAAAAGAAAGACAGTCTCTGCCCTCAAGGAGCTTACGGTCTAAAGGAGGAGACAACACACAAAAGAAGATAGGAAAGCTGAGGGAGGGGGACACTATATCTTGTTCCTTGGAGCTGAAACCAGGAAGAGCAGCAGATACAAACTAGAGACCTATTAACCCTAAATATCCTAAAAATACTATAAAAAGGAAAAAAGTACCAATTTGTATAAAAATATTCGTGACTGGTCTATAATAGTAAAAAATTTAGAAGTGACCTTTATGTCCAATAATTGAAGAATAACAAAAGAAATTATGTTATGTTAATGTATGGGATATATGTTGTATATATATATATATCTTTGAAATAGATTTATAATTTTCTTGTTATTCAGAATTCCTCAAAACTCTTTCTACCAATGCAGATCAGTACTTCATCTAGTTTGCAGCCTTAGATTATTACTTAGGGCATGGAGGGACTAAGAGAGTTGTCCAGGATCACAGAAACAGGATTTCCATGAACTCACTGTGTGACCTTGGTCAAGTCACTGAGGCAGTGCTGCTCCTGTATTCAGGATGACCTGTGTTAAAATCCTGCCTCAAACATTTAGTAACTGTGACTCTGGAAAATCATTTACTCTTTCTGTACCTCAGTTTCCTCAACTGGAAGCAGAGATAATAACAGCACTTACCTCCCACAGTTGTAAGGATCAAATGAGATAATATTTGTAAAGGGCCTAGTACATACTAGCTGCTTAATAATTGCTTGTTTCCTTCTTTCCCTTCTCCCGACTTCAATTTCCTCTTCTCTAAAATCCAAATGCTAGGACCCCTACCAGCTTTTGTGGTTCTTTTTATTTTTAATAAACATTTTTATTTAAAGTTTTGAGTTCCAAATTCTATCCCTCACTCTCCTCCCCCACAACCCCTCCCTGAGGTGGTAAGCAATCAGATATAGGTTATACATGTGCAGTTATGTAAAACGTTACCATATTAGTCATTTTGTGCAAGAAAACTTGAATAAAAGAAAGAAATAAAAGAAATAAAGTGAAAAATAGTCTGCTTAAGTCTATGTTCACTCAGTATTAGTTCTTTCTCTAGAGGTGGATAGTATGCTTCATCATTCGTCTTTTGGGATTGTCTTGGATCATTGTATTGCTGAGAATAGTTAAGTCATTCACAGTTCTTCATCAAACAATATTGCTGTCTCTGTGCACAATGTTCTCTTTGTTCTGCTCACTTCACTATACATCAATTCATACATGTCTTTCTAGGCCTTTCTGAAATCATCCTCCTTGTCATTTCTTATAGCACAATAATATTCCATCACTGTCATATACCACAGCTTGTTTAGCCATTCCCCAGTTGATGGGCATTCCTTTGATTTACAATTCTTAGCCACCACAAAAAGAACTGCTAGAAACAGTTTTGTATAAATGGGCTTTTTTCTCTTTGGGATATAAACCTAGCAATCTTATTGCTGGATCAAAGGGTATGAACAGTTTTATAACCCTTTGGGCATAGTTCCAGATTGCTCTCTAGAATGGATGGATCAGTTCACAACTCCACCAACAGTGGATTAGCATCCCAGTTTTCCAACATTCAACATTTTCCTTTTTTGTTATATTTCCCACTCTGATCAGTATGAGGGGGTACCTCAGAGTACTTTTAATTTGTGTTTCTCTGATCAATAGTGATTTAGAGCATGTAGGTGCTATTTTTAATCCCTATTTAACATATGGGGAAACTGAGGCAAACAGAGGTTAAAGTAGCTTAAACTGGATCATACACCTAGTAAGTGTCCAAGGGACTGGATTTGAACTCAAATCCTCCTGACTCCAGGCCAGACACTCTATCTACTGTTCCACCTAGCTGCTCTTACTTATTCTCCCCTCTTAGAATCCCTAGTTTCCCTCAGAATGCTCAGATGCTGCAACCTACAAATGACCTTTCCTGATTCTGATTTCTACATATTTATTTTGCATCCTTTTTATATTGTTCTCAATTTTATTCTTTAAAAACCACACAAATTATGCAATACCTCTTCTCCATCAACTCATCAAATATTTTAAGACAGCAACTATGTCCTTCCTAAATATTGCTAGTCTCTTCACCTATGCCTTATTTGTCCCTTTACTATCCTTGTCATTATCCTTTGGATGTGCATAAACATCCCTCTCAAAATGTGATGTCCAGTGCTGTTAGTTTGGGTTCCAGATGTGGTCTGGTTAATGCAGGGCACAACATCACTGCAAAAGTCCTTGTAATGAATGACGTACTTCATTAATGCGACAAGTTTGAAATACCCTTTTTCTTGACTCATTGAGCTTACAAGTCAACTAAAACTCTATAGTCATTTCACATGAACTTCTTTTAATAAGGTTAATAAAAGTTAGAGAAGGTAACCTTCATTAACTTAAGATTTTTTTAAATTTATTTTCAGTTCCATATCTTCTTCCTTTCTCACTCTGCCACCTCCCCTCCCCATAGAGAAGGCATGAATAACCTTTATTAACTTGAGCCATTTGTGTGTAGGTGGGTATAAGAAGTCAGAAAACCTTAGATACCCATTCCCATCCATTGGACTCCTCAACAAATGATGGATGATTGTTTATTACTAATTATTAAACAGGAGTTGTCAACTAATAATAATACAACAAGTGGCAAAATAATAAATTACTTTATATGTACTACCTCAATGGAACCCTACCAACAACCCTGTGAGATAGAGGCTATAATTATTCCCATTTCATAGATGTGAAAACTGAGGCTATGAGCGATTAAATGATTCTCCCATGGTCATGCTTGTCTAAAGCATGGTTGAGTCATCCTGCCTACAAGTCTAGTGTTGTACCTACTATACCATGACTTCATAGAGTTTAAAAAATGAGAGTAGTAAAATAGAATGAGCACTGGGCCAGGGGCCACAAGAGCTGGGTCTAAATCCTGCCTTTGATGCTTACCTTTATGATCTTGGACAAATCATGTAACCCCCTGGGCCTCAGTTTCCATATCTGTCAAAAGAGGGAGTTATACTGGATAGCTTCTCAAGCTCCTTCCAGCTCCTAGGGTCTCCTAAGAGTTTTATTATAAATGTGTATATATGTATATACATATGTATGTATATTTAATATATAGTGGGGAATGTTGCTGATCTCAAAACAAAAGATACCAATAAAAATGTATTTTTTTCTTTTAAAAGTTCAGTAAATATTTGTGAGAAACCTTGAGCTCCAATAAGTACTTTTTATCTTTGTCTTCTCAGGTCTGTCAATTTGTTGTTTCCGTGAATGGTCTCAACGTCCTGCACGTTGACTACCGGACCGTGAGCAATCTGATTCTGACTGGCCCTCGGACCATCGTCATGGAAGTCATGGAAGAGCTGGAGTACTAAGGAGCAGACCTCGCCCTTTCGCCACTGCATCAGACAAATATGATTATAACTACCTGCAAAGAGTAACACAAAGCAATGCAAGGGAAAAGCTACCTTTTCCCACCTAAATGGATGGCAGTGACCATACATATCTCCCTTACCCTCTTTGGTTTACTTTCATATGTGATTTAAATGTGCAAGTGCCCTTTAAAAAAATCCATCCTTTGTCTCATTTAGGAAACGGGACTTAGCGTTAGCTACCTATTCAGTGTCCTTTCGGTATTTGTCACTGTTGTATTCCTTTTCTTTTACAAGAAACTGAAGTTATTCTCTCTCCAAACTTCAAGATGCCAAAAATGCCCATGAATGATGGAATATACTTATATAGATTCTCATTTCAAAATCTTAGTGAGATTAGCATGAATTAGTACACTACCACTGATAAAATTCAATGAACCTCATATCAAAGTGATACCTGCAAGTCCCTCAGTAAACTATGTGCCAACTTTGTAAAGACCTAGATTGAAAGCATTGACATGTCTGAAACCCCACAGAATCCCACTTGATCTCTCTGCCATTAGCAGTCAACCTTTTATTTATACCATGCTTTCCAATGTGGTATGAAATGGAAACTTTTGTAATTTTTAAAAGCATTTCTTAAAATATTCTACAACTCTCAGAAGGTACATTACCCTTCAGGGGCTAGTTAATTGTAGGCTACAGAAACTTCAGTCACTTTCTGGAAGTAATCCTAAATCCATTGAATGTATATAAATAGTCATATGTGTATGTATATATGTGTGTTTGTATGTACATACCTAGGGCAGCTAGGAGGCCCAGTAGATAGGCTGGAGTCAGGAAGACCTGAGTTCAGATCATTTACTAGCTGTGTGACCCTGGGCAAGTCACTTCACCCTCTTTGCCTCAGTTTCCTCATATGTAAAATGAGCTGGAGAAAGAAATGGCAAACCACTCCAGTACCTTTGCTGCCAAATGACATCATGAAGAGTTGGATATGACTGAAAATAACTGAATGTGTATACTTGGTATATGGACAGCTGATGTTCTGACAGTGTTTGTTCCGATTAATTAGAATACCTTTTTACAATGGGAACAACAACCACAACAACAAACTACAATTTGACCTACAATGTGAGAAAAAATAGAAAATGTCACCTTCCTTTTTGGGGGAATGTTTTTTCCCTCCAGCATTAGCTTTCTTGTGTAACATGTTCTACATCTCCATGCTTATTTTTTCAGGCTTGTCTTCCATTGAAATCAGAGCTTGTTGTTGTATCTTTTGAGCTTTTGTGTGAATGGCATGGTGTTTTTTTTATTTTGGGGGGTGGTTTTTGGCATGAGAAAGAGTTTACTTGGGGTCTCCAGGAAGGAGATGAATCCCAGGGGAAATTATGAATGGCCTTTTTTTTTTTTTTTTACAATATCCAGGAGTTGCTAGATACATCTTAATTCTATGTAAAGGAATTCTTAATGTAAGTAGATTGGTATATATAGTGTTGGATGTGCATCCATTAATCCCATTTCAGAAGGCCTTAGGATAGCTGATACTCCATTCCTGGATAAGTGATGTACTGTGACTCTCTCTCCTCACAGTTAGAATATAAGCGAATACAGTGCTTTGTAGGCTAACACTTATCTGACCTTTGAGAATGATGAACAAGAATAGAATCTTTAACACTGATATGATTCTTTGGACCCTGCACAGATAGCATTCATAAAGGATTATTTTTCTTAGCATCCTTTAAATTGAAGTACTCTAGGGAAAAGATAATATCTACAACTATGATATGACTGGTATAGGAAACTTTCTCAACCATTGGTGGTCAACACCTTCTCTGCAACTTATGTCTTAAAGAGTTGCCTGGACCATAAAAAGTTAAGCGACTTACCCAACCTCACATAGCCAGTTTGTATAAAAGACCCAGGCATTTTTGAATCTGAAGCCAGACTCCTACCATTCTTGAGGGGGAAATTACCCTTTGATTTTTTTCAATATCTTTAAAAGACTAGACAAATATTTTCTATTATCAGACCTTAGGGGCTTTTCAACATAATAATTCCAAGTCAAGAAATACTCTCCATTGTCTTTTCTTGCCATAATGCCCTAATCTCTACAATCTTAGGTCATCTCTTGCTCTCATTGCCTTCACTGTGATATCACCTTGAACTCTAGATGCTTTAATTCCCTCTATTCAAATGAAGACTGACACCAAAAAAAAAAAAAAAAGACTTCCAGCAAAAAAAAAATGGATTCTAATTTGCTGTGGTGCTGTTTTCACCTCCTGTTACTTGATACATCAATAGAACTTACAGGATCATCGATTTAGAGCTAGAATGGATAGTAGAGATCATTTAGCAATTAATTAATCACTCAATCAACAAGCATTTCTCAAGCACTTCCTATGTGCCAAAAACTACTCTTTAGTGCTGAGAACACAAGACAAAAGTGAAACATACTCTAGTCCTTAAAGAGCTTACATTCTAATGGAGAGAGACAATATATCCAGATATAGATATATGCAAAGATATTTATAGCACTTTTTTTTTGCATGGGGCAATGAGAGTTAAGTGATTGCCCAAGGTCACACAGCTAGTAAGTGTCAAGTGTCTGAGACTGGCTTTGAACTCAGGTCATCCTGAATCCAAAGCCGGTGCTTTTATCCACTGAGCAACCTAGTTGCCCCCTACAAAGATATTTATAAAAACAAATGCAAGGTACTCTTGGTCTAGGTCCAACCTCTTCATTTTATAGGTTAGGAAATTAAGGCACAAAAAGGAAAAGTGACTTTCCTAATTCACTTGTAGTAAGTAGCTGAGCCAGAATTCAGTGTAAAGATGTGAACTCAGGTCTTCTACATGTTAATCCAGTGCTCCCTTTGCTGTGCCATGACAATGGATGGTGGCCTCCATAATCTGTCCACCAGTGGACCCAGTGCCACAGTTTGAGAAACGTTGCCACAAAGGGGTTCAGGTATAGATTTTAAGTATGTACTTAATTTATGGGTATCTAACCAGACTTCTCTCATCTGTGGCATAGGTGCTAAAGGCAAGGTTTGGTAACCTCCAGTTATAAATACAAGCTTTTCTTTCGGTGGTACTCATGCAAAACATTTACCTCCAATCAGGGAATGAAGTGTTTTGCTAACATGTCTGGGCAAGTGAATTTCAGTAGGAAATGCTATTTCTGAGAACTTAGGGCAGCTCAATGAAATTCTCCTTGAGCATGTTTTAGCCATGACTCCCTGTTGACCTTCCATTACAAGGGTCAGTACACCAATTCATAAAGACTTGGTTTGCTTCATTAATTGAACAAGTTGATAATTAATGTCAGAAAGCTGGATTAGAAAAGGAGATTACATGATGATTCCCTTGTAAAGAAGGGCTCTATTCTGCCCTTTCCTTAGGGGCAGCTGGGGCATACTTTATCTCCTTTCCATTCAATTCATCAAGTGCAGCTGTTTGCCAGGAAGTGGACAAGGCACAGGGGATCCAAAGTCATTGTACATTCACTGGCATCTGGTCATTTTCCCCTTTCATTTCTTATTGTAATGGCAATAACAGTAGCTGATACACCATGCTTTAAGGTATGCGAAGTACTTTATAAACATTTCATTCTAACCTGTACTGTCTAAAAGACAACCCTGTCTTTTAGGCAGTACAGTTATTGTGATGTCCATTTGACTAATGATATTCAAGGACTTGCCTCTGGCCACACTGCTAGTGTCAGAGGCAGGATTCAAACCCACTTCTCTGCTGACTCCAAGTTGGAATATTTTCACTACACCCCCCACTGTCAAAATCAAAGCAAGGGAAGAATGAATCTGATTTTGGAAAGGTTTTATATATAAACAATCATTCAGATTTAATTTCCGGACTAATGATTATAATTAGCCAATTAGTCTCTGACTGTGACTGTAATTTTTAATTATGAATGAAGCTTTAAGCCTAATTAAGCCCCATAAATCATGTAGTCAAAAAGCATTACTTTGGGGAAGTATTGTAAGGAACTCTAGAAACCACCTAGTCCAACTGCCTCCCTTTACAAAGGAAGAAACTGAGGACCAGAAGGTGATGTAACTTTCTGAAGGTCAATGTGGAATGGAAGAACCAGAATGAAAATTCAGGTCTCCTAAATACCAGCCCAGTACTCATTCTACCATATGGTGCTTCAACCATAGTAAGTTACTTTATATCTGCAGCAAAGAGTAGATAGTACAGTTTGCAATTCTTTACATTCAGTTTATACGAAATGTAAGTGAATACGTATAATATTATGATGATAAAGTTGATATCATTATATAATATTATATAAGTGGTAAAGAGGCATTTCATGCCATTTACTACAATAAAGCAGGATCATCAGTTCTACAGACCTGTTATTCCATATTATGTAAAAAATTAGCAATATTTATGTGCCCTTTGATATTTCACCACATTTTAGACTTGAAATTCCTTTCTTAAAAATTTCACAACTAGTGAGAATAATGGACTGGCAAGAATTGGTGTCTGGTCTTTTCTGTGCTGTTAGCTAGCTGTGATACCTTGAGAAAATCACTTGGCTTCTCTGGATCTGTGTCCATAGCTATAAAATGAAGGGATTAGATAATCTCTGAAGTCCCTTCCTGCTATAATCTATTACACATATATGCATACACATGTATATGTATATGTATATATACTAATATGCACAAATTTTTACTAGAACTTTGATTTCCAGTGACTGGAGCTCTGAGTGAGGAATCCCTAGTAAATCATCGTCTTCTTTTCTACTCAAAGTCTTAGAGCATTGCCTGGGAAAAAGTGATTTGCTCAGGGTTACACAGCTAATATGTGTTAAGAGGTTAGAGGTGAGTATACAATCCAGATCTAATGCCAAGGCCTTATTCCTAGCCGCCTCTCATAATTCTGTAATAATTTTACAAAAATATTACATGCATACATGGCGTTCATTGTGGAATTTTTGCAGTTGCTTTCTCTGCTTCCTTAAACGATATTTTTTCTGTTTGAAAATAGAGAAAAGTTGGAAGTAACATGATTTTAAAAATCTATGTTAGAAAAAGTAAAAAAAAAACTCTGTTAGCATATCTGCTGTCAGCAAACATTGCAGCTCTTTGTTTATGAACTCAGTTGTATTACAATGATAAACAGCAAAAGTAAATAACTTGTGTAGATCCTACTGTTTGACATTTTTGTACTAATCCCTGAAAAACAGGTCTGTACATTTATTCGGGGGGAAGAATCAAGGAGTTGGGGTGGGGGGAGCAACACATGGAAAGAATTTGTTTAGAAATGGACTCTCAAAATCATAGAATATTAATCCTAGAATGTATCTTTGAGGTAATTTAGGCCAACTTTGCCATTTTACAGATCACAGAACTTTGGTGATTTTACAGATCAGAGACTGGAGTGGTAATTTGCCCAAGGTCCTGCAGATGTCAAGATCTGGGACTCATATGAAGGTCCTTTGATACCAAGTTCCTCAATGTGGCAAAGTTGGCATAATGAGAAATTGATATCCAAATCGATTTTGTTGTTTTTGTTCAAACTGGCCTCTTACCTGTCTAATTTTCCTTTTCAAACTTGCTGTGGAGTCTTCTGCCAATACCTACTTTTGGCTGATACTGTGAACTCAAAATGTTCAGTGTTGAAACATTGATGCCCCCCAAGTCAATGGTGATTTTTGTAGCCCTAGAACTTTCTTCTTTAACTGAATTGATCAAAATGTCATCCTGGTGCTATCATCCAGGATGCCACAGCCATAAAGCAGGCTCTGGAAAACAAAATTATTTTTCTCATTGAGACATCTTGAAAAATAAACCCACAGAACACCAAAATTATGATGCTTATCAGGTTTTGATATGTATATGTATTGTCAAATGCATTAGTATATGTACTTAAAGTAGAAAACCTTGATTTCAAAATTCACTTAAGGCTTATTTGGGTCCTGGTTTTGTTTTTGTTTGTTGCATAATGCAACTTGCTGCATCATGCTGAAAATTATGGTTTGAAAAATAAAATACATGCAAAGCAACAAAAAATCTTTATTTTCAAAGCTGATGATTTTTTGTTTCAGCTTTTGCAGTATTTTAGAATGTGTAAGCTACTTTGTTATCTTGAGAAACAATGTAAAATTGATTTTCTACTAATCTTATCACATAAAACTCAAGGAATTCTAAAACATCATTTAACATAGACTCCAACAAAGAATGTAGCCAAAAGTCTGGTTTGTAAAACTATAAAATGAGGTATGTTTTATGAAATTATTTTGCTGGAAAATATGCATTAAAAAGATGCTTCTGCATTTGATCCAGTATCAAGTATTGCTGAATATCATGTATTATTTATTCCATATATGGTGTAATATTTCATTGGATCCATGGTAACACACTCTCTACTAGTACAAATTGCAACCCGCCCACCCCTTCTTGTCTTGTGCAGTTCTTGCCCATATCCTTCATAATTCTTCTTTAGAGGATCTATTCAACATGATGAAAGCCTTTCTCTGTTTCAATTAATAACCATAATCATTCAGAATAAGGAACATTATTTGTCAGGATATCTTTCTAAGGCAGAATATTATTTCTGTTGTTTCATTGTTGGTTGGTTGTTGTCCTTTGTTCTTGAAGAGGACCAAAATGACAATGCTATGTTAGAGTCAAGTCATAATGGGTTTGACTGTGGCTGATCATACCAATAAAAGATCTGAATGCTCTACCACAGGTCAGGTATTGAAAGTCCGTGTGAGGGGCAGCTAGATGGCGCAGTGGATAGAGCACTGGCCCTGGATTCAGGAGTATCTGAGTTCAAATCCGGCCTCAGACACTTAACACTTACTAGCTGTGTGACCCTGGGCAAGTCACTTAACCCCAATTGTCCCTCAAAAAAACAAACAAACAAAAAACAAACAAACAAAAAAACCCGAAAGTCCGTGTGAACATTTGGGGTAGTTTCTTAAATTTAAGCATCCATTTCAAAAGTCATATGTAATAATCCTATTTGGGTGTTTCACTAACTAAACATACATTCTTTAGATAATCTCAATATTATCCAAAACCCCAAAATATTTTCAAAGCACTTTCAAATATATTACCTCATTTTATCTTATGATAACTCTGCAGGATGGACAAGGTAGATATCCTTTAACAGAAGAGGAACTAGGGGTCAGATAGATCCTCAACAGGTTAGTGTAATAGTGTGGAAAGAATGTTGGGAATGAGAGTCAAAAGATGAGGATTCTAGTTCTGTTTCTATCACTAGCTTGTTATATGGCTCTTGGGAAATCTCAAGGCACTTAATCTCTTAAGCCTCAGTTTCCTCATCTGTAAAATTAAAGGATTAGACTCAGTTATAACTCAAATTTCCATCATGCTTTATATAACCCTATGAGGAAAGTAGTACAAGCAGTAAGAATAGCAGACATTTATATAGGACTTTTAGTTTGTATACCTTCCCATAGTATCTCATTTTATCTTCACAATAGCTCCATGATAGAAATAATAAAACCATTGTTTTCATCTTTGTAAGACCAAATGTGGTGATGAGTCTAATATAGCTGTTTGGGCTGGTCCTTGACAGCAGACAGACGGCTCATTGTGAGGCTCATCCTAAAAGCCTTTCCAAGTCAATAGGACCTATAAGACCCTATGTTCCAGCAATAGCCTTCAGAAACTCAGAATAACCTTTAGGCCACAATGAAATGCCAGAGCAGGACTTTTAAAAAGCAGATGCAATAACTAAAAGTCAAGTATGCAGAAAATAAATAATCTAATTGTTAGTAAAGCATTTTAACACTTGAAATTTGGAAGAAAATCTTGTCAGCAAATAATATAAATTAAAAAATAAAAATAAGTAAATGGGTGAATAAAATAAATGATAAATAAATGGATGAATGAAGGAATAAACAAATAAGTAGACAGATAATGCATTAGTACTGTTAGGAGCTATGGACTAGCTCCTAAACACTGACAGGGCTATGAACAGAGGGTAACTGATCAATTACAGGCTCTCAGAGTTGGAAGGGACCTCGGAAGCTCTCTAATTCAACCTGAAAGGGGATCATCTCTACCACAGCCCCGATAAGTAGTCATCCAGTCTTAGTATCACTGGATCCTCGATATAGAAGCGAAAGATTTAGATTGTAGAGATCATCAAATCCAAAGCCCTCATTTTACAGAGGAGGAACCTTAGGTTCTGAGATTAAGTGACTTGTCAAGGGCCACACATCTAGAGTGGCTGAGGTGATATTTGAATCTAGGGCTTCCTGAATTTCCAAAGAAATCTATCATGTTGAGTAGATCCTCTATGGAAGAATTAAGAAAGAAATGGGCAAGAACTATATGGGACAAGAAGGGGTGAGTGGGTTTCTGACTCCAAGTTAAGCACCCTAATCATTATACCATACTGTCTCCACTTTAAGACATCCAATCAGGGTCCACCACCAGACAACTAAAGATCCACATGAAGACATCTAGGTTCTGCTGCCTCCTAGGATAGCCCATTCCAACTCTGACCAGCTCTAATTCTTAGGGAGATTTTCCATACATCAAGCCAAATTCTATCTCTGCAACTACTAATTCTTACTCAGTTCTGCCTTCTGGGCAAGAGCAGAACAAATCTAATCCCCCTTCCATAGGGGTGCCCTTCGAATACTTACAGATGTTTGTTGCTGGCTACCCTTCCTTTGTTTCAAGGCCTTCTCTAGATTAAGTATCCCTAGTTCTTTAGCACACTCACGGTATGTTCTTTAATTCTCTCCCCCCAAAGCCCCAGCCCCATCCCAGTCATTCTCTTCTGGAAATAGCTCAGCTTCCCTGTATCCTTCCAAAAACACGTGTCACTCAGAACTGGCCATAATGGGGACAATGGAAGTCTGATCAGAGCAGACCTTTTTCACAAGAAATGGCATCTAACCAAACCTCTCCCATCTTACTCTTCAAAAGTCGATTTTTTGAAGCAAAGTAAAAGATTTTATATTTATTTCTATTACATTTTCTTTCATTCAGCTCACAGTTGTGGCCAATAGAGATCTTTTTTGATCTGACTCTTTTGTCCAATATGTTAGCTATCCCTTCTGGCCTTGTGCCATTTACATAACCAATAAGTATGTCATTTATGCTTTCATCCAAGTCACTGATGGAAAAACATTAAAACTGATGTAGTGAGAAACCTCAACCCAAATTGATACAGACCTGTAAACAAGTACACTCGTTATTCAACTTGTTCTGAATTATCTTGTTCAGTCAGTCTGTCATTGTGACCCTGTGGATGATAGCACACCGATGCTGTCCAGCAAAGATACCAAGATGGTTTGCCATGTCTTTCTCCACTGGATTAAGGCCAACAAAGGTTAAGTGACTTGCCTAACACGTTAGTAAATATCGGAGTTGAATTCAGGTCTTCCTGCCTCCAGTCCCAGAGTTCCATCCACTGAGAAACCTAGCTGCCTCCTAGGGTCACAAAGAGGTTAAGTGACTTGTTCAGGGTCATACAACTAATAAGTGTCTGAGGCTGGACTTGAACTCCTGACTTCTGGCTCAGCACTCTATCCACTGAGTCACTAGTTGCCCCTCTGAATCATCTAGTTCATGGGGTTTTTTTGGGGGGGTAGGGCAATGAGGGTTAAGTGACTTGCCCAGGGTCACACAGCTAGTAAGTGTCAAGTGTCTGAGGCAAGATGTGAACTTAGGTCCTCCTGAATCCAGGGCCAGTGCTTTATCCACTATGCCACCTAGCTGCCCCCTCACTTTTATTATGATCTAGCTCACACTTCTCTATATTATCCACAAGCCTGGGATGTGAGACTGTGCCTTGTTAAAATTCAAATACACTACATGAATAGCATTCCCCAGTTCTACCAGCACAATAACTGTTAAAAAACAAAAAGAAAATTAGGTTAATCTGGCATGACCTATCCTTGAGAAAACCACATGCACTTGAGAAGTTTTGTGGTCACTTTTTTCTCTTTCTTTTACATTTGAGAATTTTGCTAGAAATTGGAGTTTAAAAGTTCCATTTTCTTTCTCTTGGTAGAAATTGTGACAATGCTTGTTTTCCTCTGGCTCTGTAGCACCACTTCCACTCTCCACAGTTATGCCAAGATCACTCACACTGGTTTCCCAATCATAACCCCCAGTTCTTACAGCCTTGGTTGGTAGCTTTTCCAGATTCAATAACTTGAACTAATTAAAGACAGCTGGATGTGTTCTGACTATCTCTTTCTTGTGTCTTTTGATTACATTAACCAGCCAGATATCACTTGTGTCTCAGAGAAGCTACAAACATAATTCCTCTCCACCTGATGTGTCTTCTCCACAGACTATTGTTACTTAAAGTTGTATAAAAAACACCATGTCGATTTTGGGGGAGATTGGATCTGTGATTTCACTGGGATGCAGAACCCTCAATAGTAGATCAGAACTTGCTTTCCAATTTTCAGTCTTAGATTAAATAAGAAGTTGAGGGGGCAGCTAGATAAAGTGGATAAAGCACTGGCCCTGGATTCAGGAGGACCTGAGTTCAAATATGACCTCAGACACGTGACACTTACTAGCTGTGTGACCTTGGGCAAGTCACTTAACCCTCATTGTCCCGCCCCCCCCCAAAAAAAATACCCAAACCAAATCAAAACAAAACAAAACAACAAAAGAAGTTGAATGACTTGGCTAGGGTCACACAGCCTCAGAAGTGAGACCTGAACCCATTATGTCATAATATATCCAATTACTTGAAAAACAAAAACCATTTATATAGCACTTACTCTGTATCAGGTATTGTGCTAAGTATTTTACAATTATAATCTCATTTATTCCTCAAAACAACCCTAGGAGGTAGGTCCTATTATGATCTCCATTTTGTAGATGAGGAAACTGAGGCAAATAGAGGTGAAGTGACTTTCCCAGGGCCACACATCAAGTAAGTATCTGAACTCAGGTCTTCCTGACTCCAGGCCCAGCAACCTAACCATTGTACCACCTAGCTAAGACTTCATTAATATCTTAGCAGGTTCCCAGTAGTTTTTTCCAACATGCTTCTTCAAATATTGCAAACAGCAATTAGTCTACTCTTGGTCCACAGAGAACACTGCCAATACCACACTGTGCAGTGATTTAGGAAGGTGGTGTTTTTTCTTGGTATTTTTTTTTTTGCGGGGCAATGGGGGTTAAGTGACTTGCCCAGGGTCACATAGCTAGTAAGTGTCAAGTGTCTGAGGCCAGATTTGAACTCAGGTACTCCTGAATCCAGGGCCGGTGCTCCATCCACTGCGCCACCTAGCGGCCCCGGTATTTGTTTGTTTTTAGACACTATCATTTCTTTATAAAGGAGCTGTGTGCCCAGAAGACACGTTCATTCAGCGATGGCCGCATAGGCATGCTTGTGGTTGCCTTCTCTAGAGCCTCTGGAGACAGATGTTAGGAATGTGGAAAGAAAAACCTCCGCCTCTGTACTGCAGCTACAAATGGACTTTCTGTGACCAAGGGAGTTGAAGAACAGGCTCTGTTCCCTCTGCTGTGTGTGAGGTGAATGTACCAAGCAAAATAAAGGAGTGAGCTATGAAGACGCTGGCAAGAGTTGCTAGGCCTCTTACATTCTGGAAGGCCCTAGGGATCTGTCCTTGGCCCTGTGCTCATCCACATTTTTGTTAGTGATTTGGATTAAGACATAAGTGGCATACTCATTAAATTTTCAGATGGCACAAAGCTGAAAGGAATAGCTAATATGGCAGATGAAAGAGATCTTACTTTAATTTTCCTTTGCATTTTTTGTGCTGCATGACTTTCTCATTTCTGCCCATAATCTAGCCTTTAAAAATAAATGGACCCCCTTGGGGCAGCTAGATGGCGCAATGGATAGAGCACTGGCCCTGGAGTCAGGAGGACCTGAGTTCAAATTTGGCCTCAGACACTTAACACTTACTAGCTGTGTGACCCTGGGCAAGTCACTTAACCCCAATTGCCTCACAGGGAAAAAAAAGAGTGGAAAAAAAATAAATGGACCCCCTATTTCGTCCCTGCTTTCTTCATACCACAAAGAATGCAGCTATGAATATTGTGTGATTAAGTCCTTTCAGTTTTGCCCCACTCTCCTTGACCCCATTTGGGGTTTTCTTGGTAGACACTGGAGTAGGTTGCCATTTCCTTCTCCACCTCGTTGTACAGATGAGGAAACTGAGGCAAACAGGATAAAGTGACTTGCCCAGGGTTTCACAACTAGTAAGTATCTGAGGCCAGATTTGAACTCAAGAAGATGAGTCTTCCTGACTCTAGGCATTGTGCCACCTGGCTGCCCTATGAATATTTTGTTCACAACCAATTTTTTATGGCACTTGTTTGGGGCTTTTACTCTGTAAATCTAGTTATTCCATCATTTTCCTTACCTGTTAAGGGAGATTCTAACTGAAACCTAAAAGGCTTGAAATTTACCTTGATTCATAAAGCTCAAGTCATGACAAATGTCCTCTGATGTTAGATGTAGTCTCCCAGAATGAAAAAGAAGTCAGCTGTTACTGAGTTTTAGATCCTGAGGATGGGTCACATAAAAAGGGGAGACAGGTCATTTCCTTCCAACTTTGAGACTTTTAAATGTGGTTCTACCTCTGTAAAGAAACAATACTAGAGGAAGATGTGGTTATTTTTGCCCCAGCATTAGGCAAGGTACAAACCTCCTATCATTGGAGTTAATGGTAGTCTGTGACCAATAAGATCATAAACAATGAGATTCTTTATGTCTAGTACTAAACACAGTAAAGAGAAAGAACAAAATTTAGAGGAGATCTGAGCTAGAACAGCGTTGGAGGAAGCCAGACAGGCAAACCTGGGATGTTTTGAAATGGGGTAAAAACAAAAACACCACTCCCTTTTAAATTAATCTCAGTCTATGACATAGAGTTTGATGACGACTGACTGTTACCTCCATTTCAGGAGACCACCAAATTATCCCTCTTCTTTTTAATGTTCACTTTAACGGCAGGATAACACATCCGGAAAAAAAGAATCTTTTATTACTCTAGTAACCATCCAGCTTCCAATTATATATTTTCTTCTCTTGCTTAAAGACTGAGCCCTAAATAAGTAAATACCCCAAGGCATTTGCCCATACCCAGTTTACTCCCATAAATGAAAATAAAAGAGATAAGAGTAGAAAATCAAAGAATATTAAATCTAGAAACGACTTTGTAGATCGCCAATGATTTCATTTTACAAATGAGGAAAGTAGGACTCAAAGAAGCCATGCTTATTTATGTACATGTGATAGCTGATAATATGATGATGATAACTAGTATTTATATAGCACCTTGAGATTTGCAAAGTGTTTTACAAATGTTATCTCATTTGACTTCTTATAATAACCCTGGGAAGTAAGTGCTATTATTATCCCCATTTTATCGATGTGGATGGAAACTGAGGCAGACAGAGGTTAAGTGACTTGAGTGTCTGAGGTTGAATTTGAACTCAGTTCTTAATGATTCCAGGTCCACCACTCTAGCAACATCTAGCTACCTTATACTTTATGCCCAACTTCCCCCCTCGCTAACCCCCCTCCCCGAAAAAAAAAAAGATCGTAAACTCCATGAGGGAAAGTTATTTTCCATATTTCCATTTCTAGCACTTTCTATATGCTAGATAATGTGACACTTTGATGGATCTATGTTTTCATCAGGGTGGGAATCCCTCCCCCAATGCATATTGCAATACCTAAGATTCCAAGTAAAAAGGGAGGCGCTCATTCAACCAGTGGAATTTGTTTTGTCTTTAGAAATTTTGATGCTGTCCTATTTTTTTTTTCTCTAAAAACATACTCCCCTAGGACAAACCTAAGCTTTGTCGGGATAAAGTATGAGCTGAATGTGAGAAACAAAGAACTCGCTCTAGAAACAGTCGGGGGGACAAAACCTCCATAGAACATAGGGGAAATGAAATAACGCCTTGCCAACTATGCCCGATGTGTTGGTATTATTAAAAACTGTCCCAGGGAGGATTAATGCACAGACCCTAGGCACTGTTTTCGAATTTATGCCTTTCGTAATCTTTGTCTTCTAATTCCCTATCTCTTGAAAGGCTGGAATTCCAAAAAAGACGAGCACAGAAAACCATCAGTAGCTTGCAAAGAATTCAAAATTTTATTTGAATAGCTCGTTATCGCTTCTCCCTTTTCCCTCTCCTTCCCCTCTGCTTTGTATCATTTCCTCATTAATAGCCTGTCATAATTACTTCTTGGTGAATAGCAGTAAAAACAACACAGTCTATATCACATCGCAGGTCTGACGGTGAGTTGGCAGTGTGTTTCAAGTGAGGCTCAGTTATAAATAGAATATCACCAAAGTCAAAATATGTCCGCGTGACTTGTTTTTAAAGGGCAGGGGTGCTTAAATGCTATTGTTTAAACTAAAAGACATTTTTTTAAAAATTAGAGTTGTTCTCATTAAGGAAATTTAACAGAACTCAAAGATCATTCTTTCATCAACAAGCATTAATGAAGTGCCTGCTGAGTTCGAGGCACCTCAGTACTAGGCACCGAGGAGAAATAGTCCCTGCCTTTGAAGGGTTTCCTTCCTTCCTTCCTTCCTTCCTTCCTTCCTTCCTTCCTTCCTTCCTTCCTTCCTTCCTTCCTTCCTTCCTTCCTTCCTTCCTTCCTTCCTTCCTTCCTTCCTTCCTTCCTTCCTTCCTTCCTTCCTTCCTTCCTTCCTTCTTTGCTTCCTTCCTTCCTTCCTTCCTTCCTTCCTTCCTTCCTTCCTTCCTTCCTTCCTTCCTTCCTTCCTTCCTTCCTTCCTTCCTTCCTTCCTTCCTTCCTTCCTTCCTTCCATTCTCCATCCCTCCTGTCCTCCCTCCCTTCTTTCCTATCCTATACACTCATTCTCCCTCCCTCCTTTCTTTCCTAAGAGGAAACAGCAGGTCCACATGTAAGCAAATAAAAATATATATACAGGGTAAATATATATAAAATAAATGCAAAGTAATTTGGATTGGAAGATGTATACTAGTGACAATAGGGATCAAGATAGGGTCTTAGGTAGGAGTTGGCACTTAATTTGAGTTTTATATGATCCCAGGGATTCTAAGAGGCAAAGTTGAGGTCAGAGGATGATCTGGGGGCCCGGGTGGGAGAAGGGAAGGCTGATGTAATGACAGAGACAAGAGATGAAATGTCACATGTAGGGGATGGCAAGAAGGTCAGATTGGTTGGACACAGAGTACAAAAGTCATTTGAGGGAAAGGAAAGGAGCAAGCATTTATTAAGTACCTACTGTGTGCTAGGGGAGTTAGGTGGTGTAGTGGATAGAGTGCCAGGCCTGAAGTGAGGAAGACCTGAGTTCAAATCCAGCCTCAGATTTTCACTATCTGTGTGACCCAGGACTAGTCACTTAACCTTCTTTGCCTCAGTTTTTCCAATTTGTAAAATGAACTTGGGAAGGGGATGGCAAACCACTCCAGTATCTGCCAAGAAAACCCCAAATGGGGTCATGAAGAGTTGGACACAACTGAACAAAATGTGGCAGATACTGTGGTAAGTGTTTTTACAAATGTTTATCTCATTTGATCTCACGACAATCCTGAAAAGTAAGTGCTGTTATTATCACCATTTTACAGGTGAGGAAACTGAGGCAGACAGAGGCTAGGTGATTTGCCCTTGGTTTCACAGCTAGTAAGTGTTTGAGGCTGGATTTGAATTCAAGTCTTCCTGACTCTAGGCCCAGTAGCTGCCAAGGTATGTAATGGACAAAAAGTGTGGGAAGAGAGCCTTGAACTAGGTTGACAGAGGCTTTAAAAGCCCAAGAAAATAATTTGTATTTTATCCTAGAAGGACCTGGGAGCCATTGGTGTCTCTTGATCAAGTAAGTGACATGGTCAGTTACATAGTCTAGGAATGTCTCCTTGGCAGCTACATGGATGATGGATTGATTGGAGTGGAGAGAGACTTGAGATGGAGAAGTCAATGAGAAGCTTTTGCACTAGTCCAGGTGAGAGGTAATGAGGGACCGAACTAGGCAGCTAGTCATGTGAGTGAAGAGGAGGGGACAGATTTGACTTATGGTAGGATGTAGATTAAGGAAAACTTGGTGACTGATTAAATAAGGATAGGTAAGGAAGAGGCAAGAATCGGGCATGGCACTGAGATTGCAAACCTGGGTGACTAGGAAGATAATAACCTTCCACACGCACTGGAAACAAGATGACCATTACCTGTACAAAATATTGTAGGATTAATACTATTGGCATAATGGAAAGAGCACTGAATTTGGAATCAGATCATCTAGATCTGCCATTTACTACCTCTGTGACCTTCTGAATGTCAAAAATGAAACTGAATTTCAGTTTCCTCATTTGTATAATAATAATAATAATAATAATAATAGCTAACATTTATATAGCTCTTACTCTGTCAGGCACTGTGCTAAGCACTTTACAATTATTATCTCATTGATCCTCACAACAACCCTAGAGGATGGGTGTTATTATTATCCCCATTTTACAGATGAGGAAACTGAGGTAGCAGACGTTAAAGTGACTTGCCCAGGGTGACACAGCTAGTAAGTACCTGAGTCTGGATTTCAACTCAGGTCTTCCTGACTTCAGACCCTGTACCATATCTACTGCAGCACCTAGGAACTTGATCTTTGAGTTTCCTTCCAGGCCCAAGTTTTTGATCTTCTGAACCCACCATCCTATGACCTCCATGCCTTTTCCTCAAGTGTGATTTTTATACATGTCTTTTTTTCCATTTATACATGTCTCAACATAAATCCTTCATAGAAGATTTCCATCCACACACTGAACACCTTTCTCTGAATCTTTTACAATTTCATGGATATGAAAAGCTCCTGTCTTTCATTCTTGATAGGTGACCAGCCTGACTGCATTTCCAGTCATCCATGCTACCAATGATGTCTTTTGCACCACTTTTTACACCATTGAAATACCATGTTGCAGCCTGCTTACACCTACTGGGTATTTTGTTTTCCTTTGAGTTATCTGCAACTTTGATTCTTCTGAAGTTGTAGTATCCTATGGTTCCCAAACATAGAGGGTGACTGGAGGGAAGCAGGGTATATTTTAAAAAGATGGGCTTCTGTAGCAACGAGCCGCTCTACGTCACACAAAGTATTGTACAATTTCCCATGCGCAATCCAAACTGATCTCTTTCTCTTCTTCAATCCTGAGCCCAGGAGCTCAGATTCTGAGATTTGGAAGCAACCTCCAAGCTCATCTAATCTAGCCTGAACAAAGAATACCCTCTATAATGTTCCTAATTAACAAGAATTATCGAGAAACTAATATGTACCAAGCACCATGCTAGTTTGCCATGGACAAAAAAAAAATCACCATCTAGTGGCCAACCTTCTGGTGAAGAGCCTCTTTATTCTTGGCTAGATGGAACTTTGGATAGTATTCTGTTGCAAGACTCATACACAAAGCCTTTCTAATGTTGGAGAACTTGCTAGGGCTGCAAGTGGAGACTAGCATAATGGCCTTTGAGATCTGGATGACCCAACTTAGTTTCATGCCTGGTAAGGCTTTAAAGTAGGGTTTTTGTTTGTTTGGTTATTAAATGACTTAGCCAGTCCTTCAGCTAGTCAAGGCCTGATTTCTGTCTGTGTTGCTGCTGCCACAGAGCACAAGGTGCCAATGAAGGGGTTGCAGAACAGAAAAGTTGGGATGACCTCTGGTGAACTTGCCAAACGTAACTGGAATCTACACACTGTTCTCTGACTCTAAGGGGAGGGGCTGGGAAGTTATGCTCATGGCATTCATGGAAGGGAAGGAAATTGATCTGTTCAGTGGAAACAAAATCAGAGCAGCTCCTCAGAAAGCAGTTTAAGTCAGTATTCAGATATTCTAAATCTCTATTTACTAAACAGAGCTTCCAAGTATCACAGAAATGAAGGGTCTCTCTCTTTCTGTTCCCACTCCCTCTGTTCAGTCTGATAAAGGGCCTCATGGTCATGCTATATGAGTATTAATGGAAAGAACTGAGGGTGTTGAGCTTGAAGAAGAAAAGACTCAGGGGGAACAGGGTTGCTATTTTGGAGTGTTTAAATGGCCTTGAAATGGAAGCTAGGTGGCACAGTAGATAGAGCACTGGGCTTAGAATCAGGAAGACCCGTCTTCAACAGTTCAAATCTGACCTCAATCACTTCCTAGCAGTGTGACCATGGGCAAGTCACTTAACTCTGTTTGCCTCAGTTTCCTCATCTATAAAATGACCTGGAGAAGAAGATGGCAAACCATTCCAGTATCTTTTCCAAGAAAACCCCAAATGGGGCCATGCCTGAACAACAATCATGGAGTGGAAGAAGGGGACAATATTGTGAATGATGAGCTGCTCTTGAAGTCAGGAAAATCCAGGTTCAAGTCCTACCCCGAATGCGCACACATTCAGTGAGACAACTTCTTGGCACCCCAGGCAGCTATTTAAGATTTATGTTGTATAACAGTTGTTCTCTATACCAGTGAGACCACAAATCTGAACAGGGTTAAATGTGTTTTATTTGGCCCAAGAGGTCAGAACAAGGAGCAATTGGGAGGCAGGGGAGGGAGGAGCAGGGAGAGTTACAAAAAGGTTAATTTAAAAATAAAGAAAAACTTCCACAGCTGCAGTTCCCAGGTTTAATTCATCATCTCTAATCTCATCACCTGGCTTCTAATTCAAGCCTTGATTGGTACCTCCTCCTTCAGCCTCCCTTCCCTTCTGATTGGAGGACTACCAAACTCCTCCCAAAGCCTTTCTTGATAAAGGGCAGAAACCAGACTCTTCAGCTCATTCTACTGTACGCCTGCTGCTCTCCTTGTTTTTAACCCCATGGAAGAGGATGCCCCTGTAGCAGGTATCCCCCAGTCTAACCCTCCTTCTGCTTTCTTACCTCCTTTTGTGTATCCCTCCCCTTCCCCCACCACATTAGACTGTAAGATCCATGAGGGCAGGAAGCATCTTTATTAACTGCAACCTCAGCACTCAGCATAGTTCCTGATACATAATAAGTGCTTAATAAATGTTTATTGGATTGGATTGGAAGAAGAGTTATCCAGAAATAGCATCAGTAGGGGTGTGGGAAGTAGGTCCCCCCTCACTGAAAGTCTTCAAAGAAAAGCTGAGTGACCTCTTATCAGGAATGTTGCCTGTGGGATTCTTTCTGGGAGTAAATCTTCAATTCAGTAGTTGTTGAGGTAGATTTCTTCCAACCTGGAGATTCTGAAACTGATTCCTCACTCCTTTCCTCTTGACCTCTTCAACCATGCCTAAACAGCTCCCTGGGCCAGAACATGGTTCTCTGGGGCAAGTCGACCCTGCTCAAAAGCTTTGGAGAGGGGGCAGCTAGGTGGCACAGTGGATAGAGCGCAGGCCCTGGAGTCAGGAGGACCTGAGTTCAAATTTGACCTCATTCCCTTGACACTCACTAGCTGTGTGACCCTGGGCAAGTCACTTAACTCCAATTGCTTCACCCCCCCCCCAAAAAAAAAAGTTTTGGAGAAACCTTTGCCCTCATGTGGGACTCAAAACCTGCCAACCTCACCTGCTTCTTTTCCTTGAGTTTATCTTGCCTGAGTCAAAAGCCAAGGAGAATCGGCTGGTGTTTTCGTTTTAACATTTGAGCACATCCTTCACCCAAGACAGTCTTGGAAGTTGGAGTACACTCAGGAATCCTGGCTTAAGCCCATTGACATAAGCACTGTTTTCGGGGTAGGAAGGGATTGGTAACAATCCAAGACTTTTCAGTGCTTAAAATAAAGGAGCTAAATGGAAGGAGGTCTATTCATGGCACTTGATACAATGTGCTTTTTTGTTGGGGAATCTCCTGACTTTTATCTCATTAATTTAGTTCAAACCCTCCTCTGGAAAGATAGTACAACACACACACACACACACACACACACACATCACACACACACACATCACAGAGTAGATTAAGAACTGGACTCAGAACCAAGAAGACTTGGGTTCAAGTCCTACTGTTCATAAATGTACATATATACATATTATATATATATACATCTGTGTGTGTATATGTGTGTGTATATATATATATGTGTATATATATATATATATATATATATATATAGAGAGAGAGAGAGAGAGAGAGAGAGAGAGAGAGAAGGGGAGGGGGGTGAGAGGGACAGACTCTTAGGACAATTTTAGGACAGTTTTAGGCTACAAAAGTATAATATATAATGTTATGAGGTCAGGAATTTGGGGCTATTAAAGTTTAAACTGGCCAGCTAAACTCAAGGATGAACATACTTTGAGAAGAAAGGGAGATAAGCCTATTAGGTATGGCTGCTGCCTGGTCAGCTCCAAGAGAACAGGGATAGCTCCAGAAATGAGAAAAACCTCCCCTCACCCAACTTCTCCCAATCTACCCCCAATAAGAAACATTCCACCCTCAGGTGATCATCCCCATCTACCATCTATAAAAGATTTTGCCTTTCTCCTGTTCAAGGAGATAGGTATCTCAAAAGAAAAAAAAAAGAAACAAAGAAAAGAGAGGGTGTAATTTTTTTTTTAGTGAGGCAATTGGGGTTAAGTGACTTGCCCAGGGTCACACAGCTAGTATGTGTTAAGTCTTTGAGGTTGGATTTGAACTCAGGTCCTCCTGAATCCAGGGTTGGTGCTTTATCCACTGTGCCACCTAGCTGTCCTCTGGTGTAATTCTTTAAAGAGGAATACCTAAGGACCCCCCCCACCACCCAATTTCCCCATGACATATAATATACATATTATCCCAAAAGTCTTGATGCTTTTTTAAGTTATGAAAGGCTAGATATATGCATGGTGTCACAAGTCTTAGTGCTTTTTGAAGATATTAAAGCCTCAAGTCTGTGTGTGTGGATAGATGGATAGATGGATAGATGGATGGATGGATGGATAGATAGATAGATAGATAGATAGATAGATAGATAGATAGATAGATAGATAGATAGATAGATAGAGTCCCCAGGGTCTTAGATCTAAGCCACAAAAATGTAACATATGTATGCCCAAAAGTCTTAGTGCTATTTTTTTCTTTTCCTTTTTTTCCAGGGCAATGAGGGTTAAGCACCTTGCCCAAGGTCACACAGCTAGTAAGTGTTAAGTGTCTGAGGTAGGATTTGAACTCAGGTCCTCCTGAATCCAGGGCCGGTGCTTTATACACTGCGCCACCTAGCTGTCCACCTTAGTGCTATTTTAAGCTGCTAAAGCCTAACATATACATGATGTCCCAAAAGTCTTAGAGCAGCTTAGTTCAAAACTGCCTTAAGATTTTTGGGACATACTGTAGTGACCATATGACCCCGGGCAAATCTTTTAGCTTCTCAGTGCCCTAAGCAACAGAAAATAAGGTGGTCTAGGTAGTTGGAGGTGAGATTTGGGCAGGGGTAGATTGCTTTCAGGGAAACTAGGTGGCACAATAGATAGATTTCCAGGCCTGAAATCAGGAAGACTCATCTTCCTGATTTCAAATATGGCTTCAGACACTACTAACTGTATGACACTGCACAAGTCATTTAACTTTCCCTCAGTTTCCTCGTCTGTCAGCGGGAGAATGAAATGGCACACCACTCCAGTATCTTTAGCAAAAAAATCCATATGAGTCATGAAGATTCGACATGACTGAACAAGAACAAGGATATCCAGGTATAGATATCCAGTAGACATTTGGAAATGGGACTAAAACTTTTTGAAGAGGTTGGAGGTAGAGATAGATTTGGAGTTGTGGTCAATCCATGGAACAGATACGTAGCTCAAATTACTAAGCAATTCACCTCAGGTAGATGCCCCAAGGGCAGCTGGGGGCAGGGGATTGGAGAAGCAATCTCCTGATAGAGAGAGGTCTCCCTAACAAATTTATTTGTTTTTTTGTTTGTTTGTTTTTGCAGGGCAATGAGGGTTAACTGACTTGTCCAGGGTCACATAGCTAGTTCCCTAATAAATTTATAGGGATTACTCTGCCTACTCTTTGACCCCGATGCCTTTCACCAGGAGAGAGGTGATAGTTGAAGCCTTGAAAAATGAATGACCTTACCAAAGGATGGGTATTAAAAGAAAGGAAGGAAAAAAAAAGGAAAGAATTAATGAAGAGAAGGAAAGAAAAGAAGTCAAAGAGAGAACTTGGGGGAATACCCATGCGTAAGGGGTAGAGGGAAGTTGAGGAGCCAACAAAAGAAGGAGAGGTCAAAGACGGGGGAGAACCGTGAGAATACACTGTCACAGCAACCAAACCAGGAGAAAGTATCAAGAAAGGCCACAGAGAAGTCAATGAGGATATGGAGAGGAAGTGATCATGAAAAGGACGTTATTAGTGATGCTGGGAAGAGCTGTTCCAGTAGAGTGCAGGGGAGAAGGAATGAAGTCAGATTCATGGGATTGAATAGTGAACACATGGTTAGGAAGTAGAAGCAGTGATAATTGGCATCTCTTTGGAGAAGTCTAACAATGAAGGGAAGGAGAGAGATAACACAATAGTTTGAGAAGATGGCAGTATAAACAGAAGGATCCTTCTGGTTAATTTCTGGTTGTTTAGAACTGAGCATATTTTTAGACTGAGAGGAAAGGGCAGGATTCAATCCAATCTACTTCATGACAGGAATTGTGTTAGGGGCTGAGAGTATGAAAACAAAACAAACCCCCCAAAAAGTTAACCCTTGCTTTCAAAGAACTTAGATTCTACTGGGGGGAAATAACATAGAGACAGGAAATTGAAGATGCATTAAAGCAAAGAGACAATATTGAGAGTGTCTGGAAAAGGTTTAGTAAAGAAGAGGGACATTTCTTCTGAGGCTGGAAAGATGGGAATAAAGATGGCTAAAAGGAATAAAGAAAGGGGAGTTAAGGTAGTTCACATCAGAGGGCCTCTTTCAACTTAATGTCATTTGCTAAGGCAGAGGGACTAGTGTCGAGTTGAGGGCTAGAAGATAAAAAGAGAGGATTGGAACAATGATTGTGAGGTAAGTGATTCCTAATTACAGTGGAGGTTAAGAGGTGACTAAAAAGATTGTTATATGACAAGGAAGGTTCAAGTGAGGACAGATAGCATCAATTTATAGTAGGCCCAGTAGACATAAGTTCATGACTTCCTTCTGAAAAACCCCCACACATTGCTTTTAAGACCTCAGGGTCATCTGGATGCCTCAAGAGACATCTGAATAGGATTTTAGCATAGACCTACATAGCAGAATTGATTCTGGGGCTTGGATTTAGGAGATATCCAAGTTCTGATCAGCTGTATGACCATGAAAAAGTCAATTAACCTCTGTGAGCCTTAGCTTCTGTATTTGTAAAACGGGAATGACAGCATTTCTGCTGCCCTCCTCACAAGGTTGTTGTAAGGACAATGCTGTGCAAACCTTAAAGTGAATAAAAATGAGTGACTTTTTGGATCATTATTAACTAGCCACATTCCTTAACTATATTTTTGGAAATAAAAGTCACTTAATCTGGATCAGAATAGCCAGCACATCAGCCGACACATTTTGTTCAGTAGGAAGAGGGGTCGGAGGACTTGAGACTGAGGGATCAATTACTGACTCTGCTGCTAATTATGTGATCTCTCTCTAAGCCTCAGTTTCCTTATTTATAAAATGAAGAGGTCACCCCTTAGGCCTTTCCTGCTGTAAATCTTTTGTTGTTCATTCATTTTCCAATTATGTCCAACTCTTCATGACCCCATTTGGGGTTTTCTTGGCAAAGGATAGTTTGTCATTTCCTTCTCCTGCTCATTTTACAGATGAGGAAACTGAGGCAAACAGAGTGAAGTGACTTTCCCCAGGGTCACACAACTAATAAGTCTCTGAGGCCAGATTTGAACTCGGGAAGATGACCCTTGCTGATTCCAAGCCCGGTACTCTATCCACTATGGTGCCACCTAGCATCCGCTGTAAATCCCACCATGCCACAAGGTTCAGATTGGCTTTTAGTGTCAAGTTAAATTACTGGCCCACTGATAAGCAATTCCATTCCAGAATATGTATTTGAATAACTTTAGCCCTTTCATAGTTGGAAATGATGTCTAGATTCTGTGTTTTATGGAATGTTTGCCTTCTGAAAACCCGTGGTTGGTAAGAGGCTGTTTTGTTTGCATCTGGCTCCCCTTTCACCACCCACCTGGACTACAAAGTGCTTTTGCCTCTCTATTATTCGTAGGGGGTATAGATTTAGAGATGGAAGGGACTTTAGAGAATTTTCTACCCCTAGGAGTTCTCAAACATTTAGTCTCAGGATCCATTTGCTCTCTTTAAAATTGAGGACCCCTTTAGGAAGAAAGGGAGGGAGGGAAGGAGGGAGGGAGGGAGGGGGAAAAAAGCATTTCTTAGATGCTCATTACCCTCCAGGCACTGTGCTAAGTGCTGAGGATATAAATACAAGCAAAAAGGGGGCAGCTAGGTGGTGCAGTGAATAAAGCACTGGCTCTGGATTCAAGAGGACTTTAGTTCAAATCCAGCCTCAGACAATTGACACTTAGTAGTTGTGTGACCTTGGGCAAGTCACTTAACCCTCATTGCCCTGCAAAGAGAGAGAGAGAGAGAGAGAGAGAGAGAGAGAGAGAGAGAGAGAGAGAGAGAGAGAGAGAAAAGGAAGGACCAACAACAACCTGACTCCAGGCATTTTCACTGCCTGGCTCTTGTGTCTGGAATGCACTTACTCTTCATCCCCACCTCCTGCCTCCCCTGTATAACGATTGGAATGCTGCCACCTGCTGGAGAATTACTGTAGGAAAGCTCTGCCATGAGGAGAAGGCATCTGAGGGCAAGCCATGCGGCTTTTCCTTGGCATCAGCAAGTGACATTTGCTCTTGGGTCAAAGCTACCAGCCAATTAGCTTGGAGCTGTGTGGGGTGGGGTGGGGTGGGTGGGAATGTTCCCAGTTTCACAGGAAGCTTCTGGGAGGAAGGAGGAAGCGTTGGGTCCTTTTTTTGTTCCTGACCTCGCCATGACAGGTCAGATGATGGGGTCTCTTAGAAATAGTTAGAATTTTACCTTTCTCTCTGATCATTAGATCCTAATGCTCTTTAATGAATACTTAAATACTCTTTCTAAAGCGTATAATTTATTGGCAACCACTTGTTAGATATTTTAGACAGTATAGCTAGAATTTTAGCCCCTTACACCTGGTTCCCTTCAAATCTCAGCTAAAATTCCACAGAAATCTTTCCATCTTATTCTAGTGCCTTCCCTCTGCTGATTACCTCCAATTTATTCTGTCTCCACCTTATTTATACATAGCTACTTGAATGTTGTCTCCCCCGTTAATCTGTGAGCTCCTTGAAATCAGGGACTGCCTTTTTTCTTTCTTTGTATCCCCAGTGTTTAGAGCAGTGCCTGGAACATAACAGGCCCTTAATAAATGCTTATTGACATCTTTAATAGGCAAATGATATCTTCGTATTATTATAGAAATAATTTTGACCCTGATGACTCCCCCCCCCAAAAAAAAAGAGTCTCAAGGACTCTCAGGGGCAGGACCACATTTTGAGAACTGCTGATCTAGACCAACCCTTGCAATAACAACAAGGATTTATTTAACACCTACTATGTGTCAAGCATTGTGCATAGTGCTGGAAATACAAAGAATAATACGATACAGGCCCAACCCTGGGGGAGCTTATATTCTATTAGAGGAAAAGGTATAGAGAATAATATGAAAATAGACAATTAAACACATGTAATATAAATATATATATATATGTAAAGAAGGTATTTGGGAGTTTCCCCAAATAACCCAACAATGTAGTGTAAAGGAGTTGCCTAAACAATCCTCAAAGTGTGATGGTCCTTAAATCAATCTGATGGAATTATAGGGCATTGACCACTAACTAAATGAAGGCACACATGGGACACTGTAAGAAGGATCATGCCCATTGTGTCTGAGATAAAAAGCAGGCTACGCCATTGTAAGTTAGTTAGCTCTGAAGAAAAAGTTTGCTTTTTCCCTGTTTCTCTTGGGCCTCCTGGAGAGTATAGCAGTGGGGAGGAGGGGATTTCTCTCTCTTCCTTTCCCCCCACCCACTGGCAATGGATGTCTCCCAGCAGAAGCACATGATAGCATTTAGTGGAGCAAGGAGCCAGCTGTAGCGTCCAGTTGAGTCAGTGAGAGGATCCAAGAGTCTGGAGCTGTGATCTTGCTCAGGAGATGGCAGGCCAAGAGCCTGCTTGGCACCAGAGCCAAGACTCTTTCTGGGCCTAGGGTATGGATTCCAATTATTTTTTTTCAAAAAAAAAAAAAAAGAAAAAAGTAGCAGTACCTAAGCCAGGATTTCAGCTGAGCCCAAAGCTAGAGATAGGAGAGACCATGGCTGTGTATTAGCGTCAGGTACTCCATGAGTCTATTAGAGCAAATACACACAGCAATGATAGATATCCCACCAGCAAGGAACAGTGTGAGGACATCATCAGAAGACACTGAAGGCAATGCAGGTATTAATTACCTTGGCTTTAAAAAAAAACAACAAAAACAAAATAAAGTTGAAAATTTTTCCTCTTCTAAGAAACTCTTCTGGGTATCAGACAAAGATAGGTCTATCCTCCCATCTGGGACAGGTGTGTCTTTGGTGTTTAATATTAGGTGAAATATATGGATGGTAAAATTTGATTTAATTCTAATATTCATTTATTGAACAACTGGGATGTGCAAGACCCCATATGAGGTGCAAAAATGAAACTGTCCCTGGCCTCCAGGGCTGTTTTCAGTTCAGGCTTTTTTTCAGTTCCTAAATTTATCATATGCTTCTTCTTGTTGTTGTTTTCTGTTGGGTCTAACTCTTTGTTGACCTCATTTGAGGTTTTCTTGGCAAAGATACTGGAGTGGTTTGCCATTTCCTTCTCCAGCTTACTCTACAGATGAGAAAAATCGAGGCAAACAGGGTTAAGTGACTTGCCCAGGGTCACACAGCTAGTAAGGTCAGATTTTAACTCAGGAAAAGGAGTCTTTCCTGACTCTAGGCCCTGGTGCTTAATCCACTGTACCACATAGCTGCCCACGCATTCTGTTGTTAGATGGCTATAATCTTTTCAAGAAAATATAAGGAAAGGACTTGCATTTTACTGGTTGAGAATTTGGCTTGAACATGATGCTGTTGAGGTTAAGCTGAAAGGTCTGATCTTTCTTATGGGTTTGTTAGTTTCACTGTTTCCTAACCAGAGATTAAACCTAAAACCCAAGTAAGCATTTGACAAATAGAAGCCCTGGGTTATCACAGGAAGTGTGAAAGTGGAGAGAGGGCCAGCATCAACTCATTACTATTACAATAATTAAAAAGTCACATCACCTTCATAGATTAATGCAGAGGAGTGTCTCAGGTGAGGGACAGTTGTTCCAGCATGTATCCTAACAGGTAAAAGTCAGGAAGTAAGATTAGTACCACTACCAAAAAACCCTCACAATCTCTGAAGAGGAAATTGAGAGGTAGAAAGGTATAAGGATTAAGGTATTGAACTCTGAGCCAGAAAAACCCAGCTTCAAATCTTACCTCAAACATTTATTAGCTATGTGAATTAGGACAATTAATTCAACCTCTCTCAGTCTCAGTTACCTTGTCTGTAAAATTATAGTAGCATCCACATGAGGGGAGTTTGAGTTTCAAATGAAATAATGCATGTAAAATACTTTGCAAAATTTAAAGTATACTTTAAGCCAAAATCTTAAAAATGAATACTACACAGCTGCCAAATTTACAAGTCAAACTTGAAGCCTAGACATGCAGTAGGCATACAAGCTGGCTGTATCAATTACCTTCTCTATTGATCAACTGGGAAGTTTTGTGATCACTCTGATGAAATCCCTTGTCCCCTGCCCACAAAGCTTCTAATCCCATATTGGTAAAGGGCCTGCCCCTCCCTTTGTCCAGTCAGACACTCACTGCTCCATGCCCATGCTCCATGCTGAATGACTGACATTGCAAAATTATTGAATCTTCCCAAGAATAAGACTCCTTTTCAGAGATCTTGACAAACAGGAATGACTGGATGGTAATTAATCCGCACAGCTCTTCCAAGGAATGAGAAGATTTTCCTTTGCTGAGAGAATAAAGAGGAGGTGATAAAACTTGCTCAGAGATGCAAAGCTGGGCTTAGGATTCAAGATTGCTGATTTTTCACTCCCTAGTTTAGACCACACCCCTTTCCAGGTCCAGCTTTATTTATAAACTAAACAGGTAGCCATGGATATGCTGAGATTTAAGGAGTATCAGAAAGAATCTCAGTCCTAAAAAATCTCCCTTATCTTGCTGAAAGTATCAATAAAATTGATAATTCGATCCATCTTCTAACCCAGATATATTAAATTCAAGTACTTGTTATTGTTCAGTTGTGTCTGACTCTTCATGACCCTGTAGAAATGTACTGTCAATGGTGTTTCCTTGGCAAAGATACTGGAGTGGTTTGCTATTTCCTTCTCCAGTTGATTAAAGCAAAGAAAGGTCAAGTGACTTGCCCAGGGTTGCATAGCTAGGTGGTACAGTGAACAGAGTGCCCATGTCTGGAGTCAGGAAGACATTTTCCTGAGTTCAAATCTGGCCTTAGACACTAGCTATGTGAATCTCGGCAAGTATAATCCTGTGCGTTAAATTGTTTGCCTCAGTTTCCTCATCTGTAAAATGAGCTGGAGAAGGAAATGGCAAACCACTTCAGTTTTTTGCTAAAAAACCCCAAATAGGGTCATGACAAGTTGGACATGACTGAAACAACTGAACAACAGTCATTATGCAACCTGCAGGGATCCATTTCTAGTTGTTTGACGTCACTGCTCTATGCAACGGACAAACTGATTTGCCTAAAGCACTGATCTGACCATGTAACTCCACTGCTCAATAAATTCCAGTGGCTTCCTATTACCTTTTGAACCAGTCAAGTCAACAAGCATTTATTAAGAACCTACTATGTGCACCTACTATGTGACAAGCACTGGGCTAAGCACTGGAGATAGAAAGAAAGATAAAAGACAGTCCCTGCTCTCAAGGAGCTCTCAGTCTAACAGGGAGGCAACATTGAGACATATGAAGAAGCTCTATACAGGATAAGTTGAGATCATAAAATAGAAATATGACACTAGAACTAAAGTGGGGGAGGGCAGAAAAGGTCTCTTGCAGAGAGCAGGATATTAGATGGGACTTGAAGGAAGCCAGAGAAACCAAGAGGCAGAGATGAGGAGAGAGAAAGGATGGAAGATAAGTGAACATTCTCTGAGTTGGGAAGTGGAGTGTCTCGTTTGAGGAACAGCAGGGAGGCCAGGATCACTGGATCTCAATACATATTGGGGTGTAAAGTGTCAGACCAGAAAGGTAGGAAAGGAGCCAGCTAATGAAATGCTTTAAAAGCCAAACAGAAGATTTTCTATTTTTACCTGGAGGTAATAGGGAGCCCTTGTTCTTGTTGGAAAATTGATCGAATAGGGGATGACGTGGTCAAATTTGCACTTTAGGAAAATCATTTGGACAGCTGAGTGAGAAATGGACTAGAATGGAGAGAGACTTGTGGCAGGGAGACCAACCAACAGACTCTTGTGACAGGGAGACCACCAGTAGGCTATTGAGGTAGTGATGAGGGTCTACCCCAGGGTAGTGGCAATTCCAGAGGAGAAAAGGGGGTATTTACAAGAGATGTTCTAAAGGTACCATTGACAGGCCTTGGCAACAGATTGGATGGAGGAGGATGAGAGAGAGGGAGGAGAGCAGGATGGGAGCCTGAGAGACTGGGAAAATGCTGGTACCCTCAAGAGTCATAAGGAAGTTAGGAAGAGGAGAAGAAAACAAGTTCAGTTTTAGATCAAAGACAAAATGCTGTTTGATATTTAAAGCACTTTCTAGCCTTACCTCATTCTACGTTTCAGATTTATGTAGCTTACATTATTCCCCTTTACAAACTCTATGATCTAGCCAAATTGGCCTTCTTGTTTTTCAAATCCAACATTCCATATCTCTGTGACTTTGCCCAGGCTCTCCTCTATGTTTACAACATACTCCCCTGCTCTCTTTGGCCTCTTAGAATTCCTAGCTTCCTTCAAAGCTTGGCTCATTGCCAACATATACTTAAGGCCTTTTAATTCCCCCAAGATACTAGTACCTTCTGCACAAGGACTGGGATAGAAACAAGACCTGTTATTTCATTGGTGTAGGGAATTTCCAATAAATGAACCATTTCTGCCAATGCATGTCTACATCTTTTCTGCAACTTTTAGTCTTAAGAGAGTTGCCTAGAGAGTCAATACATTAAGTGACTTGCCCAGGGTCACACAGCCAGTATGGGTCAGAGGCTGGACCTGAACCCAGGTCTTACTGGTTCTAAGGCTAACTCTCTATCCACTTCACCATACTGTTTCTTTTTTCTCTCCCCCACCCAAATTATCTTGTATATATTTTATAAAAGTATTTATGTAGCACCCCTTCTGAAGCTAAATTCCTAACTCCCACTTGCGTTGGTAGTCTGGGTTCCCAGAACTGCTACTGCTCCCCTCCAGTGATAACTCTGAGGTGCTGCTGTTCCTAGTACTGTCACACATGAGCCACTATTGGCTCATTCCATTATCACTCAGTAGCCTAAATTAGCCTTTATCAAAGGATATTTACTAAGGTAATATAGATAGAACATTTCCTCCTTGAAATCCTGGATGGAACACACACACACACACACACACACACACACACACACACACACACACACACACACACACACAATCCAAGGCAAGAGTGATCTTGAATTTAGTAAGCTATAGTGAGGTATATATCTAGAGAACAAATGTGGCTAAAGAGCAAACCCAGAATTCCTTGTTATTGGAAGTTCTTTCTTGAATCCATAACTGGTTTTCTTTGCTGGTTCAAAAGGTCACATGTCTTGACGCTTCCGCTCTTGGGTTACTGTCTCTCTATATCTGTTTAGATCTTTATTTATTCATGTTTGTCATTAGTGTGTGTCTCTCCTACTCTCCCTACCTGTATCCTACTGGTGCAGTCTTTCCAACAACACAGTCAATGTTAGGAAAGGAGTATGTCACCCCATCTCACTTAGCTCCCCCTCTCCATACTACCCTGTCCTATAGAAAAGAGGATCTGTCTCAAGGTGCTCCTGATCCTGGGAGATCCCAAAGCTTGATAGTTTCATTGCTGTACTGTGAGCTTCCAAACTCATTTGCAATATTATACATAGGCCTAGGTCTGTGTCCAATTCTTTCAGCCAATCACAAAATATTTTCTGTGTGACATCATCCTTGTTGTTATTTAGTTGTGCCCCACTCTTCATGACCCCATTTGGGGTTTTCTTAGCAAAGATACTGGAGTGGTTTGCCATTTCCTTTGCCAGCTCATTTTATAGATGAGGAAACTGAGGCAAACAGGGTGAATTGACTTGCCCAGAGTCACACAGCTAGTAATTGTCTGAGGCCAGATTTGAACTCAGGAAAAGAAGTCTTCCCTGACTCCTGGCCTGGAGCTCTATCTACTGTACTACCTAGCTACTGTAACATCATCTGCTGTCATCCAAAGACCCAAGTATTTCTCTCCTCTCAAATTGATTAAGGAATTATTTTCATTTAGTTTATCACTTTGATTGATTGACTATTTCAATCAGAGCTCTATGGTTTCTGTGTTTACCTTAGTTGGGATGGGGATATGAACCCTTACCCTTATACTTACATGTATGTGTACATGCTGCCTCTCTTGATGGAAAATAGCACTTGAAGGTCACGAACTGTTTCATTTTGGTATCTCCTCACTCCTGTCTCTTATTTCCAAAAAATTGGATTTTTAAAAAATAAGAGGCAGGATTAAAGAGGGAGAGAATTCCAGGTATAATGGATAGATTGTGTAAATGAATGGGGATGGGGGGAATCGAATGTTATCTCTCAGGAATAGCTGGTGTGCTGGTTTGACTGGAATGAAGAATTTGCAAGGGGAGTAATGGACAATAAGTCTGGAAAGGTGTGTTGGAGTCAGACCATTGAAGTACTTTAAATTCCGAGTTTGTATTTTATCCTACAAGCAATAGGGGTCACTTAAAAAGGGGAGTGACATGGTCAGAGGTATGTTTGAGGAATGTCACTTTGGCAGCTGTCTGGAGGCTAAATTGGTGGAGGGCAAAGACCTGTAAAAAGGTAGACCAATTAGGGCACTTTTACAATGATATAGGTGAATATAGTGACAAGGATCTCAAATAGGATGGTGGCTGTGTGAGTGAGAAAAGAGGATAAATGTGAGTCAAGATACTGTGTAAGTAGCATTTGGACAGCTACATACCAAGCCTGTGGAGTACCTAAACTGGAGTCAGAGACCCGAGTTCAAATCCTGCTTCAGACGCTAAATGTATGTCCCTGGGCAAATCACTTTACTCGTGTTTTGATGACTCTGAAAGAGAGAGTGAGGCTGATGACTTTGCACAACTCTGCCTCACTTAAATCCAATACACACACAAATGAGGACATCACCCCAAAGGATCAACAACAGCTCTCTTTTTACTTTGTTTTTTTTGGGGGGGGGCAGTGAAATGAAGGTTGAGTAACTTGCCCAGGGTCACACAGCTAGTTAGTGTCAAGTGTCCGAGGTCGCATTTGAACTCAGATCATCCTGAATTCAGGGTCGGTGCTTTATCCACTGCGCCACCTAGTTGCCCTCCCCTTTTACTTCTACGGGTGATGTATGACGCACTTGGGATCATGGAAAGAAGTCCCGTTCCACCCCGTTACAACGAAAAACCAAAGGGTTCTCTCCCCATCTATGTCCCGGCTCTGCCTGCTTTTTTCCCTGAGAGTTCTTGCAATGGTTAAATCTGCACAAGGCTGAACTGTCAGAAGTTCCTCCCCAGCCCCATTCAGTGCCTCTTTGGGGATGCTCTCAGCCGAGCATCTGGGGAGGATGTGGAGGCCCAACGGAATGCAGAGGAGTTTCGCAATGGTCCCCGCCGTTACAGGGAACATGATGTTTGTGCGAGAGAGGCTTCTGCAACCGCAGAGTGGTTGGTCTGCCGAGCTGCAGCCTTAACCATCTTCACTTCCTTCAAGCGTTGCTGGCGCTCACTATATACCCTTCTCGCCTCTGGGCTGAGCGTCAGGAATGTGGTTGGAAGTCCGGCCCTTCCCAGGCAGCCAAGCCAAGGCTGAAAGTGTCAAAATTTGCTCCCCTCTTTGTTTTTCGAGTTCAGCCGCACAAATAAGGGGATTCCACAGAAAGCAGTTTGCTTCTCCGACCTAATTTCCCAGCACCGCCCCTCTTGTAGTTTGAGCCTCTTCGGGACCCAACTGTCTCCTGAACATATCTGTTTCTTATACCTGGAATTTCTCTCTTCGGATTCCTTCTACTACCCTTCCCCCACTCATCCCTGCCTGTTGAATTCCTAACCATCCTAACCCCCTCTCAAGGCTCAGGTCACATGTCACCTCCACATGGATCCTTTCCCTATCACACCGATTAGTATTCTCCACTAAAACTGTTGTTGTTCAGTCCTGTCTGACTCTTCCTCATTCCATTTGGGTTTTTTTTGGCAAAGATACTGGAGTGGTTTGCATTTCCTTCTCCAGCTCATTTTACAAATGAGGAAAATGGAGGCAAACAGGGTGGAATGACTTGCCCAGGGTCACACAACTAGTAAGTGTCTGAGGCTGGATTTGAATTTAGGAAGAAGAGCCTTCTTGATTCCAAGCAGAACACCCTCTCCAATGAGCCACCTCACTGTCCCCACTAAAAATGACTCCTCTTCATTTTTCTAGTTCATTAAGGTCCTTAAAGGTAAAGACTGGTTTGCTCTTGTATTCCTATCCCCAATATTAGACAGGTACCCCTTCTGACATTGTAGAGCCTAGAGAGATGGCTGTAGAGATGGCAAGAGCTGGGTTCAGGTCCTATCTGTGACATATAGTGGCTATGTGACCCTGGGCAAATCACTTAACCTCTTATGCTCAACAACTCTCTGATGCCATACATTACAGAGAAAATCCCTACCAGCTTTGGTAGAAGGAGTTTCTTCATGGAATGGTTCTTTATATCAGTGAAATCAAGGGCCTAGACCTTATCACTCTTCCCAGTGTCTTGCATATGGTCTGTGCTTAATAAATGTTTGTTGAGTTGAATGTCCAAGTCAAATGTCATCTCCTATCTAAAACCTTCCTTGATTTCCATCCCTACCTCCAGCAGGAAGGGGGATCACTTCCTTCTTGGGTCTCTCATGACCTGTTATTTGTACCTTCCTTGTGGCACTTACTGCTTTCTGTTTTGTGCCATCATTATATGTGAATGTGCCTTTAATTCCCTAATAAACTGTAAGCTTCTTGAGGGCAGCTTCATATGCCACATTCATCTTGATATCCTTCATAGCACCCAGCACAGCATTTTACTTTTTTTTAACTGCTTAACAAATGTTTGTGGAATGAATGTATTGGAACCCTTGTTGACTGTAAATTGGGAGGAATAAATAAATTAGTTAAAGCAACTGTTTTGGTGCTTATGAGACAGCGGGTGGAATACTTACCTCCGACCTCTTAAACTACATAGACTTTTTTCCTCATTCAGATTCTACTCTATTGTTCCTTTCTTTCCCAAGCTTGAGCCCAAAGAAGGGGTGAAAAAATGTACCCTCTTCCCTTCTTTGCACTGGTTGGTCACTGCTTATGCTGTCAGACTTGGTAGACAAATTAGTTTTGTTGACTCTGCTTTTCCCTCTTCTTTCTTTTCTATTTTTTGTTATGAGGACTGGCACTGGAGAGAGGAGATAGCAGGACTTATTTGGAGCTGAAGGTGATATAAAAATAAGTTATCAAGAAAGGTTTTGCGTTTTTTAAATGAAAGTTTAAAAAATGTTTCCCTCTGGCTTTAAAATAGATCCTTCTATAATGCTGTTTTACCAAGTTCTATATGATCATCATCATCTCCTCCTCCTCCTCCTTCTCCTCCTCCTTCTCCTCCTCCTTCTCCTCCTCCTTCTCCTCCTCCTTCTCCTCCTCCTTCTCCTCCTCCTTCTCCTCCTCCTTCTCCTCCTCCTTCTCCTTCTCCTTCTCCTTCTCCTTCTCCTTCTCCTTCTCCTTCTCCTTCTCCTTCTCCTTCTCCTTCTCCTTCTCCTTCTCCTTCTCCTTCTCCTTCTCCTTCTCCTTCTCCTTCTCCTTCTCCTTCTCCTTCTCCTTCTCCTTCTCCTTCTCCTTCTCCTTCTCCTTCTCCTTCTCCTTCTCCTCCTTCTCCTTCTCCTTCTCCTTCTCCTTCTCCTCCTTCTCCTTCTCCTTCTCCTTCTTGTGACCCTTTCTTGTTTTATTTTTTTCTTTTTTTGTAGGGCAATGAGGGTTAAGTGACTTGCCCAGGGTCACACAGCTAGTAAGTGTCAAGTGTCTGAGTGCAAATTTGAACTCAGGTCCTCCTGAATCCAAGGCCGGTGCTTTATACACTGCACCACCTAGCTGCCCCCTTTCTTGTGTTAAATGGGCTCCCACTTATTTTTATCACTTTGAGGTCTCCAAATAATCTTTTGAAGTGTCATACAAGTGGTTTTATTGCCATTTTCTAGATGAGAAAATTAAGGCACAGAAAAAGTGTTACTTGCCTGAAGTCACAGAGCTGCGCTAAAAACCCAAATCTTCTTATTCCTAGTCCAATACTTCTTCCACTGAATCAAAATACTGTGTGTTGCTATTGTCGTGGATATTACCGGAGGCAAGAGTGGAAAGAGTGTTGGATTTGGAATCAAGAACTGTATTCCACAACCTTCTGCTGTATGAACTATGACAAATCATTTGGAATCTCTGTGCCCTAGTTTCTTCAACTGTGAAAAAAAGGAGGGTGGTGGTCTAGATAATTCCCAAGGCCACTTTCAGCTCTGAATCCATGATCTTGTGATGTCAACAAAATTCCAATATAGGGAAAAATTCATACTCCTTGTCAATGTATAGTTCTGTGATTTTTTTGAGCTTTACATTTGGGAAATCATCTTAATAACATAGTTGATGGAAGAAAAATGCCCAGGTTCTATCCACATATTACTGTTTCAAGAGAAAAGATTTGTCCCATATCTGCATAGTAGAGACAATCCCTCACTCTCAAATGTACTGTATTGTTTCAAAACTTCATTTGTCAATTTGACACGGGAAGATTCAAATGTATTTTCCTATGGAAACAATGTTATAAAAGACAGACTGGTCTTTGGGAGAGGAGAAGTGCCACTCAGTGGTTAGAATGTCAGCCTTGGAGTCAAGGAGAACATGGTCCAAGTGCTTCTTCTTGCTAGTACTAATTGTGTAACCATGGACAAATCACATGCCCTGACACTACCCCCAAGAAACAGTCTAAAACTCTAGGTTTTGATAAAGGGTGTTTGGGGAGTAGGGTGTGAGAGAAGAGATTTCTAGGAAATCCCACAAAAGCCTACGCTGCTGAACTATGGTACTGATAATAGTAGCTTGGTGTCAGGGTTCTGGGATGAGTGAGATACATAGCACAGGAGATAGCAGAATGAGCAGAGTGACAAAGAATGAGGGTGGGGGTGGAGGGGAAAGAGTAAAAAACGAACAAGATTGTCTTCAACAGCCTTTATGAACCTTCTACCACTTCAATCGGACCCTTGGGTATCCAATACCCTCATACTCTCCAGAGTTACCTAACCTCTCCTTTACCTCAAGACTCGCATTACCTGAATGTAGATACTCCCAGTTTATTAGGAGAAAAGAAATTTAATTGAACCAATTCAATCAGGCATTTGGGTGGCATAATAGATAGAGTCTTGGGGCTGGAGTCAGGAAGACCTGAGTTCAAATCACTTGAGCTCTGTCTGCCTCAGATTCCTCAACTGTAAAATGAGGATAGTAATAGCATCTATCTCCCAAAGTTGTTGTATGGATCAAATGAAATGTTTATAAAGTGCTTATTACAGTGCCTTGTAGCAAGTAGGCATTTAAAAATGCTTTTTTCTTTCAAATATATAACAAAATTATCATGTCATTTTTTTCTTGTTTTCCCTCTCCCCAGATGGCTACTATTAAACACAAATAGGTATATACACATAAAATTATTCTATACATACTTTTATTTATCAGTTCTTTCTCTAGGTGCAGATAGTGTCTTTCTTCATATGTGTATTATAGTAAATTTAGGTATTTACAAAACTTTGCTCAAAGTCATTCTTAAATAATATTGCTGTTACTGTATACAATGTTCTCTGGGTTTTGCTCATTCTGCTCTTATTTTTTTTTAACATACGATGTTATGGAAATGCTTGTTTTGTTTCATAAATTAAAAATAAAATTAAAAAATGCTTATTCCCCTCCCCTCTCAATTCATACTTATGTATAAATGACTCCATAGCCCCTAATTTTCCCAGAGGTATTTGGTTTTTTAAAAAATAGAATTTATTGTCAGTTTCCTTTTGTTATGATTAGAGACAATGATACGAAGTGAAGTGAAAAAGTCAGACAGTGTTGGGGAAGATATTTTAGTACAAAGAGATTACCCAGGGGGCAGCTAGGTGGTGCAGTGCATAAAGCACCAGTCCTGGATTCAGGAGGACCTGAGTTCAAATCTAATCTGAAACACTAGCTATATAGAGATAGATACACACAAACATACATGCATATACATGTATGTATGAGCACACAAATACATATAAACATACATGAAAATATACACATACATTTGACACTAGCTGTGTGACCCTGGGCAAGTCACTTAATTCTCATTGCCCTGCCAGAGAGAGAGACAGAGACAGAGACAGAGACAGAGACAGAGACAGAGACAGAGAGACAGAGAGAGATTAACCACTGGTAGGCCAGTCCTGCATTAGATTGTGCCCTTGGGGTGAACTCCTTTAAGTTTTTCCTCTTTTTCACAGATTTCTCCCTCCCTCCCTTTCTCTCCGTACCCACAGATTCTTTAACAGTTCCAAGATTCTATGCAGCTGCTCCCTATGGTGTCTGGCAGTAGGAGTTGCAAGGCAGGAACAGCCATATGTCTGGGTTGTTTCTGAGTCATCGACTGTCTAGTGAACTGTGTAATAATCGAGTTCCATGATACAGGCATACCCTGCCTAACACTGTTAATTGTTTCTCCTATTAGGAGAAGTAACATTACAGGGGGCATTTAGCTTCCTAGGAACCATCTTAGAAATGGGAAATCAGCTATATGATATTACAGTTGGCGTCTGTAACATTTTGTAGGGTTCCAATACAAGTCAACAAATGTTTCCTAAGTTCCTAAGCACAGTGGGTAGGGGATGTAGCAAAGATGAATATGATACAGATTGTGCTCCCAAATAGTTTGCAATCTCACACATTGAACATGACATGTATATATGACAGGGGACAAAGCCCTTTCTAAAGTCCAGTTGAGACCTTTGCCCTGTTGGGCCTATTCACAAACAGTAAATGATGAAACACTTTGAGTATTTACCTATATATGCATAGGGTAGGAAGAAGCTGATGACTGGAAGAGACAGGAGGCTGGCCCTGTCATCTTTTTTTCCCTGTCCATTCAAGTGGTAGTAGAAGAGACTGAGAATTTAAAAGCAAAGGAGAAAGATGGAATCTCTCTGGATAGTGGAGTCCAGCTATGGAGGGGAGGCATTGAGAAGAATGGAGAGGCTGGTACCTGATACAGGGATCCTGAAACGATTAGGAGATGGTAGGACTCAGAGCTGGGATTACTGCTGGTACTAGGGTGTGCTCTCCAATTCTTTCTAAAAGTTCATAGAAGGACCCTGGGCCAGGCTGTCAGCTGAGCCTGAAGCTGGAGGTGAAGTGACTATGGCTAAGCAATGAATAAGCGTCCCTTGGAGCTATATCTGACAGCACCCAGTGGGGCAGCATTCAGTGAAGATTTCAAAACTAAGGATAGCAGGAACAATGCAAGGGTATCAATGGCCTTGTCTCACTGGAGATATGAATTGCCCCTCTTCCAGCGTACTTTGGCCACATGTGTTCCCTACCTATGTGACCTTAATTTGAAGTATGTTTACTTTCTACTACCTCTGTCTACTCTTCCCATTGTTGCTTTATTTGTAGGAGAGTGAGGCTTAGATTTATGGAGGAGAGGGGCAGCTAGATGGCGCAGTGGATAAAGCGCCTGCTCTGGATTCAGGAGGACCTGAGTTCAAATCCAGCCTCAGACACTTGACACTTACTAGCTGTGTGACCCTGGGCAAGTCACTTAACCCTCATTTCCCTGACAAAACAAAAACAAAAACAAAAAAAGATTTATGGAGGAGAAATTTTCAGTAAATGCTTTTATTTTGAGCTAATTGTGTTCTCTAGAATTAAGGTAAACACACTATTCCAGGATCCTGAGCTGTAGTTTAGGAGTACATATCCACAGAATGCTGTGAACCAGGATCATCATCCATTGGGAACTCAACATGCCAAGTGCAACTTGGAGAGGAAGAGTGGATAGTTCAAAGGAACATTATTCATAAATAACAAGGGAAAGACAAGTCAATGGAAAGGGTTGGACAAAGTACAATGGGAAATTGAAAGGGAGAGGTAACACTTTCACCTTGTCTGGGTCCTAGGAGAGACGAAAGAAGGGAGAAGGAGGAGGAGGAGAAAAAGTAAAGGAGAGAGGAGAAGAGAAAGACAGGAGAGGAAAGGAAGAGATTGAATAGAAAAGAGAGAGAATAGCCCAGGCTTAATGAAAGATGTGGCGCATGAACTGAACATCAAAGAAATGGAAGGACTCCATGGTGTGGAGAATCCATTCCATATCTACATCTATGTAGAAATATCTATAAAGAGATAGACACATATATGTATGTATATTAATATGCAAATGTATGTGTATATTCATGTATGTTTATATGTATTTGTGTGCTCATACATACATGTATATGCATGTATGTTTGTGTGTATCTATCTCTATATAGCTATCTAAGTATCATCTATATCTACCTATCTATCTACCTACCTACCTATTTATCTATCTCAGGCAATTTTGAGCAAAAGCTCCAAGGCTGAAGAGGATACAATAGGGGAATAGAGAGTACTTCAATTTGGCTGCAACATAGAGTATATTCAACTGAGTGGTATAAGATTAGGTAGTTTGGATCCTTAGTGAGAGGAGAGAGACTTGGATGCCAGGTAAAGAGTTTATATGCAAAACACTGTTCTTTGGGGTAATATCATCTTGGGGAGAAACCCATATATCAGTAAATGTAGAAGAAGAGTACCATTAAAAGTTGAAACTTTGGGGCAGCTAGGTGGCACAGTGCATAAGCCACCAGCCCTGGATTCAGGAGGACCTGAGTTCAAATCCAGCCTCAGACACTTGACACTTACTAGCTGTGTGACCCTGGGCAAGTCACTTAATCCTCATCACCCACATAACTCCAAACCAAAAATAAAAAGTTGAGACTTTACTCTACCCAGCCCTCAGCTTCGACTTGATTTTTGACATAGATACATCAGTGAGTGAATGAAGAACATAACCTGAGGCTTGGATTTGCCAATCATGTTGCTTTAAACCTATATAAAGTCAGTCTTGACCATTAAAAGAATCAAGTTCTTTGAAATCCTTCTTAAGCATGGAAGAGATGAAGAAAATCTCCTTTTTCTGGTTCCTTAATGCTTCTCCAACTCATTGATGTGGAAGAGGAGAAAGCTTTCACTTTGGGAGTTCAAGGATTTCAACAGAGGCAGGCCATGGTATGTATGAAAGGAGAGGGGACTGACATGCAGTGCTTTCTGCATAGAGAACACATGTAACCTGACCTCAGGTTGGCCCCAACCAATCTGGGGTCATTTTGTAGAGACTGTTGCTATTTGTAGCTCTGTCTCCTTGGCACTGAACTTTCTCACCCTGCTTTTAAATATTCTCTTTACATTTAACTTAAGTTGGAGTTTATGTGAGAAAGCCTTTAGGCGTCAGAGATCATCAATTAATCTCCAGGTCAAAGGCCACCTCATACAGGAGACTTTTCCTGATGATTCCTGATGGACTGTTAAAGCTATGCCTCCCCCATTAGCTTATATTTATTTTTATATACTATATTTTTATTGATTTATTTGTATATATTTCTTAAGCACAGAGATTTTTTTCTTTGAGAGGAGTGGAGTCATGTACTTTATGCATAGTAGGTACTTAAAGTAATAGGATAATAGCTTTCAAGGTAGAAGGAAACTTAGAGGCTATTTAGTACAGGGCTGTGCTGGGGAGAAAATGTATAACCACTCTTTTAAATTTAATCTTTATGGGGCAGCTAGGTGGCAAGGAAGATAAAGCACTGGCCCTGGATTCAGGAGGACATGAGTTCAAATGTGACCTCAGACCCTTGACACTTACTAGCTGTGTGACCCTGGGCAAGTCACTTAACCCTCATTGCCCCACCCCCACCCAAATTTAATCTTTATTATTAACACTTTAAATCTAGACAATTCCCCCAAAGCCTTAAATAACCCAATAAATCAAGCCCTGATTTGTAGTGATTGCTGATTTCTCAAGTATAAAAGAAAAAATCAACAATCTTAGAGCTGATTGGCATACCCCAATTTAGTCCAACACCTCCATTACACAGATGAGGAAAATGAAGCCCAGAGTGGTTAGGTGACTTGTCAAAGGTTACAGAGGTAGTAAATAAGAGAGTAAGCATTTGAACCCAAGGCTTCTAACTCCAAATTCAGTTTAATAAATGTATAGTTCAATTTAATTCCATAAACATTTGTTAAGCATTTGCCATGTGCCAGGAACATTACTAGTTGCTGGGGGTGCAAAGAAAAAAAACAGAATGATCCCTGACCTCATGGAGTTTTCATTCCATTGGAAGAATGACATCACCAAGCCTGTAGTCAAAGTCACCTCAAGTCTAGTCTCACCAGCTTATTGATATCTTGATCAACTTTGATCTCAATGTCCTCTCCTATACTCTGGCTCTTAAGAGTATATCATAGGCAGAACCAAGATGGTAGAGGAAAGGCAGTGACTTGCCAGAGCTCTCCCCAAGACCCCTCCAAATAACTTCAAATAATGCCATAAAACAATTCCTGGAGCAACAGAACCCACAAAAAGACAGGGTGAAATAATTTTCCAGCCAAAGACAACTTAGAAGTTTGACAGGAAATGTCTGTTGTACTGGGGTGAGATTGGAGCACAGCCCAGCACAGACCCAGTCACAACCTCAGCAAATCAGGAACAGCAGAAACTGCTAATGGAACTCAGCCCACAGATGGTAAGGGGTTGAACAATTGGCCAGAAGGAGATTACAGGGATCTATTTTTTAGCACTGATGCAGGACTTTGTTGTTTTGCCCATACTGGGATCCAAGTCACAGTCTTGGGTGGTGGTCCTAGGTGGTTGAGGAGCACAAGCACACAAGAGCTTGCAGCCACAGTGGAGCAGGACTCTATTCATAATTTTAGGGCAGAAAAGCAGGCCTATGGTTGCTTGCAGACCAGAGCACAGGCCAGGAGAGTAGTAAACATACCTCTCCTTAAATCATACCACCTTGGAAGAATGAAAAACTTAGAAATTCTTAGAAGTATCTTGGGGAGCAGCTGCTCAAACCCCCTGAAACTTGGGACAGTGCACCCTTCACCCTGGAAACAGTGCCTCACTTTAACAAAGAGTAAAAAGTCAAGAAATAGGCTGGGAAAATGAGCAAACAGAAAAAAATGCTGACCCTAGAAAGTTTCTATGGTGACAAGGAAGATCAAAATACACCCTCAGAAGAAGATACGAAGTCAAAGCTCCTACATCCAAAGCTTGTAAGAAAAAATATTAATTGGTCTCAGGTCATAGAAGTGTTCAAAAATGACTTTGAAAATAAAGTAAGAGAGGTAGAGGAAAAAAAGAAAGATAAATGAGAGTGATGCAGGAAAATCATGAAAAAAGTCAACAGTTTGGAAAAGGAGACACAAAAAAATACTGAAAAAAATTTGACACCTTAAAAAAACCAGAGTAGGCCAAATGGTAAAAGAGGTACAAAAAGCCAATGAGGAAGAGAATGCCTTGAAAAGCTTCTCTCTGAAGAAAATAATTCGTTAAAAATTAGGACTGAGCAAATGGAAGAAATGGAAGAAACAAAATCAAAAAAAGGAAAAATAGAAAGCAATGTGAAATATCTCATTGGAAAAACAACTGACCTGGAAAATAGATCCAGGAGAGATAATTTGAAAATTATTGGACTCCCTAAAAAAAGCCATGATAAAAAAAAATAGCCTAGACATTTTCTTCCAAGAAATTGTCGTGGAAAACTGCCCTGATGTTTTAGAAGCAGAAGGTAAAATGGAAATTGAAAGAATCCACCAATCACCTCCTGAAAGAGATCCTAAAATGAAAACTTCCAGGAATATTATAGCCAAATTCCAGAGCTCCCATGTCAAGGAGAAAATATTGTAAGCAGGCAAAAAGAAATAATTCAAGTATTGTGGAGCCACAGTCAGGATAACACAAGATTTAGCAGCTTCTACATTAAAGGATCAGAGGTTTTGGAATGTGATATTCTGGAAGGCAAAGGAGCTGGGATTACAACCAAGAATTACCTATTCAGCAAAACTGAGTATAATCTTTCAGGGGGAAAAATAAGAATTAAGTGAAAGAGAGGACTTTCAAGCATTCTTGATGAAAATACCTGAGCTGAATAGAGAATTTGACTTTCAAATACAAAACCCTGGAGAAACATAAAAAGGTAAACAGGAAAAAGGAATCATAAGGGACATTAAAAGGTTAAACTGTTTACAGTCCTACATGGGAAGATGATACTTATAACTCATAAGAACTTTCTCATTGTTAGGGCATCTGGGTGGAGTATATTTAGACAGAGGGCACAGGTGTGAGTTGAATATGAAGGGATGATATCTTTCAAAAATAAAATTAAGGGGTGAGAGAGGAATGCACTGGGGAAAAGTATAAGGGAGAGGTGGAATGGGGTAAAGTATCTCACATAAAAGAAGGAAGAAAAAGCTATACAGTGTAGGGAAAGATGGGGGAGGTTCTGGGGAGTGAGTGAACCTTACTCATAAGAATTGGCTCAAAGAGGGAATAACATACACATTCAATTGGATATAGTAATCTATCTTAACCTGCAGGAAAGTAGGAGGGTAAGGGGATGGGGGGGGGTGAGTGATAGAAGAGAGGGCAGATTGGGGGAGGGGGCAGTCAGAAGCAAAACACTTTTTTGAGGAGGGACAGGGTGAAAGGAGATAGAGAATAGAGTAAATGTCATGGGGAGGGAAAAAATTTGAAGCAAGTTTGTCTGACAAAGGCCTCATTTCTCAAACACATGGAGAACTGAATCAAATTTATTAGGATGAGAGCCATTCCCCAATTGATAAATGATTAAAAGATATGAAGAGGGGCAGCTAGATGGTGCAGTGGATAGAGCACCAGCCCTGGATTCAGGAGGACCTGAGTTCAAATCTGGCCTCAGACACTTAACTCTTACTAGCTGTGTGACCCTGGGAAAGTCACTTAACCCCAATTGCCTCACTTAAAAAAAGATATGAAGAGTTTTCAGATGAAATAATCAAAGGTCTCTATAGCCATATGGGGAAAAAGTGCTCTGACTCACTATTGATTAGAAAGGGGCAAGTCAGGGCAATTCTGGACTACTACATCTTACCCATTGGATTGGATAATAGGACAGCAGAGGAAAATGACAAATTGTGTGGGGGATATGGGGAAAATGAGACATTAATGCACTGTTGGTGGAGTTGTAAACTGATTCAAACATTCTGTACAGCAATTTGAAGCCATGGCCAAAGGGCTATAAGACCAGGCATACTCTTTAACCAAGTAATACCACTACTGGTCGGTATCCAAAAGGAGATAAAAACCAAAAAGTAAAAGGACCTATATGTGCAAAAAATATTTATCGCAGCCCTTTTCTTGAAATTGAGGAGATTCCCATCAATTGGGGAATGGCTGAACAAATTGTGGGATGAGATTATGATGGAACACTAATGTGCTATAAGAAATGATGAGTAAGATGCTCTCAGAAAAACCTGGACTTAAATGAGCTGATGCAAAGTGAAATGTACTGCATACAAAGTAACAGCAATATTGTAAGATGATCAGCTATGAATGACTTAGCTATTCTTAGCAGTATAATTCTGAAGGACTTATGGAAAATGCCATACATCTCCAGAGAAAGAACCAATGGTGTCTGAATACAGATTGAAGCATAATTTTTTTTTTAGTTTCTTTTAATTAAGGTTTTTTGGTCTGTTTTATTTCACAACCTGAATAATATGTAAATGTCTTGCATGACTACACATGTATAACTTATATTGAATTGCTTACATTCCTAAGGGGGGGTGGAAAGGGAGGGAGGCAGAGAATTTGGAACACAGTTTTAAAAATGGATGTTGAAAATTGTTTTTACATGTAATTGGGGGAAAAATAAAATAAAATTCTAAATACAAAAAATTTTTTAAAGAACATATCATAGATTTCTGTCACCATCTAGATGCCTTATCCTGAGAATTTGCTGTCTCCCAACTTCTCTTCCACATACCTGAGTCAAAGTGAATTTGATGCATTTATAATATTTAAATTTAAACTTGCCTTTGGGAACAGTCACATACTCTGCTATAAACACATATAATGTATACCTATATAGGCATGTACATATATATATATATGTATAAATAGAAATATCAGATACTGTGTTTCCCAGAGTGAGTTTATCTGCAGTATCCTAATAAATGCTTCCAAATACTCTGATACTTAAATTGGATCCATGATCTTTTTGGTGTAGGTATTTCACTCTCTAGTAAAGAATGAGACCCCATTTATGCCTTGTCATGCTTACTAGATCTATTCAATTTTCAGCAAACCTAAAAACACATAGCTAGCCTAGTTAATCTGTGTTACCAATCTGGATTCAGGCCTTCAGATTCTGGGTCCTTTCTTCCTGGTCCCCACCATTTAGATGATAATTCTTTCCAACACCCAGAGTGCTGGGATGAAGTAATTCCTCCTTTTTAGCATCCTGGATTTAAAAAAAAAGATTCTCAGCCCGTTGGTATAACCTGTGTCACAACCCCATGAGGAATGACCATTGATGAATGGCCTTTGACACCTGGCTGGGTCTTGGTGCTCTCTTTAGTGGAAAGCAGGGAAGGGAAGCCAACCCTACAGAATCCCAGCCTTCTAATATTTGTTTTCCAGGGCTAACCTAAGTTCCAATGAAAATATATAAAAAAAGGATTAACATAGCCCATCACCAGTAAGCTAGCCAACATTCACACACACCCCATTCCTTTACAGCCTGTGCTGAAAAACATTTTAAAATCTCTATCTATCCGTGTTTTGTTTGATGTTCCAGGTGAACTTTGTTTCAAGAAAATAGTGTATCAAAGTCCAAACTTTATGGGATATGGTGTGGTGCAGTATAAGAAATACCAGGCATGGAGACACAGGACCTGGATGTTAAAACCCTAATTCTTCCACATACTTGCTATATGAATTACTCAAGTGAATTCTTGAACTTTCTGGGCCTCAGTTTCCTCATCTATAAAATGAGGGCATTGGGCTAGATCACCTACAAGGTCCCATCCAGGGATCTTAAAAACATACATTTGGAGGTGTCTGGGGTTTCTTTTCATGTCACTCGCTTCCTTAAAATCTCAAGGGGCTTCCCACTGCCTACAACACAAAGTCCAAACTCCAGTAAAAAAGACTTTAGTCTAAATCTTGGCTCTTTCACTTACTACCTGTGTGATCTTAGACAAGTCAGTTAGGTTTTCTAGGACTCAATTTCCTCATGTGTAAAATGAAGGAGTTGGACTAGGCAGTATCTAGGGTCCCTTTGGGCTCTAAACCTATTATGATTAAGCCCTTACCCCACCTAGCCTTTTCTCCCAATATTCTTCTGTAGGAACCCTCCAATTAAAATAGTCTCTTTTTGGTCCCTTAAGCCTACCTTGTGCTTTCCTCCTTTTGTGCGTTTGTTCATAGTGTTCCTTGCTCTTTGAAATACTCTCACTTTTTTCTGCCTACTAAGTTTCTATCCATTTTTCAAGGCCCATCTTAAGGAGGTAGAACAGACTGTGCAATGGTACACAGGTGAGGGACCATAGGGTTAGAAGATCATAGACTTAGAGTTGAAAGGGACCTTAGGTCACCAACTCCCACCCTTTCATTTTTTTTTCATAAAAGTATTTTATTATTTTCCAATTACGTGTAGAGATAGTTTCAACATTTGTTTTTATAAGATTTCTAGTTTCAAATTTTTCTCCCTCCCTCCCCTCCCTGCCCCCTCCCCAAGACAGCAAACAATCTGATATAGGTTATATATGTATAATCACATTAAACATATTTCAGCATTAGTCATGCTGTGAAAGAAGAATCAGAGCAAAAAGGAAAAACCTCAAAAAAGAAAAACAAAAAAACGTGGAAATAGTATGATTCAATCTGCATCTAGATTCCGCAGTTCTTTTTTTCTGGATTTGGAGAGCATTTTCCATCATGAGTCCTTTGGAACTATCTTGGACCATTGTATTGCTGAGAAGAGTCAAGTTTATCACAGTTGATCAACACACAATGTTGATGATACTGTGTACAATGTTCTCCTGGTTCTGCTCATCTCACTCAGCATCAGGTCATGTAAGTCCTTCCAGGTTTCTCTGAAATCCACCTGCTCATTGTTTCTTACAGCACAATAGTATTCTATTACACTCATATACCACAACTTGTTCAGCCATTTCCCAATTGATGGGCATCCCCTCAATTTCCAATTCCTTGCCACCACAAAAAGAGCAGCTATAAATATTTTTGTACATGTGGGTCCTTTTCCCTTTTTTATGATCTCTTTGGGAAAAAGACCTAATAGTGGTATTGCCTGGAAAGGAAGGAAGGAGCCAGATTGTGAAGAATTTTATATTTTATGCTGGAGGTGATAGGATAAGTCTTGAATTTATTGAGCAGGGGATATGACATGGTTAGATTTCTCTCTACAATTAGAGTATAAGCTTCATGAGAGCAGGGACAGAGCATTAGTCATCTTTATTATCCTCTGTAGTGCCCTAGGTCAGAACCTGGCACACAATAGGTTTTCAGGAAATATTTTTAATTGATCAACAACTTTTTTGTGAAGATCTGAGCTCCTCTCGGCCATCTCAAATATGATTCCATTTTGACATAACTCTTGAGGCGCACCCCTCTCTCTCATGCTAAGTTAAGCAAGGTGAATATTTATAACATATTGAGTTCACACCCACACACCTTCTGCCTGAGTCCCCACACACCTTCTGCTTGAGTCCCCACTTCAGCCAAATGCATGTCTTTTTATCCATATGGACAGTATTTTTGTAGGTCTCCTTGGACTAGCCACAGATGCTCATTTCAGAACCTTCCGGAGGAAAGGGCCTTTAAAGATAATGAAGTGAAGTTTCAAAGGTTTCTTGGATGTGGTGTAATCATTCCATTTTGAAAGGAAGTTGTGCTTACACAGCATGTTTAGGTATGGATTTCTGTTGCTTCTGATGATTTTATGCCACATGAGCCCCCACCAGCACACCCAATGCATACTTCTCTGGGGACAGAAAACCAGAAGCGAGCTTGGCTGTTCAGATTCAGGTAGGCAGTGCTAGGCTGGGTCTGACTGCATCATTACTTGCTCCCCACCCACCCAGTGGCATAGGTTGTGTGTAGGCATTGAAACATCATGAACTTTGACCAGCACAGACATCTGTGAATGCCCTGACATACCACAACACACAGGGAGGGAGATCAGAATCACAGACTTTTAGAGTGGTTTGGGCCCTCAGCACCTAGCAAAACCCCTGCCCTGTCCCTCTATCGCACAACCAACAAGGGGTTATCCAGTCTATCTCTGAAGATCTCCTATGAGGGGATCCACTCCCTTTCCAGGCCATGTGTTCTTTTTTTGGATAGATCTAAGTGTTAGGAGGGACAGTTAGGATCTGCAGTGTATCTACTGTGCCAGGCCTGGAGTCAGGCAGATTCATCTTCCTGATTTCAAATGTGGCCTCAGACACTTATAGCTATGTGACCCTGGACAAGTCACTTTACCCTGTTTGCCTCAGTTTCCTTACCTGTAAAATGAGGGCGAGAAGTAAAGGGCAAACCACTCCATTATCTTTACCAAGAAATCCCAAATGGGTTTACAAAGAGTTGGGCATGACAAAATGACTGAATAACAACCACAACATAATGTGTTAGGAAAGGTAGGGATTTTCCTCTGACATCAAACCTAAATAGCCTCTTTGTAACTCCAATTAATTGCCCTTGGTTCTGCCTATCATATGCACTACTCTCTGTGCCTCTCAACCTATGATGATTTGTTCCCTAGCTGACATTAACCACCATGTTCTCTTTTGTACCAGGTATGGATAGTTTTCTACCTACCACCTAACTGCCCTATGAAGGTCAAGTAGCAAGGTGGCATAGTGGATAGAGAACTATGAAGCTACACCTAAAGTCAGGAAGACTTGAATTCATATCTGGTCTTAGGTAATTACTGACTATGTGAACCTGGGGAAGTCACTTAACCTCTGTCAGCCTCAGTTTCTTTATCTATAAAATGGGGATAATAATAATTCTCAAAGTGGAACCTATTCTCTCCAGGGACCTCATGTGTATAAGAGAAAAGTGTGTCCCAGACTCTTGGAGAGATATTGTAATAACTGTCCTTATTATACCTGCTTAGTAAGTGCTCCTCTTTAAAAACTAACATAATATCTATGGCAACAACTAGTAATTCAGAAGAGATGAAATCCAAGAAGAGGGGCAGTATTAATAGGAGTGTGAGTGTGGTATAATGCAAAGCTTCTTAAACTGTGGGTTGGCCCCATATGCATTTGTGTAACTGTATGTGGGGCTCAAAAAAAATTGGCAACAGTAAAAGGTTATGTATACCTATTTTATATACCTATATACCAAGGTTAGTATAAAAATTTCTCAGGCAAAAAGGGGCCATGAGTGAAAAAAGTTTAAGAAGCCCTGGTATAGTGGAAAGAGGATGAGATTTAGAGTCCAAGGATCTGGGTTCAAATTCCATATTTCTTACTTACATTTATGACCTATCTTCCTGTGTCTCAGTTTCCTCATCTGTAAAATGAAAGCAATGACCTAGATGACTTCTAAGGTCCCTTTCAACTCTAGACTTTTGATCCTTTGACTTTAATACTCATGATCTCAGATGTCTATTCATAAAGGCAAAGAGTATGGGTAATAAACAAAGCTAACAAGAGATCTTAATAGAAGGAAGTAAATTTAAGGTTATAATTGTCCCTTAGGCTTAGTAGAATTTATCTCTTGTCTACAGTATCATAAGAAAAGGGTACCTCTCCTTGAAAGTGTACTATATGCCAGAAAGATATACTATCAAAAAGAAATTCATGAACCAAAGGAGGAGGACATGGATGAATATTAGAGGGAGAAACAGGACAACTACTCATAATAGATGGAATAATAGCAGAAAACTAACAAAGAGAACTATTTAACCCTTAATTTGCTTCATTATTTTTGGCCAAAGGGAATGTTCTTCAGACTGAGAAGTATTGTTCAAAAAATTGTTAAAAAGGAATTGATTCCAGGGGCAGCTGGATGGCGCAGTGGATGGAGCACCGGCCCTGGAGTCAGGAGTACCTGAGTTCAAATCCGGCCTCAGACACTTAACACTTGCCAGCTGTGTGACCCTGGGCAAGTCACTTGACCCCAATTGCCTCACTAAAAAAAAAAAAATTAAAAAAAAAAAAAGGAATTGATTCCAATACCATGAACTATGATCAAATTAGCTCTACCATTTTTCTTCTATGGCATCTGTGAGTTTACCCCACTTTGCATCCTGTCCCTGGCCACCTTTGTATGCTGTTTCCTTCATCATAATGTGAACTCTCTGACCACAACAATGTAAATGCAAAGAACAACCATGAAGAAATCCAATGTCCATTTTTCAAAATTACAAAGAAAAAGTGTGACTCAAAGGAACTGAAACAAGAAGTTACCTCCACCTCTTCACTTTGCAGAGATAGAGGTCCACAAGTGTCATACATTGTACATATTTTGAGAGTGTTAAAAATATTGATCAGATGTGCTCATTGTTTTCCTCTTCTTCTTTTGTCTTTAAAAAATACTATGTGTCATATGGGATTGTTTTTTTGGAGGGGTGAAAGGAATAACACTGAGAGAAATTAATGGTGACTGAAAACACAAAGTACATCAACAATGCCTTATTTTATGAAAGGGAAGCTTTCTGAGGGCAGGAATTGTTTTTGCTTTTGTATTTATATCTTCAACTCAGCATAGTGTTTGGTAAGGACTTAATAAATGCTTTTTCATTCTCTAGAACTTAAAAGATAGTAAGAGAGCTTCCGGCTGACCTCAATGAGTTAAAGGTACCAAGCTTGGATGAACTACATTTCTCAGAAGAACTACAATTCTCTGGGAATTTAAACAATTTTCTGAGAAACTATTGATCTTTGAAAAATCATGGAGAAATATAGTGGAGCTGGGGGACATAGAGAATAAAGCATGGGTCCTGGATTCAGGAGGACCTGAGTTCAAATCCAGCCTCAGACACTTGACACTTACAAGCTGTGTGACCTGGGGCGAGTCACTTAACCCTCATTGCCCTGCAAAAAGAAAGAAAGAAAAGAAAGAACAAAAGAAAGGAAGGAAGGAAGGAAGGAAGGAAGGAAGGAAGGAAGGAAGGAAGGAAGAAAGAAAGAAAGAAAGAAAGAAAGAAAGAAAGAAAGAAAGAAAGAAAGAAAGAAAGAAAGAAAGAAAGAAAGAAAGAAAGAAAGAAAGAAAGAAAGAAAGAAAGAAAAAGAAATATAGTGTTTCTGCAATGATGGAGAAGGCTAAATGTTCAATTTTCAAAAGGTGTAAGAAAACATTCATCAGACTATAGACTTCTTAAATAAGTAACACTAAAATATAGATCCGATAAACATTTGTTGATTAATTGACTGATTCATAAGCTAACAAGAGCGAAAGTGATTCCTGGAAAAATTAGAGACTGCTATTAAAACTTAACTTAGAGAATTAAGTGGTCATCACTACAGGTCAATAAGGCACTGTTTGTTAAGAACAAATCATTTCAGTTTGCCCTCATTCCTTTTTTAGATATAATAAGTATACTGATAGGTCAGTGGAATGCCAAAGATATTAGATTTTTGTTTTGTTTTGTTTTTTAAGTGAGGCAATTGGGGTTAAGTGACTTGCCCAGGGTCACACAGCTAGTAAGTGTTAAGTGTCTGAGGCCAGATTTGAACTCAGGTTCTCCTGAATCCAGGGCCGGTGCTCTATCCACTGTGCCACCTAGCTGCCCCCCAAAGATATTAGATTTTAACAAGGCACATGACAAAATCTCTCAAGCTATTCTTGTGGAGAAGATCTAAAGATATGTGTTGGATGATTATTTTTGTTAGAGGACCTTAGACATGATGGAACAACTGGGCCCTCTAAGTAGGAATCAATGGATCAATGTCAACCTGAAGCAGGTTGGAATACCCTTCTGCCCTCATATTCAAAGGTATGTTACCAGTAACTTGCACTAAGGCATAAACAGAGTCCTTACTAGATTTTTAAATACCATGAAGCTGAGGGGGATAGTTAATACATCAGTTTACAGAATTGGAACCCTGACAGAAGTTGACAGGCTAGGATTATGGAACAAATCTAATAAAATGAAATTCAATAGGAGTAAGTGTAATGCCATATATTTGGGTTTAAAATCAACTACACTAGTAAAGTATTGGGCAAATGTGGTTAAACAATCATTCACATGAAACAGGGGTATTTCAGTAGAAAACAATCTCAATAGAAGTCAATAGTGTGCCATGCTACCCAAAACGCTCTTCAGAACATAGGAGGTGTTGATCCCATCTGGTAATCTGCTGCCCTGCTCTGACCACAAATGCAGTGCTCTGGTCATATTTAGGCAGTAAATTTTAGGAAAGCCATTGATGGACACATTGGTAGGTATTCACAGAAGGGACCCCAGGAAGATTAGTGGCACTTGAATCAATGCACTGTGTTAAGCATTTAACAATTAAACAATTATCATCTCACAATGACCCTGAAATTTAGGTGCTATTATTATCCCCATTTTACAGATGAGGAAATTGAAATAAACAAATTAAGTGAGTTGCCCAGAGTCACACAGCTAGTTAGTGTCTGAGGTCATATTTGAACTCAGGTCTTTTTGACTCCACTTCCTATCCACTGTACCACCTCACTGCCCTCAAGGAGTTTACAATCTGATGGGGGAAGACAACACACAGGCATCTTGTTGTTTGGGGCAGAGCTGCAGATGGAAAGTGGAGGAGATGGAGCTAAAACAAAATTTCTTAAGCTGTGGGGGTGGCGAAAAATTAGGCAACAGTAAAAGGTTATGTATACCTATTTTATATGCCTATCTACCTGGAGTGGAGTAAAAATATCTCAGGTAAAAAAGGATCCTGAGTGGAAAAACATTAAGAAGCACTGAGCTAAAAGTTCAACTTTTGCCCTGTCTAAAGGAAGGTTTTGGGAGGAGTTTAGTGCCCCACACTCCAGTCCTCCAGTGAGAGGGGAAGGAAGGCTGATGGAGTGAGGGAAGTGTTGAGTATCCAAGGTTGAGTTAGCAGCAGCTGGTGACATTTCCAGTGATCATCTTATCCTGGGAAAGGCATCTTGTTCTATGGAGTTGAGACCAAGCAGAGAGCTGCAGATGGAAAGTGGAGAGATAGAGATTAGACCAGCAATTTCATATGGAAACTCCCTCCACTAAGGCAGCTGGGCACCTCTTCCATTCATAGAATTAGAAAGCTTCTTAGAGTACTGAGGAGTTAAGTAATTTACCCAGGGCCAAGCATCCAGAATGTCAGAAGCAGGACTTGAAACCAGGTCTTTGTGGCTCTGAGGACAACTCTCTAACCATTTGGTGGCACTACCTTTTGGTGACCTTGTATCCATTGCGTATTAAATTCAGTGATGTAGTGGCTGGAGTGCTGGTCTTGGAGGCAGTTAGGATGGGGTCAAAATCCTGCTACTTTAAATCTCAACTAAGATCCTATCTGTTTCAAGCAGCTTTCCCCAACCCCTCTTAATTCTAGTGCCTTCATCTGTTAATTATTTCCTATTGATGCTGTATGTAGTTTGCTTTGTAAAGATTTGTTTACATGTTGTCTAACTCACTAGATGAAAAGCTCCTTCAAGGCAAGGGCTATATTTGCCTTTTTTGTATCCCCAGTGCTTAGCACTGTGTCTGCCTCATAGTAGGTACTTAATGTTTAGTGATCAATTGATTACTACCGATTGTACTAGGCAGCGAGGTGGCATAGTGGATACAGTACTAGGCCTAGAGTGAGGAAGACTCATCTTCCCAAGTTCAAATCTGGCTTCAGACAGTGGCTGTATGGCCAAATCACTTAACCCCTTTGCCTCAGTTTCCTCATCTGTAAAATGATCTGGGGAAGGAACTGGCAAACTACTCCAGAATTCCTGCCATGAAGAGCCCAAATGGGATCACAAAGAGTCTGACACAACTGAAAAATAACTGAATGGGAAACCAATTGTACTCCTCAGTGAGGTCCTTCTATTGGCCTCATCAGTGCCAGTCCATATGACTGGAGGAACACTGAGGATGCAGTCAAATTTGATTTTCTACAGAAAGAAAAATCTATGATAATAATATCAGGCATTAATAAAATGCTTCAAGGTTTGCAAAACCCTTATCATTCTGTGTTATTTCATTTAAACCTCACAACAACCTTCAGAGGTAGATTATATACATAATAATTAACATATTATGCTACATTTTACAGAAAAGTAAACCAAATCTTAAAAACGCTGATTTGCCCATGATTATACAACTAGTAAGTATTGGATATAGGATTTGAACCCAGATTTTCCTATATCCAGGCCAAGCAACTCATCCATTATGCTAGACTGCTGGAGATCTTCACATGCAAGCAGTTGTGGGTATTTTAGAACTATACCTGCTTAGGTATAATTTGGACTAGATAACTCTGAATCCCTTCTGTCTCTGAGATTCTCACATCTAGTGACACACTTTATGATTATCAGTAATAATAGATTCTAGGATGTTAGATATGAAAGGGATTTTCAAGATTATCTGGTCAAATCCCTTAATTTTACAAATGAAGAAACTGAGACTGAAAAAGACCGAGTGACGTGCTTAAGGCCATTGTGTTAGTCAGGGGTAGAGCTAGAGTTGCTAGATAATGGAAACTGTCACTGTTTTCTTGACTTCATTGACAACTGGTAGAAACCTGTAGCCATTGCTGACTAGTCATCTCAGATCTCTAAATCAAGGGGACTACAGGAAAACAGGCTTACAAAGATATCTTCTGCCTCAGTTCTGGTCTGTCCCTATACACTTGGTCTTTGTCAACAGCTTGGAACTTTCTGGGAACTAAAAACTTGAGAGGCCTTAGGAAACGTTGCCCAGCAAAGAGTTGAATGCAGTTGGTTACAAGAACATTTGACTTATTTATATTTTGGAGATGAGTCCAAATTGGCTAAACCTCTTGGAGCTGCAGTTGGGGCCTGGGCTGGAGTGGTTCCAGTGGGACAAAAATCCTTACCATCAGCAGCAGCAAGATTTCCTTCCAGACCAAGGCAGAGGAGGTTCAGATATTCAGACCAGTAGGCCATGCCAAGAACAATTCATATCATTCCTGACTATAGACAGCCCCCTACTGTCTGACTCTGAATGAGCATGCTAGGAGACCTGTTGAATGATCAACTTACCAGTCACGTTTATGTTTGTTTTTTATGATTGTTTATGTTTTAGGTTAGTTGGTCAAAGCTCCTTTGTTAGTTAGCCAGGATCTGAAATGTGACAAGTCTACTCTAATTGACTTATTGTTTCTAGAATACCAACTTTTTTGCCTGATATTCCAGGCCCTCCACAATGTCTCCTATGCCATTTCCAGACTCATTTCATATTCCTCCTTTTCTTTTACTTTATTTCCCAACTAAAGTGAAAGGACTAGCTAGTTTTCCTCCCATCAGGTCATTTGGTCTCATCTTCATGCAAATCATCCTTCAAATGCACTCCTGCCTCATCCCTTCCTCTCATTATTTTTATCTTCTTTGTTGTTTTTGAAGGGGTGGACCAATGACAATATAAGGGTGAATATAAATTTAAGTGAGGCAGAGCTGGGCAAAATCATCAGCCTTTCTCCTCATGCACCTTTGGTGTTCACCTGTTCTCCAACTCTTACCTGTGACTCCATGAAGCTCTAACATGTGCAGCAGTCACATTCTGGTAAAAACTGGTATGGCAGACAGCTAAACCTGGTTTAGGGTTAAGGACAGATCTCAAACCCATTAGTGAGGTAGAAGGATGTCTTCTCCAAGCATGTGAAGATTTCCCCTTACAGGATGGGCTGATGAGAACGATTTGTTCCAACAATCATGAAGGCAGCTGAAGCAGGCTCTATGAAGACTTTAGAGCCTGCTCAGACATCAAAGACATCGCAACCCAGGCCATCACCACTTTTGTCTTGCCACTGTACATTGATGAGTCTGGAAGAGAGATTGAGGCTGATGACTTGGTGCTCAAATCTATTTCACATGCAAGTCAAGACATCAACCTATAATGTCATTGGTCCTCTTTGAAAACAAAGGATGAACAACAACAACAATTGAGAATTTGAAGGGATCTTTGGTTATGCCTAGCCCAGCCTTTACCTGAACAGGAATCCCTCTACAACATCAATGATGTCTTCATCCAGCTAGGCAGTGTCCACTTGAACACTTCCTGTGACAAGGAAATCAGCCAATTTCACTTTGGACAGATCTAATTGTTCAGAAGATTTTTCCATTTATCAAGCTAACATTTAATTCTCTGCAACTTCCATCCATTGCTCCATTTTCTGCCCTCTGGGAACAAGAATACACTTAATCTCTATTTAACATGATAACCCTTGAAATAGTTCATATAGCTTTCTCCTCCTCTCAAAGGTAACCCTTCTTGAGATTAAACACCCCCATGTCCTTCAACAGTTCCAGTTTCCTTGCTACCAGGGTACCAGTTCCAGTTTCCTAGTGACTTTCTAAAACTGTAGAGTCCCAAACTGAAAACAATGCTTCAGATAGAGTATAACCAGAGCAGAGTACAGTAGGACTGTCACCTTTCTCATTGTAGATACAATACATTAACTTATTTTTTGTTGCCTTGTCAAACTATCGAACCAAATTGAGGTTTCAGTTCACTAAAACTCCCTAGATCTTAAAAAAGAGCGATTCTAGATCCCTTTGAATATAGACTCAACCAACATGTTAACTATTCCTCCAAGATCTATATAATCTACCAGTTAGACAAGCATATCAACCATCAATGTCATGCCATCCATGTCATTTATAAAAATGCTCATTACATGGGGCCAGGGAGGATGGATCCCTGGAACACTCTATTAGTGACATGTTAATTTGCATTGATATTTTAATGACTACTCTTTATACTGGATTATTTGACTGCATCTAAATTCACTGAACCAAATTATCTCTAGGCCACAACTCTTCATCTTGAACACAACAATAGCAGGACAGATTTTGTGTAATGCTTTGACAAAATCTAGGTATTGTGTTTGTAATATTCCACAAGTCTGCTGGACTAGTATTTATTACTTTAGTACAGGTATCCATAGTTTTATTGATGCATTTTCCTCCATCATCCATTAATGCAGATCGCAGTGACCACTGTGCCTTAGTGTTTTTTTGTTTTTGTTTTTTAAATTGCTATGGCTTAAAATTTGATTACACTGTAACTAGGCTGGTTTCAGATGATAGACATATGAATCTTATAACCTTGTCAAAAAAGAGCATACATTAATCTAGCATGACCAATTCTTCATGAAGTCAGTCATGCTGGCTCTCAATGATTACCATTTACATTCTAAAAGTCCATAATCTCTTGCTTTAATAACATGCTTTGAATTTTGTTTCCAGGAATCCAAATTAAGTTCATTCCACCCTCTTTGTTATTGTTGTTGTTTGTTTGTTTGGGTTTTTTTTGAAAAATGAGTTAGTTTTACAATTTAACAAATATTATGTCCCTGTTTCCTTTGACATTTCCAAAATCACTGAGGGAAGATCAGCAATCACACCTGTAAATACTTTCAGTCCCTATGATGTCATTCATTTTGGCATGGTGACTTCATTTGAATACAATGAAGACAGCTAGATGCTTTCTTGAAATTTTACATCTCTCAGGTTTCAACTCTCTATTAACCAGTTTGTTCATTCCTTCCCAGTCCAAGGGTCATTATCCTTAGCAGATAAAAGAGAATAAAAATAAAATTTAATCAGGTCTGCAAAAATCACTTTTTGACTAGAATTTCCTTTGTGAAAGTAAGTACATTCATATTGCATTGGCTTCTGCTCCATAATGTCCATGATAATCCATTGCTCAGCCCAGTTGAGAGAACTCTAACCCTGCCTACCTATGGTTGTTGGTCAGTAAGAATGTGTGGTTTCATCTTAATTTGAGTGCCTTCTCTCTGAGCTATGGCCACTTTATCCTGTTCATCACTACTCTGTACATTGTTTTTTGCATATTGTCTTCCCTAATGGACTGTGATTTCCTGGAGATCAAGGATTATTTATTTTTTACCTTTCATTGTATCCCCAGTGCCTAGCATAGTACCTCAAACATGGTAAATGCTAGTTATTTGAATTTAGTCTAGAAGATTTGGGGGCTTCCAGTAGAGATACAAGGATGCTACTTATCTTGACAGGGATACTTGGCCCTTATGTGTTCTGTGAGATAATTGGCTAGTATTTCTCTCTACTGGGAGGAATATGGACTTAAAGATGTTACCTGGTAGCTTGCCTGGAAACCTCCCTGTTCTCAAATTAGTTAACATAATTCACCAAGAGCACCCTTACAGGCTCCTTGCTCAAGTCTCTATCAGTTCCCCTTTCCCACCCAGTAAGAACAACAATAACTGTAGCTAACATTTATACAGCATTTGAAGGTTTGCAAACTACTTTACATATATTACCATGTACAAACCCCAGTGGTGACACTAGTTTGGAAAATCTTGTGGTGGCATGCACAAATGAGAGTGAGGTTGGGAAGGTGTGTGATTAGTGAGGGTGAGAAAGGGAAAGGCTGGAAAATCGAGCAATACTTTGCTAAGTTTACCTGTAAGCTCTTTTGAGCTCCACCTTGATGCCCTAAATTCCTTCTGTATTTCACACCTGCCAATTAATGATTCTAATTCTCCAACCTTCACACTAACAGGCACCTCAGTATGATGTACTTGGAAGACTGATGGATTTGAATCTTCCCCCCACCCCCAGCATTCAGTAGCTGTGTGACCTTGGTAAATAATTAATCTCTATGAGTATCAACTTCCTCATCCACAAAATGGTAATAATAATTTTTATGCTGTCTACCACCCAGGGTTGCTCTGAGGAAAGCATTTTATAGATCTAAAATGCTATGGAAATATGAGTTGTTGTTGCCATTAAGAATAAGGACTTTAATCACACTGACTTTGATTCCAGCTTATTCTCTTCCCATCTTCTCACTAGCACCCCAGGAATGCTTAGCAGATTTTAATAATAACTTTTCCTGAACAGCTACAGTCCAGGACATTCTCTCTCCCATCAGCCCTCCAAAGATTACTGGATTTTGAGACATGAAGACCTGGGTTTTTCTTATATATTCTAGTTAAGAGACCAAGAGAAAGTTTTAGCTTCTTCTAATTTAGCTATCTTCTAATTAATGAAGAATCAGTTCCCACACCATTGAATCTCAATACATTTTCATTTGTTCACAGTTAGACATAAACAACTGCCTTGACATATTTTTTGGTTGTTGTTGTTGTTTTGGCAGGGCAATGAGGGTTAAGTGACTTGCCCAGGGTCACACAGCTAGTAAGTGTCAAGTGTCTGAGGCTGGATTTGAACTCAGGTCCTCCTGAATTCGGGGCCAGTGCTTTATCCACGCCATTGAATCTCAATGTCTTCTTGAAGTATTGACATTTACAGATGAAGAATGTGAGGCTCAGATTATGTTAAATAACTTGTCCATTGTTGCCCAGCTAGGAAGGGTTAGAGACAGGAATCAAACCTAGGGTCTTTGCTGATTTCAAATCTCGCATTGTATTCACTCAATGGGATTGTTTTTTTGTTTGTTGGTTTGTTTTGTTTTTTGTTTTTGTTTGTTTGTTTAGCCCAAATGCAACTAGGTCCCAACAGTAGGCAATCCCAAAAAGTCCAGACAGGCAGACAGTTGGCATCCAGGAAGCCTGGCTGAGGCAACAGATGGAGGTCCTAATGGGCTGGTAATATACACCAGCAGAGAGTCTGGCATTAAGTACTGAATAGAGGTCCCAGAAGGCACAAAACCTTCGTTCAAGGAAATTCCCCAGCAAGTGGCTAACAGGCAATTGAGCTGAAGGTTGGGAGTCAGACAATCCCCTTAAAGATCGGTAGGGGACCTTGTCCCAGAGGATGTAGGTTGCCAGATAAGCAATTTGTGCTGGCTATCCCCTATGCCTGGATTGCACTTCCTCTTCCTTTCTGTCACCTGGAATTCTTCTCTTTCTTCAAGGGCTAGTTTCAGGTTCCACCTTTTCCAGGAAGCCTTCTCTTGTCTTCACAAGAGCTCTTCTTCCTGAAATATTCTTAGGTCACTTGATCTACATATCTTCATTGTCCCTGTCACATTCTACCTCATCCTACTCTTACATTCATGCCAAATCCCCCTTGTTAGACTGTAAACTCCTTCAAAGAAGACTACAAAACCAAAGAAACTCTGAGCTGGAGGGGAACTCAGAGACCATGTGGTTCAATTCATACCTGAATAGGAATTTCTTCTCAACATTCCAACATTTGGTCATCCAGATTTCACTTGAAGACAACACTGAGGTCTTCCATATTCCCAGCTTTGTGAGAGGCTAAGTAGCATGTCTGTGTCTTGGCAGGTAGACTCCCAAATATTTTATACTATCTATAGTTATTTTAAATGGAATTTCTCTTTCTAGGTCTTCTTGCTAGATTTCATTAGCAATATACAGAAATGCTGATGATTTAAGTAAATTTGTTTTTTATCTTATCACTTTGCCAAAGTTGGTATTTTTTAATTTTTTAAATTTTAAAAATTTTTATTAGTTTTTGAGTTGTCTCTCTAAGGTGCTCTAAGTAAACCATTATATTATTTGCAAGATTAACAGTTTTATTTCCTCTTTTCCTCTGCTTATTTCTTCATATTTTTCTTGTCCTATTACTAGAGCTAGCATTTCCTGAATAACTACAGGCCAGGAAAATCTCGCTCTCTCTTTAGCCCTCTAAAGATTACTGGATTTTGAAATACAAAATGTTCTTCTGATATATACTAGCTAAGTGACCAAGAACAAGTTTTGGCTTCTAAGACTCTCTTCTAATTAATGAGCAAGTCAACATCAGTTCCAATCAAATTGATCAGCAAGACCTAAATTCAAATCCTGCCTCAGACACTTAACTTCCTAACTCCTGGTAAGTCGCCTAGTCTCTCTCAGCCTCAGTTTCTACATCTGTAAAATGAGGCTAATAAAATCAACTACCTCAGATGATATATTTAAGAACTAAATGTGACATATATTTAAAGTGCTTCACAAACTTTCAAGCACTAATTCAGTGCTAGTTCATGTGTGAGAAAATTTGTCAGATGTAGCCAAAGTAGAAATTAGGGGGAAACTGATATCTCCAAATACTTATATCAACAAAGGAGAAAAAGAATAATTGAAATGGGCATGCAACCAAGTAAACTAGAATACAATAAAATAAAAATCCCTAATTATACACTAAAAAAGAAATCCTGAAAAATAAAGGAGAGATAATGAAAAAAAACTGATTAAAAACATTGAATTAACATTTAAACTAAGATCTGTTTTTTAAAGAAAAAATTTTGCTGTTTATATTAATAAAAAGAAAGAAGGAATCAAAATTACCAGTATAAAAATTTAAAAAAATGAATTGATAATCAATGAAGAAGAAATAAAAGCCATTATTAGGACCTATTTTGCCTGACTGTCTACCAATAAAACTGACAAACTAAATGAAATGAATGAATATTAACAAAAATATAAATTGCCTATGTTAACAGAATAGGAAGTAGGATGCTTAAATAACCCTATCTTGTAAAAAGAAATTGAGTAAATCATAAACAAACTTTCAAAGGGGAGAAAAAAAAAAACACCTCCGGACCAAATGGATGTACAAGTGAATTCTACAAAACATTTAAAGAACAATTAATTCCAGAGATCCTACAGAATTTTTCCTAAAGCAAAGATATAGTCTTACTACCTAAACCATGGAGAAAGAAAACAATAGACCAATTTCTCTAATGATTACTAATGAAAACATTTTCAATAAAACATTGTGAAAGAAACTGCATCAATACCTTGAAAAGAACTAGACACTCTGATCAGGCCAGATTTATACCAGTAATGAAAGGCTGGTTCAATATCAGGAAAACTATAATCATAACTGACCTTATTAATAACAATATCCTATGATTATTTCATTTGATCCAGGAAAAGCTTTTTGAAAAATACAACACCCATTTATGTTAGAAACACTAGTAAACATAGAAATAAATGGAGCTTCCATTAATATAAGTAGTCTTCATCTAAAACCAAAAGCAAGTATTATCTGTAATAGGAATAAGGTAAAAGGTTTTCCAGTAAGATCAGATATAAGGATATCTACTATCATAATTACTGTTCAATATTGTACTAGAAATACTAGCTGTAGTAATAGGACAAGAAAATATGAAAAAATAATCTGAGGAAAAGAGGAAATAAAACTGCCACTCTTTGCAGATGATATGGTGGTTTACTTAGAGCACCCTAAAGAGTCAACTAAAAAAACAAATAAAAAATGTAACAACTTAAGCAAAGTGACAAGATATAAAATAAATTCACACAAATCATCAGCATTTCTATACATTACCAACAAAATCCAGCAAGAAGAGCTATGAAGAGAAATTATATTTAAAATAACTATAGACAGTATAAAATACTTGCCAACACAAGCACATATGGACTATTTGAACACAATTATAAAACACATCTTACAAATAAAAGTTCTGAATAATTGGAAAAGTAGTAAATCATCATGAATAGGCTGAGTCAATATAATAAAAATGATAATACTATCTAAATTTATTTCCTTATTCAATGTCATACCAATCAAACTACTAAAGAATTGCTTTATAAAGCTTGAAAAAAAATAATAAAACTCATCTGTAAGAATAAAACATCAAGAATATTAAGAGAACCAACAAAAAAGGGTAAGGAAAGGGACCTAGCAGTACCAGATTTCAAATTATTGTACAAAGGTATGTCAAAACAATTTGCTTTTGGCTAAATAGTAAGTTGATCAGTGGGAGAGATTAGGCATACAATAGGCAGAAGCAAATGAGTACTGTTACCTAGAGTTTGATAAACTCAGAGATTCCAACTATCAGGGCTTGAATTTTCTATTTAACAAAAACCATTGGGACAATTGGAAAGTAATTTGGCAGAAAGTAAATTTAAGCCAGCATCTCACAACATTTGCAAAGATAAACTCAAAATGAGTACGTGATTTAGATGTGAAAGGTGGTATTATAAGCTAATTCATCTACCATGGAAGATAGTAGACATCAGATCTATGGTTAAGAGAAGAGTTCATGATCAGACAAGAAATGAAGAAGTTCATAGGAGATAAAATGTATATTTTTTATTAAATGAACCTAAAATGTTTTTGTACAAACAAAAGCATTTCTGGTGAAATTAGAAGACAGAAAACTGGGGCAAGGAGAAATCTTTGCAGCCAGTTTCTCTGATAAAACTTTCATTTTCAAAGTATATAAGAAATGGAGTTAATCTACAATAAATATCACTCCTCAGTTAATAAAGGGTGAAAGAATATGAATAGTCAGTTTTCAGTGGATGAAATCTAAACTGGAAATAGCACCTACTATATGCCAGGCACAGAGCTAAGTGCTTTCAAAAATATTAAAGGGCAGCTAGACTTTGGAAGTAGACAGAGTACCAGGCCTGGAGCCAGGAAGACTCATCTTCCTGAATTCAAATCTTACTAGCTGTGTGACCCTGGACCCTGGACAAGTCACTTAATCCTGTTTGCCTCCACTTCCTCATCTGTAAGCTAGAGAAGGAAATGACAAACTACTCCAGTATCTGTGCCAAGAAAACCTTAAATGAGGTCAAGAAGAGGTGAACACAATTGAAACAACTGGAACCACCACCACAACAATCTCATTTGATTCTCAAAACATTCCTAGAAGGTAGGTGCTATTTAGTCTTTTCTGACACCAGGCCCAGCTCTCTACCTCCTGTGCCACCAGGGCAGGGCAGGAAACCATCCCTTAGTATATAGATTGGCAAGGGAAGGAAATAGCCATTAAGAAAACTATTCCCTCACCTCTGGACAAGCTTCTTTCTGTGCTACAGCTGAAACAAGACTGTTATATCTATCCCCAGAAAAGAGAAAAAGACCTATTTGTACAAAGTTATTTATAGCAGCTTTTTAAAATAGTGGCTAAGAATTGGAAATCAAAGGAATGTTCATCAATTGGGGAATGGCTGAACAAGCTGTAGAACATGATGGTGATGGAATATTATTGTGCACTAAGAAAGACTTGTATGAACTGATGTATAGTGAAGTGAACAGAACCAGGAGAAGATTGTACACAGTGACAGGATTATTGTTTGATGAAGACCTGTGAATGACTTAACTATTCTCAGCAATACAATGATCCAAGACAATCCCAAAGGGCTAAAAATGAAGCATACTATCCATCTCCAAAGAAAGAACTGATACGGATTGAACACAGGCTGCTTTTCTTTCATTTTTTTCTTTTATTCAAGTTTTCTTATGCAAAATGACTAATATGGTCATGTTTCACATAATTTTACATGTATAACCTATATCTGATTGCTTACTGCTTCAGGGAGGAAGAGGGGAGGGAGGGAAGGAGGGATAGAATTGGGAAATCAAAACTTTAGATAAAAATGTTTATCATTATTTTTATAAAGACTTGTCTTGGGGGGCGGAGCCAAGATGGCGGAGGAAAGACATTAAGCTCACAGGGCTCCTGATACAAAACCCCCAAAAATAGCAATAAAAGAACCCTTGGGGCAGAAAAACACACAAAAATACGCGCTGAGAGGTTTCTCCAGCTATAGATAGCTTTCAGGGGGCCATGCTGGGCCACGAATAAAGCCTAACCCCACAATTGGGCCGACACAGCAGACACCCACCAGAGGAATTTGCCCCAGTGCCTCTGAATCTGCTGCAGTACCGGAGTCTTCTGGAACCGAGCGTGCGGTTGGACTGAACGGCAGGCCTGGGGGGGGGGGGGTAAGTGCAGGGGTACCAGTGGATTGGGGGGAAGGATTCGACTGCCCCACCCCAGCAGGCAGCCAGGAAGAAATCCTCAGTGGTGTAAGACCCAGGTGGGAGAGGGGAGCAGGGGAGCAGTCTCATTGGAAGCTGAGAACCACACCACAGAAAGCTTTGCTGGTTGCTTTCTTAGTAAATGGGCCTGAGGTTATCTCCAGACCTGAGAACGGGCCAGGTGAGATTAAAGCCTGCCCCACCCCCTCAACCCAAAACACCTGGGACCCTCTGAAGCTGAGAACAGGAGTGGAGCTGAGAAGCAGCCTCACCCCCACCCCAGTCCCCGCAGTGGAGAGCTTAAAATCAAATGAAAGTGAAGCCAGGCAGACTGAGAAGAAGGCCAACCATCCCCCAGGCCACACTGTAGCTTGAACAGTATGTCCTGGAAGCAGCACCACACTTAAAGAAGGAGTTAAAAGCCAAGAAATAGTAAGCCAGGATGAGCAGGCAGAGAAAGCAAAAGACCACTGAAAACTTCTTTGGGGGTAAGGTAGACCACAATACAACCTCAGAAGAAGAAGATAATAACAGGGTCAAAGCTCCAACATCCAAAGCTTCCAAGAAAAATATGAACTGGTCTCAGGCCATGGAAGCTCTCAAAAGGGACTTTGAAGAGAAAGTAGGAGAGATAGAAAGAAGATGTAGAGAAAAGGAGGAAAGAATGGAAAGGGAAATGAGAGTGATGAAGGAGAGTCATGAGAAAAAAGTCAACAGTTTGAAAAGCCAAATGGAAAAGGAGATTAAAAAACTGTCTGATGAAAATAACTGCCTAAGAATTAGGATTGAACAAATGGAAGCTAGTGACTTTATGAGAAACCAAGACACAGTAAAGCAAATCCAATTGAATGAAAAAATAGAGGGCAGTGTGAAATATCTCCTTGGAAAAACAGCTGACCTTGAAAATAAATCTAGGAGAGATCATTTGAAAATCATTGGACTACCTGAAAACCATGACCAAAACAAAAGCTTAGACACCATCCTCCAAGAGATTGTGAGGGAAAATTGCCCTCATATTTTAGAAGCAGAAGCTAAAATAGAAATTGAAAGAATCCACCGTTCACCTCCTGAAAGAGATCCCAAGAGGAAAACCTCCAGGAATATTATAGCCAAATTCCAGAACTCCCAGGTCAAGGAGAAAATACTGCAAGCAGCTAGAAAAAAAGGAATTCAAATACTGTGGAGCTCCAATAAGTATAAAGCAAGATCTAGCAGCTTCTACATTAAAGGACCGAAGGGCATGGAATATGATATTCCAGAGGGCAAAGGAACTCGGACTTCAGCCAAAAATCATGTACCCAGCAAAATTGAGTATAATTTTTCAGAGGCAAAAATGGGATTTCAATGAGAAAGAGGTCTTTCAAGCATTTGTGATGAAAAGACCTGAACTGAATAGAAAATTTGACTTTCAAATACAAGATCCTAGAGAAGCATAAAAAGGTAAACAGGAAAAAGACTTCATGAGGGATATTAAAAGATCAAACGGTTTACATTCCTACATGGGAAGATAATACTTTGAAACATAAGAACTATCTCAGTAAGAAATTCAGGGGCATCTGGGTGGTGCAGTGGATGGAGCGCCGGCCCTGGACCCAGGAGAACCTGAGATCGGATGTGACCCCAGACACTTGACAATTGATAGCTGTGTGACCCTGGGCAGGTCACTTGGCCCTGGTTGCCTCACCAAAAAACAAAACAAAACAAAACAAAACAAAAATTCTTCACAAGAAATTCACAGAAGTCAGGGCTGAACTGAATATGAAGGGATGATATCTGTAAAGCATTTATGTTTTGTTCTTTGTGGGGCAGACGGGGAGGGATGTCTTATGTTTGGGGCTGGATTTGAGCTTGGGGGGCTTCCTGGGTCCAGGGCTGGTGCTTTGTCCACTGTGCCACCTAGCTAATCCATGATGACATCATTAAAATAGAGTTGAGGTGTAGGAGGAATAAACTGGGGGAGGGAGAAGGGGAGAGATGGTCTGGGGAGAGGTATTTCACATGAAGGAAACAAGAAGAAAGCTTATGGAGGAGAGTAGAAGAGGGGGAAGGAGTTGGGGAGTCAGTGAACCTTAATATCATCAGAATTGGCTCAAAGAAGGACTAACATACATACTCAAGTAGGTATAGTAATATACTTTTGCCCTGGAGGGAGGGAGAAAAGGGGGGGGGAGAAGGGAAGGAGGAAAGGGCAGATTGGGGGAGAGAGCAGTAAAAAGCAAAACACTTTCAAGGAAGATGAAGATGTTCTGCATTACTGCACCAGTATGACATATTGAATTGCTTGATCTCATAGGGAGGGTTGAGGAGGGAGGGAGGAAGAAAAATTTAGAATACAGAATTAGCTCAGGGACCTTGATCTCATTGGAGTGGGCTCATGGAGGGAATAGCTTTCATACCCAATTGGGAGGAGCAATCTATTTAACCCTGCAGGAAAATAGGAGGGGAAGAGGACAAGGAAGGAAGGGTGAAAAAAAGGGAGTGCAGAGAGAGGGAGAGGATAGTCAGAAGTAAGGCACCTCTGAGGAAGAATAGGTAAAAAGAAGATAGAGTAAATGTCATGGGAAGGGAGTGGGATGGAGGGAGATAGTTATGATGATTGATTATAATGGCAAAATGTATGGTACCTACTTTGCTGGGCTTTTGTGAAAAAGATTCTCTGTCCAGCTTAAGGTTGATATGGAGGTTGTGATGAATAGGATGCTATCCTGAAAACCTGGAGAGACCTACATGAGCTGAAGCAGAGTGAAATGTACTGTATACAAAATAACAGCAATAGTGGGGGATGATCTGCTGGGAAGCATGTAGTTGTTTTCAGCAAGGCAATGATCCAATGTAACCCTGAGGGACTTATGAAGATTGCAGCCCATCTGCAGAGAAAGAACTGATAGTATCTGAAAACAGATGGAAACGCGTGTTAAAATTTTTTTTTTCATTTCCTCTTTGACAATTCCTTAATCTGAAGTTTTGGGTTTTTTGACTATTTTCTCTCACAACTAGCTAATATGGGAATGTTTCCATGACTACTCATGTATAACTTATTTTGAATTGATTGAGTTCTTGTGGGTGGGGGATGGAAATGGAGCGGGGAAAGAGAAGTTGGAACACAAAGATTTTTAAAAATTGATGTTAAAATTTTGTTTTTACATATATTTTAGAAAATAAAATTCTTTTCAGAATTAAAAAAAAAGACTGGTCTTTTTTTTTTTAACGGTGCAATGAAGGTTAAGTGACTTGCCCAAGGTCACACAGCTAGTTAGTGTCAAGTGTTTGAGGCTAGATTTGAATTCAGGTCCTCCTGAATCCAGGACTGGTACTTTATCCACTGCACCACCTAGCTGCCCCCAAAGTGTATTCTAAAAATTACTTCCTGCACCACAAAGAACATCCCAAACACCCTGAGTTTCTGAATACCTCAAGTGACTTGATTCTGACCCTCCTGAACCCTGTGAATAGAACACGGTGGGAAAGTGTGAATTGCTGCTTGAATAGTTTTGCTTGTTCCCACACTGGTTGTGGGAATGTCCAATGGAGGAGAAGTAACTGAATTGTATCTTTTCTAAAACTTTTGGGTTGTGGCTATAGCGATTGGAATGACGCCACCTGCTGGAGACTTACTGTAGAAGAGTTCCACCCATGAAGCGAAGGTCTTTGAGGGCAAGACCAGGAGTCTTTTCTTTGGTGTCAGGAAGTGACATTGGCTAGTGGGAGAAAGAAGGAAGAGACTGGCACTCTGTCTCGCTCTTTCCTTTGGACTCTGGTGGAGAGCGGAGCTAGGAATCTGCTCTCCCTTTAATAGATAGGAATCTAGGCCTTTCTCTCTCTCTTTACCAAATTCTTATTCTCCTTAATAAATGCTTAAAAGTCTAACTCTTGCTAGAGCTTATAATTTATTGGCGACCACGCATTAGATATTTTAGACAGACTAGCTAGAATTTTAGCCCTTAACATGGCATGCCTTTAGACTGTTAAAGGGTTATCCGCATCTAGAAAGAAGTATATGCATAGAATTATGGCAGTTCTATTACAAGTTGACAGTACTTTTGTTGATCTTATACCTGTTTGCAAAGAAACTATATACATTAAAGCACCAGCCCTGGATTCAGGAGTACCTGAGTTCAAATCTGGCCCCAGACACATGACACTTTCTAGCTGTGTGACTTTGGGGAAGTCACTTAATCCTCACTGCCCAACAAAAGAAAAGAAAAGAAAAGAAAAGAAAAGAAAAGAAAAGAAAAGAAACTATATACAACTATTGTCTGGTCACTTGAATGACTGAAGCCATATTAACTGTGTACATGTGATTAGGGTACATTGAAGGACAGCAGACTCAGGGAAATGGGCCTTGTTTTCCCAGTGGGATGAAGCCTGGTATCTATTCTGATTGGACAAATCCAAATTTATTATACCCCTTAGACTAATTTCGCAAGGTTTACCACACAGAGACAGTTAGGGGATAGAGGTCTCCAGTTTTCTAGAACCACAGAGAGCAATATACTTTTCAATAGTTCTGTTTGGTAGAATTTCCCATACTTGGCTCTTAAGGGTAAATAGAATCAAGTTAGTAGCAGCACCACCACCAAGTGGTTGAATACTGTATACACACTACTTAAAGATTTATAAAGTACTTTGCACGTGGTTTCCTATTTGATCCTGCTAACAATTTTATGAGGTAGCTTTTACAGGTATTGTTATCCCCATTCCCCAGAGGAGAACTTTTTGTTGTTGTTCAATTGTTTCAATCATGTCCAATTCTTCCTGACCTGATCAGGTATTTTTTTGAAAAACACTAAAGGGGTTTGCCATTTCCTTCTCCAAGATGAAGGCTGGGAAAGGTAAAGGTCTTTGCTCAAGGTCACACTAGTAATGGGGTTTACAGTCAAGTCCTTTTAATCTAAATCTTGTGGAAGTACTTCTTCCCATACAGAGCATTAAAGAAATAGTTTGACTTTTTAAAAAATGGGTGATTTCTAAAGATGAACTTAAAAAAATTTTTTAATCCCCTAAAAGTCAGCTTTTTGTGAGTAAAGAAAAAGCATCACATCAACTTCTTTGAGCGTCATTTGGGTGCCATCACATCTCATTAATGGCACATTCAAAAGTAACACACAATTTTGCTCCTTTGCATAAAATAAATACAATTTGGAATGGTATTGTCTTCAGAGGGATCTGGATGAGACAAATGAGTCATTTTCTGGCTTCAGAGGCTGCAAAGCCCTGAAATGGAGTAATAGTGGGATGTCATGACTCTCATTTGTTGGTGCTTTCCAAAAGTGGGACAGTTCTCTGTTACTTTGGAATGAGGTCTTGCCTGGAGGCAAGGGAACTGAACTAGATAATGCTGTTAAGAGTCAAGCCTTGTCCAAGGGATGATTGTATTATTTTGAAGTTTTATCCCTCAGCTGAATTTTCATCCAAATTTTGTTCCATGATCTCATCACAGGAAATTCAACTAAGTCCAAATGAAGAAATGGGGAGCTTTCAACTCTGTTAGAGTTCATCTTCCTGATGCATCTTTCTAAAACTCATCGGGGAAACAAAATGATATAATTTGCTATGGAAACAACTGAGAAATATGAAAGCACTAAAACAGGTTGTGTGTGTTTGTGTGTGTGTGTGTGTGTGTGTGAATGAAAAAGAAAATGCTACCATGACAAAGCAGATCATATTTTGCAGCCAGGAAAGAATGCAAAATGAAAAAGATTTGGGGAAAACCATAACCTGGATTCCACAGAAATTCTGCTTGAGTTCCTTATGGAATGAAAAGATGGAAAGTACTTTGAAAGGTCATAGGATCAAAGATTTAGAGCTAAGAGTGACAACATCTTATTTGATGGATCAGGAAAGTAAGGCCTGGAGAGATAACATATTAGTGACCCAGGAAGGAAATTACACAGGGGATTTGGACCCAGGTCTCTGTCTTGGAATCCTGGGCTCTTCTCATTATATTCATCTAGTCTAGCCCTCTGCTAATAGACAACACTCCAAACAAATCTTTTCCTATAAAAGATTTAACACCCCAGGGCTACTATGTTTTTTGTTTTGTTTGTTTGTTTTGTTTTTAGTGAGGCAATTGGGATTAAGTGACTTGCCCAGGGTCACACAGCTAGTAAGTGTTAAGTGTCTGAGGCCGGATTTGAATCCAGGTATTCCTGACTCCCGGGCCAGTGCTCTATCCACTGCATCACCTAGCTGCCCCTCCCTAGGGCTACTATGAAATCAAAGTGAGACAGTGTTTGTGGAAGTATTTTGAAAAATACAAAGTCCCCTCCAAATGTAAAGTCCTGCAACTGTAAAATGTATGCTTGAGACTAGATGCTTTCTGAGGTCCCTTTCATCACTGATTCTAAGATATGGAAATACTATTTAAAAAGACAGTTTCTCTTCTTTTAAAACAAGACAGTTTCTCTCTATCATCCCAGCATCAAAAAACCTTCAATATGAGAAGTTGTCTCTTCCTTTGAAAGTGTCTGAACTACTAAATAAAATAGCTAACAACTGCATACTAGTGAAAACAGTGTCCCAGGAGTCAATTAAGGATGGATAAATGACTTTTATATATTTTTGTACCTCAAATGAATACAGATAACAACTTATTTGAGATATCTCTGGTGAAAATACATTTTTTTCCTTTGTTGTAAGAACACATTTTCAATTTTTACTTTAGTTTGTCAGCGCAAGACTTTATAAATTACTTTATTATCTGAAATGCTGACGGATCGATCTTGGCAGGCTCACTTCAGAGGAGGGTTGGCATGAATTGTGATATGTTACTGAGAAGTTCCCTCACAATTCAAGGTTGTAATCAGTTTAGGAACCCTTTCTCTCAGGAATGTACCTACCTCTTTATGGAGCTAGCTATACATGTCTTTTTTTTCCCCAAAGGAAGACTTTTTAAATTGCCTCTCAAAGGGGAGGTGGTATAGTGTGGTAAAATGCGCACTGGACAGAAGAAACTAGAGTAAGAAACAATGTGACACAGTGGAAAGGATTTCTGAATTTGAATCCTAGCTTTGTCACTAACTGGAAGTGAGATTTTGCATAAGTCACTGATCCTCTCTGGGTGTCAATCTGTTTCTATAAACTGTGTGATCTCTTTCAACTCTTGATTCTCAGTCAGGTGAATTAATTGCATTGCTAAGTGAGTATCTGTGGTCAAATTTGGTGAAGGATATGATCCCTTTGCTGGATAAAAAGATTGTTTTCCCTCTTCCTTAAACCCTTGTGCCCTCACTTTCCTCATTTGTAAAACAGGGATGACCATCCTTTCTATAGCTACCCTATAGGTTTTTGTGAAGTTTTTTAGTTTAGTTGTTTCCTACTCTTTGTGACCCCATTTGGAGTTTTCTTGGAATAGATACTGGAGTAATTTATCATTTCCTTCTGCAGCTCATTTTACAGATGAGGAAACTGAAGCAAACAGGGTTGAGTGACTTGCCCAGGGTCACACAGCTTGTAAGTGTCTGAGGCCAGATTCGAATTCAGGAAGATGAATCTTCCTGACCCCAGGCCTGGCATTCTATCCATTATACTATCTGCCTGCCCCTTGAAAAATCCTTTGAAAGGATTACATGAGGTAATTGTAGAAAGTAAAATGTAGAAAGTAAATGTAAAATGGTATTGTCATCTGCTTGCATAGTGTATTCTACACTTATCCATGCCTATGGACATTATTATCGCTTCCTAAAGGTAACTGTCAATCAATGGTTAATTGCTGAGTGAAGTCAGGTCCAGAGGCTGGTCCTTAGAGAAATATCTGGCAAAAGAACTGAAGCTGAGCCAAGCTCTAGCTACATATTCCCCTACAGTCTGAGGTATGTGCAAGAAGCTAAAGACAGAATAGTTCTAGCTCCCAAACACATATGGTCCTAGATGAGTGTAGGCAAGCTCATGAATACCAAACACAGAGATGGAAAGTTGTAGCAATGAAAGGTCCCCTTATGGAAACCTCTTAAATCCCTCTACCCTCATCATTGATATGATTCCCATTCAATGAGGGCTGAGAAAGGAAGGTAAGCTTAATGTGTCTGCTATGTCCTGTTCTTCTGACCCCCAGACTTCAATGCGTGGTGTGGCAGGCAAATTGCCTTTTTGGTGTGGAAAGGCAGGCAATAGGGTGTAATGCAAAGCTTCTTAAACTGTGGGTTGAGACCCCAGATGGGGTGCTGTAACTGAATGTGGGGATTGTGAAAAATTTGGCAACCATAAAAACTTATGCACACTTATTTTATGTACCTATATTCCTGCTGTGATATAAAAATTTCTCTCACGAAAAGGCGTCACAAGTGGAAAAAAAGTTTAAGAAGTCCTAAACTAATGGAAAGTACTGTACTTGGAGAGAGCTGGGTTCAAGTCACCTCCAACACATACCAGCAGTGTGAGTGCAGAAGAGTCATGTAATCTCACTGAGTCACCATTCCTTCACCTGTAAAAATAACCATTCTCACCATATTTACCCTCACAGAGTGTTTATAAGAATTGAATATACCCAATGTGCTTTGCAAACCTTAATGCCCTATACCCTTATTAGTCATTACTATCTAATAAAATTGGGGGATATAACATTGTGCTTGTTAGTGTTTATGCTAGAATTTTTGTGGAGACCCTTGTGGAAATCCCAGGAATAGCAGTAATGCTCCCAGCCCCACTTACTCCCAGACCACCAGCTCTGTATCCAAAGCCATCATCCAGAGAAAGAACTTCCTTGTGAAGCATCTGCTTATAGAAATGCCTCTATCAATAAACATTAATTGGAATTACACCAGAGACTCAAGCCCACTTCATTTTGTGTAGTTCTGCAGGTCTTTTAATGGAGAATAATCTAGTGGTAGTTCATTGAGGGAGAAAAGGGAAATCTAGATCAATGTAAAGTTAGAAGGATATACCTTTTCTTCTTGAGGGTGTACAAAGTAGTACTTTATGACTGAGTGTGTTTAAATGGTACCTTTATTTAAAACTCTTTCTATGATGTTTGAAAACATCCTGTCATATGCATTTTGATGCTCTAAGACTTTAGGACCATGTGCTGAGAAGATGTAGGGAATTAAAATATCCTGTTGTTGTTCTTTTAAAGATTGCAATCTTTTTAGGAAGAAGAGACAGACACAGGTAGAGTTGGATAATGGTTCATTTATACATGGCATCATGAGATTTAGAGCTGGAAGGGGGCTTAGAGGCTACTTAGTAGGGAGGGTTACCTTATTTTACAAATAAGGAAACTGAGGCCCAAAGAAGTGAACTAACTTGATCAAATTTTCAGAGGTAATTAATAAGAGACCTAGGATTAGAACCCAGATCTTTTGCTCTAAGCTTGGAACTCTTCCTTCTACATAATATTTCCTCTATACTCTCACAAGAAATAATCTGACACAAAGTTTTAATAAAATGGTTGGTCCTGGTTCCCTAAGGATGGAATGGGACAAGAGAGATTGGCCAGGGGAGGGACTAAGTAGAAAGAATAATTAGAAAGATAGAATTTACCTGGGATTGGGGAAGTGGAAGGGGTGTCACGGTCTACAATCTGTTGACTGTGTGTTGTAACTAAAACTTTGGTTTACTTGTTTAGTGAATTCATCACTTCTGCCAGCTGGGCTTGGAACCCCAAGCAAGCTTCAACCAACCTCATCTGACAGGTGGTGTTGGAAAGCAGTGACTGGGGCAGCTGTCTTTCAAGGAAGGATGACTATATTTATGGCCACTGGCTAAAACAATGAAACAAGACACCATCCTTTATGGTGTCTTCTTTCAGTGTGAACAAATACATGGAGGGTGTAAAGTATGTGAGAGTGGCAGTGGAAAGGTTTTTAAAAAACTGAAATTCTTTATTTCCACCATCATCAATCTAGCTCTGGCCCTCGTTACTATCCATCTAGACTATTTCAGTAGTCCCCTCACAATACTTAGGACCATAAATTTAGTCCAGACCTCTTCATTTTATAAATAAAAAAACAGATCTGACGTAAAAGTAACTTGACAAGGAAGTGAGTGGTACAGAGGCAGTCAAAGAAAGAAAGAGAGAAAAAGGAAGGAAGGACAGAAGGAAGAAAGAAAGAAAAAAGAGGTCTTTGGACACCAAATTCAGAACACCATACCACCACTCTACCTCCTGGATTTCTTTAGCAGCTTGCCAATGTATTTGTCAAATAATGTTGAATATTAAGTTATTGAGATCCTGTGATACAGTGGCTAGGGCACCAATTGCAAAGCCAAGAAGAACCAAAGTCAGTTCTTTCTCTGACAAACACTGACTATGTGAACCTGAGAAGATCACCTGGCTTTTCATTATACTCAGCAACTTTCTTAAGACTATAAATTGCAGAGAAGATATTGACCTGCATTGGTAAAGTTGGCTTCTTCACCTGGGGAATTACCTATACTAATTAAGGCATAGGTTGACTCTCTATTCCTATTACAGTTATTTGTGTTCTTCTCCTGTCTCCCTACTAATGATGATGATGACCAATATTTATATGCTAAGCTTTAAGATCCATGAGGGCAGGGACAATTTCTTTTCCAAACTTTGTATCATTCCTCTGTCTAGAATAGTGCTATGCAAACAGAGGGCAGTTAGATGGTGCAGTGGATAGAGCACTGGGCCTGGACTCAGGAAGATTATTTTTCCTGAATTCAAATCCAGCCTCAGACACTTACTAGCTATGTGATCCTGGGCAAGTCACTTAGTTCTTTTTGCCTTAGTTTCCTCCTCTCTAAAATACCCTGGAGAAGAAAATGGCAAAGAAAAAACTAAGGACTAAGGTCCTCAGGTTTAGAAGTATCTTTTAAACTCCACTCCCTTGCTGCTCCACCTCAGATCACTCTTCAGATTAAGCAAATTTTTGGATTAAGTTTACTTTTTAAATTAGAATGGGAAAATTTCTTTTAATTTTAATACTATTCCTGGTTGTATGGTCTTGGGTCCATGCAAATCACCTTGGGAACTTTATTGACCAAAACTAGGGGGCAGTGTGGAACTAACAGATATTTTTCTGCATTCTTGATAATACCAAAATTGGTGCTCTCCATACTGATAATTTGGAAATATTCTTCCTGGGATTAGAACAGGTGGCCCCAGGTAGCTTCCTTTGCAACTTCTTTCTAATCTTGTTCCTATGCACTTTGGAAAACTTCCAAGAGCTTACTGTAAGGTAAATGCTATATAAACATTCTCATGAAACAATGGAAATGGAAAATGACAACTATTTTCTTTCTATAGTCTCAGTTTAAGCGCACCAAGTCCATGAATCCTTCCCTATTTCTCTTAGTCATATGTAATCCCATGTTCTACCCCACCTCTACCTTCCCATGAACTCTCCCATATTTCAAAAAAGATTTGTTTATATTTATTTGTATACATTGCCTATTTGTCTCTTCTAGATGGTAGCCTACTTGGAGATTGTGACTTGGGGTCTTATTCATCTTTTCAGACTTCTTCAAAAGTGAAATAGGTTGCCTCAGAAGATAGTGGGGTCCACTCATAAAGGTACCTTTTCATTAAAGAAAAATCCCATTTATTTATGTATTTATTTTTAAAGCATCAAGTCTTTTTATTCTATTTTTTTCAGTTCCAAATTCTCTCCCTCTTCCTGTCCCCCTCCAACCCAAAGAGACATTTTAAAATCTTACAAATATCTGTATTAGCAATGTCCAAAAAAGCAAGACAAAGAGAGGAAAAAAAGTATGTTTCAGTTTGTACTTTGAGACCATCTATCTGGAGGTGGATAGCATGTTTCATCCTGAGTCCTTTGAAACTGTGGTGAGTCATTGTTGCTAATCGTTACTAGTAATTGTAAGATCACAGTTACTAAGTCTTTTAAAATTGATTATCTTTACAAAATTGCTGTTACTATGAGGATTATTCTACTGGTTAGTCTCCCTTCATTTTGCATCAATTTATGCAAGGTCTTCCTAGGTATTTTTCTGAAATTATCCTCTTCGTCATGTCTTATATCACAATAGCATTCTTTCACATGCATATACCAGAACTTGTTCAGGCATTCCCCAATGGATGGGCATCCCCTCAGTTTCCAATTCTTTGCCACCACAAAAAAAGAGCTGCCATAAATATTTGTGGGTATATGACTTCTTTTACTCCTTCTTTGATTTCCTTTGGGTATGATTCTAGTAGTAATATTGCTACTACTAATATTAGTAGTAAGGTATGCACTCTTTTGGACATCATTCCAAATTGTTTTAAGGAGACCTTTTCAAGGAGAGTCTGGGCTACCACTTCTGGGTGAAATTGTAAAGGAGGTTGTACAGGTCATAGAGGTAACTATGAGGTCCCTTCCAACTCTGAGATTTTGTGATTCTATATATACCCTCATTGTGACTAATGCAGAAATGTACAACAAGTAATGTTCAATAATTGCTTACTGATTTGAATGAGGATTTGTTGGTTTGGTTTGGTTTGGCTTTTAGTGGGACAATGAGGGTTAAGTGACTTGCCCAGGGTCACACAGCTAGTAAGTGTCAAGGGTCAGAGGCTGGATTTGAACTCAGGTCCTCCTGAATCTGGGCCAGTGCTTTATCCACTGTGCCACTTGGCTGCCTCTGAATGATGATTAAAAAGCATATAAAATAACAGCAATTTACATACAATGTAAAATGTAAACAAAAAATAAGTGTTATGAAAGTATTTTAAGGTTACTCTCCCTTTTATGGTTTTGATACAATGGATATTCTCCATGGCTATTTAGCAAATGTTATTGTACCACCATGACTCAAAAAGTACTTGAGGGGAGGGGAAGTTAATATTCCATGTAGTTCTAGAAACCAATTTAACAACTTGAAAATTTCACCAGGGACAGTTAGGTGGCTTAGTAGATAGCATTCTGGGCCTGAAGTTAGGAAGACCTATCTTCCTGAGTTCAAATTCAGTCTCAGAAACTTTTTTTTTTTAGTGAGGCAATTGGGGTTAAGTGACTTGGCCAGGGTCACACAGCTAGTAAGTGTTAAGTGTCTTGAGGCTGGATTTGAACTCAGGTACTCCGGACTCTAGGGCTGGTGCTCTATCTACTGCACCATCTAGCTGCCCCTCAGAAACTTTTTAATCTGTGTGACCTTGGCCAAGTCACTTAACCTTGTTTTACTCAGTTCCTCATCTGTAAAATGAGCTGAAGAAGGAATTGGCAAACCACTCCAGTATCTTTGCCAAAAACAAAAACACACACAACCCAAATGGGGACAGGAAGAGTTTGACACAAATGAACAACAATAATTTTACCATGGAGCCAAAGATTTTATGGTTTCTAGCAACCCATAGGATCTAGATTGACAATCAATGTCTGTCTAGCTTTAAAGATCTTCAGAAAGTTTCTACACTACCTGTGTGCCAAAATTTAATTGTAGTCCTGACTGAAGATGGATGAATAGACTGGAATCAACTTTCAAGATTTCTTCTAGTTGGAAGATTCGATGATACTTAGGTAGTGGGAAGGATTGCCCTTACTTTTAGCCTTAGGGAGAAGAGATTTACAGGGTATCATTTCTGGTGCTTCAGAAAGATGTCAGGCCCTTCCCAAACCCACCCTCTTTCATTTCCTGATTTTTTCATTTGCTGATGCTTGGAATTCCTATCCTAAAATGTAACCCACGCAGACACCAGGTGGAGCCAGGGAACTTTTAAAGTGTGAGTCGGTTCCCACTTGTACTCGTGGCATGTTCCCCGAGAATGCATTCACTGAAGCACAGATGCGAAGAGGTGCCCAAGGGGGCCCCCTGCCCCCTGCCCTCTGCCCTCTGCCCCCTGCCCCCTGTCTCCTCCTCCTTGCCCCTTTACTGTTCAGTAGACTCCAAGACTGAAAGTGAGGGAAAGAATTCAGGACAGTGGAGATGGGGACTGTGCAGCTGGTGGCCGAGTATTAGAGTTGGGGCTGAGCTGATCTGAGCTGGGGGCTACCTTGCTCAATCTTTACCGTGGCCAGGATGGGGCACCTGCCCCAGGAAGAGAATTGAGAGACGGTGGTGGAACACTGCATAAGCTAGGGCGCTGGGGAAATTTTAATATAAGGGAAAGGGAATATGTAGGAGGAAAGAGCTTGGTAGAAACACAGAGGTTTTCACAGAATCTCTTCCCCCAGTCCCAGTAGGGGTGCTGTTTTGCCAACGGCCTGGGACACTTCTTTTGGCCATACTTTTCCCTACAGATTCTTGGTCTTCACAATTCATTGCCTCTGCCCCATAAATCTCTCCATCTATTGTATCCTTTTTGTGGGAGTAATTTAGACTTGGCTAAAATACGTGCAGCCTCACAAAACGGGGACCCTGTTTCCCAACAACTGAGTGGCATTGACAGATAATAGACAAAGAGTGGATGTCAGTGAAATGCCACTTACACCAACAGCTACCCCGGGACCTTGACCTCTCTGCAGTGAAACTGTGGCCTACATTTATTACTCATCGAGGGACTCGAGAAAGTCTGGTGGCTGTTGTCTTTGTATTCCCAGAACCTTGAATATAAGAAGTGCTTAATAAGTGCAAGGATGGGATTGGGGAAGCCAGGAGTCTCATTCCCCCGGCCCCCACCCCCACCCCCTAACAAGCGAGAAGGCTATATTTCAAATCTTATGAGATGATTATGGATTTGAGTCAGATTAAACTCTGAGGATGGGGTCTGGAAGATACCCAGCCCTGCCCCAGTATAGTTAGTTTAAAAGTTTATTGCTTGTCAAATTCTCACTGTCTCCTTTAAGTTTTATCGCCAATTAACAGTATTTTCACTTCTGTTCAGTCTCCCCACTTGTCAGCTACATCTTAGTTTTATTTGGAATCCATCATATGTCAGAACCCCTGTCCCTGTTGAGTGGGTCAGGGGATTCGCCCACTGATTCAATACTGGGGACTCAAAAAGAAAGGACAAGGCTCAGCACAGGATGCGCCAATTAAGTTGAGACCAGATGTTAAATGCCATGTTTCTTTTTCTCAGAGCAGAATCTCCTTGACCCTAGGGTCCCAACAATGGATTATTCTTTTATTCTTTATTCTATTTCTTTGATTTCCCAACATAGCCCAAGATAAATTTTAAGCCAGTCATCCTTCTAAAATTAATGGCTACAAAACAATGCTGAAACACCTGCCTGTTATTCAAGTTGAATATCTTTAGAGATAGGGGCCTGAAGAGGGAAGGGGGGAGTCAGTGGGAACTGTGAGATCTGAAACATCTGACTGTTCCCCCCCCTTCCCTGGGTTTGACCTTGTTCCCCCTCCCCTTTTCCCCCTTATTCCTGGAACATGTATGCATGTCTCCATACATCGATCACGAGCTAAGCACGTACCCTGGGTGAGACAGGATTGGATGTTAGACTGTGAGCTCGCCCTAGTGTGCATGGGGACTTCCCTCCCACCAACATTACTATAAAAATTCAAGGCATGTATTAGTTATCGGGACTCAGTTATTGAGTTTGCCCATTCTTGCAGGAATGTAATAAATCTGTCTCTGCTTGACTTGGTGGTCTGCTCGAGTTATTTGGGTAAACTGAGGCAGTTTGCCCCAAACAAAATCTTCCCGTCTTGGGTACCTGTTCAGTTTTTGGTTCCTGCAACTTGTGCCTGCAAGAGGGCAGAGGTCAATACCCTTCTCCCCCCACGTAGAAGCAAAGCTAGCTAGCTAGAAAGTTCTAGGGATTTTAGGGTATGTGGCGAAGCGGGAACCCAGCCGGGGGAAGCAAAAAGAGAGAGAGAAGAGAAGCCGAGCATGTCTTGGGAAGCTGCAGTACCTGAGAAAATTCATTGGTTGTAAAATTCCTTAGATCCTTGTGCCTCCCTTCAGAGTCCAAACCTAACTTTAGAGAAATGTCTACATCTTTAGAGAGTAGAGCACTAAACTTTGGGGGGAGGGGGGAGAACGGGGAGGGGGAGATGGAGGAGGGGGAGGAGGGGGGAAGAAGAGGAAGGGGAGGAGGAGGGGGAGGAGGACGAGGAGTAAGGCCTCCTGTAGGGATGGATGGTGATTTATCCCTCCTCTTTCTCCACCCCACCCTCACTCCCAGGAGCACCTTCCCTCCCTTTGCATTCCGCTCTATAATTGGACGCCTGCTTTTCTTCCTTTTTCTTCTTATCAGATCCAGGTCTCAGAGAGGGAGAGAACAACTGGAAAGAGACTCTAAAACACCTCCTGGAGGCAGGGAGCTCAGGAGTCAAAGGAAGAAGCTAAGAGAAAAGGGGGGAAGGGAAGAAGAGAGAGCAAGTCTTGGGATAGTCCTCCGCAGAGCTCTGTTCTTTTCCCAGACCAAGGGTTCCCCTCTCCAAGTACCCTGCCCTTGCACAGGTCAGTTTCAAGCTTCTTTCCCCTCCCTTTCCCAGCCTCCTCTTTGAAAGTCTGAGAGTCACCTGTCAACTTCTTCACATCTCCCGACCCTTCTCTGCTTGGTACTGAGAGGTGGGGAGTGGCGGTGGCGGCTTATTTTTGGTTTCGAGGGGGCATCCATTGGCTTTTATGAGATTGCATGTGTGGAGGGCTGGGATGGAAGGGCTTGGGGGGATAGCCGCGGAGGGATGCAGCTGAGAGTCCCGTGGGAGAGGCCTCAATACTGGCGCTAGCTCTGCAAGGTCCCTTGCGCGGGCACGCACACGCGAGCACATTAACACACAAGCACACTAGCACCCCTTCTCTGGTCCTTGGGCAGGCAGCGGGAGAGAAGAAACTAGGGGTCTTAGAAGGAACTCGGAGCAGGGCGGTCCCTCCCTGGCTTGCGGCCAGGATAGTGGAATGTACTGATCCTTTTGATCTCTGAAACATCTAGAGACTGCTGCAGAGCCAAGCCTTAAACCTTGCCTGAGGTAGAAGAGGAAGTGGGAGAGGTCTTTCCCTGCCTGTATGCTGGAGCGCTCTCTGCTGTCAGGCATCAGATCCCCTTCTCTCTTTCCTTTCTCTCCCTCTTTCATTCTCCTGCAGTGTCCCCAGATGCCAGGTGTGCCCTCTTCCCCCAATTTCCATGAACACTTTCATCACTGTGCGTGTTTCTAGTGGGGGGAAAGCAGTGTCACGGCGCAAGAACTGGGTCCACAGGTGGAAGAGGGAAAGTGAACAAGACCTGAACGTGGCTGGGAGGACTCTGGGACTCTTAGTAGTTTAGAGGCTCTAGACTCTAGTTTCTCTTGGCCACTAGTTTGATGTGGGTTAATGGTCTTGGCATGCTTGGAACTTGTCTCTTCTGTCCAACTAGAAGGATAAAGGAGTCCTGACTTGAAGAGCTTGCCTGCTTCTCTGACTCTCTTTTGAGCATTGTGTTTAGGATTGGAGGGATTGGAGGGGAGATTAATTGGTTGGAGTTGGACCTACCTATGGTTGGGAGAGCTCCTCTAAGGGTCCTGTGAGTGGTCTAGAATTTCATAAATAAAATATTACTGAGTTCCACTGTGGGGAGGTGACTTAAATTGCTTTTCTTGAATCTTGGGACTTTAAAAAAGTTTCTTCCAAAAGATGACATAAAAGTTAGTCATTGGCCTGGGACATGTTGGTCAACTCAGTCCCAAGGGCCCTCCTCCAAAGACAACTTTTTTTTTTTTTTTTTTTGCGGGGCAACTGGGGTTAAGTGACTTGCTCAGGGTCACACAGCTAGTAAGTGTTTAAGTGTCTGAGGTCAGATTTGAACTCAGGTCCTCCTGACTCCAGGGCCGATGCTTTATCCACTTTGCCACCTAGCTGCCCCCAAAGACAACTTTTTATTTAAAATTTGATGTGTAGCTTAAAATGGAAATTCGGGGGTCTTTCAGATGGGGCCCTCAGAGAAAACAATTCTTTTTGTCACTATGTAAACACATTTCTTTTTTTTTTTGGTCAATACATTTCTTTTAAAAAGAAACAATAGTAATTTCTTTCCAATTCCATTTAAAGATCATTTTGAACATTCATTTTTATAAGATTTTGAGTCCCAAATTTTGGGGTGAATAGTACTTAACTAGCACATTAGCTGGGATTAGGACATTATCTTTACCAGGGATCAGAAATGAGTTGAAGAATCAAAAAATTAGTCACATGGGTCTGAATATAAATTTTGCTTATTCATAGGGGCAGCCTTGGTGGGATCCAGAGGAAAGCAATTGTCTTTCTCTTACAGAATAACAGAATTTTGAAGTCGGAAAGGACTTCTGAGGCTAACCAGTCCAAGCTGTACAGGAAAAAGAATCTATTCCCCCACAAGTAGTCATTCAATTCTTTTTTTCTTGGAGACCTAGAGTAAAGGGGAACTTATTACCGCCTTCTATAGATGCTCTCTTTTTTAAAAATTATATTGATTTTTACTTCTCTTACAATTTCTCTTTCCTTCTATCCTCCTTTTCACAGTACTATTCCATTACAATGATGTGCTACAATTTAGTTATTCCCCATTTTCTGGAAATCTATAGCAGCAGCAACAACAAGGACAATAGCATTTAGGTAGCACTTGAAGGGTTACAAAAAACTTTACATCTTATATATTATCTCATTTTTTCCAATTTGTTTCCAGTGGATAATCTCTCTCTCTCTCTCTCTCTCTCTCTCTCTCTCTCTCTTCCCCCCCCTCTCTCCCCCCCTCTCTCTCCCCCCCCTCTCTCTTTGGTGAGGCAATTGGGGTTAAGTGACTTGCCCAGGGTCACACAGCTAGTAAGTGTTAAGTGTCTGAGATTGGATTTGAACTCAGGTACTCCTGAATCCAGGGCCGGTGCTCTATCCACTGCGCCACCTAGTTGCCCCCAGTGGATAATCTCTTAATGGCTGACTACTCTTTTGGCTTGAGAGATGCCTTGCTTCCTTGGTTCCTCTATTTCTCTGATCCTTCTGATTCCCAATCCCCTTACTTCTTCCACCATTGAAGTTCTTCTAGGGTCTGCCCTTAGTTTTTTTTTTTTTTCTTTCTTTACACATTCCACCATGGCACTCTCATTTGCTCCCAAGGTTTAAACTATGGCTTTTAGCATCCTGGGGTCATAGATCACAGGGCATGGGATAGATATTTAGGACTGGAAGTAATTAGAAACCATTTAGTCCAAACTGATTTTTTTAAAGTTGCAGAAACTGAGGTCCAGGAGGTTTAAGTGATTTGGCCACGTCACTGGGATATAAGCACAAGTGTTCTGATTGCAAAGTCAGTATTCTGTCTTTCTTTTTTTTGTTGTTGATTCCCCCCCTGGGGTGTGAGGGGGGAGATGGTGGGGAGGTTGGGGGTGGGGGAGAGGGTGTGGCAATGAGGGATAAGTGACTTGCCCAAGGTCACACAGCTAGCAAGTGTCAAGTGTTTGAGTCTGAATTTGAACTCAGGTCCTCCTGAATCCAGGGCTGGTGCTTTAAGCACTGCACCACCTGGCTGCCCCATCTTTCTTTCTCTTTCTTTTTCTTTCTTTCTTTCTTTCTTTCTTTCTTTCTTTCTTTCTTTCTTTCTTTCTTTCTTTCTTTCTTTCTTTCTTTCTTTCTTTCTTTCTTTCTTTCTTTCCTCTTTAAACAAACACAGAAGCCAAGATTTTTTTAGTTTTTTACAATTATTGTCAAAAAGAAAATTTCAATTCAAAGAATTTATTTTTTGTCTTTCCCACATCACAACACTAAATGGAAACAAAATAACAAAACAAAAGTCTTCCTAAGGAGTATGGAAAGTCAAGGATAAATTGCCACTGGTACTATCTCCAAAAGTGGTGGTATCTCTCTCTGGTTGCATAGTTAGTCTATCACCACTGTATCATTATTTGGATAACAATGTTCACCATGGGTGCTTTCCTCAGGGTAGCCTCTTGCTGTCCATACAGGTGTAGGGCCCATTTGGAGAGCTGTGACATCGCCTGAAGCTCTGGGCACTGGGATAGATTGCTGGCAGCTCCCCAGTTGTTCTGGCCATATTCAGGGGTAGAATAGTGGTGGGCTATGAGGATACTCCACAGGGTCTGGCTGGGGATGGAGAGAATGGAGCAGATTGACAGGGGGTGCTGGGTGCTGAGAATGGGAAGGCTATGGAGTTGGAGTGATTGATTGATCCCAGGTAGCTGCCCTCTGAATGGGACCTTCTCTCTAAATCTGAGTCCAAAATGCCTCCACCTGGGTTTCCAGGACCCTTTGTATGGATTGAATGTATACAAACAAAGCATTTATGGATTTTCTCATGCCATGTAGCCTGCTGTTCAATTCCCTGACTTCCTGACGCAGCATGACCAGCTCAGAAGAATCCTGGTGGTGGCAGAAAGTAGGACCAAGGCTGCACTGTGGAGGAGGTCTCTTGGTCCTGCCTGAGGGCCCTGGGGAATCCAGAAGAAGCTGCCTCTTGGTCTGGGAGCTCTTTGCTTTCCAGGAATCATGCAGATGGTTGACGTTCTCCATGACTAGGCTGGGCTGAGTGTCCTCTTCTCCTTCATTATGGGGTTCAGCTTCCCCATCTTCACTTGTCTGATATCTGGAGCCACTGGTCCCACAGTCTTCAGTGCTGGATAATGGAGTCTCCTTCTCCACATTGGCCTTGAGCTCCTGCACCTCAATGTCCTGGACATTTTCCTTGGAGGTGCTCTTCGGTATGTCCATGGAAAAGCTAGGACTTTGCTCCACCTCCACTTCATAGGGGCTGCCTTCAAAGGAGCTCTCAGTGCTGTGATTACACATGTTCATCCTGCCAGATTCTGGAAGCTTCTTTCCAGCTTTCCTGCCCTTCTTCACCAACAGAGGAACTTTTCTTTGCCTTGGCCTCATGGCAAACAGGGAGATTTCTACAGGTGGATAGGATGTAATGAACTTTGGTCTTCTTTCCAGGCCCTCAGTTGACCTGTGTCAACTTCTTAGCAGTCCCACAGAATAGGACTGGATGCAGTGAGCCCTGGTGCTTTTTCTTCACTCTGAAATAGCTGTCACCCTCTTGGGAGCTCTGCAAGTCTGAAGGGTTGAGGATCCTTCCATATTTATACTGGGAAGAAGGACCACCCTTTCCTCTGATTGGCAGGGAGTGGGTTCACAACTGCTGGAGCTGTGAACACTGTTTATGAGCAAGGGATTGTTGTAGACAGGTGATTGTGGAAGGACACCTTATTAACTCATCTCAAAACTAAGGAAACTAAGTCACAGGGAGATCACACCTGTCAGAGGTGTGAACTTTTCTTTTGTTTTGTTTTTCATAAGGCATTTGGGGTTAAGTGACTTGCCCAGGGCCACACAGCTAGTAAGTGTTAAGTGTCTGAATCTGGATTTGAACTCAGGTCCTCCTGAATCCAGGGCCAGCGCTCTATCCAATGTGCCACCTAGCTGCCCCTGGTGTGAACTCTTCTTAATTCCAGTGAGTGGCATTACAGGAGAAAGGCACTATTGAATGGAACAGAGGTTGGGTAGGTCACTGATCTTGAAAGGGAGTTGGAATGCTGGCTTCTGGGTCCTACAGAATCTAGGTCTGGATGTACTGACTTCTGATGGGTCTTCTTAGTTTCAAAATGTGGGGCACTCTCTTGGGAACCCAGAATATAAAAAAACCCAAGTCAGAATTCTTTCAGCAGTATCACGCTACCTCTCTCTGTGGAGTGCCTCACTTTCTCTCAGTGTTCTTCTGAAAAGAAGCCTCCTTCTGGGCTCCAAATACACTTCTCTAACTTCCTATAAAACATTTTCTAATGGCCGTCCTATGTCGCAGGACTTTATTAGTGTAATAGTTTTGTCAGACTCCATGCCATGAACCCTTCTAACCTTATCAGATGTCAATGAGTCAATGATACCTTTAAAAGAGTCTTAGGGGCCTGTAAAAGAGGGAGTCTGAGGTCATGCTGTACACTGTTCTGATGAGGCCACATCCGGGAGATGATCCTCAGTTCTTGGCACAAGGTTTTAGAAAGGACATTTACAAGCTGAAGAATGTTAAAAAGAGAACAGCTAGAAAGCAGAAAGGACTAGACATCATGCTGTTCAAGTTGAAGTTCAGTCCCAGAGAAGGAAAGATTTAAGGGTGTGAATATGAAAGCTCAATTCCATCCTTTAAAAGGTTGTTGTATGGAAGGGGGAGGGGGGAGGGGCTTAGGCTTGTTCTGCTTTGGTCCCAAATGGAGAAAGGGGTGCAAAGGATAGAAGCTACACAGAGGCAAACTTCAGCTCTGTGAACTGTTAAAGAATTAGAACTGTCCTGAAGTCAAGGGCTTTCCCCTCTCCCACTCTACTGTAACAGACTGGGTGTCTACTTTTTGAGGGAAGGTGTGGAAGAGATTCTAGGAATAGCTTGGACCAGATCTGGGATCTCTTTCAATTCTGAGGTTTTGTGCTGCCAACTTCCACTTTTGAGGTTCCTGCCTTGGGATAAAATGGGCTCCCAAACATTTAGAAGCATCTAAGTCTAGAGACTGGAGTGGGGTCTTAAATGTTTTCCAAATAGGCTGAAAAGTTGAAGCTAGAGAGAACGGGTGGTAGGTGTCCAGGACTGAGGTAGAGGGAGGCAGGAGTAAGCACCTTAGAGGCCCATCTACTGGTAGTCTGTCTGTATCACCTTGCCATAGTGGCACCATCATTTGCTGTGCTTCCTGTGTGACTTTAGAGGCTTATCCACCAACCATAAGCTTGGAAGAGAACCTTACCAGTTCTTTACCTATACTGAATGGACTGCTGTGAGAATGTTTGTCCAAAGACAAAGTACAGCAACAACAGCTAGAAAGAGAAATTCCATTTTAAATAACTACGGGCAATATTAAATACTTGGGAGTCTCACTGATAAGACAAACCCAGGAACTATATGGCCAGAATGATTAAACACTTTTCACACAAATAAAGTGATATCTAAACAATTGGAAAACTATTAATTGCTCATGAAGAGTCTGAGCCAATATAATAAAAATGACAATCCTACCTAAGTTGATTTTTTATTTACTAATATGACAAACTATCCAAAATATTTTATAAATCTAGACAAAATAATAACAAAATTCATCTGGAAATACAAAAGCTCTATGATATCATGGGAATAAATGAAAAAAAAAAACATCCAGAATCTTGTCTAACATTACAAGATCTCAAACTGTATTAGAAAGTGGTAATTACCAAAACTATCTGGTATTGGCTAAGAAACATAGAGGTGGATCAGTGGAATGGAGAAGATACAAATTGCATTATAGTGAATGACTGTAGTAATCTAGTATATGATAAACTCAAAGATTCAAGCTTTTGGAACAATAACTCATTATTTGACAAAAACTGCTGCAAAAACTGATAAACAGAAACTAGGTATATAATAAATTCTCACTCAAAACAAGTACATGATTTACAAATAAAGGATGATATCATGAGCAAATTAAGGGACCATGGAATCATTTATCTGTCAGATTTATTATGGGCAGAGGAAGAATTTAGGTCCACAGAAGATATCAAGAGCAAAACAAGATGTAAATTAAATCATTTTGACTATATAATATTAAAAAGTATTTCCAGAAATGAAACTAATGTGCCCAAGATCTTGAGGGAAACTGCAAACTGGGGGAAATTTTTGAAACAAGTATCACTGATAAAGGCCTCATTTCTCCATTATAAAGAGAACTGAGTCAAATTTATAAAAATTCTAGTCATTCCCTAATTGATAGGTCAAAGGTTATGAACAGGCACTTTTCAGACAAAGAAATCAAAGCTATCTATAATTGTATGAATAAATGCTCTAGAATATAATTGATCAGAGAAGTAGAAATTAAAACAACTCTTAGGTATCGCCTTACACCTATGAGAGTGACAAATATAACAAAAAAGGCAAATATTGGGTGTTGGAGGGGATGTGGGAAAACTGGGATGCTAATCCACTATAGGTGGAGTTGTGAAAAGATCCAACCATTCTGGAGAGCAATTTAGAACTATGCCCAAAGAGCTATAGAACTGTGCATACCCAATGATCTAGCAATACTACTTCTGAGGTTGATATCAAAAAGATATACCCCCAAAGAGAAAAAGATCTATTCATGCAACAATATGTATAGCTGCTCTTTCTGTGGTGGCTAAGAATTGAAAATCAAAGGGATGCCCATCAATTGGGAAATGGCTAAACAAACTGGTATATGATGATGATGGAATATTATGATGTTCTAAGAAATGACCAGCAGGATGATTTCAGAAAGGCCTGGAAAGACTTGTATTAACTGATGTATATAACTGATGTAAGTGAGCAAAACCAAGAGAACTTTGTTCACAGAGACAGCAATATTGTTTGATGAAGAACTCTGAATGAGTTAACTATTCTCAGCAATAAGATGATCCAAGACACTCCCAAAGGACTATTGCTACTAACCACCTCCAAAGAAATCAGTTGATATTGATTGAACACAGACTGAAGCCTGGTATTATTAGCTTTCATTTTCTTTCTTTTATTCTAGTTTTCTTGTACAAAACGACTAATGTGGTAATGTTTTACATAATTGCACTTGTATAGCCCATATCTGATTGCTTACTGCCTCAGGGAGGAGGGTGGGGAGGGATGGAAGGAGGGATAAAATTTGGAACTCAAAAGTATAAATTAAAATATTTATTATTTAAAAAATAATTGCTTGCTGACTTGAATGATGATTTTAAAGAATATAAAATAAGGGGCAGCTAGGTGGCGCAGTGGATAAAGCACCGGCCCTGGATTCAGGAGTTCCTGAGTTCAAATCCGGCCTCAGACACTTGACACTTACTAGCTGTGTGACCTTGAGCAAGTCACTTAAGCCCCATTACCCTGCCAAAAAACAAAAAAAAAAAAAAGAGGAAAGGTCCTCTTGTAGTAAAGAATATAAAATAATAGCAATTTACATATAATGCAAAATGTGAACAAAAAACCCAAGAGTTATGAAAATGTTAAGGTTACTCTCCATTTCCTGACTTTGAAAAAATGGACGTTCCCCATGGCTATTTAGCACCATGTCTTTATTGCTCCACCATGACTCAAAATGTACTTGAGGGGAGAGGAAGTTAATATCCTTTGCAGTTCTAGAAAATTTTTTAACTTTAAAAGTTCACCAGGGGCTAGTTGCCCCCTAGTTGGTGGCTTAGTAGACAGGGTGTTGGGACTGTAGTTAGGAAGACTGATCTTCCTGAGTTCAAATCCAACCTGAAAAACAACAGTAATTTCACCATGGGGCTAAAGTCTTTTCTGGTTGCCAGCAACCCATAGGATCTAGTTAGACAATGAACATCAGGACAATGGCAGCAGGGGCTGTTCAGCTGGGGGCAGGGTGTTAGAGTTGGGGGCTGAGCTGATCTGAGCTGTGGGCTGCCTCGCTCAACTTTGACTGGAACCAGGCTGGGGCATCTCTCCAGGGAAGAGAATTGAGGGATGGTGGTGGAACACTGCATATGCTAGGGTGCTAGGGAAACCTTGAATGCAAGGGAGGAGGGATATGTAGGAGGAAAGAGCCTGGTAGAAACCCTGAGGTTTTCACAGAGTCTCACCCCCAGTGCCCATAGAGGTGCTGTTTTGCCAACGGCCTGGGACACTTCTTTTGGCCTTACTTTTTCCTATAGATTACTTGGCCTTCACAATTCATTGCCTCTGCCGAGTGAATCTCTCCATCTATTCTGTCCTTTGTGTGAGAGTAATTTAGACTTGGCTAAAATATGTGCAGCCTCACAAAACGGGGACCCTCTTTCCCCAACTACTGAGTGGCATTGACAGATAGTAGACATAGAGTGGATGACAGGGAAAGGTCACTTGTACCAACAGCTACCCGGGGACCCTATTCTCTCTACAGCAAGAGAGTGGTCTATATTTATTACTCTTTGAGGGATGAGGGAAAGACTAACGCCTGTTGTCTTTATATCCCCAGAACCTTGAATATAGGAGGTGTTTAATTAGTGCTAGGATTGGATTGGTGAGGCCAGGAGTCTCATCTCCCTACCCCCACCCCCACCCCCACCCCCTACCCCTAACAAGCGAGAAGGCTGTTTTTCAAATCTCCCAGTCTTGGGTGCCTGTAAATTTCTTGGTTCCTGTGACTTGTGCCTGCAAAAGGGTCTGCTCTCCTCGCACCTCGCCTCTCCCCACATAGAAGCAAACTATCACTTACCTAGCTAGAAAGTCCCAGGCATCTTAGGGTAAGGGGCAAGGCAGGGACATAGCCACGGGAAGAAAAGAGAGAGAGAGAGAGAGAGAGAGAGAGAGAGAGAGAGAGAGAGAGAGAGAGAGAGAGAGAGAGAGAGAGAGAGAGAGAGAGAGAAGCCAAGAAACCAATTATAACTTGGGAAGCTGCAGCACCTGCGAAAATTTGTCAGTTGTAAAATTCCTTAAATACATGTGCCTCCCTTCAGAGTCCAAAGCTAACTTTAGAGAAATGTGTGACGTCTTTAGAGAGTAGAGCCCTAAACTTTTTTCGTGCTTAAAAGTACACCTTTACCTGTCCACATAATTGGGGATGGAGGGGGACTAGCCACCCTGAAAAGTGAGAGTAGTGTCCACTTCTTGAAATCTCACAGTTGAGGGGGGGGGTGGGAAGTGGGAGTGGGAGTGGGAGTGGGAGAAGTGGGAGGGGGAGAGAGAGCGGGAAGGGGAGTGGGAGAACTGGTGCGTCTGTGTAGGGATGGGTGGTGATTTATTCTTCCTCTCTCTCCACCTCACCCCAGTCCCAGGAGCCCCATCCCTCACACTTAGCCTTCTGCTCTATAATTGGCCACCTGCTTTTCTTCTTCTTTCTTCTTATCAGATCCAGGTCTACATTGTAAATCTGATATATTTTTTTTTCCACATTACAAGTTAAAACAATTTTTAGCATTTTAAAGTTTTGAATTCCAAATTCTATCCCTCCTTCCTCTACCCTCCTTGAGAAAGTGAGCCATCAGATGTAGATTATACATATGCTATCATGTAATGTAAAAAATTTCCATATTAGTCATTTTGTATAAGAAAACTTGAATTAAAGAAAAAGAATGAATGAAAGTCTGTATTCAAACTTAAGTCAATTCTTTCTTTGGAGGCAGAGAGTATGCTTCATCATTAGTCATTTGGGGTTGTCTTGGTTCATTGTATTGCTGAGAAAAGCTAAATCATTCACATTTTTTCATTTTACAACCTTGCTGTGACTGTGTCCAAAATTCTTCTGATTCTGCTGACTTCAATTTGCTCAGCTCATGTCAAGTCTTTCCGGGTTTTTCTGAAATCATCCTGCTTATCATTTTTTATAGTGCAATAGTACTTCATCCCAATCATATACCACAGCTTGTTTAGCCATTCCCCAATCTATGGCCACACCTCCCATCTCCTGTTCTTAATTAACTACCATGAAAAGAGCTGAAATGCTACATTTTAGTTAGAGGTGAGTGAAAATAAAGGAATTTTTTTTTCTCCTCCAAGGCCATGGACACCCTGAAAATGATCCACAGATTCCATAAGGGGCTCATGGACCCTAGGTTAAGAACCCTGATCTAATTCTTGCACAAATTCCTCTCAACAATACTGTGAAGTAGGTACTGTTAATATGAATCTATGGATCACCTATATTTGATGAAGGTACCTTATTATCCAAATGAATTTTATGAGACCCTGGATTAATAGGAGCAAAATAATTAGAACTGACTAAAGATAATGACAAACTAAATTGTCCTAATGGAGCTCCTTTGATGGGTCTAAATTGGGTTAAATCAGGAAAAAAATGTGTCTGTATATCTGATATGATGTCATGTGTCTCTCTGTAATGTGGAATTGTCTCTTCTGTGTGTTTAAGTTTCTGTCAAAAATGTAATTTTGTGCTTGGAATTTAGAAAGAATGTTGTTTAATTGTTTGTTAAAAAGTACCCCCATGTTGTGGCTAGGTTAAGGAAGTGGGGGAAGGTCAGAAAGAAACTTGCTACTTTAATATGTAAGGGCCAAATTTAGTATACAAAGTAACAGCAATATTGATGTAGGAGGTAAAAAAAGGATTAATAGAAAAAACTCAAGACACAAGCTTTAATTCAGATATTAGCTCCAAAAGGGAGTTAGACCCCAGTTAATGAATAACTTACAAATCAGGATACTAGGTTCTTTTACCCAAAGAAATCAGTGCCCATAATGTGAACAGAGGAAGAGAAGTCATGATGACCTTAGACTAAATGACAGCCTGTAGAAATTCAGACTAGAAATAAAAGAAAAATGAAGGTGTTTTGAAACTAGCCATTGGAATCAGAAAGAGACATGCACAGAACAGGCCAAATTTGTCCCCAGATTCACCTTATCACGTGTAAACCCCCAAAACACACCTCCATGGAAAAAGGTACCCGCCTTGGGGGTTGGCTTAGGACCCCAGGAACTCCAAATTAGGATAAGCCCTCCCCTGTATCACCCAAGGTGGAGATTATTATAATGAGACTGATAATCAATTTATCCATACTATAAATATAACTGTCTTTTCTTCACTATCTGAGAGATACCTTTCCCCTATTCTGGTTCTCTCCCTTCGATCACTCACAGTATTGCAATAAAACTTGAGAAACTGAGTCACTGAGTCTTGTAATTCTTTTGGGATGACTCATGATCAATTTGACCCCAAATTCCATCCCACATCAATATTGTAAGATGAACAGTTGTGAATGACTTAGATATTCTCAGCAATACAATGATCTAAGACAACTCTGAATGACTTATGATGAAAAATGTGATCCATCTCCAGAGACAGAACTGACAGTGAGAGATTGAAGCATAATTTTCTTTAGTTTATTTTTTTTAGGTTTTTTTTTTTGGTCAGTTTTCTTTCACAACCTGATTAATATGGAAATGTTTTGCTAGATTACACATATCTAACTTATACTGAATCACTTATGTTCTTAAGCAGAGGGGGTGGGGTGGGGGGAGACTTTGCAGTAAAAAGTTTTTAAAATGGATGTTAAAATTGTTTTTACATGTAAGTAGGGAAAAATAAAATTCTAAATAAATGGAAAAATTTAAAAAAATAAATCTGGTTTCCTTAAAAAAAAAAAGGCCAGGCAAGGCTCTCTGGGTCCCCTAGAACCCCATTAGTTTTGCACATATGTAAATGAAAGTGGCCCAAAAGTTTAATAGTTCATTGTATTAAAGATATTGTCAGAAGGTAGATTCTTTAAATTCTTTTTTGGGTTATGAAATTAATTGAGTGTAATAATGGTTTTCTGTGAAGTGGGCATAGTAAGAACCTTTTAGAATATCCTCAGTTCTATTTTAAGGCTTTAAGATCTAGCCAGATGCTCAGTAGAGTAATTTGCTTCTTGTTAAGAGCTAGAAATTAAAATGAAAAGAAAAAAAAAATCAGTCTCTAACCATTAGGCAATACTGTCTTAAGACTGACTTTCAAACTCTGTCGTCAGTTTCCAACTGTAAGGTTGGATAACCATCTATTTAATCATGTCTATCCATCTTTTAGGATAAATCTCTAGAAAGACATGAAATTTAATGTTATATAAGTATTGGATATGGTAAAAATATTGTTTACTGGTTAATGAGCTTATTATATGGAATTTTAACTTTCTTCTTGCACTCTCCAAATTGAAAATGGGCCACACCCTATCACTGTTCAGCCAAATTCATTATCTGCAGGCCACAAAAGGTTTGGGACAGAAAAGTGAGCTGTGAGGAAAGGAAAAAGCAAGCACACTTTAACTTTAACTTTTTATCTGATAAGTTTTTAACGTATGGGTCAGAGGACATAACTCTTTAGAACAAGGAGGAAACGAATTTTTTTTAAATAGCAGAGGAATTAATTGCCACTATGTATCTTTCCCTAAGATATCATATAAATTTATAAATGAAAATTTTTCTTTTCTGAATGTAGAGTACTAGGCCATAGAATTAAATTGTTACTATTAGCTATTATAAATCCACATTTGATTTAATTTAAACCAAAATCTGTCTTAAAAGAAATAACATGGGGGGCAGCTACATGGTGCAGTCCATAGAGCACAGGCCCTGGAGTCAGGAGTACCTGAGTTCAAATCCAGCCTCAGACACTTAACACATACTGGCTGTGTGACCCTGGGCAAGTCACTTAACCCCAATTGCCTCACAAAAAAACAAAAAAATAAAAAAATATATATTTAAAAAAAAAGAAATAACATGGTCGGAATGTGTGCTCTTTTATCAGGATTATTATGGTAAATTAGGATTTAAGATTTAAAAGATTTGGCATTAAGAAACCTACTACCACTGTGACCCCAAGAAAAGTTCTACCTCTCTCAGTTTACTTTGCTGTAATAGAGCTTACCTCCCAGGGTTGTGATTTTCACATGATTGTAAAGTGCTTAGCACAGGGCAAATGTTATATTCATGATTCTCTCTGTAAAGTATAAAACAAAAGCACATGTAATTAAATTAAGAACACCTGATGATTGGTAATTAATTGGGGTTGTTTCAAGCTTTTATATATATATATATATATATATATATATATATATATTCCTAATGTTTTACGGTATTATGTGTTTCTAGAATTTTCTTGTAGTATATAATTTGGTAAACAATTATATCAGTTATGGTGAAAAAGTAATTTCTGCCAGGGTAGACAAAGTGGAAGGTTGTTGTTGCAATATTGAATGAATTGGTTATTAAACTAATGCTATAGTATCTCAATTACTAGTAAGCTGTAAGAAAGATCTTGCTGTTTTGACCTGAATTTATTGGTATTAAGCAATAGTTAAATCAGTGTCTAATTTGATATGTATAAGATATACTAGTGAACATTGGTAACTTATGAACTTCTATCACCTTAATAGGAAATAGGAGTTTACCTATGATTGTTATTTGTAAGTAGAACATGTGTAGAAACACATGTAGAGTAGTTGAGTCATCTCAAAGATTTCAAGGAATTCTGAGGGCAGTACCCTCTGTGGTTGAGTGGGACATTTTCTAGTTTGTTCCCAGTATGCAATTTGGGATTGTTTATACTCATTTCAAGCAATGCTTATTTTATAAATTGAACAACTCAAGGCAGATTCATTTGTGTAGTGTTAACTCAGGGATGAAAAGCATCAATTTAACTTAAGTACAAGTATAGTTAATGCTTGCTATCTAGGATATGTGATACTTGACAAGTGAGTTCACTTGAAGTACTGATTATTGGAACTTGCTATTTAAGACATTATGGGACTATTAACTGTTATTATTTTGAATCTGACTAGTGATGATCATCAAGGAATGTTGAGTCATGTGACCCATTATGCCAGCAATCCTATGGGATTTTTATATGTATGCACTGAAGGTGGAGTTCTCTTGAAGAAGGCTGGGAAACCAACTTTTTGGCCAAAGCTGAGGAGGTAGGCATCTCCTGACTCTATTTCCCCAATATTATACATGGAATGTAAACTCTCTGACCTGGCTGATTTTAAGCCTGGCACACTGAATCAACTATCTATATAACTTCTGACTGGAGTGGACATCGAGTTTGGGAAGAATTATTCCCTCAGAGCTTTGTTCCTCTTCTTTCATGGCAAATTCCGATAATCATGTCATGAACACAATATGGGGTCTTCATCCCCAGGTTAATACTATAATATCTGGGTGAGATGCAGGTATAAGACTCAAGCTTTTTGACCTAGATATTCGAGTGCCTTTTAGAATCCAAACAACTAAAGTGCATAGGCATCTAGCTTTGCCATCTGTCTGTTATTGGTTAAACATTTTAAAACTGAATCAGAAATATCTCAAGCTTGTTTTGAAGAAAAGAATTTTACTGCAACCAGTTTTCTTAGATTCTTAAAGAATATTTTGTTACAACTATGGAGAGATCAACTTTAAGTTTATTATGTAATGTGGAAGTAACACCTGTCTGTGAAGCATGTCCTATAATACAAACATGGTCTATTATGGACAACTTATTTGACATACACTATTCTGAAATCAATTGTTATCCTAAGTCTTTACTACAATTGAAGTTATTCATTTTAATTTAAGGGTGAATGTGAAATTCTCTTAGGGAGGGATGTGTGGTTATCTGTCAATCTTTTTATAAGGGTTTAAGTGAACTCTCTTATAGTTACTATCTATGTGGGATTCTGGAATGCAATCAATTTTCTTGATTCCTAGTGATCAGCAGGAGGAACATTAATTGAACTATACAAAAAGACTTGTCCATAGTGACTCTTTTAAGACTGCTCCTGAGAACTGAGTTGTGGCTACATATCTCACACTTTGAAAAGGGCTGCTGAACTGGTTTGGAGTACCCTAGCCCAGTGAAAATCTTTGGTTCTGGTGATCCAAGACCTAAGTAGGGAACAGCTGCTGCAAACCACAACCCCAGGACCCTGAGGATGAGAAGTAGATGGCATCCAGAGGAGACTGCACCCCAAGATTCTGGATGAGGAATGAGGATACCCAGCACCCCAAAGACACTGTGCCTTTCTCTGTGTACTATCCATCTTATCAGGTCACCCTATGGTTTTGAATTCTACTACAGGTGGGATTAATTTTGGTATTGGGGGTCTTTCTTTGTGGCCAGTTCTGCCCCCACATTTGACAATGATCAGTCCCTGTCATGTGACCCCACACCCTCCCAGTTCTCTAGTTGAATATATCTCCCTGCTTGGCTCTGTATACCTACTCAGACAGAAGCCTGGCCATCCCAGGATCAGTACCCCTATGACAGAGATCCCTCATGTGTAATTACAGTGAACCTCTATGCCTTTCCCAGATTTCACAGGACTTACAGGCTGTCCTATCATTCTGTTATCTCTCTGACTCCTCACCTTGATTAAATTGTGTTCCTGTAAAAATTAGGTTCCAAACAGAAGCTCCTTGGCTTACTTTTGGGGTTCAGTGAGACTGATCCCCTTGACCAACAGGTGGGAATGTTAATATAAATGTATAGCTCACCGGGATTTGATGGAGGTACCTTATTATCCAAATGGATTTTATGAGACCCTGGATTAATAGGAGCAAAATGCCCTTTGCTCCAAAACTTCATAGTGAAACCAGACAGTCCCTATTTACTTTCCCCAAGAGAATAAACACATTTAAATGTCCCTTTGAAATTCCCATTCACTATCTTCTTTCCCCAGGAAGTGAATAGATCTTATCATTCTCTTGATTAACTATGTAGACCTCCTTGTCTTTGATAACACTACTCCTGTCTCCAAATGCAATGCTAACCATAGCATCTTCTTTAAGTTGAGCTGTCAAACTGATTTATATTGTTTAACTGATTTACATTTGTAATATTTGCTTTGGGTGGATCTGTATCATGCCAATGAAGTTATTCTGTAAAGTGTGAGCAAAGGAACCTTAAAAACCCTTAGAAAGAAGGGGAGTTGAGCCTCCCTCTTAGGAGGGGAGTCTCCACATGGTCATGTGTTGTATTTCTTCTTGGGACAAAAATATTAAATTGATATTATGTTTTTCTGTCTTTTTCTTATCAGATTTATCTTGTAGGAGATATTAAGTTCTCTGATATGGTTCTTAGCCATGTTCTCTGACCTGGTTATTATATTTGTAGGAGGACAGTTATGGAAACAAAATGTAGGGGATATTATGAGATATTATAATTTCTCTGATCTGTTTATTGATTCTGTTTGTAGGAGACAGGTAGTTTAAACTATATATTTGAATATTCAACAGAAAGTACTGGTGATCTTGATTTTATAGAAAAATACCAAGTATTAGTGAATTAAAGTGACAGCCTTAGCTAATCCAACTAGTAAGTGGCAAAGTTAGAACTAATACCAAGGTTATCTTAATTCACAAATTCAAATCCAAGTGGTGTCCTTTTCACTGTCATGACCTATGTCCAGGAATATTATAGCAGTTAGAAGGATCATGATTACTATGTGATATCACATATTGAGAAATAGATATAAAAAGTTTTAAAGAGTTAGGTCAACCACAAGCTGAGTGGGTGAATAGTATTCAACTGGCACATTAGCTGGGATTAGGACTATGATAAGTAAAATCTAATGGGTGGTCACCTTTTTTCTACTCCCAGTATAGGGGAAAGCTGGCTAGGGTTTACTTATAAGTTAGAAGCGTCTGCACCAGTTTTTGGCATTATACATTTATTAAAGAGTAAAGAGAGAACATATGGAGTTCAGAAAGTTTAAGAAAGAAACTTATCTACCCTATGGTTCAGACTGGCCTCCTTCTTCTCCTTCTCTTCCCTGTCACCAAGACAAGATTCTGGAATGAAAGAGACAGAGCCAGGGAGCCAGCCTCACTTCCTACTTCCTGTCTCCCTCCCCCAGAAGCGGTTGTCCTTCAAGCTGATTGGTTAGATTGGTTCACTGGACTTCAGGGTGGTCTCATTGTTGAGTTCAAAGTCCTTAGCTTCTGATAACAATACCTGATTTAGGACTGGCCAGGTGTGGTTTGTTGGGCCCAAATTTAATATATGGAGCGTTAATTGGGTGAATTGCTGAAATATTGGGGTCCCAGAAATAATGAGGAACCTCTAGGTACAAAGCTCCGTCCCCTCCAAACTGCCCTTTTAGATATTTCTCCCAGGCCAATAAGAAAGGAGTCATACAACTTCTTTTCCACAAAAGGATCACATTTTATTACTTGTGAATTAATTAAATAACAAAGGTGAAATTAATTAAAATCAAAGATAAGGAAATAGGGAAAAAGAAATACAGATAAATTCTCCTAACTCTAACCTAAGTCTATATAATTTCCAGATCATTTAAAATTGAGCTAATTCAAAGGAATGAGAGGCTTTTGTGTTCATTCACCACAGCTGGGACATCTGCTAGTTTCTCGTACCCCTGGGAAAATTGAGGAGAGAGAGAGCCGGAGCAAGAGAGTTCCTGAAATGACTCCAGCCTCGCCTCAGTGAGCGTCCAGTCTCCCTCTCCCAAAAGGGAAGGTCTTTCAAAAAGTTGCCTAAGGAGAGGTTTGCTCTTCTGACCTCAGTAGCATACATAACTTCAGGGCGGGCCAGGTGTGGCCCCTCTCAAATGAGTCAGCTAAACTCCAATAATTTTTACCACAGGTTTCAACTTAATTAACTCTAAGTAGGTTCTCAGCCAGTCTCTAGGTCAGTCTCACTTAATTCAATCAATTCTAAATCAATCTCCAGGTGGGGCCTTTGGGCATCTGCCAAATCTCATTATTTCCTCACAGGACATTATTTTTGGGAATGGGACCCAGTAGGGATTCCTGTGGGGAAGCAGGGGTCAGAAATGGGTTGAAGAATCAAAAAATTGGTCACATGGGTCTGAATATAAATTTTGCCTATTCATAGAGGCAGCCTTGGTGGGGACCACAGGAAAGCAATTGTCTTTCTCTTACAGAATAACAGAATTTCAAAATTGGAAGGGACTTCTGAGGCTAATCAATCCAATCTGCAGTGGAAAAGAGAATCCTTTCCTCAACAAATGGTCATTCAGTTTTTTTCTTGGAGACCTAGAATAAAGTGAAACTCATCTCCCTCTACAGGTGCTCTTTTTTAAAATTTATGTTGATTTTTACATCTCTTACAATTTTTCTTTCCTTCTACCCTCCTTTTCACAGTACTATTCCATTACATTGATATACTAAAACTTAGTCATTCCTCATTTTCTAGAAATCTATAGCAGCAGCAACAACAACAAGAAGGACAATAGCATTTAGGTAGCACTTGAAGAGTTACAAAGAACTTTACATCTGATATATTATCTCATTTTTTCCAATTTGTTTGCAGTGGATAATCTCTTAATGGCTGACTCCTCTTTTGGCTTGAGAGATGCCATGCTTCCTTGGTTCCTCTATTTCTCTGATCCTTCTGATTCCCAATCCCCTTTCTTCTTCCACCATTGAAGTTCTTCTCGGGTCTGCCCTTAGTTCTTTTTTTCTTTTCCACCATGGCAATCTCATTTCCTCCCAAGGTTTAAACTATGTTTTTTTAAGCACCCTAGGGTCATAGTATTCCAGCGCATGGGATAGATTTATAACTGGAAGTAAATAAATAGAAACCATTTAGTCCCAACCCATCTTTTTACAGTTACAGAAACTGAGGTCCAGGAGGGTTAAGTGATTTGGCCAAATCATACATCAAAGAAGTAGCACACTGGGATATAAGCACAAGTGTTCTGATTGCAGTCAGTATTCTTTCTTTTTATTTAAAAAAAAACAGACACAGAAGCCAAGATATCAGTTTTTTACAATTATTGCCAAAATTAAAATTTCAATTCAAAGAATTTATTTTCTGTCTTTCCCACACACCAACCCCAAATGGAAATAAAACAACAAAACAAACGTCTTCCTAATCAGTATGGAAAGTCAAGGATGAATTGCTACTAGAACTATTTCCAAAAGTGAGTGTGTGTCCCTCTGGTTGCATAGTTAGTCTATCATGACTGTATCATTATTTGGATAACAATATTCACCATGGGTGTTTTCCTCAGGGTAGCCTCTTGATGTCCACACAGGTGTAGGAGGCAGTTGGGGAGCTGGTGCATAGTCTGAAGCTGTGGGCACTGCTGTAGATTGCTGGTGGCGCCCCAGTTGTTCCAGCCTTTCTACAGGGTGGAACAGTGGTGAGCTATGAGGATACTCCACAGGGTCTGGCTGGGGATGTAAAGAGTAGAGCAGACTGCCAGGGGCTGCTGGGAATGGGAATGGTACGGAGTTGGAGTGACTGCTTGACCCCAGGGGGGCTGCCCTCTGAATGTGACCTTCCCTCTAACGCTGAGTCCTAAATGCCTCCGCATGGATTTCCAGAACCTGTTGCATGGATTGAGCGTATACAAACAAAGCATTCATGGCTCTGGTCATAACATCTATCCTGGTATTCAATTTTCTGAGGTCCTGACACAGCATGGACAGCTCAGAAGAATCCTGGTGGTGGCAGAAAGTAGGACCAAGGCTGCCCTGTGGACAAGGTCTTTTGGTCCAGCCTGAGGGCCCTGGGAAGTCCAGAGGAAGCTGCCTCTTGGGCTGGGAGCTCTTTGCTTTCCAGGAAGCATGCAGATGGTTAAAGTTCTCCATGACTAGGCTGGGCTGAGGGTCCTCTTTTCCTTCATTATGGGGTTCAGCTTCCCCATCTTCACTTGCTTGATATCTGGAGCTATTGGTCTTACAGTCTTCAGTCCTGGGTAATGGCCTTTTGCTCTCCACATTGCCCTTGAACTCCTGCACCTCAATGTCCTGGACATGTTCCTTGGAGGTGATTGGTGTGTCCATGAAAAAGCTAGGACTTAGCTCCACCTCCACTTCATAGGGGCTGTCTTCAGAGGAGCTCTGAGTGCTGTGATTACACATGTTCATCCTGCTAGATTCTGTAAGCTTCCTTCCAGCTTTCCTGCCCTTCACCCACCGAGGAACTTGTCTTTGCTTTGGTCTCATGGCAGATAGTGAGATTTCTACAGAATGTAATGAACTTTGGTCCTCTTTCCAGGCCCTCAGTTGACCTGTGCCAACTTCTTGGCAGCCCCCACAGAATAGGACTGGATGCAGTGAGCCCTGGTGCTTTTTCCTCACTCTGAAATGGGTGTCACCCTCTTGGTAGCTCTGCAAGTGTGAAGGGTTGAGGATCCTTCCAGTATTTATACTGGGAAGAAGGACCACCCTTTCCTCTGATCGGCAGGGAGTGGGTTCACAACTGCTGGAGGTGTCAACATTGTTTATATGCAATAGGTTTGGTGTACACTTGGTATTGTTGAAGAACACCTTATTAAGTCATCTTAAAAGTAGGGAAACTAAGCCATAGGGAGATCACACCTAACTCCTCTTGTTTCCACTATTGAAGGACACAGAAGTCAGCTAGGTCACTGATCTTGAAAGAGAACTTGGAATGCTGGCTTCTGGGTCCTCCAGAATCCAAGTCTGAATGTACATATTCTCTTTCCTTCTACCCTCCTTTATAGACTGCTATTCCATTACATTGATGTACCCCAAGTTAGGTATTCCCCATTTTCTGGACATCAATAATAATCATAACCATAATCAAAATGTCATAACCATATTCCCATTTTCATTGAACTATAAGGGTTGCAAAGAACTTTAAAAACTGCTATATTATCTCATTTTTTATACTTTCTTTCCAGTGGATAATCTCAATGGCTGACTACTCCTTTGGCCTGAGAGATGCCATACTCACTTGAGTCTTCTCTTTCTAACTTTGGCTCCTTCTAATTCCCAATCCCCTTTCTTGTCCCACAGTGGAAGATCTTCTAAGGTCTGCCCTTAGTTTTCTTCCTTTACATGTTCCCCCATGACAATCTCATTTGCTTCTAAGGCTGAAACTACTGCTTTTAGGATCATGGGGTCATAGATCTCAAGACATGGGAGAGATTTACAATTGGAAGGACCTTAGAAACCAATTAGTCCAAACCCCTCATTTCACAGTGGAGGAAACTGAGATCCAGGAGGTTTAAGTGATTTGGCCAAGCCAGGTATCAAGTAAGTAGCACACTGGGATATAAGTGTTCTATTTGCAAATGTAACTATTGGAATGACACCACCTGCTGGAGATTTACTGTAGAAAGGCTCTGCCAGAGTTTTATAAAGGAATATAGACTAAGCTTAGATCTAAGATTATTCATTTGTATTTCTACTTTCCTATTTCCCTAATTGGTATCACCTTTTGTTGTCTAATTAATTCCCAAGCAATAAAAACTAATCCCTCACTGATTAAAGCTCAGAGGCTTCTTTTTCTTAGTGGTCTGGGATATGGGATATGTATATATATAAAGGGGAAAGTTAAAAGAGAGAGTTTAATGCTCCTCTATCCAATTTTAAATCTCACAGTTTTGGCAACCACAGAGGGACCTTAAGGACCCTCCCATCCACAAGACAGCTAATTTGGTGGATTTACCAAATTAACCCCCCCCCCACTGACTTTCCCTCATTTGCCTAATCTACCTTAAAGTCTTTAAGTCTCTAAAAGCCTTGCTTTAAAGAGAAAAACCAGTCCATTTTAAAGGGCAACATGTTTGAATATTTTTTCTTTCTCATGCTTTTCCTCATTGGAGCATTTTGGCACTACTTAAAGTCCAAATTCTATCAGATGGCCTACTCAGTCTTTTTTCATTGTCTTGAGTATTATGTCTTTGACTCACTTGAGGAAAGTCCAGATGGCCCTAACCAGAGCATTCTGGCACCTGCAATTCCTAGTCAGCCATGTAAACACCAAAATAAGGGCACTAAGGTGTGTTATTACTGTGAAAAGGAGGGGCATTCATTGAGGGAATGTAGGACTTGGAGAAGAAAATCTAATTACAAGTGAAATCAAAATAGAAATAGATCTTTTCAGGGGAATACAGAGAGACAGTATCAGAATAACTATAGACCCTATCAGAGAAATACAGAAAGACAGTACCAGAATCATGGTAACCAAGGTCTCTCTCAGAGAGGGCACAGGATTGATGGGACAAAGGGGAGGAATGGAACATAGATAATGAGAGCCACATATTCCCAGATCCAGATTTTTTGAATGCTTGTGCCAGTCCATTCACTTCCCCAGAGTAATGAACCTCATATGATCTTCAAAGTGGGAGATACTTATTATGACTGTCTGCTAGACATAGGAGCTTCTAAATCAGTATTAGTAAGCAAACCAGACCCTGAGTGTAGAGTTGTAGGATCTTTGAATGTAGTAGGAGTCTCAGGAAAAGCCCAAAGAGTGGCAAAATGGACCCCTTGCATGGTATCTATGGGGCCCTTAACAGTGGAACATTCATTCTTACTCATGCCTGATACCCTTGTAAATTTATTAGGTCGTGATCTCCTTTGCAAGCTTATAGCAACCATATCTTGTGCTCCAGATGAGGCTGTCTCCCTACAATTGCCAGAGGATACTGTTCATTTATTACCAATTTTACTTACGGAAGTTCAAGGAACAGTAGGGAAGGTATCCAAAATTCCCTCATACATTCCTGAGTCTTTATGGGCCTCATCCCCTACTGAGGTGGGGCTCCTTAAATCTGCCATGCCTGTTACCTTTAAAGTTAAGGGGAGACTACCCCCCCCATTCCACAGTATCCATTGTGTAGGGAAGCAATAGAAGGGATCACCCCTATAATTGAGGCTTTGAAAAGCCAGGGTATTATTATTCCATGTCATCACTCTCCATGCAATACTCCCATTTTGTCAGTTGAAAAAAACCAAGCCTGGGGCAGATGGTAAACCTGTTTATCGTTTTGTGCAAGATCTTAGAGCGATTAATAATCATGTTATCCCTAGGCACCCTATAGTCCCTAACCCCACTATGATAGTGTCATCCATTCCCTGTGAGGCTACATGCTTCACAGTGGTAGACCTCTGCTCTGCCTTTTTCTCCATACCAGTACATGCGGACTTCCAATATTTATTTGCTTTCATCTGGAAAAATACACAGTGGACATGTACGAGACTCCCACAGGGATTTGTAAACAATCCCACATTATTTTCCCAAATTTTACAGCAGGATCTGGCCTCCATTACCTTTAAAGGCTCCACGCTAGTACAATATGTTGATGAATTACTTTTGGCCTCCCCTAATGCTGAAGTTTGTCAGGAAGATAGCCATCACTTACTACTAGAGCTGCACAAGAGAGGCCACAAGGTATCCAAGTCAAAAGTACAATGGTGTCTGTCCCAGGTAAAATACTTAAGATTTATTCTGGCTGCTGGAACTCGCTCTGTCTCTTCTAAGAGAGTCCAGGCCATTCAACAACTCTCTGCCCCCACTACTAAGAAGCAGTTAAGAGCCATTTTGGGAGCAGCTGGGTCCTGCAGACAATGGATACCCTCTTTTGGTGAAATTACTAAACCTCTCATAGCTCTAACAAAAAATTCTGTCCCAGACACTTTACAGTTGGATCCCCAACATCTATGGCTAAGAAACCCCATGATGATCTTTTTGATACACCTTTAGAAAACCCTGATCTTGACCTCTATACAGATGGTTCTTCATTTATGAGAGAGGGGACCCGTTTCACTGGAGCTGCTGTAGTTTCTGATTATGACACTGTCTGGGCAGCTTCTCTACCTTCCCATTTTAGTGCGCAGGCTGCTGAACTTGTGGCTCTTACACATCTCAGCCATGAAAGAATTAAAACAGGCCTTGTTATCAGCACCTGCCCTAGCATATTCCAAAAAAAAAGAGGGGAACATTTGTAAAAGTTTTCTTTTTCTCAAAAAAAAAAAAGTTTTCTTTGAGATTGTGTTGTGCTTTAACTTGTATTTAAAAATGTTCCAATTTTTCACAAAAGTAATTGTATACTTAGTAAAAAAGGGTATTTGAAATTGTTGCATAATTATATATTATATTCTGAGTCAAGATGTATTCACATTTTTTGCGATCATTTATTATCCTCAGTTTTTAAATCCATATGAGAATTGGATTATGGGAATTTATCATTTAAGACATTAATTGATTTTATTCTGAGTTATCAGATGCCAGTTGGCCAAGATGCCATCCAATCACAAGAGGAATAAATGCAAGAGCAGACATTGAACTGTCACATGAGGGGAGACATGCATGAAGTCAAGGTATGGCCGAGGGAACGGCTTTTGACAAATGTTGAGATTGGATTCTCTTGGTTTAATATTTTCTTTTCTTTTTTCCCACAATACTATACAGATGGCTGGAAGTTTTGATCCCACTCATCTCATTCTTCACCTGGCTTCTATGCCACCTCCTATATGCCTGATGCCATGGACATCTCAATCCCATGCATCTGATAAAGTCTGACTCAGTTTCCTCCAATATGTTCAGTGGCATGGACATATATTCCATCAATCTATTTGAAGTATGGCATACTGCATAGGCAGTATATATTGCTCTAGTGTTGGAATGCTCATATCCCATCATTTCTCTGTTCTTTTATGGTAACTCCCATAATTATTTCAGTTGTCACGAATACAGTGTTGAATTTGGCCTTGACACCCGTTACCAATTATATTAGATTTTTAAATTTCTCATAATGGCATGAGGATAATTAGGCAGATGATGCAAAAAGTGATGAAACAAAGATAAAAATTATTTTTAAAAATTAATATTGCAACAATTGTCTTCTCAATTTATCCTCCACAAGGGGACTATAGTAATATTAAGTTTTAGAGAATGTTTCAATTTTTGTTTTATTATGTTTCATGTGTAACAACTAAGATTCTGAATACCCTTAGACATGTTTTTGAGAACTTTCATTGTTTGTTTTGATTACTAACAAAACTATTTTAAAGTTGTGTTAAGCTCAATTTTGTAGGAAAGATTCCTGCCTTATTTCCAGCATCCACACATCAACCCCTGAAAAGACTTCCATTCCATGACTAGACCCAGAGGATGTCCCAAGAATTATCTAAGAAAAGGATTTCAAAGACTTTAAATGAACAGTTTGGTTTTGTTGTTTTTCTTTTTCTCTTTTGGTTATAATATACACCATTTGTTACATGTACTCTCTGCAGAGGCCCTCCCTTTGCAAGACTAATGTCAAAATGCCAGTTCATGAGGAAAAAAACTACCCCTCTGGACAAAATTTTTCTCTCTCCCTTTTTCTATACTGATATTAACATATTATTAGTTAGCATAGGTTATTATTATATTCTGTTATTTTTTACTGTATCATCAAGGAAACGCCCCACTTCTTGAAGAAACAAAGCAGAGACTGTAACGATTGGAATGACACCACCTGCTGGAGATTTACTGTAGAAAAGCTCCGCCATGAGGTGAAGGTCTCTGAGGGCAAGACTATGCGGCTTTTCTTTGACATCAGGAAGTGACCTTGGCTTATGGGACGAAGAAGGGGGAGGCTGGCACCCTGACTCTCTCTCTTTCCTGAGGACTCTGGCAGATAAGGGAGCTAGAAATGCGCTCTCCCTTTAATAGATAGATGAATGTAGACCTTTCTCTCTCTCTGGCTTTTCAACTTAGCCATGGCGGTCCATGCATTTTGTGTGCAGGCTTTTGGGTGTGCTGGTTCTCGGCCTGGCAGTCAGTTTGGGATTCGGTGAGGTTTATAAAGGAATTTAGACTAAGCTTAGATCTGAGATAATTCATTTGTATTTCTACTTTCCTATTTCCCTAATTGGTATCACCTTTTGTTGTCTAATTAATTCCCAAGAAATAAAAACTAATACCTCACTGATTAAAGCTCAGAGGCTTCTTTATTTTAGTGGTCTGGGAGATAAATATATATATATATATATATATATATATATATATATATATATATATGGGAAAAGGTGAAAGGGGGAGTTTAATGCTTGTATAGCCAATTTTAAATCTCACACAAAACCAGTCTTCTTTTTATGATTTTTTAATAAACACAGAAGCCAAGATTTATTTAGTTTTTTGTAATTATTGTCAAAATGAACATTTCTATTCCAAGAATTTATTTTCTTTCTTTCCCACATCCCAACTCTAAATGGAAACAAAACAAAACAACACAGTCCTAATCACTATTAGTTGTAAAGGAAAAATTGTCACAGGAACAATTTCCAAAAGTGGGTGTGCCTCCCTGGGCTTGCATAGTTAGTCTATCACCACTATGTCATAATTTAGGTACTATATTCATCATGGGTGTTTTACTCAGGGTAGCCTCTTGCTGTCAATACTGGTGTTGGGGACAGTTAGAGAGCTGTGACATAGTCTGAAGCTCCGGGCACTGCTTTAGATTGCTGGTGGCACCCCAGATGTTCCAGCCTTTCTACAGGGTAGAACAGTGGTGAGCAATGAGGATACTCCACAGGGTCTGGCTGGGGATTTAGAGAGTAGAGTAGCCTGACCAGGGGTGCTGAGTGCTGGGAATGGTATGGAGTTGGAGTGACTGGTTGATCCCACATGTCTGCCCTCTGATTATTACTTTCCCTCTAACTCTGATCCCAAAATGCCTCCACTTGGGTTTCCAGGACACTTTGTATGGATTGAGCATATTCATACAAAGCATCCATGGTTCTGCTCATGGAATGTAGACTGCTGTTCAACTCCCTGACCTCGTGACGCAGCATGGCCAGCTCAGAAGATTCCATTTGGTGGCATAAAGTAAGACCAAGGCTGCCCTGTGGACAAGGTCTCTTGGTCCTGCCTTAGGGCCCTGGGGAATCCAGAGGAAGCTGCCTCTTGGGCTGGGAACTCTTTGCTTTCCAGGAAGCATGCAGATGGTTGAAGTTCTCCATGACTAGGCTGGGCTGAGGGTCCTCTTCTTCATTATGGGGTTCAGCTTCCCCATCTTCACTTGCTTGATATCTGGAGCTATTGGTCTTACAGTCTTCAGTCCTGGGTAATGGCATCTTGTTCTCCACAGTGCCCTTGAACTCCTGCACTTCAATGTCTTGGACATGTTCCTTGGAGGTGATTGGTGTGTCCATGAAAAAGCTAGGACTTCGCTCCACCTCCACCTCCACCTCCACCTCCACCTCCACCTCCACCTCCACCTCCACCTCCACCTCCACCTCCACCTCCACCTCCACCTCCACCTCCACCTCCACCTCCACCTCCACCTCCACCTCCACCTCCACCTCCACCTCCATTCCACTTCTACTTCCACTTCCACTTCCACTTCATAGGGGCTGTTTTCACAGGAGCTCTCAGTGCTGTGATTACACATGTTCATCCTGCCAGATTCTGTAAGCTTCCTTCAAGCTTTCCTGCCCTTCACCCACTGAGGAACTTGTCTTTCGTTTGGTCTCATGGCAGATAGTGAGATTTCTACAGAATGTAATGAACTTTGGTCCTCTTTCCAGGCCCTCAATTGACCTGTGTCAACTTCTTGGCAGCCCCACAGAATAGGACTGGATGCAGTGAGCCCTGGTGCTTTTTCCTCACTCTGAAATGGGTGTCACCCTCTTGGTAGCTCTGCAAGTGTGAAGGGTTGAGGATCCTTCCAGTATTTATACTGAGAAGAAGGACCACCTTTTCCTCTGATTGGCAGGGAGTGGGTTCACAACTGCAGGAGGTGTCAACAAGGTTTATATTCAATAGGTTTGGTGTAGACAGGGGATTGTGGAAAGACACTTTATGAACTCATCTGAAAATTAAGGAAACTGATTCACAGGGAGATCACACTTACCAGAGGTGTTAACTCTTATTGCTTCCAGTGAGTGGCATTAGAGGGGAAAGGCACTATTGAAGGGCACAGAGGTCAGCTAGGTCACTGATCTTCAGATGGAGGTTGGAATGCTGGCTTCTGGGTCCCATAGAATCTAGGTCTGTATGTTTTGGCCTCTGGAGGATTTTCTCATTTCCACAATGTGGGTCATCTTCTTGGAGACACAGCATATCAAAAACTAAAATTCTTTCAGAATTCTTTCAACAACATCCTGCTCCTTCTTTCTGTATTTGTGGTGCCTCACTCTCTCCCTGTGTTCATGACTTCCTTCTGGGCTGCAAATGCACATCTCAGACTGCCTATAAAACCTTTGCTAATTGCTTTCCTAAGTCATAGGGCTTCATTACTTTAATAGTTTTCTCAGGTTCCTTACCCTGACTCCTAACTTGTTGAAGTCCATTGAGTTAGTTAGGTGTAGAGTTGGAGTTGCTAGATAATGCAAACTGTCATTCTCTCTCTGGACTTCATTGACAACTGGGAGAAACCTGGTAGCCATGGATGACTAGTCATCTCAGATCTCTAAGTCAAGGGGACTACAGAGGTACAGGAAAACAGGCTTACAAAGACACCCTCTGCCTCAGTTCTGGTCTGTCCCCATACAACTTGGTCTTTGTCAATACCTTGGAACTTTATGGGAACTGAAAACTTGAGAGGCCTTGGGAAACATTGCCCAGCAAAGAGTTGAATGCAGTTGATTACAAGAACATTTGACTTATTTATATTTTGGAGATGAGAACAAATTGGCTAAACCTCTTGGAGCTGCAGTTTGGGCTTGGGCTGGAGTGGTTCCAGTGGGACAGAAATCCTTACCATCAGCAGCAGCAAGATTTCTTTTCGGGCCAAGGCAGAGGGGGTTCAGATATTCAGACTAGTAGGGCATGCCAAGAACAGTTCATATCATTCCTGACTATAGACAGCCCCCTACTGTCTGACTCTGAATGAGCATGCTAGGAGACCTGTTGAATGATCAACTTACCAGTCAGCTTTACATTTGTTTTTTACGATTGTTTATGTTTTATGTTAGTTGGTCAAAGTTCCTTTGTTAGTTAGCCTGGATCTGAAATGTGACAAGTCTACTCCAATTGACTTATTGTCTCTAGAATACCAACTTTTCTGCCTGATATTCCAGGCCCTCCACAATGTCTCCTATGCCATTTCCAGACTCATTTCATATTCCTCCTTTTCTTTTACTTTATTTCCCAACTAAAGTGAAAGGACTAGCTAGTTTTCCTCCCATCAGGTCATTTGGTCTCATCTTCATGCAAATCATCCTCCAAATGCACTCCTGCCTCATCCCTTCCTCTCATTATTTTTATCTTCTTTGTTGTTTTTGAAGGGGTGGACCAATGACAATATAAGGGTGAATATAAATTTAAGTGAGGCAGAGCTGGGCAAAATCATCAGCCTTTCTCCTCATGCACCTTTGGTGTTCACCTGTTCTCCAACTCTTACCTGTGACTCCATGAAGCTCTAACATGTGCAGCAGTCACATTCTGGTAAACACTGGTATGGCAGACAGCTAAACCTGGTTTAGGGTTAAGGACAGATCTCAAACCCATTAGTGAGGTAGAAGGATGTCTTCTCCAAGCATGTGAAGATTTCCCCTTACAGGATGGGCTGATGAGAACAATTTGTTCCAACAATCATGAAGGCAGCTGAAGCAGGCTCTATGAAGACTTTAGAGCCTGCTCAGACATCAAAGACATCGCAACCCAGGCCATCACCACTTTTGTCTTGCCACTGTACATTGATGAGTCTGGAAGAGAGATTGAGGCTGATGACTTGGTGCTCAAATCTATTTCACATGCAAGTCAAGACATCAACCTATAATGTCATTGGTCCTCTTTGAAAACAAAGGATGAACAACAACAACAATTGAGAATTTGAAGGGATTTTTGGTTATGCCTAGCCCAGCCTTTACCTGAACAGGAATCCCTCTACAACATCGATGATGTCTTCATCCAGCTAGGCAAAGTGTCTGCTTGAACACTTCCTGTGACAAGGAAATCAGCCAATTTCACTTTGGACAGATCTAATTGTTCAGAAGATTTTTCCATTTATCAAGCTAACATTTACTTCTCTGCAACTTCCATCCATTGCTCCATTTTCTGCCCTCTGGGAACAAGAATACACTTAATCTCTATTTAACATGATAACCCTTGAAATAGTTCACATAGCTTTCTCCTCCTCTCAAAGGTATTCCTTTTTTTTTGGTGAGGCAACTGGGGCTAAATGACTTGGCCAGGGTCACACAGCTAGTAAGAGTTAAGTGTCTGAGGCCAGATTTGAGCTTAGGTCCTCCTAACTCCAGGGCCGGTGCTCTATCCACTGTGCCACCTAGCTGCCCCCAAAAGGTATCCCTTCTTGAGATTAAACACCCCCATGTCCTTCAACAGTTCCAGTTTCCTAGCTACCAGGGTACCAGTTCCAGTTTCCTAGTGACTTTTCTAAAACAGTAGAGTCCCAAACTGAAAACAAAGCTTCAGGTAGAGTACAACCAGAGCAGAGTACAGTAGGACTGTCACCTTCCTCATTGTAGATACAATAGATCAATTTATTTTTGGTTGCCTAGATCCCTAGATCTTTAATAAAGAGCGATTCTAGATCCCTTTGAATATAGACTCATCCAACATGTTACCTATTCCTCCAAGCTCTATATAATCTGAGTTTGACAAGCATGTCAACCATCAATGTCATGGCATCCATGTCATTTATAAAAATGCTCATTACATGTGGCCAGGGAGGATGGACCCTGGAACACTCTATTAGTGACATGTTAATTTGCATTGATATTTTAATGAATACTCTTTATATTGGATTATTTGACTGTATCTAAATTCACTGAACCAAATTATATCTAGGCCACAACTGTTCATCTTGAACACAACAATAGCAGGACAGATTTTGTGTAATGCTTTGACAAAATCTAGGTATTGTCCACAAGACTGCTGGACTAGTATTTATTACTTTAGTACAGGTATCCATGGTTTTATTGATGCATTTTCCTCCATCGTCCATTAATGCAGATCACAGTGATCACTGTACCTTAGTGTTTTTTGGTTTTGTTTTTTAAATTGCTATGGCTTAAAATTTGAATACACTGTAACTAGGCTGGTTTCAGATGATAGACATATTAATCTTATAACCTTGTCAAAAAAGAGCATACATTAATCTAGCATGACCAATTCTTCACGAAGTCAGTCATGCTGGCTCTCAATGATTACCATTTACATTCTAAAAGTCCATAATCTCTTGCTTTAATAACATGCTTTGAATTTTGTTTCCAGGAATCCAAATTAAGTTCATTCAACCCTCTTTGTTATTGTTGTTGTTTGTTTGTTTTTTGAAAAATGAGATAGTTTTACCACTTAAAAAATATTATGTCCCCTCTCCCGTTTCCTTTGACATTTCCAAAATCACTGAGGGAAGATCAGCAATCACACCTGTAAATACTTTCAGTCCCTAAGATGTCATTCATTTTGGCATGGTGACTTCATTTGAATACAATGAAGACAGCTAGATGCTTTCTTCCAATTTTACATCTCTCAGGTTTCAACTCTCTATTAACCATGTTTGTTCATTCCTTCCCAGTCCAAGGGTCATTATCCTTAGCAGATAAAAGAGAATAAAAATAAAATTTAATCAAGTTTGCAAAAATCACTTTTTGACTAGAATTTCCTTTGTGAAAGTAAGTACATTCATATTGCATTGGCTTCTGCTCCATAATGTCCATGATAATCCATTGCTCAGCCCAGTTGAGAGAACTCTAACCCTGCCTACCTATGGTTGTTGGTCAGTAAGAATGTGTGGTTTCATCTTAATTTGAGTGCCTTCTCTCTGAGCTATGGCTACTTTATCCTGTTCATCACTTGTCTGTACATTGTTTTTTGCATATTGTCTTCCCTAATGGACTGTGATTTCCTGGAGATCAAGGATTATTTATTTTTTACCTTTCATTGTATCCCCAGTGCCTAGCATAGTACCTCAAACATGGTAAATGCTAGTTATTTGAATTTAGTCTAGAAGATTTGGGGGCTTCCAGTAGAGATACAAGGATGCTACTTATCTTGACAGGGATACTTGGCCCTTATGTGTTCTGTGAGATAATTGGCTAGTATTTTTCTCTACTGGGAGGGATATGGACTTAAAGATGTTACCTGGTAGCTTGCCTGGAAACCTCCCTGTTCTCAAATTGGTTCACATATTTCACCAAGAGCACCCTTACAGGCTCCTTGCTTAAGTCTCTATCAGTTCCCCTTTCCCACCCAGTAAGAATAACAATAACAACAATAACTGTAGCTAACATTTATACAGCATTTGAAGGTTTGCAAACTACTTTACATATATTACCATGTACAAACCCCAGTGGTGACACTAGTTGGGAAAATCTTGTGGTGGCATGCACAGATCAGAATGAGGTTGGGAAGCTGTGTGATTAGTGAGGGTGAGAAAGGGAAAGGCTGGAAAATCGAGCAATACTTTGCTAAGTTTACCTGTAAGCTCTTTTGAGCTCCACCTTGATGCCCTAAATTCCTTCTGTATTTCACACCTGCCAATTAATGATTCTAATTCTCCAACCTTCACACTAACAGGCACCTCAGTATGATGTACTTGGAAGACTGATGGATTTGAATCTTCCCCCCACCCCCAGCACTCGGTAGCTGTGTGACCTTGGTAAATAATTAATCTCTATGATGATACTCATCCACAAAATTGTAACATTAATTTTTATGCTGCCTATGACCAAGGATTGCTCTGAGGAAAGTATTCTATAGATCTAAAATGCTATGGAAATATGAGTTGTTGTTGCCATTAAGAATAAGGACTTTAATCACACTGACTTTGATTCCAGCTTATTCTCTTCCCATGTTCTCACTAGCACTCCAGAAATGCTTAGTAGATTTTAATAATAACTTTTCCTGAATAGCTACAGTCCAGGGCATTCTCTCTCCCATTAGCCCTCCAAAGATTACTGGATTTTGAGACATTAAGACCTGTGTTTTTCTCATTTAATTAATATTTTTATTCATTTTTCTAGTTAAGTGACCAAGAGAAAGATTTGGCTTCTTCTAATTTAGCTATCTTCTAATTAATGAAGAATCAGTTCCCACACCATTGAATCTCAATACATTTTTATTTGTTCACAGTTAGACATAAACAACTGCCTTGACATATTTTTTGGTTGTTGTTGTTGTTTTGGCAGCGCAATGAGGGTTAAGTGACTTGCTCAGGGTCACACAGCTAGTAAGTGTCAAGTGTCTGAGGCTGGATTTGAACTCAGGTCCTCCTGAATGCGGGCGGAGTACTTTATCCACACCATTGAATCTCAGTGGCTTCTTGAAGTATTGACATTTACAGATGAAGAATGTGAGGCTCAGATTATGTTAAATAACTTGTCCATTGTTGCCCAGCTATGAAGGGTTAGAGACAGGAATCAAACATAAGGTCTGCTGATTTCAAATCTCTCATTGTATTCACTCCATGGCATTGTTTTTTTGTTTTGTTTTTTGTTTTTGTTTGTTTGTTTAGCCCAAATGCAACTATGTCCCAACAGTAGGCAATCCCAAAAAGTCCAGACTGGCAGACAGTTGGCATTCAGGCAGCCTTGGTGAGGCAACAGATGGAGGTCCTAATGGGCTGGTAATATACACCAGCAGAGAGTCTGGCATCAAGCACTGAATAGAGGTCCCAGAAGGCATGAAACCTTCGTTCAAGGAAATTCCCCAGCAAGTGGCTAACAGGCAATTGAGCTGAAGGTTGGGAGTCAGACAATCCCCTTAAAGATCGGTAGGGGACCTTGTCCCAGGGGATGTAGGTTACCAGATAAGCAATTTGTACTGGCTATCCCCTATGCCTGGATTGCACTTCCTCTTCCTTTCTGTCACCTGGAATTCTTCTCTTTCTTCAAGGGCTAGTTTCAGGTTCCACCTTTTCTAGGAAGCCTTCTCTTGTCTTCACAAGAGCTCTTCTTCCTGAAATATTCTTAGGTCACTTGATCTACATATCTTCATTGTTCCTGTCACATTCTACCTCATCCTACTCTTACATTCATGCCAAATCCCCCTTGCTAGACTATAAACTCCTTCAAAGAAGACTACAAAACCAAAGAAACTCTGAGCTGGAGGAGAACTCAGAGACCATGTGGTTCAATTCATACCTGAATAGGAATTTCTTCTCAACATTCCAACATTTGGTCATCCAGATTTCACTTGAAGACAACACTGAGGTCTTCCATATTCCCAGCTTTGTGAGAGGCTAAGTAGCATGTCTGTGTCTTGGCAGGTAGACTCCCAAATATTTTATACTATCTATAGTTATTTTAAATGGAATTTCTCTTTCTAGGTCTTCTTGCTAGATTTTGTTGGGAATATATAGAAATTCTGATGATTTATGTAAATTTGTTTTATATCATGTCACTTTGCCAAAGTTGGTATTTTTTAATTTTAAAAATTTCAAAATTTTTATCAGTTTTTGAGTTGTCTCTCTAAGGTGCTCTAAGTAAACCATTATATTATCTGCAAGATTAACGGTTTTATTTCCTCTTTTCCTCTGCTTATTTCTTCATATTTTTCTCATCCTATTACTAGAACTAGCATTTCCTGAATAACTACAGGCCAGGAAAATCTCGCTCTCTCTTTAGCCCTCTAAAGATTACTGGATTTTGAGACACAAAATGTTCTTCTGATATATACTAGCTAAGTGACCAAGAACAAGTTTTGGCTTCTAAGACTCTCTTCTAATTAATGAGAAAGTCACTATCAGTTCCCATTGCATTGGTCAGCAAGACCTGAATTCAAATCCTATCTCAGATACTTGACTTCCTGATTCCTGGTAAGTCACCTAATCTCTCTCAGCCTCAGTTTCTACATCTGTAAAATGAGGCTAATAAAATCAAGTACCTCAGATGATATATTTAAGAACTAAATGTGACATACATGTAAAGTGCTTCACAAACTTTCAAGCACTAATTCAATGCTAGTTCCTGTGTGGGAAAATTTGTCAGATGCAGCCAAAGTAGAAATGAGGGGGAAACTGATATATCCAAATATTTATATCAACAAAGGGGAAAAAGAGCAATTGAATTGGGCATGCAACCAAGTGAATTAGAAAACAATAAAATAAAAAATCCCTAATTACGCACTAAAACAGAAAACCTGAAAAATAAAGGAGAGATTAAGAAAAAATAAAAAACTGATTAAAAACATTGAATTAACATTTAAACTAAGATCTATTTTTTAAAGAAAAAATTCTGCTGTTTTGATTAATAAAAAGAAAGAAGTAATCAAAATTACCATTATAAAAATGAAGAAAAATGAATTGATAATCAATGAAGAAGAAATAAAAGCCATTATTAGGACCTTTTTGCCTGCCTACCAATAAAACTGAAAAACTAAATGAAATAAATGAATATTAACAAAAATATAACCGACCTGGAGCCAGGAAGACTCATCTTCCTGAATTCAAATCTGATCTCAGACACTTACTAGCTGTATGACCCTGGAGATGTCACTTAATCCTGTTTGCCTCCACTTCCTCATCTGTAAGTTAGAGAAGGAAATGACAAACCACTCCAGTATCTGTGCCAAGAAAACCTTACATGAGGTCAAGAAGAGGTGAACACAATTGAAACAACTGGAACCACCACAACAACAATTTCATCTGATTCTCAAAACATTCCTAGAAGGTAGGTGCTATTTAGCCTTTTTCTGGCTCCAGGCCCAGCTCTCTATCTCCTGTGCCCCCAGGGCAGGGCAGGAAACCATCCCTTAGTATATAGATTGACAAGGGAAGGAAATAGCCATTAAGAAAACTATTCCCTCACCTCTGGACAAGCTTCTTTCTGTGCTACAGCTGAAACAAGACTGTTATATATATATCCCCAGAAAAGAGAAAAAGACCTATTTGTGCAAAACTATTTATAGCAGCTTTTTAAAATAGTGGCTAAGAATTGGAAATCAAAGGAACCTTCATCAATTGGGGAATGGCTGAACAAGCTGTAGAACATGATGGTGATGAAATATTATTGTGCACTAAAAAAGACTTGTATGAACTGATGTATATTGAAGTGAACAGAACCAGGAGAAGATTGTACACAGTGACAGGGTTATTGTTTGATGAATACCTGTGAATGATTTCACTATTCTCAGCAATACAATGATCCAAGACAATCCCAAAGGGCTAAAAATGAAGCATACTATCCATCTCCAAAGAAAGAACTGATATAGATTGATCACAAGCTGCTTTTCTTTCATTTTTTCTTTTATTCAAGTTTTCTTATGCAAAATGACTAATATGGTCCTGTTTCACATAATTTTACATGTATAACCTATATCTGATTGCTTACTACTTCAGGGAGGAGGAGGGGAGGGAGGGAAGGAGGGATAGAATTGGGAAATCAAAACTTTAAATAAAAATGTTTATCATTATTTTAAAAAAGACTAGTCTTTTTTTTAACCTCAGTTCCTTTATCTATAAAATGGGTATAATAATAGTTCTCAAGGTGGAATCCATTCTCTCCAGGGACCTCATGTGTATAAGAGAAAAGCGTGTCTTAGACCCTTGGAGAGATAATGTAACAACCTTCCTTATTCTACCTCCTTAGAAAGTGCTCCTCTTTAACAACTAATGTAAGAATATCTATGGCAAAGACCAGTAATTCAGAAGAGATAATATCCAAGAAAACAGGCAGTATTAATAGGGGAGTGAATGTGATATATTGCATAACTTTTTTTTTTTAAGTGAGGCAATTGTGGTTTAGTGACTTGCCCAGGGTCACACAGCTAGTAAGTGTTAAGTGTCTGCGGCCGGATTTGAACTCAGGTATTCCTGACTACAAGGCCGGTGCTCTATCCACTGCACCACCTAGCTGCCCCTATTGCATAAATTCTTAAACTGTGGGTCTTGACCTTATATGGAACAAAAAGTTACCCCCACACCATCCCTTTGCAGAGGTTGGAGGTACACAAGTATTGTACATTCCACAGATTTTCACACTCTTAAAAATATTGATCAGATGTGCTCATTGTTTTCCTCTTTTTCATTTGTCTTTAAAATAATACTAAACGTTACATGGGAATTGAAACAATTTACTGAGGAACCATTGATATTAGAAAAATCATGGAGAAGTATAGTGGGCTGCAATGATGGAGAAGGCCTAATGCTCAATTTTCATAAGGTGGAAAAAAAACTTTCATTGAACTATGGTGTGGTAAAAAGTGAAAGTTTTTAACAGTCGGTTAGGGATAATGGAAAGTATGCCAGTTTTTGAAGGACCACCCTTTGGGGAGGAGACTGTGAAGAAGGGCCTTGCATGGGCTACGAATGCCAGGTCCATCTGCTAAGCACTCCAATTCAGGGTGCGAGCTTAAAAGACAAGGAGAGAATAGAAGTGAGGTCTTTTGTCGGCTCTCCTTGTCCGATCACTGGCGCTGCATACGCAGACGCTGACTGAGGTTCTACTCGCCCGGTTCGCTATAACAGCATGTGCTTGAGGAGGCTCTCAGCTTCAGAGTTGGCCTTGGGTGTTTTGGGTGAGCCCTATACAGGTTTTTGGTGAGTTTTATACGGAATATAGACTAAGCTTAGATTAAAAACTATTTGTTTGTATTTCTACTTTCCTATCTCTTTAATCAACATCACCTTGTAATTTCCAAACAATAGAAGCTCCAACTAGAGACCAGAGGCTTCTTCCACTTACTAGTCTGGGAGATAAATAAGGGAAAGGTTAAAAGGGGAGGTTAATGCTCTAGTATCCAATTTTAAATCTCACAATAGACTACTTAAATAAGTAACACTCTAGAATATGGATTTGGTAAACATTTATTGATTAGTTGGGTGATTTATAAGCTAACAAGATTGAATGTGATTCCTACAAAATTATAGACTGCGATTAAAGCTTAGCTTGGAAAAGTAAATGGTCATCACTACATGTTGGTAAGGCATGGTTTATTGAGAACAAATAATTTGTTTTCCCTCATTTCCTTTTAAGACATGATCAGTAGACTGATAAGCAAAATGCTACGCCATATTAGATTTTAACAAGGCACGTGATGAAATCTCTCAAGATATTTTTGTGGAAAATGTCTGAAGATATGTGTTGAATGATTAATTTTGTCAGAAGCACTTGGACATCCCTGAACAACTGGGCCCTCTAAGTAGGAATCGATGGATCAATGTCAACCTAAAGCAAGATCTCAGGTGGAATACCTCTCAGCCCTCTTATATTCAAAGGTATGTTTCCAGTCATTTTCACTAAGGCATAAACACAATTATTACTAGGTTTGTAAACAACATAAAGTTAAGGGGCATAGCTAATACATGGGTTTACAGAATTGGAACCCTGAAAAATATCAACAGGCTAGGATTATGGACCAAATTTATTAAAATGAAATTTAATTGGAATATGTGTGATGCCACATATTTGGGTTTAAAATCAAATACACTAGTAAAGTATTGGGGCAATATGGTTAAACAATTTGTGATTGTTCAAACACATGGCATAACATGACATGGCATGACATGAAACAGGAATTTCAGTAAAAAAACATCCTCAATATACTTCAATAGTGTGACATGGTATGCAGAATGCTGTCCAGAAGGTAGGAGGAAATGATCTGCCCTGCTGCGACCACAATTTCAGTACTCACATCATATTTAGGCAGTACATTTTAGGAAAGATATTGACATTGGTTATTGTTCACAGAAGGGGCCCCACAAGGATTAGTGGCCTTTGAATCAATGCCATACAAAGACAAGTTGAAGAAACTAAAGAGGTCTACCCTAAAGAAGAAAAGATTTATGGTATATATGAGATCTGTCTCCAAGCATTTGAAGACCTGTCAATATGAGGCAGGGATTAGAATTGTTTTTGTTAGTCCAGAAAGACATTTCATTTACCCATTTGCTGATGCCTAGCATTCCAATCACTCAGTATTTATTAAACTGATTTGATGTATCTATTATTGTGTGATATAGAACTGAGGTTATTCATAAAGTCTTAAGGCATTAGAGCTAGAAGGAGCCTCAGAGATCATCTGATCTAACCTCTTCTTTGTAGAGATTAAGCATTTCAAGCTCTACATGTGAGAGATGATGTGCCCAAAGACATTGGAAGGAGTTAACAGCAAAACAGGAACCAGGCAGATATGGGAAAAGAGACAGAGTTCTTGAATCCTGGATCAGGGCATTTTTTTACTGGAGGATGTTTGAATGTCCTTTCTGCCAGGATGCCACTGTGGTAAGCCATAGTGCTAAGATTTCAAATTTGTTGGTGTAATGATTGCAATGATGCCACCTGCTGGATACTTACTATAGGAAAGCTTCGCCATGAGGAGAAGACCCCTGAGGGCAAGCCAGGTGACTTTTCTTTGGCTTTGGGAAGGGACATTTGCTTGTGGGAGGAAGAAGGGGCGAGGCTGGCTCTCACTCTTTTTTGTGAGGACTCTGGGTGGACAGTGGAGCTAGAAATGCTCTCTCCCTTTAATAGATAGAGGAATCTAGGCCTTTCTATCTCTCTTCACCAAATTCTTATTCTCCTTAATGAATGCTTAAAAGTCTAAACTTTTGCTAAAGCTTATAATTTACTGGCGACTACTCATTAGATATTTTAGACAGACTAGCTAGAATTTTAGCCCCTTACACCGGAAAGTTCCCTAATTCACCAAATGAAGTGCATGACTTGAGCTGAAAGTTTTATTCTCCATAAAGCTGCCAATTCCCTTAAAGTAGTGGCAGCTAGGTGGTGTAGTGGAAAGAGTTCTGACCTTGGCGCCAAGAAGAGCTGGATTTAAATCCAGCTTCAGAGATTTATCAGCTGGTGTGATTCAGGGAAACAATGTCTTTCAGCCTCACTTTTGTCAGTCCAGCCAACAATGGCAATGAGAGATGTTCAGGATATTTGCATCTGGGAATCTTCTGATACTGATTAAACTCAGGAGAGCTGGTGAAATTGAGAGAGAAAGAGAAAAAAATCCATATTCTGGGAGATTCCCAGAATATGACAGAGGAAGAATGATAAGGTAGCAAAAGAAACTGAGGGATGAATGGTCAAACAGGTAGGTGAATGAAGAGAGAGCAGTGTCAGGGAAGCCGAGGGAGAAGAAAGCATGCATAGGAGAAGGGTGGTGATGGTGTTGGAGATGTGATTGGTGATTGACAACAATTTAAAAAACAGCAGAGACTACAAGGAGCATGAGAGAAGGGCTTAGAATTTAGCACATAGATTTCTGTAAATTTGGAGAAAGCAATTTTAGGGCCTAAGTAAGGCTAGAAGCCAGGTTGAAAGGTTGTGAAGTAAATGATAGATTAAGCAATAGACAAGGAATATAGATAACTTTTATTAGAAATCTGGTAGTGAACAGGCTATAAGATGGAAGTATGTGGGGATGTCAGGGTCAAATACAGGGGGTTTTGTTTGATTTCATTTTGTTTTTAGGTTGGATCCATGGTCAGGTTAGGCAGCTAGACAGACAATAGATCTAATTCTGGGCCTTTCATCTTCCTGAGTTCAAAACTGTCTTCAGATATTTACTAATTGTGTGACCCTGGGCAAGCCATTAGGCCCTATTTGCCTCAGTTTCCTGATCTGTAAAATGAGCTGGAGAAGAAAATGGCAAACCCACTTCAATATATCTGCCAAGATAACACCAAATGGAGACAGGAAGAATCACACATGATTGGACAACAAACAACAAGAAGGCCAGATTTGTCGATAGCTTGGAAGGAGCCAATCAATGGGCCAAGAAAGATGGAAGATGAGAGTGAGTGATTGGGAGACCGCAAGCTATAAGTGGAAGGAGAAGAGATGAGATCAACAGCACAAATGGGGTTGTTGAGCTCGGCAAGGAGGACCCATTGCTTGCCCAGAGACTCTAGCAAAGGTACCTACTTTGTGACCTTCTCCCTTTTCCTTAGGACCAGCAAAGAAAGTGAGCTCATTTCCTACAGCTCTTGTCCATTCCACCTGCCCCAGAGCGAGCTCCAACCCTGTAGTGTAACCCATGCAGACACCAGGTGGCGCCGGCATGCTTTTTAACTTCGAGTTGGTTCCTACTTGTAATCTTGGCTTTCTAGGTTTTCTTACAGTGTATTATTTGGTTACTGTTAAAATGGAATGAATGGGTTAGAAAGCTGTTGGTGTGCTGACCACATTCTGAAGTACTATGGTCTAGAACTAAGCTATTTGGAGTTACATAGATATTTTTCTAAAAGGGAAACAAGAAGAGAGTCTTTTTCTCTCTTTCTTTCCCTCTTTCCCTCCCTAATGCTGACTGTAGCAGTATCAGAAGAATGAGTAAGAAAGACTAAGTTCAGAGAATTTCATATGGTTGGTAAAAGCAAGTAGAGGGGCGGCTAGGTGGCACAGTGGATAAAGCACTGGCCCTGGATTCAGGAGGACCTGAGTTCAAATCTGGCCTCAGACACTTGACACTTACTAGTTGTGTGACCTTGGGCAAGTCACTTAACCTCCATTGCCCTGCAAAAAAAAAATGTAATTGGGAACCATTTAACAAAATATATATATATATATATATATATATATATATATATATATATATATATATATATATATATATATATATATATATATATATATATATATATATATATATATTTTTTAAAGCAAGTAGAAAGGAAGTTGCACCCTGTTTCCACTGACAGTGTGAACAGAGAACTTGAAAGTAAAGTTTGGAAACTTTTGAGGGGGGAAAAGAAGTGTACCCTCACTTTAAGTGCTTACCTGTGTGTCAAGAAAATGGAATGTAGTAGATAAGGGGATTTAGCAGATAACTCAAAGGCCCACCTGGAGATTAATCCAAACTGATTGAATTAAGTGAGAGTGATTGACTGCTGATTAGCCTACTTCAAGTTAACTAGATTGTAAGCACATCTGGCTAGCCCTTAAGAAGGTATTGTTCTCAGAAGCTAAAAACTTCTAACTTAACTCAAGACCACCTTCAAGTCCAGTGAACCAATGGATTTGAATGAAGATAGCCAATCAGCTTGAAGAACCTCCCATTTCTGGGAGGAGAACATGAAGGAGGAAGTTGTTGCTGGGGGGGAGGGGCCCGCTACATCTTGCTCTTGGGTTCAAGACATTGGCTTGGTGGCAGGACTTCAAGTGGGTGATTAGGAAGGCTAGGATTTCCATGCTATAAGGAATCTGATCTCAATCTTTTTCTCACTTTACTATCTTATATCTTTTAATAAACCCTTAAAAGCCTAAACTCTTGGTGAATTTATCAGTGATTTTAGCCAGTTTCCCCCCAAAAAACTGGGGGGGGCAGATTAGAACCCACATTTAGAATTTTAAAATACACATCTGCAATTATCCTGGAGAACCAAAAAGCAATTGAGTTTGATTGGAAGATGTAGTTGAATATTTACAGAATCTTGCAAATTAAAATACTGGTCCATTTGTTTAAAAATTTTTTACTTTTTTTTAGTGAGGCAATTGGGGTTAAGTGACTTGCCTAGGGTCACACAGCTAGTAAGTGTTAAGTGTCTGAGGCTGGATTTGAACTCAGGTACTCCCGACTCCAAGGCCAGTGCTCTATCCACTTTGCCACCTAGCTGCCCTTGCTCCATTTTAAAGTAACTTTTAAATTGGTGTTTATGTGTTAAAATTAGAAAATGTCAATTATATGAGGATCCTACCTGTTTTTATTATAGACTATGTTAATGGTTTTGTTTCCTCTCTTAGAAAAAGAGGAAAACACTGGAAGAATTTTGGAGCTAAGGGGAAAATTGGTAAATTATTGTATGGGATAAGACACAGAAAGAGACCTTCTAGACTTCCCTTAATTTGTAAACTTGACAGAAAAGAGCTTGTTCTTCTTATATAGAAGTAATTTCTAATGATTGATCTTTATACCAGGATAAGTTTAACCTCAGAGAAGAAGAAAAAGAAAGACCAAGTGAAAGATGTTATGTGAAACCTCTTTTTTTCTTTTCGGGGCAATGGGGGTTAAGTGACTTGCCCAGGGTCACTTAGCTAGTATGTGTCAAGTGTCTGAGGCCGGATTTGAACTCAGATACTCTTGAATCCAGGGCCAGTGCTTTTTCCACTGCACCACCTAGCTGCCCCCTATTACATGTGTGTGTCTCCTGGTAAACTTTGTCTGCTCATTGCAACTCCATGAGAATAGAAATTTGCTATTTTGGAACCATCATTGATATTGTTTTGAGTTTTGAATTCAGGTATAATTGTCTGGATCATTAAGTCAATAATCCACTACTGGGGAGAATGCCACCTTACTATGAGGGAATGTGCTTCTACAGGTGGAGGGATCTGGGAAAAAGCTGAGAGGAAGATTTTGGTCACATCTAAGGTAGGCTCCTTCTGACTTAGTTTCCTGATTGTGTTCCTGATGAACAGGAAATGTTTCCCACTTGGAATTCCTGAATCTATGTGGCTAATGGTTATTGCTTATGACTTAGCTTTATATGATAAGTTTCTAAGGTATGGGCACATGTCTCAGCTCTTGGAGAAAAGGAGAATAAAGACGTTTTAAACACAGCTTGAAAACTCAAAACTAAGGATGCTTTATCCTGGTTATTATAATCATGTCCCTGATTTTTCTTTTGTAGCAGATTTCTATAATTAGAACAAGTAGTCAGTAGAAGATATGGTGCACTGCAAGTATGTAAGATCTTACTGTTTTCAATCTAAATGTGTGGTCACTTGATACTCATGTTTGCCATCATCCTGCTAATGCTTATGTGGTATTATGAACTGGGTATCTTTTTGGTTTAGAAGAAATATTCCTCCCCATTGCAAACACATGACAGGTGGTGGTGGTAGCTAAGAGGATTTATTTAGGTGAAAGATAGTTATACATTTCATGCTTTCCAGCCCTCTAAACTCCTCCCCCACGTGACCAGCCTTGGGTCTCCCTCATCATGTGATTCAGTTCTCTGGGGAGGGGGAGACAGCCCCTTTTTCAGACTGGGAGGAGCCCAGCCCCATTTTGTGGATATTAGCATTTTCAACTTTTGACAGGGGGGGGGCAAATTTCCCTCAGACCTTCATGCCTTTCTGCCTAGAAATAAGGAGTGGGGCAATGTTGTGGGAATGCAGTAGGACCCCCCAAAATCCAAAAGATTCCAAGCCCTTGTGAGGTATATAGCAGAGCATGACTTTAGTATTCTGATAATACCAAGGTCTTCCAGATGATACACAAGATATGGATGGGTGCTGCATATCTTACTGTGATGAAATAATGGGATTTTAGCAGATACTCAAAGACCCACCTGTAGATTAATCTATACTGATTGAATCAAGTGAGAGTGATTGACTGCTGATTAAGCCTACTTCAAGTTAATTGGATTGTAATCACACCTGGCTATCCCTTAACCGTGGACTCCCTCAAAGCAGGGCACAGGATTGACAAGAGGAAGGGGAGGAATGGAACATAGATAATGAAAGCAACATATTCCCAGATCCGGATTTTTTGAATGCTCTTGTGCCAGTCCATTCACCTCCCCAGAGTAATGAGCCTCATGTGACCCTCAAAGTAGGGGACACGTATTATGACTGTTTGCTAGACACAGGAGTTTCTAAATCAGTATTAGTAAGCAAACCAGATGCTGGGTGTAGACCTGTAGGATTTTTGAATGTAGTAGGAGTCTCAGGAAAGAGCCAGAGAGTGGCAAAATTGAATCCTCGCATGGTATCTATGGGGCCCTTAACAGTAGAACATTCATTTTTACTCATGCCTGATGCCCCTGTAAATTTATTAGGTTGTGATCTCCTTTGCAAGCTTAGAGCAACCATATCTTGTGCTCCAGATGGGGCTGTCTCCCTACAATTGCCAGAGGATACTGTTCATTTATTACCAATTTTACTTACAGAAGCTCAAGGAACAGTAGGGGAAGTATCCAAAATTCCCTCTGACATTCCTGAGTCTTTATGGGCCTCATCTCCTACTGAGGTGGGGCTCCTTAAGTCTGCCATGCCTGTTACCTTTAAAGTTAAGGGGGGACCACCCCCCTCCATTCCACAGTATCCATTGTGTAGGGAAGCTATAGAAGGGATCACCCCTATAATTGAGGCTTTGAAAAGCCAGGGTATTATTATTCCATGTCATCACTCTCCATGCAATACTCCCATTTTGCCAGTTAAAAAACCAAGCCTGGGGCAGATGGTAAACCTGTTTATCGTTTTGTGCAAGATCTTAGAGCAATTAATAATTATGTTATCCCTAGACATGCTATAGTGGCTTCCCCTTCTACCATAATTTCTTCCATTCCCTATGAATCTACATGTTTCACAGTGGTAGACCTCTGCTCTGCCTTTTTCTCCATACCAGTACATGAGGACTTCCAATATTTATTTGCTTTTACCTGGAAAAATAGACAGTGGACCTGGACTAGACTCCCACAGGGATTTGTAGACAGTCCCACATTATTTTCCCAAATTTTACAGCAGGATCTGGCCTCCATTACCTTTAAAGGCTCCACACCAGTACAATATGTTGATGACTTACTTTTGGCCTCCCCTAATGCTGAAATTTGTCAGGAAGATAGCTGTCATTTACTGTTGGAGCTGCACAAGAGAGGACACAAGGTATCTAAGTCAAAGGTACAATGGTGTTTGCCCCAGGTAGAATATTTAGGATTTATTTTGGCTGCTGGAACTCGCTCTGTCTCTTCTAAGAGAGTCCAGGCCATTCAACAACTTTCTGCCCCCTCTACTAAGAAGCAATTAAGAGCCATTCTGGGAGCAGCTGGGTTGTGTAGACAATGGATACCCTCTTTTGGTGAAATTACTAAACCTCTCATAGCACTAACAAAAAGTTCTATCCCAGACATTTTACAGTTGGATCCCCAGCATCTCTCAGCCATAAAAGAATTAAAACGGGCCTTGTTATCAGCACCTGCCCTAGGACTACCAGATTATAGTAAGCCTTTCACTCTCTTTGTGCATGAACAAAGGGGGGTGGCTTCTGGAGTTCTGACTCAGTCACTGGGGCCTAACCAACGCCCTATAGCCTACTATTCAATTCAGCTTGACCCTGTAGCAGCTGGAGCT